>NW_026844352.1:21818262-23099095 GCF_029955315.1 Cylas formicarius | reverse complement strand
AGATGTATTTAAATCTAATTGATCGTTAAGCAATACATTTAAATTTCTCATTTTGTTAATCTCCATAGCTTCCAATAAATTTAATTTTCTACTTTTTGTGGCTGTATATAAAATATCAAAATGGTCGTCAAAAATGTGTTTTTCTGTGTTTATGTGTGTAGCACAATTAGAATCTAGTTGTCCAATATAAATTTTAGGACAAGATCCGCATTTCAACCTGTAGGTTGATTGTGTTGTTAATTCTGAAAGCTGTTTTTAAACCACGTTTTCACAAATTTTTTGAAATTTTTTCGTTGGGTTCTCCTATGTATGTAATTGTTTTAAATTGTAGCAACACACCATGGACAATCAGATTCAGATCAAGTTCGGCTTAAAATGTAGCCAAATTCAAACGATTAAGCGAGACAAGTGAATGCATACTAGAAGAGGAGGACATCCTTCTGTTTCGACGCTTGTGCCAAGGAGGTGGTAGTTTTTCTTTTAAGTTATCAGTTTGCGTTCAGCCCGGAGGATAGAGGCGGCAACGAACGGTTCTGGAATATGTATGTATAAACTTGGCAAATGTAATTACTGGAGTTGTGATTAATGAATCCCTCGGGAGGTAATTACACTTTGCAACCTTTTGCCTTCAGTTTACCGGGTCTTTAAGAGACCAATCTCACTCCTTTGCGGGGATATATCATGCTTCAAGTGGAGCAAACATTTGCGGTAGGTGTTAGGTCATATTTAATCTGGCTGACAAAATTTAGTTATGGCAGCCACAAACATTACACAGTTTGAGATGGAAAAATATATCAAAATAGTATCTAAAAGGTGAAACATTTTATTTCCTTTTCATAAAGGCTCCATTTAAAATTTACAAAAATACAATTTCCTGTAAAACAATTCAACTACTGCACCATTAATATTCTGACTTGAAATAATAATATGTAGCTGTGACTATCCAAATGATTTCTTTGGATAACTTTGGATACCAGTATTGTGCTTTTGGGAATATCTTCCTGATTTTCTTCTTAATGAGATAATTAAAAACAAAATATCAGCAGAAGCTATTTTATATTTATACTTATAAAAGGAAAGATGACAATTGACAACTCATATCTAAGAAATTATTTTGTTTAACGTAATAAAACCAAGTGTTTCCACTGTGAGCTGTAGATTGAATAAGCGTAAGCAATATTCAGGAAAGAGCACTCGGTCGTAATTGTCGCAGATTTTTATAGTGAAAAAATCTATGACCTGAGCGACCACGAGAAAATGTTGAAATTTATTTTTAAGTTTTTACAATTGGCGCCAACGGGGGTAATCATATTCTTGAATTTTAAATCGTGTTCTTTGAGAAATAAAAAATAACGAAAGTAATAAATAAATACTTCTTCTGAAGGTGCCTCATCCAATTAGTGGATATTGGCGACTATTCTGGCATACTCTTCTAGATTTTGTGTGGCTCCAAAGAGTGCATGGGCATCGAGATTTGTCCAATCCCTTATGTTTTTTAGTCATGAGTGTTTTCCCTTCCTATCCTACCATTACAAGTTTTAAGAACTGGTACTTGGAATTTCTAAATATATGACCCAGATAGGCAGTTTTTCTTCTTTTTATTATTGGCAACAATTCTCTTTTTCTGCCCATTGGATTTAATACTTCAACATTTGTTGTGTGATCTGTCCAGGGAATTTTAATTAGTCTTCTAAATATCTAATATCTAGATATCTGAACTTGGTGAGCTTTTGGATGTACTTGTTTTTAACTCTTACATTTAATTGCATTTTTCGTGTTCTGTTAGCCACCATTACCATCGTCTTGTCTATATCTATCTATTAGTCGTTATAGCGCTTCTGGGCTGCCGGCTATTATGACTGTATCAACAGCATAGCGAAAGTTATTAACAGTCTGCCTGCATGCAACTGAAATTTTTAAACGCTCCTTTTCATATAATATTGTTTCATGTTTAAATAATTTGCCAAAAAAAATCAAAAATTTAAGCAACTTAAAACGCTTCAAAACTAACCTTTTTCAGAGACTACTGTAATGTACATGTAATGAAATATTCCTTTATTTTTACTTTGTGTTTGATTTTCGCGGAACACCAATCAATTTTTTTTGTTTAAGTTACAACTTACAGAATGGAAATTCACTTACTTTTTTTTCTCTCTCTTTTATCGGGTTAGATAGAACACTATACTAATCTTTAGTAGACTGAATCTCGCCGTTTTGCCAAAATGTTATCTTGTTATTGTTATTTTGTATATAATTCAAATAAGGACCTTTATTATTATTATTGTTATTATTATTATTATTATTAATAATATTATTATTGTTATTATTATTATTATTATTATTAACCCAAGACTACCGATGGAGGTAGGAACAGCATTAATATCTTGAGCTACAATGTGCAGGGTCTCCTAAGTAAAGTCGATGTGGTTACTGAATATCTAAATTCTATTGATTTTGACATTGTATGTTTCTGTGAACATTTTGTAAATGGTGAGGAGTTGCTTAATATTATTAAGGTTCACAATTATAAATTAGTTGGATATTATTGTCGTCTCAGTACCTCCAGAGGAGGAACTGCTATATATGTTAAAAATAATATTGCCTGTAGCAGTCTTAATCTGAGTAAATATTGTCTGGATCTTCACGCAGAGTTTTGTGGTGTGGAGATACCAGTGCTTAATCTTATTTTAATCAATGTTTATCGCTCTGGCTCTAGAGGCAATTTTTCTATATTTGTAGAAAAACTTGAACTCTTGCTCGCTGAAAGCTTAATATTTTGACCTTACCATCACTATTTATTTACTATACAGTCACTCTCATACATGAGCTAAAGAACGATATGCCTAAGCACTGTGATCGCCACAATCACTACACCAGGGGATCTGAATTTATTGTCCAGGGCCATTCTAGGCTGCGCACATCCGAGTTAAATAAATTGTACATTAATTACTACAATGTTCTACCAACCGTTGTCAAGGATCTGCCATTCACTAAATTTTGTAATATAATAAAACAATTTCTATTGGAGAACGCATTCTATACTGCAGATGAGTACATCCGTGTTGCGTCACGAGTGTCTCCATAATACTAATTGGGAATTTATTTATTTATTTATTTACTTATTTTTTTTTACCTAATTTTTGTTTCAATGTTTGGTGTTTGTCTATCTGATAATTATGTTGCTCTCTATGAATGTTATTAGAATGTGTTTGATATTGTGACTTGCCATTTGTTGTTCTTGTAATGTATTTAATGGCTAATAAAGTCTAAAGTCTAAAGTCTATTATTATTATTATTATTATTATTATTATTATTATTATTTTGATCTCATCTTCAATGTATCTTGAGGCTCTATCGAAAATCATTTCAGAGTAAAAATTAAAAAGGAGAGGGGACAGAACACAGCCCTGTGTCGTACACCTTTTTTGATTAGGAAATATGGTGTTAATTCCTGTCCTGCTTTCACGGACGCTATTTCTCATCTATCTTATTAATAAATACAGATGGCTAAAATATACAGGGTGTCCCACTACGTTTCACTTTCGGCTGTATCTGAGGAAATATTAGCCGTATAATGCGCGTATATAAGTTCCTAGAACGGCCGCTGTAGGGTGCAACTTTTATTTGATTTATCTTATTTCTACAAAATTTTGTATAGGTAAGAGGTCTAACGCGCTGATGAAAACTGAATTTCGACATCTCTTTCCTAACCTATAATATTAGCAATACAAAAATTCGATTTTTTTTTCTATTTATGGGGGCGATTAATAGATCTATTTTATATAACTTCACCCACAACCACGGAAAATATGATCCAGCAGGTCACAATTGCCATTCGCAGTCTTTCACTGACTGAAATTAAAAATAGAACAAAATATTCAGGATTCCGAATATTTAGGCTTACACTAATTGTTTTGTCTGTGGTATCGTTTCTCATTATTCTTAGTGTTTAATAATGAATAAATACTGATATTATAGGTTAGGAAAAAGGTATCGCCATACGGGTTTTATTAACGCATTACGTCGCAATCAAAGTTTGATTTTTAGAGAAGAAAGTTTTATTAATAATAATAAGCCACAACCTAAGGCAATGACTCCAAGTATATTTGGATAACTGTAACACTTTCCCTTAAGATATAGAGCAAAAACCGATTAGCAAAGAAGAATGTAGTTTATCCGAAAGGTGATTTATTTAGTTATTTGTAATATAAGACTATTTCTCAAGAAACGGATTTAGATTCACCAGGCTGCCATTCTAGAAATTTAAAATTTGCAATATTTCTTCCTGGCAGCTTTAGCACAAAGTTTTTCATGACAACTCTTGACGATATTTACGATTTATTTAGAGATAGCTCCCAGTGCCCTTCTTGAGTGGCCACCTGGTACGTAATTATCAATTTTCCTGTTAATCAAGCCAGCGTGACACCAAGGCAAGAAAAAGGCCAGTTGTTATATACCATGCCTACTTTGCTTCGGTTCACGACAAAGCATTAATTTATCGAGATTGAGAACCAGCACTGCAAAATGTGGTTACGGAAACACGATTGAAATGTGCACGCAGTTTTGACAGTTGTTCATCAGATCAGATGACGTTGTAGCATTAAAGAAAACGCCATAGGTATTGGGTAGAAATAAACCAAGATTAACACAAAAAAAAAGTTTTAAACAAATACGTCAAAGAAAAAACAATCGTAACAGTAAGTGCTTATGAATGAGCTCTTCATTGGAAGCAATAACATTTAGGTATATGTCAAAATCATTAAATAGTTTTGCTTTGCGTTTTATTGTGAATTGGGGAAGAAAGAAAGATACGTTCGTTCTAAAATGATGGTGGAACATGCATTATTGAAGCAAAATTGAACTGGAGTTAGAAATAGTAGAACGGCAAGAAAAGTTCATTATCTTCAAAGAATATTAAACATCATTTGCAGCTTGCTCAAGATCATTTAAATTGGAATTGTGATACGAGAATTAAGAAATGACTTCCAGATTGTTGTGTAGCGCCTTCATCCTAAATAAATATTTTTCTCCGTGAAATGTATATGTTGTTACTAAATTAGAATCCATTTCTTGAACTTTGGAATTTTGACTGGTGATTTTAGATTTCTGATGTTGACGTTGGCAGCTCAAGACATTTTTTGGTTAGTATGATCCACAAAAATAGTATATTATGCAACCAGTGCGGTAAACGGCATTTGACTCACGAGCTTATTTGATACGAGCGGAGCGCAGCGGAGCGAGTGTTTAATAAACGAGTGACTTAAAAAGTTTACCGAACATGTTGCATACTATACTTTTTTTACGACCGTTCGTTTTTGGGTACATTTTCGCAAAACAACACGAATTCATTCATTGACATGGCCGTCAGAATTGACAAACTTCAAATTCAAATCTTGGGAAATATCTCCGAATCATCCGATTGCTCCCAAACCCGGGCGGTAAAATAGCGGAAATGACCGAAGTGGCTCGGATCCGTGGCAAATAAAACTGACGTGGTAAAATGACGCTTCCCGCACGCTAGATCGGTAGTTAATTAGGTATTTTACAGACGGGAATAGAAAAACTATATTAATAGGTTCTGATGGCAGGCGTTATGTTAGAAGCGCGCCCAACCAGGAACTATTTCCAAAACATACCACCAAAAGTGTTAAAAACATAAAGGGATGAATTTGAAGTTGTGGGGAGCTGTTTCTTGGTAGGGTGTAAGGCCAATTTACTTTATGAAGGATGTTTAGGACCAAAATGAGTATGTTCATATTCTTTAGAACATCACGGTATCATTTTCAGAGGATCACATGTCCTTTCTATGGAAGTATCAACAGGATAATGATCCAAAACATATTTATAGGAAAGCGAAACAGTTTGTTGTGACAATGGCGTGGATTTCCTTTCGGAGCGTTTTCAATCTCCAGATCTCAATTCAATTGAGAATCTTTGGACGTAAAGCAAAAACTTTGAAAAATAATTAAGCAATACCACGGGAATTTTTGTCGAAGGCTTATAAACTCTGTATCTAAAATGTAATTTAATCAGTTTACAACTATTTGTTAACGTTGTATTCTGTTGTTTTCTTGAAAGGCTCTATTTTTTTAAGTTTTTAATTAATCATTTGTCAAATATTTATTAATAGGGATTTCAGGTTAGATTTGTAATTAATTTTTTCCATTTTTCCATTACTCATTAGCTACCAAAAGTTTATATTGAAATGCATATTGCTGCTGATTCACAAATGGAAAAATTTCGTGAATATTTTTGGTGTAGTGATAGAATCGTGAAATGGAGAAATTGTAATGTTTACTGAAAATTATCGAAATAACTAGATATACAGTTGCGATAACTTGCACCTGGTTCTGTTAATATTGGAAATTATTCTTGTAAAGTTCTTGAAAAGAACAATTTCCGTTGTGCAAACAATTGTCTATCTCGTCACCTTTGCTTCTTTTTGTCGTTTTTTTTTTACTGGTTAGAGAGAAAAAAGATAACCAACAGCTGCAATTACAATGTACGATGAAGTAAAAACCGTTACGGCTAGTGAATGTTATAGTCAATTTAGTTACCTCTTTGTAAATGATATGTGGATCCGTGCCTCTGTGAGTCAATTTCTTCAAAGCTAACTTAATGGTTAATGGACTTTTGTGAACCAATGTCGGAATTATTTTTTATTTATGATATTTATATTTAATTTTTCTTCATAAACCTACTACTAACATTATATAGCAAATAAGTGAAATGATTAGCCATTTGCAGTCCTGAAAAAATATTTCTTGTACTAACCAACACAAAAATATTAAACACACCCTATAAAAAGTTTTATGTACCTCCCCGTGAAATCGATTATATAGTGCATGGATGGTAAATAATTTCCAGACTGAGTTTAAAACTTTTGATCGAACTACATCTACTTTATGTTAGAACATTATATCTCGTTAACTGCCAATTAATACATCATTTAATAGGGTAATGAAAACATAATAAACACCGCCCTAGTACCGAGGGCAAAACATTAGGGTTCTTTTATTACAACGGCAACATAAACAGGTGATAAATAATAATTAATGGCCTTTCGCAGGGGGCCTGAATTATTACTAAGTTTAATTGGAGGACAAATTTTCTGTAAATGAATAGACGAACAAATTATATCGTGTGATATGCCATTAACGGCTTCGGATTCACCACAGGCTGTTTTACCGCCATTGATTGATATTAATTTGATATTAATAACGTTCGTATATTTTATTCAAATTGCCAAGAATTTATTACATAATATAAAAAATAATATTTATTTACTGTGAGCAGTGGCGGCGTTAACATATGTCGGAAGTCAAACCGATCGGATGCATGACCAAATATTCTAAGGGAAGTTTTCTGCCATTGGTTTTGACGACACACTGACTGAGCCTTTCAGAGCATCATTTCTCTCTTCCATCTTTATCATTGACATTTGATATAACATTTTTTGCTACAACTTACATGTGCCAATAGAACCCGAATCTGCTTCATTTCGTTGGTGTAAAATTTTGTTTATCCAAAATCCAAATTAAATTAGCGCATATTTTATTATTTATTCTTAATTACTATTATTAAGAAGTTGGACAACTTGACCAGTGCCATGCGTATGAGCTAGTGCTGAAATAATTTCCTAAAAAAAATTGCTAGCCACTGACTTTTTTCTTTGATAGGAGTCCCTGTTAAAAGCTTGAACGTTTTCCGATTTAGATTATTTTAATTAGATAAGTGCATGGTCTCTTATGTACTGTATTGAATATCTTTATTTTTTTTACGATTTTTAAGGCGCTTAATTTAAACTAAGTATAGTTCTAACGTTTCTAAATAAAATAGGTGGTGAAAATGGTTATCAGCAGTTTCATTACAAGCCCTCGAAGTTCTTCTTTAAGTGTTTGCACTGGTGTCTTATAAACAAGTTCCTTTAAATGATCCCATTAAAAAAAGGATTCAAGTCAGGGGATCTTGGCAGCTATGCAACTGGACCTCTACGAATCCATCTATGACTGTATGTTTACGGAAGATATTCCCTCAAGGGAATCGAATGTGGTAGTTCCTTTCTTATAAATAATGTTTGATCTGTAAACAGAATACTACGAGAGAAGTGCGGCTCGTTTTCCAACTTAAACTTAAAAATCACAGACAAAATTAATACCTAGGCTCATAATCCCTTTGTGAAAGTTCTTGAACGCGTGTGCAGTGGTATAGTTTTAATTGTGCCAGATGATGCGGAAATATTCCTTATTTTCGTTAGAATCGAGAGCAGTAGTAGGATAATGGAGTGAATTATAACTGCCTCCTCAAGCCGAACAGTCCATCGGTATCTTATGATTTTAAAGGCTCTTAAAGATCAAAAATATTTTTGCTGGGTCCTCCTCGTTCGGGAAATCTGTCTTAATAAATTCTAAAATTCTAAATTTTACCTCGCTTTATCTTAAATGAATAACCTGACAGTTAATGATGATGATACTTTTGTTATTGAATTCTGTTTACAGAAAACCTACCAACACAGACCGTACCTTAATACATTGTCACATCACTATCCGGTCCAAAAATCATCGGTTAACTCTCTTGTTTACTATATCAACCGGAATCACTGAATCCAGAATTAAAACACATTACACTGTTCTTCTCTCTAATAATTTACACATTCGAGATATTAAGCGTTCCATCACAAAATATACTTCACCACAACTTTCCGAAAGTCCGAAAGCAACCCCACACTGTTGTCCTTCCTTAAAACTAAAATTTTTGCATGTAATCAGTTCTTCTACCGACGAAAAATTCGAAAATCTATAGAAATTTACCAACCAAACAATCTTAACCGGGAGTCATGTATTTACCTTTCACCAATATGGGAATTAATAATTTGAGACAATGTGTCTCTCCTTTGGTTCCGCCCCTTCAAACAATAGCAGGTACGCAGTAGCGGCTCTTTTGTTATTAGAGTAACATTCTAGTAGGTCAACGTTTTCCTCCTTCGTATACATTGTACAAAATAGATTCAACAAAAATGCAATTTAATAAAATAAATAGAAAATAGTGGTCCGAAAAAATACGCTTAAAATATTATAATACACTGATACTGGTCAAAAAATCGGTAATATTACCACAACGGAGAACTAATTCAAAGCTGTCATCAATTTTGGGTTTGTGTCTTTCAAGATGTTTCTATATATTTTTTAAAGACATGTGGTCTATGTTATCAAGAATATGAATATTTTCAAAATGTTTTTTTCCATTTAGGGACCTTATTTACAAGATTCTTAAATTATGAATGTAAAAGAATTTATGTATTATTAGAAAATAATTGCCCATTAAGCCAAAACGGTAAGTCAGAGACCCGTCCTATGTAATATAATTTAAATTGCTATTAAAGTGGCTATTCGAAAATCCAATAATATGCAGCATGTCTCATTTAACAATATTGAGAAAAGTATCATTTTTCGAAACAAAATATTTTAAATTTAATCATTGCATAAATAAAAGCACTAAATTTGTAAAAATGATAGAAGCAAAAAAGTTAAAAAAGTTACTAGCAACCCAACAATGATGGTTTAAACATAACCTGAATTGTGAAGATAATCGCTAATAAGTTCGTAACGGTGCATCACAAACCCAGACTCATATATGTTATTGAATTTATCTTTGAGAGGACTATCCAAAAATATAATAAAATGTGGGGTGTTCTATTTAAAAAAATGTAACTTTGTTTTACCACCCTGTTTATGAAAAAGTGACGATTAGCAAAATAAAAAAATAAAGGTCATTTCAATAGAAACAACTTTTGTATTTAATTTTTTTTTGTAACCCCCTTAGGTTTAGAGATAAGGATATGCCCCTCTTAAGCGGGACACCCTGTATATGTTAGTACCTCCTTACTTTAGCAGTATCTAGAACCAAATCCTTCCCCAAGAAAAGATTCTTCAAACAAAATTTTGCCTTTACCGGATTGAAGATGCTGAGGGACTTCTGGAAAAGGGTAAAATCTGATTTAGGTTGCTGATACTTTTGTTATTTGCCCTCATGGTCAACAATCCCTCAGAGATTTTTGTACCTATTTAAACTCTATACACCCTAACATACGTTTTACCATTAAATTAAAAACCAATATAATCTCCCAATCTTATATATTCTTTCTTATCAATAAAAAATCAATTCTGACATTGGGTCATTCTGTTTACAAAAAACCTACGCACCAACCGATACCTACATTGCCACATCACCAGCTGGCACAAAATCATTGGTTATCAACTCTCTTGTTTACAGATCCGTAGAACGATCTCAACCGGAGTCGCTGAACCTAGGGTTAATCTGCTCTGCTTTTCGTAAAAACAGTAGAAGGAGGAATGTTTAAAAAGTTAATAAGCAACCAAACAGTGATGGTTTAAACATAATCCGAATTCTAAGAAGCGGTGCATCACTCATATATATCATTGAATTTATCTTTGAAAGGACTATCCAAAAATGCAATAAAATGTAGGGAGTTCTATTTAAAAAAAATGTAACTTTGTTGTATCACCCTGTATATAAACAAGTGGTGATTAGGAAAATAAAAAAAGTAATGGTCATTTTAATAGAAACAACTCTTATATTTAATTTTTTCTTGTCAGCCCCGTAGGTTTCGAGATAAGGTAAAGGCTCCTATTAAACGGGCCACCCTGTACATCACGCGTCACAGGGTAGCGAAAAATTTGAAGAGGTGGAACCAACAGTTAGTGCTTCGTAATTTCTCCTAGTTTCCGTTATTTCATCTGTTCTGCTCAAATTTCGCGAATTAATCATGACGCTATATTTTCAAACAAGCAGATTTTGCCGGATTACAACACAATGATGGGTCACTCTGTACAATAAAAAAATATGTGTCCATTGCAAATAAATATGTGGGGTAGTAATATTCAGGTTAACTACCGTATTTGTCGGTCATTAAATATATCCGACTTTTGAAAGCAAAGTTTTCAGTTAAGGCAGTGTCTTTAGAATAATTAAATAATTGGCAAGGCTCAGTAAGTGTCTCTATATTGTTTTGTGTTACAGTGAGCAATAATTCCGCGATTATAAGAAACGCTTTCCATTGCGGAGATAACATTCGAACACTTAGAAACCACTTAGGGATACTTGTATGCATTGGACCGCCAACGTTTCTCCTAATAACATGCCATAAAATGAGAACGGGAGGCGTCTAGGTTAGAGTGGAAATCACATTCCCTCGTGATATTACTCGCAGCACCCAAATGCATTTGCAGGTGCAAAACGGTACCGAGAAAAACGCTCCCGGCCAATAATACCGAGTTCCCTCTTTAACGAATTAAACGATCCTCATCGCTTGGACCATGTAGAGGTGCAGGACGCTAATTCACAGGGTTAAAATTCTTGCAAGATTAAAACTTTGTGGTAGAAATCAGTTTTCAATAATTGTTCCTTGTAAATTAGTATAAATACTACTTGCCACTTCTCTACAAAAACAAAATAGATTCTATTAAATTTATTTCGATTTTAAATGTCATTTAACTCTCTCACATCATCAACGAGAAAATTGAGCCTGTTGCCAACTTGTGAGAAAAATAAAAATATTGATCGCGTGAAATGTTAATCAGAAACACACCTTTTGGCATCAATTTTGGTAGTTTTCGCAACTTTTATATTACTATATTGACCCCAAAGAACTAAAAAAATTGGTTGGTTGGTTTAGCCTTTCCTTGCGTGTCAAAATTTGATTGTCATAAAAGCTATATTTGGGTGCTATTTATTTAGACAAGTTCCTGGCATCCACTATTTGACAGTTTTGAAATGTGAGTGTCAGAATCACCGGTGTAAATCGCATTAAACGTAGACTTTTGTAGAAATGATTTGAAAGTTAGTAACTTGATACACGCTTGAATTTAAATTTTTCCTCAAAAATGTATTCTAGTTGATAGACTTTATAGAAATTCGTTGATAGTAGAAAGGTCGAGACAGGCTGAGACTCTTTTCGACACACTAACACAATAACTATGTATTCTAGGATATTACATGACTATTTCATTTTCAATGAATATTCAATATAAAAAATATCAAATATAAAATTGTTGTTTGTGTGCGCTTTTGTTTTACATCTCATTTAGGAGAGAAACTTGACTGCTCAACTTACATCTTGTTTTCTTATTTGCCTTGATATTTTTGATATATGTGGTTGCGCTTTTATGATATTTTATCCATATATCGCATCCAATACAATTTAAACTCTAAAAAACACGTAAATTTCAATACTCAAAAACAGGCACTGGTGGGATGAAAGCGATTTTTTGGAGTAAATTATGCAACAAGTGTGGTTAACGGCATTTGAGTCACAAGTTTATAATTATATAATTAGATTCAACATAATTAATTAAATTAAATGAAATATATAGATATAGATATTTATTACCGTGTCTATGCTGATAATATAGGAACCTTTGAAGCCGCTACATAAAAAAAATGTCAGTTCAAATCTCGTGACCTAGTGACTTCTAACAACTAATATATGTTCTTGACAGTTCCTTAATTTTTATTTTGAATGTGGCATTTTTTGGGTAGTATTTTTTCTAAATATGCCCTTATTGTGGATCTTATAAAAATCCCAGGGTAGTTTGTGCAATTTAGGAGCATGGGCTGGAGATAGAAGAATAGAAAAGAAAAGATAGAAACAAAGAAGGAGAATAGTAATAATAATCACCAATTTTTACCATCCATACCCTTATCACCTAATAGGAATGCGACTTAAACTATTGCAGCAATCACATTTCCGCGTTCGGAACTCTAGTGAAGTTCGCAGTGGAAACCGGCGAATTAATAATTGAAGTCGCATCTGTTGCAGTCTCTTTTATCGGTTTTAATCTATTTGTCGGCGGTCTGGTTACTGTGGATGTAAAATAACGCTGGGCCAATCAGAGACGACTTTAGGTTAAACGTGACTTACGTAGAAAGTAGTAGGTAATAAGATTTCGTTTGCCGGAAAAACTGTGGCTCAAGGCTTTAATTTCACCGTGAAAAAACGATCCACCAACATTCCTGGAGTGATTTATATGCGTTATACAAATTTGTTGCAAACCGGGGTTGGGTTTCAAAGCAAACATGGTTATTCATTCAGCAACTTAAGTTTCAAGAACGTTAATTTTTCAAAGAAACTTACCGTAATACTTTTTATAAAATTTCTGGATTCCTCTTGCGTTGGTTTTTGTTGAGTCGAACTAGCTAACGTTTCGCCAAACATCCTGTTAGCTTCTTCAGAGCTTGACTGAAACTGGCTCGTATTTTACTCTGTACATGCTTATATATTGTTTAAGGGAGGCGGAGTTAAATGGGGGGCATAAACACCGTCTCGGATGACTGATTCCCATTTTGGACACTGGGAAAACCATCAAACTCTTCTCAAACACTGTAATAAATGTATCGTCGCACCAACTTTCGGAAACGGAAAAATTAGTTCTTTCAAAAGGTTCTAACTTCGTCCTTGCCCCACGTTTTATCTCAAAATTAGAAATCATTTCAAATGTCGAATCTATCCTGAACAAACTGCCATTTCAAAGAGCTAATGAAGTTTGCTTTGA
Source organism: Cylas formicarius (assembly GCF_029955315.1). Classification (NCBI taxonomy): domain Eukaryota; kingdom Metazoa; phylum Arthropoda; class Insecta; order Coleoptera; family Brentidae; genus Cylas; species Cylas formicarius. Next base: position 23,085,524 of record NW_026844352.1, on the reverse strand, counting down.
AACCGCAAAAATCCTTAAAAAATTAGACATCGTAATCTTAAAATCAGATAAAGGAAATGCTGTGGTAGTCATGTACACAAATGAATATCAGGAAAAGATTCAAGATATTTTTACAGACGGATCATATCGTCAATTTAAAAAAGATCCTACGTCATCTATGGATCGCAACCTTAAAGCCTTAATAACATTAAGGCTTCTTCTCTATCAGACTCCGTGAAAAAATCTGTTACCCCTCATGACTCTAAAATTCCTCGTCTCTACGGACTTCCAAAGATTCACAAACCAGCATTACCCCTTCGATAGGTCAGCACCATTAGTTCTATAACCTATTCTCTAGCAAAATATCTAGCTTCCTTATTGAAACCTCCTACAGGGAACACTGATAGTTTCGTACTTAATTCCTTTCACTTCATTGAACAATTTAAAAGCATTACATTAGATACACAAGATATTCTAGTTAGTTTCGACGTAGAATGCCTCTTTACCAAAGTTCCTATTCCTGAAACTTTCGACATCATTTCAGATATATTAAAGTCAGGGAATCTGGAACCAAACCTTCTCACCTTAATTGAAAAATGTCGGGAACGTATTTTTCTTATAACGGCCAAATTTTTGGACTTTAAAAAGAAAGCTCTCGACACCTTTCAGCTAAATCCAAAATTATATAACCGCTATGTCAATGATATTTATCAGCATCAATAGTCGATTTTCTCACACATTTGAACTCTATACATCCCAACATATGTTTTACCATTGAGTTGGAAACTAATAATAACCTTCTATTCTTCGATATTCGTATCAATAGAAATTCAGACCTAACATTGGGTTATTGTGTTTACAGAAACCCTACGCACACAAACCGATTATCAACTCTCTTGTTTACAGAGCCGTAAAAGTATCTCAGCCCGAGTCACTGAACCCAGAATTAAAACACCTTACCTCTGCTCTTCTCTATCACATTAAAGATATTAAACGTTCTATCAAAAAATACACTTCACCACAACCTTACAATGAGGCCGAAAGCAATCTTATACTTGCCCCTGTGGTCCTTCCTTATTCAAAACACCACTGACAACATATCAAAAGTTCTAAAGAAGTACAACGTCAAAACCAGATTTACCACTTGTCCTAAAATCTCTCGACATCTTCGGCCCGTCAAAGACAAAATTCCATTTGAGATGCCAGGGAGTTTACAGCATTCCATGCATATGCGGCAAAGAATACATTGGAGAGACCACACGAAAAATATCAACTAGACTCAAAGAACACCAAGGAGCCTTACGACTAGGACAAATAAACTCATCAGCTGTCGCCGAACATACTCATGAAACCGGACATAAAACTTTACTCGATAAAACTAAAAAAAAAAGAAAATATTAAATAATCGAAATTTCTGGTTTTAGGCTAAATCCATAAAATTAATTAAATTAATTAAATTAATTACTATTCGGATATAATAAACGGCTGAAAATGTGCAGAAGAAAGAACGAAAAAATAATTTTTGTTAATTTTTGAGGTGGGCTTCCTTGCCCGGGGGCCGCCTTGCCCCACCCATTCCTACATTCATAGAGAATGGTTCTTGATATAAGTTCTCGTCAAGAATCTCATCAACTGTTGAACAAATATTACGCAGAATGGTGTTTTCTTATACTTAGCCGACGACCTTGGTTGTGATGAGAGGCATGCCTGATCAGATTTTTGAAATATGCCAAACTCAAACCAATATTCCTTATCGTTTTAAGTTAATTAATAAAGTAATCGGTTAATTAATTAAGTCATCAAAATCTATCCACTGATCGTGTTACTGAAAATTAAAAAATTGAATGTTATAGCAGCATTTTGTCGCTGGGCACAAAAGAAACGTACTGAACCAAACGTTAGATTTAAAATTAGATTTATTATCTAACCTGAAACTGTCTGAAGAGCTTTGATCCATTCAATTTGTAAAAAACTATAGTCGTTTTGCGTTGACAATATCATTAAATTTCAAGTACTGTCTTCGACGATATCCTTTATCCAATTTTCCATCTGAGTTGCCCCTCGATTAGCAATCATACAACGCTTTGTTACTTTGATGTCTGCCGATTTCCATATTCCAAGCGAAACGGAAAGAGCTGGATTTTTCGAGCGAGGCAAATTAAATTTTCATTAAATTGCCGATATTACGGCTATTTAATAAAATTTGTACGATGACGATAATAGCGTTATTTCAACCTGTTGGTTTCATTTGTCGGGGCAGTAATTTTATTTGTCGGACTCTAGCCGCACCAATTTCGTCGTTAACGGTCCTTTTTTTATATTTTCTCCGAAGGGAAAATGTAATTTCGTGCCACACCGAGGCGGATAAAACGGAATAGGCAAATTCATAGTTTAAGAGATTTCAATTTTTCTTGCAACGTGAATCTAAATTATTTAGAGAAATAGTGTTAAAAAGAAGCAAATGCGTATATTTAAAAATTCATTAAATGAAATAATTACTATTTTTTTTCAAAGATACTTCCACAGGCTACTGTAAATACTTTTTAAAAAACTTCTGGATTCCTACTGCGTCGGTTTTTGCTGAGTCGAACGTGCTGCTGACTTCTTCAGAGCTTGACTGCAACTGGCTCGCATTTTACTCTGTACCTGTTTATATATTGTTTGAGGGGGGCGGAGCAAAAATTCTTAAAAAATCAAAAACTCCTAAATCTAATATTGCAAAGCCTGAACGCATTGCCCTAACATCTCTAAAATACAATCCAGACATTGTAATCCTAAAAGTAAATAAGGGAAATGCTACGGTGGTCATGAACACAAATGAATATCAGGAAAAGATTGAAGATATTCTTATAGACGCACCATATCGTCAAAAAGATCCTACGTCATCTATGGAACTCAACCTTAAATCTGTTATTAAGGCTTCTCCTCTATCAGATTCCGTGAAAAAAATCTCACACCCCTCATGACTTTAAAATTCCTCGTCTTTATGGACTCCCAAAGATTCACAAATCAGAATTACCCCTTCGACAGGTCAGCACCATTAGTTCTTCAACATATTCTCTAGCAAAATATCTAGCTTCCTTATTGAAACCCCGTTCAGGAAAAAGTGATAGTTTCGCACTTAATCCTTTTCACTTCATTAAACAATTAAAAATGCTTGTCTGGAACGTATTTCATTTATAACGGTCAAATTTTTGAACAAATGTCGGGAACAGTTATGGGTTCTCCACTATCACCAGTCATTGCGAATATATTTATGGAAGCCTTTAAAAAGAAAGCTCTCGACATCTTTCATCTAAAACCAAAATTATATAACCGCTACGTCAATGGTATTTTTTTTTATTTGGCCTAATGGTCAAGCATCCCTTTTAGATTTTACACATTTGAACTCTATACATCCCAACATATGTTTTACCATTGACTTCAAAACTAATAATAACCTCCCATTCTTCGATATTCGTATCAATATAAAATCAGACTTAACATTGGGTTATTGTGTTTACAGAGAACGTATGCACACAGACCGATACCTCAATGCATGGTCACATCGCCATCCGGCCCAAAAATCACAGGTTATCAACTGTCTTGTTTATAGATCCGTAAAACAATCTCACATTAAAGATATTAAACGTTCTACCACAAAATACACTTCACCACAACCTTGCAATAGCAATAAGGACCAAAGCAATCTTACACTTGCCATTGTGGTCCTTCCTTACATTCAAAATATCACTGACCACATATCAAAAGTTCTAAAGAAATATAACGTCAAAACCAGATTTACCACGTATCCAAAAATCTTTCAACATCTTCGATCCGTCAAAGACAAAATTCCATTTGAGATGCCAGGGGTTTATAGGATTCGATGCATATGCGGCAAAGAATACATATCAACTAGGATTAAAAAACATGAAAAAGCCTTAAGACTAAGACAAATAAACTCATCAGCAGTTGCCGAACACAATCACGAAACCGGGCATAAAATTTTATTCTATAAAACTAAAATTCTTGGATGTAATCAATTCTTTTACCAACGAAAAATCCGAGAGTCTATAAACAACCTAACAATCTTAACCGTGACTCAGGTGTTTACCTGCCACCAATATGGGAATCAGTCATCCGAGACGCTGTTTATGCCTCTCATTTAGCTCCGCCCCCCTCAAACAATATGTAAGCAGGTACAGAATAAAATGCGAGTCAGCCAAGCTCTGAAGAAGCCAACAGGATGATTGGTGAAACGTCAGCAAAAACCGACACAAGAGGAATGCAGAAGTTATGTAAAAAATATTACAGTAGCCTGTGGAAGTATCTTTGAAAAATTAAGTCAAATATTACCAACATAAAAAACTACGTTTGGGAGATTCCACATACGTATTTCTAAATTTTTTTAAAAAACAAATTAGATTTGAAACTACTGAAAAATGCTCAGAAGTTGCTTTTGCACTATATTTAGTTATTTAATCAAGCACTGATGCTTTCGGCTTTAAATTTTTATTAAATATACTCCAGTTTCAGGATTATTTTCAAAAATAATCTTAATTATAATTTTAGTAGTGCGAGATGCACACCTCACACAAATTTCTTTCATGCTCTGAGAGTCCTACAAAATTTACACATATTATAAAAAGTCAATTCTTGAAATTAATACAAATTTACTTTTTTGTTATTGTGGGACACTTACTTGTTTGAGTATATGGTACAAGAATCATATTTTTGAAGAACCCTGTATTCTTTGATTTAAAAAAATTTCTTTTCCTTGAAAATGCATTTCTGACGAAAACTAATCTTTAAAAATCAATACTATAAGAGAAACGATATTTGTCCTTGTAATTATAAATACTAAAACGTCCACAAGCAAATGAAACAAAATAAAAAATAAATAACCATTTTTTACTCTGAACTTTAATGACTAAAGTAAGTGTTCAAAATGGCCTCCCGAACACACAATTGGCATACGTCCTTATCGTAGGTTTACTTTACAAAGATTCAGCAGTGTTTAGGTTTTTTACTATCTTGCAGGGTGTTCGAAATGTGACACCACCCCACCAAGTCTAAATGGAACAAGTTGGCATAAATCTGTTTGCGGTGTTAAAGGTTTCATGAAAACCTGACAAAATGTTCATTTATATATTGACACCTACCTACAGAGTATATTAAAAGGAATACGCATAAACTTTTTATACAAATTATAAATGATTTTTTCTCTATTATCTTCTGAACGTACCCATAAAAACAAATGATTTTATTATTCAAAAGTAAAATGGACATTATTTATAAGTTTTGATGGCTGTCTAACGGACTCTAATAGAGTCCCGACAAGTAATTCTAATTTCTAGAAACAATACTTCTATATAATATGGGTTATTCGGAAAATCAGGAAAATGGAATAATATGCCTTTTTTTTATTCAAACAATGGAAATGTATCGCAAGTTCGACGAAATAAATTGCAGAATCCTAGTTTTATAATAAAATGACTCAGTAATCTACTTAACACAGCGTTATCTGTTTAGAGGGATTTGAAAATTTCATTAAGCACCAGACAACATGCACAAGATTATATAGAAACTACATTTTGGGCCAGCATACAGGTTGTCTTTTTCGTCGATCTGTTATGGGAAAACTATTAGTGGCAATAATTTATAAATTTATTATATTTCTAATATTTTTACACCCGAGAAATATGCTATTTCCTAAATCAATGTTTTTTTTTGGAGATGTGGTTAGCCGCGATGTGAAGATAATGATAACACGAATTGAAGTAAAGAAAAATGTTTCCGGCAGTCTAGGGATTAACCCGAAATGTAGGGTTCAAAATTCTTGATTCATTTTTCGTTCCGCTTTGACGATTTCATGCGATAGTAAACGAATTCAGGCTCTTAATCGCTTAGTCATGAAAACAAAGGGAACATAAAAATCGAACTCCCTCCGCAACATCCAAGAAACAAACCGTAGATTCAAACTTTTGCCTCATATTTTACAAGAGATTTTGTGCAACGCTGTCATTCCATTCAGAATAGTAATAATTAAGAGAACCTACAACGCTGCTGAAACAAATGTAGCGGAAATATGTTGGGGGATGGTTGCTGAGTGCGTACCCGAGACCAAAATCGGATTTCAGATTATCGTTTTTAATGAATTAGTCTCCGTGCTGCGTCTATCGCTTTCAATGCAAAAGTGGTATTTTTTATACCCGATCTAAACTGGCATGAATAGAATAGGGATGCAAATTTGCCGACAGAAAAAGAAAAAAATATGCAAACGGAAAAATGTTGTTTAATTACTTTATTTACTGATATTACTCTGATATATGTATTTTTGTGACAGCTAAATCAACAGAAAAATAATACGAAAATAATGATTTATTTTATTTCTAAATGTAAATTATATCATTTCATTACCTCTTCCATTAATGAGATTAATGAGAATTGTTTATGCATCAAAAATAATAAAGAAATCAATTTACGATAGTTTTTAAACATTTGCTTTTTCTCCCCAAAATTAACGTTTTGAAAAATCCAAAAAATTATTGGAGAAAATTGTTGCTTTTGTAGTACCAATTTTCACAAAAATCGGACAAATTGCCAAGCCAACTTCCTATTTGGTACAGCCTAATTTAAAGAAAGCTAACTACCAACTAATCAAACTACCAAGAGGAACTATACTCAATACCTTAGCGTTTTTCTTTAAATTTCTGACTCGATTTCACCATCAACAACAATCATTATTGAAGTTGCAAGGTTCATGCAAACTTATTTTAACATTTTAAAACCAAATAAAGTTTTATTGATTTTAAGGAAGATTATATTACCGTGATTTTTTTTATTAAGTAGTTATAACCAAAAATTAATCCTCAATCCACAATTTTCAACAATGAAAATTTAGCACTTTTAATTAAAAAATCGATTACATATTAACGATGAAAGATACATCGACAAAATTTTCAAAACTTATTGATGAAAGTGTAGGTTTTGTTAAAATGGTGAAAACTTAGAATTATTTATCCTATTGTTTATTAATGCTTAAATACACAAATGAACATTCAATGACTTTTCAGTCGAATAGCAAACACTTTTTCACCGATTATTTTTATTTATTTTTATGATTGTATAATTTATATTATAATTATATGTATATGTATGTATAATTTATATTATACAAGTTTGCGATGTTGACAAATTTTCTGCTCTTTCTCGTCATTAATTTTAATTATTAAATCGTAAATTAGTATTTTACTTAATAATTTTAATTTAAAATTTAAATTTAACTTACAACTAACTACAACTAACTTACAACTTAACTAACAAGTTGATTTAATCCAAAAAAAAACAAACAAATGCGTCACAGATTTGGTTGAGACTCACTTCACTATTTTTGTATTGGATGTTATTTAAACGACATACCTACAGAATGGTAGGTGTATATAGCACTTATATAATTAGCACACTAAGAATTAACAACTAACAGATTGTGGGGTTGGCTGACTCAACTATAGTTGACTTATAATAATCACTTGTTAGCGGTCCTTTTGGGGTGTGTTCATTAAACCCATAGGTGTCTGAAGAAAGAACACGCATCAGATTTGTTCCGTTAATACTAGCAAAATAAATTTTTACTTGCAAATTTTCAAATACAAACATAATAGGTGACAATCCATAATTTACAAAGACCATTGAAAAATCCTGGTGATGAATATTCAGTCGAAAGTGGCAACAAAAAAGAATTGCTTAGATATACCCCAATACCCTGCGCACTCCTAATGCTTGACACAGAACCACTTTGATAGGCACTATATACGTTAAGTCAAGTATTCGAAAACAAATTGGAAGCAGAACCGACTGGCATATTAAAATAAAATGAAGTTCCGTGTGTTATACTGCATCCTTTCCGATGTACATCCTTTTGGAATACAACGATGTTTTGAGACATTTTTATTTGAATCCTTTGTCTAAAATATTTATTTAAAGGAAGGTGCAATTTAAAATCAGATAAGCGCTATACAAGAAACGCAATTTAATGCAGCCGTTTGTTATATTGATTTGTTTATTTGCATTTCTAAAATAGTTCCCTGGAGAGAAATTTTAGTTCTATTTGAGCGCAATTCAAATTAACCGAGCTTTATATTTGCTTTTGTTTAAATAATTAAGTGTGCAGATTTCTACCTCCTGTAAATTACATTGAATTTATTCCGCCTAGCCCAAAGGAAATTAGCAAAATGGCTTAAAAGGCGGAACTAAGAAATTATTTTTATCGTACAGGAAAAATTACTAGCTACTAGATTTTAATTACGGTAATTCCGATCAGTTTTTTCCGATGACAGTTACTTTTGTTACATTTTTTTAGATAAAATGCCGAAATATAATAACCAAATTGTCGCAATTAAAAAAAAATGGAAATAAAATACATCAACGATAGAATCGAACCAATCAGCTCCAGCTGAAAAGGCGTAGTAGAATCTATTGTATTTTTATGATAAATTCGACACTTCTCCACCCCACTTTTCTGGAAGATGCTGCGTACTTACGGCGAAAATTGAAATGAGGGCCGAGAATGTCGTATTTTCTTATGGAAAATTGTGATTGGTGATTATTTCCATAACTTTTTCTTGTTTTTGTGACAAAAAATGCCCACTCACTGGAAAGCGTCTTGGTTGTCAAAGACGTAAGGAAAATGAGGCCGTTCAATACTTTCATTCAAAAAATTTCTTGTCAACAACGATGCTTTCAACATTGACTGCTTTTTCCCTGAATATTTAATAGGATCTGGACATATTTGGAGAAAATGGTGGGTAAAAATTTCACATACAAACTTATTGACGATCTGTCAGCACCATGTTGGGTGATGAACGCCGTAAGGTGTCATTTGTTAGTTTTGGTTGGTTAGATTTTGAATCTCGCGCATGCGCATGTCGAATTGACCTTTTTAATTTTTTTTCATGGTTGCTTCAGAAGTTCCTGTATTATCAGTATAGGCGTGGAGTCTATAACTCTAGTAGCTGTATGATCTAGGCTAACACCATCAGTTATTGAAACATTTGAAAGATATTAACTAAACCTCCGTTAAACTTTTTAAATTTAAATATTTTAATAATATTGGGAAAACTCCTTCGAAAACTAAAATAATTGTTAGTCACCAGCAGACATTATTTTTTAAACTTACTAATCTCAGTTTTGAGCTTAGAATGAGAATGGTGAGATGATACATCTTTTCTGTTTTGCTTTATGGATGCGACAGCTAGACACTCAATGCACAAACAGAAAATAGAAGAATTAGAAGCTTTCGAGATCTCCGCTCTTAGAAAACCTGCATCAAAGGTTAAGTGGGGAAAGTTTTAATGTATTTGATAACCGGTAGATTGGTTTGAGAAATATCGGCAAAAAGCCGAAAGTGGCTTACCAAAACGGTTAAATTGATAGCTGTCAAAATATGACATTATTCAGACACTTTTATAAGGCAAATAAGATGCATGCATCTTCTTTTGTTATCTCGCAACCCGCATGAACTCCGTTTTATGTGCGCCATATTGGATTTTTCGAGTTCTTAAGAGAACGTAAAATTTTCAATCCAGTAGTGCCTCACAAGTGAACAAAAGATTTTATCACACTTCATAAAGTTAGATTTTAAATATTTTTTAAGTGTACCGTAATTTATCTAGCATTATCATTAATAAGTAAAACATAAAAAACGCATAAACTCATTGCATTTTCAATAGAACATGAAAGTAAAGAACGACTTCTAACTAGTCAGTTGTTTTGACCAAATTACCAACTAAAGAAAATCAGAAAAATCGCAGTTAATTTAAATAATACTTGAACAACTTACAAGTTCTACAATGACGTCCATTTGCATCGAGACTTTTTGGCAATTGGTGACTGTTCTTCGTAAAACGCTAGCAGGTGTTAATGTTTCTAAACGTGTCCAAAATTGTCAAAGTTTTTATAATCTCGGGAAGTTCGAATTCATAGACCACGTCCTTCATGTCGCGCAGAGGAAGAAATCCAACGATGAAAGGTTAGGGAATGTAGGAGGCCAGGATATTGGATCATTTAAAGAGATAACTCTTTCTGCAAACTGTCCGCTTAAGAAGTTCCTCACTTCCTCTAAACTGATATTCGGTTAAGTACATCTGTTCGTTTAGGTTTTAGTCAAACAAAAACTAACCTAATCTAACCAGAACTAACCAAACAAAACCAAGTAGATCTAACCAAAATTAAATTAAGCTAACGAAATTAAACCAAAACTATCAATTGAAATGAACGGTAAAATGTGTTCCTGAAATGGCTGATAATTTATAATAGGTGCTCAATTAACAAAGCTAAGTTAAATTCCCTATGATCTCACAACAAATGTTAATTCCAAATCTAGTCTGTCTAACCAAACAAAACCAACCAAAACTAAACAAAACAAACCAAAATTAAATTAACCTAACCAAAGTAAATCAAAACTATCAATTGAAATGAACGGTAAACTGTAATGGACTGAGATGGCTTTTACTTGATGAAAATCCATTTAACACAAATTAAATTACAACAAAAAATGTTTCAATGATTTTCAAGGTTTTTAATGTGTTATGACAGCTGTTGCGGCAACACCGTGCCTTTATCAAATGCCATTTAATTTTTGTAAACTGTGTTTCTGAAATGATTTATAACTTATAATAGGTGCTCAATTAAAAAAGTTAAGTACAATTCCCTATGATCCCACAGCAAATGTTAATTCCAAATCTAGTCTGTAGTCGTCTTTCTGCCACTTTGTGAGTGTATTTTTCATAGCCCAATGATGAGTGTTACGCTTATCGAAAACTCCTCAATTCGTCAACTTATTCTCATCGGACATGATTTACAAAATCGGTATTTTCAGTACATTTTTTAGTTTGCCACACAGAGAACACCATTCGTCTTTGAAAATTAGTGTCCTTATGTTCTTGAACTATTGTAGGTTTGTATGGATGGTTATTTTTTTTTATTTTATTAAAATAAGGTAACTACGATTTTTCTAAGTTGGATTTTATGATGTTATCGTCCTAATTCCGTGCTGAAGTAATGACGGTGTTTCTGTGTGACTGCAAGTAGAACGATAATATGTCAAAATTTTCGTCATTTGAGTAAAGAATATCGGTCATTTTCAACAGGTTTCAACAACTTATTTGTTACATTTATGATATCAATGAGAGAAAATGTACTACTTATTAAAACACAACTTTAATACTTTGAATTATTTAACGTAATAATTAGAGCCCTGCTTCTATGGAAGGTGACAAGGACTTAAACTTAAAAAATAATTAAGACCTAACTTTATGAAGTTTGTTAAAAAATTTTGTGCACTTGTGTGGAGGCATCACTGAAATGCAAATTTTTTGCTCTTTTCAAAAATGGAAAAATTCATTATGGCAGCCATAAGAGAGATGAAAGTCAAGTCTAGTTGCGAGATAACAAAAGACGATTGATACCTGTCGTCTTAAAATAGTGCCTGAATAATGTCCCATTTTAGCAGCTGTCGATTTAACTGCTATTTTCGCTGATATTTCCCAAACCAATCCTCAATCTGAAGCAAGGTAGCAAATGCACTAAGTTTTCTCTAAACCCCCATTTAACCTTTGCTGTAGGTATAATAAGTGTGGACGTAACTGTATACATAAGCAAATTTGGGAGACATTGTATATACAGAAGATTATTTAGCTTACCAATCTAAATTTATCAACGGATACCAACAACTGATGTTTTTAGTATGGAAGTGGGGATCCGTATTTGCCACTGTTTATCAAGCTATTTATGAGACAACGAGTCACATTGTTTGAACAGAATGTTACCTATGTTAAGGAACTTGAACCATTAATTAGAAATTTTTACACAAAATACTCTTCGTTGCATACGACTGCCTACATCCTACATCCAACCCAGAGAGGATAAATAAATCCAAAAAGTGTTTAAAAGCAGTTAGAAGCAGCACTTCCATCGCCATTGAATTATTTAATACACGCCGATAATAGTGCGACGCGATGCTGCATTGAGGCTTTTTGGATGGATGCGAAAATTACACCTGGCACGAGGGATTCACATCCGATTGCGGTACATTTATGATTCAACAGTAATGAGTAGAGATTTTAATCGTTGCTAATGTACCGCACAGAAGCGCAATGCACAAAAAGTTCCGATATATCTTCCAGCAATGTAGCCATTCCACCACCAGTATACTTAGAAATTGTTGATATCGACACAACCGGACTCAAACAATGGTAATTTTGGTTTTTGCACTAGAACACCTGCCGATTCCATTTATAGAAACTTTCCAATTTAAAGAATCACTTTCTTGCGGTCTTGTCAACATTTTACTTTTTATAAAACTTCTGGATTCCCCTTTCGTAGATTTTTGTTGACTCGAACTAGCTAACGTTTCGCCAATCATCCTGTTGGCTTCTTCAGAGATTGACTGAAACTGGCTCGCATTTTACTCTGTACCTGCTTATATATAGTTTGAGGAAGGCGTAGCAAAAATCCTTAAAAAATCAAAACCGCCTAAATCTAATATTGCAAAGCCTGAACGCATTGCCCTAAAATCTCTAAAATGTAATCCAGACATCGTAATCCTAAAAGCAGATAAAGGAAATGCCACAGTTTCAGTCAAGCTCTGAAGAAGTCAACAGGAGGATTGGCGAAACATTAGCAAGTTCGACTCAACAAAACTTGACGCAGGAGGAATTCAGAAGTTTTATAAAAAGTATTACTGTCTGTGGAAGTTTCTTTGAAAACTTAACAAGCCTTTATGGAGAGGGCATCAAGCGCAAAAGCAGAAGGTTAGAAGATTACCGACTGAAACTGGTAAGATTACTCTGTACGCTGACCTTTTTGTTACGTTGTGGAGACCATAACGTCATCCCCAATTGTCTTCAAATATCTCATCATGTCAAAACCTCGTCCGCTTATAAAATTTTTCGAAAATCTAGTTTCGCTTTACTTTGAGAGAGAATTCATCATACCTGTAAGGAAATAGATCTAATCCATAAGACTCTTCTGTCTCTACATATTGAAATTGCTTCCATCTTGTCTCCATCCGAGTTCGATATCATTTCGAATATGATTCGTGACAATGCTTTAAATCTCCGTTTATCTTCGACCCAGATTCATATTGAGAAATTTGAAAAACTTATGTCAATACTAGGGAAACCATCAAACTCTTCTCAACTACCAAACACTGAAAAATCAGTTGTAATCTATAGAACCATAATAAAATTAGAATTTCGTGAATCAACCTGTTGGCTTCTTCAGAGCTTGACTGAAACTGGCTCGCGTTTTAATCTGTACCTGCTCATATATTATTTACGAGGGCGGAGCTAAATGAGGAGCATAATCATCGCCTCGGATGGCTAATTCTTATAAAGGTGACGATCTAAGTAGCAGTTAAGGTTGTATGGTTGCTTATAGATTTCTATAGATTCTCGGATTTTTCGTTGGTAAAATGTTATGTCCGTATTCGTGATTCAGGCTCCTTCATGTTCTTTGAGCCAAGTGAATATTTTTCAGGAAAAACCGACGCAGGAGGAATCCAGAGGTATTGTAAATAGTATTGTAGAGAATATTTTGAACTTACGGAATTACGAACATTTGAAATTTATTGCGCAAAATTCAGTGATTCTAATGGTACAAAAAAAAGTTTTGTTTGGTTGGGGTTTTTGGGAAACGCTGTCATAACTTTCCTCCGGTAATTGTGCCAAATTCAATATTGGCGTGCTAAATTGTACAAAATTCAAATAATGTAATATAGGAGCGCAGAAGCCACTTTTTTTGTTGTTTGTGGTTGAATCCAAAAGTATATATTATTAAAGTTTCTTTGAGCTATTATCTTGATTCGGGTTTAAAGGCCGTCGTCGGTTGGAATTACTTCCTAACGTTTCGCTAGCACGAGTGGCGAGCTTCTTCAGAGGTCCTTCCATCTCCGATGTTGGACGTAGACTGATGATTTCTCCTGCACAGGTTGTATTTATGCCGATTGGTGGTGGACGGGGCTTGTTCCGCTTCGGTTGGTCTCGGGATATCGATTGGTACTGCTCGGGCGTTCCTAAGGATCGGGTTCCAGATTTGGTTGAGTCTAAGGGTCTCCTCCTTTCTGTTGAAATTGTGTGGGTGTTTTTGTATCTCAATGGCTTCCCTGACTAGTCTGTTGTGATAGCCGTTGACCGATGCTAGTAACTTACAGCTCTCAAAGTGTATCCTGTGTTCCCCGCTGCCCAGTGCGTGTTCAGCTACTGCAGACTTCTCTGTCTGTCCTAGCCTGCAGCTTGCTTTATGCTCCTTAAGTCTCGTTTCCATTGATCTCTTGGTAGTTCCGATGTAGACCTTTCCGCCTGAACACGGAATGCGGTAGACTCCTGCAGCTGAAAGTGAGTCCCTCGTGTCCTTCGCTGACCATGATGGCCTGCTAGATTTTCTTTGTAGGCTTAAAGATTGTTTTGATGTCGTGTCTTTTCAATACTCTGCCAATCCTGTCGGTGACACTCGGAATATACGTGATTTGGAAACATGGTATATACAAGCTCAACAACTTTCTGCAGCATCTCAACAGTCAGCATCCCAGCATCGAGTTTACTATGGAGACTGAAAATGACCAACAACTTGCATTCTTAGACGTACTAGTGAGGAAGCGAGGTAACAAGCTGGGCCACACAGTGTACAGAAAACCAACCCATAGGGACAGATACCTGCATACTCTATCCAACCATCACCCAAGCCAAAAGTATGGGGTTATTAGAACCCTGACAGAACGAGCCCGAAGGATTTGCAAACCGGAGAACCTCCAGATGGAACTTGAACACCTGAAAACTGCGTTCGAGGCAAATGGCTACAGCAAGAGGGAGATCGAGAGATCAATGAACTCAAGATCATCAAGATCACGGGATACCGAACAACGACCCTCCACCTCCCACGCATATCTGCCGTATATTCCGAGTGTCACCGACAGGATTGGCAGAGTATTGAAAAGACACGACATCAAAACAATCTTTAAGCCTACAAAGAAAATCCAGCAGACCGTCAGGTCAGCGAAGGACACGAGGGACTCACTTTCAGCTGCAGGAGTCTACCGCATTCCGTGTTCATGCGGAAAGGTCTACATCGGAACTACCAAGAGATCAATGGGAACGAGACTTAAGGAGCATAAAGCAAGCTGCAGGCTAGGACAGACAGAGAAGTCTGCAGTAGCTGAACACGCACTGGGCAGCGGGGAACACAGGATACACTTTGAGAGCTGTAAGTTACTAGCATCGGTCAACGGCTATCACAACATACTAGTCAGGGAAGCCATTGAGATACAAAAACACCCACACAATTTCAACAGAAAGGAGGAGACCCTTAGACTCAACCAAATCTGGAATCCGATCCTAAGGAACGCCCGAGCAGTACCGATCGATATCCCGAGACCAAGCGGAACAAGCCCCGTCCACCACCAATCGGCATAAATACAACCTGCGCAGGAGAAATCATCAGTCTACATCCAACATCGGAGATGGAAGGACCTCTGAAGAAGCTCGCCACTCGTGCTAGCGAAACGTTAGGAAGTAATTCCAACCGACGATGGCCTTTAAACCCGAATCAAGATAATAGCGCATCAACGGGCCGCGAAAGCCTTAACCAATAAAGTTTCTTTATCTTATTGCAAATTGTGACCTACAATTCCGGCGTAAATTACTTTGATACTGAATTGATGTTAGTGATTGACTATTTGGTAGAGTAGATGGTAACTGTGTTGTAAAATTACGTCGTTGTAAAGATATCAATGTCTTCCAAATTCATCGAGTATCTACTCTGTAATAAAAGTTTTGATGTAATTTGACGAACCAGAGGATTATTACGAACAACGAATAGACGAACGGCTTCTAGAAATTACAATGCATTTTCGGGCAAGGTAATCAATTTACACTGATTAAAGTTCGAGAATGCAAACTATCCAATTTACCTTTACACTCACTTTCGATTTCAATCTTTGTAATTGTAAATACCAAGAACGTATCCAGCGAATAGCGTTAACCCAAGTGAATAACAAACATTAACGATATAATAAGGCAAATTAAACAGAGACGTGGAGTAATTTGGGAAACGAGTAACACAATTGAGCAGTTTCATATCTGAATAAACGCGCCTGGCGCGTTTAGAATAGATTTCACAGATGCTGGGTTTCCGTGTAAATGTTAGGGAACGAAACGTAACTCGTCAAACAAGAATAGTAACGATGGCTATTTCGTAATGGTTTCAGAATTCCTGATCTATTCGACCCTAAGTAAACAATTAACCATTCGTTAACAGGTGTAACGGCAAAAATTTGTGAAAAACAGGGAATCCTATGCGCAGAACAGGGGTCTAACTCAACAATAACGAACTTTTTTGATATTTAACAAAATAATAATTTGCTATAACTAAATTTTTTAAAGAAACTTCCACATTCTACTGTAATATCTTTTACAAAACTTCTGGATTCCTGTTGGCTTCGTCAGAGCTTGACTGTAACTGGCTCGCATTTTACTCTGTACCTGTAGGGTGTACAGAGTTTAATTGTATAATAAAATCTATTAGGGTTTCTTTACCATGAGGTCAAATAACAAAAGTATCATCGACGTAGCTTTTTAGATTAAGGGTGTCGAGAGCTTTCTTCTAATTATATTTCTTCCATCTTGTCCCCATCTGAGTTCGATACCCTTTCAAACATGATTCATGACCAAGCTTTAAATCTTCGTTTATCTACTACCCAAAATCACATTCCTACATTTTAAAAACTAACGCCAAGGAAAACCATGAGACTTTTCTTAACTTCCAAACACCGTAATACAAGTATCATCGCGCTAATTTTCGGAAACAGAAAAATTAGTTCTTTCAAAAGGTTTCAACTTCATCATTGCCCCACGAAACCGGACATGAAATTTTATTCGATAAAACTAAAATAGTCTATAGAAATCTATAAACAGCTTAATAATCTTAACCGCGACTCAGTTCTCTAGCCATCACCAATATGGGAATCAGTCATCCGAGACAAACAATATATAAGCAGGTACAGAGTAAAATGCGAGCCAGTTTCAGTCAAGCTCTGATTGGCGAAATGTTGCTACAACTTAATTTGAGAAACTTTTAGTAAACAAAACTGAATTATTAAAACGCTGGGGTTCATACAAAGAGAAGCTGTCTGGGCCGATCCTTTCGCTAAAAGCAATTATGGAAACCTCAAAATTAACCATGGAACACACTTACATGCCTGACTACTGCCACTCACTAATTTGTGAAGATGAAAATTGTCGTAGGTCAAACAACTTTACAAAACTCCAAAACATATCAGACATTGTATTCACTTTGAAAGAACCAGGAGTAAAGTTCATAATATATGTCTTTATACCCACCACGTTATAGCTCATTCTGGATAGATATAAAAATATTGACCTTTAATTGTGCAAAACGAATTTTTCTGGCAGCATTCTCAATGTTGATCAGAGTCAGATAGAGCAATTAGGTTGTTACATTTCGGGTTGCTATGACATGATTCAACATTCATTGTGTGCTTTGCTCCTTTTTTTTGTAAATGTTAATATCAACAAACTTAAGTTTAAAAAGGTATCTATCAACGCTAAGGTCTTATTGGTTAAGGGCGAGGATTGAAATTACCAGCACCTGCAGATTTCGAATATCCCTTTTCAAAAATTTTCGACGTTGGTTGAATTAATAGCATGATTAGAAAAGAAAATATTAATAATATTGACAAATTGACACTGTACCAGTAGTTTAAAAAAATGAATTTGAAAAGGGAACCTATACTATTGAGGTTTATTTAAGACGTTTGCAAGGATAATAAATTCACTTTTAAGAAGTAAAAGTGTCCAAAGAAATGCAAAACTAACTCCTCGAAAAAACGAAAATTAAAAGCTTGGATATATTAAGAAGGACGCGAGTCAAGAGAAAAGGAAGTATAAAGCAAGACGTCTTCATCATGGTAGTTACTAAACGGCTGACGTAGTAACGGCACCTCCAAATCCCAAAAAAATCATTTCCAGAAGTTCCACTAAACGTTTCCGACAAGGAAAAACGGTAGCGGATTTGTGCTCTATTGTGATGTATTGATGATTCCGTTTTAACTGCTATTTTTTACTTAAAAGATTTTAAAACTAGACTTTTAAATTTTTTACATGCATATTAAGTATTCGTCTATTTTACTGCAAAAATGAAAGCCTGAAAGAATTTTACTACAAATACAAAAGCGTCAAGAACGAGAGACAAATTTCAAATTTTCCGTTTCACGTGATTCTTTTATGCATATCCAGATCGTATAAACTCTTTGCACTAATTGATCAACTCCATGTTTGAGAACAATGTTCAGATGACGTACTTTCAACATGATTCAATAGACGTTTCATAACAGTCAAAATAGATGGCATTCGAGTCATATAAATTTAAATTCCAAAATTCGGTGAATTTTAAAGATAAAAGTTATTGAACCGGAACTCAGGGTTAAGTTGAAACATTAACCAAAAAAGGGTCATTTTTTTTTAGTTTGAACATGAAAATAAAAATTTATGATGTAATTTGTTTATATTATTTATTTCCATTAAAAAATTAAGAAATTATAGATTCATTTTACAAATGAACGTGACACGGTACTGACATATTATATAAAAAATATTATGAAATATGATATAAAAAAAATAACACTTAAAATAGAATCACACACATGCAGAAATATGTGTAGAAATTGCATCGTGTCTACCGTGCTTTAAATACAAATTACAATTACAATTTTTTTTTTTTTAATATTAGATTATTAACTAATCACAGGCGAGAACAAACAATACAATGCTTACAAATCACCGTTAAAACAGAGTCCCTCGTATATAAAACATCTAGTATACCTTAGACACTAGGGTTGTGGAATTGACCGGTTAATTGACCAGTCAATTGAACTAAATAATTATAAAATTACCATGAAATTTATATTTATTTATTTATATTGTGTGTTCCGTTGCGTCGTTATCAGAACCAAATGGAGTCGATATTATTATTGGGATTCCTCCAGTCGGTATGTATCGAATTCGGATATTTCTTGAAGACGGTTATAGGTAAATTGGACTTCACAAACGCATAATAATTTATTATAAGATAATAAATAATAAATAATGATATATAACACTCTACAATTGCAGATGTTATTTAAAACATGTTTTGAGTGGCCAATTAAAAAGTGATCGATTGACCGGCCCCAACACTACTAGATACTAATTAACATTAAATAAACTTTAAATAATTCGATACAAATTAAAGTTCATTAGCTCGCACGCCAGATAGCAAACCATTCGAACATGAACAAAAAATCCGAATTGCACTACGCTAGTTACTTAATTAAACTTTATTAATTATTATTAATTATCATAACAAAATTGATTGATGGATAATTTAGGCAATTAATTGTTGAGCGTGGTAAGTTGAATGAATCATCACTTCGTTAGCATTCGAAAACTAAGAACTTTGCGCTCGTTCGCGAGACAAAGACGCTGTCCAGTAGCCAGGCACTTATATTTGGTTTATCGCCAGTGCAGATAAAGAACATTAGTATTCCGAGCGACCAGCCATGGCAGTCCGGCCCAATGAGTCGGTATTCTTCGCTAAGATTGAAGTCAGCGGCGTGAAAGGATCACTTTTGCTTGGGCGCTTGAAAATTACGCCCGTATATACTTTATTTCGCTATGTTGTTGACCCTCATTTCATTATGTCATTCTTTAAAACCTCCTTCGATCCTTTTAATTGTAACCTCAACGGAAGTAGGATTGGCGTAAGTGTGTGGTTACTAATAACTTACCGATGACACATTTTATAGTCTGTAGCTGGGCCAACGGATGATGTAAGCTTTTCAGTGTTTGTTTAGGTGTGATGGTAAATGAGGAAAGAAACAATATAACTAAACTTACACATGCGATCTTATTTCTGGTATCCATTATAATATTATACATATCCAAAAATACATTCCAAAAATGTATGGGATGTATGGATCATGGTAATATATAAACTCTGTTCATAGATATAAGAAAGTAACTAACTGACACGAATTAGGGAAAGATCCGGGCAAGCTGTAAGAATAAAATATGGCCGAACATGTCCGTACTTTGCTTAGAATTTGGTGTTTTCTTAGGAAAGATACCAAAGATACTAAACAATATTTATACTTATTATATACTTATATTATTATACATAAATTATTCACATAATATATCAGTATCACTATTGCTATCATCGCCTGTTCTAATTATTATTTGTTCTATATTACTTGCAATATGGATATACAATTGTTCTGCTTTTTCTATATGTTTAAAAGAATTTGCCCAACTTTGTGGAGCGATGTTGAAAACTTTGGTTTCTATAAGTTTGAGGACTTTGCAGTTAACACGGGGAAAAACATTGTTACGACGAATGGCAGATTTCAGTTGGTGCCAATCATGTTCAATGGGATTAAATATATAATGGTAAGGTGGAAGCCTTAAAACTGTATGCCCTAGATTTTTTGCATAATTATCACAGATGTATTCCTTTTGTAGGTTGAAGCTTTGTAGAACCTCAATTAATTGCTTTTTAGTATAATCTTCGTGAAAATAAATGTAATTTTGGATTGTTGCTTTTGTGTCACATGAGGAAGGGGTTTTAGTCAACTGTCTACTGTGATAACTTGCATTGTCCATTACAATTACACTATTAGGAGGAATGATTGGAACTAGTTTGTTTTTAAACCAACTTTCAAATAAATCAGCGGTGATGTCTTCATGGTAATCCAGAGAAGAATCAGACAGAGAAAGTCCATTTGGAATCCAACCATCTTTAGAGCCAGCATGCAAAATAGTTATTCTTTTACCTCTTTTTGATGGCGCATTTGTTTTACACTTATCAGTTGAGTCAAACCAACCCTTTTCCGGGGTATCATAAGTGTCGAACCGGGTTTCATCCAAGTAAATTATTGGCCTTTGTTGTTCTCTGTAAATCCTAATTTTTTCTAGATATTCCAGTCGCCATATCCGAATTCTAAAAGATTCCATTAAAACTTGCCTTTTGTCATTTTTTTTTTTAAATCTAAATCCCATGTGTTGAATACACTTGCATAAGGTAGTTCTGCCACATTTTACACCGGTTTCATCTTTTTCAAGCCTCCAAATTAAGATATCTAATGTAGGCACGCTTTGTTTCTCGTATAACTGGTAAATTTTAAGACATATTACATCTTGATCACTTTCATCTACATTCGACAAAATGTCAACATCGCTTCTTTTTTTCCTCGCTGAAATGGGATTATTCACAATTTTCCATACAGTTGATGTTGGAATTTTCGTCAATGTGGCCGTATATTCGAAAGATGGTTCCTTGCTGGCACCACGTCCAATGAGAGTCAAATAAACATGGTTTATAACTTCCTTAGTCTCAATAGAATAGTGTTTTCTACATTTGGGCGGGAGCATCTCCTGAGACTAGACTTGCACATATTTTGCATAATTCGCACACGCTGTATTACACACGAAATAAGAATGATTACTAATAAACTAAGTAGTATACCAAACCAAAGAATATTAAACACAGGTAGGTATAAAATTATTTTCTATTGCGGACCACAATTTTATCTGAATTTAAATTCCGAAACTTTAGGTAATAAACTTATTGCATTGTATGTCCACGCTTGGATAATCCCATTCAAAAGCAATTGATCACTTTCTTATATCTATGAACAGACCTTAGCCATTATGAGATGGCAATGTTACCCCATTTATATGCGAGCATTTCCCAAATTTTAAACAGCGGACCCGGCCAAAAGGACCCCTATTTTTTTATCTAATTTGCGTCGCGTCTGGTTTGTGTATCGATATAAACTTGCGTGCATAGAAATTGGCCTATTGTGAAGTTTTAATACGGGTTTAAATTGATTAAAATTTATTTCTGCTTTTTAGGTTTAGTATAGTAAATAACTGCACTAGTTAAATGAACTAACTCATGGAAAGAACCCAACTTAGGGCCCTAATACGAGTGACTGCTACACTTAAAACGCGTTCGGCTGTGGCACTGCACCACCAATAGACCTGATGGTAAAAGAGAAGAAAAACATATACGAAAGAGGACAAGGTGAGACTTACTCGGACGTTAAAGAGAGAACCATGGAGGAATGGCAGGCGGGATGGAACAATACCGCACATAAAGGCCAGTGGACTAGACGGTTAATCCCGGATATAAAGAAATGAGTTAAATGTGAACATAGAAATTTAAACTACTATATTACCCAAGCATTCTCAGGTTACGGAATGTTTAAGACATACGCCAAACGAAATGAAACGACATAGATACACCTGAGCATACAATATTCTTTTGTAAAAAATGGAGAGAGCTTAGAGAAAGGTCAATAAAGAAAGCAAAGACGCGGCTAACATCCGATAACCTGATTATGACACTGTGATAAAATCTAAAGCAATCTGACAACACTTATGAATTGATTAAACTAATTTTGGAAATCAAGGAGAGAGAACAAAGACTAAGCCAGAATAGGGTATAAACAAGCAGTGTGGGCTAGGGCGCTACAGGGAAATAAAAGAGAGGATGGAGTAGTGCCTCCATGAAGTAATGTGAGCAATGATGGTTCCTATAAAAGGTTTCCACCCGTCAAAAAAAAAGCGTAAATACGAGTTTAAATTGATCAAAATTTATTTCTGCCTTTTAGGTTTAGTATAGTAAAATAACTGCACGAGTCAAATTAACTTGTTTTTATAACTAAAAACAAATAGGGTCATTGACAATTAGCCCTAATAACATCTCTTATTCCATTAAGCATAGATCTAATCTTGTTCGCTATTGTTTCTTGTGGAATGTTAAGCCACTCTTCCTTTACTGCAAAATAAACTTTGGGATCGAGGTTGGAGTACGAAGTCAAGCTCCAAGTTTCCGTTTTAACTCATTCCATAAATGTTCGATCAGCTTCAGGTCGGGACCGCATGCTGGCCACTCCATAGTTCGAAAACCGACTTCTGTAATGTAATCTTCCGCGATCCATGCGATGTGCGACCTAGCATTGTCATATACAAAAATGAATTCGTCTCCAATGTAGTCGACATATGGTACCACGTGGTCTGATAAAATATCCTCGATGTATCTAGCACCTATTAAACCTCCTGCTCCTTGACCACGGCTGCCCCTACGTGTAAGTACCACCTCCATAAAGGCTCCGCTCTTCATTGCAGCATTCTGCAAACTCTCTCTTGGTCTTCGGAACACTTTTTTTCGTCCGTCACAAAACTAACCAAAACTAACCTGAGACCCCCATTGGTCTAATGTTCTAAAGAGTAGGCGTGCTTGTCGATGAGCTGGAGTAAGTTTTGGACCAAGTGCAGTTGTTTTTGGGTTCAGGTTATTTTCCTTCAGTCTTCTTCTCACTGTCCACTCACTCACTTTTCGAACTTCATGGAGCTGTTGTTGCACTTGAACCATATTAAGGTGGCGATTTGTTCTTTCTTCTTTTACCTTCCAGTGTTCTCATACCGTTGGCATACTCTTCGAACTGCTGCGAGTGTCATATCAAGTTGTCGAGCAACAGCTCGCTGGCGAAGTCCACTTTCGATTAAAGCGATAAATTGAGCGGCTTTTTGCGGCGTAGTATGCATCAAGCTAACACAATTAAATGCTATCCAAATAGTTAAAATGATATGATGAATGTGAGAATTCCAGTTGCAAAGGCGACTAATTTGAACCTATAACAGGTTTGTTACTATCACTATAACTACTGCATGAACACGTTTCATTTGTTTAACCGTAGCTAAGCAATAAAAGATCAGCACTCTTGACAAATTTAAACTCATACTAAAGCATATTAAATCGTTTTCCAATTAGCCCGTGTATTTTTTGGGAGAGGTTTTTTCTCGCAATTTTTAGTTCTATGTTACTACTTGTTTACGGATATATTCTTCTTAGGCTAGAGATTATGTTGATGTCTTCCATGATAGCACATACTAGAGAATAGCATTTTTAGCATCTTGGCATGATTATTGCTTGAGTTCACCGTTGGGACTCAAGCACCACTCTCTGAAATTTTCTTTAGTTGTGAATAGACTTTTTACGGAAAAACTGCATTTTCTTTTTAAAGCGTTTACATATATTTGTATAGGTTCTCTTTGTTATTTCTCCAGATTTTTTAATAGGGCAGTACTATGGGTATGGGTACTATAAAAATACTGGGGTGTTATAGATAAATTTTTTAGGACTTTTTCAGGAACTTCTTTTAGACTTCCCATCCTAAAAGTGTGTTCTGTTATTTGTATTGAAAAATGAAGATTTCAATTTTACAACACAAAGTCTCTGTATTACAAGAGAATCAGCAAAGGATCGAAAAATATCATATCATATTAATAATGTATTTTTGAATCCTAGCTATACAATCGCATTGAGAGAGTTATTCTAAATGACACAGTTTCAAATGATCAAAGCATGGTAGAAAATTATTATTTTAAATTATTAAAAACATAAATAATATAAATATAAGTATAATTAATATTAAAATGAGTAACAATCTGTGCGAGAGTCTTCTATGTCTGTTTACTTTCTTTGCCTTGATAAATTCCCAGTGAATAGAAGAAAAAAGAAATTATTTTCAGGTACTGGCACCATAATGCAAATTTAAGCTTTGAAAATAAGTTATCTCTTCTTTGTTTTCGTTTGACCGCGTATAGGACAAGTTTCGTTTATAATTTAGTTGATATTTACACTAATATGAATGACGATCTGAAAAAACAGTTTCTTGTGGATTACATGTTTAGTTTTTAGTACAATTATTGTTATTATCAGAAGTGAAACTAGGTATATAATATACACCTATGCTTTTAATATTTATTTATTCTGCGGTTAGAATCGAGAGCTTGAAAATCACTCTATTGAGGCGAAGTTTTTTTGCGACCGCATTAGAAGCCTCGAAGCGTCTAAAACTTTACCCTTCGACTATAATAAGGGATAAGCCTCATTTGCCTTGTCCTTTATTTCGCCTAAAATGTTATTACCCGTCTGCCTTTTCACGTGAGTCCCGAACTGCTCATTTATTTCTAAATTTCATATTGTAATAACTTGCGAGGTACATCGGGCTTTAACTATACCAAAATTTTAGTTTGTTTCCTTTGAAGGCACTTTGAAAGTTCGCCTGTACGAGATCGTTACGTATGTAAATGGACACACAAACATAAATTCCGAACCCCTTATGGACCAGGAAAATTATGTAAATTTCTGTTCCTTTATGGCGGTGTTTTATGGAGCTTCAAAAAATTTTGCAGACAGTTTTATCGATTACAAGATAAATCGGTTCACTACCGTTTTTAAAATTTCGCGAATTATTGCTCCGTAACACTGACGTTTCAAAATTACGGGTCTGTGTGAAGATTAATGAAGATACACGAAGATATAGAAGCACCGAATTGTGAACCAACCTAACTATTTTTTATGGAATATCTGTAAAACATTGCAATAAAGAATACAACGTACACAGGAAACTAACGATAGAAAAATACCAGGCCCAGATAATGTTATGTTTATGGACGGATAAAAAAATAAAGCAATTTTTTTTTCCACTCCCGTCTGTAAAATATCTAATTATACACCGATCTAGCGTGCAAAAACTAACGATCGTAGAAAAGCATAGTATGCAACACGTTCGCTAAACTTTTTAAGTCACTCGTTCATTAAACACTCGCTCCGCTCG
Source organism: Cylas formicarius (assembly GCF_029955315.1). Taxonomy (NCBI): domain Eukaryota; kingdom Metazoa; phylum Arthropoda; class Insecta; order Coleoptera; family Brentidae; genus Cylas; species Cylas formicarius. The sequence goes on along the minus strand of NW_026844352.1, from coordinate 23,059,825 downwards.
TGTCAAATAAACTCGTGAGTCAAATGCCGTTTAGAATTAAATAGTAATTTGATGCATAATATACTATTTACACACAGTGATGAACAAACGCCAATTTTTTATCTCCTGATAGACGTAGCTGCAATAAAGCGCAGACAACTAATACAAAACGGCGAGTCTATAAGGCTATTAACAAGCTTATTTACAAAAGGGATATCTTCCCGCTCGCTTCAAGATGTTCGAGTAGTACATCATTTTGAGGCTCTTCAATGGTCTAATTTAATATATGGGGCAACGTCAGATTTTTTTGAGTTTCCGAAATAAATAAAAACGAATCCGCTGCGCTCCGCTCGTGCCAAATAAACTCGTGCGTAAAAGAAAAATATTATGCAATATATCAGACAATTTAAATACTACGTGCTATAAGCTACAATTAAAATCTAGTGGACTAGTCGTTAAGTAAAGTGTAAAGGTTTTTACAGTTTTTATATTAACATCTTGCCAAGACCAATTGTACGATTTTCAAATATCGATGTCTCGTCAGTACAAATAAAACAAAATTGAAGATTAGATCCTTCAATTCAAGACCTTCAATTCAAGAGGTTAATCCTCTTAAAAACTCTATCTTTGAATGATTTTTTTTCCAATTACAGCCTTTTTCTTTTAATAAACTACTTAATGATCAATTGTAAAAGTTATATAAACAACATAACGTTTTCAAATTGTGTTTATTCCGTTGTTTATATGACATATCCAAAATCTGTCTAACGTACACAGTTAAAAAGAGACGACAATAGCAGAACCGATCGGGACGGTAAAAGAACAAGTTTAATGGCAACGATTATATATTTTGTTTGAATGATACGAAATCTAGTAATCCGATAATCTGTTATTATTTTTAATTTGTTAAATTGTAATTTTTTCATTAACTCTTTACATTACTCGTTTATTAAGCATCCGTTCCACTCGTGCCAAATAAACTCGTGAGTCAATTGACGTTTACCGCACTTGTTCTATAATATACTATAAATACTATAATTTCAGTTTGGTTGAATAAGATCTGATGTCCGATTTCATGATCGTTGGCTCCAATATGAAAATTATTAGCTATTCATTTTAAGGGCAAATGTACACTTCACCACAACTCTCAAAGAATGTGAGTCCGAAAGAAACCCCACACTTGCGAGTGTGGTCCTTACTTACATTAAAGATCACTGGCCACATATCGAAGGTTCTTATATTAAGTTAAAAACCAGAAGTCCAGAAGATTCGTAAATAGCATATCAGTAGCCTGTGGAAGTTCATCAGGAAAGTAATGCTACTTGGATACTGGTTCCTTAGTAAAAACCTTTTGTTTATTTCCTAAGAACAACAATAAATTCCTCTGGTATGGTATGTAAATTGAATTATAATTAGCCAAGGCGTATCGATGCGCATCGAGTAAAATTTGTCGATCAAGTCAAAAATGTTAAACTAAATTTGTTCCAAACTTCGTTTTCATTAAAAAATTACGGAAAATACAATAGGTTTTTTAGTTCCGTTATGAACGCCAGGAATCTTCAATTAAAAGAGCCTTATTTTTCACCCGTTGAATTTAATTAATTGCGAAAAGAAATTGCTGGCCTCATCACGAAAATACCTGGATGTAGAACGGAGTCGGAGGTTCAGCAGGAACGGACCTTAATTTATGTAAAAATCCTGTTTTTAATTAACACCCAAAGAGTTCCTGAATGTTTGCTTCCTATTATTTCGTCGTGGATATGATACTCACATTCTAAATATGTCCCCGTCAAAAAACAAATGGAAGATGTGTGAACAATGCAGAATATCAAATCAATCTTAACATGATAAGCTCCACGGTACAGTAAGTGATTCCAAGAAAACTTAGTAAAAGACATTGTTCTTGCCAAAGTCATTTACTCTGTTATATGTAGTCGGCTACGAAAACAAACCACGGCATTTAGAAATCTAAATATAAATTGCGATCGCTCAGACTTCGTGAAATGTTTGCGCTCAAATATTTGAGCTTTTATGCGGATCTCCGACTATGATGCACTTTGTATGTTCTCGTATCTTCTCCCCTGCTTTCGGTGCCAATTTGTTGTTCATAGTTTGCATATCAATTTACTTCTTATCTGCATTACGGGAGGGTCTGCCGTTGTAGCTTCATTTTGCACTGTGTCAAATAAATGAGCCAGGATGATCTACGTGAAATGCAAGTTTTTAGGCCCAGCGCCGCATTAATTATCGGAAAGTTTGAATGGAACCTTTTTGAGAATAAAAATATCATAATAAGTATCAGAGAAGCTTTCAAATTGAACTCCGTTCAATGGGATCGATGATGGATCATTATTTTGGCAAAATCTCAATCAATATTAGTCACTTTTTATGGTAAGCCAAATTTTATTATATTAGTATTTTTTACATGACAATACCATACTAGCCTCCTTGATCAAAATATTTTCACATATTACTTCTATCAACTTGCAATTTTCACATTTGTTAATTCTGAATGTTATGGATGTATACGCTTTGTTTTGCAAAAATATACCAATATACACTTTTAAAGTTACTAGTTTATCAAGTACTCGCTCCGTTGCGCTCCGCTCGTGACAAATAAACTTGTGATTCAACATGCGGTTTACCACATTGTTGCATAATATACCATTTGACCACTATTTTACCTTAAAAATACTAGACGAATCACCTTATTATCGGGCACTAGCTGCGTAACACCCTGTATACCCATGTAGAACGGTATTATTGTGAATTTGTCTCCAAAAATTTCTAAAATCGTGAGAATTTGTTTCCACGTTGACCATAGTTAAGGTCAACGTGGAAACAAATTCTCACGATTGTTGTTTAATGCTGTTTAAATAAATATGCATAACGCATTTTCATTTCTGCTATGTGTGACGCACTTGCGATTGCATAACTTACCACCGGTTTCTGGCACTATGAATTAATAATAATAATTAAGTGTAGTCCACTAACCAAAACAAATAAACTGTTGAAGAAATAATCAGTATTATTGTATTGTACTATGAGTATAAGAAAGACATTTTTAATGCAACTGACAAACTGACTTTGACAAACATCAAATTATATGATAGAACTATTTTGATAAGTGGAAATGAAATATTTTTGTCAACTCGTATATTGGAAGTTTTTGCCAAAATCAAACTTTTTTTGAGCGTTAAGTTCTTTTAATTATATTTTAAGTTAGGATAAAGATGCGGTTTTGACTAAGTTGTTGGATCTTTATTTGCCTATCTAAGGACGTAAAACCGTTTCATGGTTGCTTTTACTTTTTTGCCATTATGCCACAAAATGTAACTTGGTTCAAATGAATTAAGTCTTTTTTTGGATACGGACATTTATTTAGCAAAAGCCTAGAACATCTCCCACCACTTTCCTTGCAAGGATATAGTAAACAGAGAATTTTAAAATTACCATGGCTATTATCCCCCCTGGTGGCCACTTTAGAATCTCCAAAATAATTTTCAGCATTTCTTTATGGTTGATTAATTTAATATTTTTTATCCTGAAAGTTCGAGGACCGTCCTATGGTGGATCCAGTCTGTGTTAATTTAAATGTTGGGTGTTGAGAAAAATCACAGTTTTACATTTGGAAGTACTTGTGCCATTTCATTTATACAGATATACAGGGTGAAAATGACAAATTATTTTTGAGTTTTGGGTTTTTTGGGATATGCTGCTAAAACCAAATATCCATAGCTTTACATAGAATCGTTCCACTTCGTCGTAGTTGTTTCCATATTATTTTCTGCGGATGTCACATAATAATAGATAGTAATTCAATTCAAGTTTAAACCTTTACACCGTCAGCTCATTATAGCGTCTTCTACGTTGCTATGGAGATAGCACAATTGAATATATATTCTCTCTGCTACTTTACTCTACTAGATGTAGATGTAGCGGCAGAACTAAAACCACAGAACCATTATTATTACGTCATTGTCGACCCTGATATACGTGGGAGATAACATGTGGAAAATCTATGAAATTTAGATAGAACACGAAAAACAGAACTTTGCTATAATTTTTCTTAAGACTTTTTCTCAAATAAAATTTAACCACAAAATATTTTTAAGTTTTTATCAGGGTGTTGAAAAATGTTGCATTTAAGTGTATAACTCAGTTTACCGCTGATAAACTAAACAAACTAAGGAGGTCCGTACAAATACTTTGAAAGTTGAATATTATAACTCACATTTCCGGGGGGAGATCCTGTAGGAAATAAATTAATTTATTTTCCATACCGAAAGCTACCTATTATTGTTATAGCTAGTTGTGTTGTGGTTAATTTTAATTAAATTTGAACGAGATTCGTTTATCTCAAAGAAAAGAAGATTGTCCTGCTCTTGTCAGATCTCAAATAAATTTGCCAAAACTAGAACAAAGTTTGTTCTTTTTTGCATTATCATATCTCGTAGTACAACTGGAGAGGTAATTTATTACATTCCCAATACCATTATCGTCTTGTCGTGTGACTAATAGGAATTACTTGGATGCCCTATCTTTTAATATATCTCTCGTAAGAGCGTGTTTTAATTAACCGAATTTTAATGCGTCATAAATTTACCCGTTAACCGTGAAAAGGGATGTTTATTTATAGCGGTGTTTAGTATTTGTAGACGCGGGGGTTTAACAGTTGGTGTATATAAACAAAACCGAGCTGAATACGATGACATTCTTAGGTGAAGGGGTCGGAAACCACACTAAAGGATAATGTGTCGATAAATTTGGGAACTCCTTGGAGAATTGGTTAAAGGGCCGCCAGGCTGAAACGTATGGCTTGCGGCTAGTTCTGCTTAAAACTGAGCGCTGAGGTTTGTACCAGTTAGATATGAAACCGTCTTGGGTGATGCATAATTTATTTGAATGTATATTAAATTACGGATTCTGGGTTAGATTACGTGTCAAACTAATTTATGATGCTTTAGTTACCTTCACGGGGAGCTTCGTTGATTTAGTTCCCCCAAATTTTGTATGCGTGTAACTCACCGACGTACGCTTTTAAAATTGTATACAAAAAATGCTAAAAAATGTTTACCGAGCTTTGGTGCGTTTTAATTCAATCATTTAAAATTTAAATAAGAAAATATTATTAGAGATCATACCATATAGAAACACGCGTTATTAAAAGTAAAACACGCACTATTTTCGGGCGTGACGTCAAAGAATATAAATAGTGTAGATATGACGAATAAACATATCACGTATGACGGCTACGTGAGGCGCCTTCCAGATGGAGGTATTTCAGAATCGGAGAAGAAAGAAAAGAAAAAATATAACCAGCGTTTTTGGAGCCTTGTTAGGAAATGCAACCTTAATTGAAAGCTATTGAAAGAAAAGCCTTAATTTTCCCTCTTGTCACCTTGTCAATGCTACTACGTGTGTGAGAGTGGTTGCTACATAATTAAGATATTTTATCTGTTTATCTTAATGTTAATGTTGCTAAATTGAATACTCGTTGCAAATTCTTTAGAAATATTGTGTGTATAAAAAAGCTTACCAACTTTTCAAAATAAATTTATAACACTCTAGCCTTTTAATAGTTATAAGTGTGTATTATGCGACAACTCTTTTTCTGTTGTGAGGATCGAATTTGTCTAATGCTTTATTTGAGGAAAGTATACTTATCTATTTTCAATAGCTACATCCGCACAGTGGAAGGAAAACAATAGACAAGATCGGACAGTTTAGTGAAGTACGACTGATAAGAGCCGTCTTAATCTGAAACTACCTTATTAGGCAGCGCTAAAGATTAGAACATTATATTTTTCGAGGTACCGACATAAAATCAAATCACAAATCTTGTGTACATTCAATAGAAGAACATATTGCTATACATTTTTAAAGGAGAGAGAGAGAGAGAGAGAGAGAGAGAGAGAGAGAGAGAGAGAGAGAGAGAGAGAGAGAGAGAGAGAAAGAGAGAGAGAGAGAGAGAGATATGTAATGTTTCCAGGTTACCGTTAGTGTAGTCGTGTGAAGTTTAAGTATACATTCTCTATTTTTAGAATTTTTTGTGTTTGTAGAAATGTTTTAATATTTTAAGAAACGAATTTTGCAGGTACAATTAATAAATGCTGGTTATCACTATTTTGAACATTAAGGTGATTGATAACGGCTAGTGAGACTTTCTCGTCTAAATATCATGTTAAAACCATTTTTTGACAATGGAAATTAGAAACGTCAGTATTGTCCAGAATCAATACTTTTCTTTAACTCGTTTTGTTTTCTTTGCTAGTGCAGAATAAACTGTTTTAGCTTTTAAATTTTTAGATTAGATCGCTAGTGTTTGAAAAAGAATTAGATTTTTTTTGTGTATAAAAGTAATTTTATATTTTATCTTTTATGGCTTGAAAATAAGTAGTTAATGAAATGGAATCAAAGGAAAGATAAAAATAAAAAAAAGTAATGATAATCTAGATATTGAGGATTTTGTAGCAAGCTGTAGTGCAGTGCATTTTGAAGAATGATTAAAAAGTTGATGCACTACCTAAATTTGATTGAAATAACATCAGTAAAGTTTTGTTCAAAAATGTATCTGCAATAACGACACAAAAATTACACCATAAAGTACTTGTCCATCGGCAATCCATCCTTTTCTTCAAAGCCTTGGACGATCAAACTAAGTCAAAGATAAATTAGCTATTTTAAAAATCTGAACTATGCTTGTATTTTTTTGGCATAGAATAGGCTAATGTAAATAGTCCATAATATTAATAAACAGCGACAATAGATCTATGATCACTATTTATTATTTTAACGTACAGCTGTTATAGACAAATGTACACCGTGTACCAAATAAAACGACCCACTGTACGATCTGGAAACCAATAGGATACGAAAAAAAATTACGTACAAAAATTTCTTGGACTCTGCTGAAGATTTAAAATATTATAATTTTGATGATACAGGGTGTCCCAAAAGTGCCCCCCCACACGGCATCAACTTTGTTATTTGAAATGGAACACCCTGTATATATTGACATTCGTGGAATCCTTGGTTAAAATAAAGCTCACTTTCTTAAGAAATTCCAATTTGAATGTTGCATGGTTTAGGCAAAAATTGAAGTTATATGTTTTTTTTTCATGCTTTGATTGTCCCATACAAAATTGTGTTGTGACGGTACTGATCCAGGTATTGCAGAATAAGAATATAATGCACTACTCAAGCAGTTTGACAGATGCGCCTCGGCTTATACAGGGTGTCCCAAATAGGTGGTGCCGTTTTGGCGAATTCAATTATCAAAATTTATCTTATATTTAAATTTATCTTACTTTTTGAGATATTCGAGGTACCCGTATAAATTCTTGTTGAATTTAAAGCTGCTCACAGTAGGTCACTTGTAGGAAATATTAGGTATTTTTTAAATTGCAAAGACTTCTACGTCTTTTAAAGATATAATGCTCCAGATATACGAATAAAACCTATTGCTAACAATACAGATTTTAATAAAACTACAGAATTCATATTTATAGAAACATTTAATAGTTAATTATCTGGCTTAATTGAAAATACCAAATAATAATTAAATAATTAAAAAACAACTAATTAAAGTTTATAGGTTAACTAACCAAGGTAACAAATTTGAATAAATAAATCTATAAAAAAAAGTTAATTAAAAAGTGTTCGTTAATTCGGTCCATAAAATTTAGTTAAAAATGTTATTCTTAAAATGCTCGTTTCATTTGGCATCAAAACAACAAAGAAATATAAACATATTTAAAAATGTAATTATTTATGATATCACAATCTTTTTTTTTTACGCATTAAGGTATAAACATACTTTGAAATTTCTGTTTGTTTTTATTGTTTTTCATATTTTTATTTAAAAAGTTCATAGTTGTCAAGTTTTTTGTTATTATATATTTTATTTATATTTTAAATAAGTTATGGCTTTTTGCTTAATTTAAAAACTTTAATTATTTATTTTTGTTATTAGGTATTTTCAATCAAGCTAGATAATTAACTGTTTAATGTTTCCTTAAATATGAATTCTGAAGTTTTATTAAATCTGTTAAAGTGTGTAGTATAGAGTCGATGTTTCTCAAAATCTCCACATATTAATGGACACCCCGTATTGTTAGCAATTGGTTTTATTCGTATATCTGGAGTATTATATCTTAAAAAGAAGCAGCATCATGTCTTTGTTATTTAAAAAATACCTAATATTGCGAACAAGTGACCTAATGTTCGCAGCTTTAAATTCAACCAGAATTTATATGGGTGTTATCTTAAACCTCGAATAACTCAAAAAGTAAGTAAAATTTAAATATAAGATAAATTAAAAACATTCATTGTTTTTTGTCCTAGAATTGATATCTGAATAAAAATATAGAGTGTTTCGTTTGAAAATGTTGAGATTTTGTTAATTAAATTCGACAAAACGGCACCACTTATTTGGAACACCCTGTATAAGCTGAGGCGCATCTGTCAAACTGATTGAGTATTGCATCATCTCGTTAGTCTGTGGTTAAATTGTCGTTGCAATACCTGGATCAATAGCGTCACAACACAATTTTTACGGGGCAATCAAAATATGAAAAAAGAAACTTAATTTCCGCTTAAACTATGGAAAATTCAAATCGGATTATCTTAAGAAAGTGACCGTTATGTTACCCAAGGATTCAAAAAATGTCAAAATGTCGAAATGTCGAAATATACTTGTGTGGGGGGGGGGATTCTGCAACCTCCTGTATCAACAAAATTATAATATTTTAAATCGTCAGGAGAGTCCAAGAAACTTTTGTACGAAACATTTTTTCGTATCTCCTATGGGTTTCCATATCGTATAGTGGATCCTCTTATTTGGCACAAGGTGTACATTGCTCACATTTTTAACCGGCAATCGTACATTATTGCTCACTGTTCAGTTTTTTAATATTTGTTGTTTATAATATTATTAATCAGCGGCAATAACTCTGTGCTTGCTGTTTATCGAAATTACATACAAAACTCGTAATTAATGATCAAGAAAACTAACGTACCAACGTTTGGTGTATTAATGACACCTGTCGTTGGCTAGAAATTAATGTTGATTATTATTGTTTATTGTTGATTTACTTTTTGATTAATAACACGTAGTGTTTTTGTTCAGTGCATCTGAAATTTGTTTTTATACTACATCTCCTGCTTTAATTCATATTTGTATTAAGTACTCAATAGGTATTAATTGTAATAATATTGTATAATTAACCGATGTTGTCGTGAGTCTGTATCGATAAACATAGTACGAAGGATTTGCTGCTGGGTATGATAAATAAAACTGGAAACACAAATTTCATTGATGTAGGTGGCGTATTGAATTGAGCCTAGTTAAATTTTCTCCCACTATATAACTCAAAAATTGCTTAATAACAGCGATAATGATATCACGCATCACTTCCTGCGGAGAATAATTTGGTTTTTCCCAATCGGGAACGTCTGTGTTGGAAAAACGTATTTTCTGTTTTTTGGTACGTGTTAATAAAGCGATGTCAACTTCTCAATCTCGCAGAAAGTAAAAACGCAAATAGATGTTCATTTTTGCTAACGATATTTTGGAAGTTTTGGAGAGTTTTCGTCATTTGTCTTAAAAGAAACATCGATAAGACCAGTCAGGAAAAGTGCGCTGGAATGAATTTGTGCTAAAGTAAGGTACCAGGTGAGTACCACACACTAATAATGTCCTTATTATTATATTGTATTCATATTATTTAATTTTAATATAATAATTTATATAAATAAATATAAAAATATATAAATTTGAACAGGAATAATTTACTTGCTTTTAAATGTGTAGTATAGTTCCGGGAGAGAGATGGTTGTTTTCCATATTTCCCAAAATTTAAAATACACGTTGCTCTTACTTTGCCTAGGGACTTGTTTATTCCAGGTCCTGTACGTCGTGGTTTTTGCTGGTAGATCTTCATTAATTTACAAGCATTCAAAAGAAAAGTTGAAGCCCTGCTGCTTGATAAATCACTTTACACACGCATTTTTGAGTAGGAGATTTTCCTTACGTCATATTTGCATTAGCCTTGGTCAAGTTGTTTGAGGAGTATATCTTTTTGTCCTGGATTATGTAAAACCCTCTATTGTTTATGGAAATAAACAAATTATTCTCATTCTTTGCTGCAAGTATTAAAGGCTTGATAATAACTTATCGCCCATCCTGTTAAGATGTTCCGTCCAGCATCTTCTATAATCATTTATTTTGTCGTTAATGTTGTAAATATCTTACTTGTATCTGATGTCTTCATTTCTAATCGTTTTCCTCTCCGTATATTCTTTAATTCTTGTCAGAAACTTCATTTCTTGTGCCTGAATACGACTTTCTTGTTGTTCTGTTATGGTCCAGATTTTGCTCCTGTATTGTTTTGTATAATTTCAATTGGGTGTCTTACTCGTTTTGTTTTATACTAAATTTGTTTAACTTTTCTCTGTACCTATTCTATAATCATATATGTTAATTCCAATTTTCCTTATTACCTTGTCATTAATAACCAGATATACCTGCAGAACCCAGAGTCGCTAGGGAAAACGGATATCTTTCTCTTTTAGCATAGATGAGTCAACGCGAAAAAGAAGTGAAGGAGGCAAAAAGATACAAAAAATAGAAAAGAGAGTCAGACAAGTTTCAAGCCTCTGATGATAAAAGTACACGACAACGTATAATGATTGAATCTAGTCTGACAGAGGTTAATTTGTTGCTGATTCCCTTAAACGGATGGTTAATTTAATTTTATATAGTTATGAACTAGGTTCACAGAAGTTCAAAAATAAATCAGTGTTCATAGAATAATACAAACATATGTTGTACATCGAACAGCAAACATTTTATATTTCTATAGAATTACGACAAAAAATAGTACCACATAGATATTTATTAATTTCAACGATGGACACGAGGCCAGTCCATAAAAATCCATCGGATAATTAAATTATTCGTAATTATGCGGCAAAGCAATAATACAAGTCGATTAATCGAATGGAAACCATTTAATGTCATTCATTATATGCGTAACTGCTTTATTATATCATCATTATATTGCCTTAAGTATTAATATATTGATTTAAAAGATTAAGTTGTGATGGAAAATATATATACAAAAATATTTAAATATTTCCATGCTTTTAACTTTATTTGCATTAATTTTTCGTAGTTCATCGTAAAATTTTAGGCTATATTTTGTTGTTTTTGTTATATATTGAAATTACTAATTATTAAGATATTGTCCTTTTCGCCTTCAGAAATGGCAATTATGCTTAATGTGATGATAACATTGCAAAACAACTTATTTACTCGCGCGGTAGTTACAAAAAAATGCCTTCAAATCTTACATAATATCCTTGTAAAATGATAATCGCCTCAAATTGCTAATTAATAGAAGATAAACGTGATCTACTCTAACAATAATTGCACTTGCGGTTTTGTTGCATATTGCAGATAAACACGCCGATTTGGTCAAGAGGTTAAAGCTGAAAAATTTATAAATGCGGCACATTTGTCCCCAACTCGTTATACTTGTACGACATGTCTCCGTTATCGATAATATTCGTTTCTGCTTTGCTGATCGCTGCAATTGGTCCGTATGATGCGGTGGGAGTCTCGCCAGGTCAGTAGTTAATATCCTTACGTTTAACAATTACTTTTAAAAATACTCGGAATTTGTGCTGATGATTTGCCATTAAGCGTGAGAGTATTATTTTGATGTTTTGAATCTGGTGTTATGTAAATTATTTAGGTACGTTTAAATGTCATTATTATTTTTTAATTTATTTATTTATATTCGGGCAGCACAGAAACGACACTTCACAAACCACATAAATAAACAATACTACAATGAAGCCATTTCACAGCGGTTAAATGGTTATAATTCAGCGTGCAGTATATTCAGTTGACTATCTTAGATGCTGTTCAAGCCAAAAAAAATTACTTAGTTTTAAATAATCACAAACATCATTCCTATACATACTCAATATTGAAATGAACAAATATAACGGTTAATACATATGTATCTAACTATAATAGGTAACTCCTAGTTTTACCTTTTAATATATTTGTAATGGAGAGCAGAAAGTCCAGAGAGAAACATTAAAAGACACGGAGTTTAATATATTTGTGGAATAAAAAAGCATACCATACTGCTGGCTAAATAGTTCCAGCTGTAATTTGTTTGTTTGTTTGTTAAAATATTTTTTCTATACATTTTGTCATTATGGACTATATCTATAGACTATGTGAAATATTTAGCAATTTTAAATCATTAAGTCTAATATGATATACGTTCCTTTGCATTTCAAAATTTTTGAATGAGTTGTGTGTCGAAAGCATAAAAGCAAGGATCATAAACATTATTACAAAAAATAAAAATTTCTATTTAAAGATTCTCTATGAACAAATATTAATTTTAGAGCAAAGTATCCGACTTTAAGTTTTGAAGTTTTTTGTGGTTAATTGCAAGACTAAGATTTTTTACGGACTCTTCAATTTCCGTGGATCGATTTGGGAAAAATGGTCTCTAGAAACTCGAAAAAGGGAATAAAATATTTTACTTAAATGTTTTTTATATTGGAAACAAGAAAAGTATCGCTTTATCCACAGGAAAATATCCACACAGAAGAATTCCTGATAAAGCCACTTTTGGAAGAATTGGACGTGATTCAGGGAGTCCTAAAGTCTGAGAGGATTTGACAGATCCTTTGACACAATTAGGATTTTCAAGTTTTAAAAAACATATTACAAATTTAAAATAAATACATAAAATTCCAAAACTTAAAGCAGATGTTCCACAGGACTTCCATCTTCCAACTTCAATGATACAAGTTGTGTATGTTATATAGTATATAGTATTTATTTTAGAAATTAAAATCGTTTCCAATTCTATTTTTTAGAGCATCAGAATCGTCGTCAAGTAATAACAAAACTTAACACTCTTATTAGAGCGTTATTACAATGAGAAATTGCTAAATTGTCGTTTATTTCGGAAACTATATGATTCCGGAATATACAAACTTTTACCAAGTCACCGAAATGAAACTAACAATTAAGGTTGGGTTAATATGATCGAAAAAGCATCAACTTTATTTAACAGATGAAATTATTTATAAATTAGATATTATCTTTTAAGTTCGAGAATATCGAAAATCTTACACAGTTCATTATGTATTTTCATAATATTAAATTTGAATATATTGAAATGAAGAAACTTAAATTTTATCATTAAGGCGAACAAAAGAAAATCACATATTTTCGGACTTTCAAGATATTCGGCAAAAGGCGTAACTGCCATCTTAAACTTTTAAATTTGTTTTTCTCTGAAATCGCCAAATTATTGCAAATTTTAAGTATATACCAACTTTATAAATTCGGTTCTATTGTTTCAATGTAGTTAAATGTCAACCCGACGAATTCCATTGCTTGACAAACACGTGTATTCCGAAATCTTTGGAATGCAACGATGTCGATGATTGTGGCGACGCTTCCGACGAAACGACAGACTATTGCCGAGCTCGAAGTAAGTCTGAACCATTTAAACTATATGCAACACTAATTGGTGCCTGGTTCAAACAACTATGTCTATCATTTTTTCCAGAACACGGCCGTTGTCATTTCCCTGGCGATACTTGTGTCGACCCACCTCACCCGTAAATGTGCTACCCAGATTTATCTTCAACAATAACACATTTAGATGGACAACTACAGCGTCTCTGTAAAATCATTGTTGAATGAATAGAGTTTCATTTTTTAGTGACCTGTTGTAATTTGATTACAAACACATGTAAAAGTAATAAAGAAAAAGTAGTACTCTCCTCTCGGATCCAAAGTCACCTTTATCCTTTGACATCCTTTCTCTCTTCCTCTATAGAGGCTTTCAAAGAAAATATGTAAAAAATTTTATCCAGTATCCAGACATAATAATGTATTTTATGGTACAAAATTTCTTGAATGTTAAATTATAGAACTTTCTAAATGTGGTATTCACTGTGCTCCACTATTTGCACACCTTGCTTGACATAAATCACATATCTATCCTTTATATACATAATTTATTAATTAAATAAGGCCAAAAATACAATAAAAAAATAACAAAAATATCATCAATATGCGCGGTAAAAGACGGTTTTTAGACTCACCAAGATACACATCTGTGGTTTTAAGATGATCACTCTCAATGAGCCCAATTGACTATAATTGTATTAAAGAGTACTGTAACGCTTGAGAACGAACTATAAGTACTGGTAATACAACATTTCTAGGCTCTGATAATATAAGACGTATAGACTAACACATTATTATTTTTCGCAAAGTCTTTGTAACATTTTTCTGAGTCTAGCAGTAAAATATATCTGTTAAAAACGCCGTTTTTCAAAATCACCATGCTCAAACAACCCAATTTATCATGATTCTGTAGCTTGAGAACTTTCTACTGGAACTGACGATACAACAATCGAAGAATTATTGACAGACACATTTTTTCTACGTTATTCGAATTTATTCCTGTGACTAGCAGCTAAGCTCTTATTTGATCGATATCACTTGTTTTAGTCAGTTTTAGGCCAGGCATTGGTAATAACTGCAGTTAGGTACTGTGGGATTGGTTTTAACTGGTAGACCAAGAAGTTCAGCGTGCAAGTGACGTTCAAAATCTTCTATAAAATGAGTGAATGAATGAAGAAATAAGAAATTTTGGATATTCGATTTACATTCTTTTATATCTCTGAATGCAGATTTGTCGAAGTTATTTTTATTTGGATAATCGATAACATCTTGATAAACTTTTATTCATTTATTTAAATGTATTGGTAATTGATTCGCAAAATTTGGTGCAGTTAGGTTCACCGTTGTCTTTATAAACTAGTTTAATTTAAATTAGCTCCTATTTAGCCGAAACGAATGAATTAAAAGCGCAGTAATCCTTATGCCACGCTGCCTTAGTGAAATACGATCTCGCAAACCTGCTACAGAACTATTCTGCAACTACAATGCCTGTCGACCTCTAACAATGCGAAACAGGATTATCATTAATCTCTATAGGGATGGCTTAAGCCCTCCGCTGCCTCTATAATTGAGTGCAGCACAAATTGGTTGTTGTGAGGAGATGCAGCTTCCCTCAAATTAGAAATTGTCAACTTAAAAATCTCAAAGGAATTTTTGTCCGTAATTTTCAACTCGTTATCATTTATCCGCAACGGGAATTGCCACGTACGTACGAACATGGGATTTGCTGCTTTAATGCCCAATTTGCTTACAGTGGGGCGGTAATATAACGAACTGGGTGTCAATAGAAATTCATATTAATTTTTTTAGACTTGCTCTCTTGCAATAGATGAAAAAATAATGCTCTTTTAATGCGACAAACATGATTTGATACTGATTTCACTCCTAATATCAGATACTTCTGACTGACTTCTTTTGGGAATAAAATCTCCTTATTTTGCTGCTGTAAATCCAAAGTCCTCTGCATATCGGCTTTCTAATCTTTGGAAATTGTTTCTTAGTAGCAGGATTTTAAAACAGCTTCTCTAAAGAATTTAACAAAACACAACTGTGTTGAAAAAAGCTAAAAAAAAAATAATTTTTTAAAGAAACTTACAATGGCTACTGTAATACTTTTTATAAAACTTATAGATTGTTTCTGCGTCGGTTGTTGTTGAGTCGAACTAGCTAACGTTTCGCCAATCATCCGGTTCGCTTCTTCAGAGCTTCACTAAAACTGAAACTGGTTTCAGTTTCAGTCACGCTCTGAAGAAGCCAAGCAAAACAGCAGGCAGGATGATTGGCAAAACGTTAGCTAGAAGTTTTAAAAAAAATAAAATAAAAGTTCTTTAGCTGAGACCTACTTTCAAAACCGTGATTAACCGTTCTCAGAAGTCAAGTGTAGGAGACCAGCTTTCATTTCCGTTGAACTAATTGGAGTCTACGCGTGAAATAATTTCATCTAATTGGATTATCTAATGGTCACAACACGAACGAGCTTCGGATAGTCAGCCACAAGCCGACAAGTGTGAACTACGAAATTTAAATAGATATATCTGAATGAAACAATATTTAAGTGCCTGTAGTTTTTTCCTCTATAATACTATTATTCTCTCTAAGGGAAAGATATTAGCTTCAAACTATATCATATTTCTTTGATGTCCTATGTTGACATAACCTCCAGATCGGCATGTTTTCTTGAATATACCAAAAAGGCAAAATGGACCACTTTTTTAAACAAACCTTTTAATATTTTCAAATGGTTTGTAACTATAAAAGCAAGATTGAGAGACAAAAATGTTCCAAAGAACCAATTGAACAAGAAATAATTAAAGTTGCGACTAAGCCTATGGCATTTAGAAAGGCTTCTGAAAATTATAATGAACCTAAAACAACATTACAAAGAAAACAATCAAGATATTGGTACAGCAACAGTGAAAATGGGGAAATTTGATACAGTATTTAATAAAAATATGGATGACAGGTCCTTTGGTCTTTCAATAAAAGATTTGACATCTTTGACATGCGACTTTGCAGAACAAAACAACATTCAGCATAACATTGACCCAAGTAAAAATATGACCGGTAGATGTTGGTTTGAGAATTTTTTAAAACGAAATCCCGATGTTAGTCTTCGCAAACCAGAGGATACCTCAGCTACAAGAGCTGTAGGATTTAATCGCAGTTAGCAGAATATATATAACGTAGACGAGAAGGACATGACTACGGTACCGAAGGCACTGCCGAAAATAATCTGCACAAAAGGTAAAAAGCAAGTTGGTTGATTAACATCGGCAGACAGGGGGGCCAATTAGTAACTACGTCATTTTGCTTTAATGCTGAAGGCTCATTCATGCTTATATACCACCACCATATACACCCTTATTTGGATTTTCGAGAAAAAGGCTAAAGCCGGATACTGTTAGGAAACATTATATGTAAAAAGTGTTGTTTATCTTTTTTTATTCCGGCTACAACTTAAAAGGTACCTTTTTTCCTCCCGTTTCCATACATTTAAATCACACATTTTCAAAAGTACGTCAAATTTGTTTGCAGCAAAACGAACAGCAAAACCTCTTTGAAGCTTTTCTTTTTTCTTCAAGTATCCGAAATTCCATAAAAAGCGACTTCCAAAAAGTGAGATCAAAGCTTTTTAATGCTTCTTCCAATAATTTTTGGCATTTAATTGAAATTGTGAGAGGAGCTTTTTCAGTAACCGATATTGGTTTCAGAGAAAATAGAAAAAGTTTAGATGCACGTACAAGAAAGCAAACTTCAACCAAACTTCAAAACCAAATTTCAAAAATACTCGGTTTGAACCAATTACAGAAGTCACTGATAAGTATCCGAAATTCGATAAAAAGCAACTTCCAAAAAGTGAGATTAAAACTTTTTAATGCTTCTTCCAATAAGTTTTGACATTTAATTGAAATTGTGGGGGGAGCTTCTTCAGTAACCGATATAGGTTTCATAGAAAATAGACAAAATTTCAGATGCACATACAAATTTCAAAAATATTCGGTTTGAACCCATTACGGAAGTTACCGATATATTTTGTTTAAATTATTTAGCACCGATTAGTGGGCTTTGCTGCTTACAAGATTTTTTCCTTAGTATGTTAACACCTTGCCTCGGAAACGTTTACATGGTATATTTTTCCTAAAAACACTTGAGGAATAACCTTTTCATATATCTGCCACTTAATAAGAATACCCGCTCCATAAAAATTGATATAATTTTCTTTGGAAACTTTCGTTACTTGTGATACATCATATCTTCAAACCTATTGTGTACATTCTGGAGGATTTGGGGGGGATGTACCAGTTCCAATCTGCTGTGTCTCTATAAAAGAACTATAAATGACTCAAGTCTGCTGATCAAGGTCACTTAATTACTCTCCTTCGTCATATCCAATCCTATAAACGTGGAATTTAAATTATTATCGAGTAATGAGTAGTAGATCTGTGTTCAGTATGTTCTGTTCATTAGAGTTTGGTTGAAGGCATTTTGGTATGCATTCAGGTATTCGCATGTCAACCTCTTAAATACATTCAACGACACTCATCCAGGACCTGTACATTAAATAACATGAAAGAAATTAATTTCATTAATAGAACAAAGAAAATTTAAACTGATTTTTGACTTCTTCATTCACAATTTTTTTAATGAACGGCTCGCTTTTCAAAAACTAAACAGAAATGTGTAGAGAAATAAAAACTTATTTTAATGAGGAGTCACTTGACTGTTAAAAAAATGGGGGACAGGGGATGCAGATTTTGATTTGTCATAAAAAGTCTCCCTGACAAAAAAATATTGATTTTTTTTTGGAGTTTGTGGAAAAGTTTTTTAAAATGAGATCCCCAAATTTCAAAATTCATTAAAAGTTTTATTTTCGATTTTTCCGAAATTTTACCCTCTCTCGTAAGCGTCGATTATGGCAATGATTTTTAATTTCGTGATACCATTAGTTTATTTATGGTAACCGCAGTATACTCGAGATTTCCCTGTAACGAGTATTTGACGAAGAGAGACACACCGCTATAAATAACTTCTTTCATTGTTTGGTTTAGTTACCAGGGTCGAACGTGTGCAGGCAGTTGAGAAAACTATTTTCAGAATCAAATTTGTCGTAATTTAAGTGTATAAACACAAAAAATTAAGCGAAATCGAGTGGTAAACCATATAGGAAATGGTATCTGTCGTAATTCCTTTTAAATTTATATTTCCTTGAAATTCTTTGTATACCATAAGGGTATGGCCGCTATTACCAAAGAGATCATGTGTCGGCAATTTTCGTATTCCAAATCAAAAATGTCGGTTCACTATCCGCACACAATAATTCACAATAATGTATATTAAGGTGTATAAATGTGTATAAATGTTCGTCTAAAAAAAAAATGCGGCCCTGTATTCCGTTGAACAAATCAAGGTTGCGGGAAATAACCGATCTTAGTTAAATATTGTTAAAATCGACCTTTTAAATACGCCAAAGACACATTTGAATTTTGGGCGAAGTTACTCGTAAAAATGATACGTGCGGTGCTAATGGTTTTTGGTGTGCTTCATTGTGTCGTGAGTATACCGCCTCCGTCTTTTGATTGGGTCTACAAGAAATTCCCCGTACCCTTTGAAAGTGAGTTGATTTAACATGCTCTTTAAATGTTATATTCTAGATCAAGTTATTATGTTTTGACCTTAGTCCAAAATTCCAAACTTTAAAATTTATGTACACCATTTGAAAGCAGAGAAAACATATCAATGTGACTAAGCTCTTTGAAACGTTTGAATGCATAATATTTATCCTCTTAATATAGGTACAAACACAGTTGTAGGTATACAATTGTTCTATAAACATTTCCTAACAAAAAGCGATGTGGAAACGTTGAAAGAATTTTTCATATCTATTGTAAAAAGTAGTTTGACGACTCACTAGTTTTCACCAACGTAATTAGCAAACAGTCATAAAATGGAACGTCCTGTAAATCATTTTTTTATATATTTTTATATGTATCTTGATATAATTTTAAATAAATGGCAAAAATAAACCTATTAAAGTTTGAAGTAATCATGCGTAAGAATTTTTGAAACGGAACAAAAAACATGAAATTTCATACTCACAAAACACTTTTTGATTATATACAAGCATACGGCACGACAAGTAAACAAACATCCGCCAACAATGACTTTTGTAAAAAAGGATTCAATTAAATTTTCAACTATTAAAGCAACCTTTACTAGAGCTACCAATAAGGGACATGCATAATGTATGTATACTAACTGCAGTGTGCAGATTTTGAGGCAACGACAAATAGAAAGCGATTCAAAGGGTTATATCACAAAATTATTTCTGAAAATTCATGAATCATATTTCATATTTACCTGTTTTTTTGTTGACTTTGTTTTTAACAAAGTACATTTATATTTTTTGTGTGTTATTTTAGGTGAACCATATATTCTCTTTTAACTTGAGGTTTAATTTTAGATGCTAACATAAAAGAAACTGCTACGCAAATTTCCGTGACACAAAGTTCTGAGACCTCAAGATTGCTAGGTAATCCATTTGCTAAATACGATTGGCATGATGAGCACACCAAAAATACTGGTTAGTATACACAATTTATACGAATAATGAGCAAGTTAGTAAAAGTATGCTTTGGTAGGATCTGGTGATAGATCACTTACCGAACCATCAAGTATTCTTTTTGGCAACTTGGGAGTTGATTCTCAAACAACAGGTAAATTAACCCATAATTGCTGAATTCACAGCAATAATAATAAATAATGGTGTTTTTTTGTCAAGACGATAATAAGTAATAAAACATTTTTTTAACATGTTACTTCTCTCAAAGCGAAAAACCAACAAACCTATACAGAAGACAGCTGAACAGTTAATTAAAAATCTTAATCTCTCAAGAGCTTGAAGAATGATGGCAAACCAGTTGTGTATAAGGCCGGATGACAATTCCAGTCAATGGACAAAATATAGATAAATGACTGTCAATCCTCACCAACTAAAACTTTGCTACGGATACGGATAGTTTTCTTCTCATTATTAAATATGAAGTTACAAATACGAGGAAGGAAGGAACTGTCAAAAATTTATTAATATATAATTTAAAAAATTTTCAAACAACACAAATTTAAATATTGTGCAAAAAGTTCTTTTACAATACAAAATAAAAACCAAATAAGATGTAGGAGTGTATGTCAAGTATGTCAAAACTTCTGGATTCTTTCTGCGTTTCAGTCAAGCTCTGAAGAAGCCAACAGGATGATTGGCAAGACGTCAGCAATTTCGACTAAGCAAAAACTGACGCAGGAGGAATCCAGAACTTTTGTAAACATTATTACAGAAGTCTGTGGAAGTTTCTTTGAGAAATAGTTTTTATTATTATTATTATTATTGTTATTGAAACAATTACGTCTAATAATATTGTTTTTATATTTCTCCTTTCATGCTAGAGCCAATCCAAGAAAGTATCGTAACCGAGGCCTTCCATGACAGCAATAAAAGTACTCCTGAAATCACATTTTTTCACCTCACCAACGTCAAGAGCAACTCCGACTGCTTGAAAGATCCTAACGGCAAATGCAGGGACGAATACAACTGAAAGAAATTAATTAAATTATTTTTAGAAGTTCATATTTATTATTGTTCGTTTAAGATAAAGTCTACTTGGTTAGTATATTGGGCAGTAGTTGAAAATTCAAACTAAAATCATATTTTCATTTACATAAATATCGATTGACTGATGCGATTCTGATAAAGCTTTATTTCGCATCACTATATTTTTCTTAGATTTATTATGTGATTATAAGGCTTTCACCTTGACCTTTACCTTTCCTTATAATTTTAATCGCCGAAAATTGTTAGGTTAACAATTTACCGACGTTCTAACCGTACATTTTCTTTTAATAGCTATTTCGATATTTATGATAAACGCAATTTGTTGCTATATCCCTGATAATTTTTAATTATTTTTCTGCAGCGAAATAGTGCAAAAAGTTTTACTTGTCGCAATAAAAAATATTCTACTGTTAACAATTGTGTAAAAAATATTTTGACAGTTCATTTAACTATTTATATAACTTTAAAATTTAATTCTATTGTTATAAAGCTGTCAAATATAATTTGGACGTAATAAAATGCTGTCCAGCAATACAGCAAAACAATGCACACTAAGAACTGTTCCATTTCTATTCCGCATTCTCATGTCATTCACAAAACTCAGTATTTATATCGCTAAATATTTTCAAAATTAGGGAAGTTTAATGAAACACGCACTTCATCTTTCTTTTTTTTATGTCATGTGGAAATGATGACGTCATAGGTTCAATTTTTTCAATGTTTTTAAAATTTTACCATTTTATAATAATTGTCTAAATAAGTTGCCATGGTAATATTAAATTAAGTTAGCATTAAGAGAAGGTACCTAAATAATTAATATGATTAAATTACAATTAAAACGAACATTCCGTTTAAAAATGTTACTGTATGTGTCATCACGCTCATATAGAAGCTCAAAAATAAATAAAATTACATTTATTTATTTCATTTCAACCATACTGTATAAATAAAATAATTTAATTCGAAATTTGCAGCTTTTTCATTTAATCCTTGGGCGTATAATTTATTAAAACTTTAATACATTGGATGGCAATTGAAAATTAAATTATTTGCTTAGTTAATGTTTTATTCATCTAGTTTTTCCGCATATTATTTTCGATGAATGCGATAATGCGTAATTTATTATCGAATTTTAAATGCATTTCGATGGATCATTGTAAAGAAATATAGCGTCAATGTTATTAGGAAATTGGAGTTTATATACCAATTCATAATAATGTATATTGAGACAGAGCTCCTTGTTTTCTTTAAAACTGGGCTTCAAATCTTAAGAGGTGACATTTATTTGAATAGCCGCCGGATCTGGAATAATTTTCCCAAAATAAATAGATTAAATCTTAACTTATCGGTTGTCTGTGCACGCTTCACCGGTTATCTCTTGTGCAATGCGGCACAAGTCCCCACATCCTGCAACTGGCGGCGGCACTGCGGCACATTTCCGGAACTCCTGCTGCCGACGGAAAGCGCCTTGCTTATTGGCGATCCTGAGAAAATTCAGAATTAAATTTAATAAAGGTAAAAGGATATACTGCATCACCTAATTTTTATTGTTTTTATAACGTGATTTCGCGCCAAAGAAAAGAAAAGCATTATTGTTTTCAGCAACCAATAGCATTTTAGAATATCTCTCAATTTTGAGTGAAATACCAACTTGAAGTAGATTTTTATAATTTTGATGTACCTGAACTCCATGCATATCATTCACTGGGATTCGGTCTATGGGATGAACGATATCAACGAGATGTTAAATTTTCTTAACGCTAACATAATTTGGTCTTTTGATTTACATGCTCTATTAAAAATTATGATCATAAAAAACCTCCTGCCCCATGGATTAGTAATAAGAACTAGCTTTTCGAAAGTCTAAGTCTGATATTGCATATATTTAAAGTAAAAAAAAATATTCATATTGATGGAGGAAACTGTCAACCATCTTAAATCTTCGGAAAGATGTTATTATTTCTCATACCGCCTCATATTACTTTTCTTATTAATAGATTTCTCTCAGCTTGTGACCGGAAAGTGAATGCGGTGCTTATAATGCTCAAATACACTAGAATATTTGATACTGTAATTAATTCAATTTTATACTTAAAGCTCAAATACTTTGAGATCCATGAGAACAGTATTAACTTTTTTAAGCCTTATGTTCAGTTTAGTTTTACTTTAATGACATCTACTCCCAAATTTGAAGCACTTTAATTTTGTACTATTATTTAAACTTCCGTAACATCCGCAAGTGCGACCATATTTTCGAAAATTTTGAGAGAACTTTTCGCTGCAATGTGGCTAAAGTGTTACACAAAATTCTCAAAAACTCAAAAAACTACATAAGCTTATAAGGTCTGAGTGAGTTGCGTTGAATATTTCAGCAGTGTAACTGAGCTGTTTCTTTTTAACTATTGTATATTTTGTGTGCTTCTAGTT
Source organism: Cylas formicarius (assembly GCF_029955315.1). Classification (NCBI taxonomy): domain Eukaryota; kingdom Metazoa; phylum Arthropoda; class Insecta; order Coleoptera; family Brentidae; genus Cylas; species Cylas formicarius. The sequence continues at coordinate 23,036,297 of NW_026844352.1, read as the reverse complement.
TTTCACTTTCTATCTATATAATAATATTATCCTTTCGTACTTTCAAGGTTGCGCCCATCAATTTTAATGAAACCCTTTTTTGCGTTTTCGGCAAATCTTCCAAACAGTTTGCCACATAATTTATTTCCAGTTCTTCCGTTTAGGCCCCCGATTCTTGATATTTTTTGGTGCGTTTGCTCAAAAAACTCGCCCTTATTAATTGGAGCATCAACATTAACCGCATATACTCTGAATATAGCCTGTGCAATGTGACGTGCTTTTTTTAGCGGTGATAATGGATACGATTTGTTGTGATGTTGTGATGAAAACACCGCTTTAGACGTGGTCGTAGTGTGCCAGATTCTGAGATCCCCGACCTTTCTTTTTAGTTTTCGGTATAGCTGTATTTCTGATCCTAGAAGTCCACTGATGAATTCATTCATTTTGTTGGAGACACCTTCTACGTTTCATGCCCCGAAAGTCTTAATCCTTTTTTATAGTTTAGATCGTCTTGGGAGTTTCGGTCCATTCCAAAGCAGTTTGGGTTTTTTGTTGCTAGTACCGGAAAATTGGCCTGATGCTCCAACACCCTAGCAGGAGGACCACGTGATTGTAATGTTAAGGTTTTATTCCTCTAGCCTTTGATCACCCAATATTCTAGTTCTTTTTTTGCGTTTATATATTCCCTACTTTCGCTACTTGCGCGGAATCACCCGCATCAAAGTATTTCCGCAACTCTTTTAGCGACGTGGTACTCCTCTATCCCTCCTCCTTCCTTATTTCTACCATCGCAAGGCCTGGAGCTTGGGGCTGGTATAGCGCAGTATACCACCAACAAAACCGCGGGAGGCAATGAAACGAACAAACATAAGCATCACCCCGAAAGAGTCGGGGAAGAACCTATATAGAACCCAGTATATTAAAGTTAAAACCGCCAGCAAAATGTCTGCCGAGTTCACATCGAACAAAGGCCTCTCCGTCACTTATTCTGCTTAAGATATAACTCGATCAATCTCTAAAGTTATGGAAACAAAAATGTAAGAATATCGGCATCCCACTTAATAACGAAAACTTGTACACCATTAGTTTTGCATATGACCAGATCATCTTACCACCACCTTACGACGATGACATAGTATAAGAAATGGGGATTGGAGGTGAACATATCATTGGCGGTGTGCATCAAGACCTTGAACGACTGGAAGGTTAAACAGCGTCTAAAAAATTACAAAACAAAACAAAATATATTGTTGCGAAGTATGATAGTTAAAATAAAGGCATAATGCTGGAGGCAACAGAGACAGATTTCTAGAGCCGGGCGGTAGGGAAATCAAGACTTGGAATTCCAAATGAACCGGTTTAGGAAGTAATGAAAGGAGGATACGCAATTGCGGATGAAATTACAAGAAATAGTTATCAGGACGCCTATATGGAGAAGAAAAAGAGGAATGTCAAGAGGGGTTGGAGAGAGGGGAATGGATGGGGATATATGGATCTATGGAGATTTGGAATCGGAAGATGTCGTAGAACGATGTATAGCACGAAAAGAAGAGTTAAGTCGATAATTCGAATTGGGCATGATATGCATGGCAAAATATTTAAAATTGCAATCAATATTTAGGCCATTTCGCCAGTATTAATATTTATTAAAACTTTATCCATGGATTGACCTGACAAATACACATACCTGCACAGGGTGTTCCAGTAAGAGTAGCTCATACTGTGCCTCGCGAAGTATTAGATGCAATTGTTTACTTTAAAAGATATATTTTTTTCTTTTTTCCTAATAGCTTATTTATTACCTTGTAGTATTGTAGTTATTCTGGTGTAATATGATAACAACGTAAACTAATTTTTATTCTTTTAGAAATAAGGTAGCTAAGGACGTATTTTTTAGTAATCGTTAGCTGCGTAAGCTTCAATTCTACTTTACAATTTAGCTAATATCCCACTTGCTGTTGCATATACAATTAAAAAAAAGGCGCAATATTTTAGATATTAAAATTTATACAAGAAACTTGCCTTTCCTTACCTCTTTATTTTAGCAGGTAATGCAAATGAGACATGTTTAGTAGACATCCGGTTACTTCACTGAAATTATAAAGGAAATTGTAAGAAAAATTTCCATTAAAAAAAGTACAATGACTTCTTACCATACCAAAATATAACAAATTTTAAAATTTTTAGTAGTTTTGTTTTTTTAATAAACTTTCATTATATATAAGGTGAAATAAAACATTTCAACTTAAAATCAATCAGTATCTGGTTAGTAGGGATTTATAGAGTGTTCAAGAATTTTTGGATCTTCCGTGTAAATGCTTGTAGACTGAGAATATGTTTCTACCTCATCGGATGTCTGAAGTAAACCCCGCTTATGTGGAATCCTGACTTCTGGCGTCTGATATAATTTAATGGAGATGTATTTCAGATGTATGAACAGTTTTTATATTTACACATGAATAAAGTAATTTGAAACGAAAATATGTTTTTCTACTCCCGTCTGTAAAATACCTAATTACACACCGATCTAGCGTCCGGGAAGCTTCACTTTACCACTAACACCACCCTATTTAGTGACAAAGACAAGTACTTATTAACAATTATGAATCCACAAACGCTGAAATTATATTCTTTAATTAAATTACATAAATAACATATGCCCATTAGACCAGTCGTGTCTTATGTAACGGCTCCAGCAGTTAAACCCGCAACAAAATTAGTAAATATTTTAAAATTCTATATAGATTTTAAACCAAAATAGTTAATAAAAAATTCTCCTATCTTTTGATGTACAAAACTTATTTCCCAGTATTTCACCTATGGATGTGATAGATTTAATAGATTTCACCCTCACTTGGAAACAGGTTAATCCATTGGTGAAACAAGATTTATTAGATTGCTTAATAGTATCTTTAGACCAAAATTATTTTGAATTTAATGGACAGATTTAGACATCTAGAGAAGGTTTGATTATGGGAAACCCACTTACCTCTGTTAGCCAAGATTTTCATGCATAATTTGGAAAATATCATACAAGAACATCCTTTAAGCAAAAGTTTTCTATGGTGGTATATTTACGTGGATGATGCTTGCTTGCTTTGTTGGAACGGACAGACAATTAAATTCTTTTTAAATTACATCGTATAAAATTCACCGTCGAGATTGAACAGCATAACTTTATTAATTTTCTAGACTTAACTATTACGAAAACACAAAACAAATTAGATTTTTCCATTTACCATAGACCTTCACACATGGACACAGTCATACATAACAGATCAAACACATATAAAAATACACATATATATACACTTTTATACACATACTTCTTTATACGCCACTCTCAAAAGAAAATTGCAACAAAGAACATAATAACATTAAACAAATTGCACTGTAGATAAAATAAATAAAAAACAAATCCAGAAAAAAGTAAACTCTATTTATCCGAAACCTAATACAGAACACGAACAATTTAAAACAATTACATACATAGGAGAACCTAGAGAAAAAGTTTCAAAACATTTGTCAAAATGTGGTTTAAAAATAGCTTTCAGAACTAATAACACAATAGGAAAATTTTTAAAAAACAATAAAACGAAGTGTCCAAAATCTCAAATATTAGGTGTATACAGGTTCAAATGTGGATCATGTCCTAAAAATTATATTGGACAAACAGGTAGATCCTTCAAGAAACGCATTAACGAACATAAAATAGCGTTTGAAAACAATAGTCTAGATTCTAATTATGCTACACACTTAAACACAGAAAGATACAATTTTGATATTTTACATACAGCCACAAAAAGCAGAAAACTAAATTTACTCGTAGCCATGGAGTTTAAACAAAATTAATTAAGGTTTTATTATCATTTTTTGGTATTTATAGTAGCAGGTAGTTTGTAAATATTACATTTGATAATGACACGGTGTTGTCGAAACAATTGTCATGTGAATATATATAATTTCGTGAAAATCTGAACTTTCAGTTCTTATTTATTTTGTTAAATGGATTTTCGTCAAGCACCTCAGTTCAATATTTCCCACGCTATGAATTTTGAGGTTTGACAATTATGACGATCATGTCAGTGAATGTAGTCGCATTGTTTTACGAAAATGTACCCAAAAACTAACGGTAGTAGAAAAAGTATAGTATGCAACACGTTCGGTAAACTTTTTAAGTCAAATGCCGTGTACCGGCATAATATACTATATTCTACTCCCGTCTGTAAAATACCTAATTACCGACCGATCTAGTGTGTGAGAAGCGTCACTTTACCACGTCATTTTCATGTTCCACACACCCGAGCCACTTTAGACATTTTCGGGATTTTAACACACGCTCGTGTCAAATAAACTCGTGAGTCAAATGCCGTTTACCGGCATAATATACTATTTTCTTCTCCCGTCTGTAAAATACCTAATTACACACCGATAAGGCGTGCGGGAAATGTCACTTTACCACTACAGTTTCGTTTCCCACGCTTTGAATTTTGACGTTTGTCAATTCTGACAGTCATGTCAGTGAATGTATTCGTGTTTTGCGAAAATATACAAAAAAATTAACGGTCGTAGAAAAAGTATAGTATGCAACAGGTTCGGTAAATTTTTAAGCCACTTGTTTATTAAACACTCGGTCCGCTGCGCTCCGCTCTTGTCAAATAAACTCGTGATTCAATTGCCGTTTACCGCACTTGTTGTATATTGTATAGAGTAATAACACTTTTTTATCAATGGCTGTTCAAATAATGACACTGGGAGATAACACTAGACATTTAAAAAGCAGATCACTAAGTGTTCCTCAGGATTATACTCTCCGTTACTGCAATTCAATTGAGACTTCCTTCACATTTCGAGAGCTCTATCTAGACTTGTTTCTGTGATCAGAAGTTCAACTTCGACAGAAGCTGTGACTCTAGACGTGCACGTTGTATCACCGAATGTCTTTTATTCATTCAGGAACTAAAAATTGTACGATAAATAGGATAGGTATGCTCATCTCTCACTTTAAATACCGGTATAACCCTTATCAGTTCCGTTAAATCAATCCGATGCTTGATTGGACGCATTTATCAAAGCATAACTGTGTGTCTGTCTATTCGTCTGCCTACAGCATACCGACCGAAACATTTAATGACTGTCTCTTGGGACATCACCCAATTTGAATGTCGATGACCAAACGGTTTAAATCGAATCTAGTTTGATCCCCGGCGGTCTCGGCCGAAATTGAATTACGTCCAGCGAAGGTCCGTTTTACGCGGTATTGAAATGACAGGTGTCCGAGAGTGTACGCGGAAATAGGGTGAAAATATTATTTTTATAGACTCGAAAATCAAATGGCTTCAATTCGTTTGGGATATAAATAGAGAGGGTTATAATAGTAATATTATCTGAAAGTGGCCCTTCTGCGGGGATGGATGAGGATGAAATGAATTTTTACATCTTTGTTTTCAGGTAAAATTATATGCAGTGGTGAGACTATGATAGTGATATGGTTATAGGTTGATGGCCGTAGACACTGTCTCTTCTAGCTATTGGGAGCATCACTGGAGAGATCGTGAAAATAACATGTTATCGCTTAGTTATGTCGGATAAAAACTTTAATGTTAAATTTTTCGAAGTTCAAAATTAAAATAAACCCGTATTAAATAAAATAAACTTGAGTGCATAGAAATCGGCCCATTGTGAACTTTTGACTACAATTTCATTTTTTTTAGACACATCAGATAAAAAAAATGGTTTGAAAGACAATTTAATATGCTTTAATACAAGTTTAAAGAGATTAATAGTATATTATGCAACAAGTGCGGTAAACGGCATTTGACTCATGAGTTTATATGACACGAGCGGAGCGAGTGACTTAAAAAGTTTACCGAACGTGTTGCATACTATACTTTTTCTACGACCGTTAGTTTTTGGGTAGATTTTCGCAAAACAACACGAATACATTCACTGACATGACCGTCAGAATTGACGAACGTCAAAATTCAAGGCGTGGAAAATATCTCCGAAAACATCCCATTTCTCCCAAACCCGTGCCGTAAAATCCCGGAGTCAAATTAACTTTTTTTTATTACTAAATACAAATAGGGTTATTGACTAGTAGCAACTCAAACCTTATTTTTTAATAATGGGTATACTTCTCTTGCCCCAATAACATATCTTGCTCGATTAGGCATAGATCTAATCAAGTTCGCTATTGGCTCTTGTGGAATGTTAAGCCACTCTTCCTCTTTTGCAACAATAAGCTCTGGGATCGAGGTTGGGATACGAAGTCTAGCTCGAATTCTCTGTTTTAGCTCACCTCATAAGTGCGAAGATCGCGATTTCAAGCGATATTTATAAAACTACGGATTGAGGTGGGGACTGCATGCTGGCCACTCCATAACTCGAAAACCGACTTCTGTAATGTAATCTTGCACGATCCTTGCGGTGTGCGGTTGTGCATTTTCATGCCTAAAAATGAATTTTTCTCCGATGTAGTCGACATATGGTACCACGTAAAATATCCTCGATGTACCCAGTACCTGTTAAACCTCCTACCCCTTGAGCACTTCCTTCCCTACGTATGAAAACAGTATCAGAGTATCAGTTTGTGCGTCCATATAAATTGCACCCCATATCATGCAGGAACGACTTCCATAAAGGCTCCGCTCTCCATTGCAACATCCTGCAAGTCGTTCTCCTGGTCTTCGGTACACTTTTTTTCGTCGATCACTACTAAAAAGGAACATTCTGGTCTCATCTGAGAACAGAACAGACCCCCATTGGTCCAATGTCCAACTCAGATGATCCCGTGCAAAGCGTAGGCATGCTTGGTTGTTCAGGTTCAGGTTATTTTCTTTCAGTCTTCTCCTTACTGTCCACTGACTAAAAGCCACTCTTCGACCTTCATGGAGCTGTTATTGCACTTGAATCGCATCCAGATGACGATTTCTTATTATTGCCTGTTCCAGGACACCTTCGGTTGTCGAGCAAAAGCTCGCTGGCGAAGTCCACTTTCTATTAAAGCGATAACTTAAGCGACTTTTTGCGCTATTGTATGCATCAAGCTAACACAATTGAACGCTATCCAAATGGTTCAAAAAGAATAATGTGAAAATTCCAGTTGCAAAGGCGATTAATTTAAGCCTATTAGAAGTTTGTTACTATCACTCTCACTACTGCATGAACTCCTTTCATTTGTTTTACGCATATTAACAAATTTAAACTCATACTAAAGCATATTAAATAGTCTTCCAAATAGCATGTTTACTTTTTAGGGTAGATGAATAGTTTCTAGAAAAAAAAAGTCAAACATTTACAGTGGTCCGATTTCTATGCACGCAAGTTTATTTACACTTTTTTAAAAGAAGAAATGTGTGTTTTTGCCGGGTACCATGTGTGGAGTCTTGTGACTTGAAACTTCGTTCGATTGATTGTAAATATTAAAGTGACGTTTACACCCATGCGACCTGCAAAAGTGAGGTAAATTTAGATAGAAAAATACGGGTAATAGTTAGGTTTTGTTGCCTTCCTCTTGCTTATTTGTTGCTCATTGTTTCGTTACAATATTTACCGATATGATTCATGCTTCATATTATTATTTTTTTATCAAACAATATCTTCTTTAAAACTTCTAAAATAAAAATTGATATAGTTAGAAAATTTAATTTTTTAAGTTCATTGCAACGTTTTGAAAAATGTATTTGAAAAGACGTAAATTAGAAAAACTGCAACTGACAACCTCTTCAATAGAGAAAGCAGAAGGTGAAAAAACTATTTTTTCTTTTTTTTCCAAATATAAAAGTATTTTCCATTGTGTGGGGAAACCCAACTTAGGTATTTTTAAATGAAACACCTTGTATATTATTGCATCAGTAGATATTCGATCACCCATTGTAAGGTTGTTGTCGCATAAGCACAGTTTTTTTTTTTCGATTTATGGAGATTTTTTAGTCAAAAAGGTCCAGTGTTTACGACTCCATATTTTAGACGTTATTGCAATTTTATTATTCAAAAATTTTACAAAATAGTACAGTCATTTATCCTATACTTATCTTGAAGTTAGTTGGAATTTTTTATACAGGGTGACTCAAAATGTAAAATAATAATTTTCTTGAAAAACACTCTGTATATTATATTTCCATTAATTACTGTAATTAATGCTTTTTCAATTTTAGTATGCATTCCTTATACCCGAACTTAGCATTTTTTGAGTTATACTCATTTTTGCTAACGAAAGTTCGTCAAATTAAATATGTAAATTTTTATTTTGTGAAAAAAATGTTTCCTTTCTTTCCATTAATTTAAAAGTTCTGTCTGGTTTTTAATCTCGGAACTATTACAGAACTATCAATAATAATTTTAGATCGTTTTTTTAGCGCAATTATAAGTTTTCCATGAAAAACGTAGGTTCGCCATAGAACTGTAAGTAATTAATTGAAACCTGTCAATTTTGCCAATTAATTTGTTGTTAGTTGATTAACTCAACCCAACCATGAAATTTTCGATGGAAGAAATGGTCGACATCACGGAGAATGTGGTTCCTTGATGACCGAGTACACCATGCCTACCAAGTTACGAACTACTTAAATAATTTATTTTCTCAACGAAGGTGGTTCGATCTGCTGATTCAACAGAAATGAACTATTTTTTGTGGAGATCTGTTAAAGACCAGGCGTATAGAACTGCCTCTACAAGAGAGGACATGAAACACGGGATAAGAGACGCCTCTCAAAATGTTAGTCACGAAATGCTAGCGAATACCGCCCAAAAGTTTTTTTTTGAAACTATTAGCAATATATTGCATTTATAATATTGTCACTAATGTAAAAAAACGGCTTAAATTGTTTTCCAAAGTTCATAATTTTATTTTTGTTTTCATCTCGGATTTTATAAATTATTTACGTAATAGATTTTGTATTAACATACGCTTATTAAAGAATTCTGAAAGAATTTCACTTAATTCTCTTTGTGGACTTCATGTTCAGATAATATTTATTTTGTTCTCAATCTTTTGTGATATTTTAGCAGGGTTTGAAAGCTTTCAGTATTTTGTTCGTCAAAATGTGTAACTCAAAAAATACTAAGTTTAGGTTGAAGGAAAGCTTGAGGGGTAATTATTTGAAGTATAATATATAGGGTGTTATATCTGATTTTTTAACTAAAGTTAATATTTTTCATTTTACAGCAGTTGTATACAGCTGCCAAAGCGTTGGCTATTGAACACAAACGCGTGTTTGAAGAAAAATTGGCTAAAAATATGAAAACACTCAGTATAGACCATAACAACCTTATTTTACTATTTGATACAATTGGTAAAATGAATAATATTACGTACCTACTTCTTAAATAAAATTTTGGAGTAGGTTCATTATTTGGTATGAATAAAACGATGAAGGAAATGCTTAACAATAAAGCACCTGCTATTTTTCGAATTTCCTACTTAGCAATGAGCACCTACTTCAATTTTAGCATAAATAAAATTAAGCATATACCCCAGAAATAAAGAAGTTACTCAAATAGTTTTAAGTTAATTCGTCAGTTAAGCCAAAACAGTAAGTCAGAGACCTGTACTATTGAAATTGCTATTAAAGTGGCTATTAGAAAGTCCATTAATATGCAGCGTGTCTCATTTAAGAAAATCATTTTGCGAAACGTGCCAACACCGCATATTTTAAGAAAATATTTTAAATTTGATCATTGACTAAAGAAAAGCATTATTTTTGTAAAAGATAATAGATGGAAAAAAGTTTAAATAGTTCATAAGCAACCCAAAAATGATGGTTTAAAGATAACCTGAATTCTGAAGATGATCGCTAATACGTTCGAAACGGTGCATCTTATGTATGAGTGTGGACTCATATCGTTGAATTTGTCTTTGAAAGGACTATCCAAAAATTCGATAAAATGTAGGGTGTTCTATTTAAAAAAATTCTATATTGTTTTATCACCATGTATATAAAAAAATGTATATAAAACAATCTTCAATTGGGTAATCTGAGTGATTTGGTTACCACTTGTCTTTTGTCTATTTTATATTTAAATTTTAATGAAATCCCGTTTTACAAATAACTATGAAGGGCGGCACGGCTAATAATTATACTAAATATTCAATACGTAATAAATTTATTGCCTTCAATTTGGATGCACAATAATATATATTTTATTATTTTAAATATACGGATATCAGCCAGTAGTTGAATCGTCGAAACCTGGAACAAAAAATGCGGTATACGATCGGTCTAAAATATGACTACATAATTAATCTATAAGAAAGTACCCTAATTAAAATAAAAGTAAGTGTAAAAAAATATGAACAAACAAAATAACATAAATATACCAAGTTATAATCAAAACAAATCATTTCAAAGATCAAAAAAAAATAATGCAAAATCACTTTGACTAAAAATAAGTGTATAAAACAGCATGAACAATCATGCATACAAAAAATATTAATAAAACAAAAACGAGAAAAAGAATAAAATCAAACAAAACAATATGGAAAAGCATAAAATTACTGAGTTAAAAACTTAAAAAGATTAAAATATCAATGACTTTCTATTTATCGATCTTCGTAAAAGCTGCAAACTCAATGACTGTGAAGAATGTATCGCTAAAAAGTAATTCCTTTAAAATTAACTTTATCTTTCAAACCATTTGTTGATGTACAGAGTTTTAATTTATTTGGTAGTAGGTTAAATAAGTACCTACCCAAATAAAAAAGATATTTCTTGTAATTTCTTGATGATGCCTATTTAATAATAAGTGTGTTGCTCCCTTCTCGAGTGTTGTATGGGTGACGATCGCCTAGTGAATCCAGTTTACTTTTATTTTTAATGGTAAAATTGAGTAATTTTAATATAAAAACTGAAGCAACAGTTAAAATCCTGTGTCTTAAAAATTCCTCTAGATGATTGTCCATAGGGAATAAAGCAATCTTACTATTCGCTTCTGAACCACAAAACCTCTCCCAACCGCTCGAGATAGTAGATGGAAAAAAGTTAAAAAAGTTAATACGCAACCCAACAATGATGGTTTAAACATAACCCGAATTCTGAAGATGATCGGTAAAAAGTTCGTAACGGTGCATCTTATGTATGAGTGTGGACTCATATCGTTGAATTTGTCTTTGAAAGGACTATCCAAAAATTCGATAAAATGTAGGGTGTTCTATTTAAAAAAATTTTATATTGTTTTATCACCATGTATATAAAAAAATGTATATAAAACAATCTTCAATTGGGTAATCTGAGTGATTTGGTTACCACTTGTCTTTTGTCTATTTTATATTTAAATTTTAATGAAATCCCGTTTTACAAATAACTATGAAGGGTGGCACGGCTAATAATTATACTAAATATTCAATACGTAATAAATTTATTGCCTTCAATTTGGATGCACAATAATATATATTTTATTATGTATGAGTATGGACTCATATATATGGTTGAATTTTTCTTTGAAAGGACTATCCAAAAATGCAATAAAATATGGGGTGTTCTATTTAATGGTCATTTTAATAGAAACAACTTTTGCATTAAAATTTTTTTGTAATATTTGCCCCACAAAATCGATACTGACAGCATCCCCGGTACGATATACTAAAGAAAAAATATTATTAATAATAATAATTCGTATAATTTTGCATTTTGGATAAAACCACTGTAAAGAGCTTAGAACTCAAATGCAATAAAATATTCAGTTGACATTTTTTTTGGCAATTTAAAAGGTTCTCTGATTAATCCCCGAACTTTCTCGTTGTTTTTCCGGGCGTGAAAAACTCGCTCGCATAATAACACAATAAATCAGTACGACATACATATATTCGGCACTGGGTCGGAACGCGGCCCTCTCGCTCGCTACCGATATAATTATAAGGATTTTAATTAACTGGTGGGATTGGAAACATTAATCAAGGGGGTGTTACTGATGAGTAATCAGCATATATATACGCTACTACCACCGCCGCTGCGCATAGTTTTAACCCTCAGTGAACGCTGGCGTGCCTAACGCGTTTTCCATCCTATGCTGACTAATCAGAAAACACTTTGCGTTCATATGAACAGATCGGTTCACGAATCGCATTTCGCAGTAATGAAGGAAGGCAATATTTGTTGCAACGGTGGGCATAAAGGCCCATTCCCACTAGGCGTTCACGTCACAGTACGGTCACGGTCCGCCCACAGTCAAGATTTTTGGTATACTTTGTCTCGAAATATTGCATCTTGGATATGGATATTGACGTCACTTATCGAAATAACCCGCTGACTGGAATAAAACGCCTGACTAGTCGGTATTGCAGGACAGAGCGTCAGGGACGGACTTTTTAAGGTGTTCAAAAAAATTAAAAATTAAATATTATATTTATTTATATACAGCAGCGACCTTAAATTTCGAAGAACTTTTTTAATATTATTAATTTATTAGCAACCAATTTTGTTAAAAATTATCAAAAGAAGCATGTGTATGTTTTTTCTTTTTAAATAACTAAAAGTAAAAAGAACAGTCTTCCAATATTTTTTCTAAAGGACACTAGTTGGTAACTAAATACTAGATATTTTGTTTTAGATCGATATTTTATTCTTCACAAAAAAAAGTTCTCGATTTAACCAGTGCACTGACGACTTAATTAACTGAAATATTATTTGCTCATGGACAGTCAGTGGCACGCCATTCATTGATGAGCCAGGTTTTTACTTACAATTAAAAACTAATTTATCTTCATGCTGTCGTATTAACGATATTGTTATGACCACACAAAGAAGAACTTTTTATTGTTTTTGGCGAAAACTCATATCTTTAAAAATGATTGGAGATTGTAAGAACAAGTTTAGGACATACGTTTCTATGAAGTTTTCTTTTTAAAATGGAAGCAAAAATCGCCTAGTTAATTATTGATATTCAGTTAGAAAACACCCTATGTATCTCCTCTTTGATACATTTTCACCAAAAATAAGCAGAATCTAATTGATTTTCATGTCTTTTTATTTCCAAAGTTAAATGCTCTAGATCTGTGACTTATATTTCCCACCAACAGCAAGGAAAACAATGTAAAGCATTTTTTTACACAAATTATTCATTTTTCCAGTAAAAATCTTTACTAAATTTCTATGGTAATATCTGGTAATGGCCAATGGTTAATGCTTTATGATAGTCTAAGCTAGAGTCCTCAATATTTTTCACAGACAACAGAGGGTGCCATGGCTAATAATTGTACTTAATACCCAATACCTAATATATTTATAGTCCTCCAATTGGATGCACAATGATATATATACTTTTAATATATGGATATCAGCAAGTACCTGAATCCTCAAAATCTGCGACGAAAACTGCAGTATAATACAAAAAAATGGTCAGTCTAAAATCTGACTACAAAAGTAATCCATTAGAAAGACGACTAATTAAAATAAAAGTAAGATGAGTGTGAAAAAATATTAACAAACAAAATAGCATAAATATATCAAGTTATAACCAAAACAAATTAATTCAACAATCAAAAAAGAGAATAATGCACAATCACTTTGACTAAAACGAAGTGTATAAACCAACATGAACAAACATACATTCAAAAACAATTAATAAAACAAATACAAAAAACAGAGGAAAATCAAACAAAAAATATGGAAAAGTATAAAATTACTGAGTTGAAAACATAAAAAGATTAAAATTATTTATTAGAGCAAGAATTGCTATTGTGGCACTTGGAATTACATAATATTCCACCATTTTTACAACTGCATTTTTTTGAGGAACATTCCTATAATTTTTTTTTTACTGATTTCTCTGCAGAACATATTCATGTGATATAAACTTTTGTTCGCAAATGACGAATGCATGCCTAGAATAAGATTGTTTTAAAACTTCCTGTTTAGTTCCTTATTTATGTCCAATCACCAGTCAAAGCAGCAGGAAATTTTTCTTTCGAAAGATTACACATTTTGATAACTTCATTTTCTAAATTTTCCCTTGATTTTTTTAGAGCATTATCAATTAAATTTTTTTTCTCGTTTAAAACAGAATTTAACTCAAAATTTCCATTTTTATCTTCAATTTGGTTGCAGAATAAACCATCATCCAAAATTATGTCTAACGTTTCAATGGAAAATTCATCGTTTTCTACGACTTTGCTATGTGGTGAGCCAATTCACATGTACTCCTTCTAGTAATTGATCTTCTCTTTCCAGCTGTTCAACAGATTCCATTCCATTCCATGTTTTTGACATGATTCACATAAAGATAAATACAACATCACTGCTTCAGTAATAATGTTGTTGTATTTGTTATCCTTTCACTAATCTGTTTCGGCCACCATAGCCGGTTGCCAAATGAGCATCGTGTATAATTCCATAAGTTTCTTCAGTTGTTGCAAAATGTTTTATGGACTTATTAATTTTTCTTCATTCTCTACCACTATTATATCGTCTTTTCAGCTGGCGGTAATCTATATCACTTTTATTTTGCTGCGTTTAATTCCAATAATATTTTTTTATACTGATGTTGGTTGAAATAAATATTATTTTTGTTTTTTTGTGATAAAATCTATTTCAGTTGGTTTTAAAATTTTTCTTTTTGTTCCATTGTTTTTCAAAAATTCTAACTATACAAATATTTTTTTGCAGAAAAATTAAAATTTTAAATCTTTTATTATGATAATTTTTACTTACCTGAGTCTTATTTCTCTAAATATCTTAAATTATATCCAGAAATCTTAACTGTCATGGCATTAATTTGTAATGTAGTTATTGTAGGGTGCATAAACATAATAACATTAACATTATAGATAGAGCACTTGCACGAAATGTGTAATGTGAAATACTGAAATATCCAAAACGGTAGTTCGCGTACCACTACAAGTGCGCATGCGCACCACATTACTAGCAATTGCGATTTCGTATTTTGTATGCTCACATTTACCAAAACGACATAGTCATTGTAAATTCAATGTACAGGGTAGCCAATATAACGTGATCCTATACCTACGGAAAAAAATTGAATATAAAAGTCATCTGGTTTGACACGAAGTTTTATTTTATTATATTTTTGCATATACATCATTACAATTTTGGATTCTACTCAAGTTTCTACGAAAATTTCATATATAATGTTCTATACCTATGTGGTTTTTGACATATTTAAGTTTTTATCTCAATTATGTCATTTGGAGGCACTAAAAAAAATATCAATTCTTCTTAAAATCTTCCTTTTTTAATTTGGGTTCAATACCTTGTCAAAAAGAACCTACTTTAATAGAATTTCAATGATATTTTGATAACTAATAATACATGATGTTCAAAAAGTATGATTAAATACTTAATTAAGAAAACTTCCAAAAATCTTTTTTTTTAATTGGAAACCCGCAAATTTCATAATTTTATCTTATTTACCATTAAAAATAAAGGTAAAATAAAAGCAAGCGTAATTTACAAAATGGTTCAGTCATAAAAAATACCAGGAAGAAACCGAGAACTGTCCTTACTGAAGAAAAACAATTAAATATTTTGTAGTAGCAGTAGTAAGTCGAAGTAGCATTGAAAACGCTTTGAAAGTAAATAATTATTTTCCATTTAAATTCCTGGCTTAACATACGCGACCTGTTTGACGGTTCATGGAGAACATGTTGAAAATTTATTATGATACTTGTTGTTCCAATCCATGTTATTTGTTCATTGAGTGTTATTTTTAGTTTTTAATAAAAAGATTTGCCGAAACTTGATATGTTTATTTTAGTATTAATATTTTATAAAATTCAGGTAAAAAAATTATTGATAATTTTGAAATAGTAACTGCCAACCTCATACATTTCTTTGAAATATGATTGATTTTAAACGCTACCATAGCCAACTAAGAATAATAATAACAAAGCTTGAAACCTGCAGTAAAATCGTCATAGAAGAATATTAATTTGTCAATCTTTTGAAAATTATACATTTTCAGCATAGACAATCTTATACATATATACATATACCTTTATTTTTAATGGTAAATCATACAAAATTATAAAATTTGGGGGTTCCCATATTAATCTTTAATTTAAATTCTTTAATCTAACTTTTTGTACATCCTGTATTGTTAGTTATCAAAATTATATAAAAATTCTATTAAAGTAGGTTGTTGGTGGTGTTAAACCCAAATTAAAAAATAGATATTTCTTTTTAGAAAAAATTGGTATTTTTCTTAGTACCTACATATTTGAGATAAAAACTTAAATATGTCAAAAACAATTAGGCATAGGTATACATATATACATATATATATAAAATTTTCCTAGAAACTTGAGCAGAATCCAAAAATGTAATAATATAGAGGATGTTCCATTTAAAAAAATGAATTTGTGTTTAACCAAGCAACACTGAGTGCCCTGTATATGCAAAAATATAATAAAATATAACTTCGTTTCAAACCAGATGACTTTTGTAATTAAGATTTCTTCGTACACCCTGTATGTTCTGAGCAGAGGGTTATATTGTCCACCCTGTACATTTCCCTTATTTGAAATTGTAAATGCTAGTTGAATACACGTTACCCAAACGAGGAGGCAAGTGTGCAGATTTACCGGAAAATGTGTACATTTGCCGCAATGTCTACTTTTATCGTAACAGGGTTTGGAATTTGTTAGAATATTGAGCAGTTTTATCAGGAATATTTTTTGGTTAAATAAAACAATTTCATTTATTTAAATTTGTAAATAGCAAATTCTAATCAGATTTGTAAAATTTGCGCTCGCTTGGTGGAAAATAAAAATTAATGCGATTTTATAAAGTGTTTCTATAATTTATGTAGATCTTCCAATTATGTATCGAAACGAGTTGTCCGTTTTCAAACCGGTTAAACCAAATTGAAACACTTTACAACTCGAATGCAGTTGTCAGATAAAAAGAAAATTAGCAAAAAATTGAAAAAATCAAACTAAAACAAAAAAAATTCTTTGAAAATACAGGCGAAGATATCAAAAATTGCCTTTTTAATTCCGGTACTTCAACGTGCTAGGTAAAATATGAAAAACGGTTTTCTAAAATAGTGTTATCAAGTATGTCCTGTATACCACCGTGCATGAAAACAATTTTAAAATGTAAAAATGTAGTTATAGTGGATGAAAAAGCTTCATACACCCAATTCAATACCTTTTTTATTTTTGAAGACGATGTGAAAAGGGCGTGTATAATGGGGCAGGTCGTGATGTGTATAAGTCATAAACCATTAATCAAAAAATTGTTGAGATCTGTCGTATTGAAGAGAGTCAGTAAAGAAGCTCCTTAATGTGACATTTTCAGCTATAGAGAAAAGTAACGAGAGTTGTCGCTAAATCCGCGTTAAGGGGTCTTGAAATATTAACTTTTCCTCTATATATTATTTGTGTATTATCTATTAAAAATTATATTACTTGAGTTCTAAAATATAAATTATGACCTTAAATTTAACAATTGAATAACAATACTTTAGTTACATATAAATTGCAATTAAATTTGTATTTTTAACTTATGTAGTTTCTTTCGCACCTAGCAATCCCGCGCGCCTCTGTGGAATTGCTAGTCTTCCAGATATGGGTGGTGTGGTACTGGGGAAATGAAATACCAGGGGCGGAACAAAACTAGAATGGTGAAGGGCAGCAGCGATCATCATCCGATATATCCAGGATATATCCAGGATATCCATCCGATTTTATTCTTATCATGTTGTAAGAACAAAAAGAAACGCCCTCCAGTCCCAGGTAGATCTTAAATGGCCAGGAGGTGCGAAGAATCTAATAGATTAACTTGTCGATAATTTTTGACAGAAAGTATGGATATCCACTGGACGAAGTGAAACGAAGCTCTCAATATGCAATAATATTTGAAGTTTCTTTTTCTTCTAAATAAAAGTAACATTCCGTCCAAGCGAAGAAAAGTTCAAAGCCGCGTTTTCAAGCATGACGACACGATTTCCGGTTAGTGGATAAGTAATTTTTGTTATTATTGCGATATTTTAATTCACACTGTTGAGTTATTTCGTATACATTTGATAAACCTGATAGTATATAAAACATAAATATTAAATCGTTCGTTTATCAAATACCGATTTAAAAAGGCATTAACGTGTAAGCAGTTCGTATCTCAAAACCATCTGTACGTTCATGCCCTAAATAGCCAGCGTATTGGCAATCAGGTAATGGAACTCGATTTTGAACTGCATGGCTCACAAATCATCGCCGTCACGGGCACTTGCCATGGAAATTATTATAAATATAATTGATTAAACGCGATAATTAATAACTGGCCTGGTCTAATTTAAAATTTACCCGCTGGCACCGTAATTGATTTGTCGCGATTAATTACTGGTGATATATGTGCTGTTGAGGTAGGAGTAAAAACGTATTAATGAATACAAAGCCGCATGTTCCACTAGAAAGAGTGGGCTACAAATAAGCAAAAATTATTTTTCACCGAAACTTTATAATAACTTCCAATTACCAATACTATGCCAAATTGACTTCAAATTTAATTCTTGGTTTCTGGATTAAAATTTTAGAAAAATCAAAGCATGTGCTTATGGTCCCTTAACTTAAAACATGGAAAATCTGTTTTTCAAAAAAGTACTACTTTTCTTCCTTAGTCATTTTCTTTTAAAAATGCGGGAAGTTATCGAAAATGTTACATTTAAGTTTAAGTAGAAAAGCAATGCCAAACTTTTGCTTAGGAATTTTCAGGGTTATTTATATGTCCTAGTAAAATTGACCATGTGCTAAAATTGGGGCATAAGGCTTCCCAAAAAGTTTAACTTTAGGTCTGGTATTTTCAAAACTACTTCTCTAAATGGACTATAAAAACTATTATTTTGATTCATAACAGTATCCCACTTTTCTGCAAAAAGTAAACAATTACAAAAAAAAATGACGAAAAGCCTGTACGGTCCCATTGTCATACACCTTTCTTTTAGCCGTAAAAACCAAAATAATGACACTAGAAAGCAAAATGATATCACAGACTATTTGTCAATAACATACATGTAAAACTTAATTCAAACTAAGAAGAAGAATTAAAAAGAATAATCAGATATTATTGAACACTCTCTGTAAGACAGTAAGTTTATTGCGTATTACAAAACATTACAATTTGAAACTTTTTGATTATTTGTTATAATTATTTTCTACTTCCTTCTATAAAATACCCAATTATCATTTTACCACATCAGTTTCGTTTCCTACGTTTGCGAGTGATATCAGCGAATGTTTCCATATTGTTTTGCAAAAATATACCCAAAAGCTAATGGTCGTTGAAAATAGTTTATTATGCAACAAGTGCGGTAAACGGCATTTGAGTCATGAGTTTTTTTGACAGGAGCGAATCGAGTATTTAATAAACGAGTGACTAAAAAAATTTATCAAACGTGTTGAATAAAATATTTTTTCTAAGGCTATTTGTTTTTGGGTACACTGTTGAATAACAACACTGATACATTCACTGACTTGACCGTCAGAATTGACGAACGTCAAAATTCAGGACGTGGGAGATATCTCCGAAAACACCCGATTGCCCCCAAATCTGTGCGGTAAAATCCCGGAAATGTCCGAAGTGACTCGAATCCGTGGGACAAGAATCTCAAATGGTAAAGTGACGCTTTCCACACGCCGGATTGGTGTGTAATTGGTATTTTACACAAGAAAGTAGAGAAAGTAGAACATGCAACACGTTTGGTGAACTTTTTAGGTCAGTCGTTTATTAAAAACTCGCTCGGCTCATTTCATGTCGTCTAGGTTGGTGCTTTAATAATTTGAGTCACTAATTTATTTGGCAAATATTTAATATAATTTAATTACAAGTGTTGCATATGATTATGTAACATTAGTAGTTAGTATGTATAAGTAATTTTCTATTTGTATTTATGTATATATTGTATCATCGTTTCTATCTGATTTGTATTTAATACTGAATGTATTTTAACTGACTTCTTCACGAAAGAAATGGAAATTGATTTTTATGTACAATTGAACAGTTTTTTCTCTTTTTGTTTGTTTTGTTTTGTTCGGTGAGCAATCACACGAAAAAAAAAAGATTCAAAGAGTGTCTTGAAACAGTTTCCGGTGAGAAATCATATGCGAAAATTAATTTTGTTCAGTTTGCGAGAAATCATACGCAAAATATTTTATCGTAGTTTCAAATGAGCAACCAAGCACAAAACGATGCGAGTTTTTTGTTGGAAAACACACGTAGACATAGTTTTGCTTATTCCTACTAAGTTGGAGCCCCCTTTTGTAAGAGAAGGATTTGGGGATACACAGAATTAAGTAGTTCTTCTGACAATGGTGCTTCAAACTTAAAATTGAACTCCGAAAATAAAACTGAAAAAATAACCAAAAGCCTCTTATCGTAGGATCCCGGAAAAAGTTGTTTTCTTGCTATGTTCATTACAATTTTAATTATTAAGTATTAAAAACACCGGTCAATAAGATTTTTGGGTCTGAGTCATTTCAGTTTATCTTACACTAAAAACGAGGATTTTTTTAAAATTAAAGTTTGCTTTTCCAGAAACTACAGCAATTTTTCATGTTTCCTAAATTTAACGGATTTTTTATAGTTGTTCTTCAAGAAATTTTTTTTTAATGTCAGTGTCTCTTTTATTCAAAATTTGTAATAAACAATAGCATATAATAGTAAAATGACAAGAAATAAGTAATTCAAAATTAATATTTTTCGTATTTCCTTTATGTTAGTATGGGCTCCCTCGGATTAAACACCATCATATTCTCGTTGTACTGCCCTTGATAACGCCGTTCAAAGTTCATCACATCTTAAGAATTATAAAAAATTAAAAATCGTACGAGGGTCTACAAAAAAGACCATTTCTCAGAAGACGCAGAGGATACAGGGTGCCCTGCAAATTCAAAAAAACTGAAAAATGGGTCCCCCCATTATAGAAAATTGGCAGTAATTTCAAATCTGTGTTTTAGATGTTAATTTCTTTTACATTAGCCCCTATAGACAGCTAGGCTTTTGTATTTAAGGTTTTTAAGTATTGTACAGGATGTTCGCGATATTCCGTGCAATATTAAAAAACATAATAAGTGTCTTAAATTTGCAGAAGTCTGGACCCGCATTTAGACTCTTTAAATTGGGAGCAATAAAACAGCACGAAGTATTTTTTTTTAATTTTTGAATTTTTTTTTCTGGTTATTTTGGCATCCTGAGAAACATCTTTTCCTCCAAAACCATTAATCCGATCAAAAAAATTTTACAACCATAACACCTGGAAGACCCGGCGCTATAACTTTTGTTTCACGCTTTTTTTGGATTATATACAAGGTGTTTTAGCTATGGACAAAAATCTAAAAGATCCTGAAAATTGTTCTTTTAAAAAGTAGCTGATTCCTTCAAACAGCCGTATCAAGGGCTACAAATTTTTGTATTTACGGTTTTTGTCTATCACCATTTCTCGCCCCGATGACGTCATTTACTATTACCACGTACTGCATGGTTTCAAAAAACAAGTGGTTTTTTAAAAACCATTTACTACATTGTAAAAATTCGAATACTAGGAAACTAAGGAGATCCAGAGCAATAGCCTCTATTTCGAACATTGTTGGAATAATATACAAGGTACGTCGTTTGTGGGCAAAATATTCTAATAGATCTTAATAATTTCCGCTTTAATGGGTGAATTATTGGCCATAAATGAAAAAGTTTTAAAGATTTTATAATTTAATATGAACAGTATCGTAAACTATGTCGTCAGAGAGTTTAAGGTTTCTTCTACAGGGGACGCGAGATATTTGAAAAAATATAATTTTAAATTGCAATTACCAGTAGCAATTTTAATATTTACCGAAGTTGGCCGTAATTTTGAAGTTCGTCGAGATGTGAAGGGCGCTTTATACAGGGTGTATTCACAATAAAATTACATCGATTTTGCGAAAGTTCCATAGTGTTTCGCAGAAGCACGATAGAAAAACAATGCGCCCCTCTAGGACAAGAATCCGCCAAGCGCCTTCTTTTTAAAATAAAAAGCTGATGCGCGCTGTTTGCTCCTAACTTGCCCCGCCCACCGACGATTTTTCGAAAGCAATTTTGTTATCTTTATCTTCAAATTCGTCTAATTGTTTATAATTGTCAGCTCTATGATTTCCGCTACTGCTTCAAAACTTTTCACGAGCACTAAGAAGCTTAGCCCAATTAAGCCTAATTTTGAGGCTGTACGGTTGGTTCCGACTCAACGTCATGTTTTCCAAGATGAAATTAGACTCGATCAAGCTATATACGCTCTTGGTAATGCACTGAATCTGCTCTGCTATCCCATAAGTAAAGATGACAGGGATGTGTGCGTTGTGAAGCAGAACTGCATTTAAACTTTTTCGATTAAAATCCGCCAGTTAGATGGTACGAACGCTATTCTAATTGTCTCAAGCTATATTACGACCATTGTTATTTAAATTTAGTCGATATTTTTAAAAATGTTAAATTTCAGTTTATTACCTTCTAAAGTATTTTTACAATTAATGCAGGCAATGTGTGGTACCCAATTTTGATTTTCATTAATAATTAAAATCGGCTTCATAGGCTTCGTGAAGTATCACATTTGTTGAAAAGCCAAATTTTTTACATTTAACTTTAATCGATTCACCACAAATATTTATTATAAAATTAGTCAACATCATACTTACACTGACTTGATGCCATTTTTAACTGAGTAATACGAATACAGTTGTTACAGCTGAGTTAGACCAATTACTACTAACTTTGATGCTATTTACAGATAATAACACCGTTTATTTTCAGGTCAATCAAAATGCTGCCATCTTTGGCTTATAAAATAAATTAAAGTATACTTATCCACGTAAATGAGACAAAAGCAAACTTTATGAACTAAAAATGGAAATTTTAATATTATTCAATGTATAAAATTAGAATTTATGCATGGCAACAGAAACCCAAATAAAAATTCTTTTTGTTGACTGGTGTTTAAAAATATTCTTACTTAAGTTGGCAAGATAATTTTCTATTTCAAATTATTCTTAATTTCTCCATATGACAGTATTTATTCCATATGAATATGCTTAAGAAATTATTAAAAATTAATTACTTCTAATTAAAATATAAAAAAGGCATTCGAAGCTGAAAGATTTTTTATCAAAGTTAGCAGTTCAACGGATATAAAGTCTGTCGAGCAAATAATATTAATTCCACCCAGTTTGTGAAATTGGATCGTCGCACGTGGATCCGTTTATAATAAAAGTGTAACGTTAAATTCGTGTGAAATATTTGCAAATCGCTCGAGTTCGACGGGAACGGTCGGGATAAACGGGAAAAGACGCGAAATAAACGAGCTGGGCAACGTCCAAACGTTGCAGCCTTGCTCTTTCAGTCTATTTGCTGGAAAATCTATTTCGATACGTCCTTAAGCTTCCATTGTCGTGGAAAATCCCTTCGAAAAATTACGGAACCAATGAAATAAACTCTCCCAAGATTTTAAATTATTAGAGAGCTAAAGAGAGCCTGGACGTTTTGTGATGCGAAGGGTTATTTACGTAATGTGAGACGTCGAACTAAAAATTTCAAGTGGTTGTGAGTCGAGAAAAAAATTGTTTAAAACATCGAATACTGGTAAATTTACAAGGCTTAGAATTCAATACAAACATTTTTTATAGTCAATTAACAAAAATAGTAATTGAAAGTTATCTGATCCAAAGTGACTTTGAACTGACGTTAGAGTCCTATACTAGGAAAAAATCGAATGACGAATAATATTTTTGGGTACTTGATACGAAATATTTTTATTATACAAAATAGGATAATTTCAATAATTGTTCAAATGAATTACTTAGAGAGTTACAGATCTAAATTTTAAAGTTTTTGTATATGAATTTTAATTGTCTCTTATTAACAGAATCAGTTCGATTATAAATCTAACCAGTTTGTACACAGATCCACAGATATGAATTAACTGGCAAGTTGGCACTTGTGATATTTATAATTTATGCTGAACTGTCAAAAAATAAATCGGTATTGAAATATTTGACCATTTTAAAATTTTATATCACGTACAATTTCAAAATAATATAAATACTGAAGACCCTAATTTTGAAAGTCACCTAAGTCCACTCTTTATTGAGGATGTCAAAAAGTGCTGCCCAAAATGTTGAAAGCAGTGATGAAGGTCATTTAAATTACGTTTTGATATTGAATTGAAATTTAAAAAATAGTATTTAATTTTTCTTCAACAGAGGAAGAGGAAGTAATTGCGAATGAGAATTTGCAAAACAGTACCTTCAAAGAAGGATTCCGAGAACACAGAAGTGGTACTTATATTCAGAAAATTCGTAAAATTAAACGGAATTCAGGGAAAAGGTGCGAGACATAATAGGGAAAAATTATTCCTGCCAAAGTTTTTCAAAATGAAGATTGGCAATTCCGAAAAGACTGCTTGAAAATTTAAATGAAACAGAAAGAAAACATATTTTCGAAATATTTTGGAACTGAGGAGGCTTTAATAAGCAAAATATATTGCTATACGAATAGACCGGACGCAGTGTTGTAAAAAGAAGACGTTAGAGAAACGGAAAAGGTTCATGTAGAAATGAGAGTTTTACATCTTGGTTAAATTCTAAAACAGGCAAAATTGTTTGTATGTACTTTTCAAACAAGCGAAGGACGATTGAAACGTGTATTAAAATCTAAAAACGTTGGCAACGATTTAAGTGGGCGTTTGCCTGGATCGTCGAGAAAAATATGTGATGAAGCAAATATGATTGTTCAAAATCGGGACAGAAAATATCTTCATCCTGAACTGACTATAAAAAAAATGTTTAATTTTTATGAACTTCACTGTGAAGAAAATAATTTAACAGCAGTTAATGAATGGACTTATAGAAAAACCACGTAAAGACACATATCAAAGATGTGATCTATTAAAAATTAAAGTCAAAGCAACAGAAAACCATGGAGAACAGAAAAAGCTTATGGAAGAACATGATATTCATTTGCGTTAAAACAAGATCAAGTAATCCATCTCATTATTTTGGCTTTTTATTCGATTTGCAGAGAGCGTTACCATTCCCAAAGTAAACTACTTCAGTAGCTTATTATAAATGTAACATGCATATTTTAAATTTAGGCATACAAAATTTCCACATCGATAATGCATACATGTATTTTTGGGATGAAAAAAAAGCTACTACAGGTTCCCAAGAAGTGGCTTCATGCCTCTTGAGACACCTAAAAACCGTGAAAGGTGAAAAACACATCATTGCATATAGTGACATGTGTGAAGGACAAAACAGAAACATCAAAATATTTTTAATGTGGTTAAAAATTCTATCGTTGGGAAATGATGTGGAAATCATAAACCACAAATTTTTAATATCAGGGAATTCATTTTTACCTAATGACGGAGATTTTGGAGTTATAGAAATGTCGTTAAAAAGAAATCAGTTATTGTATGTACCACTAGATTATTATAATATAATTAAAAAATGTAATGTAAATGAAATTAAACAAGAGGATTTTATATCAACAAGACCTTTGGAAGAAGCAGTTTACAAAAGACCCAAAAATACCAACGGAGAAAAAATAAACTGGGTTCAAATATGCTGGATGCGATTTTTAAGAAATGAACCATATAAAATTTTATACAAAACAACCATGGATGAGAACGCAGAATTTAAAATTCTTGATTTATTGCCACGTCGGGGTAGACCTAAATAATTTGGGAATATTGTATTGTCATCGTTATATAAAAGTATAAGAAACATCACGTCACTAAAATACCGATACATGATGGACTTATTGCGGTATATACCTCCGGAACGCCATAACTACTTCAAATCACTCCCGCATAGTGAGAATGTTAACTAATAAATTGTTACTAAATTCATTTATATTATCTAAAAATATGATTTGAAAGTTTTTTTTCTATTTTTTAAGCTATATGTAACTGACTTAAGCTCTTTCACTTTTTGTAACAGATCAAATTTTTATTTTAAAAGTTATCTAAATCCTTTTAAGTTAAGCAAGGTCATATTATACTCTTAATAATAGCGACTTTTTAATAGGATGTATAAAATTAAATCCCTTAAATGCGATTATTTAACTTTGCAAGTCAACCAGATATCTTACGTATATTTTTAATTTTGTAAAAACGCAAAACCTTGTATTTCAAATTAAAGATAAATGGACTTAAGTAACTTTCAAAATGAACAGCGCAAATAGTCCATAGACTTGCATTATTCCCATTATTGCTTAACGTTGTCCCAATAAGTTTGAGAAAGATTAGTGTAAGATAGATTTAGAATCCATCAAAAGCCTAAAACGACTTTTGTAATAATTACTAAACTTTTTTTGATATTTTTGTATATTTAATACAAGAAATTGTTTGTTTATCACATTCAGAGTGTTCAAAATTAGATGAAATTTAGGGAGTGAAAATGAAGAAACGACCTTATTAATAATTTTTTTTTTGTATTAAATTTAGATTGTCGATGGTGATCGATTGATTTTACTTTAATAAAATATAGGTACCACGTACAGCTGGCATATTTTCAGGCGCAAACGGGGAGATATCAATTGAATGGGAATTTCGAAAATACTTTTTTATTTTAATTAAATCTATTTGTTAAATTTTTAATGCCGAAACACATAATCGCAGCATACAAAAAAGTTTTATTTATAACACTCTTCAAATTAATATTTTTTTTTGAAGTTATTTATTTGACAAGCAGATAGAGACTCATTGCACGGGCAGTACTAACTCCCGAGGAATTTATAATTTTCTTTCTTTTTCTCCTTTTTAATTTAGTAATTGGTTTGTGTTTCTAGGCATACATTTGTTAATACGTTTACTTTCTTTTTGGCACGCAATTGATCTTAGTTGCTGTATTTATATTATATGTATTTATATTCATTATATTTATAAGTTCAAGCACTTTCTACATAAACCAGGTTTTAGTCTAGTTTACCTTAGCCTTAGCCTTCGGCTAAATTTCGAGATGTATTTATTTATCTTTTTCGTTCATTTATATTTTGATTATTATGAATAAAGTTGAATGTAATTATTTTTCGAGGAAAAATTTTGATTCCTAAACGTTGCTTTCTCCAAAATTTATTTCGAAGGCACCTGACTATAGCAAAGTGCGACAAATTCATCCATACACGATGGTCTTGTACAAGTTCGTAAGTAAGCTATCTCAACCCGCGTCACGGAACATAGAATTAAATACCTAACATCCACTCTCTCGAATAAATTTCACATTACAAATAAGAGATACATTTCACCAACACTCCTCAAAGAAAGTGAGTCCATAAGCAACCTCTCACTTCTTTACATTCAAAACATCACTGATCACATATCAAAAGTTCCCACGAAATATAATGTTAAAAGCAGATTTACCACTGATTCAAAAATCTGTCAACATCTTCGATCCATCAAAGACAAAATTACGTTTGAGACAATTGGAGTTTGCAGCATTCCATGCAAACGCAGTTAAGAGTTCATTGGAAAAGCAGGACGAAAAATAACAACTAGACTTAAAGAACGCGAAGGTGCTATTTAAAAAATATCGGGATTCCTCCTGCGTTGGTTGTTGTTAAGTCGAACTCTCCAATGTATTTTGAAGCATATGAATCGAATACCGGCATCTCAAATGGAATTTTGTCTTTGACAGATCGAAGATGTTGCGAGGAAGGACCATAGTAGCAAGTGAGGGCTTGATTTTGTACTCATTGCTATTGGAAGGTTGTGGTGAAGTATATTTTGTGATCGAACGCTGAATACCTTTAATGTGGAAATTATTAGATAGAAGAGCAGAGGTAAGGTGTTTTAATTCTGGGTTCAGTGACTTACGGTGAGATAGTTTCACACCTTTGTAACTAACCAAAACTAACCGATGATGTTTGGGCCGGGTGGGGATGTGAGAATGCATTAAGGTATCGGTCTGTATGTCTGTATGTATAGGTTTTCTGTAAACACAATGACAAAATGATGTTGTATTGATAAGAATATGTATCTATTCTTAGTTTCTAATTCAATGGTAAAACGTATGTTAGGGTGTATAGAGTTTAAATGTCTAAGAAAATCTACTAGGGATTCTGGACCATAGGGCCAAATAACAAAAGTATCATCGACGTAGCGAATCCATAATTTTGGTTTTAGATAAAAGTGTAGAAAGCTTTCTTCTCAAAGGCTTTTATAAATATATTCGCTATGACATGGGATAATGGAGAACCCATATCCGTTCCCGACGTTTGTTCAAAAATTTCTGCGTTATTAGAAACCTATGCTTCTGAAAAGCATGGGTTTTATAGGTAGCTTCACTAACCAGAATATCTTGTATCTAATTTAATAATTTATAATTGTTCAATGAAGTGAAAGGAATTAAGTATGAAACTATCAGTTTTCCCTGTAATATATAAACATAATATATAATATATATAATATATAAACATAATAATATATAAACATAGATTATAGATGTATAATATAGAAACTACAATAGGTCGAAGAGGTAATCCTGGTTTGTGAATCTTAGGGAGTCGGTAGAGACGAGGAATGTTAGACACAGATTAATAACAGATTTGAGGTAGTAAATTTTTTTAGACGTTTCTTAGAGATTCTTATCAATAAAAAACCTCCGTGCACATCACCGACCGTCCCAAAAATCATCTCTTGTGTACTCTCTAAAAATTTGCACATATTCAGCATTCCATCACAAATTAGACTTCACCACAACCTTCCAATAACAATGAGTCCAAACGCAATCCCACACTTGACAATGTTATTCTTCTTTACATTCAAACCATCATTGACCATATATCAAAAGAAATATAAACCAGATTTACAACTTCGATCCCTTAAAGACAAAATTATTGAGACCGGACGAAAAATATCAACTAGGCTCAAAGAACATGAAAGGGCCTTATGACTAAGACAAATCAACTCCTCAGCAGTTGCCGAAAACAATTATCAAACCGGACATAAAATTTTATTCGATAAAACTAAAATTCTTGCATGTAATCAATTCTTCTACCAACGAAAAATCCGAGAATCTACAGAAATCTAGAAGCAACCGCAACTCAGTCATCCGAGAAGATGTTTATGCCCCTCATTTAGCTTCGCCCTCCTCAGACAGTATATAAGCACTTACAGAGTATAATGTCAGTTAAGCTCTGAGGAAGCCAACAGGATGATTGGCGAAACGTTAGCAAGTTCGACACAGGAGGAATCAAGAAGTTTTGCAAATAGTAGCCTCTGGAAGTTTCTTTGAAAAATTAACGTGAAAGTGGCTTAAGGCTAACGAATTCATGAAGCTACAATTCCTGCATATAATCAATTCTTCGACCAGAGAATCCATAGACATCTCTAAACAACCAAACAATTCAAGCAAACATCGGAGACGATGATCACATCCTCCATTAACTCCCCCCCCCCCCCATGTTCAATAATTTGACCTTTAAGCTCTGAAGAAGTCAACAGGATGATTGCGAAACGTCAGCAAGTTCGATTTATCAACGAGCGATGCCGGAGGAATCCAGAAGAATTGGAAAAATAACCAATTTAGTTATTTAACTGCAGGCCCACACAAAGATCAACTTAACATTTAATGTAAAGCAAATGAAAACTTGCGGCATAACAAACTCAACGTCGTTGAAGCAAAATCTTTAGACCCTATCAGAGACTTGCCGTTAAAGGTTCAAATTTAGAGCGTTTTCACAACGAAACAATATAGGACCAGGGTAATTTATGCAGCAAAATGGAAAACACGCCTTAACAATAATTAATTTAAGGCTTTGATGTCTGTGGTAAGGCGCCACCGCGTCGACCGGCGTCAGCCTGTTATGGTATTCCGCTCCGATGAGCGCCATTCAAAACTTTATCCGGATGTTTTAATGAAATTTTTGAAAACGTACATCGAGGACCGACGTTTCGCTCGAAAAGGTGGTTATTATTATTTTACGATCTCTTTGTGGAGTTACGATGTTCACCGACTTGCGAATAATTTTCAAATTTCGGCCGACGTTAAAATGAAATTTATTTACCAGTTATGCATGACCTGTAATCATTGCAAATAGAAAAAAAAATGGGAATTGAATTTTTTTTTTCATAATTTTCATAGAATTTACGGCTACTTTATTCTACATACTGTTTAGATAGCCTCTTTACAAAGAGGTTTTAACTATCCCGTTTAAAAATGTAGATTTTTTTTTTTGTGAAAACACTGGATAGTGTTATACGTAGAACAAGGGTGGATATCTATAAATTTAGGTAATTTCTTCCTTCCTTCGTAACGGTTTTGAGGAAAATGCTTAACAATTCAGGTTAAGCTTTTTGTTATTATTATAAATATCTTGTTTTATTCTTCTACTTCTACAGGCTACTGTTATAGTATTTACAAATCTGCGTCGGTTGTTTATATATCGAACTTGCTGACGTTTTACCAGTCATCCTGTTAGCTTCTTCAGAGCCAAACAGAAACTATTCTGTGTCTGCTTATATATTGTTTGAGGGAGCGGAGCTAAAGCAACATGAACATTGTCTCCTATGATTTCTATATTAGTGACAGGTAAAGACTTGAATTGTAGTTTTATCGAATAATATTTGTTGTTCGGTTTCGCGATTCTGTTCGGCAACTGTTGATGAGCTTATTTGTCGTAGTCTTAAGGCTTTTTTATGTTCTTTGAGCCTATTTGACATTTTTCGTGCAGTCTCTTCTCCAATCTATTCCCTGCCGAATATGAACTGTAAACTCCTGGTATCTAAAACCGAATTTTTGGACTAGTGGTAAATCCGGTTTTGACGTCATGCTTCTTAAGAACTTTTGGTATGTGGTCAGTGATGTTTGAATGTATGGAATGGATGCACGTGGAACACGTGCCACACTGCCATTGTCAGAAGTTCTTAAGAAATATAACCTCAGCATCAGATTTACTACTTATCCAAAAATCTCATAAACATCTTCGATCCACCAAAGACAAAATTACTTGTGAGACAATATGAGTTTACAACATTCTATGCATATGCATACAAATATAACAGTAGTCGCCGAACAAAATCACCACACTGGACATTTTTTTTGCATGTAATCAATTTTTCTATATCAGGGAGGGCGAACCCTATTGATGTCACGAAGTAATAAAAATACTTTTTTAAATACGTCTCGTGCCACAATAAAATTTCATTCGAAATTCGTGGTGAAACTATGCGTAAGTATAATTAAATAAACAAATAAAAGCAATTCTTCTTTAAACTAATGTTTATTAATCAATCTTTTACCCAAGATGATAAAGATTTTATATTTGGTTAGTTTTAGAGTTCGGCTCATCCGTCCTTATAATAAAAATAAACTATTTTTATTGAAAATCAAAATATTACAAAATAAGTAATAATACAGGACACTCGCAAATTGCGCTGTCCACCAACACCATAATTGTCAACAAAATACACACCCGTATATCGTACGTATAAGAAATAGACAAACATCATAAACTCATACGCTTTTTTGGGTGGGCCTAATAAACAATATTAACGCTTTTTTGAAGGACTTTATTGTGGGGAGGGACGTTATAGCATAAGGCATTTTATTAAATAATTTAACTGCGTTATAGCTAAAATATCGCTGGAAAGTTACCGAAGTGTTTCTAGGAACGCAATATCTTAAAAAATAAAGAGTGTCTGGATTATGAATATCATTTCCCCTGCAAAGTTGATCAAACAAGTACGACGGGGCCTTATTGTACTTCAGCTTGAGCCAACCCGAATCAGAGAGGCAGGATTACTGCAATAAGCGACATGGGATAAAACTAACATATCACAGAGTTGAAGTTTGACTTCTATACTGAGAAAATGTTTATGAATTTACAATGTCCTCAACTTATAGAAGGATTTTTGTAACATCAAGCCAACATGCTTAGAAAACCGTCAAACCATAATCCTAAATTCTTACACCCATCATTTAGCGTAATCTTAAAAGAGGCGTTTTTTTACAATATATTCCCTTTTATTTCTAAATAATAACATCTGCGTTTTGTTAGTATTCAGTAAGAGGTTGTGAGCCGCAGATACCCCCGAAATTATTTTTTGACCTAAATTTATTTTAGTAGCGGTATTTAATGCCTCACTAGGGACACAAGATAAATATAACTGCGTATCATAGGCGGATTGATGAGATTTACAAAATTTAAGAAAAGTAGAGAAGTCAGCTGTTTAAACTGAGAACAGAATAGGTGCCAGAATACTCCCCTGGGAAACACCCCTCTCCAAAGCAATGGCATCTGAATGAGTATTTCCTTTGGCATCTCTGAACAAAAATTTTTTTTTTTAATGAATGAGGAAAGAAGGAAATAATCCAAGGTGTCGAACGCTTTGTTATAGTCCCAGAGTATGAGGCAAGAGTTTAATTTAGAATCCCCTGCTGTCAATAAATTATCAGCAAGGCAGTAAATAAAAGTGCTGTAAATAAACTTGACTGTTGGGTCAAGCAAATATCGTTCAGCAGATGTGAATGAAGGTTCTTATAAATACCTTAAAAAGAAAAGCATACAAATAAGAAAAAATAATTAAACGTGGTTCCACAAATACCCAGTAGGGTTTTTATTAAGAAACAAAAACGAGACGACCTTCTATTCCTAGATTCATTTTTTATAAAATTTAATTCTGAATATAGAAGGAAATATTTATAAAATTGCCTTTGCTAATATTTTTAAACAATTAAAAGTGTCAGGAATTGAATTCCATGTGGTTAAAATTTCAGGTTTTGCAATTTTATTCATTTTATCCAATAATCATTACTTTCAATAATTTCTAAATCATTTGTCAAATCAACAAATGTTTGATTCTTTATGGCACTTGACTAAAATTCAACTAATTTCATTTCTAACTCATTAAAATATAATTAATCAATTTTGGTATTGGTATTCAAATTCTTTAAACTGGGTAAATATTGCAGAAAATTCCTGAATCAGGGATTCATTACCGTTGAAAATTCTTCCGTTGAGGACTTTTTATTTGACTTTTCGTGACATTCGCTGTCAGAAAAAAATTTTTTTCGGAAAATACGAACGTGAATTAAAAATGTGTAATTTTACTTCGAACGATTTGATTAAGTCAAACATTATTATGACTGTTTTATTAACAACTTTTAGTTTTTAATTAATTCATTGAAGTGAGAGCATAAAACAGTGAAGAAATATAACTTTGCTGGCAATTCTATGTCCAATAATTGATTGTATTGTCATTGTCAATATTTAGAAATAATCTTATTTGCTTGAAGCAATCAACAAATCTTTGCAAAATATTTCCGCGGCTTAACCAGGGTACATTACTACTTTTTACAAGGATTCCTCCTGCGTCGGTTTTTGCTGAGTCGAAGTTGCTAACGTTTCGCCAATCATCCTGTAGGCTTCTTCAGAGCTTGACTGAAACTGGCTCGCATTTTACTCTGTACCTGCTTTTATATTGTTTGAGGGGGGCGGAGCTAAATGAGGGGCATAAATACCGTCTCGGATGACTGATTCCCATATTGGTGACGTTGGTAGAAGAAATGATTACATGCAAGAATTTTAGTTTTATTATTAAACGCTATGTCTATGATATTTTTGTTATTTGGCCTCATGGTCAAGGAACCCTAGTAGATTTTCTTAGGCATTTAAACTCTATACACCCTAACATAGTTTTTATCATTGAGTAGGAAACTAATAATAACCTTCCATTCTTAGATATTCTTTTGAACAGAAAATCAGACCTAACATTGGGCCATTGAGTTTACAGAAAACCTACTCACACAGGCCGATACCTTAGTGCATGGTCACATCACCATCCGGTCCAAAAATCATCGCTTATCGACTCTCTTGTTTACAGAGCCGTAAAACTATCTCAGCCAGAGTCAGTGAATGCAGAATTAGAACACCTTACCTCTACTCTTCTCTCTAATAATTTCCAATAGCAATGAGGCCGAAAGCAATGCTACACTTGCCATTGTGGTCCTTCCTTACATTCAAAATATCACTGACCACATATCAAAAGTATAACGTCAAAAGCAGATTTACCATATGTCCAAAAATCTCTCAACATCTTCGGTCCGTCAAAGATAAAATTTCATTTGAGATGCCAGGAGTTTACAGCATTCCATGCATATGCGGAAAAGAATACATTGGAGAAACCGGACGAAAAATATCAACTAGGCTCAAAGAACACGAAAGAGCCTTACGACTAAGATAAATAAACTCATCAGCTGTTGTCGAACACAATCTCAAAACCGGACATAAAATTTTATTCGATAAAACTAAAATTCTTGCATGTAATCAATTCTTCTACCCACGAAAAATCCGAAAGTCCATAGAAATCTATAAACAACCAACAATCTTAACCGCGACTCAGGTCTTTATCCGAGACGGTGTTTATGCCCCTCATTTAGCTCCGCCCCCGTCAAACAATATATGAGCAGGTACGGAGTAAAATGCTAGCCAGTTTCAGTCAAGCTCTGAAGAAGCCAACAGGATGATTGGCGAAACGTTAGAATGTTCTACTCAGCAAATACCGACACAGGAGGAACCCAGAAATTTTGTAAAAAATATTTCAGTAGCCTGTAGAAGTTTCTTTGAAAAATTAATATGAACCAAAATTTTTAAAAAATGAACAAGCTAAAAAGACAAAAAAAGCCATCCGGGAGTTCTCAAGACATTTTTGGAGATTATTTTTTTGATGACATTGTTTTAATGAATAAATTATTTTCTCACGAATCTTAGAATTTTCACATAAAGTTAGTAACTTGCAAATATGAATTGAATGAACTGGCACTCCATGCTGCAAAATATTTTATAGCAATTTTATAGAAATTCAGAACAAAAAATAACGGACACTGTCTTTAATCATATACAAATTTTCGACGGTTTTGGATAGTCCTGTCGATTGAAAATTAAACTTTTCTCTATTCTTGACTAAGTTTCCGAAACGGTCCGGAGAGCAACAATTTTAAACTCTGATTAAAAATTGGAGGTACCCTGCAATAGTTCAATTTTCTTCTCTCTCGGCAGAATTAAAGTTAAAACGTCAGTTAAAGCTGCGGCATCAGACCGAAGTAAATAGAGTCCCAGGGGAACGTCATGCTATTTGCTTTGGATTTTCGTTCCTTTTTTGCTGGTAGATCAGGAATAGACCAGTGACGGAACAACGGAATATTTAAGTGTTCGTTATTTTATAAATCTATTGGCGTCGTTTTATTGATTTTGATACTGTTTGGTTAGTAGCAATGTGATATAAAAATTGAACTCAATTATAACTTAATTTCCCCTCCTTTTTTCGCGTCTCACTTTTCCTTCTTTTCCTTCTTACTTCCTTTTCCCTCATAAACTGGAAGAATTACTGAAATCGTCAATAACTCTAATAACTATATGTTAGTTACAAACCGTCCTTGTAGTTCAAAAATAAGAAATACTACATGTAAATAACAAATAGCAGTAAAATGTGATTAAGCTTTAAAAATTCGCAGTTGGGATGCGTGGAATTTATTGGCGTTGTTTTATTGATTGTGAAGCGGTTTAGTCAGGAGTAATGAGATATAAAAATTGAACTCAATTATAACTTAATTTCCCCTCCATTTTTCGAGTCTTATTTTTCCTTCTTTTTCTTGTTACTTCCCTTTCCCTCATAATCTGGAAGAATTACTGAAATCGTCAATAACTCTAATAACTATATGTTAGTTACAAACCATCCTTGTAGTTCAAAAATAAAAAATACTGCGTGTAAATAAAAAAATAGAAGTAAACTATGATTAAGCTTTAAAAAGCTACAGTTAGCATTCGTGAAATTTATTGGCGTTGTTTTATTGATTTTGATACGGTTTGGTCAGTAGAAATTAGATATAAAAAATTGAACCCAATTATAACCTAACTTTCCCCCTTTTTTTCCTTTCTCATTTTTGTCATTTTTTCTTCTTACTTCCTTTTCCCTCATAAACTGGAAGAATTACTGAAATCGTCAATAACCCGCATATTTAGATGTTAGTTACAAACCATCCTTCTAGTTCGAAAATAAAAAATGCTGCGTGTAAATAAAAAAATAGCAGTAAAATGCCGCAGTTGGCATTCGTCTCAAAAACATAAGAGAGCAAAGTGACCTTTTTCAATTGGAAAAGCGTACAACATATCGTTGCCTGGAAACGTTCGCTTGACTTCATGAAGCACATGCGAAGGGCAGGGTAATTAGTTTCCCTAAGTTCTTTAAAAATTTTACATATGAGCAGTGCCTTTTTCTCACTTGTGCAAAAAGTAGCTGACGCTAATTGAGTCGAATAAACCTTAAGTGCTTTTTGGAGATAGGATTAGGAAATGCTATATCAGGTTAAGGTTAAATATGCAGTAATTCAGTAGAGTTTTAAATTTCTTAAAAAAATAAAACTGCTGTGGTATGATCTTTTTGGTGAGAAAACCATAAGAATAAATATTTATAAAGTATTCTTTTATAGAAATAAAATAAATAGTAAAAGATGAAACCACCATTTCGGCAAAATGTTAAATCCATATATTGTCCAAGCACGCCAATGCTCCTCAATATGACAGTGTATCGAATTTAAGATTTATTTGAGCCGGCTTAGTTCGGCGCATTTCCCATATTTCATTTATTTAATTGCAATATAGGGAATCCCCGACTGTGCATTAAAAAGTAACCATTCGAAAAGAAAAATCGTTCCAGAAAATTGACAATTTTTTGTCGAACAAAAACGTTTGGATCAGTAATTTTAGTAATGGAGTAGATTGAGAAGCGATTTATGTTATTTTATTTCGGATCATCGAAGAACTAGAAATTGATTTTGTTTGTTTTATAAAATAGTTACGGCTGTAGGGCCTTTCCGTCTTAAACTTTGATACTATCTTGGGTAAATTTATTTGAGCTTAATTTAAAAAAACCCGATGATCTTATAATTTTGTGCTTGTGTCTATAATTTTCCGATACTTTACCAATAGTCGATTGGAGGCACATAAATGTGATTGAAAAAAACGGCTCATAATTGTCACCGTTGTCGTTATCTTACTCATTTATTTATTACTGAAATAATTTTTGCGATTAAAAAAATTTTCTTTAAATATTTGTATAAAATAACATTTATAATAATCCAATTAAAAAAAAACTAGAATAAAGCGACTGCAAATGTATTTATAGGGTGTTTCACCTTTGATAGTACCTTAGACGTTTACGGCGAAGGGTAGATTGGATTGTTCTGAAAATTTGGTTAGTTCCAAAGCTGTAATGCTCTATCGATGTAAAATTTTAAATGTTACACCATGTATGTGCGGAGGGGCCCAAAGAAATATAACTAATATGACTTGGAAACTAATTGATGGAATTGTCTCATTTTTGGTAGTGTAATAGTTTGTGGTTCCGGAAATAGCCATACAAGCGCAATATTGCGTTGTTTTGCTTTGTCTTATGACAGTCGCCAGATAGTTCGTGTTTTATTATTAGTTGTAATGGGTGTTTTTTTTTTCAATGTATAGAACTTTAAGTTGGCATTACTGTTCAAGATGGCGACCGATTTAACAGCTGTCAAGTGATTTATTCTCAGTTTGGTTTGGCAATTCATCATGATTAGACTCACGCCTGAACAACGCTTACAAATAGTGCAATTTTATTTCGAAAATAATGGTTCTGTGCGGAATACGTATCGCGCACTACGTCCATTTTATCGTCGACATCAGAGCAGTTAATTCGATTAACCATGGAACGTTTTCGCACCACGTTTACTCTTATTGATAACTCGCATCTCCAGAGACGCCGTACGGTGCGTACAGAAGAAGCTATTGCTGCTGTAGAGCGTAGCATTAAGGAAGACCCGAATGAGTCCATCCGCCATCGAGCACAGAAATTGGATCTGTATCCATCCACTTTATGGAAGATTTTTGCGGAAGGATCTTGGTTTACGTGCTTACGAAATCCAACTCGTGCAAAAATTGAACCCAAACGATCATCAAGTGAGGCGTAGATTCGTCGATTGGACCCAAAACGAGATTGCAGTTGTTCCCGATTTTCATAAGCGCATTTTGTTTAGCGATGAAGCGCACTTCTGGTTGAATGACTACGTCAACAAACAAAACTGCCGCATTTGGAGCGAAGCTAATCCTCAAGTGTATGTCGAAACACCGGAACATCCAGAAAAACTGACTGTTCGGTGCGCTTTATGAGCTGGTGGAATCATTGGTTCGTACTTCTTCAAAAACGATGATGGCCAGAACGTTACAGTCAATGGTGATCGATACAGAACTATGATTACTAACTCTTTCATTCCGGAATTGAATAACCATGATGTCCAGGAGATGTGGTTTCAACAAGACGGTGCAACGTGTCATACAGCTCGTGCCACAATCGATTTATTGAAAGACACGTTTGGTGACCGCCTAATTTCACGTTTTGGACCTGTGAATTGGCCTCCAAGATTTTGTCATTTAACACCGCTAGACTACTTTCTGTCTATTGTCATTGTCATTGGTCTATGCGGATAAACCACAAACTCTTGACCATTTGGAAGACAACATTCGCCGTGTTATTGCCGATATACGGCCACAAATGTTGGAAAAAGATATCAAAAATTGGAAGTCCAGATTGGACTACATCCGCGCCAGCCGTGGCAGTCATATGCCAGAAATCATATTTAAAATGTAATGCCACCAGATTATCTTTCGGATAAATAAAATTCATGTCAATCGAATAATCCATCGTTGTTTTATTGCAACTTAAAGCTCTATACATCGAAAAAAAAACACCCCTTAAAATATGACCAAAAATATAGTACATTTATAGCTTTGACGTTTTAAGTATTTTACAGTACCTTAACAGCAGACCTTCGCAAACCGTAACCAATATTTGTAGAAACTTCAAAAAAGCGTTTATTTTATTAAAAACAAGTGACATGACTAAAGTTCTGAAGCGAACTGTAAGAAAAATTGTTGCAAATTTGATAGTGAGAGAACATGCTGGTACTTCGCGAGTTTTTAAAGAGCAACACGCAGATCTGATTACACGTATAAGCTACGACGCTTATAAAGTGAATACTGTTTTAAGCTTAGAAGAACTGCATAAAAGAGTACTGACAGACTTAAACATTAGTTGTGCCAAAGAGTTGTTGCGTGCTTTTGATGTAATGAAATAGAACGTAATAAATTGTTCCTTATGTGCATGTTTCAAGAATTGCTCGGCGAAATAGATTGGAAACAAACTTCTATCCCGCTTGTTACTCTAGGTAGATAAATTCCTAGGACTGTCCTGGAATGGTTACGAGTGAGCGTCTACTCGGCAGGGTGTTCTATAAGGGGCTGCAGTTTTGGAGTAATAAACAGTAGGCAAAGTTAATCATGGGGTCGGTTGTAAAAGCACTATATATATTTACTCGAGTTAATTTGGCTGGCGTAAGACATAGATTGGATGATAAGAAGTCAGTTTTGAAGTGGTATCAACACAAATTAGTTGAAACAAGCATAAACAATTGAAATTATTTCACAAAGTAACAGTTAACAAATTCTACGGAGCTAGGAAATTGCACACCCCTGAAAACCAAATAATAATACTTTCATTCCTACATATTTTGTGCGTAACAAAAAAAATCTAGGCGGTTCGGACTTTTACGTAAAACTTACAATCAATGGTATTACACGGCGGATTAGTTGTGCACTTATCGGCCCAAATCGTATCGGATCTGTTTAAGCCTAAGCAATGACCCACAAATTATTCTCATTAACTCGGATCCCGTGCACGTATATATATATTGCAAAGCACAATTTAATCGCTTTTCCTGTTATGATAACGAGCTTGGTGGAATACAAAATTGTGGCATTGCTATTAATTCAATATTTTAATTGAAGCATATTAACTTGCGTGCTTAGAATTTTATTGCATAAAATAGTATATTTTTCCTGGAGACTAGTCATCTGATCCAAAAAATGAACATGCTAATTGGAAGACAATTTAATATGCTTTAGTATGAGTTTAAATTTGTCAAGAGTGCTGATCTCTTATGTGCGTGGCTACGGTTAAACAAATGAAACGTGTTCATGCAGCAGTTATAGTGATAGCAACAAACCTATTATACGTTTAAATTAATCGGCTTTGCAACTGGAATTCTCACATTATTCGTTTTTAATCATTTGGATAGCATTTAATTGTGTTAGCATGATGCCTACTATATCACAAAAAGCCGCTCAATTTATCGCTTTAATCGAAAGTGGGTTTTGCTAGCGAGCTGTTCCTAGACAACTGAATATGACACGCGCAGCAGTTCGCCACCTTAATGTGGTTTCAAGTGCAACAATAGCTCCATGAAGTTCGAAGAGTGAGTCAGTGGACCGTGAGAAGACTGAAGGATAATAACCTGACCCAAAAAACAACTGCACTTGGTCCAAGACTTATTCCAGCTCATCGACAAGCACGCCTACGCTTTGCACGGGATAATCTGAATTGAACATTAGACCAATGGGGGTCTGTTTCTAATCTCATATGAGACCAGAATAGGCCTTTTTGGAAGTGACCGACGAAAAAATGTGTACCGAAGACCAGGGGAGTGATGGAGTGATTTGCAGAATGGTGCCATGAGGAGCGGAACCCTTATAGAAGGGGTTCCTGTATGATATGGGGTGTAATTTAAATGGACGCACGAACTGACCCTGTTTTCATCCGTAGGGGCGGCCGTGGTCAAGGGGCAGGAGGTTTAACTGGTGCTAAGAACATCAAGGATATTTTATCAGATCACGTGGTACCATATTCCGACTACATTGGAGAAGAATTTATTTTTATTCATGGCAATGTTAGGCAGCATACATTAGGTTACGGTTTTCCAGTTATGAAGTGGCCAGCATGCATTCCCGACCTCACCGTTTTCTGTTTTATTAACCAGCCACGTCATCAACTATAGGACACTTTAATAAAATATGTCAGTTTCTATAGCAAAATGCTGAACTTGGCGAGCTTTATTCGACTATAATAATATAATAAATAATAATAAAGCAAACACGAAACTATTTAATTGAATAACAAAATTTATTTGCTACTTTTCGAATGTGTAAATGCATTAAGTAATTATTGCCTTATTCTACTCAATACATACCCTTCAAATTCATTGTTTTCGTTTTATTTTTTCTGTGCATTGTAATGCCATGGTAAAATAAAAAACTTAAAAAAAAAACAAAAAGAATGCGGCTACAAACCAACCTATTCTATCCATTACTGTTTCACATACGATGCCCTCCATATGGACAGTTAACAGAATTAATTTGCGCAAAACTGCTGAACAAACAGAAAGTTTCTCATTCTCCTGACGTTCGGCATAATTAGTCAATTTCACTTTCGCAAACGAGCGCGATTCAACGACCAACGAAGGCTATCAAAAAGTCTTCGTCGACAGTATTTTTTCGTAGTTGCTCCACATGACGAAGCCATTAATTATCAACGATTTCCTCCAATGCGACGTTGCCGTCCATCATTAAGCAACATTTTATTGTTATTGTTATCCGCACGACTTAAAATAAGTTAAATGTCACTCAAAATATATCTCTTGACTTCTAGCGGATCCTCGCCACAAAGTAATTAAGACTTATTATTACCGGGTAAACCCAACAATAACCCGTTATACGTGCGTTTCAAAAAACTTCTTACTAGTATGTCAAAAGTTTTTTGGGCGCTTTCCGTCCAGAAGAGACTTGCCAACTTACAAAAACGACAATATCCGACAACAATACTGTTAAAAGTGAATTACAGAAAAAACTGTAGTGAATTTCAATCTCACCAACTGGATAATAGCGAATAGGAACAACTGAAATGAAAGCTAGAATATTAGCAATCAAATATGAAACATATGAACATATGAAACATCAATATCCAAAGCATGGGTAGATTTCAGCAAAAACTGTCGCATTCAAACACACGAACACCTATTACCATAATTCACACTGGATCAAAGTGTTTGCTGGTCTGTGAAAAATATGAAGGCTTCTTTTTACATCCAAATAAATTATTTGGGCCCCGGAAAGACAAATATTTAAATTATTAAAAAAAATTTAAATGTTACTTACATGAGTTAGTATACAGTCACCCGGTACCATTACTCTTGTCATTTTCTGGGTGGAACAATATCCAGTTCTTATAAATAATTTATATATCCATCATCATAGTCTACTGAAACTCCATCTAAACCTATCTAGAATAGAATATTCCACACGTCATTGATAGAATGCCCATTTGGGGTTAAGTTGATCGTACCCACACTAAGGCTAGAAATCTTTTTATACTTCCTTCTGTAAAATACCTAATCATACACCTATCTAGCGTAAGGAAAACGTCACTTTATCAGGTGAGTCTCGTGTCCCACGGATGCGAGTGACTTCGGACATTTCCGAGATATTACAGCACGGGTTTGGGAGCAATCGGATGTTTTCGGAGATTTTACCGCACGGCTTGAATTTTGACGTTTGTTATTTCTGACGGTCATGTCGGTGGTTCGTTTTGTTTTGCAAAAATGTACCCAAATTTTTGAGTCACGATTTTATTTGTTTTACTTGTTGCATAATATACTATTTTGA
The DNA here is from genome assembly GCF_029955315.1 of Cylas formicarius. Classification (NCBI taxonomy): domain Eukaryota; kingdom Metazoa; phylum Arthropoda; class Insecta; order Coleoptera; family Brentidae; genus Cylas; species Cylas formicarius. The sequence continues at coordinate 22,993,818 of NW_026844352.1, read as the reverse complement.
CTTTTACATCATTGTCAATTTAATAATTTAGAACAAACGAAATTTAGTATACTTAAAAGACTGGATATTTGACTTTGAATTTCATAGACCACTTTAATTAACTGATTTCTGTCATATTTGGCTGTTGCCTTTTTTAACGACCATTGTCATATAGATAATACAGATAATATAAAATTGAAATACCTCAGGCGGTTTTGACATTTGCTAGTTGTGCCAGGGACCTCTACACACTAAACTGTTTTTTTTTTCTTTGAAAATATAATGAGGTTTGGTAGAGTAGGTTCCACAGAAAATCTAAAAACTCTAGAATTTGTTGAAAGCCTGTTTTGAATGAGATGTAGGTAACTAGAAACATCTGCTTCCAATTACTATAGCATTGATCAGAACTACCGCAGAAGTTTTGGGAGTGGCCTAACGAGTTATATCTAGTTGTTTGGAACCATGTGATTTTTTAGTTTTTTAAATTACAAAATGGATTTCGGTTAATAACTCTTCTTCGATAATTGTTAAATACATCATTTAGTTCCTTAGCAACGGCGAAGCGAATATAGCTAAGCGAAACACACACGATGTTACGTTTCAGCTCTGCTCTTTAAATTTGCTCGATGTGGCAACATCGAGACAAGTAATCCTCGCGTCTTTACGACGTGTCAGAACTAACGGAAGGGGTCACTGGAGGGCGAGAGGGATCCCGATGGCCGTTTCTAATTAGTGGTCTTTCTCCCGTTATAAGTCACGTGACCAGTCAGCCGTTTGGTCCAGGCGGTTCGTGCAGGACGCTGTCGGGGACGATGCTCTCATTGTCCCTGACGTTGTCGGGAATTAGGTTCGTTAAGTATTTAACACACTAAACGAATTTCGTATCACGGTGGCTAAAGTGAGATCATCTAAGCACAAGCGAAACAACAAAATGCTGCGACGAACGCTGAATTATAGACATATCCATTTTTGAAACGTGCCACTAATTGTTATCGAATTTGTTCACAACACCAATCAGGGAGATTGGAGCAAGAAATACGGACGTTTCGAAAATATCTTACGTAACCAGGCGCACACCCTTTTGAAGTTCGGAATTTATACTAAAATTTTTTTCTAAGGCAGTTTCTCTCATAGGAGCGTATTCACCGGATATGGTCCCCTGTCGCTTTTTGCTGTTTTCAAAACTCAAGAAACCCATGAATGTAAGGAGGTTTGGAACGATTGAGGGGATAAAGAAAAAATCACTGGAAGAACTCAAAGCCATACCAGAAAGTGATTATCAGAAGTGCTTCGAAGATTGGAAAAAACGTTGAAAAAAGTGTATTATATTTGGGGGGATTAGTTAATTACATTAATTTTGATAAATAAATAAATACTCCTTGATAACACTTAAAAGTCACCTAACTTATAATATAAATAAATTCGCTGAAATTTCTATCCCTGTGTTCTAGTTCAACTTAATATTCTTTTCCCAATTTTTTATTAACCCTGTCTTAATGTTTAGTGTTCATTGTTTTGATATCTTACTTATTATAAAATTTGTTTTTTTTTGTTTTTTTTTACACATGTATTCTCTGAATGACATGTGAAGTGACGGTCAGAAACGACAAACGTCAAAACACCATCCATGCTATCATCAAAATAGTGCCTAAAGCACCGGAAATGTCCGAAGTGGTTCGCGCCTATTACGAATATGAGAAGTGTGCTAAAAATGCTAAACATCTTCTTCTATCTTCTTTGAGAGTGGGTTTTCTTTTAATAATCGTATTCAAGAGAAATTATTGTGTCAAAATTTGTTAAAACTGAATAACAAAGTCTAGAATAAAGAAGTTTATTATAGTAAAATAAGTTTTTTTTTTGTAAGAGCTTTGTAACAACATTTTACAGTTGTTCTGGAGATTTACCTGTAAACAATTTGCATATCGCAGCATTTTTGCTTACAAGAGCAGTTAATTAAAAGCATTACACTATTATATTTAATGACGCTTTTAATAAAATATTATAAAATAAATAAAATAATTGAAGCAGCTAATAAAATAAAAAGCGCTTTAAACTAGCATTTTTTTCTTAACTGACACACATTAATACCAACCGATCGTTTTATGATAATTCAGAATTTAATCTACTGCAAAGCTGTAAAATGAACGATAGCTCAACGGATTTGAAATTCATTTCTACTGTAAACCAAATAGTTGCGATATCATCACTGCTGAGTTGGAATTTATCATCACAGATTTAGAACATCAAAAATGTAACTTCTAGTTCTTCTGAATAGCTATAAAAAAAAGTGCCAAAGTAGAACGTGTAGATTCAAGTGACGAAGAAGTTACCACACAGGTATCCGAAATATTAAGGTGAATCAACTCATCCGACTATGGGCTGCTTCCTGTAATATTAATCATTTTGCATTAAAGGAGATACTAGCTGACGATAACCAGCAATAATTTCGTTTATAAACTCTACAAGAATTGATGTATTCCATACGAATACTTCATAGCCTAAATTTTCAAAACAAATGATTATAAAAACAAAAAATCAATAATTTATATAATATGGTATCTAGAATATTAAAAAATATTTGATATTAGGTGCGTAAATAAAGAAACAATTTTTATTTCGCAAAGAATTTTGTATAGCTAAATTATATATCAGAATTGTGTTACAAATATCATCATATCAATAAAATCTATTAAAAAGTCTCAATTGTAACATTGGTTTAGGCATTCAAAATGGAAACAGAACGCTGCTCAATGAATTTTTTTTATGTAATTTTGTAAATGTCGGCAAAATTGGAAGCGTTTGAAAATTTAAGCTGTAAATATATATATCTAATGTCAATAAAGTTGACCTGGTACGAGTATTTCACAAGCAGAGCCGTAATTTTGTACACGTGTGCCAAATAAAACTATCCACTATACGATACGAAGATTTAAAATGCTATAATTTTGTTGATACAGGGTGTCCCAAAAGTGTCCCCGACATCAACTTTGTTATTTTAAATGGAACACCCTGTATATTTCGACATTTTTGTAATCTTTGGTTAAAATAAAGACCACTTGCATAATTTGGGTAGGAATTGAGGTTATGTGTTTTCTTTTCATCCCTTGATTGCTCCATATCAAAGTGTGTTGTTACGCTTCTGATCTAGTTATTTCAAACAAAAATTTAACCACAGACTAAGGAGATGATGTACTACTCAATCAGTTTGACACATGCGCCTCAGTTTATACATTGTATCCCAAATAGGTGGTGTCGTTATGGCGAATTCAATGAACAAAATCTCAAGATTTTCAAACGGACAACCCTATGTTTTTATTCAGATGTCAATTCTGTTAATAAGGTAAGTTTGTAATTTATCTTATATTTAAATGTTACTTAGTTTGTGAGATATGCGAGGTTTAAGATAACACCCGTATAAATTCTTGTTGAATTTAAAGCTATCAGGTCACTAGGTGGCAATATTAGGTATTTTCTAAATAGCAAACATATGATACTACTTCTTTTAAAGACATAATACTTCCGATATACGAATAAAACCTATTGCTAACAATACAGGATGTCTATTAATAGGTGGAAATTTTGAAAAAAATGGACTCTATACTACACACTTTAACAGATTTCATTATAAAATTTTAAATCTTTAGGAGAGTCCAAGAAAGTTTTCTATGAAACTTTTTATTTGGCACACGGTGTACATAAATTTAACCAAATTTAACCAAGCCACCATCAAACAAATAATGTAGGAGAGCATCATAAGAGCATTTAACAAATCATTGTTAAATACTGTTATATAATTATCCTGGACTGTCATTATATAACATCATTTGGATAGAATTGTTTTAAAAAGTTGGGCCTTTTCCATGTTTATAAGTGCCATAATAAAAGTTACCAGTTTTTTTTTTTAAATAAAACAGCTATATTAAAATATGTCATATAGTGTGTCATATAGTATGTATGTATGTATGTATGTATATGACTCTTTTCAGCGCGTTTGTGCTACTTGGGAAGTCGCTATTATGTGCTGAAGCTCTTTAGAGACTCCCGAACTTATATATACATCACCATAGCCAAAATTAAATGTATACTGCTTCATTCCTCATTATTTGCCAAATACTAATCATTAGATAATATGATAGGAAGAAATTAACCAGAGACCGCTAACATTTAAGTCCGAAAATATAGTAAAGCAAAGCAAAAAAAAAGAAGATAAAGAAATAGAAAAGGAAGAAAGGAAGGCCATGGTAAACAATTAGCGATCATAATTTAAATTAATTTATTTATATAAAAAAAATACAAAACTCTACTGAAAACAACACACATTGTTCTGCTAAAAACAAAACTCTTTAAACAGGATGAAGTGGATGGAATAGAGAAAAAGGAATATAAATCCCCTTTTGAATAGACTGATCCTTAATTAAAGGAATCTGAAGTATTCCAATCCGCATTTCCGACCATGTAATTAGCTGCCTGGATTTTGCGTTAATGAATACAATTTTTCAGCAATTCGAATCGGTTTTGATTTTTTCGTATAAGGCTTTTAGAGTTGATTAATAAAACAGCGAAAAACTTTTATGTCGATTGCTTTGCTATTCGGAAAATTGTGTTTAGCGGGATAATAGAGGGCATAGCAATATCATTAAAAGTTTCGATGGATCGAAGTACGAAATATTTTGAAAAAATAATAGAATTTCGTTAATTTTTGGAAAATCGGAATGTGATGAAGTAAAGACAAAACCAAAAATTTTGAATTCATTTGCTTTTGTTGAATATTGAATATTTAATAAATAAGAAAAGAAATTGTATTGGAAATTGTCATTTTGACAGGTTATAAATTATGGTGAACGAGCCTACGCGGTTTTCGAGAAATTACTATTTTATCAACTTTTTATTTAGGCCAAAGTTGAAATTAAGTCATTTCACCCCTATTTCACTTCGAAGACAGCTGAAATTTTGGTTGGTTTAAAATGTGCGATAATACCAGTAAAAACAAATATAATGAAAAGTTCATTTCTTTAAATCGATCATGATATTTTATGATTATTTGAATGATATTTCATGTTAATTTTTCAAAGAAACTTCAACAGTCTACTGTAATACTTTTTACAAAACTTCAGAGCTTGACTGAAACTGGCTCGCATTTTACTCTGTACCTGCTTATATATTGTTTAAGGGGGCGGAGCTAAATGAGGGGCATAAAAACCGTATCCAATGACTGATTCCCATATTGGTGACAGGTAGAGACCTGAGTCGCGGTTAAGATTGTTTGGTTGTTTATAGGTTTCTAAAGACTCTCGGATTTTCCGTTGGTAGAAGAATTGATTATTGATATTAAATTTATTCGATAAAACTGAAATTCTTGCATGTAATCAATTCGTCTACCAACGATAATCTATAAACAAACAATATATAAGCAGGTACATAGTAAAATGCAAGCCAGTTTCAGTCAAGCTCTGAAGAAGCCAACAGGATGATTGGCGAAACGTCAGCAAGTTCGATTCAGCAAAAACCGACGCAGGAGGAATCCAGAAATTTTGTAACAAGATATTTCATGTAGAACTATAAATTAGGCGTTCCGAAATAAAACCTAACAATTAATCTTGTGAAAGCCACCAAAAAGGTTAAAACGGAGGAAAGAGAGAACTCATCAAATAAAGTTTTTATGAATTTGTTTAGGTTTTGCGGGTCAATAATTCAAGTGAACAAGATGAAGACTATTGTTTGATAGCACTGCTTTCTACTTCCTTCCAGCAGGTACTTTCTTGATTTGTTTCGCTATTAGCAAATTAATTATATAAGTTTTTCATTATTTAAAATTAAATTTAATAGATGTTGACATCAAACTATTATTATTTCTGCGACTTAAAACTCTCTTGATAAGAGAAAACAGGAGAAGTATTACCTAATTTTGGGATAAAAATGTGGTTGCTGATCTTCGCCAGGGAATTAATTGAAAAGATTAAGATTACTACAAAGTAGAGTTCAAGAAATCTCTTATTATGTGTATCAGATATCGCTAGAATACGGTTTGTCACAAGTTAATTATAAGAGAAATATTTTAGGCACTTCAGTCAGAAAAGTGAGTAATCTGAGTAATCATTACCATCTTCACATTGCAACAAGTCTTTGAAAATTGAATGAAGTTTTAGAAACTTACTTTAAAGCCATGACATGAAAATAAAAAGAACGGTAACCTGGAGGTAAAAAGCTAAAATCCGCAATAACAAACTGGAGCAAATTATTTTTCCAAAGCAGGGTTTGCATATACGCGGATTGGCGGATAATGAGATTGTGACAGGATTTCGAAGGATTATTTTGACGTTTTTGTGTCGTTTTCGGGGGTTGTTAAGAGCGGATCATCCCCGGGTTTTTGCTATAGCGAAAGGCCTTTGTCTTTTGTTTCCACTGATCAAAAAGTATAAGTGCAAACAGCTGTCGAATTTGTGACAGCCATAAACGAGACTGTGCAAGAAAAACGCGTCTATGTACTCAGTACATATTTTTTTATATATCTTTATTTATATATATATATATATATATATATATATATATATATATATATATATATATATATATATATATATATATATATATATATATATATATATATATATATATATATATATATATATATATATATATATATATATATATATATATATATATATATATATATATATATATATATATATATATATATATATATATATATATATATATATATATATATATATATATATATATATATATATATATATATATATATATATATATATGTATATATATGTATGATGACACTATACTCCGGGATATCATCCGTTCGCTCGTTGAACTCCGACTGGAATCCTGCATCCGACTGGAATCCTGCAAATCCTGCATCCGACTGGAATCCTGCATCTTCAATGCTCGCGCTCCGAGTGTTCGAAGTGTTTTCGGAGCGCGAGCATTGAAGATGCCAAGTGAGATTTTGGCGAAACGTCTGCAGGATTCCAGTCGGATGCAGGATTCCAGTCGGAGTTCAACGAGCGAACGGATGATATCCCGGAATATAGTGTCATCATATATATATATATATATATATATATATATATATATATATATATATATATATATATATATATATATATATATATATATATATATATATATATATATATATATATATATATATATATATATATATATATATATATATATATATATATATATATATATATATGTGCAGGTCATATGATACAGATGAAGTGGTCATAGATCAGCTGAGTTTCTTTTATAGCTCGTATTTGTAAATGACTTTAGAGGAAGTCTAGAGCATTGTAATAGGTTGTCCAAGATCAAGGGTAAGTTTTTTCTTTTGGGTATCATATCATGTCATATCAAAATTATTGCAGTAACGCTCAAGCATATCCATATTTTTTTTTAAATCTGCTAGGTTACAGTAGATTTCAAATTCCAGTTACACACGAAAGGATATCAATTTTTGACTGCTAGGTCGTATTATAGTGAATTTCAAAAGGTATGAAATTTATGAGACTATGTAATCGCACAAACATGTCAAACAAGATTGTAAGTGGTTTTCAAGAAAGCACTTGTTTTCTGAAACTATGCAGTGGTAATAGTAAATGACGTAATCGCGTTTTGATTGAAATATTTCGAACAGCGTGACGAAAACCGTAAATACAGAAATTGTAGCTCCCGATTTGACCTATAACATTATTTAATTCAATTTACTCTGAAAAAGAACAATGTTATTGTCTATAATTGAAAAACCCTGTAAATAATGGAAAATATGTCTAAAATTGAAGTTATAGTATCGGATATTCTGTGTCTTTTGGTTGAAGAATTTTGTCGGTCGGGTTAGTAGTGGATGAAATATTTTTTTTCTGGACGCCAAAATAACCAAGAAAAAATCAAAAATGTTAAAAAAATACTTGGTGCAATTTGATGCCACCCAATTCTCTACTGTTTAAATTTGGACACTTCGCTGCTAAATTTGAAGTTGATATTGGGAACACCCTGTACCATAGCTGAAAACCTTAAATACCGCTTTTTAGTTTTTTAGAATTTGCAAGTTACTAACTTTCCACCGGTCTCTGACAGAAACCTGCAAATTAGCTTTCGGGAAAAACGATGAACATAAATATAATACAGACGTATGCTCCCACAGCCGATAAGTCCACAAATGAACTTGAGGCGTGGTACACAGAATTGGAGGAGTTAATAAAAGTTACTAAGAAACAAGATCTTACAGTCATCATGGGAGATTTTAATGCGAAGATAGGCCAAGGGCGATTGTCGGATTTGGTTGGCGAGTTTGGGTTGGGCGACAGAAATAACAGGGGCGAAAGGCTCATTGAATTTTGCCAACAACACAACATGGCTGTAACAAATACCTGGTTCAAACATCACCCTCGCAGACTTTACACTGGACGTCACCACAACATACGAATACCAGGACAGTCCGAAACCAGATCGATTTTATTATTATAAACAAAAGATTCCACAACTCAGTTACTAACGTAAAAAACCTATCCGGGAGCCGACATTGGCTCAGATCACAGCCCTGTTATAACTAGAGTGAGACCAAAATGGAAAATCATTAAAAGGCCAAAACCTAAAGGAAAACCAGATGTGGAACTTCTGAGGGACGTCACAATAAAACAAAAAGTAAGTCAAGAACTAAACGAGCACCTCGCAAATATATCTCGGGACCTTGCCCTTACCACTGATGTGGATAGCACGTGGAAAGCTATAAAAGACATCTTAAATGGGACCATTGAAGCAAATCTGAAACCAACTCCTAAAAGAAATAGGAGAGAGTGGATGACAGGGGAAATCTTAAATCTGATGGACTCACGGAGGGAATGTAAAGCCGCTAATGACATAAATAAGTACAGACGTCTTAACAGAATAATCCGCATCAAAATAAAAAGTGCTAAGGAACATTGGATAGAAGCCAGATGCTCGGAAATAGAGGAATTGCAAGGACGTCATGACCATTTCAACCTACATAAGAAAGTGAAAGATTTTACAGCGACGAATAGAAAAACTGCAGTCCACAACATATTGAGCTCCGATGGAAAATTATTAGACTCCACAGAGGGAAAACTACAAGAATGGGAAAAATACATCAAGAATCTGTTCGAAGGCGCCAGAGCAGAGCCCTACCAGACGGACATGAACGCGGAAGAACCAAGTATTCTGAAAACCGAAGTAGAGTACGCGATAAAACAACTCAAGGCAAACAAGAGCCCAAGGCCAGGCGAAATATTACCGGAAATCTTAAAGCTAATAAGCGAAGAAAACCTGCTTGTTGCTCTCTATAACTGCGTTTATGAAACTGGCAAAATACCTCAAGAATGGTTAGAATCAATTTTCGTACCATTGCCAAAGAAAAAAACCCCAAAGACTGCGGAGACTTTCGCCTAATTGGTTTAATGGGTCATGCGTTAAAAGTCCTACTGAAAATAATTCATAACCGCATCTCTAGTAAATGCGAAGCGAACATTGGAGATGATCAATTCGGCTTCAGGAGCGGAATGGGCACGAGAGAGGCTTTGTTTAGCCTACTTTATCTGCTTCATAGACTTCGAAAAAGCGTTCGATAGAGTGAGACACGATCTGCTCATGGAGTCGCTTCGTGTCGTGGGCCTGGATGAAAAGGATAATACTCTAATACAGAACCTATATTGGAACCAGAGCGCTAGAATCAGAATAGAGGGATCCAAGTCCGAGCAAATCAGGATTGGCAGGGGAGTTAGACAGGGCTGCGTCTTGTCCCCTTTCCTGTTTAACCTTTATTCAGAATTTATATTTGACAGAGCCCTGGCAGACATCTCAGAGGGAGTCAAAGTTAATGGCGTGAACATAAACCGCATTAGATACGCTGACGATACTATTCTAATCGCCGACTCGGATGTGGGTTTGCAGCGACTCCTCGACCGCGTTAGCAATACCTGCGAAGAGTTCGATATGAAAATAAACGTTAAGAAAACTAAGGTAATGGTAATTAAAAAATCAAAGAATGTTCCACAACCAATACAAATAAATGGAAAGATACTAGAAGAAGTGGGCAGGTTTCAATACTTGGGATGCTGGATAGATAACAAATTAGACACAGAAATAATATCGACAATAGAACAATCCAGAAACTCTATTGTACGACTCAGAAAGCTCCTATGCGACTCACGAATCAACCTCGAGCTGCGTTTAAGACTCTCAAAATGTTATGTGTGGTCTACTCTCTTGTACGAACATGGACACTAAAAACACAAACCATTAATAAACTAGAAGCTTTCGAGATGTGGACATATCGCAGAATATACCACATACCACATACCACGAACGAAGAAGTTTTGCGCAGGCTGGGAACTGAACGAGAACTATTCAAGCTTGTGAAAGTCCGTAAGACTGCATACCTGGGTCACATCCTGAGAAACGACAAATACCGATACGCACAGCTCATCGTCAAGGGAAAGATGGAAGGTAAGCGGGGGCTGGGTCGGAAGAAACTGTCATGGCTGAGGAATATACGTCAGTGGACTGGCATGGACTTCGAAGGGCTCATAAGATCTGCTGAAGACAGAGAGAGATTTGCCACTGTGATATCCAACCTCCACTGATGGACATGGCAAGTCAAGAAGAAGAAGAATTTGCGGCGCACTCTGTATATTTTTGAAAAATTGGCAAGAATAAAAGTTTATGGAACCGCATCTTCTGCGTCTTTTGGCTCAAGAAATTTTTAGGTCTCGTAAACGGTTTTCGAAAAATGATCGAACAGTCGAAAATCGCGAAAAAAAGATGGATGTCGGTATCGAATGTCGCAAATTATTTTTGTCTTGATTTGATTTCGAATAGGAAGTGAGCTAGCCGTAGTGTATTGTATAGAAAAACAACGTCGCTGTCACTGCTGGGTTCATTGTTTTTAAATAGTTATTTTAACTGAAAAAATTATGGTTTGTTTTATTAGTTTATTATGAATGTATATAAGAGCGGAAAAATTCTACTTTCTACTGAACAGTGTGGTAACTCGATATTTTAACCCTGTTGTTTGCTGTTGTGGTCAACCTTTTCAACTTATTTTTTTTACTATTGTTAATACATGGTGTATCCAAATTTTTAATAAATCAACTTCATCACTCCATCACTTCTTATACTTTTTTACACCAAAAAGGTATACTCTTTAAATTTCGCTCCGAGTCGCAGTTTTCGAGAAATTTCGATTCAAAATTTTCAGTACATCATTACGTAAAATTAAAAATTCCATTTTTTAAGCCATAAATTTCAAAATAATCTAGGTAATGCATATAACTTTGCTAATATGACAGTACAGACCCTAAGAGCGTTTTTAATAATATTTATTTTGAGATTTTTGGAACTACAATCACATGATCAAAAAGAATAAGTGCAGACAACTGTCGAATTTAAACTTCAATGAAATCAATTTTATGGAAATACTAATTTAATTTTAAACTAAAGTAAAATACAAAAACTATTCATAGAAAAAATTCTGTTCGGCAATAAATGTTGAAACTGATTTTCATTCACTGTGATGCATTTAGAGACATGTTTATGGAAAGACTGCCTTATTTTTTTCGAAATGGTTCAGCGGCATCTTCAATCCTGTGCCATTATTCATCTCTAGTATGAACTATTCTTTAAACACTAGCAACTTCATACCCCCAAAAACAAAAATCAATAGAATTGAAATATGGATTCTTGCCTGAAAATCATTATTCTTCTTAAGCCTAAGGGTAGATCATCCAGAAAATCGGCGAATTGAGTTTGCAAAAAAATGAGGTGCACCTCGCCGTTTAAATTTGGTGATAATTCGATGGGTCCTAACATCAATTTACCATTATTATCATTTATCATTATCAATTCTTTCGCACCAGACCCGACAAAAACTAGGAAATTCCAATCTGACTAAAGAGCATCATCATCTAAAAGATTTTGTACAGGAGTAAAGAGATAACAAATGAACAACTCTACAAACTGCAGGATTGCTCACTTCTTTTTCTATTTTTGAATTCGAAATTCAGAAATTGGCCCGACTATAATTGCAATATTTTTATGGGTCTATGGAAAAAAAAGGAAATAATTACTGGAAATGATTAACAAATAAAAAAATTTTTTTTTCAGTTTACTGGTTTATATCCTATGCAAAAATTAATAATTAAATATAGTAACTATTATTGTAAAATAACTTGTCTCCGTGTATTCACAAAGGGAAAATGGAACAATTGGAGCAGTCTTATTTTTTAACTCGGCCAAATACATTGTCCAGGTTATTTACAAGCAAACTAAAACAAGAATTGAAAAGAAAGGAGAAAACTACATAATCTCATCTGCTGATAAGTTTTTTGAAGGTACCACACCTTTTTTTAACTTCCCATTCAAAGTTGAGTCATTGTTAGCAAAATGTTCTGCACATACTCTGCAATTTCTGTATATCTTTGACGCATCAGCCATCTTCTATATTAGGCTCTCGTTCCCTGTTAACTTCACCCAGGTATTGAACAATTCTGGACTAGCTTCAGGATTTGAGAAGCGATGTTTGGAGTTATTGTTAGTACCTCAACAATTGATAATGGAGCAATATATAGGAGAAATATTGCAATTCCTAAAACGAATAATAACAGTTGCAAATAACAATACTTATTATGTAACAATAGAATTTAAAATAGAAAATTAAACTTGTGATGAGAATAAGAAGGTGCTACCTTTATGATTTTAGTTGTACTCACGTGCGAGATTATTATCAAAGAAGCAAAATCACTGCAACTGCGAAAAAAAAAAAAGAAACGCACTACTATGCAAAATAGTCATCTTCACAATGAGAACGAGGCCCAAAATTTTTAAACGTTTCTGTCCCTTTCTGTCTTCGGTCAAAATTCTTGTGGAGGGATATAAGGAATTAAACACGGTAAGAAAAATTTCAGAGAGTGCCCAGGATATGAACTAACCAAAACTATTTACAAACACCCAAATTACAATTAGCGAAGAATTTCACCACAATTTAAGTGCCTTTACTGCATTTGTTTAAGCCAAAGCCTAGTTTGAAAATTTTGCAGATATGGCTCTATTTTGCTGTATTTTATTGTAATTATGGTAATCAAAGTCTACTCGGCACCATTTTGCATTTTCGCATGAAACTGTTCAATAAATTCTTAAAAACGGCGACTCCAGGTGACATTTTAGTGTAAAAAATTTTTAAGAAGTGATGACTTTATTAAAAATCTGCATAGACTAAGGCGTAAAAAAGTTAGGAAGTATTAAATGCACGAAAAGTACTATACGTAACGCTCTCTATAATTAGCACCAAAAATATTCACGAAAATGGATTTTTCACATCAAAAACCCCGATTTGACAAATTCGTTTCTCAAAAAACTCGACTGTTTCAGGAATTATCTGAAAAAAATGCAACTTGGACTCTCTGTAATAGCAACTTTTTTGACTAAGGTAAGTTACGTTAACTCGTAATATTTTTCTTAAAGAATCCCCTGTTTTGCCATGTACCATTACATATGGGAGACCCTGTGTTGCAGCAATGTATCTTATAAAATTTAGGAAATATATATTTCGCGTATATTAATTACAATTTTTTAGTTTACTTAGGACGAAAATTTTAGTTTTATTTAAATCCTTGCAACCCTCACAGCATAAGGAGAATTACTTAGGGTAAAAAAACAACTTCGCTTACTATGTACTTACCTTTTCTACTACGCTAGTCACTGGGATAAATAAATAAGTGACTTATTTTTCATATCTTTCACAATGGTTAACAGAATTTATGGGTTAGTCGTTTATAAGTAATGGGGTATATTCCTTACTTATATTTTCTCTCCAAATTTTTATAAAAAATATAAAAATAATAATGGAGCACGAATCACTGCCCCATTCTCCAAGTGGAATTAAAATTTCGAGTGACACAGTTTCGAAAAACACTTGAAAATAATCAAAGGATCAAATTATGTCCAGATCTTGTCCATTTTATCCCAACCACCAAAATTGCATTTCAATGTAGTAAATATTTTTTACAGTGAACATTGTGAAAATTCATTTATGTTTAGAATTTTCAGGCAGAGCCTCGCTTGATCGGCTTGCTATTAAGATGCATCCGTTCAGGTACCAAATAGCTAGACGCAGTGCGGTTTGCGATGCGGTCGCCTATTAACACGATCACACCCAGATTTACCGTCATGATGCTTAAGCCCACCCTATAAATTAATCGAGATAGCGGTTTCCGAAAGCTGTTTTCTGGCCGTGGACAACGATCGACGTCCGCCATTGTTACTCTACGTTTAGCAGGTTCGTGCGAAAAAATGGTGGCGCTTGCTATCTACACCAATTTTATGAAATCCAGGTCAGGAATGAATTTTTAATTACCGAAATTACCAATGAAATAAATGCAGGGTTTTTCACCTAACCCATTCATTAAAAATTTAACGAGACGAAAATTAAGAGATGCCTTTCAATATGTGGAGTTAAGGTAAGTTCCAAATGTATTTCCTCTCTTCAAACGTCTTGCCGCTTTCGGTTCAACCGGCACTTGCTGTCAACTTGCTTACGTCAAACGGAACACCCCACATAATATTAATAATAATATTAATAATAATTGTGTTAGTACATTACAAAATACAAAAGCACAACGGAAATAGCATCTAACACCTAGATATACTATGGAATTAACCATAATATATAAAAACTCTTAGATTATTTTTTCAAAATAGTCTTTTATTGAATAGGGTTCTAACTCTATCAGAAGTGTCCTATTATTTCTTTTAAATCTTTTCAAACTATTTATTTCTTTTGAACTGTTGGGCAATTTGTTACAAAATCTTCTACATATATAGTATGGACTATTTTCAGTTAGAGTTAATCTATGTATTGGGTAATTAACATTTCGCGTTCTAGTGTATAAAATGAGTGACTGATAAATATAGACACCGTATACTGTCATTGAACCTTCCATCTTTAAAATTCCTCGACAACTATCTCCACCCTTCATCTTTTTAATTAACCTTATAACTCTCTTCTGAACAAATAGTATTTGTACTGAGCTGTGTCCTACCCAAAAAATAATGGCATATTTTAAAATGAACAGAAAATTGGAAAAATATAAAAATTTTGTTGTGTTGTGGTGTAACTACTCAAATTCCATAATAAACAGAATTTAACCGTTTTATTAAACTATCAATATGCCCATTCTAGTCAACAAATTCAACTATATTTACTCCTAAAACGTTTGCACTATCTACTATATTGATAATCTCCTTACCACATTCCAAATAAGGCGGTTTATGCAATTTAGACTGTTTTGTTCGAAACAAAATAGCGTGTGACTTATCTTATTTAAAATTAATTTGTTTTCTTTAAATCAATTGTCGGCTTTTCCAAACAACTGACTACCATTGTTCAGAACCTAAGTAATATCTGCACCTCCCACAAGTAAGTTTGTGTCGTCTGCATAACATACAATGCTTTCAGTATTGTAATCGAATAGATGTCATTTATATATATTAGAAATAGAATTGGCCCTAGTATACTGCCTTGTGCGACACCATATAAGCTTTCTTTAGATTGTGAGTAGTGAGTGCGTCCATTTTTTATAATTTTTACAGACTGTTTTCTGTAGAGTAGAGTAGATCCCTGTGGATGCAGACAAATCCAAAAAAATACCCAGTGACATACCGTCATTTTCGATATGTTTTAGAATTGTTTTAGTAAACTTAAAAAGTGCAGTTTCTGTTAATTTGCCAGACGTATGTCCATGCTGATGGTCTCTAAACAAGTTACAGTCAATGAAGAAATCTAATTGCTACTTCATTTTTGAAAAACCAGAGAGAAGACTGATTGGTCTATAATTATCCATTTCTTCCGGGTCACCCTTCTGACATAATGGCTTGATTACAGCGGTTTTTAATTGCTTTTGAAACCTACTGTTGTTGTTTTTACCCAAAATGTCTTTGCAAATTGACCACATACATTTTGTTTTATTATCCGAACATTCTATCTTCTGTCTGTACTCTTCAGCTCTGGGTGTTTTTAAGAGTTTGTCATATTCTTTTTTTGTTTGGTTATAATGCGATTTAAAGTCAGCATCATTTCTAGAGATTACAAGTAAAATGTTTATTTTAATTTTAATATTTAGAACTTGCTGGTTATTTCTATGAGAGTGCTTCTTTATTTTATTTATCAACTTCAACGGAAAATAATAATTGAAAGATCTAGCAAAAGTATTTAAAAAAGTAGACCATTTTCTATTAACTTTATACACGGACCCTATATACATCATTCCAATTTTTTCATATATACACTCTAAAAATTTTTGTTTGTTCGCAAACGAAAATTCTCAAATAATGGGACTTTTCGTCCGACGGTTTTAATAAAAATACAATTTTATGTGCTGTATGGTCCGAGATAAATGTATCTAATACTAAGCTATGTACAAAATTACAATTTACAAATATATTTTCTATACAGCTTGATGTCTTTAAAGTTATTATTGTGTTTTGAAAAATTGTAAGCGCTATATTAAAAGACGACAGAAGTGAAGTTAAATTTGTATTATTGGCATTATCCTTTAACATTTCTATGTTAAAGTCACCAGCCATAACAATTTTTTTTTCATTAATTATTTGGGGCAGAACCTCTTTTCGGTGCAATGTAGGATGGCGTCTACATCTCCCTGATTTGGTCTGTATATTGATAGCACTAAAAATTCTTCCTTGTTGAATGTGCACTCCACTGCCGAAAACTCAAATATATTTTTTAGTGAGAATTTAGTGAGTTTGTTTCTTGCCTTGTACTGAACCGATTTATGAACATAAATCGCACTACCATCATGCTCATTATACTCGCGACAGAAACAGCTCACCAGAACAAAGTTTTTTAGAGTTAGTTGTCTTAACTGATCACTTGTATTCCAGTGTTCTGTCAAACATAGAATTCTACAGTTTAAGTGGGTTTGGAGCAAATCATTAATCACATCGACCGAGTTCCCCAGATTATGCACGTTCTGATGAATAATACTCAACGTCTCCTGTTTAATTCGTTTTATCTGAACGCTCATCTTACCACTGTCGTCATATGAAGTTTGGATTTGATTAAGAGCCGAATCGGCGGTATATTCTATAAAAAATTGCCATAGTTATTAGTGTTTTTGAACGAAGCCAAATGTTATCAAGATAAATTGAACGCGTGGTACCTATTTGTAATGGTGATATGCCACCTGCAAAAATTATTATCACTTGAGTATTTCTCTCAATATTGTTCTTTGAATGTTTCTTTTTTTTAACGTTTCTAATTGTCTTCCACAAAATCATTTCTTGTAATAATCCGCAAATTAATAATTTGTTATTTCCGTTTTTCTTTATATTCTAACACGTTTTTTAATTTTCAAATGACTTTTGCATCAAAAAGAGTTCATAATGTTAATTTGTCAGATACCAAGCTATTATTAAACAAATTTGGTATGTGTCAGTAACAAATATAGAGAAATTTCAAAGCCCACGTTTTCCCAATAATTAAGTCCCGTATACCTACATGAAGCACTTACTGTTCGATACTAATTTTAGCGACCAGTTTCACGAAAGCAATTTGCGCGGGGCGTTTGAAATTCGTTTTGTTCCTTTTTCTTCCGGGTTCACAAATGCCAAATTAAGCAGTAAAACGAGAAAGAACGCGCACGAGGTAAACACTTCCAAACTACACATAAAGAACATCTGCCAATGTCATTCGGTCCTAACTCAAGCAGATAAGTCTTTGTGCGCCCAGCGAAATGAAGGATAAACAAGTTTTGTCAAAGTTGCTTTTATCCCATGTTGTAATTTTCATTTTGGCCCCTTTCGTTCCACTCCCGATTCAATTCTTACGCAATTCTTTTACCGAACGAGTTTGCAAAATGAAATTCCCTGTTACGTTCAACTGACAAGTGTACTTGCCCGTTCCAGGAATGGATTTGTTTTTTTTTAACAAGAGACTAGCATTTTTCTGTCGTTTACTTGACAAATGAGCGATGCGTCGTCTCAAGGCGGCAGTGTGACGAATTTAGAATTCGAGATTTTGGCATATCTTCATTTTTCTGTAGTTCGAAATTACGTGTAACATTGTTACATGTTTCAATGAATAATATTTATTTATATTTCACAGGGCATTCAAGAGGCAGACTACTCAATTACAGAAGGGCTCCATATAAGCTTACACTATTTAACGAAATCGGGAAATTGAGCAATAAATTTCTTAATTTTTCCAAGAAACTTCCAAGCGCTATTGTAATACTTTTTATAAAACTTCTGAATTCCTCATGCGTTGGCTTTTGTTCAGTCGAACTTGTTAACGTTTCACCAGTCATCCTGTTAGCTTCTTCAGAGGTTGGCCGAAATTGGCTCGCATTTTACTCTGTACCTGATTATACATTGTTTGAGGGGAGCAGAGGTAAATGAGGGGCATAAACACCGTCTCAAGAAATCCTATGAGATTTTCTTAGACACTTAAACTCTATATAGCCTAACATACGTTAATAACAACCTTCCACTCTTAGATATTTTTATCAATAGAAAAGCAGAGCTAACATTTTGTTTACAGAAAAAATAAATGATTTTCTGGTCTCTACAATGGAATGGAAAGGTTAGATTTAAATAAATTTTATTTACGAGCTAAAGAAGTTTATATACGTTTATTTTAAATAAACTAAGGCTTAAATTAAGCATGTCTATATCAATGCCATTTTGAAAACCACAATTATTACAAGTCCGAGCACGTCTTATTATAGCAGAGTTAGAAAAATAAGTCGACCTAAATCGGTCAATAGAAAACTTCAGTCTCGTTCGTACCTGATAAGGATTAGCGTTAAAACTCAAGTAATTTATACAAAAAGAAGAATTCATAAGGTTATGTACAAGGAAACAACATTAAAACACACACTTTGTTCAAGTTGCAAGCGACTTCAAATTGTAAAATCTTAAGTTTTCGTATCGTATCTAAAGTTTAAGTTGTTAAAAAGTTTTTTTTGTATGCTTTCTATTTTGATGATATATTTACTATAAATTTTACTATAAATTTTATATAAATATAACTGTGGATGAGTACTCTAGTAAATACCTTATCATGCCATTTTACACGATTATCACTGACTCAAAATGGAGCCCAGATTTCTCAAACATTTGTTGATAATAGTTTCGATATGAGCCTTAACAGTGAGTCAAGAACAATTCCAAAGTCTTTTACTTGCTTAACTCCTTTCAGCTGTTTATTATCAAGCCTTAAGTTAATATCTATAAAATTCCTTTTTCCTTGGAAATAGAATACATCGACATTTCTCAAGATTTGAAAATAATCTGTTGTTTCTGCGATAATCAGAAAATCTGTCAAGGTCGCTCTGAAGCTCTAGTTTATCTAAATGTGAACAAATCGATTTTTTTTCACCGGCAAAACCGGCATAAATAGAAACTGGAAAACAAAGGCCAACATCGATAACAAAAATATTAAACAATAAAGGGCCCAGATGGGATCCCTGGGGGACACCCTAGGTAACATTTGAACAACGTGATTTCTTACTATTGACAACAACGAGTTTTAAAATTTAGTAAGAAAAGGAACAAGGAATGTAAACATTGCAACCAAATCATTGCTTACCGTCCTCCAACGCGAAAGTCACCCAGATCCCCTCAATGATATTAGCACTTTAAAACTTTAACATTCCGCACCCCTACCCAAAGACCACCACCATACTTTTTACTACTAACCACGGCGTTTCTGTCCTGTCGAAAAACTTTATAAGTCGATGGAAAAATGTCAGCACTAGGGATATCTGAATTAAGCCAGGATTCTATTATACAGACTCAGTCAACTCAGATAAGGTAACACTAAAGTAAAAATCATTAAATTCTGTTCGTAGTCCTCTGGTATTCTGATGGTATACAAAAACGAAAAAAGTCGTTTGGAGCCATTTTTAAAAATTGTATAAGAAGTTATGATTTCCAAATAAGTAGATATGAGTTTAAATTTGAAAACAAACTCAGGTTCGCTATAACATTTTCGTTTTCAACATGGATAACACGGCGATCCTCTTGCTTTCTTAAGAATATTTTCATATTTTGAACGCAGCAGTAGTTGTTTTTTTTCCTTGGTCAACGTGTGTGCTACCTTATGAATGCGCTTGTAGAAAGGAATATATAATATAGATCTTGCTTTTTTTCTGGGCAATTAATTATTAACATTGAGGTATTGACTGGTGGTTGTAAATCGCGCTTCCTTGAAATTGACTGAAATTTAACCACAATATTCTTAGGGGTGTTTTTGGAGGCAACACCCGGAAATTGGGTGACTCTATGAGTGTTCAATTACAACTTCTATGATCTCCGCAATTTTTTTAACCATGTCTCCAACGGTTTTACTCTTTACCTTTAGAACCCCACATATTTCCAAGTTAACATTTCTATTCTGTTGCTTCGTCCATCATCATCATCATCATCATATGTCTGTAATAAATAAAGTAGACGGAGATTCGTGCCATGTGTCTTGGTTAAAGTTATTTGGTATTCCATTTCATCATGGAAATAATTGCAAATGAACACGCTTACAACTCATTGAACTTTGTTAAAAATGATAGTCGCATCTAGTGGAGGTCATAATCGCCTTACTGAGCAGGCTATTCAAGTCATGGTGACCAAGTTGTGCGCCAATTTTATTAGATATTGGATCACCCACTCATGGGCGTAGAGTGATGCGTACAGAAGGAAATATTGGTGCTGCCTTTCTCAGCAACTGGGATTGTGTTATTCAACAAGTGGAAGATTTTGTTGGTCAAAATAGACGTACTGAATCTACAACACAGCACAGGATACTATGGACTATTGTGCAATGAATTTGGTGAACAATTCATATCTTCTTTTTTCTGAATAGATCGTGCGGTTGGAAGCCATTGGAATATTTTATTGATAAAGCGATAAAGCGGCAACAATTCAAGTACTAGTAGACTACATCACACGTGTTGTCAGTTAGATGCCAGCCGATATTGTGGAAGAACAACTCAAAATTGGGCTTTGCGTGCGGCTCACCTAAAACTTAGTTGTTGCCAATATTTACATGAAATAATTTTTAACAACAAATGAAACAAAAAAGAGGTAGTACAACGACAAAAAATTAAGCAAATAAAATGTTTGAAAAAAACCTCTTTTACACAAGAATATTTTAAAGTTTTAAAAATGAAATAAAAATTCCAAAAAAGAGAACGCGATATATATCGTCATACAATAAAAAACTAAATATACCAAATAGTTAGCCTGTGTGACGAAAATTTGATGCCAAAAAGACAGTATCAATTCTTCATGTTGTTAAATAGAGCTACCACAACAGCTGCTAGTCCTGCAGATTAAGAATGAATGTTGCAGTATCCTAATTAATAACCGATTTATTTTTATTATCTAGTTGTTAACAATGCTGGTTGCTAATTATGTTATTATTTTCAAAATAAGTAGATTATACTATTAATATAAAAACTATGAATTTAAGTGTAAAATAAAACATACATAGAGCATTTTATTGACCAAAATGAAAAAGTTATCCATATTTGAATTGTTAAAATAGTTTTTGTTAGTTTTGGTTAGCATAAGCTGTTGTAGTGCAATCTTCTATATGTAATGTAATCTTTCACCATGGTATGATACTGTTTCTTGTTTTTAATTTCCTTGCTGGTTTCGTTATGTTATTTAAATGAGAGATATCGGCTTCCTCTATTTCCTTAAATGAGCTACTCACCGTAGCCGTGCTTCTTAGACTCTGTTTGGAGCATATGAGTTTTGTTACTTTTTTACTTAAAATTTCTAAGATTTTAAAACTACATTTTTAAATTTTTTTATGCACATTTTTAATCTATTTTACTGTAAAAATGAAACCATGAAAGGATTTTACTAAAACCCGAAAGCGTCCAGAACGAGAAACATTTTTTTTCTTGCTCATATTCACTCTTAGCCTATCTATATCAACTCCATGTTTGTAAACATCATTCAGATGACGTATAGTCTGTACGAATCTTCCTCGTGTTGGATTTTGCCCGTAATCATGGAAGTTACCTGCCAACGGCAATAAAACTCGGGTTCGGTAGGTATTAAACGTCAGATCATTATGGACGGATTCTCTAGATGTCTAAATCTAATTACTATCAGAGTTGGAGTCATTGGGATTAATTATAATAGGAATTATGTTGTTTTGTACAGAAATGTACAACAAACAAATTTTATAACAATGAGACTTTCGATTTTACTTGATTCCGCAAATGCTCTATGTTACGCTCTATAAAACTGTATGTCCAGCCTGTTCAGCCAAATTATAACTAAATAAATATTATTTTTTAACAAATATTTTTGGATTTCAGTTTTTGAACTTGATGAGGCTGGTGCAGCAAACGGCTGTGATAGTTTGCGTTTTCCATGACAATAAGACAGCTTTTGGGAATATTTTTTGTAAAATATTTTTTTGAAACCAATCCTCATGATAATCCAAGGTAGAATCCTTAATATTCTTTCCAGACAACAGTAAGCAGTTTGGGACAAATCCATCTTCTGACTCAGAGTGTATTTGAAATTGATTTCGTCTGACAGTTTTGAGTGGAATCAACTCATCCCTTGGATACAGTGCCGTTAGTATCGAACCATGTTTCGTCAAGGTTAATTATGGATCTGATGTCAAATCTGTATCTTTTAATTTCTTGGAAGTAATTAAATCTACAAGTTCGTAATGTGTATGATTTCATTACTACTTACTTGCATTTTGTCTATTTTGCGGTGCTTAATAATATATTATGCAACAAGTGCGGTAAACGGCATTTGACTCACGAGTGACTTAAAAAGTTTACCGAACGTACATTTTCGCCAAACAACACTAATACATTCACTGACATGGCCGTCAGAATTGACAAACGCCAAATTCAAAAAGTGGGAAATATCTCCGAAATCATCCGATTGCTCCCAAACCCGTGCGGTAAAATCCCGGAAATGTCCGAAGTGGCTCGGATCCGTAGGAAACGAAACTGACGTGGTAAAGTGACGCTTCTCTCACGCTAGATCGGTAGGAAATTAAGTATTTTACAGACGGGAGTAGAAAAATCCCATTTTACCAAAAACTCTATGGAGGGTGGCACGGCTTCGCCTTCTTCTATGTTCTTCCTCAGTTTATCCAAGGTAGGAACAACTTCGCTTTGATAAAGACAATATATTTCCCTTTTTATTAGGTGCTGGTCACTATTGTCTATGCAGCGAGTATGAAAATCACTACGTTTTTTTAAATTCTCCACTTATCGACGGTATTGCCGTTATTGTAAGTACACAAGTTTCCTTTAAAACTTCTTGTCGAATAAGTCCTTTACTGACACATACACATTTTTTTAAACCTGTTTTGCATCAAGCGACAAATGTTTTCGACCCGACATCGTTCTATTCTCGTAAAATAACTTGCCACAAATGGTCAACACTCAAGAAATATATCAGAAAGAAATATACCCGGTCCGCCCCTGCCTTGTCACTAGAGTAAGAGTAATTTTTTTGTTAATGGTTTTATCCAGCAACAATAGGTAATAATATGGTTAAAGTTTTGTTGGGGAGCGTCTATCAAAGGCCAACACGATGACACAGACTATACTTTCAATATGCTTTACTAGACGATTCATAAATCTCAATATACCGGAATTCATAATTAAAATATTATTCGAGAGTGTAATTTTTTTATAGTTTGATCATAGGAATAAGAATTTATGAGGTAATGAGTTTAAATCATTCATTGCGATAAAAAAATTAAAATTTATAGATAAATTTTAGAAATGGACATGACACGGTAATGATATTTTGCTGATATATTGTAGTTTCTCTCTGAATGCCAAATCATATTATATAAAAAATATAAAATTCATTATTAGATTAGAAGTCACCAGTTAGAACAAACAACACAAGACGTAAAAAATCACAGTCAAAACAGCACCTAATTCATTTACGGTTCCAAACTGATTTAATGTGTTAGTGTTCTATTATATAAAGCATGGAGATAAACCTTAGTCTGGCTACATATCCTAGCATCTTAAAGGCAAGCGAGTAGAGAATCAACTATTTCCGTTTATAACAATTTAATTAAATTGCTAGAATTTGAAGTCACAATAAACTAATTATTTATGATTAACTACTACATATTGACTAATACGTAATAATAATTCATGAAGGGATTCCTCAATTAGAAGCATTCAATTTTAATTCTTCCACAGAGGTAGGTTATCATTGTCGCCTTTGTCTTGAAGTATTTTACATTTCCACGTATGTGCTTCTACAAGCTTATTCATTATGAAAAGACATGACCACTCCTAAGGCGACACACTATAGTGATTTCTTTTCAACGACATTTTAATTTATTGAACCGTGGTCTAGACGGAGGAACCCAAAATATAATTAGCGCCTTTCACCAAACCAATGAACTTAGCACTCAAAGAATTTCAGACATTATTTTTTGGTTTGGGGAAGGATTCCTTCAATTTCCGTTTTTAAATGCAAAGCTGCTCGCTTGGAAGTGCATTGCCAATCTGGTTAATGACGTTGTGTAGTGCCGTTTTATTAATATATTTCATAGAATGTGAGAAAATTATTGTCTAATTAATGGTGCAAAAATCAATCCAGTGTAGTGCTTGCCAAACGACTTTAGACGTCAGCTAAATAAAATGGATCTTTCTAGCAAAATTTGGTCCATTTTAAAATTCGTACTGCCAATATAAACACCAAAACCAACTCTCAATTCGATATCCTTGGAACCGTTCCGAAGAAGCAAGTGAATATCTGAAGATCTGCTCTTGTGCCAAGAATTATTCTCATATTTTTTTTAACTTCAAATCTTAAACGTCAACGAAAGTCAAGAGGAGATACAAAAAGCAGGGAAACACTGGATCAATATAGAGTTTCTTCAACAAGTTGCAAAGCTGAAAAGCCCTTTCTTCCAAAAAAAGTTAATTTTTGTTATAATTCATTTCTAGATGCTTATTACATCTAGTTTTATTATCCTTTATACTACCTGCTTTTAATGACATAGTTAATATTTCAGTTTATAACAAATTTAACTAATTTGCTAGAATTTAAAGTCACAGTGAACTAATTATTTATGATTAACATATATTCACATATAAGTAATGATAATTCATGAAGAGATTCCTCAATTAGAAACGTTCGTTTTTAATTTTTCCACTTTTTAATTGCTGCAATAATATCAGCGGTAGGTTATCATTGTTACGTTTGCCTTGAAGTATTTGAGATTGCTACGTGTGTGTTTCTACAAAGTAATTCATACCTGCTTTCGATTAGTCTTCTCTCTCATAAATTTCCTATTGTGTAGTTGATGTCATAACTTGTAGAACATACTTATTATAACTAAGCTATATTCAGATGCAAAATACGGCAAATGTGAGGTACAATAATAAATATGCTATTTCCTCTTCATTTCCAATACTGTTACATTCTGACGTTTAATATTGGTAAAGTACACTGTATAATTTTCTGTCACCATAGCTCAGCTGGGCAGTATATTTTTGTTTATTTCAAACTAGTAAATCTAAATTACTTTCGTGCATAAACCTGTAAGTCGAAATTATGAACTTTTTAAAGACTTGCAAAAATTCCTTCGGAATGTAAAGTTCGCAGAATTATTTCTCATCAAATAACGTTTATTAAACTAAAATCAAAAGTTATTACTTTTTTGTTGGAGTTCAACTGGAAATTTATTCCTCAGACATTCGTTCCTTCGGAAACGGTAGATCAAATATTTGCAAATTGTCTGCATCCTGACGAGGGATGATAGTGGAAGGCCTTTAGACTAACTACAAATCAAAACATTGACCGAGCCGTGTTGACGAATGTTTATCTTCGAGACTCCCAACTCCCCTTCGCTAGAAATGCATTAACTAAAACGGGATAATTTGCAACTTAATGTGATTAAAAGTCTCGGGACTAAGGGAGAGATGACAAATAAAATTACGCTTGATTATTATTTGGCATTTTTGTCGTCTTTGTTTTCCGAGAATTTTCCGGAACTGCGGAAAATCTTTGTTTATTTAAAAAATTCTTATTCGATTTCCGTCTTGCTGCAACTGGAAAGGAATTTTTATGCCGTAAAATAAATTCAATAAAAAAGGAACATAATTACTTAACCTCTATACTAATTTAAAAATTAAGCAGTCAGTGTCCTAATGAATCTATATTCTTTGAAGACTAGTGCCATTGGTTCGTATTGTGTTTTGTTTATTTATTTAATCAGCAGACTTTACAGATTACAACAGATTATAAATATAATTATAAAAATCTTACTTACATTAACCGCATGTTATCGCAAAAAGAGGAAAAAAAATGAAACTAAGTTCCTTCCATTAACCAAAGAACTAGCAGCGCGTAAGCAAATACATACTCATCGAAATTAAATTTATAGATAATGCTAAATATAATACTTCAGGTTTTAAATGCTAATATATTCAAGTGGGTTCTGAATGGAGGTACAATTTAAAATTTTAATTTCCGTTTTTTAACTAAACTACACATTCGGAATAGTGGAGAGTTAACATTAACATTGGTACGGGGTCAATCTAAATAAAAAACTTAGGAGAAAAGATCAATCAATTTCATAATGAACTAATTTATAAAAGAACGGTAATGTAGATTTTTTCCGTCTTAATTTTAGGATTTCATAACGAAATTATTGAAGTTGAGTTTGATGTGGTATGTCAAATAAAAATGGTAAAAATTTCGTCTACATTTTTTCTGTTTTCTCAGTCATTTTTGGTAAAGGATGGACCAGACTAACATACTCAAGTATACTTCTTATTAGTGAGTTGTACATGGTTGCAAAGTTTTTATTTGGTTAAAATTGGATCCGTTCTTAAGATTAAACCCCAACATTACAATGCCCTTTTTGTTGTGTTGTGTATATGTGTTTCGAAGCTGATTTTTGTCTCTAGAGTTACGCCCAGATCTTTAATTTGCTTTGTTGTGATTAATATTATATCATTGAGTCGATAATTGTAATTTCATGGATATTTTTTTCGTGTAAACGTAAATTTAAAACATTTTTATGCATTGGTCCATTTTTGTGCTCTGTGCATATCCTCTTGAAGTAAAAGACGGTCTTCCAAATCTTGATGGTTATTTTGTTACTGTTTTGTTGTACTGTTGTACATTTTGTAGCTTGTACTTAGCTGTACTTCAGTTTTGCTTAAGGAAATTCGTGGGTAAAGAGTCTAATGTAAAACTTATTGCATATTTTATTATATAATAAAAAAAGTTATGGACTTTGTGTATTATTTTTGTATATGTATCTTGATTGTATTGAGTTGTAACAATTGCGTGCAATCGTTTTTATGACCACCAAATTTTCTATTTCCAATAAAGATTTCTTCGTAAGAAGGGTCTGGCTGAAACATCATCTAACTTGTCCAAAAATTACAAATACCCCACATACAAAACACGTAATGACCATCATTTTAAACCACAGGCGTTTGAAGATTTGGCCTTAATAAATGAGTCGTACAGACGTCACAGAAGAGGGCAGAATTAAACAATTCTCACTTTCGCATCCTCCAGAAGGTTCAACTTTAATTTTTCCAAGGTGAGCAGGAGAGCAATAATGGCCACTCCTAAGGCGACACATTATGGTGATTTCCTTTCAACTAAATTTTAATTTATTGAAGCGTGGTCTAGACGGAGGAACCCAAAATGGAAACTGTAATTATCGCCTTTCACCAAACCAATGAACTTTCACTTAGCACTCAAAGCATTTCAGCCACCATTTTTTAGTTTGGGGAAGAATTTCTTCTATCTCCGTTTTTAAATCCAAAGCTGCTCGCTCAGAATTTCATTAGCAGTCTGGTCAATGACGTTCAGTCGTACCCAGCAACTGTACCGTTTTATTAATATCTTCCATAGAACTTTCGGAATGTGAGAAAATTATTGCTTTTTTAATGGTGCAAAAATCAATCCAGTCTAATGCTTGCCCAACGGCATTAGACGTCAGCTAAACAAATGAATTTTTCCAGTACAATTTTTGAAATTCGTACACCAAAACCAACTCTGAATTCGATCGAAGCATCCTTAAGAAGCAAGTAAATATCTGAAGATCTGCTCTTATGCCAAGAATTATTCTCATTTTTATTTAACTTCAAATTTTAAACGTCAACGAAAGTCAAGAGGAGATACAAAAAGCAGGGAAACACGGGATCAATATAGAGTTTCTTCAGCAAGTGTCAAAGCTGAAATGCCCTTTCTTGAAAAAAACGTTGATTCAGTTCTAGGCGCTTACTACCACTAGTTTTGCTTCCCTTTATGCTAGCTGCTTTTAAAGCCATTTTTGCGGTCATTAAGTATTTCATATGTTCCAACTTCATTTCACAGGTATTCCTCCCATAAAATGCTAATAGGTGTTGACCCCAGGTAGCCCATATAACCCTAAATTTTCTCAAAGCTTCAAACTGCAGTTTGATCTGCCGTCTTGATTGAAATTTTACATCATGGTCCACATGAATTAGAACATGTGTCCCATTTTGGTTGCGACTGACGGATAAGTCAGTTGTTAGCGAAGATAAAGCCATGCTTTTTCGCAAACTTTTGGTACTTTTATGTGAAACGAAAGATGACGTTGTCAAAATTTTCATGACTTGCTTAGTTTTTAAAATGCAGGGTGATTTTGGTGAGAAGCGCATCCCATAGAGATTGCATAGAATTCAGTGGCTTAGTCAGTTTTTTCTAAATCTTTTTGAAAAACCAAAGAAACATCATGATATCTTATAAGCCAATTTGATTCCGCTTGGTATCAGCTTATCAAAATATTTGTATTTGTATTTATCATATTTATTCCTGACAATACTTACACGATAACTTTTATAATTTGCAGTAAGTCAACTTATTTTAGTACTTTATTTGTAACATTTCGCATAGCTTTATGGCCTATACATTAGTAAAAGATAGATCATAACCATACTAAATATTAGCCTTTTTTGCATAATTATTTAAATTTATAATGCTAAAAAAACTGATTGAAATATAGACCATTTTCTCCAACGCACAACCTACACACAGTTTTAATCCTCTCCAATGCTTTCAGAATAACAAGAGGTTGCATTCGCAAATGCTGCTTCAGTGATTGACATTTATTTTACTTTTTAAATGTGGCTACAAAAAAAATCTAAAACGCTTAAATCAGGGGACCTTGCACACCACATGTTAGCCCAATTAGTACATATCCAATTATCTTCAAAATTACAAATAAAATGTTAATATTAAACTAAGTTGGTTTCGAGCAAATTATAAAAGTTATTGTGTAAGTACTGTTAGGAATAAATAAGGTAACCCTCACAATTTTAAAGAATTTGAAACAAACATTAATGATGTCCTTTAAACTTTAAATCAGATGTCTCAAGACCATAAGTTAAAACTTAATCCAAGCAAATCATGTGTTATGGTATTTGGGGATGATAAGGATTTTAACTTCCTAAAGAACAAATTAAATATAGCGATCAGCAACTCAAAATTAAATTTTAAAGATTACGCCAAAAACCTGGGAGTTTTCTTAGAAAGCAAAGATTCAAAGAACACTTAAAAAATATTTGAAAAATCCTTTGCCTCCATCAAAATTTAATATAATAATATACATATTTTAAATAAACAACTAAGACGAAGTTTGTGGGAATCCCTGGTCCTCTCTAATTTGTGTGTATTGTGACTTTGTCTATGGTTTTTGTTTGGATGAGTAAAGTAACAGGCGTGTTCAGATAGTACAGAATGCACACAGTTATGTAGTGATATAAAATGTCTCAAAATTAATGAATAATCCTAATTCGCCAGTTTTCATAAAAATCGTGTAACATTTCGTAACACTGTCCAGAAATAATGACAAATTGAGTATCCCACATCATAACACTGCAATCTTTCAGTTTCAGTTTCTTGACATCTAAGTACATAATTTCAAAATAAAATATATCTTTAAAATCTCTATTGACAAGCTTAAACTATAATAATTAATATAGCTTCTATAAATCATGTCAGTCCAAAATATTTTAAAATCAATTAATTCCCCTCCAATGTTATAATCTAAAAGTTATTATAATGTATATGATTTGTTTTTTCGTTAACTTATTTCCACAGGTGTTTTTACAGTAATTTCCTTTGGATAAAATGTTATAGGATTAACATAGTATTGTTAACTATGTTTGTCTCTGTTTGCTTCAGTTGAGTAGCCAGAGGCTATACTAGGCTAGGCAAATGAAATTATTTCTTTGTAACAACTTTGTCATATCATATTGTTCAAATAAAGTCATTATTAATATTGTTATTACTATAATTATTATTATTATTGTCATATTTAATAAATCATTTTTCCAAGCCCTGCCGCAAATATCTTCATGGAAATTAAAAAAAAAAAAACAGTTTTGATAAGGTCTTTTATACAAATAACTCATACTGTAATATATTTTCGAGAAGCTCAAACCAAGCTTAATCAAGTTGCCTATAAGATACAGGGAGTTCCATTAAAAAAAATCAAACTTTATTGTCTTTCAAAAAAACGAAATGGTTCGAAAAGTACGAAAAACAAAAGGTTCTATCTTCACTAACAACGGACATACCCCTCAGTCGCCTCCAAAATGCGACACAGTGTACAGGAACATGCGTTACAAAGCTCTGCTAATAATTCAACGCTCTCTGAATCATCTTTCTTGACAGCTTAGGCTCAGAACACGACTCTCTTTTATCATGATCGAACAAAAGATTGATTCCGATCAGAATAAAGTTGAAATTCATTTATTAGATTCTATGCTGGTAATTAACAAACACCGAATGAAAAGGAAAAATTATTATAATTCCATATTTTACTTGTAAAATTATAGTGCAATAAAGACAGATTAGTGTCGGGCAAAATGCTTTTCACGCTCATTAATGGTGTCATGACACCAACACCTGCGTGAGAGGCCCTGGGGTGCCTTCGAATTGCAGCCTCTAATAGGTCTACAGGGTGCGAGATACGCCTTATCTGTCAAGACCAGCCGCTTCTGTCGGAAAAGGTCCAGGACGCTCTTAAGGACCCGCAGACGACGCTCCATTTACATCCTTTCGCCTTTGTATACTTTCCCCGTATATAGGGTAATTTTCTGCAATATAACGATGGAAACAGGTTCATCGATCTTTTCGTGGCTAAAAATAAAATTTGCAGAGTGGAAGTCCGGGCTTTCGTTTTTTAGATCCCGTTGAAATGTATATTTTACCTAGAGGAAATTTTAAGTTGTTTGATTATTATTCGATAGTGCCCTCGATATTTCTAGCGTAGCGCACAGGAATGCCGTTGTTGTGCTATTGAAAAGTATTATTTATGCCCATTAATGTAAACATCTTGTCCAAATAATTTGATATGGTTTAATAGAATAGAAGTACACATATAGCGTCAGAGTTGCACAATATAGTGCCAGTCATTAGTTTGCGAAACTTAAAGCAATGAAAGAAGAACTGAAAAATATAAATCTGATCTGAATATATAAGTAGTTTAGTAGTTAGGCCACAGGTTATTTAAAAACTGTGGATTATACTTTGGTTAATATGGTTCGCAACTGGCTGAATCCACCTATTTTCTTTGATGGAGTTGACTTTTGAGAACTTTTTAGGGTACGAACCAAGCTCTACCAAAAGCCGCACCACCACCACCACCACCTTTTAGACTAAATTTCAAAGGTATCTGTTTTCTCGGGCTATACTTTGTATTTCTTCTTGCTGTAGAGTGGTGGAGCAAAATCTAATGCGATTGAAGGGCTGCACTGTCATGGCTTCCAATAAATTTAATTTTCTACTTTTTGTGGCTGTATGTAAAATATCAAAAATTTCGTCAAAAATGTGGTTTTCTGTGTTTAAGGGTCTAGCACAATTGGAATCTAGACTATTGTTTTTAAACGCTTTTTCATGTTCGTTAATGCGGTTCTGGACAATCAGGTAGATCCTTCAAGAAACGCATTAACGAACATAAAAAACAATAGTCTAATTATGCTACACACTAAAACATAGAAAAACACATTTTTGACGACAATTTTGATATTTTACATACAGCCACAAAAAGTAAAATATTAAATTTATAGGAAGCCATGGAGATTAACAAAATGATACATTCAAATTGCTTAACGCTCAATTAGATTTCAATGTGTTTTTCTGTGTAGCATAATTAGAATCTAGACTAGACTAAGACAATAAAAAGTTGATTTACAAGCGTTTATCAGTACAGTATTGTAAATTTTATATTTTAAGATCATTTGCGCTGTGCTATTAGTTCTGTTACAGTATATATTTATAACGTGGCTCGAAGACAATGTCGATTACGAAGCAAAAAGAAAGTGTCAATTGAATATGTCCTGAATATGTAGGAATGTAGCTGATTTTCGTTTCACTTTTGTGCAAACAACACAACGTCCTATTAAATTCTTTGTCTTCCCAGGATTTATCCAGTACATTCTTCTAATTTCAGCTGGTGTAGATTTTATTCTACTATTCTACAGATTTAATGTTGAAATATCGAATTTTTTGGAATTCAAATATGTAAATTTGCAATTCATAATTAGGTCTGAAAGCTGGCCATGTTTCCAGCTCACCCTTAAATTTTAATATATCAAGTGCGGATAATCTTACTCAATATCTGTGTTCTCGGATTCTACGTCCCACGGATTTTGGGGAATTTTCTGCGGAACTCGCGAATATCCAAATCCCTCGTTTATATCATACTCTAATGCTATATGACAGTCCTTTTTGAACAAATCAGTAGTAATAGTAAAAATCTCCCCGTTTAGTTGGTTCAAAATCATTCACACAAAATGTCAGTCCACTCTTAACAATGCCCATATAACGCGTGGTATAATATAAACATCGCATATTATTTTTAACATTGCATTAGCAGCTGCAGCTATCTCAATATTGTAAATAAAGTACTTAGACAGTGAGAGCTATTTTCCCATGGAGAAGTTTCACAATTTAGGAGTGCATAAAGGCATCAAAATTACTTCTTTGGCACACTGCACTACATAAAGCGGACCTTCCCACCAAAATAATTCTACCAGGTTCATACCTAACAACTTTGTTGACTAGACCATTGATGTATGTATAGTAAAGACAATAATGCTGTCAGTACAGGACCCCAGGAAATCCCTGAATCTATATATAGTCTAATAATTAGTATTTAGTATTTCTATTATTTTATTTATACGGTACGTAATACCACCGAACGTATTAATATATTTTGTGATTTAATTTCCTTAGTACTAAAAACGTTTGCTCGAATAAAAGGAAATAGCATAATTTAAGAGTAGTCATTATCTTCATTTTTATAATTATATTCGTACCAATAATATTTGATAAAGCTATTTTTCGATGGACACGTTAAATATTATAATTGCGAACTTTCATGGAGTACCAAAACCATATAACCCTACTGCTGTAAAAAATGATGCGACGCAAGTCGCTATGATATTCTCGTAGAGAAGGTGTGGATCTTTTGCGCATGCGTCAAAATAACGAAATAACTGAGTTGCCACATTGCAGTAATTTTTCTGAAAAAATTGACTAATTTTCATAAGAACGCAAGGTCAGTCTCTGGAATCCGAATATAATTGGCAACGCCGAGTTAGGCATTGCTATTACCAGAGAATATTAACAATCTGTGCCATTGTTTACATTTTTGGTGGTTATGATTCTCTCCGTACCTTTTTCGTGTTTTTCTGAAATACTTGTTGTGTTTGTGAAACTGAAAGGAAAAGAATGTGCCTATATACGGGTAAGTGTTGCCTTCTGTATAAGTTAATTTAAAAGATTTAAAAGTGGTTTCTATAGGACTCCCACTCATGAACTTGTATAATTTGTGCTTTCAATACTTGCTCCTTCACGAAATTACAAGTTTGGCAAGTATGAGGACCTAATAGTTCCTAGACAAACCCGAGTGCTTTAACAAACTGCAAGGTACACTTAAATAGCTACATAGGAAAGTTGGGTAATATGTTTTAGTGTACAAGAATTACAAAAAATATAAGAAAACAATTAAGCCGCAAGTTTTACTAGAACAATCACAAAAAAAATGCTATATGACCAACACTAACTTTTATTGTCAGTCAATATTTAAATGGTACTGAGGAGACTCCACTGACAGATATTTGGTTTTGTCAAGGTATATTTTTACTATGTGCTTTAAAAGTTTTCCGCACCTAGATGACCTAGATAACCTAGATGTTTTACTGGTGAGGGTAAGTTTTGATTATTTTACAATTTTTGTTTCGGTGATTTACCCGCCTCCACCTATGAATACAGTCACTTTGGAAAAACTCTTTGATTTTATTGTATCTTTAGAGATTCTGTATACATTTATGTATTTTGGGTGATTTCAATATTTCTACATACTCCGACTTCCTAGACCCTGGTACAGTAAACCAATGTGTTAGATTGCTTAGCACTTCATGCACTGTATAAACCTCTCGCAAAGTAATTTTGTCAGAAAGAGAAACAATAAAATTCTGAACTTAGTTCTGCATAACATTATCAACAATTGCATGATAGAACGTGCAATAGATGTGTTAGTTTATCAAGATGATCACCATCCTGCAATTCTTCTGTCACTTTAAGTTCCTCATTCCTTAAAAAGAAAACTCGACTTTCCCATGTGACTAGAAAATAATTTTAATTCTGAAAAAGTTAACCTTCTGCTCATGTACGATATGTTTTTAAACTTGAACCAATCATTTATTTCCTCTTGCTCCTTGTTCTATGATCAACTGTATACTCCCTGGTTTAATTCAAATATAATAAAGAAAGCTGGATTTCACAAAAGGTTCAGAAGTACGAGTAGTCCCTTAGAATTACAAAATTTTAAATGCCTTAGGTCGAAGATAAAATCTGAAGTTAAGGCCTCCAATAAAACCTATCTACTGAAAATTGAATATGACATTAAAAAAGATCCTAAATAAAAAGAGAAATCGCAGGTGTACCCAGTTATAAACATTTTAATGACACTGAGTTACATGCTCGTCAAGATATGCGAGGTTAGCGCTAAAATTTCCCGGCCTGACATAGATGCAGTTCCGATAAAACTTTGTCTTCCTTTAAATATATATCTTAGTAGGCTGCGAAAAAAAAATTGTCTTGCCTCAAATAGTTTTTTATTAACAGCATTTTAAACAAGACGTGTCGGAAAAGATTTCGCAAATAACGCAAATTGAGTATAGAGCAGTCATAAAGTTTTTGACAAAAGAAGGGTTAGCACCTAAAATTATTAAAGAAAGGCTGGATGGTGTGTACGGCCAAAGTTCTCCTTCGTAAACTGTAGTGAAAGAATGGGGAAAATGTTTTCGATTGGGGCAGGAGTCCCTTGAAGATGATTCAAGAACTGGTCGACCAGTGGAGGTCATAACGGAAGATATTGTTGCCATTGTGGAAGAGGTGGCATCGACGTTTAAAGGTTAATTAAATCTCAGAAATTACTAAGGATTCTGATACAAGTGTTCGTCGAATCCTGCATGATCATTTAGGTATGCATAAGGTTAGTGCAAGATGGGTTCCTAAAAACCTTTCGGCTATTCAAAAACAACACCGTGTCGAGTGTGCGCGGTCTTTTTTGGAACTCTCTGGGTCGGAACCGAAGCCTGTGATAGAAACTCTTGTGACGGCAGATGAAACTATGGTTCTCTATTATGACCCTCTATCGAAAAAAGAATCAATGGACTGGCGTCGTAAGGGTGAAGCACCTCAAAGAATATTCAGAATTTGCCAGTCAACAAAAAAGGTGATGACCACGATCTTTTGGGATTGTGAAGGAATTCTTTTGGTAGATTTTAAAGAAACTAATACCACTGTTATTACATAAATTGTGAGACTGCATACGTGTAAAACGTCTACCATTTTAGAGTGTGGGTTCCAACAGATAGATCATCCTCCCTATAGTCCAAATATGACCCCCAGCGGCTATTATTTGTTTGGATATTTGAAAAAGGACTTACGTGGACGGCGGTTCAACGACGAAGTTGAGTTAAAAGAGGCTGTTTTAGCTCATTTTGCAGACAAACAAAGAGAATATTTTTTTAAAGGGACTGAGTTGTTAATAAAGAGATGTAATAAGTGTATTGAAGTTAAAGGGGATTATATTGAAAAATAATAAAAAATTGTTACTCTACTTTATTTCTTTCATATTCAGACCGGGAAATTTTGGCGCTGCCCTCGTATACACAACTCTATTTCATTATGGTTTTCAACAGTCAGTTTCTAACGGAGGTTCTCTCGACCAATTTTAATGGTATTAATAATACATACCGCTCTGAAAATATAAACATAGAGATGTTCTCGGAATATGAGGTGGAAAAAGCTTTTAAAGTTATTAAACCTAAATTCACAATGGGTCCAGATTTAATTACAGCATTCCGTATACATGATTGTAGTTTTGTTCAGGCTAAACCGCTTTTAATAATTTTTAATCTGTGTCGGAGAAACCAAGCCGTTCCTGGTATAAGGAAAATGTCTAACATTATTCTCGTACAGAAAAAAGGCTATTGATTGTGAATCACAAACTACAATGCTATTTTACTAAAGTTTTAGAATCTCTCCTACAGTTCAAAATATTTCATGTTAAGACCAAACTTTTTTAAAGCAAGATTCACCATTACCGATTTAACGACTATGTCTCAGTATATTTCTGAGGCTATTGATGAAGGTTCTCAAATGGATGTGATATATGAGCCGTTCATTTTGAAAGTGACTTAAGTCCATTTATCTTTATTTTTTTACGAAATTAAAATTATACCTTGCAATGTTAAATCGCATTTAAGGGATTTAACTTTATACATCCTATTATTAAGTATATAATACGACCTTGGTTAACTAAAAAGGACTTAGGTCACTTTCAAAATAAATATTTGTTTTGTTACAAAAAGTGAAAGAGCTTAAGTCCGTTACATATAGCTTAAAAAATAGAAAAAAAAGGCATTTAAAATATATTTTCAGATAATAGAAATAAATTTAGTAACAAATTATTCGTTAACATTCTCAGTATGCGGGAGTGATTCGAAGTAGTTATGGCGTTCAGGAGGTATATACCGCAATAAGTCCATCATGTGTCAGTATTTTAGTGACGTGATGCTTCTTATACCTTTATATAACGATGGCAATACAATATTTCTAAATTTTTTAGGTCTACCCCTCGTGGCAATAAATTAATAATTTAATAAAATTAATAAATTTTATATGGTTCATTTCTTAAAAATCGCATTCCGCATATTTGAAGTCAGTTTCCATGTAAATCGTTGCCCACAATTTTAGATTTTAATACACGTTTTAATCGTCCTTCACTTATTTGAAAAGTATCTAAAAAGATTTTTTACAAACAGCAACTTTGCCTGTTTTAGAATTTATCAATACGTAAAATTCTCAATTTGAACATAAATCTTTTCCGTTTCTCTGACTTCTTCTTTTTACAACAGTGCGTCCGGTCGCCTGCTTGCTTATTAAAGTCTCCTAAGTTCCAAAACATTTCGAAAATACATTTTTTTTCTTTTTTATTTAAATTTTTCAAAAACTCTTTCGGCATTGGCCATCTTCATTTTGAAAAACTTTGGCAGGAATAATTTTTCCCGATTGTGTATCGCATCTTTTCCCTAAATCCCTTTTAATTTTAAGAATTTTCTGAATATAAGTACCACTTCTGTGTTCTTTGAAGGTGCTGTTTTGCAAAATCTCATTCTCAATTACTTCCTCTTCCTCTGTTGAAGAAAAATTTAATATTATTTTTTAAACTTCAATTTAAAATGAAAACGTAATTTAAATTACCTTCATCACTGCTTTCAACATTTTGGGCCGCACTTTTTGACATCGTCAATAAAAAGTGGACTTAGGTCACTTTCAAAATTAGGATTCTCAGTACTTATATTATTTTGAAAATGTACATGATATAAAATTTTCAAATGTATTAAGTATATTTCAACATCGATTTAAGTCACTTTCAAAATAATAGGCTCATATCTTTATCTTAGATTCTAAATTCTAAATTATAATCCACAAGCTCCGTGCCAAGATTACCATTAATTAATGACTTTATTTAAAATTTTAAATAACGTGTAACTTATATAGACTAAATTAGACTAAATTTTGTTGTTCCTCAAATTAACTCTAGACATTCTTTCTGCCCAAACCGAGAACAAATATACAAAAGTTTTCACATTTTTTCTCATTGTGGTCCAAGCATGATGCACGACCCGATTTGGACTTTTTTTCGCAATATATTACTAAGGAAATTGGTCTATTAACCATAATTATTAATTTCAGTCTTTTTCTATTCTCTTGTTTTTTTTTATTATTTAGGTTAAGTCTCGTGATATCATCATTACTTGCAATGTAACTGTTTAATACTTTGCACAATCTACCCGTTAGTTGGTCTTTATGCCTGTTATTATGCAACACACAAAACACACAAAACACACGATGCCTTTCACCTCTATAAAAGACGTGTTAGTGAAGATATAAATCCTGAATTTCTCCGATTGGAGAAATCTAGGTGCAATATAAGCTATTTTGCTCCAAAATTATTCAAGAAGCTACCAAATAATATTAAACAAATAGAATTAACGACTATCAAATTAAACATAAAAACGTTCTTAATAAAAAAATCGTTTTATGATTTCTTAAACAGCGAGATAAATTGGATTGACTTTTAAATTATCGCACATTGACCGACCTACCGCATTTTGACCAATTTAATTGCGATTGGGGTAAAGAGAGGAGTTTAAAAATATTTCCAGCAAATTGTAATTGTAAACTCCTACGGCTAGTAATTCTATAGAATATTATTTAAGTTCTTGCGGGAACATATACAAGATATGGCTCAAAATGAACTTTTGTGTATTGAAAGGAGGGGATTAGTCAGCGCAGAACAAATTGAAAATCTGATTCCGATTCAGAACGTTGCCATGAAACGACATCATTTATAAACTTATTAGGCACGACCAATGCATAGCTCAGTATAACAAATATGCCCACTACCCTTTACTAAATTATCAAAGTGCACAGCAAATTTTCAATAAACAGCAAATTAATAATAATTGTTTTCGATCGGCGCTAATGTAAAAACTGTCTCGATTCTTTATTTATTATTTTTACCATGGGTGATTAATGTACTAATTATAATTATCAGATATAATGAAAACCAATATCATTAAAAATGTAACCAAGTGCTAAGAAATAGTTTATTAAAATTTTCAGCCAGTTAACCCGCCAACCATATTTTTTGATTATTTGTATTTGCTGAATAATGAAGACGACATAAGGTAAATTACAGATAGGTGAAACGACAAAAGTTTTATGTGATATTTTTATTTTCTTAATATGAATGAAATCATCTTATTTATTGTCGTGCAATTGATCACTGCAGTTCGTCTTCTATTGACAGACGCTCTGATTTTATTGGTCAATATTTCGCAGGAAACTAATAATAAATATATTATTTTCGAGTTCAGTCAGATAATTTCACCAGAATCATGAGAGCGACTGGCGCGCAGAAAGTTTTATCTTAATTTTATCTGTCGTATAGAATGAATCCGTTAAAAAGACGAGAAAAACTTTTCAGGAGGTCGAATCACGTATACCTCCATTGGTTTCATTTGAAGTATGGTGCAGTTGCAATCAGTGTTGAGAGCTTCTACACTTCCTTAACAAAAAGACAACGAACTGAGGATTTTCGACTAGAGTGTATGACATATATTTGTTCTTCTTTTGTAGTGAGAAACGCGTAATGATTTATACGATTATTTGCCGTTTGCAGAAATCCTTTGCAGGATATTTCCTTTTGTGGAAACGGTTTATTGTTCCACGCTTTGGTTTGCTGTGGTAAGTAAATATATTTTTAGGAGAGGCAGGCTGTATATTAGTAGCTGTTGTTGCTTTAACTAAAATCATTCATTTACACTAAATCCTTTAAAAAGCACATAATAAACAAAATCACAAATTTGTTTGTTGCATCTGCAGCAGAATTACTTTTTACTTCCATTGTCTTCATTGGTAACTTCAACGACATTTCAACTGGTTAAAATATCTTATTTCAAATACACAAAACCTTCACTTACCACATATAAGCAATACGGTTTTTATTATACCTATTTCCACATTATAAATTGTTCATTCGACAAATAGTTGAGATCACTTTTAGAAAATAGAACGTAAATAAACCATACCTAACGCTAAAATTTAAAAATATGAAGTGTGGCTATAATTTAGAAAAGTCAATCCCTTTATAATTTTATATTTCGTTGAACTTTTTAAGTGTGTTCAAAAAAGGGGATTACAGTTGATAAACGGTACACTACATACCCAAATATGAGGTTGCCAACAGCAGAACTAATTCAATAACTACTAATAACTATTTGTTTTTGTGGGTTTTAAAGCTATTTAGCCATGAGAACGTATTAGTTAGCTGTTCTTTTCCACCCTTCAATCCTTGCTTATCAATATCTCTGTCCCTCATTGTATCGTTTACTCAATTCATCCATGTAATAACTGGTCTGCCTTTTTTTCTTCTGTCAGAACCATACCACATGGAGTAGAAACAATTTCTGTATTCAACCACTTAATAATGAGAACTTTAAACAACCATTAGGTTTATGTCTCTCCAATCGTTCTCCAGCAGAGTTAAAACATCCGCCAATTAAAAAGTTCAAAAAACTCCTCGAGACATCTATCTAACGCTTTTTATTCTTTGAAAGAATTTCTGTTTACCGTTAAATAAAAATAATTTCGTTCTCCCACAAACAAACATTTCTGTTGAACTTTTTATAAACTGACCCAACATTTTGCGGGAATTATTAACATACATTTTTATTAAGTTACTGAAAGGAAAAGATGTTCCGTCAGATTGGAACTTGGGATATATTATTTGCTAGCAGGTGATGGGAAGTATGTGCTAGTTATAGAGAAGTAAATTTAGGTTGTTCAATTGGAAACGTAAAATTGTCAAAAGTACAATTGAAGTAGAGTTTAATGAATTTAAAAACCAAGTGGCTTTTATTCAGGACGATCCTGTTTTCCTACAGCAAGTAATGGAAACAAGAAAATCTCGAAATTTGTATGTCCACGCATCTTGAAAAAAAACCTACGTTACTTTGCCCCTGAGCAAGATATCAAAACCATTTAGTCACAAATAGTCTTAAATAGGGTTTCTGTCTGTCGCCAACCCAGTTTGAAATTTACATTCAAGAATCATTATAAAGCTTGAGAAGAAAGTGTTCAAAAATGGGGACAGAGATCTAATAATGTTGCTTAACAACGCTATTTTTTGCTAATGATGTTACTAATTGTAAGGAAGATGTGAAGAAATGGCGCTGAACATCAGATAAAGATATAGTGTTTAGAGTTCAGCAAGGGCAAAAATGTCTACGAATTTTTAATTCACTACTATGATGATCGAATCACAATAAATTTAAATATAAAACTGATCATCTACATGGGATCTGTAGAAAGAATAAAAACTTATGGATCAAAGTGTTGTCAGTTATCAACCAAGAACAGAAAAAGAATTGATACTGTAGAAATGGAATTTCTCAGCAAAGCAAGTAAAGATTAAACCACATCCCTAACGAAGATATTAGAAGAAGAGCGAAACAATTTGTACCAAAACAGAAAGAATTAAAAGCAGACAATTAATACGGCATGGACATGGGATGAGCTGGCCAAAAAAAAACTCAAGAACAAACAACAGCTCACAAGTTCTCATTATTAAGTTGTTGAATACAGAAATTGTTTCTACTCCATGTGGTATGGTTCTGAAAAGCTCCATTAACTGTACACTTCAAGTTGAAATTTACATAAAGGATATTAGGTGCGTACATCAAGTATGGTCCATATTTTCTGGTGAGCGGGAGACACCCTGTATATTTAGTGCTTTGTTTATGGTAACTGAGCGTGACGTCATTAGTGTGACGTAGGTAGCTTGAAAAACTATGACCACGTCAGAGAAATGTTCACTGCACTCAGTACAGTAAACACCGCTTAAGATTGTAATTATATTCAGTATATCAAAATCTATTGTATCAAATATAAAGAGCGTTGACTTTGATAGTTTAGGGGCTAGCTGGATAGTATACAAACTATTCAAGTGTATATTTTTTTAAACTAAAATAACTGCCAGTATTTGGATCACTTGCGAAGTTTATATTTCTAGTAATCCATAATAACTAACTCGTTGGTTAGTATGTAGGCCCATCAATCCAGTTTGGTTAATTTATAATTTAGTTCAGGATAGTAAAATAATTCTTTGTCGGAAATAAAGCTAAAACATGACATGCCTACTACTACGTAAATGTAAATTAAAAAACAAACAAACAATAGTGATATAAAAATATAAGTAATAGTAAATTTCAAAACATGGAATCTACAAACAAATATATTATTTATTGAAACAAGTTGCACTATTGCTCTTACACGTTTATCCCGAAGCATGGCCAGTTTTGCAAATTCTCGGCCATTGTCGCTCCGCAGCACACAAGGGGCATCATATGTCTGGAAAGATTCCTACGTCTCTAGTTTGCTTTGTTTTCAGCGCCCTTAGCCTGACGTATTTGGTTAGGCGGTCTTGATAGACAAAATGTAAACCTGTAGTCACCATCAGGAATATTTGATGAGATCGATTTGACACCGAGATCTTAAATATCAAACAATTGCTTTTTCGGTGTTGTTCCGTTTTAGCTAACTGTATTCGAAAAATAAATTCACTATTTCTAATGATATTTT
This sequence comes from Cylas formicarius, assembly GCF_029955315.1. Taxonomy (NCBI): domain Eukaryota; kingdom Metazoa; phylum Arthropoda; class Insecta; order Coleoptera; family Brentidae; genus Cylas; species Cylas formicarius. The sequence continues at coordinate 22,951,056 of NW_026844352.1, read as the reverse complement.
ATAATACTTTTCATTTCATAATTTTGTTGTTGCTGCCATGGCCGGTTCCCTGGTGAGCAGCTTTAATGGCAGCAAAAAAATTAACTTAAACAATTTTTCCCCAAGTTCAACGCAATATTATATATAACATGATTCGGTTCTCTATAAATGAAACAGATTTATCACATAATAATCGCTATTGTTACTACTGTTAGGTTAAGTCTCGCCTATTTTCATTATACGTTGCAAAAGTTCACTGTAATCACTCCCATTAATTAATTTTGAGGTTTCCGACTTTTGCGAGCAGAAAGCAATAACAATAATAAATAATCTCACTTTAACCAAAGGAAATTGGTTAGTTTACTTACGAGTTAGTTATTACTCACATTTTATCCATTTACTGTGGACAGCAAGAACACCGGTTAATTTGTATACTTTTCTTGTGGGCTTTACATTGGCGGTAAGTCTTGTATAGTTTGCAAACTGGGTAGTATGTAAATAACCAACCAATATCCATAGCTATTTTCATATAAGTATGAGTTAATGCTTTAGCTATTACATGTACGAGGTGTGTTCACAAAGTTTAAGTTTATCAAAATTAATGTTGCCCCCTTCAAAGTTATCTCCCCCTCCCTCCAAATTTAATACACCTGTGCCAACGGTTTTTCCAATCTTCAAAGCATTTCTGGAAAGCACTTTCTGGTAGCGCCTTGAGTTCTTCCAGCGATTTTTGCTTTATCCAGATCTCCTTTCATGGGTTTCTTGAGTTTTGGGAACAGGAAAAATTCGCAGGGGTCCATATCCGGTGAATAAGGTGGTCGAGGCAACATTGTGGTTTTGTTTTTGGCCAAACAGTTAGACACTTAGACACAGCGATGATTAGTGAGCAGGTACATTATCGTGATGCAAAATCCAGGAGTTGTTTTCCCACAATTCCAGACGCTTTTAGCAAACGGAGCATAACTTAAAGGTAATTCTACTCTTTATTGGCCGTATGACCTTGTGGTAAGAACTCTTGATGTACTACGCCACAATAAAGAAAACAGTAAGCAAAATTTTGATATTTGATCGAACTTGACGTGCTTTTTTGGGTCTTGGCGATTCTGGGTTCTTCCATTGGGACGACTAGGCCTTGATTTCGAGGTCATAACCATATACCTATGACTCGTCACCAGATATGACCTTTTTGAGCATGTCATAATCATCGCTGGCGTCGTTTGACGGTCCTTTTGTTCAGAAATTGCTTAATTTTGCTGCTGCTGCGTTTCATGCTCAAAACTTTAGAAAAAATCGCATGGCACGACCCAATAGAGATTCCGATGTCTTCAGCCACTTCTCAAATAGCGTTTATCAGTTATGGATAAGTTGGGGCGTCCAGAGCGAGGTTGTACCATTTATCAAAATTTTTTTTGCTCAAAGTAGATTCACCGTATGCCGTTGTCAACATTTCAAGTGTTTTGCCGCACTGTATTCCATTTTTTACACAAAATTTTATGCAAAAAAAACACATCTAATGCTTCTGTCTCACAAAAAAAAAGTAAACTTGCAAATATAAAAAAATATATATATCGACGATAGAATGTACCCGACCAATTACAAAAATCAGCTTACTTTTTGAACACACCTCGTACACCTATATTATACCCAAATTACTGTGCACATCCACATATTTATTCGGTAGTGCGCGTTCACTTTAATATCAGCCGCCGCGTTATACCAACGCGTTCTATATAAAGTTTAAAATGGCGTGAAATCAAAGATCATTACTAACTTTATGTATTCGCCATTTATCAAAAAACCCCAATGCAATGCGCCAGCGCGCAGACCGACGCGTCGCATAACCTACCCCATAAATCACTCCATAACGCTACATAAATTCTGGACGCCATAAACCACGGTACGAGGGGCAGGCATATCGAATGTCCAGACGAGCGCGACATCTAAGTGACAGTCCCATAAACAACCCCCTGTTTGAGGTGGGCAGAGCCAATTGAATCATCAATCGAATTCGGATTTATTTGCTGGGTCATTGCGACAGAAGTTGCCGTTCTGTTACCTGGACAATTGCTATTCGCCGCCAATTACGCGTCCAAACGTCGATTTTTTCAACGGACGATAGGGAAAATTTGATTTTGAACTTATATACTGGGTGTTATTGAAATGGTGAAAATACTTGCAATAATGGTTGCAACTTGATATTCCACAAAGGTTAGGTCAAAATGCCATCTATTATTTGTGTCCAAGAACTAAAGTACTGTCATGGCGGTCTAAAATAATGCGTCACACTGAAAATACCACAGTAGCTTGTAACGGATAACAGCACTTTATTTATATTGTAATAAAAATTTTTTTTTAAGTATTTGTCTACATAATTTTTTTTTTGGCATTTTACGCTTTTTAATATTGCCACTAATGTGAACATTCCCCTCTATCTTATACTCTTTGGGTTTGGTATTAAATAATTGTCGTTTCACTAGTTCTCTCCGCGGGATACAATAATCGCAGCCATAAGGATTTCCGCGGTGCCGTGCCATGTTGCCAAATTGTGTTTAATATATTAAAATGTATACAAAACTGTCAGACGTTTTATTTCGTCTACCAGCACTACAAAGAGTTCCGGATTAATTTTCAGCACAGACTTTACTAGTCTTACAATCAACCTCCAAAGAAAAAATAGTTTCTCTGTTTCAGTATCAGCGTTAGCAAGATTTCTGTTAGCATTGCATTCTGTTATGCAATAAACTGATTAAGAGATCTTGTTAATTTGACCACTAATGCTACAAACGGAATTTTTTTAAGCAAGAATATTGCTTTTCTCATGAACTGAAACCCCAAAAATATTTTATTTTAGTATTATAATTGTTGTCAAGATTTCTCCACCATTAAAATATGAAAAAAACTTTTTTGTTTTGTCTACTAACACTGCAAAGGAACTAGTTTTTCCTTCAGCAGAGCGAAAGGTTCTTGCTCATAACAACATCACAAAGTCACTAATTAAAATATACATGTCCTACACACGTTTTCCAATAAGGCACAGTGTTTGGTCATTCGGCAATCGTAGTTTCAACGTTTAGACGAACTTGTTCTTAGGGCACCAGCTACGAAAACTTAATCAAAACTTCTTCACTCATAGTAGTATCATTGATAATTCGAAATAAATTCTGAATGATTCACAAACCTTAAGTTGCAAACCAAAAAATAATTGCCATGGCCGTCTAGACGAGCGTAGATAAGGTCTGTTCATAGATATAAGAAAGTGACTAACTGATTCGAATTAAGGAAAGAAAGCAAGCTGTAAGAATGAAATATGGCCGAATAGGTCCGTACTTTGCTTAGAATTTAATTATTTGGGGTTTTGTTAGGAAAGATACTGAACAATATTTATTTATTTATGTATGTATTTATGTTTAAATCTAAAATAAAACTACAAATTATTTTTATTACATACTTAAATTACTTAAAATTATTCACATAATATATCAGTATCACTATCGCTATCATCGCCTGTTCTAATTATTATTTGTTTTATATTATTTGCAGTATGGATATACGATTGTTCTGCTTTTTCTATATTTTTAACAGAATTTGGCCAACTTTGTGGAGGGATGTTAAAAACTATAAGTTTGAGGACATTGGAGTTAACACGGGGAAAACATTGTTACGACGAATGGCAGATTTCAGTTGATGCCAAACATGTTCAATGGGATTAAATATACAGTCGCCTTAAAACTGTATGCCGTAGATTTCTTGTATAATTGTCACAGGCGTATTCGTTTTGTAGGTTCAAGCTATCTAATCTAAAACCTGTAAGGTAGTTCTGCCACATTTAACACCGGTTTTATCTTTTTCAAGCCTTCGAATTAAGATATCTAATGTAGGCACGCTTTGTTCCTCGTATAACTGGTAAATTTTACGCCGTATTATATCTTGATCACTTTCATCCACACTCGAGAAAATGTCAGCATCGCTCCTTTTTTTCCTCGCTGAAATGGTATTATTCACACTTTTCTATACAGTTGATGTTGGAATTTTCGTCAATGTGGCCGTTTCTTCTAAAGATGTTTGCTTGCTGGCACCACGTTCAATGAGAGTCAAATAAACATTGTTTATAACTTCCTTAGTCTCAATAGAATAGTGTTTTCTACATTTGGGCAGGAGCATCTCTTGAGATACACTAGACTCGCACATATTTTGCATAATTCGCACACCAATAAACTTAAACTAGGTAGTATACCAAACCAAAGAATATTAAACACAGGTAGGTATAAAATTGTTCTTATTACGGACCACAAGTTTACCTGAATTTAAATTCCGAAACTTTAGGTAATAATCTTGTTGCATTGTATGTTAATGACCACCCTTGGATAATCCCATTCAAAAGCAATTGGTCACTTTCTAATATCTATGAACAGGCCATACCTTCCAAACATTCGATTTGATCGATTTTGCGAAATTTTGATTTGGATTTCTTAGGTATGCTGTAGGCAATCTTAGTATTTTGGGGAGTATACTACTAAGGCTTTTACCAAGGCGTATGATCTTATTTTCCATCTATAAAATTTTTTTAAATCCAATTTGCTGAGTGTCACAGAGCTAAAGGTTGGAACCAAAGAGTATAAGATAGAGGGGAAGGCTCCCATTAGTGGCAATGTTAAAAAGTGTACACAAGTGATTGTGTCCAGTCATGAACACGGAAAACATGCGGGACGTACGGTTCAATTCAATTTAAAGTTTGAAAGGTAAAATGCGAAAAAAAATTATGCCGAAATAGTTTCAATTTTTTTTTCATTAAAATATAAATCTTCTTCTTCTTTGACGGCCTTATCCGTTCCGGATGTTGGCTATCATCATGGCTATTCTTATTTTGTTGGCTGCCGCGCGGACCAGATCGACGGAAGTCACGCCAAACCATTTTCTCAAGTTAGCGAGCCAGGATATTCTCCTTCTACCTGGTCCTCTTCTTCCTTCCACTTTACCTTGCAGGAACAGCTGTAGTAGGCGATATTTGACGGGGTTTCTCATAATATGGCCCAAATACTCAAGTTTGCGTTGTTTTATGGTATTCATGAGAGTTAATTGGCAGTTCATTCTTCTGAGGACCACCTCGTTGGTGACTCGGTCCATCCATGAAACTGTCAGGAGTCTTCGATAGATCCACAGCTCAAAACTCCTTATCTTTTTTTCTGTTGCTTCGGACAACGTCCAAGCCTCGGCCCCGTACAACAACACTGAGAAGACATAGCAGTTTATGATTCTCTTCTTGAGTGCCATATTGAAGTCTCGACTGCAGAGAAAGCGCCTCATTTGTGTGAATATTGTTCTGGCCTTTTCTATTCTGCACTTTATTTCTTTGGAGTGGTCCCACGATTCATTGATGTTACAGCCAAGGTAGGTGAAGCTGCTCACTCTCTCGATGGTTTCGTCTTTACAATACAGCACACCGTGTTGATTAATAGATTTACTTGTAACCATGTATTTAGTCTTTTTGATATTCAGTTCCAACCCATATTGTTCGCTTGTGTGTGTAACCCTGTTGATAAGTTCTTGCAGTCCCTCCAAGCTGTCGGCCAATAGAACCGTGTCATCAGCATATCTGATGTTGTTAATTACTTCGCCGTTTACTTTAACACCGTCTGTAGTGTCTTCTAGTGCCTCCTTGAATATTTTCTCAGAGTAGAGATTGAACAACAAAATGCAACCCTGTCGGACACCACGCTTAATTTCCAAGGCTTTTGATTCATCATTTCCAAGCCTGATGGTTGCTTTCTGATTCCAGTAAAGATTAGAGATGATTCTTATGTCCTTTCCATCCAAGCCCGTTTCATGTAGGACTCTTACCATTGTCTCGTGTTGGCAACGATCGAAAGCCTTAGCATAGTCTATAAAGCACATGTGAACGTCGCAATTCATATCCCTACATCGCTGAATAAGGACCTGTATTGCAAACAATGCTTCTCGAGTTCCCAAGCCATTGCGAAACCCGAACTGCGATTCGCCCATGTGTTCTTCGCATTTTTTATACAGTCGGGCATGAATTACCTTAAGAAAGATTTTTAACACGTGTGACATAAGGCTGATGGTACGGTAGTCACCGCACGATTTGGGGCTGGTTTTTTTTGGTATGGTGAGAAACGATGAAACAAGCCAGTCAGTCGGGATCGTGCCACTTTCATATATATTATTAAATAATGACGTCAAGGTGGTAATACAGCGTTGATCCATAATCTTTAGTACTTCCGATGATATATAGTCGGGACCAGGTGATTTTCTGGTTTTAGCGATTTCAATGGCAAATTTAACTTCATCCATTGATATAACTGGCCCTTCCATATTCTTTGCTTGCTCAGGTTTCACTGGACGTTGATCGTCTTTGAAGAGTTCAAGTATGTATTTCTGCCATGCTTTTAGTTTTTCGTTCACCTCACAGATAAATTTCCCCTGTTCATCCATAATGTTTTCTGGTGTTCTTTTTCGATGTCTGCCTGTAACTTGTTTGATTTTTTTGTACATATTAAACGTGTCATGCCTACGGTCAAGTTCTTCTATCTCCTGACATTGCTCAATCATCCATCTTTCTTTAGCTTCTCTAATTTCCTTTTTAATGGCGTTATGAATCTGTCGATACTCTGTGGTGTTCGTAGTTTTTACTTTCCTTCTGTCCTCCATCATCTTTAAGATCTTGTCGGTCATCCACTGTTTCTTCTTTTGCTGATTTTTGTCAGAAGTCAGATGTTGATCACAAGCTTGGGTCACTGAATCCCTGAAAGTTGTCCACGTTCTCTCTATCTGAGTATCATCTAGTGGTGTCTTTTGTAGTTTTTCACTTATTGTCTTTTCCACTGCCTGTTGTATTTCCTTGTCTTGGAGTTTGTCGATGTCATATTTTTTCTTATTCTGTGTGGTTCGGGTGATATGAGCTTTTCGTGGTTTAGCTCTTAGTACACATACTATGGGAGTGTGATCGGATGGAACGTCAGCCCCTGGGTAAGATTTGACAGAGACTAAACTGTTTCGAAATCTCTGGTTGATTAGGATAAAATCTATTTGATTTCTTACGATGTTATCTGGCTTGTCCGCTGGGGCTTTCCAAGTGTACAAACGTCTTGGTGGGAGTTTGAACCATGTGTTCGTTATTATCATACTTTCTTCTCTGCAGAACTGTACGAGTCTATCTCCTCTTTCATTTCTCTTTCCCAACCCAAAGTCACCCACTATATCATCCTCTTTTCCGCGTCCCACTTTGGCATTGAAATCTTCCATTATTAAGTTTACCTCTCTTGCTTTAACGTTCTTAAGCACTTCTTTTATTTGAGCATAGAAGTCTTCCACTACTTCTTCACTTTTGTCCGATGTGGGGGCATATATTTGAATGAGATTTATGTTAAAAGGTTCTCCTCTGAGCTTTAGCAAAATAACTCTGTCACAGTATGGCAGACAACTAATAATTGAAGACTTCAACTTTTTATTTATGATGAAACCAACACCCCCTAAATGGTGTCTCTCACTGTTTCCAGCATAGTAGACTATGTGATCTTCCATTTGACATTCTCCGTTTCCTGGCCATCTCATCTCACTGATACCCATCACGTCAATATTCAATCTGTTCATTTCGTTTATTGTGTTATAGATCTTTCCTGCCTCAAACATACTTCTGATATTCCAGGTGCAAATTTTCAGTGCTGGCCGGGAGATTCTTCGCACCCTCTGACCATTGAAGGTCTGCCCGGGACTGAGGGCCGTTTTTGAATATTTTCCAGCCATGAAGATTTTCCTGGGAAAAGGTTAGTGTAGTGGTTTTCCTTTGCCTTCTACACCGCTGTACAAACGCCGTTTCAGTGGATGCCACTACGCCGTCTGTTGTCTGAAACACAGCCAAATATTGTTTCTCAAACTATCGCCCGTGTTCAGTTTTGAGACAACCAGCTGCCGTTGCTCAGTGATAGTTTTGGTCCGCCCCAAGTATTTCATTTCCTCGGTACCACTCATATCTGAGAGGCATTCCCCTATCCGCCACCTGGGGAGGCGCCCGATGGGGGACTAGCAACCCCACACGGGGTTGCTAGTCCCGCTGTTATCCGTTACAAGCTACTGTAGTATTTTCAGTGTGACGCATTACTATAAACCGCCATGAGAATACTTTAGTACTTGGACACAAATAACAGTTGGCATTCGTAACGGTATACGCGACCACCCCCCTCTATCTTATACTCTTTGGTTGGAACTGTCGTATTAGAGGCTTTTTGTAATAAAAGAGAACTCCACTAAAAATCCTTTATTTAATCTGCGTCATGAGGTTCGGACATAAGCGCGCGAGATACCAGGCCGAGAGTGCCACATTCTAACCTCTCAAGACCATAGAATAAGAACACCACAGACCACCGAACAAAACCCTGATGCAACATCTTTCCCCTTTTAAACGAAATAACATTACATTACAAAGTCTTTTAGCCATGCGGGCTTTTTCTGTTGGCGCAATGAATGTCTATTTGCTACCGACCGGGCTGCGATGAAACACAAACTTCCGCATCACTTTTAGATGTTTCTGGCATTGGTACCTGGGCCGGTTTTTTATTAAAGTTTTGAAACTGTACATATGGCGCCAAAATAAGGTGCCATCGATTTCGCCTAAATTCACCTTGATCTGTTTGGATCAAATAAGATCTCGGTTCATCCAATTTTTAATTATTTAGCCATATTTTTTTAGATTCGTAATCCAGACAGCATCACCAGGAATGAGTTTAGATAATTCCTTAACTCTATGTCTCATATCATAATTTTGATTTTCTTTTCTCTTTCTTTCCTTTCCTAATTCAATGGATGATCGGGTATCAATTAATTTTTCATATTTGCTTGGCAACATCGGTAAAGCTGAGCGCAACTTTCTTGACAATAAAAGTTCTCCCGGTGTAAAACCATTTGCAATCTGTATGAAAGCAAAGCTTATAAAATAGAATTTTTATTTTTTTAATGAGATTTTTTGCAATTTTGACAGTAGACTCGACTTTTCCATTGGATTGTGGGTACCGAGGGCTTGAAGTGATATGTTTAAAATTATATTTATTAGCAAACTCTTTAAATTCGTCCGAAAATTGAGGACTACTGTCACTTCGCACCTCTTCAGCAATCCCATAGCGAGCAAAAACCTCTTTCATTTTGCCAATTATTATTCGTGAAGTCATATTTTGTCCAAGAGTACTAATTGCAAAAATGCAAGAATAATAATCTGTTATTATTAAATACCAAACTTCGTGACATTTATTGTAGACAAAATTTGAATTAACGGTTTGTGGTCTGTTTCTAAAAATATTTTTGGAAGTCCCAAAATATACTCCCTAAATTTCTCGCATGCCCAAGTTAATCCCAAGCATTCTTTTTCAATTTGCGCATAGCGTTCCTCACTCTGCGTAAGAGTTCTGGATGCATATGCCACAATTTCTTTGTTTCCCGAGTCGTCCGCCTGAAAAAGTGCTGCACTTAAGCCATATGAACTTGAATCTGAACTGTCTATTATCTTTTTATTTGGATAGTAAAAAGCTAAACAAGGTGCCTGTTTCAGTAGAGATATTGTTCTCTGAAAAGCCTCTTTTTGAATTGATTTCCAAGTGAAGTTTATGTTATTTTTTAGTAATTCATTTTGACCATCCCCAGCCATTGTTGTAATTCACGTTTGCAAGTTGAGTCAGGAAATTTTGAAATAGAACTCTAGAATGATCAGTTTCTATTCCTTTTTCAGAAATCCAGTGACCCAAAAAATTGATTCTTGAAACCCCAAACAAACATTTACTTTTATTCAACGTAACTCCCTCGCTAGCAAGCTTTGTCAAGATCTGTCTCAATATCTTATCGTGTTTTGCTATTGTACTCGCATAAATGAAAATATCATCGATATGCTGAACAACGCCTTTTATTCCCGATAAAATTTTGTTAAATTTCAAGGTTTAATATTCAGAAGCGCAACTAATTCCGAAAGGTAAACGAGTATATTTGAATTTTCCAAAAGGTGTAATGAAAGTTGTTAAAACTTGGCACTCTCTTTTAATGTTGATTTGATAAATCCTATTATTTGTATCTAATTTAGAAAAATAGCGTGATCCCGCCAATTTAGCTAAAGTAGTCTCGACTTTATCGATTGGAAAATGCGATCTCAAAACGCTCTCATTTAGTCTTCTATAATCGCAACACAAGCGATTCCCCTTCCCTTTGGGAACTACAACAATGGGTGAAACCCAGACAGTTGGTTCGTCAACTGGTACAATTATGCCCAAAGACTGAAGTCGTTTAAGTTCGGATTCTAATTTGGGTAAAAGTGGTAAAGGTACTACCTTAGGAGCTGCCTGAACAAACGGTTTTGCTCCCTCCTTAATTTGAATTTCAATTTCTCCCTTGAATTCCCCCAGACCGTTAAACAAGTTAGGAAATTCAGAGATTACATCTACTTTTGTTTTCTCATCTGGTAATCTCTTGAAGACTCACCTGACCTGTGAATTTTAAGATCTCTAGATCGACTATTCCTAATCTGCCTAAAATAGGAGTTTGCAAATTTTTTAAAACATATACTTGAAGTTGAGATTTTTTGTCTCGATATGTGATTTCCATCTTTAAGGTACCGATTACATGTAAAGGTCGACCATCTGGACCCGATATGACATCCTCAGGAGTTTTTAATTTTTTTAAAAGATTTTCTAGAATAAGATTTACTGGCATGCAAGTCACATCGGCTCCCGAGTCTACCAAAAACTTATTTTATTTGAAAACCCTTCAATTTCTAGCCTACAAAACCATTGTGACATTGAGTCTGAATTTTAATTAGATCCTACCATTAATCCTATAAATCCATCTTTGTTGTTGTTTTCTTCTTCGGAATTTGATTCCTCAGATTCTTTCTCCACTGCCCTCACGCTTTTGTTTTTGCAAACCTTTGCCCAATGTCCAATCTTCTTACAATGTGAACAAGTTGCCTTCGGAGCTGGACATTTTTCCCGTGAGTGTGATTCCTTGCCACAGAAATAGCATCATCCTGTCACTTCTTTGTTCCGTGCCCGTCCGGCTGTCTTTCCACTGCTGCCTTTGCTGCTTCGATATTTTCTCTTGTCCAAGGCACAGACCTCTTTCCCCATGCCTTCGCCATTCCTTAGAATGTTACTTTGTCGTGAAAGCATTTTTGCCTGCTTGACCTCCAAAATTGAGTCTTCTAATTTTAAATCTGATTTTAGCTGCAATCTGTCGCTGATTTTCTGATCTAGAATACCGTCAACAATTCGATCTCTTATAAAATCGTTTTTCATGGTCGTAGAGCCACAAGTACAAACAAATTCACAGTATTCCGATAAAACATTCAAATCTGTAATGAGAGATTCCATTGGTTCCCCGAGCTGCTGCCTTCTCCTGTTGAAACGAGCCCTTTCAAAAACTACATTTTTCTTGGGAAAAAAGTAATGATCGAACCCAACCAGTGTTTCTTGAAATGTATTTGCTGGATTTGGGAACTGCAAAATAACGTTTTCGCTTTCTGGCCCCATGATATAAATCATTATGTCGATTTTATCTTTGTCTGGCTTGGTGTTAAGCCCAGTTACCGCTAGATACCTTTCAAATCTTCTTTTCCATGTTGTCCAATCTCGCGGTTCCCGGAAATTGAATTTTTCTGGAGCTTGCACGTGCACACGTTGGTTTGACATTGTCGAAGTACCTGCACCCCGGCTGGCGCCACCCCTTTGTACAATGTTACCTCCTTGGCTACCGGTACCAGCTTGACCACCTCCAGCGCCTGCTTGATCACCAGCACCTGGTATTTGACCGCCTGTTGTGTTTGTCTGGTTGAAAAACTTCGCCGTTTTCTTGGTCCACCATCTGCTTAAATCCCCTTCACAACTGTACAGACTTTTTTCACATTTACAGCTGCCACCATGTCGTATTGGAGGCTTTTTATAATAAAAGAGAACTCCACTAAAAGTCCTTTATTTAATCTGCGTCATGAGGTTCGGACATAAGCGCGCGAAATACCAGGCCCAGAGTCCCACATTCTAACCTCTCAAGACCATAGAATAAGAACACCACAGACCACCGAACAAAACCCTGATGCAACAGGTACCTTTGTTGCTTTTCCTGTATATAAATAATACTGTCGATTGTGTTGAGAATTTAAAAGTATTTATTTGCGGATGATATGAAACTATTCAGGAAAAGAGGAATTATTCTGCATAGCAACAGAGTTGCCGCAGTAGCGTTCATGCAGCGTTGTAACCTGCTTATGCGCAGTTTGGTTGTATGGCCGTCGAGCTAACGTGTTCCCGGCTGTTGTATTCGTTGTTGCGTATTCTATAGCGTATTCTATAGCGTATAAATATGGAAAGAAGACATTGTATGAATAATCCAAATAACTTTTGTTATATCTGTGGTAGTTACGTCGTACAGAAGCAATGGCAAACAATAACTTCTTTTGTGAAAAATGTATACCACGCTCATTTTGTCGTAAAAATTGGCGACTAAGAGAAGTCCTGGGCTCCTCGTATTATTTGTTCCATTTGCGTTGAAGCATTAAGAAAACTGGCAAAAAGGTAGGAAGGAAGCTTTGCTGTACCTATGGTATGGCGAAAGCCTTGGAGTCACAGCGGTGATTTTTATTTTTGTTCGTGTAATGTTCAAGGGTTCAATAGGAATAATAAGAAACAAATTATGTACCCCATCTATGACTTTGCTATTGGACCAGTTCCTCATGCACCAGATGTACCGGATACCTACTTCCCCAAAAGAACTAGAAAGGGTCATATCAGGGTCAGATGACTCAGATTTCACACCAGAATTGAGATAGCCCGAAGTATTTAACCAGAGCGAATTAAATGATTTATTTAGAGATTTGCACCTTCAAGCTTTTACCGGGATCGCGGAAAAGAGTTATGTCAAAATATAGATAGACCGCTAGTGTATCGCAACAATAGTCTTGACTTAGTTTCAAAATTACAAAACGCGCCGTATGTAAACGAAGAATGGCGCCTGTTTATTGACTCAATTAAGCGCTATTGGCTTCTGTTTCTGTTGCACATTCGGTCCAATTAAAAGTAATGTGGGAAAATTTAGGACATTTTTTGATGAAAATAAACTACCAACAACATCAGTTGTTGCTTTGATGGTGATCTTAAAGTGCTGTGTATGCATGTATGCGGACAACGGCGGGTTATACAAAATGTTCATGCTTTATTTGTGAGTGGGATAGTCCGGCAAGCAACAAGCCTTACACCTGGTAGCAAAAATGTATTAAGAGATAGCTTAGCTGACCCCAAAAAGGTTTAACTGCGTCCTCTTCATATCAAATTTGGCTTGATAAAGCAGTTTGTTAAAGCCCTAAACATAAAACGACATTGTTTCAAATATTTTTGCCATAAAATTCCCGTCATATCTGATGTCAAGATAAAAGAAGATATTTTGATAAATTTCTTTCGAACTCTAAAAACAAAAACTACGAAAGTATTGTTCAAAATACTTTCGTTGGTTGTAATATGAGTTCGAAAGTGCATTTCGTGTTTTCACACTAGAACTGTTTTCCTGAACATCGTTGAGCAGTTAGCATAGAACAAGGGGAGAGGTTTCACCAGGACATAAAGGTAATGGAACAGCGATACTAAGGCAGATGAAGCATAACGATAATGACTACTGCCGGATGTTAAAACGGGATATGCCCTTAAAAACACAGCCGATTATCCAGACAACGCAGCTTCCTGGCAAAAAGAGGAAAATTTTACTCAAAAAGTCTGAGTAATGATTTTTTTTCGCTTTTTTTAACTAGGAAAAAATGATATTTGCAAAAAACGTTGCGCGATGCAAATAAATGCACAGAATTTCTGAAACCAGCCTACCAAAATTATGTACAATCAGTTTTCAAAATAAAAACACCTATCAAAAACTTTTCGTACGGGCTAAAATCGTTTTGGGTGGGTGCGCTTTTAAAAATATTTAGAATCGAGTTTAAAATTCGTTTTCCCCCTCATTTTATTTTCCTTTACTTCGTCCAATTTTCTATTTTCTCCTCGTTCAGTTGCAGTCTCGTGGGAATGGCAACGACGCTCACAATTGCGGATTTCCGTTCTTTTATTTGGCAATTTTCCCTTAATTCACAGCGATTTCGACAACTGCTTTTAATCAGTTAAGAATAATCCTATAATAAAGAGTTTTACAAATATTGGAAAAACATTTAAATATTCATGAAATAGAGATAAAGCGTATTTCCCATTAGAACTAAAATAAATTACAATATTAATAAGGGTACACAGATTGGCTCCTTATTAATATGTCTCCGACATTCTATATTTGGTGTTTACTACTTTGGGCTCTAAAATCGAATTATTGAGCTATTGGCACCAATATTCACCTTGACAGGTTATAGGGTTGTCTTGATATGGCAATCCTAAAGGTTTAATCAAGCTCCCGTCATGTACAGTTCAGTGCGCACCTTACTACAACATTTGCTAAAAATTGTTCGATTACGACACAAAACGGGTAAGAAACGAGTTAGGAAATTTAAGTTGCCCGCGCGCGTGGTAATTGAATTTTCCCCAAACTGCGATTTTGCCGGATATTTAGAAGTCGCTTACAAGCAAAGTGAAAATAATGATTTACTATAAGATGTGAACGGAACAAAATTTGTGAGTTTTTCTATTTAATACCCGGGAGTGTGATTGAAAGTCAACGAGAAAATGTACCGCGCAGAGTTCACTCTTGAAAATAGTAATGTATTCACTAAGACACACCTTTTTCAGCTGTTAAGATATAGTTTCCTCCATAAGAATGTTTGACGCCCAGAAACTTAATTGTAATTTATCAGACGAACGTTCTTAAACGATACTTAGCGACCATTTTGATAAGATCGTACATAATAAAACGACTATATTTATCTATAAGTATGGTACGATTATAGTACTTACAGAACCAAATTACAGCAAAACTGATAAAAGCTATTACCTTATACAGAGTGATTCTAGACTTCATAGAAATTCAGAAAATTGCCTTAATATTTTGCGGGTCACATAGTGTGAACGTTTTCTTTTAGAATAATTGATGACATGGTGACAGTAGCAATTTTTTTATTATTATGTAGTAATATGTAGTACTTTTTTTTTCGATAAAATTTAAAAAAAATGGAAATACTGAAAGAGCAGACCATTTTTGTTGGAAAATTGTTCTTGCTCAATATAATAATTCTTAGACTGTTTTCGAGGTATCTGCGAAATATTAATAATATTTAAATTAAAAGAGATGTTTTATTTTACTTTTTTTGTTATAATAAGATAACTGTTGTAATATAATAGTATTAATCTGTCTGAAATATCACTCCATTAAACTTTATTTTTTCTGATCACGACTTGTCTTGAACCTACACGAAATACTTTACCTCCTTTATTTGCACTTTTCCAAAGATCTGCGAATTTTGGCCAAGAATTTTGGACTACTTTTAATTTCATTGGCAGCATCGTGGATGTTGTGCTATATGTTTCATCACAGACTTCCAGTTCAATTAATATTATTATGTTTCATTAAGAATTGGCAATATAGTTACTGGAACTTTGGTGCAGAATGGGAAGATTAATTTAGTTACCAAAGTGTTTAGATATCAAATAATGATTTTAGCCAATTGTTTTAAATAAGTGTGCAGTTAAAATAGGCAAGTCCTTTTTCCCCACGGTTTTCGATTTATTTTTATATTAATTTCAGGTATAAGAACGATGGGGTAAAAAACTGCTTTGCGCAAGCCACTATCAAACAAGGTTTTTATCATATTGGTATCATAAGAGACTGTCCTGATGCAGGTCACACTTTAAAATGCTTGAAATCATGCTGTAACTTCTAAAGTTGTGATTGCTGACATAATAGTAAAAATAGTATATTATGCAAAAAGTGCGGTAAACGGCATTTGACTCACGAGTGAGTTAAAAAGTTTACCGAACGTGTTGCATACTATACTTTTTCTACGACCCTTAGTTTTTGGGTACAGACGGGAGTAGAAAAAACTAATTTTCTGAAAAAAAAGTGCAACGATATGACTTTTCTCACGTCTTTATCTAGGGAACAACAACCCGTTGAAAATAATAATAATAATAATACATTTGTTCGGCTCCATTCAACATACAATACAATAAAATATTATAAATAGATAAATTGCAGAAAAACTGTTCGAAATTCAAACCCCATAAAATGATACATAAAAACTACTTCTAACTATTAATTCGCTTGAGTAACAAATAATTATAGTAAGATACTATGGTATGTAATATAAAGAATAGAGGAAAAAAACAAAAATAAAGTAGTAAAAAGTAATGGTGATAGGACGTTTAAAGAAAGAGGGATGGTATTGTAAAGTTTATACATATTGTAGGAAAAGCTTCTTTGAAAGACAGACATCTTGTGCGGTGGTGGTGAGAAAAGACCCTTTAATCTAAGGTTGAAACTGTGAACATCTGTCCTATTCGTTACTTTATTCGTCAAGTAAGGTGGACAGTTATTGAAAATAGTGTTATGGAAAAATACCAAGGAGTGTAGTCTACGCCTGTTCTCTAGTTTGTGCGAGACTGGGTCGTATTTTCTTATACCATAAATAATCCGTAGACAGTTTTTTGTACTCTCTATTTGTGTCGATTTTATCTAAGCATAGACTATACAAAATTTCACAATAGTGAAAATAACTTAACATAAAGATTCTGCTACTATTATTTTTCGAACTTCGGACAATAAATGGCGATGCGGATAAAGCAACCTTAAGTAGATGTATGCCGTTTGTACATAATACCCAACTTGGTCTCTAAAACGAAAATCGGTGTTAATTCTTAGACGAAGATTTTTGACACTATTTGTAAACTGCGAAACTCTGCTATCCACTTGTATATTAAGTTCAGACAACAAAAGATCCCTATTCTTTCCAAAGAGCATAACAGATGATTTGGTCCGATTAATTATGAATCCGCGAAGTTCCGAGAATTCAGTTAGTTCTTTTAAATCTTTATTAATTAATTCTTGTGCCATATACAAAGTACTGGGGACAAACGAATACTATAAATAAAAAAGACCCCAGTATAGAAGCTTGCAGCACACTGCAACTAACAGTTTCTCTAGCTGCTTGACCGAGAATTGTCTGGACATACTGTATTCGATAGCTAAGATATTAACATTTTGGCATTATCAGAAATTTCGTGTCAAATGGCTTCGAACAGACTAGAAGCACTAAAACAGATGACTGACCTCAATCTAAAGATTTTATAATGTCATCGGTAGTACTCTAAAGCGCCGTTACACAAATACGAGAGTTTTATCAAAAACTACCCCCCCCCCCCAAATCAAAGATGCTATACACTTGTGAGAACGTTTTTTGCAATCCTCGAAGCATTTCTGGTAAACACTTCCTGGTACAGCTTTGAGTTCTTCCAGCGATTTTTCTTTATCTCCTCAATCGTTCCAAACCTATTTCCTTTCATTGGTTTCTTGAGTTTTGGAAACATGAAAAAGTCGCAAGGGGCCATATTCGGTGAATATGGTGGCTGAGGCATGATTGTGGTTTTGTTTTTGGCCAAAAAGTTAGACACAAGCAACGATGCTGCTTCTTGCAAACGGGGCATAACTTCAAGATAATACTCTTTATTCACCGTACGACCTTGCAAGCAAGCAAAACCTTGATATTTGATCGAACTTGACGTGCTTTTTTCGGTCCTGGGCCATTGGGTCCAATGAGCTTTGGTTTCGACATCATAACCATATACCCATGATTCGTCACCAGTTACCACCAACATTGATTTCGTTTAACAGCTGTTGAGCGATGCTTCTTTGACGGTCCTTTTGTTCAAAATTAAGCAGTTTTGGAACAAATTGTGCTGCCACACGTTTCATGCTCAAAACTTCGGAAAAAATCGCATGGCACGAGCCAATAGAGATGCCAACGTCTTCAGCCACTTCTCTAATAGTTATTCGACGATTTTTTAATACCATTTATTTGATGTCTTCAACGTTTTCATCAGTTATTAACGTGCAACGGCGTCCAGAGCGAGGTTCGTCATCGGCGCCTTCTTGGTTATCTTATAAACATTTTTTTTGCTTAACCTTATATCTTTTTAAAAACGTTACACACATTTTCTTTATATTTTAGTTATGAGGTGCATCAAAAAAATCAACAAAAAATTATTTTTAATGTGGGGTACACTTGTATCACGTATGGTATGCCAGGATATTCATTTTGATTAGTCACGGTCATGCGCAATACAGTAAATATCAGTTGGTGACAGATATTTTTGATTTTTGAAATCATAGCACTAGCTTGATATGTTACCAATACCTGATTCGCAATCCAAATTTAGAGTTAGAACAATTACTGAATGACGATCTCGATGATGCTGACATAGAACTCTGTAATAGTG
Source organism: Cylas formicarius (assembly GCF_029955315.1). Taxonomy (NCBI): domain Eukaryota; kingdom Metazoa; phylum Arthropoda; class Insecta; order Coleoptera; family Brentidae; genus Cylas; species Cylas formicarius. The sequence goes on along the minus strand of NW_026844352.1, from coordinate 22,932,685 downwards.
AAGAAGATAGTGATGATGTTCCGGAAATGATAGATTCTGAAGATGATATAATAGAAGGAATAAATAAGGGTGGTGCTCTAATGAGTGAAATAGTGTCTGAAGATGTGATTATAAAAGAAGAAAATGACAGTGGTGCTGTGAGCAGTGTAATAGAGACTGACTATAGTGAAGAAATCTTAGAAAAAGGTAGATTATTCTATCCAATCAAAGATAACACAAAATGGTGTAAAATGCCACTTAGACAAAAACCTGGCCTATACTAAATCAACACAGTATCAATATTGCTTCAAAACTTGATTCATTTAGACTGTTTGTGACAGACGAAATTATACAAATAATGTCTGGCATACTGATGTAATGCAGAACAGGTAAAGTTATCGAATTATATATGGCATTATTCACTAATAATACCTATCCCTGTCCAATTTTTCAGACTTTCAAACTTTGGAATGACAAACACCCAAATCAAACACAACCTCTACAACGCATATGGAAACCAACAGGTGCTGTTGAAATAAAGGCATACATTGGCCTCATTTTGATCTCAGGTGCCTTTCAAGCTTCAAAAGAAACGATAGTAATGTTGTGGTGTACCAAGAGAGATTACACTAGACCAGTTATTCCTGCAACTATGTCTCGCTCACGTTTTCAATTGTTGACGAGTTTTTTTCGTTTTGACGATCCGAAAACAATGGAAGTCAGAAAGAAAACTGATAAGCCTGCACCGGTAAGAGAAGTTTTCAACATGTTTGTGGACAATTTCAAAAAGTGTTATAATCCCGGAAGCCACATTACAGTAGATGAACAACTAGTTAGATTTAAAGGTCGTGCTTCATTTAGAGTTTATATGAAAAGTAAACCAGATAAATATGGTCTGAAAATTTGGGCGGCAGCAGATATTGAAAAAGCAAAAAGCAGCAGAAAATCATCCAGGCGAAAGAGTCGTCTTAAATCTTGTCGGAGATCTTGCAACCGGTTTGTCCCTAGCGGATAAACTATTAGAGAAACAAATGACTCTTTGCGTTACATTACGAAAAAATAAATCTTATATTCCCGAAGAACTCTTGCCAAAATCTTATAAATCCATTTTTTCGTCAATGTTTGGTTTTCGGAAACAACATACAATTGTGTCCTATGTGTCTAGCAAGAATAAGGCTGTTCTTATGTTGTCTACGGAGCATCATGATATTTCTGTTGTGGGAAAGTACAAGCCTGACATAATACTTCATCATAATAAACAAAAGGTGCTGTAGACTCTACCGATAAAATGGTAAAAGAATATTCAGCTCGTCGAATTAGTAATAGATGGCAATGGTTATTTCTTATTATTACTTATTTTTTCTTTTAAATTTTGTTTCGAAAAATTCAAACCATTGGAGAGACTCTTACGCAGAAAAATGGGAGTAGTGATTCAAAGCAAATTCTACATTCCTTAAAACCATTTTTATTTGAAATTAACAACGACTTATAATAGTAGTGGGGTATCTCCAATCTGTATACTTACACTTTCGTTTAGGCTGAGCTTGTTCTTAGAGTTTATTAACGCCATCCGCAACGATAAATCACCAAACAAAGAATGCCCAGCACAACGAAATTTGCAAAGTAATCGTATATATGATATACCAAAAACTTGCCACTCACCCTCTCGTTGTCTACACCCGCACTCATCGCTAAATTTATTCTGGTTCATTTGTTACCAGATCATTCCGGCCGGTGAATAACATTCATAAACAAAACAGGCAAACGTTAAGAGGGATACTTTAATGAAACGTTGTACGATTTAGAAGATAGAACAGTAGCGCAGAGAAAAAATGCTTGTAAGTAAACTCAAACTCCAGTTTCCGTAAATTCAATTTAAAAAATTGAATTTAATTGAAATTAATTGAAGATACTTTTCTTTATAAAAAGCACTTACATACTTTACAACGGAGGAGGGGATTTTTATACTTTATTCTTGGGTTTAGAGGGAATCGATGAAAGAGTGCAAGAGAAGAGAAAGAGAGTGGAGAGAGAAAAAAAAAGGCAGAAAGAAAACAAAGCAATTTTTTGGTTTAGTTTGTAGATGGGATCAAATGGTCGTGGCACTTATTAATTTATTTACTACTACTGCTACGAAAGCACGGATCTATATTTAACCGTGAAAAACTATTCATGCCTTTTGTTATTTCCTCATCTCTAATAATTTTATATAGAAAGTCGTTTTGTTTATTCTACGACACTGGTATAAGATCATTGTAACCACGTGTTATGAATTATGTTCCTCCCATAGCCTGTCTCCCCAAGAGACTATTGTGTTCGTTTACGATATATCATAACCTTCAATGGTAATGGAATATCGATTTCGACGATATTAGTTTCGTCTAAGAAAATGTTTCGGATGTGTAAAACAGAGGGAGAGCCATATTTATATATTGAGGCGTTGTTAAACTATGTTAAAAGCGAATCAATTATAAAGTTGTATTTGTTTGCATTATGTAAGTACTTTTTAACGCAGTCCCAATGATTATATATGCAAAATTGAACAAAACCTGCAACAATTCATGCATCGAAATTCTCGAACAACCTCCTATTCTCCAATAACTCCCAAACTAAGCGTAGATGATGCGGATAATGCATACATGGCAACCCATGACAAAATATTTTTCCCGTCGTTATACCAAACCAATTTTCTATAAAGGGGAATATTGAAAGAAATGGCGGAAACAAATCTCAAGTTATTAAAAAAATGGTTTCAATACCAATTATTCTAAATATGATAGACACTTCAGGTGATACTTGGGAAAGCATGGTTGCCGTAAAAACTCAATTTTGTGTGCTGAGATGCAGGATGGTGGAGTTTTCAAAAATAAAATGTATTTTTTTAATCTACGTAATACCACTTTAGATATTTTAATATAATAAAATTAAAAATAAAACAATGCCTCTTGACGCTTCTGTGCCAAATTTCATTAAAATATTTAAAGTGATATTACAGATATTAAAAACATACATTTTTGAAAACATTATCACCTTATATCTCAAAAGTTAAGACGTTTAGTACATTTGGTATTATTGGTATTGGTATTAAAGGGGGGCGCCCTCGCGGGCGTCCGAGCACTTAGGCCAACAGATGGGCCCGTTGTGCCCCCAGGCCGCATTAGAGGGCGTCCCGAATGCCGCCCCTCCTATAGAAGATCAGCAACTCCTTTAGCCCAATAACGTGCACTGAGTCCGGATCGATCAGGGCCGTTCCGAAGACTCCCAATCTTGCCCATGTCAAGGCAGGGCACTCGGTGAGCAGATGATACGGGGTCTCCTCCCCTTCCATGCACCACCTACACTCCGGGTCGTCTCCAATGCCTAGTAAGCAAAGATGCCTCCTAAGCCTGCAATGTCCTGTGTAGGCCCCTGTTAGTGCTCTACACTCCCTTTTGGTCAGTCTAAGCAGCTCCCTGGTCCGAGGAAGGGCGGGCCCATCCATCATAAGCCTCGCCTGCCTCATTCCCGGAGCAACTCTCCAGCCCCCCACGGCTTGGTCTCTCGCCCAGGCTTCGAGAGCTCCCCGCCTCACACACGGGGCAATCCCCAAGCGGGGCTCTGGACCTATATGCCTATGCGAGGAGTCCTCTCTGGCTAAGGCGTCCGCTGCCTCATTGCCCCGGATACCGGTGTGACCCGGGACCCAGATCAACGTGACCTTTCTCTCCTCAGCCACCCTCCTCAGTACCCCTTTGCACTTCTTTATCAACAAGGAGCGCGTACGCACTGACTTCAGCGCCATGAGTGCAGCCCTACTATCCGAGCAGAAGAAGACCCTCCTGCTTCCGTGGTTGAGCCGAAGCACCTCTCTGGCCGCCTTCAATAAAGCGAAAATTTCCGCCTGAAGCACAGTGCAGTACTGACTCAGAGGGACCGACAAGCTCGATCCCGTTGTCTCGCAGTACGCTCCAGCTTCGGCCAGATCTCCCATTCTGGACCCGTCCGTGTACCGACAAGTCCATCCCAGGAGCCATTTCAAGTTTCTACAAGTAATCGTCACGGTCGTACGGTTTTACCACGGTTAAGGAACTTTAAAATGCTTAAAACGTCAAAGCAATAAATGCACTATATTTTTGGTCATGAAATAATCAATCATTTATTAAAAAACGATTTTAATCCTTTGTAACAGAAATTTTAGAAGATTTTTGAGATAAGTTAACTAGTTACATCGTGGAGACCACTAGGTTAGCAGTAACAAACATGATAAGAGAGCATGGAATCCTCTTTTCGCCAGCTGAATGCTTTTTACTAACAGATAAAACGACCTCAGATTATTTATTGCTTTTCATAAAAACTTTTAAAAATGGGTTTGATTTATTTTATTTTTAGTTTTTGTAGGTGATTTATTTTTATTATTTATCTTTATAGATTCTATCAGAAGCGGCTTGTTTTTTGTTACGCTCTGAAGTTCGAGAATTTTTTTAAATGATTTTCCAAGGTAATTCCGATACATTAATTGATCTACCGAACAAATTAGAATTAAACATCAAATGTCTGTCTCCCCTTTCGTGAAGTGCTACTATAACTGAGTTTTTTAGTGCATTTATCTTGTTTAAAACATAAGTTAACTAGGTACATCGTGGGTACCACTAGGTTAGCAGTAACAAACTTGATAAGAGAGCACGGAATTCTATCTTCGCCAGCCGAATGCTTTTTACTAGCAGAAAAAATGACCTTAGATTATTTGTTGTTTAAAAATGGTTTTGTTATTATTTTGTTTTTAGATTTTGTTGGTGATTTATTTTTATTATTTTTTTACAGTTTCTAAAAAAAGCTAATAAAATTTTCACTAAGCAGGTTGCTTTTTGTTACACTCTGAAGTTCGAGAATTTCTTTTAATGATTTTCCAAGGTGATTTGGACACATTAATTGATTTAAAGAACAAATTAGAATTAAACATCAAATGTCTGTGTTTCCTCTCGTGAATTGTGACCGTAACTTACTTTTTTAGTGCCTGGGCAAATTCATCTCCTTTAAAAGATGAGTTAACTAGGTACATCGTGGTAGCCACTAGCTTAGCAGTAACAAAATTGATAAGAGACCTCAGATTATTTATTGCTCTTTATAAAAAGTTTTAAAAATGGGTTTGTTATTATTTAATTTTTAGTTTTTGTTGGTGATTTGTTTTTATTTATTTTTTACACAGTCTATAAGAAGCTATATAATAAGATTTCCTAAAAATTGGATTCAATTCCGAACAAATATTAGTGTGTGTACGTAATAATAATCTTTGAATATTATCCAAAATATAAAATCCGCAGGTTCAAGACCTTTTGATTTAATAGCAGCTGTATAACTACGGCCTGGTTTTTAAGCGAGATGCTAGAACGATGCGTTTGGATGAAATTATTCAAATTTTCCAAACGGGGACAGATAATAAAACAAAACCGTATCGGTTTTAAAAATGATTTGCGCCGATATTCCAATCCGTTTATGTAAATGCCTTTTTGGGCAAACTACGGAATTCCGTATAATTTGGACAATTTTCGCCCGTCTCGGGCACGTAAAACGGGCTGCAAAAACGAAATTCCGTGTAATCACAAAGGGCTGTTACCCGGTCGCGCAGGCGAGTACAATCAGATGTGCAAATAATAATGTGATTGTTAATGTAATTTCTATGAATTTGCCTATTGAAGGGGACTTGTGTCCATCGATGGGCAAACAGAGAACACAATTCAACCGTTATAATGCAAAAGATCCACATAATTCGAGCGACGATTGTTCTGTTTGATTGGCTTTTCGACTGGACAATGTTAACACTGAATCGTTTTGGAAAATCGGCCGCCTCTGTTTTTGAAATAATTGCCACGTATGTACCGGAACAATTCTTCGCGGTTTCCTTAGGCTAAATTTGCGTTACATAATCTTATCTTACCAAAGACTATTTCAAAACGATGCTCGATAAATTGTTACGACTGAACTAATGCTGTTAATGTGGTGTAAAATTGCAATTATATAGTGTCCCACTTAAGAACTGTACACCCTTGTAAAATCTTTGTTTTCGGTTGGATTTTCTTTTTTTTTTAGATGATGTTTCTTATTACAACAACCTGAAGTCATGGCTAACTGGGACTAAATTTCGATGTCAAATATCGACAATGGCTATTAGTAATTTCTTTAAGAAGTGTCAACCAATTCTTATTCAGGACTACATAAAACTTAACTTTACTAGTTTGATCATTCTTTTTTTGTTGGATAGATTTCACTGCAAGACACGAATGATTTTTTTTAATTCAATATTAGAGAGGATTAAATATGAACTAAACAGACTTTACAACGCTCTATTTTTTTAATTCAAGAGGATTGTTAATTCTCATCTAATGATGACAAAAACAGAAATATCAAAATTGGTTGAGGTCGGAACACTGTTTCCTTTGTAAAACAATGTTTGCCACGGAGAGCCGAATGTTCGGCTGTCAAATTCACTCGCTAATTTATATTTCAATTTTGTTTACATTGTACATTTAGAATACTAAGATTTGTTAATGCTGTTGTTTTAAGATGATACTAAAAAATAAGTGCACCTTAAAAAGTGTTTTTTGTCATTTTTGAAACGTGTTGCTTAATTAAAATTTGTAATATATTAAAATCACATACACAAATCGTTATTTACAAGATTTACAGTTTCTTTTTAAACATTGAAAACTTTGGTCATTGCTCTAGTTACTTTTAAGTAATCTTGAATACTGATAATAATAATCTGTTGTCATTTTATTTGAAAAAATCTCTAAAGTACTTCTCGCTTCAAAAAACTGAGGGAGTTTAAGTCGATACTATATGAAAAAATCGTTTTATTTCTGTTTACTAAGATCTATTCAGCAGAAAGGAATTATCAAAATTGAGCAATAGACAAACATTCTACGGGAGTAAGGTTTATGCGAACTTTATGGAAAATAGTATAGTTAGGTTTTGCGTAGTTCTGAATAAGAATTCGTTGACACTTCTTAAAGAAATCCCCAATTGTCCTTCCCGATATTTGACATCAAAAATTTAGTCCCAATTGGTCATGGCTTCAGGTTGATGTTATAACATTAGATTATAGTGTTTTTTTGGGAAATCTATGCAGAAAAAAATTCTCAAAATCAAACCGTAAGCAAAGATTTTACAATGATGTATATTTCTCTCTTTTGTTAAATAGTTCCAGTTGACAATGACTTTAAGTTGATGCAATAAGCAAAACAAGGTTTTAGTGCATATTTCAGAGATCTATTCAACAAAAAAAATATCATCTAAAACAATAAATAGACCAAGATTTCACAAGGGTAAACAGTTCTTAAGTAAAGAATTTGAGTTAACTATTATGCATAAATCACGATTCCCAGTAAATCGACCATTTTTTTAATGTTCCTGTTTCTGTTGCAATTGAAGTGACGGAATTATTACTCTCATACGCTTCCTCGAGAATGCACTTTGCATCAAGATACCTAAACACTTTCATTATGCCTTTGTCACATCGTTCGTTGCTTCCTAGTGAATCAATATCAAGGAATGGACTTCAGGTTGACTTTGGAATGCCAATTAACTCCACTGTCCTCCTAATGCCCTCTGACGTGTTAAATTTTCTGGAATGTTATGTCTAACTAACCAAAGTTGATTGATCTCATTTCAAGCAGTTTTTTAAATTTTAAGTACGTAGAAACAGTATTTGCAATTGTCTCATAATACAGGTAAAAATATAACTATTAAATTAATTTTATCTTCAGATATTAGTAACGTTCGATGTTCCGTTGTTTGTATCGTTTAAGTAGTACTAGGGGTACTACGGGTCAATATTTCTGAATTCACACAACTGACCAAAACTTGACAATTTAGAACATTAAGGCGTGAGTGAAATATGTGAATATAGATTTTAAAACTATCCCTAGATGTAATTCTGCAGTTAACATTACTATCAATTAATACATTATGATACGTACACTGTTTTATTAACAATTGTGCCTTTGTTTTTATTTATTACATTATAATTAGTAATATGTGTTGACAAACTTGTGCAATGATAAATTTAGCTTCTAGCTTTTGCTATGGGCTGACAGAATTGTCCGAATTTTCACAACATTGTTTGTACCTGTCATGTCCCAAACTTCCATCGCAGTCCCAGTTTGATATAGTCAATGTAAACGTTTCCAAGACTTCATTCTGCAACTGGATCAGACGCTCTGCTGAGTGGCTCAATTGAGCTTGAAATTTCACTTCAGCTGATATTTCAGTTATGTCAAGATCGTTGGGATAACAAAGTTTCTTCGCTCCTTGAATCTTTTTGTAAAAAGGAAATTTATTTTTGTCCGCTTCCGGAACTAACCGATATTCCGCATTATGAAATTGCCCACCAAAAATAGTGACAATTCATATTCATCAGTGAGTTGAACAACAGGCTTCTATTTTGTGTACTCCATAGTTCTATTTGGTGTACTGGTTTGGGATTCTCTTACAACTGCAGCAGTATCTACTACAGTGCCTTCCTTCCTGAGATTCATCTGAGCAGCATACATTAGTTCTGAAGTACTTACTGTTGTTCTTAAGCTAATAGTTTTACGCCGTTTAAGATTTTTTGCCGGAACTAGTAAAAACGGGGGGCATTCTTTCTCCAGAAAGAGGTGAATGAGTAGAATTTGGAAACCAAATCACTGTTTCTAACCAGCTTTGGTTCTGAGATATAAAGCTGCATCATATTTCTTTGTGAATAATGAGTTGAACTGAGAAAACTTTGTATGAATAAGTATAGATTGCTATTCTGGGTACATCCATAACGTAATTTTTCAAAAGTACCAACTTAACCTCTAATTTACGCGAGTCGCGTGCCATCAGTTTTTCAAAAGACCATGTTAAATTTTTACTTCTTCAGAGCTTAACCGAAACTGTTTCGGTCAAGCTCTGAAGAAGCCAACAGGATGATTGGCGAAACGTCAGCAATTTCGACTCAACAAAAACCGATGCAGAAGGAATCCAGCAGTTTTGTAAAAAAAACTTCAAACTTGTTTCCCCTCTTTTTTTCTGTGTAACTAGCATCTTCAAAGATGGGAGGAAACTCAATTATGAATATCACCGTCACCATGTCCTGCAGTAGGAAAGATCATGTCCTCTTAAAACTTCGACTATGTACCTAAGCCGAATATGTGTGATTCGATTGGCAATTGGCAACCTCAAAGTTTCTGATTCAATTATTCATTTGCCAGTATCTAATTAAGCTATCTTGAATACTGTCGCTGTCAGAAATTCTCAGAAAATTAATTTAAGATGTATCTGTTTTTTTAAAGAATGTTTTTGCATAATTAGCATGAAATCACTATCACTATCACATTTGCCTGTTTTGGTATTAACGAAAGTAAGTATATGAATATTAAAAAACTCGGTTTGAATTTATTAAAAATTTATTAAATTCAGCATACCTTACTTATAAGACTTCCCCAACTGATCCTAATCGGGAAATATTATAATAACAATTGTCAGAGCAAATAACATTCTACTTGTTATCGGCATACAGAATTGTCGGTGACACATTGACCGACAAAACCATCAAAATAAAAATTTTTTGGACATTCCATTATAAAAACACTTCCGAAAACGCAAAATACGAACACGTCACATCTGATGTGAAACTGTGTTCTGAACATACGCTCCGGAAATTGGTTGCAAATTTGCAAAGGATCGTACTCGCTTAATACGGTGGCGGCTTGGGTCAAATTCTGTCCGTCCTACAACACAGAAAACTTATACTGTCAGAATTAGTTTCATTCGATATTTGAAAGATGACTTTTGGGATGGTGGAAGGACTTTTTGTAGGACTGATATAAAAATTTTCATTCTTTCAAAATGTTATCCCATTAAATGAAACAGTTTTGACTACGATTGTTAAATGTTATAGTTGTGTGGGGAGATATATAAATCGTTGGAGCTGTAAGTATGTAAATTCCTACACACGTAAGCAAAGTGGAAAAGTAAGTCATTTCTTCTGTATAGTGTTTATATCGATTTATAACCATTGGTTAAATATAGTTTGTTTAATCATCCCATTTTCTTTCTAAAATTGAACTGAGGTGGCTTTTACTTGATTAAAATCCATTTAACAAAATAAATAAGACCTAAAAGTTCGGATTTTCACGAAATTATATATATTCACATAACAATTGTTTGGACAACACCGTGTCTTTATCAGAAGTCATTTGATCGACATTTGATAAAGACACGGTGTTCTCGAAACAATTGTCATGTGAATATATATAATTTCGTGGAAATCTGAACTTTTAGCACTTATTTATTTGGTTTAATTTTATTTCGTTTTACCTTTCCAATATGTGTCAATAAGTTTTAAATTCACTACAAACATAAGGAAAGTGTAAAAGTAAGTCATCTCTCCTGTAAAATATATTTTGTTTCATCAAACAATTTTTTTTGGTTTTACTTTTCCAATATGCGTCAATAAACTTTAAATTCTCTTCAAACGTAAGCAAAGTGGGAAAGTTAATAATTTCTTCTGTTAAACTTTTTATATCGATTTATACTCATTGGTAAAATATATTTCATTTCATCAAGCATTTTTGTTTCGTTTTACTTTCCCAATATATCAATAAATTTGAAATTCGCTACAAACGTAAGCAAAGTGGAAAAGTAAGTCATTTCTCCTGTAAAGTGTTTTTATAGATTTAAACTCATTGGTAAAATATATTTTGTTTCATCAATCAATTTTGTTACGTTATACTTTTCCAATATGTGTCGATAAATTTTAAATTCGCTACAAACGTAGGCAAAGTGGGAAAGTAAATAATTTCTTCTGTAAATTGTTTATATCGATTTATACACATTGGTAAAATATATTTTGTTTCATCAAACAATTTTCTTTCGTTTTACCTTTCCAATATGTGTCATTAAGTTTTAAATTCACAGCAAACGTAAGCAAAGTGGGAAAGTAAGTCATTTCTCCTGTAAAGTGTTTTTTGCTTTATACTCATTGATAAAATATATTTTGTTTTATGAAATAATTTTTTTCATTTTACTTTTCCAACATTTATCAATAAATTTTAAATTCGCTTCAAACGTAAGCAAAGTGGAAAAGTTAGTCATTTCTTCTGTAAAATCTTTATATCGATTTATACTCATTGGTAAAATATATTTTGTTTCATCAAACAGTTTTGTTTCGTTTTACTTTTCCAATGTGTGTCGATACATTTTAAATTCGCTACAAATGTAAGTAAAGTGGAAAAGTAAGTCATTTCTAGTGTAAAGTGTTTTTATCGATTTAAACTCATTGGTAAAACATATTTTGTTTCATCGAATAATTTTGTTTCGTTTCACTTTTCCAATATGTGTCGATAAATTTCACATTCGCTGCAAACATAAGCAACATGGAAAAGTAAGTCATTTACTCTGTAGAGTGTTTTTATCAACTTAAACTCATTGGTAATAGCAACAAGTGCGGTAAACGGCGAGTCAGTTAAAAAGTTTACCGAACGTGTTGCATACTATATTTTTTCTACGACGGTTAGTTTTTGGGTATATTTTCGCAAAACAACACATATACATTCACTGACATGACCGTCAGAATTGACAAACTTTAAAATTCAAAGCGTGGGAAATATCACCGAAGACATCCGATTGCTCCCAAATCCCTGCGGTAAAATCCCGGAAATGTCCGGAAACGAAACTGACGTGATAAAGCAATCAAGCAATTTTTTTTCATTTTACTTTTCCAATATGTGTCGATAAATTTTAAATTCGCTACAAACGTAAGCAAAATGGAAAAGTAAGTCATTTATTCATTAAAGTGTTTTTATTGATTTAAACTCATTTTTAAAATATATATTATTTCATCAAGCAATTTTGTTTCGTTTTACTTTTCCAATATGTGTCGACAAATTTTAAATTCGCTACAAAGGTAAGCAAAGTGGAAAAGTAAGTCATTTATTTTATAAAGTGTTTTTATCGATTTAAACTTATTGGCAAAATATACTTTATTTCATCAAGCAATTTTGTTTCGTTTTACTTTTCCAATATGTGTCGATAAATTTTAAATTCACTACAGACGTAAGCAAAATGGAAAAGTAAGTCATTTATTCTTTAAAGTGTTTTATCGATTTAAACTCATTGGTAAAATATATTTTATTTCATCAAGGAATTTTGTTTCGTTTTACTTTTCGAATATGTTTCGGATATATCCACCCGACTACTAGAATTGTAGAATTTAATTAGTATAATATTAAACCTATATACAGATTTAATAATTGCAGAGAAATTTTGGATACACATTATTTTCGTATTATTTATATTTTCCGTTGAATTATAATAACAATAGATTAGATATGGTTTATTGGGGCAATAAATGCTACCTTAATCATGTATCCTGCCTTTGTCCTCGCAGAACATAGTTATATGGAGTCCTAAATAATATCAAATATACCAATAATAAGAAAAATCCATTTCTATTAGTTATCTTTTATGGGCCATTGGAAAACTCCATATTTCTTCTGAATTTGTTTGGTATAAAGCAGTAGTTAAAATAAGTGTTTGGAGGAAAAACTTCAATTTTGAACAATTTGAAGGAGCGATGAATTTCTTCTCAATAAAATTGATCAACATGGTTTTTTAAAATTATATTACAAATGAACTCGTATTATCTTACGTATAAAGCCAGCGATTTTTATATGGCCCCTAACTTCAGCTAAGCGAATGGATACAACTAGGGTAACAGTTCGAAAAATATGGTGTTCGATATTAATACCGGACAATAAGTAAAGAGCAGTTTATTATGAATTGATTTTACCTCTATCTCCAGTGGTGACCCGTCTGCCATCATAATGTGGTCAGCTAAAACAATGCGTATTATATATCATATTTTTTTCGATTGCTTTATAATATTTTTTTTTAAACATCGTTAGCTATGTTAAAACAGATGTGATGATATGGACATTCGAGTTGGCCGGCATCAATCGCTCTTTTCGCACGGTATTATGTGGGTCGATGAAGTTTGTTTTGAAATATGCAGAGTTACTCAAAAGAGGTACATATCGAATTTATATTTTTTCTTACGCAACATTCAACATATTTTTTTAAGTCTTTAATTACTATATGCTCAATGAAGGTAAATTACTTTTCCAATGAACGCTAATAGTTTTCTTCACACCGATTACCAAAATTTTACCAATTCGTTCTTCCTGAGGGTAATTTCACATTTTACCTAATTAAAATGCAACAATCGTTGGCAACGACTAGAATTTTGTGTCACTGTCAAATTTTTGTTTCCAAAAAATAATTAGTGTCACCTAGGTCAACGCCTACTATTACTGAAAAAATAGTAGGGTGCTGTATGATACATTTTTGAGACAAGTAAGCGTTTTGGGTACAGGAAGCACTAATATGGCTTTAAACGACTCCTAATTCTGCGTCACAACAAGCCAGTAAATACGGGATGTTGAATTTAATTTTGGGTTTTTTAATAAGATGTGTTTGTAAACTTTTGCGCATTTTTTTTTATCGCTGTGTATAATACTAAAGTAAAACTAAAGTAAAATGTGGTGGTCAACTATATTAATATTATTAATATGATTATGCGCAGCTCGTTACATGTTACAGGTTTAGATATAAGAACTAGCGATACTTATATATATATATATATATATATATATATATATATATATATATATATATATATATATATATATATATATATATATATACATGCACATTTTTTGGGCACCTTGTATATTTAAAAGTAATTTTGAAATATGCTCTTCATGGGCCCAGATTATTTTTCGTGCAAAAATTGACCGGAATATGGTGAGCCACCTCATGTGTACCAGTTAGCTTAATTAAAGTAATAATAAATATACGAATTTTTTCTCATCGTATTCATATAGTTTTTTAAATATCGTAAATTAAAAAGGCAAAATATAATCGTTTTACTACTTATCTTGCATTTTCGTACGTTTCAGTTATAATCGAGTTTCTGGGTTACCATTTAAAATTATGGTCAACACAACTACGCAGTAATAAATTAAATAAGAACTTACCGGCTCCGAAAGCTACCAGAACACAAAACACTAAAGCGATTGACATTATAAATATCTTGAGGCGTGTAGATCTGGACAAAATCGATATAATTGGAAAACGCATTCGGACTTTTCATGATGATTTTTATTGTCGCTTTATCGGTCGGATTCGTTAGATTCGAATTTTTAATCCGCTATCATTTAAGGATATTGCCCATAAATGGCTTATGGAACACGTTTGACACAAACAAATGCTCCTTAATAATATTTGCACTCCTTAATGGTTTTAAAATATTATCGCTGAATTATGAAAATTAATTTGCAAACACATTTGTCGAGGTTACGGTAAAACGTCAGGTGAACTTTATTCTACTTGATTTAAAAAATATATCTGTCGCAATAGAAATTGTAATTGTGATATGTTTTAAGGCCTAGAAGAGCGAAGAATAACAATGAATGCAATTTAATTATCCGTTGTAAATGGCATCTTAGGGATCTTGTTTGTAAAGGTTTTTTCTATTTAGAATCCTTTTAAGAGACACATTTTTGGATTTAAAAGAAGACTTAATCTTGAACCCCACAAAGGAGCACTATTTTAGCATTCCGCATCTTCAGATTTGAAAAAAAAAAATGCTTATTTGTCAACGTGTTTTATTTTTCTAAAAACACAATTATGATACTTTTGGAGCAATTTAGAAAAGAAATAGTGAAACGTCGTCATCTGCAATTATTATTACTTTGCCGTATAGCGTGAAAAACTCTGTACGATGATATGTGTTGCAAATTTTATTTTTTGTTTATATAAATCTTCGGCATTTCGAAGTAAGCACTTCATACGTCCCTGTGATGAAGTACGTACGTTGTACTTTTTAATATTTCCATGCTTGGGCAGCAGATGTTTTAGGCGAAATGAACATTTTAAAATAATGGCGGGACAATATTGCACAGAAATTCATTATAAGGACTGGGAAAGTTTTAACTTTAAACACGACAAAAACTTTTTTTCGTTATGTAGCATTTTTGCTGCAAATGCTGGGGTATCTCACCCTTGTAGATCTAGAACATTTTCAACCATCCGTGTCCCGTTGCTAACACTTCACCTGGATGGAAGAGTGGATACATTTTACCTTTTTAAATAAAACATATGAAGTGATTCAGAAGTAAGTTTTTATAGGCTGTCAATGACACATAATATTATGTCGTTGCCATACTGAATTTTATTAAAAAACTCGATCTTTTTTTGAAGTTAAAATTACAATAATGGAGCCGTTTATTTTGAAAGTGGCTTAAGTCCATTTTTATCTTTTATCAAGTTGGCACTTGTGACATTTATAATTTATGGTGAACTCTCAAAAAATAAATCGGTATTGAAATATACTTAGTACATTTGAGAATTTTATATCACGTACAATTTTCAAAATAATATAAATAATAAATAAATAATAAATTCTGAAAATCCTAATTTTGAAAGTGACTTAAGTCACTTTTTATTGACGTCAACTAGTGGGCCCCAAAATGTGGAAAGGAGTGATGAAGGTAATTTAAATTATGTTTTGATATTAAATTGAAATTTAAAATATAATATTTAATTTTTCCTCAACAGAGGAACTGAGAATGAGAATTTACAAAACAGCACCTTCAAAGAAGGATTCAGAGAACACAGAAGTTGTACTTATATTCATAAAATTCGTAAAATTAAACGGAATTCTGGGAAAAGATACGATACACAATCGGGAAAAATTATTCCTGACAAAGTTTTTCAAAACGAAGATTGCCAATGCTGAAAAGACTGCTTGAAAAATTTAAATGAAATAGAGAGAAAACGTATTTTCGAAATGTTTTGGAACTTTGGAGACTTTAATAAGCAAAATGAAGACGTCAAGGAAACGGAATAGGACCATGTAGAAATGAAAGTTTTACGTATTGGTTAAATTCTAAAACAGACAAAGTTGCTGTTTGTAAAATTTCTTTTTAGATACTTTTCAAATAAGCGAAGGACGATTGAAACGTGTATTAAAATCTAAAAACGTTGGCAACGATTTACGTGGGCCTTTGCCTGGATTGTAGAGAAAAATATGTGATGAAGCAAATATGATTATTTAAAACCATATTGACAGTTTCCCGAAATTTGAATCACATTATACTAGGGACCATAATCCCGACAGAAAATATCTCTATCCTGAACTGGATAAATTTTTTTAATTTTTATGAGCTTCACTGTGAAGAAAATAATTTTAAAAAAATATATTCAAAAAGGATTTTAATCTACATTTCCACCAACCATGCAAAGACACATGTCAAAGATGTGATCTATTAAACATTAAAGTAAAAGCATCAGAAATCCATGAAGAACAGAAAAAACTTATCGAAGAACATATATATTCATATGAAGCTAGCACAATCGGCTAGAAATGCGTTAAAATAAGATCAAGAGCGAGTATCAAGTAATCCATCTCATTATTTTGGCTTTTTATTCGATTTGCAGAAAGTGTTACCATTCCCAAAGTTTTAAGGCCTAGAAGAGCGAAGAAATGAGAGCAAGAAGCATTAAGATGAATGAATACAATTTAATTATCCGTTGTAAATGGCCACTTAGGGATCTTGTTTGTAAAGGTTTTTTCTATTTAGAATCCTTTTAAGAGACACATTTTGGGATTTAAAAGAAGACAATCTTGAACCCCACAATATACCTCTACTACTTCAAATCACTCCCGCGTACTGAGAATGTTAACGAATAACTAAAAATCTAATTTAAATGTTTTTTTCTCTTTTTTTAAGCTATATGTAACGGTCTTAAGCTCTTTCACTTTTTGTAACAAAACAAATTTTTATTTTGACAGTGACCTAAATCGAACTGAGGTGGCTTTTACTTGATGAAAATCCATTTATCAAAATAAATTAGAACTAAAAGTTCAGATTTTCACGAAATTATATATTATGACACGACAATTGTTTCGACAAAACCGTGTCTTTATCAAATTTGATAAAGACACGGTGTTGTCGAAACAATTGTCGTGTCATAATATATAATTTCGTGAAAATCTGAACTTTTAGTTCTTATTTATTGTGACCTAAATCCTATTAAGGTAAGCAAGGTCATATTATACACTTAATAATAACGACTTTTTAATAGGATGTATAAAATTAAATTAACATTGCAAATCAACCATATATCTTATGTATATTTTTAATTTTGTAAAAACGCAAAACCTTAAGTATTTCAAATTAAAGATAAATGGACTTAAGTCACTTTCAAAATGAACGGCTCAATGTCAATGTCAAAAAAATGTTTCAAATTTTTTCGGCTTTAATAGCGATAGGATTAAGCATTAAGGAGTTTAGGATGACTTTTGTATCTGGACAGCTTCATATGAACGTAATTCCTAAACCTCTAAACTTAGAGTTATAAACAGGGCGGTTATGTTATAAAAATAAATAATTTTAAAATTATTACTACAATGCCTACAAACAGGCAGAATTATATCCATTTGTAATGACGTCTTGCTCGTTGCCAAAACGGTTGATTGCTGATTATTACAAATTACAGATTGCAAATTGACATTCACTCATATTTTCACTATACAATATTCGACAATAATAGATAACATTCAGGCAACTTTGAACAAGTTGATAACAGCGATGTAAAGGTATTAGGCCTGGAGCCCTATACCTTTTTTCAAAATGATAAGCAACAAGCTAATTCTTTGGAAATCTGGAAATCGTTCCATTTCATCAAGGTGCCCAACCTTTTCCTCTACGAAAATTCTTGTATCAGGTAGCTAACTATACGCGCAGGTATCAAATCATGTCATTTTAGTTAACATACCAAAATGAAAAAGTTGTATCTATTATTTATTTATAAAAAGTGATGAGCAACTTGCTAATTTTTTTACTGGTCCAGGGCTCCCGGACTATATATAAAAGATGCATAACCATCTATTTTTTTTCAAAACTTTTTTGTCTCAGCCACTTGGAATATGATAAAAAGAGATATACAAAATTGACGTAATTACGAAGGTAATTGCGACTTTAAAGTGTGCTACTGAAATCCTTGGTGTTTCGTTACCAGATTTTCCTGGAACAGTAGCCATATCAAAATTAAGAAATTTATTTTTATTTCAAAATCGAACATGAATGCCGTGGGTGGAAATAAAAATAAAAGAAAATTTAATTAATTTTTAAAAAAATTGTAAGTTATCTTTTTAAAGTTTAAGAGATTAAGTGAGACTACTTTTATATTATCAATCATATCGCCTTGTTAGAACTTTCGTGAACCCAAGGATTTGATATAATTATAACCTCATAATGGCATAGTCGTTAGTTCATAGGAAAGTTTATTATTGTCGAGAATTTTAACTAGAGTAAGTGCCCAAATTAAGGAAAAGGCGAATCGCTAGCAAGAAAATATCGACTAAGGAACTTAGATAAAGATCGTTCCATTTGGATTCAAACTGAGTTTACACTGACACACACGTGCAATGGTCGTATGAAGTGGTAAAAGAAATGGGGTAAACTAGCTACATTGTGACGAGGATCATCAATCAATTACAAGTTAAATAATGTTGACTAATCCTCGAAATATGTGTTTAATTTTTTATACCATAGAGATTTTTTTCATTTTCTTACAAGAGAGGCTATTTGGATTTTTTTTGTAATTAAGCAGTGTAAGTATTTAGGCACGACTAATTACCAAAAGAATGACGTCAGCTACTCAACTCCATAGCAGGAATGCCAATTATTATATGAGTTAATATATAATATTACATTATGGTAGTCACTAACGATTTTAAAAAATGTCGCCTTTTGACAATATTAAGTTAAATTCTGATAACAAATTATATGCGTATTCCTGCACAAGTATTTAAGGAGCCATAGTTTTCCACATATTAAATTAGTGCCTATTTTTTCTTGCGACTGTTAAAGTCATGTTTTTTATAACCACAGAATTTGTTATCCTCTCCTCGTTGTTAATTTTGCCATCTTCTCTGGGTAATTATTTTTATTTGAATAAGAATTTTCTTTAAAGCTGTACACAGGCTAAGATAACATATATTTTAGCATGTTTAGCTTTTAAACAAGGTAATGCTATGTATTGAACCAAACCAATGCCATTTTAACAGATAAAATTGAATTTGTTTACCAATCACATTTAGGATAACTAAATACAAATTTACTCACCAGACGTTTTTCGCGGTTTAAGGTTTTACTATAAGGTAATGGATAGTTATTAGTGGATTATAAGAAACCTGAGAATTAACACAGTTTAAATCGTTTTATAGGAAAACCAGTAGAGTTACTAGTTTCGTAAGATGTCCAATAAATACCATAACACTTCAAAATTTATAATATTGCAACCAAAAGGCGCTTTCCACAAATTTTTATAATATAACATTTAAATTTTAGTTAGTTCAGGTATCTTGAAAAGATTTTATAACCGACAAAGAAAGTGGGTGCCGTTTTCCCAACCTAGTTCGTTTACACAATTTTATAAGTCATGTTTCGTTTTATCCTATACTTTATCTAGATATTTATTGAACAATAAGAACGCGTCTTTCATAGACGAACAAATAACATAAAAAAAGTGAAGTTACAATTGCACTTGATAAAAGTTAGTTACAAAAAAGAATCTAAAGAGGCATAATTTTCAATTTCAATTCAATTAAGTTGCTTAAGTGTTTAAAGTACCTTCATTTTAAGGAAGGTGATATATAAAATTTAACAATAATTTGCTTTTAGCCAATTGAATTTCTATTTGCAAATGTGCCAAAATGGTACCTGTTCATAACAGAGGAACATTTTTTTTAAACTTAGAAACGCAACATATCTTGGATAATGTGTATTCCGATTTCTCCAAAACATTCGATAAAGTACATCATCCTACAATATTAGTAAAACTTAAAATCTTTTCCGGATTTATTCTAGTACTAATACGTCTTCGGAAATATGCAAAGTTGCTACCAACGGCAGCAACTTTTAGTAGTCAAACATAAACGGCCTAAAATACGATATTTGTGGCAACAGATGTACCAAATGCCGTGCATACTGCATTTTTCTAAATAGGCAACCATTATTAATATCGGCCTTATACTTAGAAAAAACTGGTTTTCTGATATTGCAACATATAGAAATCGAGCAAAGTCGTCTGGTTGGGCTAGCATTATCTACGCAAATAGAAAATTTAGTTATAGATAAAGAATACCCGTTTAGGCCGTGGCACAACCAGCCTTAGACCTCTATAAGTATTAAAATGTATTTCTAAAACTTAAGAATTGTGCACACCTTCGTGCTGCATTTTTAAAATAATTTGATTTAAAGTTTATTTTATAAAAAATTCATATGGGATTTAATAAGCTACCGATCTAGGATTCTCCAGTTACGTGTTACAAGGGCTTTGCAAAATAAATGGAAATATTTAGGGTTATTTTAGATTAATTTTTTCCTTGTAGCGGTCCTATCGTGTTTTAGGAGACCTCGGAAGTGGCCATGAGAACCTATTCAATATTCAACATGTCAAATCCAAATTATTCGTCGACCCCGACGGAAAAATGGTACCGTCCCAGCAAAAAGCCGCAAAGTTCGCGTTTTTGCGTACCACTTTGAACTACGTAGAGATCTTCGACCCGTCGACAAAGTGAGCTTAACAATTAAGTAAAACGAGATAGTCTAATTTGTATGCACTGTGCACAGTTTAATGTCTTTATTTGACACTTTTGAATTGATAATCACTTCGATTTCAAATAGTTTGGGGCGAAATTGTTTCAAATATTTAATACTTGGTTCCATAACATTGAAATATTTTGTATTATTTTGTCTACATCTACATCTTAAAAAGTAGCCAAAATTTGAACACATAGTTCTCAAGTTGTTTCAGAATCTCCAATAGATGAAATAGATAATAGATAAATAATTAAAAGAAAAATCCTTTAGAAAATGGTGACTTCCTTTATTATATCCCGTCAAGTATTTCAGTTGATAGAGTTCATTTTTTAGGAAGGGCTTTGATGTTGAAAATGGATGCTCGGGGCGAAACGTCATTTTGTTTCCACTTCGCGTCGACGCTGACAACCAACAGTTTATCTACAACGGCGATAAAACCATTTCATCCAAATGCAACCCCGCCAAAGTCGTGGCAATAGATTTTAACCAGCATCGTTTGTTCCTGGCTGAGAAAAATCCAAATCATCTGGAAATGTATCAGTTCGATAAAATCTATGCCGGCTTTATGTAGTGTATTTGTTGCTAATATACCACTAAATATACCTCTAGTGTTAAAATCATTTTCCTGCAAACATAATGTTTGTTTGAATATAAAACTATGGAAGAGTTTTCGGAAAAAACCAACCCCATATCCAAAATGACCGCAAGGTTTTTGATAATGTCAACAATTATTTGATATTGCAACATTTCATATTTCTTCTAGTAACTATTTCTGAGAAAATAATTATTCCTATAACTTTTAAAGGTGGACATGTACAAAATTACGGTCAATTATAAAAAGAAACTTATATGAAATGATCGGTTCACAGATTTGCCAAGAAGAGGAGGAAACAGCGACCCACATATTATGTCAGTGTCAAGGCCTATCAAGAGTGGGTTTCCATCTGCTGGACGCAACCAAACCAGAGGCAATGAATTATACCAAGGATCCACCATCCAAGTTATGGAGTCTGGTCAGAGAGACGAACGCTGTATGGCCATGGGGAGAGTCACAATTGATCCTCTAGTTCAGATAGATTGCTGACTGACTCTATATCGCACTCAGGTAGCAAGAGAGCAGTTGATTCCTTCAACATTAGAAAATATTTGAACCAGTGAAATTATATCCTGTCAATAACATCAAAATAGCATTAACTACAGACAACCATGTTAATAGAAACTAAGAAGAAACTTCCAAATATGAATGATCATTTACTACTTCAATAAGACTGTTATTTAGGAAAAGTCAATTTATGGAGGATTTAGTGCCCCGCCTAAAACAAGCAATTTTGGTCTTTGCTATAAACTTCTATGCAGAATTACAAACATGATATAATAAGCACCATAATTGACGTAAAACCATTATTTATTCACGTAAAGGACAATATACCTGCATTTAAAATGATATTTTGTGCTCTTAATCCTTCTTATGTGCAACCGTAATCTTAATGATGGTAGTTAAAAAGTAATGCTTTACAAATGCTTATTTGTTTTATCAGTATAGCCAAAAATTATGATGACCTTTTGGCGAGCCAGGAAATATTTATATTCTGGGCAGCCCACAAAAAGTAGGAGATAAGTAAAATATTTTGCAGCTAAACTGTTGTTCCGGTGATATTTTGCATTTGAAAGAATCAATGACACCTTTGCAAACTATTTACGTGTTGTGTACTATCCTGTACACATCATGTTATATTCAATGCTATGGTAAGATTTTATTATATATATGGTTTCTCTAAAACTTTTAAAAGCATGATTAAACTAAATCGAACTACTGGGTAAATTGAATGTATAAACTTGAACTGAGGTGGCTTAAAGTGCTAAAAGTTCAGATTTCCACGAAATTATATATATTGACATGACAATTGTTTCGACAACACGGTGTCTTTATCAAATGTAATATTTACAAACTACCTGCTACTCTATATACCGAAAAATGACAATAAAACCTTAATTAATGTTGTTTTGAGAATTTTAGTTCAATAAAGGAGTTGTATTTAAATCTACTTGATCGTTAAGTAATACATTTGAATTTCTACTTTTTGCGGCTGTATGTAAAATATCAAAATTGTCTTCAAAAATGTGCTTTTGTGTGTTTAAGTGTGTAGCATAATTAGAATCTACACTATTGTTTTCAAACGCTCTTTTATGTTCGTTATTGCGTTTCTTGAAGGATCTACCTGTTTGTCCAATATAAATTTTAGGACAAGATCCGCATTTCAACCTGTGGACACCTGATTTTTGATATTTTGGACATTTCGTTTTATTGTTTTTTTAAAAATTTAGTATTGTGTTGTTCTGAAAGCTATTTTTAAACCACATTTTGACAAATGTTTCGAAACTTTTTCGTGTTCTGTATTAGGTTTCGGATAAATAGAGTTTAATGTTATCTGAATTTGTTTTTTATTTATAATTTTATCTATTATTGTAGCCGTTGTTCAGTGCAATTTGTTTAATGATATTAAGTTCTTTGTTGTAATTTTCTGTTGAGAGTGGCGTATTAAGAAGTCTGTGTATAAAAGAGTGAAATGCAGCAATTTTGTGTGTATAAGGGTGATTTGAGCTGTTATGTATGACTGTGTCTGTATGTGAAGGTTTATGATAAATGGAAAAATCTAATTTGCTTTGCGTTTTTGTAATAGTCAAGTCTAAAAAATTTATAGAGTTATGCTGTTCAATCTCGATAGTAAATTTTATACGATTATGTAATGAGTTAATGGTAATTTAAAAAATAATTCAATTGTCTGTCTATGTCTATACCACCACAGAAAACTTTTACTTAGCTACTAGAACATCCTTTAATAACTTTAATAATTATTTATATTGGAAAAACAGGCAGATCTTTCAAGAAACGCAATAACTGCTTATGCTACACACTTAAACACAGAAAAACACATTTTTGACGACAATTTTGATATTTTACATACAGCCACAAAAATTAGAAAATTAAATTTATTGAAAGCCATGGAGATTAACAAAATGAGAGATTCAAATGTATGGCTTAACGATCAATTACATTTAAATATCTCTCCTTTATTTTTCGGTATATATAGTAGCAGGTAGTTTGTAAATATTACATTTGATAAAGACGCTGACTTTTAGTTCTTATTTATTTTGTTGAATGTATAAAGGGCTCGATTCTAGAAACTGGGAAGCGACATTTACCGTAGAACGGATGTATTGTCTTTATCACTCTTATTGGACTAACAATGGTAGAACCATGTTTGCTACGCTGAATCAGAGAATTAGAGCCCCCAGACAGCTATGAGATGTTTGAAAAGTTGTTTTTTTTTCAATTTTATTTAATTTAGACGAACCGCAAAATTGGAATGAACCGACTTATTATATTCAACACGTTCAAACTGGTTGGTATATAAGCGATAACGGTGGATTGGTTACCTCCCAAAATCAAGCGGCAAGATTCCGATTTGAGCATAACGGCAGATTGAGCGGCGTTCAATTCATCAATTACAAGACGGGGTAAGCGCTTTTCTCAGTTAAGGCAAGTTGTATTTTTGACTGTATTTTGATAGTTTGACAGGATATATGGTCGTATTGTCAACTAGAGTTGATAATAATATTAATAAATGCTCAGAAGGTATACATAAAACTAGATTTAACATATAACTTGTCAATGGTAAATGTGCATTTTAATGCATCCGGAGAATATGTTAACCACACTTGGTGCAACAAGAAATATGACCCATTGATGGATATTTCAAATGAAGTTGAACACCATCAACTCAAATAACAGAATTATTGTTTTGAAAACAAAAGTTTGTACAGGTTGGACTTGAAAGCATATTTGGGCGACTCCGTCCTGTGATTTTTTTACTGAAATTTCTAATATTTTACAAGTAGACTTTTCAATTCTTTTTATAGATATTACTCATCAATTTTATAGAAATGAAAGCCTGAAAGGATTTGACTACAACTTCTGTTCCACGATAGTGACTCATTTATCCACAGTACTGACATTTCAGTTATCAAATTATATAAACCCTTTGCATTATTTCACTTACTCCATGTTTGTAGACAGTACTCAGATGACGTACATTTATTGCGACAAAAAAATCGGAAATTTTTAGCTGCTGACATCTAGCTGATATATCGTGGGTTTTCTCTGATTAACAATAGTACATTACGCAACAAGTATTTCTTACGTCGTTTATTAAGCACTCTCGCATATCAAATAAACTCGAATTATGTTCAAGCGAAGACGAGGTGACTTTTTAAAAACTTTATTTTCAAAATACAATCGAAAATTAAGAGTTTCTGCAGCAGCAGTTACAACAAGAATAATCATATTACTTAAAACTAAGACTTTATAGGTTCGTATCCGAAAAGCTGACAATATGAATCTCACGATCTCTTCATAGTACCATCGTGGTCAAATGCTGACATCGTAGATCTCACGGTGTCCTATCCTTATTACGTAGGAATCATTGTACATAACTCTCGTGACTCAAATGCCGTTTACCAAACGTGCTGCATGCTATAATTTAAGACCGTTAGTTTTTGGATACATTTGGACATATTGCCGTCAGAATTGACGTCAATAATCAAACAGTGCTATAAAATCTCCGAAAACATCCGACTGTTCCCAAACCCGTGAGGTAATATCCTGGAAATGTTCGGAGAGGCTGGGACACCAAATTGTAGTGGTAAAATGACACTTTGCGCACAAAAATTATTTTACATTATATTATATGAAAATTATGTTGAAAATTTTCAGTAATAGATTATTAATTAATCAACAGTGACATTTTTATCACACCATTCACAATACTTCTGTCGGTTGCTGTTGAATTAAATTTGCTGATGATTCGCTAATCATCCTGTTCGCTTCTTTTGATGTTAACGGAAGCTTCACACAGTTCAAACAGTTTCAGTTAAGCCCTGATCCTCTGGTTCGCAGTGCCACGCAGATTACGGACTTTCACAATCTGGAATCTGAACCTGACTGACTCTATATCGCACTCAGGTAGCAAGAGAGCAGAGTTTATTCCGGCAACATTAGGAAATATTTGAACAAGTAAAATTCGATCCTATCAATAATATCAAAATGACATTAACTATAGACAACCATGTTAATGGATACGAAGAAGCATTGAATGTTGAAACTTCCAAATATGAATAATCATTTACTTCTTCAATAGGACTGTTATTTAGAAAAACTCAATCTCTGGAGGATTTAGTGCCCCGATGATGGCGATGGCAGACGATGATTGGCGAAATGTCAAGTTTAATTCAACAATAACCGACGTAAGAGGAATCCAGAAGTTTTGTAAATAGTATTAGAGTAGCCTGTGAAAGTTGCTTTGAGAAATGAACTTTTGACCCGCAATAAGTAATTGAAAATTTTCATTGAGTTAGCTAGGAGCGTAGTGTACCTCTAAACCTCACATTGATATTATGTACGTCAGTCTAAAAGCTTATTCCATTATATAGGTACTGTGGTGACGTCAGTGCAATTGTTATTTTGCACATTTAAAGACTTGTTTTGAAATAGAGTGTGACAAACATGGTGAAATTTGTGAATGTCTTAGATCAAGCGAAGAAAAAATTTAAGCTATTAAGCTGATAGCATAGGCAACATCGCAAAGTAACGATCTGAGGAGCCTACAGAAAATGTATCTAGGTTGAAAGAATAATTTTAAATTCAAGTACATTAACATGTGACGTTCTTCTCAACTCTGAACCATTTAACAACCGTAACTTTTTTAGTTGATCTTGAAAGTGTCGCCCTTCTATATTTAATACATTATTTTAGTTTGGTAAAGATTTAATTCTATTAATTATATATAAATATGATAGATACATCTGAGTGTCCTCTACATGAAAGTGATGCAGACACGATAAGAAAAATTTTGAGAAATATGATACATAAACAGAGCATAACGGAGGTCGGAGAATTGAACCCTGAGGGTCTCCAGATAATACTGATCAAGATTGATAAAATCATTTTTAATCAATTTTAGTGCACATACAAGCGGGTGATTAATTGTATTAAATGCTTTAGAATAATCTAACAATATCATCATATCTGCTATTACATTATTTTCACAAAACCATGATTCTCACTTATTAATACAGGATACTGGAAAAATAAGATTAAAAATGAAATTAAAAAATTGCCACAATACTTTGTTTTAATGGAAACTACCTAAAATTATAATCTTGTCATATTTAGCATTAAAAATGAGGCAATTTTATATAAATTTGTATATATCAAATATTTTTATTTTTTGACATTGTCTATCACAGTGATGAAACCTGATCGAGTGGATCGCAATGCTTTACCGAATAAGTGCCTAGTCGGCAGAAATTGGATTACTTAAGCAGCAGCAGCAAATAACAAAGGAAAAAAGAAATAAGTGTTGAAAACATATAAGGTAGAAAGTTAGCATTTAGACACAACAATACACTTTATGATGATGGGTTTAACTCTATATGATGCTATTAACATGGACGTTTTCATTTTATTCACAGGCTAGAAAAGTTAAGATAATAATTACCGGTAAAAACCAAAAATTTGAAGTTTGAAGGTTTGACTGTCTAGAAACAATGTTTTGAGCAAAATAACAATAGTAATTTCATATTTTTAGATGTTCTGTAGTGCTTTAAGAATATATATTTATTATAAAGCATTTTGTTACATTCATTTTTTGAATCACATGCATTTTTCAAAAATCAAATCTACGCGTTCCTACTGGGCCTTTTGGGCTAATTCTTTTTGCTTTTTTTTCAAAGTTGGGCAAACAAAAAGAAAATGCAATATTTATGTTTCACG
The DNA here is from genome assembly GCF_029955315.1 of Cylas formicarius. Taxonomy (NCBI): domain Eukaryota; kingdom Metazoa; phylum Arthropoda; class Insecta; order Coleoptera; family Brentidae; genus Cylas; species Cylas formicarius. The sequence continues at coordinate 22,905,199 of NW_026844352.1, read as the reverse complement.
TTAATGATATCTTAACACGTCGTCCTGTTTCAGAAACGCCCTTGATATTCGAGGTGGATGCCACGGAAACAGAATATCGATGTACCGTCCGAACTCCAATGCAAGAAATCAGAGATTTATCTTATCGGCCGATGGTACCATTGGTACCGGGTGCGATAGCGACAGAGTCCTCGCCCTTACCAATAATCAAGACGAACTTATCGTTCTTAAAAAGGGAGTTAGAAGATTCGAAGAAACTTTATTCAGAAGACCGTTTGCAGGATATCTGAATTCCTAGTTCGTTATGTAAAATATAAACGTGTTAATAAATGATTGTCAGAATAGTTTAATAATTTAAGTAGTAGTAGTTCTGGGTTGTCATTTGGAGTGTAGTTTTCATTTGTATATTTGTAAGCCATACAAAGCAAGTTCGTAGCGCGTAGCGTGAAGCAGATTCGATTTCTTGTCCTAGAGCAACGCATTGCTTTTCTATCGTGTTCCTGCGGACCACAATGGAACTTTCGCAAAATCGGTGTAATTTTATTGTGCGCACACCCTGTATAAAGTGCATTTCGGGTCTCGCCGTTCAAAGCTACGACAAATTTTGTTAAATATTAAAATTTGTACAAAAATAGCGTTGGCGAATGATATTTTTTCAAATATCTCGAACGCCCTGTATAATTGACGAAACTTGAAACTCTCTCTCGATACAGTTTACGATACTGCTCAAACCAAACGGTCACATCTTTAATATTTTTTCATTTATTGCCAATAATTTACTCACAAAAACGGAAATTTTTAGGATGTTTTAGATTTTTTTGCCCATTAACGACAGACTCTGTATATAATTCAAACAATGTTCGAAATAGAGGTTATAGCTCTGCATCTCCCACGTTTCCTGGTATATTATTTTTTCCAATACAGGAAGTGGTCTCCAAGAAATTACTTGTTTTCTGAAACCATACAGTACGTGGTAATAGTAAATGACGTCATCGCGTCTAGATTGGGAGCGACAAATGGTGATTTTAATTTGTATTTTTTCGAATATCTCGAACGGCGTATATGATAGACGAAAACCGTAAATACAAAAATTGATTTTGGGTAGTAGATAAATGAAGATTTAAAGCTTTGTCATGAATCATGTTTGAAAGGGTATCGAACTTGGATGGGGACAAAATAGAAGAAATTTCAAAGTGTAGAGACAGAAGAGCCTTATTGATTTAGTCTATTTCTTTACGGGTATGATGAATTCTTTCTTGAAGTAAAGCGAAACTAGATTTTCGAAGAATTTTATGGTTGTGATGTGAGGTTGTGACGTGATGGGATATTTTAAGAAAATTGGGGATAACTTTATGGTCGCTACAACGTAACAAAAAGGTCAGTAAAGGTCAGAGTAATCTTACCAGTTTCAATAGGTGATCTTCTAACTTTCTGCATTTGCGCTTGATGTCCTCTCCATAAAGGCTTGTTAATTTTTCAAAGAAACTTACACAGGCTACTGTAATACTTTTTACAAAAAAATAAAATTTTTATACATATATGACGGCAAAAAAGTTTTCAAAAAAATATTTGCCAATCGCCCGTTGGACATAGTTTTTATCATTTGCATGCGGAGGTAGCTTTCTACCACCCTGCCAAATTTGAAGTCAATAACTGCATATTTCGAGCACGTGGTGCATTATTCAACATAATGCGATATGTCTCGAACACCCTGTACGACATGTGTAAACCTTAAATACGGGAGTTTTAGCTCTCTCTACGGCCTAAAACTCAATGTAAACAAATCCGTCGACTGGCTTATAGCATTTAACCTATAGTCAATTTTCCTTCCAAAGGCACATCAATTTTCAGTTTTTTGCAAATACTGGCACACCCGGTATATTTTTTAAAACTAATCAAGAATAGAAATTTCAATCATGCATTTTTTCAATTAGAAAAAGAGTGCTCGAAAAATATATATTTTTTTAATTTTTGAAAAAAAAAAGGTTTTTTAAATTTTTTAAAATCTCCCTCAATTTCAATAGGTTCCGTCAGTGCACCAGACTCTATGATTTGGCAAAATTTCAAGTCGATAGTTTGAAATTTCACGCTGTTATCGTGTTTCATAGCGACTTCCAAAAAACTGACGAAAATTTCGAAAAAAAGACGTCAATTTTTATGTTTTATGTAACTCGTGGCTTGTTTAAAAAAGAGTACTTTCAGTATCCTAGCTCTAACGTTTCCGAAATCATTCGGATTTTTGTGGAGCGTCGGCAGAGGATTCAGAACGGAGAACAGACAAAATAAAAAAAAATTTTTTTCGACCCTGATCATTTGTGGACCAATGGTGGTCCCATAGGACCTCCCGTTGCCGACATATGGGTTTCGTTGCCAAGCGCGGATACTTTCGAAAAATTCTATTTTATTGGTGGTATCACTTTTTGATAATTGAATTTACGTATGAATAAAAACTATGGCAACAGTCACTAGTATTGAAAGCACCCTTTATTGTTTGCTCTCTTGCTATGTTGTTCAAGAAGATCTCAAAGTTGCCAAAGCATTTTTGGTTAGGCTTAAAAAGACCAAGCGAAAACGATCACAATAATAATAATAACAATAATTCAGTTTTTTTAACAAAACATCTGCTCTATTGATTCTATTTTTAAAAAAATACTTTTAATGTAAATAATAATGTATGGGTTTTTAAATTTCAGAGAAACTATCTTAATGCGTAGATACCTGCGGAGCTACCAAATACAAAAAAAAACTAACAGCAAGAGGAATTAGTGTCTTGGTGGCCGTCAACAAACTGGTGCATTCATTATCGACCAAAGGACAATCCCAGAAAAGTTCCGTTGTATCAATAAAGGAAGGAACGAACCCTAGATATTGGGTAGTTTGTTTAAATATTTTTTAAGTAAGGGAAATAGTCAACGCCAGCCTACATCTATGATTTTTAAAGTTCAGAGGTATCATCTAGTAAAAACGTAAATGCACATGCTCGTTTTTATCGCTGATAATTGCTAAGGGTAAATTTGTACCCATTGGTTCGAGTATAATGAGCATTTTCGGGTGTGTTTTTACAGAGTTTATCAGACGAGTACCCGCCAAGCATTGTAATTACATTCGTTATACCTTAACGTTGATCTACGATCTACCATTCTAATATTTTGTCTACTGGTTTCTGCCGGTATATGCGATAAAGGCGGAAAGAATATGATTAATTGTGTTTGCGGTTTCAAGAACTTCATAAGGTTGAGAAAATATTATATTACAAATATATGTTTCTGGCGGAATACTAGGCGGCGCTTAGGGGTAACTTTTCTTACAATTTTCAAATACACCGGTTTCTTTCTGGGTAGATTGGAAGGAAAACACACAAGATTTGCAAATATTACTCTTTGAAAAATCAACTTTTCTTCCACCACATATTTGTTTTCCGCTTCATATCTTCTATCAGTTATTGGATGGACAGAGAATAAGGTTTTAGACCCAACTCTAATTATAATGACAATTCGATTCATGATGTAGTATTTAACGACCTAATTAGCTCTTTTAATCTCAAATCTTGCAAATAATAATAATATTAATAATTAAATATGTTTAGGTCATGTAAATACGAAATAAATGGGTTTAGTTATATATAAAATAGATCTACCATAAAAGTTTTTTGTTACTACAATTTTTATGTGTGCTTTTTTCAAAACTTGAATGATTTCTAGATTATTTAACCTGAAATACGCATTCACATGCATTCACTATAGGAAGACTCGTAGGCACACAGTGCTTTTCTGATGAATTTTGTATAATTTGTTGTGGAAATTGCAAGAGACTATTTCACCGTTAATTCTAATTTCCTCTCCTTAAAGACTATGGGTTCAAAAGTGATAAGAACTACATTATTCGACATGTTGCTACGCAGTATTTCTTCAGTAAACGGGCAGGACTGATACCGCTTAAAGACGAAGCGGTGCAGATTAAACTCTATCGCATCTATAGCATATAGTCTCCGAAAATTATGATTATGATGTCATTCGATTAGTAAAATTATGTAGAAAATTTAATGAATGGTTCCAAAAAGGACTGAAAAAATTGCAAAAGTTATAAACAATTAAGTGAAAAAAGAAATATGGGCTTTGTTTTTTTTTTTTAATATCTCGAAAAATAATGAAAATTCTCGAAATGTTAAAAAAGATCTGAAAAGATTAGCAAATTCGCTAAAAAAAATTTCGACTCCCGGAATTGTACCTCCAATGTTTATAATTTTTATGGAGCCCTGAAAAATGAGCGAAAACCCGGTGGTCTGGCTCATTTAAACATATTAAATATGAATATTAAGGAATAAAAAAATTAATGTAGCATTGGGATACACAAATTAACAATAATCCGCTACAAAAAAATGTTTATTCCAATTTGTTCATAAATTATGGATTTGTTAATTAAGGAATTTTTTCAAATTCAAAGATAAAAACCACGATAATTATTAAACAAAAGCCTTACGAATTTTTTCACTTCGTGGAGTTATTGGTATTAGGCTTACAAGGAGATCACAATTGGAAAAAATTTAAAATCTCGATTTTTAATTTTTTCATTAACCATCGAAAATTAAAAAATAAAAAAAAGTTTTTGAAAAAATATTTTTTTGTTGACATCTGTAATGTTGTGATTTCTGATAGTTTAATGGTATATAATTTTTTTTTTCATTTTTTTACTATCATTGTATAAGAAATTGTTATAAACAAATGCATTGTACATTGTACATTGAAAAATTTTTTGGTCATCTATTTATTGATACAAATTATGATTTTTAGAGAAAAAATGGTTGCTTAAAAAAATTTATTTGTTGCTAAAAAATGCATTTCTTAATTAACAATCGTTTTTTGTCAGTAAATTTAAAAATTAAGGAACCGTTTTTTATCTAAAAATCATAATTTCCATGACTCTTTTAGATTCATACAAAAAACAATTTTTTCTTATTTTTTTATTTGTTTATTTAATAAAAAATTTGTTATAAATATTTTTTCTCTATAATCGATCCTAAGATAAAAACAGAGATATTCAAAAATAAAACAAAACCCTTATTTCTTTTTTCACTTAATTGTTTATAACTTTTGCAATTTTTTTCAGCCCCTTGGAACCTTTCCTTAAACTTTCTACATCATTTTCCGAATCGAATGACGATATAATCATAATTTTGGAAAGTCGAAATGAAACTCGATTATTCCTCCTTTGGGTTTATTTATATTAACGTATACTTTACCAAGTGTACCCTTGAAAATGCAGAAACGTGTGCTCATAGACTGCAAAAAAAAGCATATACCGACACTTTTAGAGAAGCGCTTGCAATCGAGAATGGTTGTTCCGGGGCCAGCATCATCTTTACTAAATTGAATCCGGAAGACAAAAATCAGAAATTTTTTGTTAACGACGACGGCACTATTGGTACTCAATGTGATTCAAAAAAAGTACTGTCTCGGGACGAAAACAGGAGGAAAGTGATTTTGGTAGAGAAGAACTCATCTGACACCAAGCAAATTAAATTTTCTTTACATGCAGACATTGGCGGTAACCAAACCGTATTTCTCAAATGTATTATAAATTTGACATGATAATTATTGTATTTTTAGATTTATACGACAATAAGATGAATACCTATATACTACAACACGATCAGTCTGGATTATTCGTCGACGAAAATGCGAAACTTGTTGATTGCAAAGGTAAAGCAGAGAGGTTCGAATTTGACTACAGCGAAGGCGATGGAGTTAAGTTAATTAGTGTAAAGACGGGGTGAGTTGGCCCATACATTTGTATTATCATCGTGAAACTAAAAATGGGATTTACATTTAGAGAGCATCATAGCAGGAAGTCGGGTTATCGAGTGGATTGTAATCATCATCGAATGTTCTTATCGAATCGATTTGTTTTATACACGATACATTTTCAGAAATGTGATAGACATCGATAATGGATGCGGCGGAACCAAGATTACAATGAAAGCAGCAAAATATGGTAGAAAGAGCCAACTATTCGGCATTGATCCAAGCGGCAGTATTAATAGCGTATGCGGCAAGAAAAATATTTTGACTATTAATGAAAATCGGTGGATTCTGGCGCAAACGCGTTTTCCAAAATATACTCCGGGCAAGTTTATTTCTAAAATTTGTTTTTGTATCAAATGTTACGCCAATAAAGCATTTAAGAAATTACCCTCTCATTTTTTCTATATAATCAACGAATATTGTTTAAAACTTACCGAAATACAAACTAAACACATTGTTATTTTTAACCAAGTTACAATGTTCTAAAAATTCAAAGCAGTTTCGTCCGAGCTTTACATATAAGCTATAAGCGGTGAGCGTATAAGCATTATATATAAGTCAGTTTTGAAAATATAAGATCATAAACTTTAAATAAATGGTACTAGGAAGTCTATAATATACATGCACATACGGATTTCGATAATAAAACTGAAGATTTCAGAATCATGATTAAAAATTCTTCAGTAATTATAAAGTAAATTATTTAAATTGTTAAATTTTAACATTGTTATTCAAAATGACTTTACAGCTATATATTTGTTACTGACTTCTTCCATTATACTCAATCAAAATTAAAAATTGTTACACTAGTAACTCTCGGTAAAACTATAGGATGTTCTCGACCATATAGTAAAGATAATGAATTCACAAACGACTACCAACGCGTCGATATCTTTATTGTCTAAAAAGATATCTAATTTTCGAAAATATTTGGGGGGAAGTTGTTCACTTATGCATATCGGGTATTGTAAGCTTCGAAAGATTCCGGGAGACTGGAGATCTCAAAAATAAGTTAACATAACCTAGAATTCCTTGAATTTTCAAGAATATGGAGAAACAGAAGCAACTTGACGCCATGCGGACGGTGAAACCTTATCTTGAATGCTCGGGACCTTATTACAAACTAAAATTTTACATCTATAAGGCGCTCCCTTAATCCATGTTAAAGCGACGATTGAATCAGACCAAGCGAAAATATTTGAAATTTAAATTTTATTCTTAAATGCTACAATTACGAAATGGTTCAGTTTCATACGTATCGAATGTATTCGATTTGTTTCTTTCGTGACGCTAATAGATCTGTTTGAAAAACAGTCTAGTTCTTGCCCACATCGAATATCGCCTACACAAATCGAATGCTTTTAGAAAAGCATTACCAGAGTTGACCTATTCATCTTAATGTGAGTGTAATTGATAATTTAATGACAAGTGTCGACGATATAATTTGTGAATATTCAATTTGCGTTTACGTAGACTTTCAAATGACTCTGTTTCAAATCTAGAAACATTATTTACAACCATTTAATTGATAACTTTCCTCACAAAAATTAAATGCCTCATTTTAAAACGGAATATTTAAATTTCGTAAAAAATGTTTAGCAACATGTCAATCGTTATTCGATAATGTTTACAAAATCGCTAACCCGAACAATTTTTACTGAACTCTTCAGTCGGTAAACTAACTATATTCAAAAATTTGACACCTAAGTTAGTTATGTTCATATGTAGGTTGTCATGAAACCACTAATATAGCTAAAACTGCAATTTGTAATCCGAGAATTTAATATTCATTATCTCCAAAATCAATACAAAGCTAATTTTAAACTGATTCAAACAAAATTCCCATTGCATTCATTTTTAGCTAAATCACAGTATGCCCAGACTACAAAACGTCAATGCGTAAATTACGGTAGCCAGAAATCGAAATGTCCTATTCAATATTTAATCTAATACTGAGTTATAGAGCAGAAAAAGTGTCCATGAAAACGTATTTTTCATTTTACGTTATCTTAACAAATAAAGTCAGAAGATAAGAGAAACCAAAATTTTCGAAAATAAAAGGATTTTTTTTTAATGCAGTACGGGATTTTATTGAGCATCAAATTGCGCAACTTTGCCTCCATTTAACAGACTCTACATTTTTTACGATTTCCGAAACCCCAACGTGTCTAAATTTCATTGAAACTATCTGGATGCCAGGGTTTTTAAAACAGATACTCGTAAAGCTACCAAGTACAAAAAAAAAACTAGCAGCAACAGGAATCTTGGCAACGTTGCGCCAGTCACAGAACTGGTGCATTCATACCCGACCAAAGAACAATCCCAAAAAAGTTCCATTGGATCACTAAAGGAAAGAAGCCGAAGTAAATATTTTGTAAGTGAGAGAAATAGTCAACGCCGTCCTACATCGACAATTTTTAAAGTTCATGCGATATTATGCACTAAAAATCTCAATTCAAACGATCGTTTTTATCGCTGTTAATTGCTAAGGGAAAATTTGTCGATGTATATTATAGTATAATAAATGTTTTTGAGTGTGTTGTTAAGCTCGGACGTCACAGTTTATCAGATGAATACCCGGTAAGCATGGTAATTTTAGTGGTTATACCTTGATGGAAAAAATAACAGTGTAAGGTTTTATTTCATCATTAAATACCTGATTCGCTCAGCTATTTCTTCATCGTATCTACGAAGAAGTTTACGAATCTAATATTCTGTGTCTTTGCGACGATGGTGAAAAAAATACGGTTAATTGCGTTTACAGTTTCTAGAACTTGATAATGTTGAGAAAACAATGTTTTAAAAACGTATGTTCTTAGGAGAATACTGCACAGCGCGTTTTATAAATCTAGTCATGTTGGATGGTTGATGGATGTATCCATCTCCGGGATTTAAGTCAAAGGCTAGTGAAATTATTTTTCTTTTTTAAAAAATTTGCTCGAGAAGCATATTCTTCTCAACAATAACTTGGCAAAGTATGTAAAGAACATCATAATTGCCTGACTATGTTAAGTTGCAGGTTATAATGGGTAATTTTTCTGGAGAAATATTTTACATTTTTTTCTTTCTTATTTTAAATAATTATGCTAGTAAATTTTGTTCGACAGTTACTGATAATAAAATTCAGTATAATTATGACAATTTTGTTTAAAATTTTATTAAAAGCCGCACGGTGATTGCGTTTAGTTGGAAAACGTGAGGAATTGTGAAGGGGGATGACAACATTTTTTTTTTCATTTGGGGCATTATCAGTCTTTCCTAATTTCTAAGGAACACACACACATGCGAGTGCGTTGATATACACCCACTCTATTGTTATTTTTTATAAATTGGCGGAAATCATTTTAACCGGGTATATAAGGGAATGTCTTTCAGAAACGGCGTGCAGAAATGACACTTTCAACTTTCAGTGGTTGCGTTGGCCTTTATCGTTGGTGAGATTTTGATTATTGAATATTCTAGGTTTAGAATATTTACGATTTTTTTAAGATACCTTTGCATTTGTGTCATCGTATTTGGTCTATGGCGGCCAGTATCTTTATCAATATTAATATCTCGTCAGCAACAAATGTCTCGGGTGACTATTTATTTGAAAACTTGAAATTTTTCCAAAGCGTACCAACAGTGTGATCGAAGTTTTAGTAAAAATGTCCTACGTAGCTATGAATCTATTCAACTATGATTTAAACAACGCTGCGAAATTTTAAATACCACATGACCTTAATCCACAAAAAGGTCAGTTTTTGATATTTTATAATAATTATTATTAATAATTTTTTTTACAATATTAACAATCATAACATACTGAATAGAACAAACAAGCTTAAATAAATAATTAAATTGTAAATTTGTCATTTATTTTTATTTTTTTTTTAACTTTTTTTTTTTAAATAAATTCTTTTTCATCTTCTGAAACGAGCCTGCGTTCTAGTGAAATATTTTACAATTGTTTGTAATAATGAAATTGGAGAGCATTTTTTATTGTAGTTAAGCGTTCGAATCGGGGCGGGTATTTTTTTAAAGATCTTTGGGCCCACTGAAAAAAGGAACGTGGGGTTGTTATGTGGTTGTTTTTATCACGTTGGAGACTAGCACGATAAGCTGGTCTTTTTACACTCCCTGCTAAGCCATCACACGCTCCTTTGCCATGAGATGTAGCGAAAAAAGTCCAATCAGCATCAACACCAAAATCATTTTTATGATTAACTAAATTGGCAAAATTATATTTAAATAATAATTAAAACTAATTTTTTGATCACATAATTTCATAATTCACTCGACCCATATTAAATCACAGAAAATATTCTTATTACAATTAAAAATTATAATACTAAAATATTAACTAAAAAAATACAACTCAACAATACTTCAGCTTTTATTTTTAATAATTATTTCATGCTTTGCGTATAAACTTATGTCACGAATAGACAGGAATGACTTCTAAAATGATTTTGTTATTTAACAGGATACGCGAAAATCGTAACGGAACGGTTTTTCTTTTGTTAACTAAAGATGGAGTGTTGACTAGTAAATTTAAAAAAAATAATTTACTAAATTACATAGAAAAAATAAATATAAACCATAACAGTTTTAAAAATTTACATTTGGTTATTTTTTTCTAAATTCACTCTGTTTGGTAAAAAAACGTAAATAATAAAATTTGTTTTATAATAGTAGTTTGTATTATTTTTTTAAATTATCACTGATAAAACCTTCAATGCAGTTCGAGACGCTCGGCAGCCCGGCGCGCTGTCATAAATAAATTCATTTTGTTTAAACTAATGACGAGCAGTGAAATTTTCTTCCGGAATCTTAAACTTAAATGGATAAAGCATGTGACCGATAAAAAAAAACATGACTTTTTCTACCAAGAATTCAGTTAAATTTTTATTTGTTAACTTAAAAGTTAGTTAATAATACGAAAATACACAAATAATTTTAAGTCGTTAATATATTCTGCTGAAAATTTGATAAATTTATCTCCTACGGTTGATTTTTAATCCATTTTTTAATTATTATAATTAAATTTTTCATTATAAAAAAATGTTAACATAAAATTTTTAAAAAAATTGTTTTGGGGATCAATTTTTCACCATAAGTACTTATAAAAAATATATATAGATTAAATTTTTATGATCAAGTGGTAACCCCCCCATTTGACGTGATCTTACTCTTATGTATGTGGCTCCGCTGTAAAAAGATGAAGTATTTATTTAACGAACTAAACTATTTGTTGCCTTTTAAGTTATTTAGGTTATATCTAAATTTTTGAAATAATTTAGTCGCCTTTTTTGATTCTTTACATTTAGTTTTAAAACTTTATCCTTAAACGAGGAATATCCCTATTCGATTTTAAAGTATCTGAACTACAAAAATGGGGTACAATTTTTCCATTGCTAGTGGTTTGTGGGTTTTGGCTTAAATAGTTTTTAGGTTGCTGTAATTTTGCTTAATGTTGAAATGTCCACCCACAGAATATTGATAGAGGTGTTTAGGCGTTCATCTGCGGTGTGTTTTTTATTGAGTGTTTTATTCTGTGGTGTTAAGAAATATATTTAATAGCATAGAATAGAATATGAACATGTAGTTACCACATTATTTTACACATGTCAATATATTTTAGGAGTTATCGACGGAGCTTATTCACTCGTCCATCTGTAACATGTTCAATCCAAGTTTTATCTCTCCAAAGATGCCTTGAAATTTGTCGAGTCCAAGGATGATGCGGGGATTTACACTTATTCTGAACAGTCCCTCTTCAACCAGGAGGCTATGTGCGTATAAACTTTCAGCAATGCCTAGTTTTTATATTAATTCTTTGAATTTATTCATATACAGGAGGACGGTAGACGTAAGAGGATCATGCGCAGGAAATATTAGGACACTCACACTGCTACCACCAAAGTATTCCCCGCTACAAATATTCAAATATCAAGATGACATATTTGTAGAAATCAGATGCACATCAGGAAAGAAGGTGATTGCTCCGGATGCCAAAACAAGAGAAGCCATTCTAGTAGTCAAGGATCCTAAGAACCTAGACTATTACAAAATAAAATCAATTCCAATTTAAACTTTAGATGAAACATATATTAAAAATTTATTTGCCAAAACTCTTACAACTTGCTGCAAATCGTTCCCATCTTTATTTCGACATTCATTTTAAAATCTGAGGCTATACGAAAGAATACTCAGAATTTTTCTTGAAGACGAAAACTTCTTAATGACGCTCACTCACTCTCACGCTTTCACTAATACCAATACCATATTTTTGCCTTCTTCGTCCATCGCATATGTAGCTGCCATGTAGCCAATATTGAGACAACATTTTCAAAAACTCTGGACGATTAAACCTCATGGGATGGTAAAGCAATTGATTGGGCACTGGCACAGTCAGCAGGATTCTGTTCTGACGGCAAAACTTAGGTGCAATTTTTGCTTGAGTATGACTCACACGATTGCCCACGAGAGAATGTCAACGATGAGGTGACGATTTGATGCAAGCTAAGGCGACTTTGCAGTCTGACGAAGCAACAAAATTTGCAATAATTACTTTGTCTGTATAAGTCAACTAAATAGGCTTTCCTTCACAAAACGTAAAAAAGCTGAACCCATCAGCTGACGCAAATTCAAAAAACAAATTTGTAATATCGGCAAAAATCTGAATGTGGCTTAATGCATCAAAGAAAGAAACTTATTTGCGTATTTAATATTGAAAATTTAAGTTTAGCAAAAATAACTTTAAATTAAATTTTAAAACGGATTGGACTGCAATTTAGTTTAATTTGATTACTATTCGCGCCTATTTAAAGTGCATGTTGATTTTAATATTTCATTCGTTACAATGAGGACACATTGGTTTATGTATTTAAGAAATTTTTAAGTCAAATTATTCCTTGAAACCCGTCTGTAGTATACCCACACCGATAATTTTCAAAATTCATACGTAGTCGGTGGCCCCTACTAAAAACGCAATTGCTAAGCTGTTATTTTTTTTAATTGCTATGGGCCAGCGCAAGTTCGAGTATAATGAACATTTAAAAGGTGGGTTCATTATGATCAATCGTCACAGTTTATACCACGAGTACCTGGTGAGAAGTTTAATATGAACGCGTCTAATTTTGCGATTCTAATATTTTGCCTATTGGTTCCTATTGGTCTATGCATCGATGGTGGTAAGAAAATAATTAATTGCGTTCACTCTTATTATAGTTGGAAAAGGTTGCAAAAAAATTTTGAAATATTATTTTTCCACTCCCTTTTGTAAGTTACCTAATTATACAGCAATCTAGAGTGCGGAAAGCCTCATTTTTCCACGTGAGTTTCTTGTTCCACGGATCCAAGCCCCATCGGATATTTCTGGAGCAATCGGATGTTTTCAGAGATTTTACCGCACGGCGCGTTTGTCAAGTCGGACGGTCATGACAGTGAATGTATTCGTTTTGTTTTGCAAAAATGTACCCAAAAACTAAGGGTTGTATGCAACACGTTTGGTAAACTTTTTTTCTACTCCCGTCTGTAAAATACCTAATTACGCTCCGATCAAGCATGCGGGAAGCGTCACTTTACCACGTCAGTTTCGTTTCCCACGAATCCGAGCCACTTCGAACATTTCCGGGATTTTACCGCACGAGTTTGGGAGCAATGGTTTGTTTTCGGAGATATTTCCTTTGAATTTTGACGTTTGTCAATTCTCACAGTGATGTCAGTAAATGTATTCGTGTTGTTTTGCGAAAATGTATCAAAAAATTAACGGTAGTAGAAAAAGTATAGTATACAACATGTTCGGTAAAGTTTTTAACTCACTCGTTTATTAAACAGTAGCTCCGCTCGTGTGACATAAACTCGTGTGTCAAATGTCGTTTACCGCACTTCCTTCATAATATACAATTATTGTTAATTTCGATGAAATTTCACTCAAATTCAGGTTTACCGCATCGAGCCCATTCCCATTTGGGAGCAATCCGATGAAAGAATGCTGCATCTAAACTGAAACATCTTCAATTGATAGAGAGCAATCAAATGTAGCAAGACGCTGCTGAGACTATCAAAATTTTGTTCTAGTCGTACTATGACCTTTAAAGTATCACTTCAAGCTATTTTTCCCTCGATATCTTAATAATTATCTCCTAATTATTACACATATAATTGTGTTATCCTGGTATATTATCGATTTCAATGCTATTCAATCGTATCCATTTCGTAAGGGCGTCATTAACACTAGGTTTTAAAAACAAAGTAGCTAAAGCTAGAAATTTACTGAATTTTATGATGTCATTATCTTTAATACAAAAAATTTTGTAGAAATCTTGAAAATAATTTCCATCAATTTCTCATGGCCTCTTTACTGATTATATTCCCACAAGCCAAACGGCTAATATTTCTCGAGATACAGCCGAGAGCAACAGCCTATATACAAATCTTGTGTAAATGTAGAATGTAAAATAGGTGAATTTGTTTTATACAGGTCGGCCCATCAGTACATGTCATTGCTGCAAATTTATTTTTGAAAATTAATCTAAAACATGTTAATTTGGTAGTTTCCCACTCTAAAATCCATGAACTTATATTATTCTAATGAATACTACATATGCGAGTTTGAAGTTTCCAACATTAGAAAGTTATCAGACTCGTTGCATTCGTCGTCCTCAAAGTAATTTTGCTTTATTAATATCGTTAGAGAACTTTTATAATATTTGGGTTAAACACCAATAACTAAGTGCCAACTACTGAAACTTGAAGACTTTGCAAAACTTTTGGTTCCTTGAAAGAGAAAAAGAAAAGTCAAGAAAAATATACATATTTTTTTTCTCAAAGTATTGTGCCTGTGTGGGCTTATACTAATATTCGCAGGACAAGTTGATCACTAAAAAAAAGTTTCCCTTTGTTTAGCGTGTTCAGTACTAAAAATATTTGTAATGTTTTCTGTAACATTTTGTAATATTGTATTAGCAGTATTTTGGAATTACCGTTTGTAGTTATGTAACCTACTAGAAGTAAATTTAATGAAAGCAAGATAAAAATTAAACGCAGTATTATTTTTAACCAGGTGATAACGTTTTTAAAATGTTGGTTTGGGCAGCTATGACTGCCAATTTAAATACTAACTGTAGGCAGCTATCAACCTCATACATTATAACATGTATTACTAAAACCAAAAGTTGAAAATAATTAAAAATCCTATTAGATGGCATAAATTAATTGTATTTATTTAGCATACAGCTATAGCAGACTACAATCGTATTTACATTTTAAATATACGAGCCTGTAGCAAACTATGAAAAGTATGAAAGTACAAAAGTACACAAAACAAAAGTCTATAACAGCAGAAACGATTATAAAAGAAAAATCAGATTAAAATTTCAGAAAATACATAAGTTAATTAATCTTTTAAAAGTATTTAAATTATCACACTGCTTACTATTAAACTCTAACAAACCTTTATTTAAAATGGTGTTCAACATATGTGTAGTTTTACATCGATTGACTAGGATGAAATCAGTACGGTTTCTTGTATTAGAGTCATGAACATTCTTAAAATAATTAACCCTATTACCAATGTATGGCAGTCTTAAAATAATTAACCCTATTACCAATGTATGGCAGCATCATTTTATTTTTTATCTTAAATATGATTATAAAGGCATCAAACATTACTTTTTGCTTTACAGTTAATATTTGTAACACATTTGACATAGTCATCACAGGTGTATATCTATTACATTCTAGAATTGCGCGCATTGCTCTGTTTTGTATTTTCTGAAGTTCCGTTAGTCTATAGTTAGGTATATTAAACAATAAAGTTGAACAATATTGCAGATGTGGCGCCGCCAAGCTATTGTAAAGTGACAATTTTGTATAACTTGTTAAATTTTTGCCTGCTCTAGATATGAAACCTACCTTTTCTGAGAACTTTCTCATGATATAATCACAATGTGCATCAAAATTTAATTGTGGATCCTATATAATTCCCAAATATTTTATGTTTCTCATACTGCAAATTATATTAATATTAATACTCTCTAGATCTAAACCATTCAATCTATGTGCCATACAAATAGAACTTCGACTTCATGGCATTAATGCTAAGATTATTATTGCACAGCAGTACAAACACTCGATACAGGTCATCATTGATATCTCGCTGCATTTCTTCGATATTCTTACCAACGACACATATCATGGTAACGTCGGCAAATTGTTCACAACTTAAGCTAGATCATTATTACACAGAAGAAACAATAATTTCTATGTGTAAGAATAATTATATAGAGAAAGCAACACTATTTTTAGACCCAAATAAGTTCCAAATCCTCCCATCGGACCCAACAAATCTGTATCAGAAACAAATAAAAGATTGTATTAATAACAATAGCTTATTTATACATTCTAACAAATTAAATCTAATCAATATGAACCCAACAGTTCCAAAATTAAATTCGTTAGTTAAACTTCATAAAGAAGATATGCCAATCAGACCAGTAGTATCCTTTATGTCAACACCGTCATACAAAGTATATAAAAGACTAATTAACATAATTAATTACCACTGTAGATTTTCGGCCAAGTATAGAATCAAAAATTCTTATCAATTAATAGAGAATATCAAATCCATAGAATTACCAGAAAAGTCGAAATTAATTTCATTTGATGTCCAAAATTTGTTTCCAAGTATACCAAAAATAGAGACAATAGATCTCACAGAAGAAATGTTAACCCTCAATAAAATAAATCCTATCATAAAACAAGAACCCTTACAATATGTCTAGACCAAAACTACTTTGAATTCGATAACAGAATATTTAGTTCAAAAGAAGGTCTAATTATGGGAAATCCCCTAAGCCCTATGCTAGCCGAAATTTTTATGGACTATTTAGAATCCATTATACATCAACACCCTCTTGCCAAACAGTTTTTATTTTGGTATAGATATGTCGATGATGTTATGGCTTCTTTTGTAGGAATAGAAAGGCAATTACATAGTTTTCTGAATTATATAAATTCCTTGCATAAAATAAAATTTACCATGGAATTAGAAAATAATAATTCAATTAACTTCCTTGATTTAAAACTAACACAAAGAAAGAAACATATAAATTTCTCCATTTATCATAAACCTCACATGCAGACACAGTAATTCACAATAGTTCTAACCATCCATACCAATACAAAATTGCCGCTTTTAATTGCTATTTACATAGATTACGTCAGGTTCCTCTCAATCAAGAAGATTACGACAAGAAATTAAATATAATTAAACAAATTGCATTGAACAATGGTTACAAACCCAATTTACTTGACTCACTATTAAAAAAGAAACTATATAACAAGGCTATGAATCTGGTCTTTCCTAAACAATACTCTAATAAAACAAACAAAAATTTTAACACATTAACTTATGTTGGACAACCAAGTGAAATAATCGCTAAAAAACTTTCAAGGTCAAATCGGAATATTGCTTTTAAATGTAATAGGACATTAGGATCTGTAATTAAAAATAATAAAACAAAAATACATAAGTTATGTAAGTCGGGAGTATACAAATTAACATGTGGATCTTGTCCAAAAATATACATAGGTCAGACAGGCAGAAGTTTCAAGAAACGGATTCAAGAACACAAGTTCATTCTTGAATTCTAAAAATGACTCTAATTATAGTAATCATTTAATAGAAACAGGACATTCCTTCAATAACGATGTTAAAATATTACATAGTCAAGGCAAAAGCAAAAAACTTAACTTATTAGAAACAATAGAAATTAATAAACTGAAATATACAAACTTGCTACTAAACGATCAAACCGACTTAAATAATTCTTCCCCCTTAAACTCTTAGGTAAAGATTCTACCTACTGTATGGATAGTCTGTAATCAACCTTGTGATAGTTTAGAGATTCTTCCTGAAGAAGGTACAGTGTACCGAAACAATTGTCAAAGCAATAAATATGTGTTTGGAAATCTTAAAGCAAGTGTTGGTTTTTATTAAATTACGTATGTAATGGATTATCATCAAGTAACAGTCAACTCAATCAAACAATAATGGCACCAAAACAGTCCCCTGTGGCACCCCATGATCCACCAAGATAGACTCAGACACAGATGTCTCATACTTTACTTTTTGTATTCTGCCAGATAAATAAAATTTTAGCCAATACAGGGCTAAGTGCTTTATACCCATATTGTCTAGCTTAGCTATTAAAATATCCCATAGTATTTCAAATCGGTTTGTAAATAAATAGGAATAAACACTTTACATAAATGGAAGCAGATCGCATATTCTTCAATCTTCGAAATCGTAATATTTTTCGAGTTATAACATGTCATTTTTTTTTTAATTTTATTTTGAAGGCAGTGGCCTTAATTCTTAACGGAATAAGCTGGTGTTTAACACACAGCCCTGATTTAGTAAGAGTCACCGTTACAAAATAAAATCTGTCACTAGAGGGCACTTCATCTAGAACATTTTTTTATTTTCTCCATATTTAATTGCAAAATAGAAGAGATTGCCTTAAGCAGAATCACGAATCCTTAAAAATTGTTTCTCTTGTTTTAAGTAGATAACTGTTATCGTTTATCCACAAATCGACTTTTTTATTCTCGGGCCGAATACCCTGAACTTCTAATTTACAGAAAGGTAATAGTCGATATCGCGATATGCATTTCTGTTAAGGAATGGCTAGCGGAAATGTATGCCGCCATTATTAACCTTCAGGCGACGCGCACAAAAATTTTGCAAAACAGTATGCTACAAATTAAACAAGGGAAAAAAATGGCCTAAGTCAATGCAATAACATGTTTAATTTAAGTAATATAAATACATTTAACATTAAACCATCAAATTCTGCTTGCAATTGTTCATTATGTTGGTCTTAGCGAGCAAGCGGTATTACTTTCTAGAGAGTCTGCATTGAAAATAAAATTTTCACGGAGGTGACTGTTGTCACTGGCGTTCCGCAGGGATCAATACTGAGCCCGTTGTTGTACGCAATATATGCGTCAAATCTGGCTACGGCCCTTGAAAACTGCCGAGCACAATACTATGCAGACGATACGCAAGTATACTTTTGACTGAAACACTCACTATTCTTAAATGCTAAGAAATGTTGTATTATGCTTGGAGGCTCAAATTACAATCAACATTGGGGACACAACTCAACCTATAAAAAATAACATAAAAAACATGGGAGTCTTCTTCGATTCTTAAGGGTTAAACTGCTCTATGGTGGTCGTCACTATCTCTCAAGAAAAATAAAAATTATATTGTGCGAGGCTCTTGTGCTTTCTGGGTTCAATCACTGTGCTATTTTATATGGAAACTGTTTAACAGGTTTGCAAAAACAAAGAATACAGAAAGTGCAGAATTCATGTTTGCGACTAATATACGGTATTAGACGCCGAGAAAGAATATCACATAAACTAGTAGAGACTAAATGGTTGAACATGGAGAACAGAAGAAAACTACATGAAGCCTGTTTTTAACACAAAGTCCTCAATATATGTACAAAAGTCCTCAATATATGTACGGAAGGATTATGTTCAGATTTCATGTTCATAATTTCAACATTAGATTTAGAGGTGCCATAACTCCTCCTCTACATAAAACAACACTATTTGAGCATGATCCTTCCTTTAATATAGCTAAATTGTATAATAGTCTTCCTAATAACTTCAAAGCCGTGACTCCAAGTAGATTTAAATTTTATGCTTTCAGATATTTTTTCGAAAAGCAAAGTTTAAAAAAAAGCACAGTCTACCTTTAACAAACGTGAGCAAGATAACATACATTAATAAGTGTGAGAAGAAGTAGAAATTTTTTTTTCTGTTATTGTGCTATCGCTGTCGCCATAAAAAACGAGTTATTGTTCCTCAATCCGTTGGGTTAAATAGATCAGGGTGGCTAACATACTGATGTTATACATGTCTGGATTTCGCCCATTTCTGTGTATGTATATATATACATTCATTTCGTAAAAGAAATCGGTTATTTGTAGAAAGTGTGGATATACAGAAATAACGACATATTATTATTATTATTATTATCATTATTATTTTCCAAAACAAAAAATTATTAATAATCGGGAATTAAACAAGCGCTAATTACAGTTCATTTTCAAAATGCCCACCGTTAGTTTCTAAACATTTTCTTATATATTTTAAAAAATGCTGCCGAACAAGAAAAAATACGCTTATTACATATTGCTTATTACTAATGATTTCGGAACCGTGCATTATTTTTTGTTTTACATCATTGATATCTGTTTCGGCCCTACCCATGTTCATCCTGTTCACCGTCGATGTTCAAATGCCTCATTTAAATACCTTCGTACAGCCAATGCAAAATGGAGCGCCATCTTGCATTTCTAGTAAAGATGGTAGTTTCTCTTGGAGAAATTGCAAATACATTTCCCGATTCAGCGATTCTTCAATTTTTGCATGAACACGAAAGACCGCAGATCATTTTTATGCAAAACTTCCCAAACTGCAGAGCAAGCAATTCTTTCCGGGGAGGCAAGTTTCCTAGTACTCGTTGACACATTTTGAAGTGTGCAGCTGTGTTTTAAACCTTGATCTAGCCTTATTCATATTATCAGGTTTGAATGATCCTCTCTCACCAAGTCTGCTGTGTAAGTTGATGAATGTGTTAGCACATGGAACGTTTCTATTGGAATGAGCCTCGATATAATGCAGTCGTGCTTGATATGCATTTCCATTTGCTCTTCCGTAGCAAAAATGCATATCGCGCTATTCAGTGTTTGAATATTCCTGATGGGCCATCACAATAGCAATTGGATAATAAGCTCTTTTAATAAAAACTAATTTTTAATGGATTGTCACAATGACTTTTTCAAATTTCATTAAGTCCTGTTAGGTAAAATCACATTTACTGGTAAAATTCGAACCGAGAATAAAAAGATCGATTTGTGGTTAAACGATAACACCTATCGACTTTCTGCTTCAGGTGTATTTTGCAATATCAGTCTAAATAAATAAAATACAGGGAAAATTAAAAAAATGCTCTAGATAAAGTGTCCTCTGGAGACAGATTTTTGTAACACTTTTATTATGTAACCATGACTTTTACTAAAACAGGGCTGCGTGTAAAATATCAGCTTATTCCGTTGAGATTTAAATGCACTGCGTTAAGAATAAAATTTTAAAAAATGAATTTTGAATGAATGAAATTTCGAATTTTTGTTACATGACTTACTACTATTATTTTAGCAAGTTGAATCTTTCTTCCAAGTTTCCGAAGTTAATTTTCGAACGCCCTGTATAAAGAAAAGATAACATTAATTTAATTCAAACACTAACCAAAGTTCGGGAAGGTGATTATTACGATTATTGAATTTTCATTAGAAATTCGTCTCGTGGTCCGTATTCTCCACAAAAAATCATACAAATATACACATTGGGAGAAGGTGGAGGAAAATTAAGGTTTTTCCTGATAAAGTAAAATTATACTGAAAGATGAATTAAATCCTACTCAAAAGTTATATAAAAACAGTTATCCTTTCATGCATAAATAGTTTTCCAGAAAATATCTCTTTTCTCAAACCATGCAGTACACTGTAATAGTGAATCACGTCATCGCGTCTAGACTGAGTGCAAGATATTGCGATTTTCAAATGGATTTTTCCAAATATCTCGAGCAGCGTACGTGACAGACGAAAATCGTAAATACAAAAATTGTAGCCCTTGATACGGCCTATAACATTGAATGAACGGATTAGCTATTCTTTTTACGAATTTTGATTTACTGTTAATAATTTACTCCCTACAAGAACAATTTTCAGGGTCTAAAACTAAACTAAACTAAAACACCTTGTATATAATCGAAAAAATGCGTAAAACAAAAGCTATAATAGCGCCGGATCTCCCACGTATTACGGTTTTCAAATTTCTCGGATCGGAAGAATGATTTTGGAGGAAAGGATGTTTTTCTGGAAGCCAAAATAACCAAAAAAAATTCAAAAATAAAAAAAAAAAGTTGGTGTTATTTTATCGCTCCCAATTTAAAGAGTCTAAATGCTGATCCGGACCTCTACTTCCCCCAAGTCTGAAGTCGGTAGCTGTAAATTTGGTGCACAAAAGTTCTAGCTGTCTATATGGGCTATAACGCCATGTAAAAGAAACTGACATCTAAACCACAGATTTGAAATTATTGATAATTTTCAATAATAGGGTGACCCATTTTTCAGTTTATTCTTGAACAATTGTCAAGAATAAAAGTTATGGAGCTGTATCCGCTGCGTCTTCTGGCTCAAGAATTTTTTTGGTCTTGTAAACAGTTTTTGAAAAACGGTCTTTTTTGTAGGCTCTTGCACACGCGATTTTTAATTTTTAAAAAATACTTCCCCCACCTTCCCCTCCTTTTTAAATAGGTTCCGTTCTCTGAATAAAACTGCATATGTGTGACAAATATGAAGTCGATTGCTTCAAATTTCAGTGTTTCAGAGCAATGTTCAAAAAAGTCGAAAATCGCGAAAAAAAGATGGATGCCGAAGTCGGATCGAGGCCATTTCTTACAAACTTATGTATCTCTTAGAGGCTTAAAAAGGAGGAAAATTGCAACTTTGTAGCTCCAACGGTTCGAAAGTTATTCAGGAAAAACCAAAAGACGACAACGGAGAACGGACAGATAAAAAAAAAAATTTCCGACGCTGATTATTTCTGTACCAATGGCGATCCCATAGGTCCTACTATTACCGAGATATAAATTTTTTATACGAGCGTTGATACAGATAAGTAAAAAAAAATTTTGGAATTCCAAATTTTTATTTATTTATTTCTAAAAGAAAGGTTAGCAATTGTAGAGCAACACGAATTAAAACCAATAAGAAATAATTTCAAAATTCGGTAGAGGTGCCCAAAAAAATCTCAGTAAAATGTAATAGAAATTCTGTTCTTGAAGGATCGTGAATTAATTACTAAATAAGTGAATACTACTATCAACTTTGAAAATATTCTACTATCTCATGCAACGTGTAAGAGAGTTAGAAAAATAATTATTTTTGAAAAAGGCTATAGTTCACAGAAAATTATCAAAAATATAAAATTCAAATTCTCATTATAACTTCGTCTATCGAAGCGAAAATTAAGAGTGTTAATGAATTTTATTTGGACAGGCTCGTAATTATGGTATATAGGACTCCAAACTGTTGACGAATACTGCAGAACACTTCTTATCATACTGCATTATAATGTAATGGGTTCTTCACTGGGTCTCAGAATAAATCCAAAACTACGGAATGTTTACCCAATGAGAGTTGGGATATATGGGACTCGTAAATTTTAGAGTCCAGAATGACCCCCAAATCTTTAACACGTATTAATTGTATATTATTTGATTTTAGATTCATATTTGGATTTCTCGAGAGTTTCAGTTTAGAAAAGATTATGTAGTCACATTCACCAACATTTAAGTGGAGTGGATTCAGAACCTAATATTCAGAAAAATTTGGGTGTCCAGAAAACAAGTTCCTAGGTCATATACAAATAAAAGAAAGAGCAGGAAACACAAGTGTAAACTCTGCTGAGCCCCATAAGTCACATCCAAGCAAGTCGATTTTTTTCCATTAACCCATCTTGTCAATAATTTTTTAAAGGTCTACAAGACATTTAAAAAAATGGGTGATGGACTTTGGAAAAGGCTTTGAAAAAGTCGGTATAAGCAAGGCAGCTTTACTGGACGAAGGGGGCAAGTTTCGTCAGGAACTATGGTGGTTGCACATGGCGAAGGAAAAATAATAGCTCTAACAAAACAGACTCAAAAACTTTTCCGAAATGACATATTAGATAAATTGGAAGGAAGGTTAATCAAAATATTGCAAGTCAGTTATTGCTATGTGTCTGAATTGTGACTTTTTTTTTTCGTGTAATATTATAATTAATATTAATATTATAATTAAAAATCTGGGTCGTCATTTTGTATAGTTGGAAAATTTAAGTAGTCAGTGAGAAGCGGATTGATATCTTTTTTCATATGGTCCATCGTCAGATGTCAAAGGAACACACATACACACGTTAATCTAAGCACTCGTTTTTGTAAATTGGCCGTAACTAAAATTTTATAATGAAGCTCATTACACTCAACAATTTAACGATTATAATAATGACCGGTAGAGACTGCAAAGTATATAAGGGGAATATATATAGGAACGTCATCCAAAGATGATTCTTTCGCCTTTTATTGTTGGCTTGTCGGCGTTGGCCTTTATCGCTGGTGAGATTTAATTTATTGACAATTTAAGATAGTCACATGCACAATTAATATCATCTGGAGCGATTTTCTGACGAAAACTTTGCGTAAGTTGTATGTAGTCCAGCGTTTAACAATAATAATATTTCGTAAAACAAAACAAGTCAATATTAGGATCGATCCCCTATTTATTTGACTGTAGGAAACTGTTTGTTATCAACAGCGTGATCGAAGATTCTGTAAAATTGACGTGTGAGTAGCTATGAATCTGTTTGACAATGATGCAAACAACATTGAGGAAGCTTAGATGTCAAAGGGCCTTAATCCTGAAAAAAATCAGTTATTTTATGTTATTTGTTTTGAAAATAACAAATTAAACCAATTTCGCAAACACGAAGAAATTAATTGTCATTTATTTGTAATCTAAGAGGTATTCAGTGTGTTTTGATATTCGAAAAAAGTTAGTCATTTCATGTCATATGCATTTCAATATGATATGATAGATGGACTATATCTCTATTATGCCTTTAGGAATAGAGAATGACAATTTTAAAATTACTGTAGAATGGCTAAATATTTAATTTAACAACTATTTGCTTTTTATTAAAGTTATTTGGTTTATACTTAAAATAGTTAAATAATTTGACTTTTATTACATTTGAATCGGGTTGTATGTTACTTCGCATGTAGTTTTTATTCTTAAACTTTCCAATTAAGCGGGAGTAAACCAAGTAAATTTATCACGGATATCTCAAGTAGTCTACTATGCCTTTTGTTTTTAATTTTGCGAAATTTTCTTAATAGAATAGACATAGAATATCGCAATGAACTTGTAATTACCACATTAAATTAGATGTGTACATATATTTAAGGAAATGCAGGCGAATCTGGTCCATATGTCCATCTGCAACATGCTCGATCCAAGCTGTATCTATCAAAAGGTGCCACGAGATTTGTCAAGTCTAAGGATGATGCCGGAACGTACGCTTATACCATGCAGTCTCTCTATACCTTTGACGTTGGGTATGTATGTAAACTAAAGTATGAATTTTAGTCTCAAGTATGGAGTGCCCGAATAAGGACAAGGAGATATTTGAAAAAAATACATTAAAAAAAGGGGCTCAGCAAGCCAGTGAGAAATGCATCTCAATATATTCAACCTCTCCTAGGATAGGAATTAAAAAAATTAAAACTAAAAAAACTTTAATTTTGGTAAGCATTTTCACTTTACGAGCAGTTAATTCAGTTATATATTCAGCAACATAAAAATTTCATATTAATTCTTTGAACTTATTTGTATACAGAAAGTGGGTAGATATAAAAGGAGGATGCAGAGGAAATATTGCGAGACTCACACTGTTACCAAAAGGCATTGATTCTGAAAAAGTATTCCAATATAAAGATGACATATTTCTCGAAATCAAATGCACATCAGGAAAGAAGGTGCTTGCTCCGGATCCCAAAACAAAAGAAGCCGTTCTAGTAGTCAAGGATCCTAAGAACCTAGACTATTACAAAATAAATTTAGTTCCAATTTAAACTTGGCATGAAATATATATTACAATTTCTGTTGGTGTTTCTAGTTATTTAATCCTGATTCTATCCTTTGTTCATTCTCTCCTGTTTCGGTTCTTAATTAGCAGAAATATTAGTCGGTATTGACGAGTAGCACTACGCTTGATCAATGACTTCAAGATAAAACGCTTTGGAGTTTGGGAAAAAGTTCAGTCTGTTTTATTTTACCCTGAAATATCTTTTTGATTGTTGTCGTTATGTAAAAACGGTTCTGGAAAATTTTGTTGGAACAAAACTTAGTTGCATTTTCACGAGAACCCACTATTTTTAAATTTAATATCAACAGTCAGAATTTCACACATATAAATAAAATGGAATTTATCAAAGAGATTATTGACTCACCAATTTTTAAACGAAAACTCTCAACTCTAAGGAAGATTAGCCTATCAATTAATAACTTTACATTATACAATATATTCAAATCGGCTTCAAAATACATTATTAAATCGGCTCTACCCAATTCTAAAGACAAATATCTGCACTTGATAAATCAGTTCATTATTCTATAACCTCTAAGCGTAAAATTCTTACTCTCACTGCTGCCTTTGGGCATACTTAAGGTAGCCTCACCTGCGCAGCACCTGGATCCACCGCTTTGAGCTTAGTGGGTCCCCACCTCATGTATAGTAGGTATAGGGGCCTCAATGTACAAAAACCCAGCTCTGGTCAAATACATGCAAGTAGTCGAAGTTAGTAGTGGAAGTTGGAAAAAAGGACAAACCCACCGTCGCGTTGTTTTAACCGCGGTGACCAATGAAGGCCAACTCGAGAAAAACAAGAAAATTAGTATAACAAGATTTAATAACAAAATTTTGACGAAACCACTGGAAATTGCCATCTCCCAGGCAAAGCACTGTATACTTGTTTTCCCTGGGGTGTTACCCTAAATTCTCCTGGTAACTGCGGCTGTTGACCTGGCAAACCTTGTCACTCGACTAGGTGATGACTGATTATAATGTGTCAGTTTTCATCACAATGTGCGAGGAGACTTTGGATTAACAGTATAAAAAAACTCCGCACTAATTCTTGCTTACAAATTGCAATCTTAAATAGTTAACAAGATTTACAATTTTGAATTATCAACAGAAAACTGGTTTGATGAAATTCATTAAGTTATTATATCAGAGAATATTATGATTTACCCAATATTTGAATCTGGTGAAAGATATAGAAAAGTAATATCAATGAACAAACGGGAAGAAGAAATAATAATAATAATAATGATGTTACAGGTAAGAACAGCACAAGATCAAATTCCGAAGGTCAAAAACAATTGCTACTTTTACAGGGCATTAATTACCCCAAGGTGACGTAATATAGACAAATAATCTCCGTACTCGCAATGTAAAAAAAAGGACGGCAGCTAAGGCAACTTATAAACAACTGCACCAGAGCAAAGAGATATTTGTGCCCGCAATATTAGAAGCAAAAAGATACGCGCCGGTATTTTAAAAGTAGTCACTTAAGAATTAATATTAAATAAAGACAAAAAAATAACCAGTTGCCTGCAGGTACCCTCGCTGAAGATCCTGACAAGAAACGTCGAACTTGCCTGCTTTTCGTTTAACCGAGGCGGTCGATAACTGTTCTAGCAACGCGCCCAGAAATTCGTCTAGCAACTGTAAGATATGGCTATTTGTTGGCTATACGCTACAACAGGACGGGCAGTGTCATGTCAAATCAAAGAAATATATGCGACAGCAGAAACCCCCGTAATATACCAAACCAATTAAATTTTAACTGTAATCAAATGGCTACCTAAGAATTGCAGCCCAAAAGGGATTATATATTCCAATTATGCAAACTACTAAACAGTCCATAGTTTACAACAAAAACGAAACATAGATATTAAATAAGATATTAATCTTGCCACCTTGCATAAAATGCCATGCAGCTGTTTAACTGGTTAACTGATTTCGATTTTCCGATTAAGGAATTGTACGAATGCCATGATGAATCGAAAATTTTATAATTGACTAACGTTGTAGAGAAATTTATTTCGTTACAAACCTGATGAACCAAATAGCTATTAGGTAATATAGAGGCTGAAAGACGGAATAAATTGATTCTAGCCGGCATTTTGCGTTATTGTCTTTCTAAAATGCGGTTTCTGCACACTTAACTGGTCCCACTTAAGCAAGTCTGGGCTCATATTGGGAAAATACAAATCTGAACCGATAAAATTGAGACAGTCTTAGATTTTTTTCTTCTGGAGTAAGCGTCTACAGCAGGATACTATAGACAACGGCAGAGTTATTTGATTTTTGTTGATATAACCCGTCTATACCCATTCCTGTGTGTTTTTTTAAAATTATTCTTCAAAATTGTGTGTGACGAGTTTTTAGCTTGGAAGGCCCTGGGGAATAAGTATGACTAAAGTAAATTATGCTTGTGTTACAACAAGGCAATACGCACATGGTGAAGAAAAAAAAATTGAGAAAGTGTAACAGAAGTGATTTCAAAGGTTGCATTTGTAGTAATGTATAAGTACCTAAATATATAACACTGAAGGCAGTGCCAATATTCATGGAAATTATAGTTTTGGTTAGTAGACCGTAAAAACTCTTGCTATAGGTAATGTTCTTGTTAACGGACATATATTCAATGTTTTTTAGGATCTATCAGTGTAAGATTTCTTGGAACTCATGTACGGCATACTGATGAAGCAAAGGCCAAGAGATCGTCAAAAGGTGAACAATTGCCAATCCTTTAAAAATTAATTGTAGGAGTTTGGAACCAATGGTTAATGGGACATTCACGAAAAAATCCAAAATAATCAATTGGAGAGAAAATCTTGTAAGCCGCTGGTCGTTCGCATACTTGTGTTTTTTGATATTGGGTGACCACTCACAGTATTGCAGCATCAGAAGCAGTCGAAGAAAACAATCATGTTTTGTTTTAACTTTTTCGTAACATTGTAAGATTCACGAAAAAATCAATTGGAGAGAAAAAAAATTATAATCGAAACGAAAATTCCAAAAAAATAAACCAAAAATTAAAGAGCATATTAAACATATTAATATTATTATCACGTTTTTTTTTATATTTATACATATAATATATTATGTACTTACGATCGCTATTCATCAAGCATTACCAGCATAAAGGATCCGAATTTTTCCGAAAGTACCTAAATAAAATACTATGACAAATTAAATATAGTAAGAAGACGTTTGCACTGACAGAACGGTGTGAAAATCTTTCAAGACTGAATAAATTTATATTTTCTCAACGTTTCTAAATTGCGTGTTTAATATAATTCGACTACCTTTTCGTTTGCAAAATCAATAATCAAAAATTGCATAAAATATGTTTCTAAGCGCAATTGTATAAGGTTGTTGCTAGTTGAGAAACTTTTACGTTCAAATTTTTATTTACTTTCTCAACGCGATTTTAGGGTAAAAATGTAGTACGTCAATGTACTTATATGCTCAAACTACTATGTCGATATATACGTTTTACACATTTTTTATGATATGATGAGGTTTATCTCCAACATGCTGAATGGCAAGTTTACATAGGCAAATCCACCTTGGACTTAGACAAGTCTTAAGATTAGATGTAATGATTAAAAATAAAAATGCAGAATATTAGATCAAACCAAGTGAAAAATATACTAGCATAAAAGACATGTTTTTGTGTCCTACTTACATGCTGGTATGCTTTTTTGCGTTCTTTAAAAATGTACGTTTGTCTTTTGGGATGTAATTATAGTAAACTAGTAGATAGTCGATACAAATAAATATGAAAATATCATTCTAATCATTATAATTGACGTGCAAACTCAGTTTATTTTTAAAACCATTATTTATTAACGTAAAATAGGACATATCTGCATTTAAAATGACATGTTGTGCTCTTAATCCTTCTTAATGGCAACAATAATCTCCATAACAGTAAAAATTATAGCTCCTCCATTTTTATCAGTAAAGTAAGGGATCCATAAAACATTTTGCTGCTAAACTATTTTTGGGTTATATTTTTTTTAGGTTTTTTATTTAATTTTTCATCTTCGCCTTTTTTTTCTAATTCAAACATCCTGAAACTAAAACGAAAAATGGAAAATTTCCGTATTAGACATGCTTACGACAACACAATCTATATTTCAAATATATTTGAAGGGTACAGTGGAAAATATCCAACCCAAATAGATGAGAGTTAAGTTAAGGTCGAACCACCTTTCATTTAAATAAATGCTATTACCATCGCACTGTTAATGATTAATTACTCTATTTCTCCATCCCTCTATAGCTTAAAAACGAATCACTTGATAATTGAATTTATACTACTTTAGAAGTCTTCAAATAGTAAATTCTTTTCGGAATTTCGTAGTCAGATTTTCAAATTTCAACAAGTTCATTTTTGGGCTTTCTAAAACCTCTATTAAAATGGTGAAACTGAATTGTGATGAATGACTCCAAGCTACTATATAAATTTATATACCTAAAAATTGTTCTTGAATAGGGGAAACGATGTTTTCCCATGATCATGGGGAAACGATGTTTTCCCATGATGATATTTTGTCTTTGCCAGCCCTATGTTTTTTCTCATTTAGTAGGCAGGGACAGAACTATTTTTCCTACACTAGGTTCAAGAAATCGAGCCCTAAGTTTGAATTGAGTGTAGCATGCGCAGTTTCAATATGAAAATG
Source organism: Cylas formicarius (assembly GCF_029955315.1). Taxonomy (NCBI): domain Eukaryota; kingdom Metazoa; phylum Arthropoda; class Insecta; order Coleoptera; family Brentidae; genus Cylas; species Cylas formicarius. The sequence goes on along the minus strand of NW_026844352.1, from coordinate 22,874,994 downwards.
TATTGCCTCTTTATACCTCAAAAATTTAATGAATATTTAATACGTCCAAAATGGTTGTATAGGCGATTGGCTACTTCCCAAAATCAAACGGCAGGATTTAATTTGACCACAATGGCACACTGAAAGGCATTCAATTTATCAATTACAAGACCGGGTCTTTTTTTGAGTTTATGTATGTTGCATTCTTCACCTGGTTTGATCTAACATTCTGTATTTTTCTATTTAATCACCTTTTGGGATTTTTTGTTGACGTCGCTGTCTGATTATCTTTCTTCGATAGATTCGATGATATAGATAACTGTTAACTCTTGATCCTACGGATTAAAAGCATATCTTTAGAGATAAATAGCTAGAAATTTACAATGCTGATATGCTAACTTGATTTCCTAGTTATGCCTAAAACTTATTGATACATTGCCAACTCCTTAGAGTAGGTAGTTTCAGTTTACCGCTGAAGAAGTCAACAGGATGATTGGTGAAACGTCAGCATCTTTCATTTATAAACAACCGAGATTTGAAAATAGTAGGCTGGAATGAAATGGTAATTTGGTAAGTGGAATCACAATAATCTTGGCCATGCTTTGCCTTTTAAATTTTAAATAGCCAAATGCTTTTTAGGTCGGGATTATAAGCTATCAGATACAACAAATGTTAAGACAGTTGCTTTACCACATCCTGATATGGATGAATTCATTTTTATGACAGACTGCAAATATTGTTTAGGCAAAATTTGAAAGGTAAGCTCGTACTACATTTGTGTCTAGTGATTGCTTGGTTTTATATTTCTGGAAGTTAGTCACTGTTCCAAAGCTTGTGTTTATAATGGATATAACATTAATAATAATAAAATAATTTTTTGTAAAAAAAAATATGTTGTCTATCTAAAATCGCTTTGTGTATCAATGGGTCATTTATCTTTAAAAGTTTGGTCACTAGTTTCCCTGAAGTAGCAGCATCATTTATAAGTCACTACTTTGTAAATTTTATCCACAATTGTCAGAAAGAAAATGAAATATTGTAACACATCGTTCTATTTCAGAAACGCTTTAGATATTTGATACACAAACAGAATAATAATGAACCAGCAGAACTCAAAAGCTCCAAATCAGAGGTAAACTCTATCGAGCTATGGTACTATCGGAACGAGGTGCGATAGGGATAGAGTCCTCACCTTTATTAATATTCACGATGAATATATCGTTATTAAAAAAAAGATTTGAAAAAAAGGAAATATTTCAGCTTTGAGTAATCTAACCTCCATATGGGATGTTTAAGAAATTATTCCACTAAAGAAACCATTTAAAAATGTGATGAGCATATCTGCAAACCGTGTTGGTGAATTTGACTGAAATTTGATCGAAATTATCAAGAAAGCACATTTTCATTAACTTTTTGTGGTTATTTTAAAGCCAGTGTTCAACTCAGAAAGTGATATTTTTGGGTACTGCGTATCTTATCGATTTAGTAGCGAGAGATGCAAGTTAACATTTGTGGTTAGTTTAAAAGTTTGAGAAGAGGACTTTCTCATATTGGACAGTGATACGGAAAAGGAGGTAGGCACAACACGCACAACATAGTGGAGAAATAGGAAAAGAGGAGAGACAGAAAGAAAGAAGGAATAGATGATGGATGATATTATTGATCTTATGGAATACCAAAGACATTTCAAAAAGAATCAGTGGACTTAAATACCCAGAGATAAACAGGATGATAAAGATGCGGGCAAATTGAACAAAATGTACAAAAAGATAAAAAAAAGATAAAGAAAGTAAAGAAGGCTTAGACAATTCCTTGACATGCTAATTGAGTTCTTCAGCTATACAGTGAATGGCTTAAATATAAAATGCTCGCGTACATCCATCACAATTTCTTCTTGGGCATTTTTTGCCAAAATTCGAAAAGGGATTTAAAAATAAGGTGTTTCATTCAAAAAGGAATTTGGAATCCACATCTACTCTCTCCTGCCAATCCCTGAAATTTTCCTTAAGAAACTGGATGGGATGGTAAGGGTATACATTGGAGACAAGCGGCCAAGATAAAGATTCGGGAAGAGTATTTAGACGATATCAAAATGTAGCTGTAATATGAATCATCCAGTATATGCTTTTGAATTTCGGAGAAAGTATCCAGAGGGCTGATTTTTTAAAACGGATAGTAGAGCTACCAAATAGTAACCAAAACTATTATCAACAAGGCTTAATCTCTTGACAATGTTGTGGCAGTTACACCTATTATAACAGGAAATACCTTGGTGGTTGCGCTGGATGAATATTAATCGATTTTATTATTTCAGACTTGAGCAAAGAATATTAACATGAGAACACATCCGTTTGTGCCAGAAGAAAATCGGTCAGTTTATTTAAGAATTTTTGAAGTGATCGAAACAGCCAACAAAGTCATCAGTTATATTTTATCGAAACCCACACCCAAAGATAATAATAATAATTAAAAGTAATTTCTGAGCTAAGCTGGTATCTTTTTTAATTGCTAAGGTCAAATTTGTAGGAGAACGTTCGAGTATAATGAGCATTTTAAAGGTGTGTTCTTTACGCTCAGTTGTCACACTTTATCAAAGTACCAGATAAGAAAGGCAATTTTCTCGTTAAGGAAACATCTAAATGGAAATAATAACAGCCTACGGCTTAATTTATTACGCAATATCTGCTAACATTTCAATTTGCTAGTTTATTTCTTCGCACTACCCACGTCGCAAATCGAGACTTATTATGAACGAATCCAAGTTATGGAATCTAATATTTTGCCTATGGGTTTCTGCTGGTCTATGCAACGATGCTGGTAATTAGTCACCAAAAATTGTTAAAATATATATTTTTCTGCCAATACTTGTTGTTATTAATACTACACCTTTCTTTGGGATGTTTCTCCTACCACACAGTTGTTTAGGATAAAAATCAAAACTATTCGTATGGTAAACAGCATGGCATATTATAACGATTATTGTCATACATATTTTAGAAAACCTAAAGTAATGTCGCTTCCTTACATCTGCATTTACTCTAGCGACATAGAACAAATGAAAACTTTAGACCAGTTTTCTTATCGAGATTATACGATGTTTGTTCAAAAAGTAAGGTGACTTTTAAGTTTTATAATAAAGTTTTTATTTATTCATCAAAATTAATATTGTCCCCTTGAAAGTTATCCCCCAAATATTGCGCCAAAGTTTTTCCCAATCACTTCTGGTAAGCACTTTGTGGTATAGCCTTGACTTCTTCAAGTGATTTTTTCATTCCTTCATGGGTTTCTTGAGCTGTGGTGAGCCGAACCCAGTGAATATGGTGGCTGAGGCATGATTTTGTTTTGCCAAAAAGTTAGACACAAGCAACATTGAGTGGGCAGCGGGGCATTACCATGATACAAAATCCATGAATTGTTTTCCAACAATTCCGGACGTTTTCTTCTTATTGCTTCTCGCAAACGGCCCATAACTTCAAGGTAATACTATTTATTGATCGTAAGAACTTGTGGTGTGATGTGGGACCTGAAGGGGTTCTTCCATTAGGACGACGGGTCTTTGGATTCGACGTCATAACCATATACTCATGATTTGTCAATAGTTATGATCTTTTTGGGCAAATCAGGATCATCATTGACGTGGTTTAACAGCTTTTGAGCGATGCTCCTTCGACGGTCTTTTTGTTCAAAATTAAGCAACAAATTTTGTTGTTACAGGTTTCGTACCCAAAACTTCAGAAAAAATTGCATGGCACGAGTCAATTCAAGCCACTTCTCTAATAGTGGTTCGACGATTTTTCAACACCATTTGTTTTACTTCTTAAACGCTTTCATCAGTCCCGGTCGAGGTCGTCATCAGCGTCTTCTTGGCCATCTTGGAATAGCTTGTACCACTTATAAACATATTTTTTTGCAGAAAATAGATTAACCATATGTCGTTTCTAACGTTCCAGTCCAACAAAAAAAAAGTAAAACTGCAAACTGAGTGAAACTGTGTTAGGGACATTTGTACCAATATAACAAAAAAAATATCGCAAAATTACAAAAGTCACTTTACTTTTTGAAGATACCTTGCACTGTCTATCCGATTTATGCGAGAGATCTTCGTTAACGACCTAAGCTTAGATTTATTCAGATCTGAAAGTAGTCCTTTCAGCTGAAATTGTACAATATATTGCCGGAGATTTTACGAAAAATGAGGAACCCAAAATTGCAACTTACTGGAGTAGAACATTGCTTTTCTTAAGTATTTCTTTTGTATTTTCTTTATAAATTTACGTACACCTAGCGGCTTGCTACAATTGCATTTTTTTATGCCACTCATGGACCTCAAAGTAATTTTCATCATAACATTTTGTTGGACATCATGTAATTGAGAATCGACAATTTATTGATGAAACATCTCTGTGATTTTTATTTTCAAGGAGCTACTGCGAACGGCTGAAACTTGAATTATAATAACTGGAGGAAGATTTACGGTCACAAAAACTATAGTAAGGCGGTCGTGTACAGAAAAACATAAAAAACATTTTTTTTCTTTGCAGTTTGTATATATTTTTACGGAAATTTAAAAGACTGCTTTACGGATAACAGTAGCAGATTTTAATTTCCTCTCTGTAAATTCTCGGGGTTTAAATATCCAAAGTATAACATTACCCAAAATACAGATACGGAGTTACATCTCAGTAAAAGGGCCAGAATGATACAACCTGAGGACAAAGCGATACGGATTGAACTATAACGCAATCATGGAGTGGAGTCCAAAAGAAATTGGGTTATTGATCCTTCGTAGTTAATTATATTAATTTCTCTTATACCGAATGTACTCTGAAGTACTCATAGACTGAAAAGGAAAAATACATTTACCGGTACTTTTAGCAATTGAATTTGGGAATGATTTTTCTGGAATCGACGGCGTCTTTAAAAAATTGAATGTATGTATTCGGTGTAGAACGTCTTTTGTCCTTGTCCGACGCCTTGGCTCCACCTGTTTCGATCTTCCCAATCGACGTCTTGCAGGTTTCATCGCTTTTGTTACGCCCTCTTTCCAATAGGATTTTGGTCTTCTTCTTTTCCGATATTCTTTAGCTTACCTTTCCTTTCTTTTGCTTTTCTGTGTATGCATTCAAATCGCCCATTATGACCAATTGCTTTGAATTTCCAACTTCACTAAGGATTTCAAAAAATGCGCTTTTTTAGCTGCCGGTTCATCATCTGATATGCGATATACCACTAACACTTTTACTTTTAGCATATTTTCATTAATTGTTTCCCAGTCCGTTATTTTATTTTTAACTGATGCTTTATTGAGTATTGGCTCTTTCTTCCTTGAGTACTCCGCTATATTTGCCAATTTGTTCTGTTTTTATACAGGGTAGGAAGCTGATCTACCGCTACAACTGTTCATCCGGTCTTGGGACCGGCAACACAGTCTCTGGGCTACTCAATCCACCCAGATGTCATGTGGGTGAAGCTTAAAAAATTGAATCCCTACGCCAAAAATCAAAAACTTATTTTCAACGCCGACGGCACTATTGATACTGGTATTGGTACCCAATGCTATCCGAAAAAAAGTAGGAAAAGTAATTATGGTAGAAAAAGACGAGAGGCAAACCTATACCTATAAATTAAAGCACGATCAGTCCGGATTATTCGTTGACGAGAATGCAAAACTTGTTGCTCATAAAGGTAAAGCAGATAGATTCGAATTTGACTACACCGAAGATGACGGAGTTAAGTTCATTACCTTAAGGACTGATGAGTTGCCCAAAACATTTCTATACTCAGTGCAAGCGAAAATGAGATTTTGCAATGCAATTGCATTATTAAATTTATATATTTAATATTCTAAAACAAGAGTTTCAGATTAAATAATATTAATGCATCTTTGAAAATCCGGTTATCGAATGCTTAGTAATCATTATTGAATGATTACCATCATCGTTACTGTAATTTATGTGTGCTTACATGCAAATTCTTATCTCTGAACTGATGTATTTTCTCGATACATTATTACACAATATTTTTTGGGAGTTACCTACAAAATGAAGATCAGAAAATAGGATTTGGTGTTTTAAAAAACCTCCTAGTATATTCGTAAACGGAAAAGTACGATTCAGTGTGTATATTTTCTTTCTTCTCTAGCAGAATTCTGAAGTACTTAGTACAGCTAATGGCACTCAGGTTCAATTGATGCCAGGAGAGAAACCAACTCTCATAAATAAATTATTAACCAAAAAATTTTGTTACTCTATTGTATTTAACTTTCTTCCATATCTAAAGATATGCTAGCTAAATAAATAATTAAATAAAAAATAATAAAAAACAAGCTTACTTCTTTGTGCAAGAATGATGTTTTCAGTACATCTTCACAAATTAATTAATTTCAGACAGTAAAAAATCTCGAAAAGAGCTATCCATTTTTGATCCAATCATCCCGATTGATAGCGTATGGAACACGAAAAAGGTTCCGACTGTCAATAAACATGAAGACGGGCTTATACTAGCGGACTAATCAGCGAATTCAGACGCCAGTGCATATTCCAAAATATCAACAGGATGACTTGATCGATAAATTTGTTTTTGAATTGATTGTTGCGTAAATAAAGCGTTTGGAAAATTTTCGTTTTTGTTTCGTGTGTTCAGTATTAAACAAAATTTGACGTGTTTTTTATAATTTTTCAAGCTTTCGTAGGTTGCTGTGAGACCACTTATAAATCTTTTGGATTCCTCATGATTATAAATCAAACTTGTCGACGTTTCGCCAATCATCCTGTTGTCTTCTTCAGGACTAAACTGAAACCAGTTTCAACTTGTTTGATTTATAAACAACTGATATAGGAGGGATCCAGAGATTACAATATTGGGTTTTTCATAACACTAACGAATGCTGTAGGTAATTGACGCCTAATAAGTTAGGTTTAAAAATTGTTTAACCTTTTATTAATGACATTTGTAAATAAAGCAAAAAACAACAAAAATTTCCGATGAAATACATGGAGAAATGTTAAAAGTTCTTGCGAGAGTGATTCTAAATTCATTATCATGCTAACTGGGCTCTACGACTATACAGCGAACAGCAAAATTTTTTACCAGTATCCGAACATGAATTTTTTAAAAACGGTGTTTCATTTAAAAAAATGATGCACATCTACTTCTTTGCACACCATGTACATTTTCTATTTAGTGTGAAAAAAGAACAACAAAAAATATGATCGGCGAGTGGGAGCATCCAAAAGCAGATTTTTAAATTAATTTGTTTGATGTTTTAGCCGTTCAGTGTATATGCACTACCTGACTTTCTTGGCAATCTCTAAGAAATCTGGCAAACTGTGTGATGATTATAAACTCATAGTTAAACAAGGAATATTTAAAAATCGTCGACCTAGGGAAGTGCAAACTTATGTGTGCAATGTGGGAATAAAAATATATCTTCGCATTGCAGCGATGCAGAGATGGTAATAGCCATGTATATATCTGATTACTTCATTACTCAAAGGCCTCCGACCGAACTAAACATGACATATTGATAAATGTTCTCAAAAAAACTGGATAGGATATTGGAGACAAGCCGACAAGATCAAGGTTTGGGATGAGTATATCGAAATAGAGAGGGGTGTTTGGCAGGGCTGCGTCCTCTTGCCTACATTATTGACCATAAAATATTTAACTTAGCATTACAGGGATGACAGTATAAATATCTTGGAATCATAATTTCAGAAGACGGAACAACAAAAGAAGACATAAAAAATAGACAGTAACAAGGAAAAAACGCTACAAGAATTTTAAACTCATTGCTTCGGTCAGAAAAAATTAGGTTATATACAAAATTGACAATCTAAAAAGTTATAGTAGAGCCCATTCTAACTTATGGATGCGAGTGCTGGCAACTGAAGGACAGACAGGAAAAACAAATTGATGCTATTGAAATGGACTATCTGAGAAGATCCTGAAGGATATCTAGAACACAACATATACGAACTTAAAACATACGACGAAGAACAGGGAGAGTATACATGACTGCAGAGAGAATACAGACAACACTATTACTATGGTACGGACATGTGATGAGAATGGAGCAGGACAGGTAGCCGAAAAAAGCGCTAAATAAAAGAAGCGGAAGACGAGTGGACGGATAGAAAAGTTTAGCGTACGAAATGCGGGGTGCGGCAAAGAAAGCTGTAGGCTTGAAGTCCTGTATATAATACAGGGTTTAAAAAACGGCATCAAAATAAACGGCGAAATAGTATAGAGAAACTTCTTATGGATAAATAAACCAGCCTTCAAACACTTTCAAAATGAAAACACGATTGTTAGGAAAATACTCCGTCAACTTGTTTGTCAACAGAGCGCTAACCCTATAAAAAAACCACATTGCCGTGTTTTTCAAAATGTAGCTGTAATATGAATCATTCTGTATATGTTTCCGAATTTCAGTGAAAGTATCCAGAATGCGGAGTTTAAAACAGAACAGAGTTGCCAAATAGTAATCAAAACTAACACACCTTCTATAACATTATTCGATTTAATTATTTCAAACCTAAAGACAGCGGTTAGTTTATTTAATAATTTTTGTTCAGTTTTATTTTATTCAAACTTCTCTATACCGATACTTTTCAAAATTCATGCGCTGTCGGTGTCGCCTACTCAAAAAGCAATTAAAAGTAATTTCTGAGCTAAGCTGGTATCTTTTTTAATTGCTAAGGCCAAATTTGTAGGAAGAAGTTCGAGTATAATGAGCATTTTAAAGGTGTGTTTTTTACGCTCAGTCGTCACGTTTTATCATATTAGTACCAGGCAAGGATGGTATTTTTTTTTATTATAAAATAATAACAGTCGGTTTAATTTATTATGCATTATTAACATATGAATTTGGCAGTCTATTTCTTGGCAGAACCCACTCCGCACACCGAAGTTTAATATGGACTCCTCGAATTTAGTGACCCTAATATTTTGCCTATTGGTTTCTGATGGTCTATGCGACGATAGCGGTAAGAATTTAATTATTTGCATTCGTTTCTATTAGAGTTGGAAAATGTTGCGAAAATATTTAAAATATACTTATTGCTATTAATACTGCACGGTGCTTTGTGGTTAAGTTTCTGCTACCGCAATCTTGTCATACATTTTTTACAAAATATGAAGTACTGCCGCTTCCATACATCTATATTTACTATAAGAGACACAGAAAGAATAAAAATTTTAGACCTCTTTCTGATTTCTCTTTAATCTTCGTTAATTTCTTCAAATCTGAAAATAACTCTTAGAGCCCGAAATTGAAATAAAATATTGACGCAGACTGCACGAAAAATGAGTAATACAAAATACAACTTACTCACAGTAAACTCTGAATTCTGTCATATGTCGAATAATTTTTTAGTATTTCTTTTTGTACTTTCGACGAATGGCTAGAATTGTAATTTTTTTATTTAGTTAGTTAAGAAATGAATCTTTCTAATGTAAATTTCTAATGTGACAGCAGTATGTGTCATGGAAAGGAAAAACGCAGCAATTAATTTGGCAAACTTAAATACGAAAACTTTTAAATTGTGTGGTGATTCCTCTCTTAGAATACACTATACTATCTCCCATGTTTTAAAAATTATGAAGAAAATGTAATCAATAATAGACCCCAAAGTAACTGTCAGCATGCTTGACTTGGACACCATGTAAATGAGAATCAGCAGTAGCTTTTAGATCAAGCACATTTCTGTGGTTTTTGTTTTACAAATAACTGCCAACTGCTAAAACTTGAATACTTTACCATACTTTAGTTATTTGAATGATAAACACAGTCACAAACTATTTTTTTGAATCTGCATATCATGGGCAAATCATGTGAAGAAAAATATACTTCAGTTTTTTTTCAAAGTTTGGAAAGGTACTCTTGTCTGGAATTACAAAAGACTACTTCACCGATGACAACAAAAGATTTTAATTCCCTCTTTCTGAAGATTATGGGTTCAAATATCCAAAGAACTATGTCGTTCAGCATACTGATTCGAAGTTATATCTAAGCAAAAGGGCAAGATTGATACAACCAGAAGACAAAGCGGTACGGGTTGAATTTTACCGCAACCATAGAGATAAAGTGATTCAAATCGTAGCAGAGGATTCTCGGTAAGTCGCCAAAAAACTAGACTATCGTACTTTGTGGTAAGTTAAACTAACTTTTCTTATAACAAATATATCCCCCGTAGTATTGAAATGTGTGTTCATAGTCTGAAAAGGAAAAATGCATTTACCGGTATTTTTAGCGAAGCACTGGAAATCGAAAATGATTGTTCTGGCACCGACGTCGTCTTTAAAAAATTGAATCCCGAAGCCAAAAATCAGAAATTTATTATTAACGAAGACGGCACCATTGGTACCCAATGTGATTCGAAAAAAGTGCTGTCTCGGGACCAAAACAGCAGGAAAGTCATTGTGGTAGAAAAAGACTCAACAGACACGAAGCAAACTAAATTTTCTCTAATTGAACAAGACTATGGGGGTAAGCAAAACCTTTTTTCACAATTGTATTATAATAGTTATCTTATCGTTAGAATTATACATGGATAAGGTAAATACGTATATACTACAGCATGATCAGTCTGGATTATTCGTCGACGAAAATGCGAAACTTGTTTACAGCGACGATGATGGAGCTAAGTTAATTAGTTTAAAGACGGGGTGAGTTGCTCCATACATTTGTATAATCATCGTGCGACTAAAAATGAGTTTTGGTTAGTTGTGCTTGTGATTTGTTTTTTCCATACATTATTACACAAATTTTTTTCGGAGTTACCCATAAAATGAAGGTCCGCAAATAGGATTTGTTGTTTTATAACCTCTCATGGTGTTTTTCTGAAGTCCAAGGGATGGATCCTTCCTTCTGTGTTGAAAAGACTCAACCGAGTAAATGTTGTTATCATATATTATGAAGTAAAAAGACGCAGTACACTTGATGAAACTTTTGGTTCATTTGATGTTAGGCGACAAAACACTTTTCATCATGTTATTTTATTTAATTGGTTTTGGTTTTATATTCATTAGGTCGGTATATTGTGACAGTTTTTTAACTAATTTGTAACCAACCTAAAAAAAACCAAACACCTCCTAGACAATACGTTAAGTATCGGTATTGGAGGCACTTAGATATTTATTAGAGGCAACAGTAATAAGCTTTGAATTTTCCTATAAACGGGTTTATAGATAACTTGACTTTTTATGATCGTTGGTACGTTATTAGATGGAATTGATGATCCAATTATGGGATTATAGAGAGCCTTCGTTTTATTGCTCAATGTTTAGCAAATTAGAAATTAGTTAAACTTTTAGCATACTAAAGCAAAACTCTGTATGAGTCCGATGGTGACATTTTTATTATGAGGGAATCTTTTTAACTTTTTATAGACTTATTTTTTTTCCTTTATCATCTCTAGTATGCGGGGTAACATCCAATAATTATTGAGGTGATATTTATTTTTTTCATTTAAAATTACTGTTTCAACCAATACCGTAATATCATTATCCTGATTGTCATGAATGATTTCGTAAATTTTATTGCGTAAGCTTGTATATTCTAAATTATCGTGAGAAAGTTTTTAATTTCCAAATTTCTTTGTTTCTTCTGTTTGTTTTGCGGATGAAAATTTTAGCATTAGATATACATACATTAGATTATCGATCTAAAAGAAAAAGCTTTATATATATGTCCCATTACTATTATAACAGCAGTAACTGAAATGTTGTTGCATTGAACTTTCTCAGTTCACTGATCAATTTTATTCCCAATTGCATAACTAACCAAGATACTAATTAAATAAATAGTTACATAAAATATAACAATAAACAGGTCTATTCACTGGAGCAACAATCAAGTTTTCAATATATTTTCAGAAATGCGGTAGATATCGATGGTGGATGCGACGGAACTAAGATTGCAATGAAACCAGCAAAAAATCTCGAAAAGAGTCAACTATTCAAACCAGCAAAAAATCTCGAAAAGAGTCAACTATTCGTTTTTGATAGAAGCGGTCTGATTGAGACCGTATGTGACACAAAAAAAGTTCTCAATATCAATAAAAATAAAGACGGGCTTATACTAGTGGACTCATCAACGGATTCTGACGCCAGTGTTTTTTCCAAAATATTCGCAGGACAACTTGATCGCTAAATTTTTCTTTTTGTATTGATTGGTGCCTAAATAAAGCAGTAAAAAATTTTCCTTCTTGTTTAGCTTGTTCAGTATTAAACAAAAATTTCATATGTTTCTTCTATAATACTAACGAATGCTCTTGGTCTTTCACGTCTAATGAGCTGGTTTTGTCATTTCTTTTTTTTACCATTTATCGATTACTTTCTCATTTTTAAAAAATTCATTTTGATGTATCACTATTCCTTTTTAATATTATATAAAGTATTATACTTTTTTTTATATTTGTAGTTAACTTACTAGTATTGTCAATAAATTTGAATAAAATAAACTAAAATCTAAATTAAAGGCTGTAGTTGATAGCGTTCTCAAAATTTTAATTTAAGCGGTTTCGTTCATAGCTTTATACATCATCAGTGTACTGTGTTCAATATATGTTATTTTTTTACTGCCAAACCCAAATGCTATTGCCAAAAGTTGGTGCATGTTCCATAATCATATTAGGTGCACTTAAAATATTTTCAAGTCAAACAACATACAGGGTAGGACAAAATATATAAAAATTGCACAAGAGTAAGGTACCCTTATGTCAGGTGTTTAACCTGTATAACTGGCCTCGCAAATTTTATATCCATCTAGTCGAGATAAAATCTTGAGTTATAGAATTCCAACGTCCCGAAACTCATGTAATACTTCAGCAAAAGTACTTGCTTACTTACGAGGGTACGATTACTTTCGCTATGCTGTAAAGACATTGTTCTGGACACACATTTCTTCAACTCGGATACTGATCTGCCAATGACTTTTTCCTATTTCATTCTATCAACCAAATCTTTCCCAAATGAGTAAGAGTCCAAAGAAGCATCAAAGCATAACACAGTCTATCTACTATATATTCAATCTGAATGGTGTATTTTGCCTAAAATACATTGCTCAAAGTTACGATAAAAACTAAGCACTCCTTCAACCGTCGAAACTGCTCTTGCAACCGCCGTCAAAGCAACCCGTCTGTTATTCAATTTAAGAGGGTCAATAGGGGCAATTTTTTGGTACATACGATACAATACGATACGATATTTACCCAAAAGGACACTAAGACAATCTTCGTAAACACCAGACTACATAAAGGTATTAATTTTTCCTGTCTGGGGCGGGGTTTTTTTCGAATTCTGTGGATTTCGAATGATGAAGCGTGGGAAAACCTAACGCATCGGAAACCACGCCACTTGCGATTAGGAAATCGCCAGCAAAAAGATTAAATCTTTCGCCGTAGATATATAGTTCCCAATTTAACTACTAAAAACGCTGAAGAAATAGACGCCGAATATAAAAGAACAGGTGCCACCAAAACAAAAAAAGGGGCAATGAGGTTAAGATCATTGATGGTAAGTATACCATGTATTCCACTTTTTTTCTACGCTGGAAAGCTGTGGTGTGGTGTGGTGATGTATATCAATTTCATAGAAGAGGTGTAACATATAATATAGGTAAAATCTACTATTTATAATATAACGTACATACGTTACTTTTATAACCAGTCAAAAGTACAAGTAGTATTTATAATTCCCATGTGATTCTAAAATTACTGTCTTGTCTTGAAACTCATTGAATTCTTTTGGATCAATAAGTGAATATTTAAAACAAACAACTCTTTCGTAATTCATATACTTGTTTTGTATTACCCATTCTTGTCTAATGACATACTCATAACACAAAGATTTTATGCGGCGTTTTTGTTGAGCATAATGCAAAACGTATTTCATTAAAATTAATATTTGTGGGATTCATATATGTACAGGCTGTAATGGGATATTTTGACATACTTACAAATGTTATTTTGAGTTACTTGGATTATTTGAATAAAATAAGAGAGTAAATCTTCCATCTGTTGCATTTACCATTTTTTTTTATAAATGCCAAAACAAATCATGAAAACCATATATACCATAAAATTTATTACACATTAATAAAAGTTCTCTTATCTGAGATTATTACTCAAAGTGTCTAAGGTTGTCTATTTTATTTGCTTTATTGTTTATATTAAGTTGTCTATTCTCGCACCATATGGAAACAAATTTTAATAATAATTAATAGACAAAGTATGCAAAGCTAGTTTGTTTGTTATCAGTTTTTGTTGAAAACCTATATATATATATATATATATATATATATATATATATATATATATATATATATATATATATATATATATATATATATATATATGCCCTCACTTATCGCCTAGATAACTTCATTCATTAGGAGAACCACTCATTAAGCGTTTAGAAATTATATATCCAAACCAATTTGTAATGACGCCTTCGTCCGCACTAATTAGATTTTTAAAACAAATTAATACACTGTAAACAATAAGCACACATCATAATCAATGACCAAACTGTAACGAGTCAGTGTAACTTTTGCTGTACGTACTAACTTGAACTTGTTAAGAGTTGCTTCGGATTTTTTAAAGAATGTTCTTTTTGTGGTTCCTATTGTCCCTACTGGCGCTATGTAAAAGTTGCTACGGTAAGGAATGAATTTATGTCTAGTTCTGATATGCGACCACTAACACAAACACAGTTCGAGGCAAGGTTCGAGAACTAAAGACCTACCCAGATAGTTGGTGTTTCTTTGTACTCTCTCAAAAAAACATTTCCAACTTATGTCAGCATTATTCGACCACATATCTACAATACTAGAACTTCTTAATCAAATGAGAAAGTACAGAACTGCACTACAAATTGTCAAAAAGATGATACAGCCACCATTACCTGCTTATCATTTCACTTTAAAATAATTCAAATCAACCATTTCCAATAATTTTGGTCCATTTTAAAAATGTAACATTATATGAACGTACGGCCTAAACGGCTTAACCTTTCTCTGCACGGTCATATCAATACGATAGCAAGCAAAGTTTTTATTTTTGTGTGAAAATTGTATGATGGACAAAAAAATTAAGAGATCAAATCTGCTCATAAATGGAGGCAGACGTCATTATTTTTTTTTAAGAAATTAGTGGCGTGCCACAAATTATATTTTGGTTAGTGTGGTCGCCACTACACTGGTTAAATCGAGATATTTTTTTGAAAAAAATAAAATATCTAGTTTTCGGTTAACAACCAGTGACTTTCAGAAAAAAAAATTGTTTTATTTATTTATTTGCGGTATAAAAAATTTACAAAACTTTTACATGCATTAAAGGCCAAGAGAGAGAAGGACAGCAGTGTAACAGCTAGACATCAGAACAAAATATAAAAACAACAATAAATAGAATTAAGTCAACGAAATGAGCAGAGGCTGCCGACAAAAGGATCAAGCTTTGGACAGTTGTACGCTTTTAGCATTCTAGTAAGGGATGAAAAAACTCCATAATTTGCGCGATCGTAAGGTATGCGGAACATTGAGTTATCACAGTTTCTAGAATATGCGTCAATGCGTCACTATGTAAAAGAGCTGGACAATAATCCCAACCATTCTGAATCTTAAAGAGAAAGACTAAATCACTCTGAAATCTTCTGGTTTGAGGAATATCAATATTGAAAGTTTTAGTTATAATAATGTAGATCTGATACCCACTATAGATATCGATATGCGACTTTTAAGCTAAAGATTTTGCGAACCAATGTGGAGTAAGCTATTGCGTACAATAAACCCAAAGGCTCGCATAGACCTGTTTACCACTACAAAACTTAGTTTAGAGTCGAAGAAAATACTGAAGTCTCCAATGCTAGTGACGACCTCTATCTATATGCTATATCTGCTATGAACCATACTCAACGAATAATTAAAGCTGATACTACAGCAATTTTTTACAATGAGCGCAAGACATGTTAGACAACATGCAAACACTGTCCACGCCCTTCTGAAACAGCAGAGCATCCTCGCACGATCCAATTATTCATAAACAAATTTAAAAGGATGGGTTCAGTGCGAGAACCTTGGGGGACTACCGAAAAAATATAAATTTTACCCGAGACATAATTATGAATACAAACCAACTGAGTATGTTCAGATCGGAAACACTGAATCCACTGCACCACCCCAGCCCCCAGCCCCATAGCTCTAAGCCCCAAATCAGTGTAAACACAATACACCGGACCAAGCCCCCCAAAGGCGTTCAATAAAAATTATTGGTAGGTGAGTAAATTTGTTACGCTAGATGTACCCCGTACAAATCCATGCTGTTGATCAACCAGAATTCCCTTGCAATGCCACGAAAGTATCTCACAAAATAACTTATCTAGCAGTATAGGAACCACCGACTGTATGCACACGCCTCTATAATTAGCGACATCGTTCTTATGAATCGGTACCAAATAGTTAACCTTCCAAAAGTCAGGAAAAATACCTGAGGACAAGGACAGATTAAATATTAAAATCCAGTCTGTAAGTTCATAAGACACAAAATCAGTAAGCGAAATGCTCATGGAGTTGAAATTTAAACTATAGTCCAAACTAGAATTAGGAGTCACACCCTCACACTTTTCATAAGTAAAAGCAAAGTGCTTTGCAAACAAGGTAGCAATATCATGACCACTGTCGGCAACCTCCTCACCCAAATACATATTACCGGGATATGCACTTATGCAAATTATTTATGTTTCCAAAAAGATTTTGGGTCATACATGACATCCTGATAAATTCCCATTCTATATGCACTGTAGCACTACGCAGTGCCTTACACGTATCGCTTAAGCCACAGAAATAAAAATAATCATCAATGTTGTTAGTTTGCTTGTATTTTGTGTGCTCAGTTTTTTTTCATAAC
The DNA here is from genome assembly GCF_029955315.1 of Cylas formicarius. Taxonomy (NCBI): domain Eukaryota; kingdom Metazoa; phylum Arthropoda; class Insecta; order Coleoptera; family Brentidae; genus Cylas; species Cylas formicarius. Next base: position 22,858,108 of record NW_026844352.1, on the reverse strand, counting down.
AATTAAGTCCTGGAGTTCATGACTAAACCATGCATGGAAATTTGAAGACTTAATGAAAGATTTAATGAGATAACATAACATCCTAACAAAAAGATAAGTAATAAACGATTCTCATTTTTAAAAAACCATACCAATAATATAAAGTCCAAACTATTTAAACCTGGGGATCTGGAGGGCCACGGTTGACGTATCGGTTATTAAATGCGTGGTTTAAATATTCTCTTACTGGAAGACATAAGTGGACAAGAGAGCTGGTACGCATGAACCACGTTCTGTTCCTAATTAAATATGGTATTTCTTCTGGCAACATTGGCAAATCGTGTTCTCAAAAACCGGCAATGGTTATGACCATTTAGCTTTTCTGGCAGAGAAAATGATCCAAATAAGTAATTTCCAACAATTCCAGGTCAAACATTTACCAAAAACGGTTCTTAATGTTTAAATTCTACAAAGAGAATATGTGCCATTTTGTCCAAAACCATTGCCAAAAATTAATACGCAAGAGAAAATCTCTTGGAATTAACGCTTAAACTCGTTGAATATGATATGGGTACAATCGAAAATTGTGCAAAATTTTCTAAACCATGAATTTAAAATTGCTTCTTCAATGTCTGGAGTCCGACGGGATCCTTTTAAATGATTATTTGCCCTCAGAGTCCCTCTTTCAGTCAACCTTCTATGTATATTTACAAATGTTCATATAAATAATTGACATTCAATTAGAAAACGCCCTGTAGAGATCGAATTTCCTGGGGACATCGGCAGGTATGGCCTCCGTGAGATCTCCTTAAGCTTGTTTACACTGTACCAGTCTGGATGTCCTATGGTCTGTTTGTTAAAACATAAATTATCAATATTTTTTTAGGACTGGATCATTTTCCGTTTCATCTGCAGCACGCTGAAACCAGATTGTACATAGGTAAAGATGCAGTCAGTTTGGTACAATCCAAGGACAAAGCAGGAATTTTCACACATGGAACCGGGCTAAATAGCTTAGATACCGGGTGGGTAATACCAATCTGACAACGACGTGTTAATCCCTGTTAAGTGCAGGATTTTATCTCCTAGTCCAAGATCAGTAAAATGAGAAATTTTGAAAAAATTTTACTGTTTTTGTGATTATTATTCTTCTCGTTCACTTAATTATGGAGTCAGGTGGAAAGGAACGTCCTATATATCCCTATATATCCTTTATGGTTGTTTGGTCTCATTGCATTGCGAGATTTGAACTAAAAAATCGCTAGTAAATATAAAATGATAATTCGTACTTCTGAAAATATCACTATAGATCTGCGTATAAAAAATAATTATTTCAACTTTTGCATATCAATTATACAAAATCAATGTACTTGAAGACGATGACTTCCCATGTTTGTCTTCGGTTCTATATTGATCAACTGATTCCGTAGAAAGCTTTAGTGCAGATATTTGTTACTTTCCGGTAATATTTTCGTCTTCTTGTTAAATTACAATATGGGTGCTTTTGTAGTTATAATGCTTTGACAAAAATGTGTACACTTTAAACCCTGATAGCATCGAATAGAAAAATCGGACTGAGAACAAAAAATGTTTGGATTTTCACAGTTTTTAATGCTGTATGATGGCTTTATCGTTAAGTAATAAAGTCGAATTTCTCATAATAGTAGCAAATTCAAGGATCTTTCACATATGTCTATGGTAAAATCAATTAAAAAAAAGGCTTCCCAAAATAATGTATTATATACAAGAGCAGATAAAGGAAAGACAGTCATTACTATCGATTGTCTAGAATCTATTACAAAAACCAAACAGTTTCTTAATCCAGATATATACCACAGTATACAATATGATCCCACCGAATTATATCAAAAACAAATCAAGACAGTAATTACCGATTCATCACCTATAAAGTTATATTCTTTAATTAAATTACACAAACAGCATATGCCAATAACGCATGTAGTTTCTTTTGCAACAGCACCATCAGTTAAATTTTCAACAAAATTAATTAAAATTTGAGAATACAATACTGCCTTTAAACCTAGAAATGCTATCAAAAATTCATTGGAACTAATTAACAAGTTTAAAGACATAAAAATTCCTCCTAAGGCAATTCTAGTTGATGTTCAAAATTTATTTCCTAGCATTCCACCAATTGACGTAATAGACATAAAGACCTCACGAAGAGGCAAGTTAACCGTATCATAAAACAAGACTTGCTAGATAGTTTAATAGTTTGTTTAGACCAAAATTATTTTGAATTTAATAGTCAATTTTATATTGCTAAAGAAGGATTAATTATAGGAAACCCACTTAGTCCACTACTTGCAGAAATTTTCATGGACAATTTAGAAAATATCATACATAAACATCCTCTAGTAAAGGATTTCTCTGGTGGTATAGATACGCAGATGATGTTTTTGCTGGTTTCACTGGATCCGAAAGACAACTGCAGTCCTTTTTGAATCATATTAACTCCATACATAACTGCATAAAATTTACCATTGAGACGAAACAAGATAACTCTCTAGACTTTCTGGACTTAACTATAACTGAACTACAGAACAAGTTAGATTTTTCCATTTACCATAAACCCTCACACACGGACACAATAATACGTAATAACTCAAATTACCAGTAAGCACACAAAATGTCTGAATTTTATGCTTTTATCAACCACTTTCTACAGAAAATTTAATAATTAATAATTATAAAACAAATAGCTTTTAACAGTGGTTACCACTCCTCTTTGATAGATAAGATTATAACTAAAATGCAGTTTCAAATAACTCTGAACTCTATTTATCCCATATTAAACACCGAAAACAAAAGTTATAAAACAATAAAATACATAGGAGAACCTAGCAAGAAAATTTCGAAACATCTATATAAAATTTGTATTAATATTGCTTTTCAAACTGAAAATACCGTAGTACATTTTCTAAAAAACAAGAAAACTAAATTACGAAAAACTCAAAAATCTGTCAAAAAAAGTTATAGTATAGTATAAAAATAAAAGTTCGGATTCTAAGTATGCCATTCATTTAAATTCATAAATGCACAACTTTGACGATAATTTTCATATTTTACATAATCATTCAGAAAGCAAAAAACTAAATTTGTTGGAAGCTATGGAGATTAACAAAGTGAGATATTTAAATTTATTACTTAAGGACCAATTGGATTTAAATGTGTCTCCGTTGTTAAATTTAATTTATACCTCTATACCTGTAATTCTAAATCTATTACTACTTGTTTTTATATATAAGTGTCGGAATATAGTCATATTTTGTATTTAATAAAGGCACTTTGTTGCCGAAACAGCTGTCATAAAGCATTAAAAACTGTGAAAATATGAACATTTTTTGTTCTAATTTAGTTTGTGTCGAATAGAAAAAATACACAGTACTCTTATATTCTTCAATATTGACACCTATATCCTCGGTTTGGGTTAGTTTTTGAAAAGCTACTAGAAATCACAAAATATATGCACATCGCCATCGCACACTCCTATATTAGTCGATAAATCTTTAGCCACAAATATAAACAAATGACCTTATAGTCGCAAGTAGATACCGATGGTAAAAAGGAAACTTTCTATGACGTTCTTTTAGAAAATCGGTTGCAGTAAAAGGTGGATGCAAGGGAAGCAACACAGAACTCACATTAGCTGATCCGGAGTACCGCCCGTTTCAAAAATTCTCTTATGAAAATGGCATCATCGAAAGTAAATGTGGTAAAAACAAAGTGGTTGTACCGGACAAAAATAATAAAACAGTCATTTTGGAAACAAAAGATTCTGCGAAATTAAAACGCTACAAATTTGATTATATAATTTTTTCGCGGTAATTTAAAATAGCAACATAACTCTGAGGCAATGCCTGAATGGAGAATCGTCACTTTTGCATCATCATAAGACCAAACTATTTGGAAATTTAGAATCAAAATTTGTTTAGTATGGTTTGTATGGATATGACGGGGTATGACGTAATCTATACATCCATTTTTATAAATTGGCATCAAATCTTGGTAAATCAAGTATGAAAATACACTTGCCATTAGTAAAAACGTTTGAAATATATTTAAAATTAAATTTAATTTAAAAAAAAATAACAGACTAAATTTATTTCCGTAGGCAGTCGAAGATATTGTTCTGGGCTCTCAATTAGAACCCACATCGGTAAATTAGAAACTGACTGCACCTCATTAACACAAGATTTCGATTGAACTTGAGACTTTTCCCCATTGTAGCATTGCGTTTTGACAGAGTTTGCTTTTTCTTCGCCGATAAATAAATTCAACTATATAAAAATAAATGTAGTTTCCTTTTTTTTCATCCCTTTCTCATAGCATGCGAAGACTACTAGACTTAGTACTAGGCAGGCGCTTTTCAACTTACGCCTGCTTTATCCATTACACGCAGGCGTTTGATGGTGTCAGATACGAAAAACTAATAGAATTGCTAAAATCATCCCTCAGATCTCAGAAGCGTACTGTCTATTATTTCCTTTATTATTTAATATCTACTCTGAATCCATCTATAAAAAGTTTTATCGCAAGAAAGTAACGGTAATAAAATAAATGGCAATATAATAGAAATCTACGATATAACGCATTGTCATAGCAGATACGCTACCAAACCTCCAATGAATAATGGACCGCATAGTTCAGCATAGTGAAGCATTTGGACTCTTGGCGAACTTTTCTAAGACCTGCAGATAAATGGTAGAACCATCGAACAAGAGGTGACGTCCAGAATCGGGCAAGCAAAAAGAACTTTTAGGAAAAGGAAAAGATTTGTAAAATCTGATTTGACCCTACAGAATGCGCATGTTACGCTGCTTCGCTCTGGCCTCCTATATGGATGTGAAGGTTGGACATTAGACTGAAGTATCGAAAAAGCAGACGCTTTCGAAATGTTCTTACACAAACTGCGAGGTTCTCAACGGGACGCACAAACAAAAAGAAATCTAGCTCATCATAACAGAGAGGCTAACTGTCTACCTGGGACATATAATTAGAGGAAATCGTTATAAACTGTTCGATAGACAATAAGGCAAGATACAAGGAAAACGATCCATAGTTTTTCGGGCTGCGGTTTCCAAAGCGACTTTGGTTATATGGATGGCCCACCTCCATAGAGAGACGGCGCCTTGGGTCACTTGCGATTTTTAAAAATGATTATTTAATGACTATTTTTTTGCCCTGCACAAATTAAATTGCATTCTTTAAAGTGCCCTTTTTAAAAATAAATACATACATACAGGAAGAGTTTGAAACATAACTTCTAGGTAGGTCGTTTGAGGTCCAGAACGTTGTGTCATTTGTCACTTGTACAACTACAGATTTGCATTCGGAAACATGCTTCCTAACGAGAGCTTGGGCAAGTCTAAAGGTGTTGAAAACCTTTTCTAGAATAAACCGACAATATTTTGTAGAATTTCACTCCGATTTAAAACATAAAGAGTTCCAGTAATAACAAAATTTGAAGCTAATTTTGAACTGGATAGCATTTTAATATATTAATAATAAAATTGACAACGCTGTAAGAAAATAATATATTTTTTAAGTTTGTATTTTGTTGTTATGAAATGTTAACACCATTCATTCAATCCTTTTAGGCGAATGACAGAGGAATATTCCAAACATAGCATTGTTTTTGTTTTCAAAACCAATTGATATTCTTGTTTCCACAACTACTGCTTCCATTACATTACTGAAATATATTATTATCGATCATACTTTTTATTGTTATTGTTATATACGTACGAGAAAAGATGCTTCGCGCATATAAAAAAAAGATATTTAACGCACATGTTGAATCATCAGTTATATTAAGAATTTTTGTAAAATTGCATCAACGAAATAGCAGAATAAACACTGCAAATTCCGCATTTACAAATTTCTCGATTTAGGTCATACGAAACCACGAGATGGATTTGAAGATATTACCAGCACACCCAGTAAATTTTACAGCAACACACAGAATGTATAAGTTAACATAAGTTAATAAAGGCATGGTCTGTTCATAGGAATAAGAAAGTGACCAATTGCTTTTAAATTTGATTATAAAAGGGTGGTCATTAACATACAATGCAACAAAATTATTACCTAAAGTTTCGGAATTTAAATTCAGGTAAAATTGTGGTCCGTAACAGAAAATAATTTTATACCTACCTGCGTTTAATATTATTTGGTTTGGTATACTGCTTAGTTTAAGTTTATTAGTAATCATTCTTATTTCATGTGTAATACAGCGTGTGCGAACTATGCAAAATATGTGCCAGTCTAGTGTATCTCAGGAGATGCTCCCGCACAAATGTAGAAAACTCTATTCTATTGAGACTAAGGAAGTTATAAACAATGTTTCTTTGACTCTCATTGAACGTGGTGCCAGTAAGCAAGCATCTTTAGAAGAGACTGCCACATTGCCGAAAATTCCAACATCAACTGCATGGAAAATTGTGAATAATATCATTTCAGCGAGGAAAAAAAGATGCGGTGCTGACATTTTCTCGAGTGTAGATGACAGTGATCAAGATATAATACGGCGTAAAATTTACTAGTTATACGAGGAACAAAGCATGCCTACATTAGATATCTTAATTAGGAGGCTTGAAAAAGATGAAACCGGTGTTCGATGTGGCAGAACTACCTTATGGAAGTGTATTCAACACATGGGTTTTAGATTTAAAAAAATTGACAAAAGGCAAGTTTTAATGGAATCTTTTAGAATTCGGAAATGGCGACTGGAAAATCTAGAAAAAATTAGGATTTACAGAGAACAACAAAGGCGAATTATTTACTTGGATGAAACCTGGTTCGGCACTTATGATACACCGGAAAACGGTTGGGTTGACTCAGTTGACTAGTTCCAAACATTCCTCCTAATAGCGTCATTGTAATGGACAATACAAGTTATCACAGAAGACAGTTGACTAAAACCCCTCATGTGACACATAAGCAACAAACCAAAACTACATGTATAATAATGACATTTATTTTCACGAAAATTATACCAAAAAGCAATTAATTGAGGTTCTACAAAGCTTGAACCTACAAAAGGAATACGTCTGTGATAATTATGCATAAAATCTAGGGTATACAGTTTTAAGGCTTTCACCTGACCACTGTATATTTAATCCTATTGAACATGTTTGGCACCAACTGAAATCTGCCATTCGTCGTAGCGATATTCTACTCTTGATATTGTTTAATGGTCTATAGTTCGATAAACCAATATTAAGATCCAACGTTATGAGTATTTACCTATGTTCATTACGTATAGGAAACATTACCCAATGTACAACGTCTGAGTTATATTTTCTGCCATTAAAATTCGTAGTCTTGAGCGAAATCCCTGGTTTCATTGCTCCGCACCATTTGAAAACACACTTCAATCATAATAAATACGTAATTTAAATTGAATAGTAGGAGAAATATTGTTTCTGACACGTAGCTAGTTACATTAATCATTAGTCTGTTCCACTGGATTGGAAATCTTCTAAATTGGTATTTAGAAATGATTACCCCAACTAATATGCAGCGTGACCTTCGCGAGCACCAATTAGAGTTTGAAAACAAATACCCTCTTAGATGGCATATGAAGCAATATAATCTATACTTTAGATACTAACTCGTACTGTTAAAAAGTTCCTTTAAGTTCCTTTAGAGTGAAAGATTAAAAGAAAATGGTCATTTTATTATTAACTTGCTAGGGTAAAGTACAAGTATACGTTCAGCGCAAAATGCCGGCACTAACACATACAGAATTCTAGAGTTAAGGGGCCACCCAAGTGCCAGATTTAATCTCCTGGCCAAAGTTTAGTAAGATTAGAAATTTTTTGTTAGAATATATCTGTAACTCTTTGTCTCTGTGCGAAGTTCAAGTGATGGGGAAAGGAACGTCCTGCAAATTTAGTCATTTTAGGGGATCGTGTAACTTATTTCGTAAATTTTACTGTTGGTGGTATTGAATGGTTTCGATTAACATTGTGGTGCTAGTTTTGGTTTTGGGGTTTAAAATATAAATAACAGATATTTTTTACTCAAATATGTACCCGTCCAACCCCAACAAGATCAAATAGAAAAATACACAGTGCTCTTATCTCCTTAAAATTTTCAGAGAAGTACGGAGAGGGAAGCAATAAATATGGTAAAAACAAAGTGCTTATACCGGACAAAAATAATGGAACAGTAATTTTGGAGATTCTGCGAAATTGAAGCACTACGAATTTAATTTTCTAACTGATATAACAGAATAACATAACTCTAAGGTAATGGTATGATTAGATAATTTGTTGTGGGTATTAGTTAAGTAATAACATTATATTTCGATTGAAATTGAAACTCTTTTCCATTGTGGCTCTTAGGTGGAGTTTCCACAGTCGTCACAATTTGAGAAATAGAATACTATATCAAAATAAATTCAGTTTATTTTTGCTTCATCGCTTTGTCGTGTTGTTACTCCAATGAATTTAATTTCGTGAATTTAATGACATGTTAAATATCACTTCCAGACCAACAAACCACCAACAAACCAAATTTATGAAGGAAATATGTTTCTACTTCCTTCTTCAAAATACCTAATTATACACCTAATTATATAATTACACCCACTCATTTATTAAGTACTCGCTCCGCTCAAGTCAAATAAACTCGTGATTCAAATTGCTGCACAGATTATGCATGTAAACGCTATTATCAAGTTTCAAATGGATTGCTGACCATTGTGAAAATGTTAAGATAGAAAGACAGTTGCAGTTTTACTTTTTCCAGGATACAATTAGAAAAATTGCTGTTTGACAATCTGCCTGCCTTAGAAACTGTGAATTCAAGAATCTCAAAAGCAGTTTTTCTATTGAACTAAACCTGGTTAAAGCCCAAGGGTTCTACAACTTAGCTGCATTCCCGTGTCCCATATACAATACTTTCTATTTTTCATATGGTGGAATAATTGGGAAAACCATTAAAATTTCCAAATGAAAAGGTCCCTTTCACATACAGCTTAGATTTTGTATACAATTCCAAACTTGTTAAAAATGTGCGTGTTAAAAATCTTGGTAGCGACTGAACTCACCATTTTTAAGAATAATTATGAATATTCTAAGATACATATCAATGCTGGTACATTTAATGCCAACTACCAGACGCCCTCCATTTTACAGCTCTACAACAGGGAAAAAGTAGGTGTATGAAGTAGTATACTTGAAGTTTACCCCTTCCGTCTGGGCAAGGATATGCTTATTTTAGTTTAGTTAATACCTCCTGTCTTCCATCGCAGGTTGCAGTTACATTATTATGAGTTTGGTAGCTTAACGTTAACGTTAAATCTACAAACAATATTCGATCGCAAACAAATTAGTGACTAAAGTACCTAGAGTAGGGAATTTCCTATAGTTGTAATGAAGATTATACTGTTATTAGCAAACATTTATTTTTGAGTTTGTATGTGTTTAGTATGTTTTGTAATTAGCACCTTTAGAGAACGTGATAAGATATATTTACTACTCATTTTCAAGGTACTTTAATATTGTGTGTGCTAAATATGAGGAATATCAAAAACAAATATTTAAATAATTAAGAATTAATACAATGAGTTTTGCACATTTTGCAAAAGTCAGACCGAATCATTCCATTAATAATTACTAGAATCAGAAGCCTTTTAAAAGGGAAATAAAATAAATTTATTATATTATGATTGCCGATGACTAGCCCATTGTTTCCCGCTATCAAAATTTTCGGTAAAAATTTGGGGCACCCTGTAAGTCTCTAATAGTTAAGCTAAAGGTAGTTATTAGGATTTCTCAAAGGTTGATATAATAGGAGTGCGTTTAATGAAATTGCTATTCTTGCAATATGAAATTTCTACTGGCACTAGTCCTGTGTTCCTCGGCTATTTTCGGCTTTATTAACGGTAAAATTGTTTGGTGAATGAATACTTCGCAATTAAATTTTATTAAATTAATGTGTTTCAGGTCAGAGACAGGCGCCAATCGTACTTTACTATATTCAGCATGCTGAGACCAAGTTATTCATTGGCCAAGACGCAAAGCTAGGAAAAAGCCGTAACATGTGGGGTTTTCGTCATTTGGAAGGTCAAACCTTTGGGAGACTCGCCAGTTATGACACAGGGTGACCTTGATCCTTATTAACTTATTACTTTGAAAAACTTTTTCAGAAAAAAAGTGAGATATATAAAGATGTTTAATACGATTTAATAAAACAATCAAACTGCTTATCCACTCAAGGAATTTTGGTGACTATATTTTGGAATTTGATCCCTGTCAGTAACTGCGCTGACAAGCTCTTTTATAGTTCTTAATCCGGTCGACTGTCTAAGATTTCTTGCCCATTACATCATTTTTTTCCCAATTCGCAACCAAGGTAAGCCGTTTTTCTTCTTTCCCCGATCTGTATGAACTCTTTATATTTCTTCTTTTTCTGTCCAAGGCACTTCTTACGATCCACGACTCCCACTGCTTTCAGAAGTACCAATTATCTCGCATATAGGATTTGAAAGGATATATTTAGGTAACGATTTCTACGCCGCACGTACCACGTCATTTCTGCATTTAATATCTGCTGCCGAATTGTCTTACTCTTTCTACATTGTAACGCGTATCATTGTTTTTTTGTGTCGTTGATATCGTATTGGTTGCTGCTGTCATTTAAACGGGTACACATCCGTTGGAGTTCTTCAATATCATTAGCAACGAGGACAGTATCATCTGCATATCGAACATTTGATATTGATACTCCGCTCACTGTCAGTTACATTCTTCAAGCTTTAAAAAAAACATCCTCTGAGTATAGATTATTGAAAATGGGCAAGAAAACAATGCTTACTGTTGTTAATATTTGCAATATTTACTTTGTCATAATATTCTTAGTACTTTCGTTATTTTTTCTACGCAATACACATTTTTTTACATATGTCTAACCTATTTTTTATATATCGCTGAACCATCAGCCGATCAAATTATTGAATTTAATTGAAAAAATGTATTTGTATAGATAAATTTCTTCGGGTTTTTTGATCTTCTTTATATCATTATACATTGTCAAAGTCACGTATCATTGACAAATCTTTAGAATATAGCGAGATTTGGTGTTACCGTGCTATAAAATTCCATTTTTAATAAATTATTATGGGAATAACCTATACGGAATCCTCTAATTTCGGAAACCTCTATTGTGAGAGTGGAATTTGAAAGACCCTATACATAATGGCCTCGTAATAAGACGCACAATTTTTTTCAGAAAAGTCCTAGATATTAGCGGGGGTTGTTGGGGTACCAAAATAGGAACCTACAGAGACAACCAAGCAGAAAACCAGAAGTTCTATTTTTATGAAGACGGTACCATTCGGTCCAAATGTGACACAAATAAGGTCATAGCTCCGGACAAAGATAAGCGGGGGCTCATCTTGGAAACTTTTGAAAGGTCCAAACTGGCTCGTTATGTGTTCAAGAGGTTCAGGCCTGGAGTTGACAGACCGGATGAATGAGAACTTGTCACAATTGGTTGATGTACTTTGAAATGGAATGTCTCAAAGCTCGATGTAATTTTATTTATTCTGCCCACTCCACTTACTTATTTTGATACCAATTGCGTACATATGTTAAAATACTGAAATAAAAAAATGGCAATGGACTTCTGTGTCCATGAATATGAAATAGAGTAGTGAGTCACAAAAACAGCCTTATCTCTACAAAATTATCCTTTTCAAATATTATGGTAGATAAAGAGGAGACCAGCCCATAACACTATGGCTGAACTCAGTATCGCAAATAATTCGTCCATAATACAAAGCGGCCTTTATATATTGCCAACTAGCAAAAACCAGAAAAATCGAATGTTCGATAAAATTCTTATCAGTATATTAATGTTGCTTTTCCATATTTTTAATTTTTAAATTTTAATTTTCAGGAAGGTATTTACTTGAATCTGATTGAAATGAAAATGAAAAAAAAAAAGTCAGACCAGAGGATACCGGATAAGTTCGTGGAGTTAACATAATTATAAAATTTCAAATGGATCACGATGCTCAAAAAATATTAAATATTCACACCATAATAATTATTTTAAAACATTAAGAAATTTTCTTAAATAACCAACAAAATTTAAATGTATGGCAAAAACGGGTGATTGAATATTTGGTTATGGTGACTTAGCCCTATGGGCACCTTTTTTGTTTTAGCATGCTAAAGTTATGACTATAATAAAAGTATAGTATAAAAAACAACCACAGTATAAATTAAAAGCAATATGTTGTGCCCAAACATTTTAGTTTGATATCAAGCATATAATATACTGCCACAAATTTAGCAGTGGCTTACATTTTTTTTACAATAATATTCGCTCACGAGTTCTCAAGCTACTAATATATATATATATATTTTTCAATATAATAACAATGTAACTTCTAAACCCTGCATTTCCGGACCCATATTTATAAAAAACTTTTTTTTGATAATTTTTAATAAGAAATGTATGTATGTATTTTTCGAGCACCCTGTATAGTCAAGATTTGCGAGAACAAAAAGATTAAGAAAATGTCTCATTAGGTATAACATTTAACTGCCTGTCTGTCTGTAGTAACAGTAACAGATTTTTTTACTCCTGTTACAAGACCAGAAGTAACGAAATAATTGTTGGAAAAGGAATCAATATCATTTAAATTTAAAATTATAAGTCAATTTACGGGTTTTCGGATATTTATTTTTGACTTTTCGTAATTGTTCTTTGTACTTGGTGGTTAGTTTCGTTAGTATGGTCATTAAGACCTATCACTCGAAAATAAAGTGAAAAACATCGAACAATATTTTCAAGGTGTTTGACACTATGTGGGCAAAAACTCTGGTCAAATTTGCCATAGTGATATAAAAGTATTTATATGGAAAATATTTTAATGAATTTTACCTATACCTAAATCAATGATAAAAATGACTAATAACTAAATTCAAGTGTCAAGCAGATTTAATAAAGCAATTCCAACTAACCAAAATATTCCGTTAAGGAGTTGGACAGAAAATATTTGAGACACCCTGTACGTTTAAAATGAAGATGTCGGTAGCGATTACGAGTTTTTGACGCTCTATATAATAAGGGCAACGTTCAAAAAAGTTAAATCTACGACATGAGCTTTATTTCGGTATTGTGGTGGTTACCGCTTATTCTGGGTTTAACAAATGGTAAGAATATAATGTTAAAAATATTGCAAAACCAATGTCGACGCCAATTATCCTAAGTACTTGTAACGAAACTTTTCTAGTGTAAAATGCAGTTTTATTTATAAGGCGGGTGTTACAAAATTTTTTATTTACAATAATCAGAAAATGTTTAAGTACAACTTAATGTTTTCCAGCCCAAAACGAAACGCCAGTTTCCCCTTTCCATATACAGCATGTCCAATCCAAATTATTCATTGGCGAAAATGCGGATATAGTGACTGAAAAATTAGCCAAATGGGGCTTCCACTATAAAGTAGGAGAAACGGATGGGAGAATCATCAGCTACGATACTGGGTAAAATTTCTGCCCGCTAAGAACACGACTTGATGTAAAATTTAGATAGATTGATATTTATCACTCAGAATTTTGAATGTACCGATAACATTTTAATTGGCTGTAATTTTTGTGTTTTTAGATATATCAAGGTAAACAAAAAAACAAAATGTAGGGTTAGTAGTCAAGTTTTTTCCCAAGTGACGTATAAAACAAAACACTATCAATTTTCGTTCATGTAAGCCTACATCATATTTTTTTAAATGGAACACCATGTATATTATATATGTGTTTAATATAATATCTTATTAAGATTACAATGATGTAACACACTTTATATTTTTGTCCACTCGTTTTTGAGAAATCGGCAAAAATAGGAAATTTTTATATAATTTCAAAGAGTACCATGACTGACAGTAACAACAATAATTATTTACAAATTAAAGTAGAACAAAAACACTAAAAATGACAAGACAAGGTAAAGTAAAAAATTCTTTAACTATTATAAATACTGCTGCTGGATTGATCCCCGACAAATACTTCATATATTCTAGTAATAGAGGAAACTGGATGTGCTTCATCGAATCCTAAAATGTTTGCATTGTTTTCTTCATTTAAAACATTATGATTTCAGTATACCTTCTTAGCATTTAATACGTTACCGCTTTCTGCAAATGTATTTGCCAGCCTTGGAAATATTTGTTTTGAAGTAGCTCAGCGCTCTGGATAAAGTCTAATATACTGACGACGAGCTGCGGTTGCACTTTTAATATTCAGACAGTATAGTTGAAGCATATCACTCCTTTCACGGATGCTAAAAACCATTTTAAAAATAAAGACTTGGACAATAATTCAACCATCAACATTGTTTGCTAATATGTCAAACATAAACATATTTGTTTAATTTAATTATAATAATTATTTTAAATTTTATAAAAATTTGATTTGTCAAAAACTAGCAATCATTGTAATGGGAATACGATATTATATTAAACAAATATATAATATACAAGGTGCACCATTTAAAAAATATGATGCAGGCTTACATTTTAGAAAATTGATAATGTTTTGTTTCATACGTCACTTGGAAAAAAAACTTTCCTACTAACCCTGCATTTTGTTTTTTTATTTACCTTGATTGCTCTAAAAACAAAAAAGTTAGAGCGAATTACAATGTTATCAAGATAAATTGAACGGTACACTTAATTAATTTAAGAAACCTGAACTGAACTAGCCAATTATAGAAAACTCTATCGAAAAACTAATGTATTTCTAAGAAAAAGAAATTATACAAAGATTGGTCAGCCAGCGTTTCATTTTTGAAGCTATTAGAAGTATTAGCAGCAAGTGTTACAAATTGAAACTCCGCTCAATAAAAATGGAGTTTTTTGGAAATTTCGCCCTAAAAGCTCACATTTATAAAAGTTTATTAGCAATTTAAATAAAAAAATTCTACAATTAATTAGTTGATATTCAGAGGCATTCTTTCTACTAGCCGGTAATGGATATTTCGGAATTCAATGTATACACCTGTATTCCTAGAGAGCACACGATTTTTTAAACACGTTTCTTAAATTGAGGAAAGAAAAAATAACAAATATTATCCAAAATATTGCATTTCTTGCTTTTTACAATTACAATACAAACGGTGTTTCCTACATTTATGAAAATTGACTGAAAATGAATATTGTTTTTACTATTCAATCTAATTTGTTATTGCTAGCAAGAAATTTCATTTCTACAACAAGAAATCAGCATCAGACATTACTGTAAACCGAAAAAACAAAATAGTAAACAAATATCGAAAAATCTATCAACATGTGATTGGAAATGCACAGATAAAATATGATAGTTATTACAAAATATAGTTTTATGTTTAATCGTTCCTTAAAAAGGCAGATCTATAATACACTTATATTAAAATAAGCAAGACGCTTTGTCCCACGTAAATTCAAATGTTTTAAGGCGGTACATCGGGCAAGTAAAGTTTGGAAATTGTTTCAAACTGATTAGTGCTACATACGAAGTAAATCTGATCTAACGTATAATTTTTAAACTGGACATTGACAATTAGCAATTTAAATAGGTGACTGGTAGATCAGGGTGCAAAGCTTGAGTAAAAATTCGTGTAATGTGAACTAACAGCAATGTTGAGATCTGCTTCAAAAAGTTTTGTTTTAAAACATTCTAAGATGTCATTCTTTTGCCGGCT
The DNA here is from genome assembly GCF_029955315.1 of Cylas formicarius. Classification (NCBI taxonomy): domain Eukaryota; kingdom Metazoa; phylum Arthropoda; class Insecta; order Coleoptera; family Brentidae; genus Cylas; species Cylas formicarius. Next base: position 22,842,409 of record NW_026844352.1, on the reverse strand, counting down.
TATATATGATGTAACCCACTTAAGAACTGTACACCCTGGTACAATCTTTGTTTTTGGTTCGATTTTGAGTTTTTTTTGTTGGATAACTGGAGAGTCTCCGAGAAATACACAAGAAACTTTGTTTTGCTTATTGCTTCAACTTAAAGTCATGGCCAAACAAAAGGGAGAACCACAATTAGAAATTTTTAAAAAGATAAATATGCAACGAATTCTTATTCAGGAGTACTTAAAACCCAACTATACCAATTTTTATACAATACATTGTGTTTGAAATATTGTTTTCGCCTTGCTTAAGGCTGTACACCTTTGTAAAATCTTTGATTACTGTTTGATTTCGATAATTTTTGTTGTTGGATAGATCTCTCAAGAACGAACTAAAACCTGATGTTCTGATGTTTCTTCTTACATCAACCTAAAGTCATTGTCAAGTGGGACCAATTTTGAAGGTCGAATATCGAAAGGGAACTTCTTTAAGAATAAAGTGTCAACGAATTCTTATTCAGCACTACATAAAACCTAACTATACTAATTTCCATGAAATTCAATTTTTATAATTCATTTTTGTTGGATAGATTTCCCTGAAACACACCAACGATTTTCTTAAAATTAAATATGATTAGGGACGATTAGATATGAACTAAACAGACTTTACAACGTTGTATTTTTTTAATCAAAAGGGATTTTTAATTCTCATCTAATAATGAAAATGACAGAAAAATATAAATATTTTTTAAAACCAAGTTTGCTACGGAGAAGCTAATATTTTACAGTAAAATTCAATCGCTAATTTAGATCTTAATTTTGTTTACATCTTTCGAATACTGAGATATACTAATGTTGTTGTTTTAAGATGATACTAAAAAGTAAGTGTCACTTAACATGTCTTTTTGTCATTCGCTTTGAAATACAAACTAATCTTTGTTTACAAGTTTACAATATTTATTGTTTCAAAACATTAAAAACTTTCGTCAAGGTCTAGTTACCTATAGATAGTCCGAACACGAATCTGTTGCCATTTTCAATTTGAAAAAATCTCTAAAAGTGTTTCTCGATTTTCCGCTTCAAAAAACTGTGTGAGTTAGCCATGACTCTAGTCGATGCTATACCAAAAAACCGTTTTATTTCTCTTTAGTAAGATCTATCCAGCAAAAAAGAATTATCAAAATTGACCCATAAATTAATTGAAATAGTTGAGTTCTAAGTACTCCCGAATAAGAACTCGTTGCCAATTTATTTTTAAAAAAATCCCTAATAGTAATTCTCTCTTCACTTTTTTGGTTAAACAGTCCCAGTTGGCCATGACTTTAAGTTGAAGCAATAAATCAAACAGTGATTTAGTGAACTTTTCAGAAACCCATCCAACAAAAAAAATTATATATACATATATATATATATATATATATATATATATATATATATATATATATATATATATATATATATATATATATATATATATATATATATATATATATTCTCACGTATTGATTCACGGATGGAAAAATGTGATGACACTATATTCCGGGATATCATCCGTTCGCTCGTTGAACTCCGACTGGAATCCTGCATCCGACTGGAATCCTGCAAATCTTGCATCCGACTGGAATCCTGCAGACGTTTCGCCAAAATCTCACTTGGCATCTTCAATGCTCGCGCTCCGAAAACACTTCGAACACTATATATATATATATACATATACATATATATATTGATACTTGTTAAGTTGGGACTTCCGCTACGTGAAGCGGGCGGCCTAACATCCACTATTTTCGAGACGTATATTATAAAACTTTCTATGCATATATGATGAGGGGGGCTTAAATATATGGTTTCGCATAAGAGGGGTAATGATTTTTTTTTTCAAAATTATTGGACATCAGACACTCTTTCTCACTTCTGCCATATACGACTCCGCGATGATGCCGCGATGAAGTTTCTCATATATACAAGAAGTGACAAGGTATGTTTTACTATTAGACTGTATATTAAGGAAGTCAAAATGAGTAAAGAGTTTCGGCTGTATATAGAATTCGCTCGATATTGCAAACATGGTTCACCCAAAACTAAATCCGTTGCACGTTTGCACGTCACGAATGGCTCCGAGTGCGTTTAAATTTAATTTGCTGGCGGTCGCTTTGTGACGTGCCGCGGATTTAGTTTTGGAGGAGCTACATATTTTTTAAAAAGATGTCAACTTTTGCTAAGATTTTGTGAGAATACGACAGAACAGTAATAATTCTGAATGAGTTTGCAATGAATTTTTGAAATCAAATAGTCACAAACCTTTTTTAATATTTTTAGAGTATTATTTTGGTTTATTTCAATTTTTATTTTCTAAAACTAAATAAAAAGAATCAGTATAATTAAAAACACTCATTTTTATTGGTCGAGGTATTAGTTACACACACGAATAAACGCTTGCCCTGAAAACTCATTTTAATTTTGTCGTTTACCTCGGTGTAACATGAAAACTATTTGGAATCTGTTACTTTTTCAAAAACCCCAATCGGATGGACCGTTTTTTTTTATTATCAGAATGCAAAGCTATGTCGTCAATATCAAGGCCACCAGCGAAGCAGCTAGAAAGGGTCAGATGTGCGAGGACGGTCAGGCAATAAACGACTTAGCGGTTCCGGAGAGCGCTTAGGATCGTTTTTGCTTGTAGACCCTCTTTCGTAGCGAATATGATACACGTATTTTTCTCATAGTTGAATTTTTTGATTAATTACTTGTTACAAAGGGATGGTACCGTTTTATTATATTTGACATTAGTAATTATTTGTATTATATTTTATTGGCAACACTTCATATTAAACTAATAATACATAAGTGTACATAGAAGCTAGAATAAAAACTAAAATTATATCTATGATAACACCTAAAATTAAGTAGAAGTAAAAAGTTAATCTTAAAAAAAATCCTTCTTCCCATTCCAATCCAATATTAACGTATATCTTCGGCAAAAATAATAGGTTTTTGATTTATAAAGAAAATTGTCATTACGTTTTTTACTCTTCATTCAGTCTGAGTTTGTTTCAGTGTCCGATAAATTAGAGATATTTAGTGTTAGTCAGGGATCATTTTTGTCTCGCTTATTGCTACATATTGATTTCACACATTTACAGGAACCAATACATTTCATAAATTTTCTTTTACAGGAACATAATGGTTCGGTACGCCTGAAATGTTTTGCCTAAATTAAAAAATCTTATTTAACAGAAAATTGAATGTCTCTGCCTTTTTTTACATCGACAGGTGTTTAGAACTGAGGTATCCTCTTGTAATATTGCTTCGGTTATCAGTACATGTTTTTCATTGAATTTGAATTTTTTTATCTAAACGGAACTCATTAGGGATCGTCAATTGTCTAGAGACAGTAATGTAATCGCTTTCTAAATAAATTTGAATTTCTTCTTGAGCGACGCTTATCCGTGTAAGATATTGAGTGACCACAAACGTGCATGGTTTCAACAAGTTTTTTATATATATAAATAGTTTTTTCCATTTGAACTCGCAAAGATGATCGCTTGACAAATATTAAGTATTTCCGTTTCTTTGCTGGCATTACATATTTCGCTGGAGACAAGAAGACTAGTTAAAAACTATAAATTATTTGCTTTTTGTAATCCTTAATTTTTAAATTCTGCATTCTGTATGCCAATTATTTCCATTTTAATATTTTGGCAAATCTTCGTCATTCCTGGCGGACCAAAGGATAAATTGTTGGACGTTTCCGTTTTAGTGTGATGCACTACTGCTTCAATGGCTTGCTCCTTTATGTTAAGTTCCAGGGTTTATTAAATAAAGCAAACAACTCTTTTAATCAACTCCACTAAACATTTTGCAAACTCTGTCCACAATCTTGAAAAACTTCATAAAGCATCAAATTCAGTCACATGTAGAAAAATATCTTGTGGGTTTTCAGTCGTCCTGTGACAAGTAAATTGCTGTGAGTGAGAGTTCAGCGATTACAGAACTATTGCCCAAGACTAATATAAGGTATCCGAACATCTTACACGATATTTGCACTCTGCGACCTTATTTTTCATAATTATAAAAAACCATATTCCAAAGTATTTGCAGCAAAGACTGCATTTTAGCATAGATGTATATACGTCAAACCGTCGTTTTCGGGCTATATCATATCACTATTTTGAACTATTCGAAAGATCCTCCTCTTATATAATTGTAAACATAGTTCATAAATTTCCGGCTAAAATACTACAATGAAAAATTAATTTACCTTTAAACAAAATTATTTCATTCTTTAATAAAAGAGCAGTAATATATTTAATTAAACTCTAGTATAAATTAAGAACTGAAAATGAACCAATACAAATAAACAATGCCTGAAAATAACCTTTATCAGCATTTACCTATTTAACTGATCTCGCGAATTCTATGATATTTCAGGCTTCTTACCCTTTATTTTATGTTTTCCTTTTAATTCATTTATTTCCTTGACGTTAATGTGCCTAAGCACCTTTCGTGTATAAATAAACTTGTCAAGGCGAACAAGCGGAAGAAAATTTGGAAAATTAAATTTGTTTATTTTCTATAATTAAAGTAATTTATTATTATTAAAGACAGAAAAATAATTAAGTGACAAGGTGTGCCTTATAGTTAGATTATATGTTCGGGAAGTCACGGTGACCAAAGAGCTTCTCGTATATATAAATTTCGCTGAATATATGAAACAAGTTCATAAAAAATTAAATCCGTTGCATGTCATGAATGGCTTCGGGTGCGTTTAAACTTAATTTTCTTGTAGCCGCATCGTCACTTGCAAGGGGCTCACTTTTTGATGATCTGCATATTTTTTAAAAAGATGTAAACTTTTGCTTCATGAAAAAACTACATAACAGTAACAAATCTTTTATAACATATGGTATTGTTTCGGATATATTTAATTTTTTCATAATTAAAAAGAACTTACTTATATTAAGCAGCAGCCGCTAGTAAGCTAAATAAAAAGTTTGAGTAACTTCAAAATACTTTTTTTGGAAAATTTTAGAAAGAAATTTAACAAATTTTAGAATGTTAAATCAAACTTCCTTTTAAATAATGCGATCAAAAATATTGATATTCACTTGATTGCGTCAACGTAAACAAAACGCAAACAAACATTTCAAACTGAAATTGTGTTTATATGTATTTTTGCCTCTTATAATGAATTCGTAGGGTAAGGGGTATTTGCTGTTTAAGAAATTTTAAAGGCCTAACAATCCAGATACATTTTTAAAAAATTATTTTATAATAGTTCCACCCCTAAAAAATTCATTTGAACCCTCTGAACCTTACAAAAATTACGAGAACTACAAAAACTTGGCATTACATTTGTGTTTTTGATGTAACTTTAATCAAAAACTCTGGAGTTCTACAGGCTGGTCTGAGTGATTATTTTCCTATTTTAAAAACATAAATGTGTAGCAATTTTACACTGTCCATAAGAATGCAAATCCAACTGGTCGTACAAAAATCGTATGGTGCAGGGGATGGTGGGAGTGAATTTTATAATAAAAATGACAAAAAAATATTATTATGTTGTTGTTATCTACAACATACAGCCATTAAACTGACAAAACCGCTTTTCAATATTTTTATTAGAAATCTTTTTTTTTTTTCATTTTAAAAACACACCGCATAATGCTTTTATATCTTTAACGAATACACGCTTGCCCTGAAAACTCATTTTTATGTTATCGCTTACCTCGCTGTAACTTGAAAACTATTTGGTTTATCAAAAAAATGCTTTTTATAAATCATATGCATTGAAGATCAACGAATCAGCTACTTTTTCAAAAACTATAATCGGATCAATCGTTTATTTTTAATTAGCAAAATATGAAGCCCTGTCGTGAACATCACGGTCGCCAGCGAAGCAGAGAGAAAGGGTCAAATTTGCAAAGACGGTCAGGTAATAAAAGACTTGCGGTGGCGGCGGCCGCCTAAGATCGTTTTTGTTTGTATACCCTCTTTCGTAGCGCATGTGATACGTATTTGCCCCCATAGTCGAATTTTTTGTTATTTTTTGACATTGCAACATTGCATATTAAACCAATAGTACATAAGTGTACATAGAAGCTAGAATAAAAATTAAAATTATATCCATAATAACAACTAAAATTAAGTAGAAGTAAAGAGTTAGTCTAAAAAAAACCCTTCGTGTTGGTCAGGGATCATTTTTGTCTCGCTTATTGCTACATATTGATTTTACACATTTACAGGAACCAATACATTTCATAAATTTTCTTTTACAGGAACATAATGGTTCGTTACGCCTGAAATGTTTTGCCTAAATTAAAAAACCTTATTTCACAGAAAATTGAATGTCTCTATACCTTTTTTTATATTGACAAGTGTTTAGAACTGAGGTATACTCTTGTAATATTACTTCGGTTATCAGTACATGTGAAATTTTTGATTGAATTTTACATTATATGGCAAAAGTTTAAAGTTTCCAGGTAGAGTTTCATTTATTGAAATATGCGTGTAAGATACTGTGTGACAACAAGCGTGGCTGGTTTCAACCATTTTTTATGACTTGGTCTCCTAATAGGTTAAGAGTCCCAAACCAATAAGTTTAGGGGTATATTCTTTTTTCATTTAAACTCATCATCTTGACAAATATTAAGTATTTCCGTTTCTTTCCTGGCATTACATGTTTCGCTCGAGCCAAGAAGACTTGTTAAGAAATATAAATTATTTGGAATATGCGTTTTGTAATCCTTAATTTTCAAATTTTTAAATTTAAATTATGCCATTTATTTCCGTTTTAATATTTTGGCAAATCTTCGTCATTGCTAACGAAGCAAAGGATAAATAGTTGGACGTTTCCGTCTTAGTGTGATGCACTACTGCTTCAATGACTGCCTCCTTAGAAAACCGTTTCAAAAAATTTCTAAGTTCTTCTAGGTATAAATTTCTTCTTGGAGAATTCAGTAATTCAATCCACAAACTTGCCTTTAACTGTTTTAAACAAAAATCCCAATGTGCGAGTTTATTTATTGTTTTACGTGATTCTGTCAAATAGCATGAAGCATTTAATTTCGTAGTTCTTCGAGTTTTAATTTTGTTTTTCCATATTAGTCATGACTTGTCAGAGCTTTTGATTTTTTAAACGTTTCTGGCAAAATACGCATTTTAAAACTCGTATAGGTTTTGTAACAGTTTTTATGTCATTGTAAACTTGTTTCCTTATGTCATTAAAATTCAAAAAAATATGTAGAGCATTAGGATCCTTGCCTTAACAGAATGCGGATGCGGATTTTTGCAAATTCAATTAATTTTTGTTTGGATATTTGTTTTGACGTTACGAGCTTTCCGCCTTATTGACAAGTTACACATAATTGGAAGTTCAAAACTTTTCCTTTAGTGTTAGCAGCTTTTAGCAATTAGAACATGTACTGATTTTAATATCCATTTGGATGAAAATTATAACTAATGCGTTATTATTAATCATTCTCACACAAAAATAAATATATTTTAGTCATATTATAAACAACTTCACTCCCTCAAAGAAAACTATTTTGACACTTAAAACGCAGACATAAAAAATAAATAAATTCATCCTCGTTGCGAAAGAGGGTGTACAAGCGCACGTCGGAACCGCAAAGTCGTTTATTGCCTGACCGTCCTCGCAAATCTGACCCTTCCTCGCTGCTTCGCTGGCGGCCGTGATATTCACGACATGGTTTCACATTTTGCTAATGAAAAAAAAACTGTCCATCAGATTGGGGTTTTCAAAAAAATGTCTATTATAGGAAACACTTTTTTGATAAGCCAAATAATTTTCAAGTTACAGCGAGGTAAACGATAACATAAAAATCAGTTTTCAGAGCAAGCTTTTATTCATTAGAGACTCCCATATAAAAGCATTATGCGGTGTTTTTAAAATGAAAAATAAAGTATTTCTAATAAAAATATTGAAAAGCGGTTTTGTCAATTTAAGAGCAGAATGGTGTAGACAACAAAATAATAATAATTTCTTGACAATTTTTAGAAAATTCACCCCTACCACCCCCTGCACCGCACGATTTTTATACGACCAATTGATGCATTCTTAGTGTACAAGAAATGATAAAAAGTGATTATTACGTTTTAGCAAGAAAGTGCAAACGAAAATCCAGTTTAATAGAATTCTGCGAACTTAATAAATCTACTAATGCAAAAGGCATTTCTACTACTACAAAAATATAAACGAAGTCGGGACATTTTTACATCTTGACTTTTCACAACCCAACTTGCATGTCAAGGGTTCCATTCTTGAGAAACATTTAATTGTTAAATCCGCAAGGCGACATCTTCACTACCTAGATATAGAGCGTTTTTAAATTTTCGGCCCTTTAGAAAATTGCCCATAAAATTTTTATTTATGAAAACTTTGGATCCAGATAAAAACATTATTATGGCATTTTAAAGTAAATGCACTAGCGTACTCAGTTTTTTTTACAGTTCTTCGTTATGTCATTAATGAATTCAACTTCCTTATTTTATATGGCAATCATAGTCCTGAAGTAAAGGGCATTCTTTTTATGTATTAGTGTATTGTGTCGCTGTCAGTTAAGGGCATAAATTTTATGCTTTATTGAATTTTGTATCACATAATTTTAATGGAAAAACTGAACGCAGAGGCAGTTAATAAACTTTATTTCGATAAATATCCGGGGCAGCAACAACCAGAAAAGGAGGCAAGGCAAAATCAAAACGACTTAAAGGAGGAAGAGAAAATCCGTAAATTGAATATGATTGCACAAGTGTTGCAAAATCCAAGCATTACTTCTTGAAAAGAGTATTAAATGAAGTGTTTGGATAATGTTGGATTGGAACTAGTGGCCTGCGAAATTGTGTGATGCTAACTCCTCTAGTTTTTTTATGGGGGATATTTACAGATCTTATATTAAAGAATTTTCTAAACCAAATCACAATTAGAGGAAGTCACTCGGGAAGCGTTTACTCCCATCAATCTTATAGAGTTAGTGAATAGTTGCCATTCAGTAAGAAAACTGACGTTCGGTGTATAAGAAGTATTCAGGATATATTGTATTCGAATACTTATTGCTTTCTGTTTATTAAGATAACTATAATTTATGAATAATAAATAAAATTCCAATAAAAATATTAAATGGTTCTTAGGTTTCGTGTTTTTCACTTAAATTATTTTAAATTGTCCTTATCTTATCTTTATATTAAGTTCCAGAGTTTATTAAATAAAGTAAACAAACCAGATTCTTTTAATCAACTCCACTAAACATTTTGCCCACTCTGTCCAAAATCCTGAAGAAATTCATAAAGCAACAAATTCAGTCATGAAATTTCAGTCGTCCTGACAAGTAAAATGCTGTGACGCAGTGTTTAAGTCAAATTAACTTTTACAGAGCTCAGCGATTGCAGAACTATTGACTAAGACTAACATAAGGTATCCCAAAATCTTACACGATATTTACAGTCTGCGACCTTATTTTTCATAATTATAAAAAACCATATTACAAAGTATTTGACTGCATTTTAGCATTTTAGTTAGTCGTTTTCGGGCTATATTATAACACTATTGTGAACTATTCAAAAATAGTGCATAAATTTCCCGCTAAAATGCTACAATCAAAAAATGAATTTATTTTTTAAAAAAATATTTAATTTAAAAAAAATAGAGCAGTAATATATTTAAACTCTAGTATAAATTAAGAACTGAAAATGAACTAATACAAATAAACAATGTCTGAAAATAACCTTTATCAGCATTTACCTATTTAATTGATCTCGCGAAATCTACGATATTTCAGGTTTCTTTAATTTAATTCATTTATTTTATTGAAGTTAATGTTCCTAAGCAGCTTTTGTGTATAAATTAACTAGTCAAGGCGAACAAGCGGAAGAAAATTTTTCAAAATTATATTTGTTTATTTTCTATAATAAAAGTCCTTTATTATTATTAAAGACAGAAAAATAATTAAACTGCCAATATTCAAAATGTGTTTATCATATCTTCATCATATCTTTTTCAACATTTTCTTGTTCTTATGCAAAACCAGAGAAGGCATTAATTTAGTACTCCATTCATTTTTAAGGGAAGTCACAAAATTTCGTTCGTTACCCGCAAATACGCCGCAAATACGGTCGAAACGAATCCTTTTCAGTATATTGTGCGCCTAAAATAACGGCCTTGAAATACGCAAAAAATGCTACGTTGCCATTTTACTACCTCGTAGTAAGCCATACAACGAAACATACTGTGAAGTCCTAACGTATGGTTTACCGCGAAGATTCAAAGGGAAGTCAATACATGCGACAGACATACCAAGATTACATTGCGAATTGCGATGCGAGCGCCAACGATCTACGCCTGAACTAAAATTGATAATGTACGGATAAATGGTCGACCTTGGGACTTCATTAGAAAATTTTGCAGGAACGTTGCTAAGGCCCTCAAGGTCATACTGGCAAAGTTTTACATAGGAAACGTTGCGACTTCCGAAATCGGAAGTCACCACGTTGTAGATGAAGTCACATCGTTAATTGAGTATGTATTTTGGAAGTTGTAGAGTACGTTTATCAACTTATCATAACCCAATTGATGCAACACGCCTCTAATGTGAAATGATCAGGTGAATTTGGGGTGCCTTTACTCGCATCACCTAAATATTCTGCAGAGTATTAAAATCACACACAATAGGAAAAAATAAAATAGTTTATTTTGTATCGTTTATCTCAAATTGGCAACTTTTAAATTTTAATAGTAAAAATTCCGTCATTCTTATAAGCTGAACTGATATAAATGAAATAATATATAAAAACCCTTGCTTCTTACTAAGATCTCTTTTAGTTTACACTTGATAGCACATAAGTCCGAATCATTGCATGCATAGTCAAAAAAAGATACACATGTACATACAAACACATTTACTGTTATAAAGTATTTTGTAATTCTTTATTAATGAGATGTTTCAACTTTTCAGTAAAGCACTAGATGTTCGCGGCGGATGCGACGGCACGGAAATAATAACCTACAAAGATAAGCAGTCAACCAATCAGAAGTTTTATTTTTCCCCCGACGGTACAATTCGTTCCAAATGTGACACAAATCAGGTAGTAGCGCCGGATAAAACTGGCCGAAAGCTGATTTTGGAAAAATATGATCCGTTAAAACTGACTCGTTATATATTCGCGGAACTGCCTCCTGAAATTTCGGTTTCAAACTAAATATTGTCATCCATTTTGAGATTCCATGAATAACAGTACCGTTTCAGAATTCGACGTAGTTTTATTTATAACCCTTTCATAGTTTCGTGGTTTGTTTCGTCTATGCCAAAATAGTTATTTTAGCGTTAAAAAATACAGGAGTTTCTTATGTGACGATCGAAACTGTTATATTTATTTAATTCTTCTAGCAGACAATACGCATTTCAATATTATAAGATTAGGAATCTTGGAATTTCAAATTTAACTTAACTAGTCAAGTTACAAGTTTATCAAATTTTTGTAAATATTCGGTGTGTGGTGAATGCATACATTTCCAGTAAAAAATGTTGAATGTTCAACAGTGGTTATATTTTGTTATATAAATTGATAATTCGTTTTTGTAGGCAAAAGTGGGATACAATTTAGCTGGCTTATTGCATTTGTTTGTTATGTTACAGAAAATATCTGCTTTCAGATCATACTAGATTAGCACTTAAAATTAGTAGAAACCCTGCATATTTGCTAGGACATACTAGTAGTAGTAGTAGTTGTAGCAGGCCTTGTCTTTTTTAAGACATACTGAAATTAGCATTAGCAAATAGGGTAACACTTATTTGTTTCCACAGGCTTTTGTGGCATTTTGAATTGCCCAGTTAGTTGGGTTCTCACCTAAACAAGCACTTATAACACAAATAAAAATGTTGTTTACATACGTCAAATTTCAGGTCAGGCATAAATTTGTTTTAAACATCCTTAATTATGACTTAGCTATTACAGTTAAATAATGGATATTTAAAACAACTTTATGCCCAATCTGAAATTTGACGTATGTAATAGTATATTATGCAACAAGTGCGGTAAACGGCATTTGATTCACGAGTTTATTTGACACAAGCGGAGCGAGTTTTTAATAAACGAGTGGGTTAAAAACTTACCGAACGTGTTGCATGCTATACTTTTTCTACGACCGTTAGTTTTTGGGTACATTTTCGCAAAACAACACGAATACATTCACTGACATGACCATCATAATTGACAAACGTCAAAATTCAAAGCGTGGGAAATATCTCCGAAAACATCCAATTGCACCCAAATCCGTGCGGTAAAATCCCGGAAATGTCCGAAGTGGCTCGGATTCATGGGAAACGGAGATCGGCGGGTAATTAGGTATTTTACAGACGGGAGTAGAAAAACAAAATTTACCATTACCAGAAAAATTTGTTGTTGAAATAACTAGGAAACTGAAAAAACTGAGCAATTCGGACCATTCATTAACCAAGGCTCAGTTCGTGCCGTTGCTTAGTTAGTTGAAAGATAAGTCTTTAACAAATTCATAGAAAATTAAAAATAGATATCAAGTTATATGCTCCATCTTCGGCTCGTTTTGTTTAAAGTGCTGGTAAAATTAATTTTTTTGTGAGGTCGTTTTAATAAACCATAATGAATTTATTTCCGGCATAGTATTGGGAAGCCATGTCTATTAAATTGACCTGACAACGACTATGAATTTGTCATTTCTTTCGTGACGTGCTTATTTATTAGTAGTTTTATATTCGGCAAAACCGAAGGTTTGTGCTTCTTAGCAGTGGATTTTGCATTTAAAAATTTACAACCTGCGAAAAACAAACGAGGTAAGGGTTTTTATCAACCTTTAAAGAATTAATAAATGGAAATCTCTTTTGATTTGAGCATTATTTTTATTGTACAAAAAAAATTACAGACTCTGAAACAATCTCTCTCTCTCTCTAACCCTTAATTTTCTTGTATGTTCAATGTATAAGATTTTCTCAAAAGTAGTCCAGATATTAGTGTAAAAAGCGTAGTAAATTTCTCTAACATCTTTTGTACAATGTCTTTGTAATTTTGATATTTGTTGTTTCCTAGAAGAACTTTCAAAACATCAGTAAACTAAACCCATGCAATCTGTTCACATTCGATCATGGTATTCACAAAGTCTTGATCTTAAATTGATTAATTAATTATTTGAGGATCTAGAAATTTTTCAGGTTTGGCTAATTGATTTTCACCCATTGTTACTGTCTGTTTCTACTGTCCAACTCACACAAAAAACATGATGATCTGATGATCTAGTAGAAGTTGACTTATAATAGTCATTCTTTTTACAAAACTTCTGGATTCCTCCTGGTCTGTTTTTGCTGAATCGAACTTGCTGACGTTTCGCCAATAAACTGGCTCGTATTTTACTCTGTACCTGCTTATATATTGTTTGAGGGGGGCGTGGCTAAATGAGGGGCATAAACACCGTCTCGGATGACTGATTAGCATATTGGTGACAGGTAGAGACCTAAGTCGCGGTTAAGATTGTTAGGTTGTTAATAGATTTCTGTAGATTCTCGACTTTTTCGTTGGTAGAAGAACTGATTACAGGCAAGAATTTTAGTTTTATCGAATAAAATTTATGTCCTGTTTCATGAGTGTGTTCTCAAATGGAATTTTGTCTTTGACCGACCGAAGATGTTGAGAGATTTTTCGAAAAGTGGTAAATCTGGTTTTGACGTTATACTGCTTTAGAATTTTTGATATGTGGTCGGTGATGTTTTGAATGTAAGAAAGGACCACAGTGGCAGCGGCAGTGGCCTCATTCCTATTGAAAGGTTGTGGTGAAGTGTATTTTTTGATGGAACGCTTAATATCTTTAATGTGCAAATTATTAGAGAGAAGAGCAGAGGTAAGGTGTTTTAATTCTGGGTTCATTGACTCGGGCTGAGATAGTTTTAAGGCTCTGTAAACGAGAGAATTGGTAACCGATGATTTTTGGGCCGGATGGTGTTGTGACTGTGCATTAAGGTATCGGTCTGTGTGCGTAGGTTTTCTTTAAATATAATGATCCAATGTTAGGTCTGAGTTTCTATTGATGAGAATATCTAGTGGAAGGTTATTATTAGTTTCCAACTCAATGGTAAAACGTATGTTAGGGTGTATGTATAGAGTTTAAATGTCTAAGAAAATCTACTAGGGTTTCTTGACAATGAGGTCAAATAACAAAAGAATCATCGACGTAGCGTTTCCATAATTTTGGTTTTAGATGAAAGGTGTCGAGAGCTTTCTTCTCAAAGGCTTCCATAAATATATTCGCGATGACTGGTTATGGTGGAGAACCCATAACTGTTCCCGACGTTTGTTCAAAAATTTTACCGTTATAAGGAAAATATGTTGCCGACAAGTATTTTTCAATTAAGGTGAGAAGGTGGGTTCCAGATTCATGGACTTTAATATACCTGAAATGATGTCGAGGGCATGAGTAATAGGAACTCTGGTAAAAAGAGATTCTACTTCGAAATTAACTAGAGTATCTAGTATATCTAATGTGAATCATTTTTAATTGTTCAATCTATATTGTTTAAATCACAAAAAAGGGTTTTTATTCAATTTTCAATGCATTGGTGTAGTAGTAGTATCTGTCATGATACTTAAAAAAATATATTGCTGAAATGATGGACGAATAGGGAGATCGCATCACATTAACTTAAAGTCGGGACAAATTTAATTTCAATGAAAATACTATAAAGGAGTTTCTATGGTAACGATAACGGGAACCAAAAATACAAGGATTTTTGCCTTATAATTTATGATTTTTGATGCTCATTTTATTATTTGTGTCATAATTTCAATAGTTTCCTTTTCAATTCAAATGCAAACACAATACTTTCGTTTTAATAAGGATAACAATAGAAATTATCATACACATGTTGGTTTGAAGAAGACATAGAGTTATATAGCAACCATTGATTTATTAAAAAGCAATAACGAAGCAAAACCAAATTTAATTTTTATCAAATGGTAAACGTTTTTTTTTTTAATTAAAAAACGTTTTCTCTGTGTGTGTATGTAGTATAGAATTGTGATAATTGCTTTAAGCAAGTTGCAAATATTTTTGGGGATACTATATACTATCTAAGCAGACGACAAGCGTGAAAAGACGCAAAGTTAAATCCAGTTTTTTTCGAAATCGAAAATAGGTGGACTGCTAGCCTGGACGTAGTCGACGTAATAGGAACTCATTCCTATTTATCACTGTGTGCTTTCAGCACGTTTTCTGAAAAGTTTGACTTTTTCTTCGTCAGATAGAGCCAGATAATGAAGGTAATTGCGATAAATGGGCGCCCGGTAATGCACTTTACTCCCTCTCGAATGGTTTTTGCCCCCAAATGTTATTTGCAGTTTATTAGCCAAAGGAAGAACCAATTACATGGGTCTAACCGAAGGAAAATTTAGTCTCGGATATGTGCCATGGTCGGTAAATTAGACGCTGCCACACACTGCATAAAGTTTGCCAGATTTGTTCCTATACGAAATTGTAAAGTCCAAGCCACCAACTTTGTCGTAAATGGAACAATCTAATCTCGGACTTTTTAACCTTCAAACCTTTTCATTTTTTGTGTAACAATCGATGGCATTTTCCTAGGGAAACTATAAAGGTTGCATAATTTGTTTGTTGAAGGAAACTGTAATAAGGTATACAATTATAACTATCAAAGATTACAGAATAATATATAAAGTTGCCTATATCTCTGTAACTCTATGGTTCGCCTCGCTTTTTGGCAGTTCAGGGTATATCAGATGTTTATTGTCTACCGAAACATCGTATACAAATACTAAAATGCTAAAAATGCTAAAGTCAAATATTTCAGATAACATGACTGTATTCAAGGATTCGATTCTTACTTGACTTGGTATTTAAGATTCGAAAATCAATAGTGGCCTGCGACTCCAGTATGAGAATTTGCAACAGAATGACTATTGTAAAAACTTGGTCGCAAATACTGTGGCTATGTCTTCTCTGACATCACTGATTGCCATTTGAATAGTGGTACGCTGTAAGCTTTTTAGATATTTACTAATTTTATAGATTCAAATATGAAGTAATATTTTATTATGATTCCACTAGAAAATCGGACAGGACTATTTTATGTTTTAGAGAACCGCGAACAGAGATTTAAACATAATTTTTTGTGGGAAGCTCTTCCTTACTTAATTTGGAAGGCACATTAAGAAGCCTGAACCCTGAAATTTACACAGTGCCTTTCCTATTAATCTTCCACATTCCATTCATAGGCTGCATTGGAAAGACAAAACGAAAATCATCAATTAGGCTGGAAGAACATTGAAGAGCCTCAAGAGAAAATAAAATCAACAGGAGTTGCTGAACACAACCATAAAAGCGCGCATCAAATCTTATTCTACCAAACTAAAGTATTTGCATTGTTAACTAATTCTTCCACAAAAGAAAAACCCGAAAATCAATAGAAGCCTCTAAACGAACAAACAATTTTAACTGCAACTCTGGTCTTTTCCTCTCGATAATTTGAGAATCAGTTTTCTTTTAAGAAGCTTCCACAAGCTTCTGTAATACTTTTTTCAAAACTTCTGGATTCCTCCTGCGTGGGTTTTTGCTGAGTCGAACTTGCTGACGTTTCGCCAATCATCCTGTTGGCTTCTTCAGATCTTGACTGAAACTGACTCGCATTTTACTCTGCACTTGCTTATATATTATTTGAGGGGGGCGGTTCTAAATGAGGGGTATAAACACCGTCTCGGATAACTGATTTCCACCTCTGTTATTCTCTCTAATAATTTCCATATTAAAGATATTAAGCGTTCCATCAAAAAATACACTTCACCACAATCTTGCAATAGCAACGAGACCGAAAGCAATTCTACACTTGCCACTTACTTGCCTTCCTTTCAATCAAAACATCACTGACCACATATCAAAAGTTCTAAAGAAGTATAAGTATATATAAAATACATAAAAGTATAAATTCCATTTGAGATGCCAGGAGTTTACAGCATTCCATGCACATGCGGCAAAGAATAAATTGGGTAAATAGTTATTTTGTTTTGTATTATTCTATTTGAAATATTTTTTGTCAATCTTTAAATAAAAAAGTAAGTAAAGTAAAATAAAATATTTACAGAACTCAATTGTAACTTCACTTAGATTAAAAAGCCAAAACTGACCTATTATTGTTATTTTCACTATTCCTAATAAAACATTTAGCTTAAGATCTACAACTTTTGAAATAAAAAATGGCTTATTCTACTCAATTCAATTAATGAATAATTTAAATTTTTGAAAGTACCTTTTTTTTTCTGAAAAAAATAATTCCCACACATTACTCCAAAGTTTAAATAATTGCAAGGTTTAAATAGATCCAAGCAGTATTGACTGAGATCAACTTGGATTTAGGCATTCCTTTCAAGATCTTCTATAAAATTAAACAGTGTAAGATATAGGCGACGCAACTGATAAAAGTAAAATAACGGGGGCACCGGTAGATATCAGAGTTGCGAAGTTTTGGACCGCTCTCTTGTTTAAAACTCGAAAACGTACAATCTTTTGCAATCTGAGTTTAGCGGGGAAAGTTTTGATGGCATGGAAAAAGAAAAATCGAAAGGGCGGCTTTAGATTTTCCTACGTTTTTCAAGACAAAGTTGGGGGTCACATTGTTGTAGTGCTGTAAAACTTTTAAGCAACTTTTATTGTTAGGGCATGTTCCGATTTAATTTGGTGAGATGGGCACGATAGATATCCTGCCGGAAGTTTTTGCTCGTCAAATTAGACATTTAATTAAGAACTTAAATATCGAAAAAAGGTGCTTGACAGTGTTTTATTTTATACGTCACACGAACACTCTAAAAATGTTAAGACACGCTAAAGTAAAAAATTTTTTAACTATTCCAAATACTGCTGTATGTGACCACCGTTTTCCTGTACACATTTCTCATACACTGTAATTGTTGAGGTCTTGCATTTAGTTATGTTTCCGGATTGTCTCTTGAATGATTGATTGCCTCTGAAATCCTTTGCAAAAGTTCCACGACATTAATGCAAGGAGTTTTGTGCACGTGAATTTTTATGTGTCTTCAAAAGAAAAAATCCATTAAAGTTGGCCTATCCAACCCCTGAGATATTCCATGTTAAAAAATTATTTAACTTGCATAACATTGTGAGGAGAGGCACCGTCTTGCTGATATATTTGGGGGTAAATCTTCTATATATTTGGTACTCTAAAAGTTGCATTATTATTATCTTGCATTTATATTGCGTTATATTATCTCCAGTTAACTTTTGTCTATAAATATCGTAAACAAAATATGCCCATCTATGACACACAATCATACATTAATAGGGATGCCAATCTGGTTTTTTATTTCGTGTATTTGTCTAGGATTTTTTATAGACAAATATCGCGTATTTTGTCTTTTACAACCCTTTCTTGTAGTGAACGAACTAACATCAGTCCATAAAATGCTTTTCAAAAGATGGTATATTATGCAACAAATGCAGTAAACGGCATTTGGCTCACGAGATTATTTGACTCGAGCGGAGCGAGTGTTTAATAAACGAGTGACTAAAAAAGTTTACAGACGTGTTGCATACTATACTTTATCTACGAACTTTAGTTTTACAACACGAATACATTAACTGACGTGACCGTCAGAATTGAAAAACGTCAAAATTCAAAGCGTGGGAAATATCTCTGAAAATATCCGATTACTCCCAAACCCCTGCGGTAAAATCCGGAAATGTCCGAAGTGGCTCCGATCCTTGGGAAATGAAACTGATGTGGTAAAGTGACGCTTCCCGCACGCTAAATCGGTGTGTAATTAGGTATTTTGTCGACAGTTGTAGAAAAATATTAGTCTCATTATGTCTATTTAAAAAATCCAAACAAAACTGCATCCTCCTTTGACCATTGTTCTGCACTTAGTGTTTGAGTTTAAATTTAGAAGTTAAATTTAGAATTTAAAAAAAAGTTTAAAATTAGAATTAGAATTTAAATGCATTATATTTATATTCTTCCAAATTGATTCCCGAGAAATACCTGTCTCGTCATATACTATAGTGATAGAGGAAACTGGATGTGCTTCATCGAATCCTAATATGTTTACCTTATTTTCTTCACTTAAAACATTGTGATTCCGGCATACCTTTTTAGAATTTACTACCTCACCGTTTTCTGAAAATTTCTTAGCCAGCATTGGAAATATCTGTTTTGAAGGAGCTCGGCGCTCTGGATATAGTCTAAAATACTGACGACGAGCTGCGGTTGCACTTTTGTTATTCAGACAGTATCTATACTTGAAGCATATCACTTCTTTCGTGGATTCTAAATTTGCAAAAAACCGTTTTAACAATAATGGTTTGAACAACATTTCAACCATGAATGTTGTTTACTAACATTTCTTACATAAACATATTTTTATTTGTCAGTCAAGGCACTTTTTGAAATTATTTAAAAATTTCCTATTTTTGTGGAAAATGTGTTATAAGATATAAATTCTATATACTTGCATTACATGTTAATTTTATATTGAATTTAAGTAATTAATGTTCATAAAAATTAGTTATAATGGCTTATTATATACGTTTAGTTTGATTCAAAATAAAATACTCGAGTTGTTGCAGGAAATTGGCCATAAGCCATAAAACTATAAATTTTTGTAATAAAAACAATATATATTAAATGATAGAGAATTAAACCCTAAACCCAATAATAGTGATAAATACAGGGTGTTACATTAAAAATAGCGTTTGTCTATATCTTTCGAAGCATTAAATATGGATACATAATAACAATTCCCAATTTTAGTTTTCAAATGTAAAAAAATATTTTTCCAAAAAAATCGAAAAGTTCATTTCTCTCAAAAACTACGCAAAACTTTACATCTTGCTAATTCAAACTTGAATCCAATATGTTCAAATCGCTCGCTCGACTTACGAGAATAGTTGCGACACAATAAATAGATGACCCTAAATTTATATTGGTTTGAATATTTTTGTTCTCATTAAGTGATTTTAGTTATTATTTTCCCTTTTCCATATAGACAATAACGTTTAAACATTCTTAGAGGTCTGATGGCGTCATTTTATGCGAAAGATATCCACTGTGGCTTAAATACAATTTATGTTTTGGATAATTATACCATATGTTTCGTACTTCCCTTGTTTTCCTATGATTAGGGCTCTGTGTCGTAGTCAATCGCATTTCAAAATGGCATATTATCTCTTTTACTTGTTCTAGCCTCTTTTCAAACTGCTATAATAAATAACTGTAATATTTTTCAGGTTTTTATTTTCATCGGAACGTATTTAAATTTTATCTTTCTTGGTAAAAATAAAAGATTGTAGCTCATTATTCCTTCGATAACGGTGATCATCCCCTAGCAGCCGTATATATAACGTCACTTTTATGAAGGACAGAAGTTCCCCTATAAAATATATATTGAAGGAGTTTATTATCATATATTTAGAAAGTTTTCCGATGTATGACTAGACGACCAGATCTCCTTTGAAGATAAGTCATCGCTCTAATGGAAAAAGTTTCGCGTAAGGCAAGAGCTCTAACAGGGACTTTTATTTTTGTTTTATATTCCGTCGCTATCATTACTAACATCGGGATATTTGGTGCAAAGGGTTTTCAAAAAGTTCATAACACATTACACCCAGGTAATTATAAGATAATTTCTGCCTTTTGTTTGCTTTTTTTAAGCAATGTCGTCAGGCTTATATAACATACGCCTGAGTATGCCAATTATGAGAGCTACTATAACAATAAGATTAGGTCAGAATAGTAGACCAATGGTAGACATGGCTTCAACTTCGCTCTTTGTGATTTGATAATATTTTAAATTAGTTATTATCAAGAACGAACAATGCCCTCAAATAACTGTTTTCTTCTAAATGTTACTAAATTTAAGACCCTTAACCCTTGCATCCCATAACATTTAGAAAAACATAACTGTTAAAGTAGAACATTATGAGAATTGGGGATTGAATATGAATATGTAGAAGACTGAATATATGTAAATGTATGAAGGTAATTCAAAAACACACTAAAATATACCCCAAAAAACAGAAGGAAAAAAGGGAGACCTATGACCTCATGGAATGATGGCATAAGAAGTATAATGAAGGACAGAGCAATTAAAGAAAATGAGTGGAGGAATTAAAATAAATAGTGGTCGAAATGTGGGATGCGGCAGAAGCTGTAGGAACCCCACTGTGTATATATAACTGTTAAACTTAAGTCGAAGTCAGAAATAAGAATCATCTCGGAAAACTAGTCCACGAAAGAACGTGTTAACAATATTAGATTTCTGGAACCAAATTGATGCAGAATTGTTTAAAATAATTTGATATAGGTATAGGTTTCAAAACAAATCCGAAAAATTTAATTCCTTGTTTAAAATGAAGGGAAGTTTGTTAAATATTCATCGGAACATAAATATGGCGGGAAAATAATGATTTCTTTATATCGTAAAAATCAAAATAATATATACTATCTTGAAAATTTCACTATTATAAAAATACGCCATTAATATTATCTTATGATTTTTGCTGAATCAATTAGACTACTCCGATTATTCTTCTTAAGTAAATGTAAAGAAAATTAGAAACTTATAAAGACAACAAGCTTCCAAAGAATATACGTTTGCAAGCACGTACTTAAAAGGCATATCTGCCAGTTGTGCATTAGTGTAATTCACCATTGTTGAAGTAAACTCGTATTATTGAACAATTAAATGATTAGATGCTAAATTTTTGATTAAATTATTAGTAACTAAGCAATGTAAAGTAAATCAATTAGCAGAAACGTATTAAGAAGTGATAACAGCGTACAATTTTAAATTTTATTGTTCATTGTCTCAAAGTTTGAAATTTACGATATAATTCTAATAACATTGAGCGGCAGGCGTTGTATGCATTATTCTTTTTTGAAAACGTATTTTGTCTATTTGGTAGTGGCAAGATCTATCTTCATGTTCATCATCCAATGTATGTACAATGACGTCGTCATTGAATTGCACATGTTTGTTACAGCGTCTAAAGGATAAAAAAAATGAAACGACCTAAACTATATTAACGTAAAATATTTATTCTTTATTACTGCTAGATTTGCAGACCTTCAAACTATTATATTCTATACTAAGTATTTTCATCTTTCTTTCCACTTCTAACATTATTATTTCCTCTATTACATTATCTGATAATCTAACCATTCCTTATACCTTGTCGCTAATTTTCTCTTATCAGTTATACACTTCATGTTCTTATTCGTAAAAAAATTGAATGTTAGTTGTTCCTCCTACCGATCCTCAACTAAGAAGATACAATATTATTAATGTTTTCCGGATAGAAGTTTTCGGTGAATCGTTCAAGTTTCACGCAGATTTCCTCACCGAACTCTGTGGTTCTTTTACTAAAAGTCAGTATTTTGATTTTTGTCCCCAACCTTCAGTTCTTGACCATTTCCAAACTCTTTAAGAAACAAGTTGTCATTAATGCCTTTTAGGAAAGAGAACATCGTTATAGTACTGTTGCTATTGTTGAAACTAGAAATTAACTATTTAACACAAACACCCACATACTTATAGATGGTTTAATATATACACGAACAGTTTTGATACTGCGCATGCGGACCCCGAAGATTTTCCGCGAAAACCCGAACATACCCAAAAATACTCGAACACACCCTAACCGCCGACGAACACCCGAAAGCGGCCGAAACATTTATCCAAATAAAGAAAGAGGTTAAAATATAAGTGTAAACACGGCTCAGAGAGCAAATTAATTTATAAAATACGGTTAAATTATTTTATGTTGGTTTGTTATCTATATAGGTGGTTTCCACTATACAGTGTACTTACATACAAAATAAAATTAACAGTTTACAAAATAATGTAAAAGTTATTGGACATGAAATAAAAAACAACAATTTACGCCATTTAAGCTAAAAAAACTAACAACTTCTCTTAAACATACTACAATAGGAATCTTTAAGCAATGCAATTTAAATTTTTTCATACTTTTTATCCCGATAACTAGCTAGCTAGCTGGTTAATTTATTGCATAATCCAAAGTGTTTTAATTGACAACCATATCCTCAAAATAGTTGCAGCTGAAGTATTGGATAAATATATTTATAAATCATATTGATTATTGAATAAATTTAAAAATCATCGCTGTCAGAAAAATTGGTCACACGTTTTTATTAACCTTTTAGGATTAGTGATAATCGCCGTAAGCAATTTTCCAAATAAAAAGTACCTAAATACAATTTTACTATGACCGCAAAGATTTATTTAAAATAATTGAGAACCTTTAAACAAACACATTTATGATAGGTTTGGCACTTTGATGAATTAAAATGCAACTGAATCTTTTAAGCTGAGTCACTGTAAATATTATCAGATGTATTTTAAAAACATTGTAATTGAACAAATCATAATTATACTCTATCGAGGCAAATTCTTTCTCCACGCCCGCCCCCTTCCCGAACCAGCCCCGAACCCCCCGATACGATTTGGACAAATGATCATTTGGACAAATACGGCAACCTCAACCTACCTAAACATACCCGAACACACCCGAACATACCCGATCACACCCGAACTTACTTAAACATGCCCGAAATTTCAAATTTTTCCACTAAAAGTGGCTTAGAACCGGCACTACTATACTACTTTCGAACAGAAGCTGACCTTCGGTTAGATTATAAAGCCAAAAATAGCATCTCCATTAGTACCCAGCATTAAAGGCGATGGCAGTAACCCACCCTACTTTATCCTCGCCCCACGTAACTGATTAATGGGACATCACAAATATCCCTAATACATCTATTAAAAATAACATTTGCGTCGATTACGCGAGAGGTTACAAAGAGAACGACCGTAGGGAATGACGCGCAACCACCCTTTTAATTTCGACACGGCAGCAGTTGTATGGTCGAAGGGGTACGTTTCGAGTAGTGTACGTTAACAGTCGCAAAAAAACGTCCGACGCCTATATTTCAATTTGTTCCTCCCTTTATGCTATATGCGTTAGGGTGGGAGCGCTTTGGCCAGTGTTTTATTATTCCGTTTTACAAATAAAAATACACGCTGATCAACTCCATTTTATGGGACATGGCAAAAAATATCTGCAAAATTTATTCACTTATAGAAGAGATTTGCGGTCATTTTGAGTTCATTGTTGAAATCAGCCTAAGCAAATTGATTCGAAAATGCTCAACAATGCCACAGTAGTAGTATGGTAGTGCCGTTTCTAAGCCACTTTTAGCGTGCCATATTCAAAACTGTTCGTTGTGTTCCGTTCAGCAATTTTCCAATATTTTATCTCCCCTCCATATATGTAAAAAAAAAATGAGTATGTGTTTGTGTGTATTAAATAGTTAATTCCTAGTTTCAACAGTAGCATGAGTAATATAACGGATCTCCTCTTTCCCAAAATAACGGATCTCCTCTTTCCCAAAAAACATTAATGACAACTTGTTTCTTAAAGTTTGTAAGTTGTCACTTGATAGTTATCTGATTTAATTACCTCAACGATTCACCTATCCGGAAACCTTTAATAATTTTAAACAAGGACATCGCTAAAGGCAAATCATTGTCTCTTGTTAGTTTGGTACCCGTGGGACGAACAACTAACATTCAATTTTTGTATGAACAAGAACAAGAAGTGCATATCTGATAATAAAAAAAATTGCGTCAAGGTATAAGGAAAGGTTAGCTAGTTACCTTATATCACTAGATAATGCAGGAGAGGAAATAAATATGTGTGCAAAGTGCAAAGAAAGATAAAAGTACTTAATATAGAATATAATAGATTGAAGATCTGTAAATCTAGTAGTAATGAAGAGCAAATATTTTATGTTAATATCCCTTAGGTCGCTTCATTTTCTTTTATCTTTCAGAGCTTGTAACGATTTAATGACGATGTCATTGTGCGTACATTGGTTCGGATTTTCAAAAAAGAATAATGAATGCACCGTATATTTTACGCGACATTTTACATAGAAAGTTTAACAGTTCAATGTTGTTATTAGAATTATATCGTAAATTTAATACATTGAGACAATGAAGAATAAAATTTAAAATTGAATAAAACTAATTTTTGAGAAGTTCATGGTAATGCATTCTGGTCTTTTAATTTCAAAAGAAAGAACTAACCCAATTGGAATTATGTTTCTCATTTAAATTGATATTTTACATAACTATCCAAAATTACAATGCGCATCACCTAATCCTCTCATTTGCATAATTTTTTTTTTAAATACCGAACTAAAACTAGTGAGATTCTGCGGGCTTAGACAATATAGAATCTCTAAGCATTTGGTAGCGGGGATACGCATCTCATTGTGGAGACAAATGAAAGTGCGAAAAACCTTGTGATACGGCCGCGTGTCGGGTAGATGCATGCACAGTACAATTATTGAATCAAACTATAAACTGTATTATGGGCATTTGGGATAAATTGGATAGTCAGAAAAAACAGGTAATAAAAGACATATTCCAAGCTATTAAGGACATAGGGTATTCCAGTTCTTCTTCAGACGATGAAGAATAAACTGTCAACACGGGCAATCATACATATATCCAATATTAAATATTTCAATTTAGCGAGCAAAATAGTTTCTCAGGATATTGAATCGCTTGCTGGAAAATTAAAAAGAGATCAAGTCGAAAGATCTTTTGCGCAGAATTCAAACTTAGAAGGGTAATAATAAAGGCAGCTACTTTTAACACAGTTCAGGAAAAAGTTATTAAAAATGCTGGAATAAAAACGCCTTTTTTAATTGATACAGGCGCTGACATCTTCACATATTTGCACTTTACATTCCAATTAAAGAATATGGGAAACACACAGTGAGGATTAAATTCCAAAGGTCAGGAATGGCGGAACATGTATGAACCAAAGAATACCATATCAAATATTTATAAGCTTTAAGGAAGCTGTATGCACAAAAAACAATGTAAACATCATCAATGTTGGCGTCATAGCGGAACAACGTGAAGCTTGACTGTACCCTATTACGTCAAGGTCGAATACTCTAGTCTAGTACATAAGCCTCGTAGCCTTAAAATTAGAAATTGTCTGCACTTGCCAACCACCTCGAGCAGACGATTTGAAACAGCCCCGTGACGTCAAGGAAGAGGTGGTGAGAGAGTGAGACATGCAGTCAAGTTCGAAAAAAACAATCGCGAGACCGGGCCAGATACTTGTGGAAACTTGGTCGCTTCCGAAAATGATCGACAAATCAAATAAGGGTCTACAACTTCATACACTTCTATGCACTGTCTCATAAGAACGTCTTTGTAAACTCTTTGTTTATGATTCGGTTTTGATAATTTTTTTATGGATCTCTCAAAAATGGGCTAAGACCTTATTTCGCTTATTGATTCAATCTAAGGTCATGGCCAACCGGACTATTTAACAAAAAGTAGAAGATAGAAGAAGTAGATTAGACATTTTTTAAAGGTTAAATTGCTAAAGAGCTCTTATTCAGAACAACCCAACAGTTTGAAGCCCACATATGCAACTAGAAACATGCTTACAAAAGTACAATCTAGTCCCAGTTGGTCATGACTTTAGGGTAAAGCAATAAGAACAACAAGGTTTTAGTGCAAATGTGAAGATCAATCCATAAACAAAGATTTCACAAGGGTGACCTATTCTTAAGTGGGACACATTGCATACAAAGCCGACAAAATCCCAGTAGATTGGAGGAAGTCGGCCTTTGTTCTGAATGTGAGATTATTATTTCAACTGATTTTAAAGGGTTTTGATTTACAGATGTCAGTTTTGCAATTTTAACTAAAGAATTGAGGAAAGGTGGTTTGTGATTAATATATCAAAATCCCATGTAACTCGTAATATCTTGAAACTCTAGAAAAACATAGCGTTTTGCATATTGAACTTGAATCACTAACAAAATAAATATTAATTTTGTTTTCATTACAATCGATTATTTTTATGTGAACAGGTACAGATAGTGGGTCAGCATATTCAATTAAAAAAAAAAACATCAAAATCTAGAAAGCTTGAATTTTGAGATTAAACGTGGATATTTGTTCAGCAGGACTTATTTCAGGTGCAATTATAATTTTTTCTTTCACTTAAAAAATTTGGATTATCGTGATAATATGAACTGCGAGATGTTTTGAGAAATGGCTAAAAGAAAAACTGATACCAAATCTGTATGCTCGGTCTTTAATTAAAAATATTTCATAATTAATTAAATAACATTTATGAGTTACTTGAAATACATATTCTATATCCTGCACCAAATATGTTGTAAAATCTAAGCTAGCAAAAGGAAATAGTTTGGCCAGATCGATTGAATCATATTACGTACCAGCAATGGAACAAGTCCGTGGGACATACAGAAAAGATAATAAGGGACTGATAGGTGCTTGATATAGCACCGATGATCATTGTTTCATTCTAGGAAAGCTTAGAAGACGAGTACTTCTCAAATTTTGAAAGTGACGATGGAAGTTATTAAATTTTAAGCATATAAAATTAAACAGTTTTTTTTTATACTTTTTATTGTTCTTGATTCTAAAACTGACTGATTGTTTCCGCTACTTCTTCTTGGAGACTGAATAGCAAATTTTATTATTTCTTTAAACCCTTGAGATAATTATTCGGACTAAATTCCAGTCATTTGCCGAAATAAATTGAAATATTGTTACTAATAATAAAAAAATCAGTTTATTATTAAGTTACCCAAGTAATCTGTACCAATATAATCATTTTTTTTGTCGCTTTTTAACATCTTTTGGAGTATTGTTTTTCCTAAAAATAATGTTATATGGCCATCACACTCTACGCAAAATAATCAAACTATTTTACCTTCTTCGGATACTTTTGCAGTTGCAGAACATTTTGCTGTCTCCGTTTTCCTGATTTGATGAATGTAATTACTGCTAAACAATATAAAATAAATGTACATGTATAATTTAATAATCCAGAAGATTTGCATGTAGTTAGTACATTTTTAAATGAGACCCAACAAGTTTTAACTCTAGATATTTAACTGCTTAAATTTTTTAACTGCTACAATTCGTGTCCGGGAAACTGACTATCACAATAGTATCTGTTGAAGATTTTTGTAGAATATACTTACATAAAAAACTGCAAAAGAGTAAATCTTTGATCTGCTGTAGAAATTTTGAAAAACTTTCGTGTATGTATTTGTGGTATCTTAAATTTATATATATATATATATATATATATATATATATATATATATATATATATATATATATATATATATATATATATATATATATATATATATATATATATATATATATATATATATATATATATATATATATATATGATGACACTATATTCCGGGATATCATCCGTTCGCTTGTTGAACTCCGACTGGAATCCTGCAGACGTTTCGCCAAAATCTCACTTGGCACTTCGAACACTCAACAAGCGAACGGATGATATCCCGGAATATAGTGTCATCATATTTTTCCATCCGTGAATCAATACGTGAAAGAAAAAAAAAAAAAATATATATATATATATATATATATATATATATATATATATATATATATATATATATATATATATATAAGGCAAACACATGGACAAGAATGATAAAAGTTTAATATTGAAGTTTTTTTCAAAACTAATTACGTTAACTCATCCCTGTAACTATTTAAAATAAGTATTTTACTGGTTTTAGATTACGTCATTTTGTCATTTTTTACCTTTCTCCTATATAGATTAATAACACTTATTTTGGCCGACCTAATTGAGAAAATGAAAATCACGAATATTGCTACCGTTCCCACCTACAGACGTCCGATCATAAATTACAATAGACACCCACGCTCGAACTAGAATTTAATTACGCATGCAGAAATTAGCACGCAGAAGGTCTCGCAACCCCGTTACGGGATAATAAGGTGTGTGAGCGATGGAAACGCCTCAACTTGCACTACCAGTCGCCCAGTCAGCTCCGACAATGTTGGATGCTAATAAATATAAATCAGATTACACCGGGATAGCTATACGTGACTTTTGAGCTCTACAGAACGCAAAACCACTAATGCTAGACAGCCATATGCTTTTGGAGCACGAGTCTACTTTTGAACATGACTTTTAACGAGGAACGGACTTTCTCCCTCAACAGCAAGTTCTGTATAACCAATTATGTTAAATATCAAAGGTTTACTTCGAAACATTTTAAATAAATATAAAGTTTATTTTTATAAGAAAATCGTGTAAATAAAATAAAATATCTGGACAAGTGGTAAATCTATTTTTGAAGATATATTTCTTTAGAACTTTTGATATGTGGTCAGTGATGTTTTGAATGTAAGAAAGGACAACAGTGACAAGTGTGGGATTACTTGCGGCCTCGTTGCTATTGGAAAGTCGTGGTGAAGTTTATTTTGTGTTGAAACGCTCAATATCTTTAATGTGGAAATTATTGGAGAGAAAAGCAGAAGTAAGGTGCTTTAATTCAGTGAATCGGACTTCTTTTTAGTCGCGATGGGAATGTGCCACCAAGAAAAGATAAATTTACCAAGAATGTTAGCAGTCTTGTTGTCAAACCCAATACTCTTACTTTAATAAAAATGTTGGTATGCCATCGGAACCAAAAACTTTTTGTTTTATGATTTATTTTTTAAAGTATACAAGAGCTAATACTAATAACATTCAGACCAATATTTTTGTTATCCAACTGAATTGAACTAACAATATTTTTGCTTCTATAAAATGGTTATTAAACTACAATATTAGGCTCATTCCTGATTTTATTACTCTGCTTATTCATTAAATTAAAATTCTGGACACTGTATCAACATTCATTTGACAGAATCCGAAATTTGGCCGAAATTTTTGGTTTCCCAAACTAATTTTTGTTTCTTCCGGGCCTCGGTATATACCTCGTTCAAAATTGCACAACTTAAGAACAAACAGATATTTTAAATTAGCACAAGACGTTTTAATTTCTAACCAAAACTATGAAAAACACTATCCAGGTCCGTTTCGGAATAAACATGAAGCGATTGTTCAAAATTCTTAATTTTGGAGTCGCTGAAGTTTCTACCAATTCAAAATGTTGAACAAACATTCGACTTGGTAATGCCATTTCGAAATACTTCAAGTTCTGTGAAAACTGGTCAATAATAATGTAATATACAGTACGTCCACGAATGGAGGGGACAAGAGAACGAATAGACCAAAAAATGAAAAATAAAGAAATAGGGCATTCTTTTCAAAAGTGCTTTGCTTGGCTTAAAAATACCGGTACAAAAAACCCGCAAAAATATAAAATTTGCGATGGTCCAATTTTATGGCCGCCTAAGATTTTCGATTCGATATCTTGCCAAAGGTTTTTTGAAGGCCAAAATGACCAAGAAGTTTTTCGCTGAAAACAATAAGGAGTTCTAGCAAATTTCAACGTCGATTAAAAAATGCGTAGAATACGGAGGGGAAGTTTATGAAATATAAAATTATGTCTATTATCTTTATTTTTATTTCAAAATGCAATTTGCAAAATATTTTCCCTATAAAACAATCACTGTTATTATTATAAATATTCTTTGTTCTAAAGTCTATATTTATCTTATTTTGAGAAATACGTCACAATTATGAAAGGCGGAATAAAATCGTCGCTCCTAGGCGAACCTAGAATTGTACAAAAAAACAAACGTCAGGTATTGCGAAATTATTTTTTTCTACTCCCGTCTGTAAAATACCTAATTACACACCGATCTAGTATGCGGGAAGCGTTACTTCACCACGTCAGTTCCGTTTCCCACGAATCCGAGCCACTTCGCACATTTCCGGGATTTTATCGCACGGATTTGGGAGCGATCGGATGTTTTCGGAGATATTTCCGACGCTTTGAATTTTGACGTTTGTCAATTCTGACGGTCATGTCAGTGAAGGTATTGGTGTTGTTTTGCGAGAGTAGAGTAACTACGGTTAAGAAAAGAATCGGGCGAATAACAATTGAAATACACAGATTGCTGTACGCCGCTATCCAAAAAAAGACCATCGATAAAAACTGAAAAATTCAATATAGAATCCCTCAATCACGAAAGCACTAAACAACTTTACTCAAACATGCCAAACATATGTCACTCTTAACCCCATAGTACAGTTTGATACTCCTAACACAGCTTGGAACAAACTGAAAGAAAACATTTGCAAAGGTGCTAAGGAAGCTCTAGGAACACGCACTGTTTCACACAATAGGAGACCGAACATTAAACCCTGGTTTACATTAGAAGTCAAGAACATCACAAGGGAAAAGAAGGAAAAATACTTACAATACAAGAAATGTCCAACACCGGAGAACCGAAACATCTACACCGAAATAAGGAACAAGACTAATAACAGAGTACCAGAAATTAAAGAAGAATATTGGCAGCGATTTAGTAACGAAATGGAGGCGGATATGTACGGAGCACAAAAACGTATTTGGAAGATGTTGAGGGGTCTGAAACGAAAAACAAATGAAACAACACAACTAAGAACAATTGCAGAAGATACGTGGGAAAAATATTTCAGAGACCTATACGCAGAAACAGATGAACCAATGGAAGCAAAAGGGACAAGCCAAAGAGATAATATAGAAGATCACGCGCAAATTACCTACAAGCAAGTAGAAGATACAATAAAGAAACTTAAAAATAGAAAATCTCCTAATCAAGATAAAATACCAAAGAGCTAATAAAAAATGCGGGCACGGCTATCATAGAGGAATATGCAAAATTGTTTAACATTATATTACAATATAAGAAAATACCAGAGGAATGGAAACAAAGTATAACAATACCCATTTTTAAAATGGGAGATAAAACAGACCCAGCAAACTATCGAGGGATAACATTACTGAGCACCTCGCTAAAACTTTTGACTAAGATCATTGCGGATAAAATATCCTCAACAGTGCCAATAAGCAAGGAACAACAAGGATTCCGAAGAAACCGCCCCACTACCGATCCATTATTCATACTCAGGCAACTGGCTGAAAAATCTTTAGAATATAACTCTCCAGCCTATCTATGCTTTATAGATTTAACAAAGGCCTTTGATAGAGTCCAACTAAAAGACATTATCACCATCTTGGAAAGCAATAATGTCTCGAAAGAACTCACAGAACTTATCAAGGACTTAAACACAAACACAACAACCCAAATAAGAACAAACTTTACCTTAACGCAGCATCTCCGAACTACAACTGGGCCAGGGCGACAGTCTCAGCCCTCTGCTATTCAACACAATCATGGACCAATTAATAAAAACCGTTAAGAATACTGGATTAGGATATCGAATGGGAATACATAAAGTAAACATATTATGCTATGCTGATGACGCAGTACTTATTGCAGAGTCAGAGGACGACCTCCAAAGAATGCTACAAGCTTTTAACAGACAGGCAGAAAAACTTAACATGCAAATTTCCACAAATAAGACCAAATGCATGACCATTGCAAAGGAGCCTCTACGGTGCAAATTGGTAATAAAAAACAAAACTATTGATCAGATAATGTCACTCGAATACCTGGGATGCAAAATTACAAGCTCTGGATTCCTGGAAGAAGAAGTAAGGAAACAAGCCAATAAAGCTGCCGCAATATCAGGACATCTTAAATATCCCATATGGAAAAACAAACATTTGAGTGCAGAATGTAAGTCAAGAATATACAAAACCTGTGTACGACCAGTGATGACATATGGTGCGGAAACCAGAGCTGAAACATCAGTAACAAAGAGAATCCTACGAACTACTGAAATGAAGACCTTAAAAATGATAACTGGATACACATTGAGGGACAGACAGAGAAATATAGACATAAGAGAAATGTGCCAAACAAATGACGTTGTCAGATTGATAAGGCAGAGAAGAGAATGGAACCAGCATGTCAGTAGAATGGGCCCCGACAGAATGGCCATAATAATTCGCAACAACGTACCCCATGGCAGAAGACCTACTGGACGACCACCTAAACGTTGGCGAGATAGTTGGCAGTCAACCTCGCAAGAGTTGCTTAGACGAGGAGGAAACCGGAACTAAACAGGCGATACGCCTTCTAAAAGAGGAAGAAGAAGAAGATTACTGTTTTGTAAAATTTATTTCCATTAAGTCAGTGTATCACACCACCTGTATAAAATTAAATTGATTGGTTGAGTTATTCGGATTTACTACTTTCAGTCTGCCGTCCTGAAGTCCTAGAGCAAACGCGCCTTCACATGCGCTTTTGATGGATTTATCGTCATTTATGATAAACCGCTGGTTAGTCCCAAAATTTCGTGAATAAAGAATAAGACTGTTGCCATAGCCGCACCCTCCTTTAATGTCAAACACCTTGCCGACCCTGAAAAACCATAATAGTATATTATGTAAACAGTGTTATAACGAGCTGAGCGCAGCGAAGTGAGTTTTTAATAAACGAGTGCGTTAAAATATTGACTTAAGTCAGAAATTGGCCTAATGAAATTAAAACTTACGTTTTTTTAGCCCTTTCGTACCACCTTGTATGTAATTAATTAATTTCTTTGCCAAATGCACAGAATAAATTCCAATGGTGTAGTCAAAATTGCATCAAAAAATGCTTTATAAACTTTCTAGCCCACAAAAAAATCAGAGCTTATCGAAGATGGAAATTACAATTTCAAAATTTGAGAAAGACATTTTTGACGCGAAATATAGCGAACGAAAGTTATTTCTTAACTTGAACAATTTTAATCTTATAATTAAATTTCATCTAAATCAGCAGATTTTAGCAACTAAAATTTTGTTACTTGGAGCAACTTACTCGGCCAAAGAAGTAAAATAATATTCCCCTGACTTAGTAGCCGATTTTGTTATTTCAAATTTTCCTGCAAATTTTCTACATTTGACGGTTCCGAGATCGGCAGCTATGTATCGTTTGGTCTGAACATGTTGAATGAATATTGGAACATTCACGGGTACGTCCACACCTGAAAACATTTCAAAATGTTCAACTTAATAATTTAACATTGAAGTCATCAAGTGAAAGACCAAATTGCAGAAATTGTTATTCTTCTAATTTCTAATTTCTAATTTAATTTCTAAATTAATTTCTCTTTGGGATATTTTTGTAATTATATATTGCCACACGGAAAACAAACATTAATAATAAGCATTGCTCTAAAAAAACAGTTCACATGGCGTCAACAGAGGATCCGTTTTAGGACCAATGGTATTCTTCTTTACGTAAATAATTTATATTATGTAAGACGTCAGGGACAATCCTTGATTTTGAGGACAACCAAGTTTTCTTATAAAAGATGATTCTTGGGATAGTTTGAAAACCAAAGTTTAGAACGACTTCAGTAATCAGTTGAGCTGACTTAAACAGTCACTTAGGGTGAATGAAGAAAAAACAGTTTCCATGAAATTTTCGTGCAACAAACGAATTTTAGCACCTTCGATATATGAACAATAAGCAATGAACACTATTCAATAAAGTGAACAGATAAAATATAGTTTTTACAAATATCATGATGATCAATTTGCTAACATCAGTAAACAACCTAAGGCCACTGATTTGACAATTTAAATATTTTAGAAACATTTTGAATATACACTTTATTATACAATAGTGCAGACAAGTTTACAATACAGTATTACGGAATACCGGATATACATCCCAAAAAATGGGAAATTATGAAAAAATATTCCCAAAAAATCGATTTTCAAAAACCAAAACTTCTCTGTCCAGCTGTTTGGGGAGTCGAAAATGTTTTACGGTAATGCAATTATTTTTTGAAACAACTGTGGTAAATAGTTTCAAAAACAAAACAGAACTACAAAATGTTAGTCATTCTCACAATACAAGAAATAGAGAACGAATAATATAACAAGATTGCTTTCGAAAAAACGTCGGTGAGAGGGGCAAGTTCGTCGCAAATAGCGCGAATCAGCTTTTTATTTTAATAAGAAGGCGCTTCGCGGATTCTTGTTCTAGAGGGACGCATTGTTTTTCTATCGTGCTCCTGCGGACCACTATGCAACTTTCGCAAAATTGATGTAATTTGATTGTGAATACACCCTGTATATAGTGTCCTTCACATCTCGTCGAACTTCAAATTTACGGCACACTTCGGTAAATATTACAATTTGTACTGGTAATTACAACTTGAAATTATATTATAGTATTATATTATTATAGACGTTCATATCAAATTATCACATCTTTAAAAGTTCACCCACTAAAGCGGAAATTTTTAGGATCCATTAGAATGTTCGGAATAGAGCCCTGGATCTCCTAACTTTCCTGGTATCCGAATTTTTCAAATGGAGTAAATGGTTTTCAAAAATCTACTTGTATTTTGAAACCAAGCAATACGTGGTAATATTAAATGACGTCATCGTGTTTAGATTGAGGGCGAGAAATGGCCATTTTTGATTGGATTTTTTCAAATATCTCGAACAGCGTGTGTGATAGACGAAAACCTTAAATACAAAAATTGTGACCCTTGATACGTCCTATAACACTGTTTAAACGGATTAGCTATTGTTTGTACGAATTTTGGTTTATGGTTAATAATTTACTCTCTAAAAGAACAATTTTCAGGGTCTTTTAAATTTTTGTCCATAACTAAAACACCTTGTATATAAACGAAAAAATGCGTGAAACAAAAGTTATAGCGCCGGGTCTCCCACGTATTACGGATGTAAAATTTTTCTGATCGGATGAATGGCTTTGGAGGAAAAGTCGGTACCTGCAAATTTTGGAGTATTTTCCATAATAGGGGGACCGATTTTTCAGTTTTTTTGAATTTGCGGCGCACCCTGTATATTTTTAAAAAATTATCAAGAATAAAATTTATGGAGTCGTTTCCTCTGCGTCTTCTGATTCAAGAATTTTTTCGGTCTTGTAAACGATTTCTGAAAAATGGTCTTTTTTGTAGACCCTTGCACAAGAGATTTTTATTTTTTTTTAAATATTTCCCGACCCCCCAGCCCCCCCCCCCCCCCCCATTTTCAATAGATTCTGTCACGGGGCAAAGCTGCATATAGGTGCCGGATATGAAGTCGATTGCTTCAAATTTCGGACACTTATCGTGTTTCATAGCTAGGTCCAAAAAATAGTCCAAAATCGGGAAAAAAAGATCAGGGCCATTTCTTATAAGCTTATGTGCCTCGTGGAAGGTTCAAAAGGAGGCAAATGTCAATTTTGTAGCTCCAACCGTTCGAAAGTTATTCAGGAAAAACCAAAAGACGAGAACGGAGAACGGAGAACGGACAGACAAAAAAAATATTTTTTTTTCGACGGTGCTCATTTCTGCGCCAATGGCGATCCCGTAGGACTTACCGTTATCGAAATATAAAATTTTTATACGAGCGCAGATACTTTCGAAAAATTCGATTTCATCGATTTTCGAAAGTAACAAGTGTAAAAAACAAATGGACTTACACGTTTTTCCAGTCAAGTTTTTAAAATTGCCTGAATGAAGATTTAAGGCAGAAATTTATAATGTTAACATCATTAAGTGCTTTTAAAAACCATCTTAACAAATTTATTACATTTTGGAACCACGAAACAATATTATAAGATTAATTCGATATCACACAGGTCGTTTCAAAATAACGGTGAAAGCTGTATTTTTAGAACCTGAAAATTATGGCGCTTTCGGATTTCCCGGTAAAAATCGCTTTAAATATAAGTTGAGAAGTATTGAAGCAAACACGAGGCATCCAGAAATGCTATGAGATACATACATCACTGGAATAAAAAAATAATTTACCAAAGTAACTATATCAAGAACGCGAAAAAGAGAAGTAGTTGTTATTTCGTCAGTTGATTAAAAACATAAATCCGCAATATAGCAAATTACGTAAATCTCACCTTGACTAAGGCCCAAAACTATCGTAATAATGAAAAGGATGAATGTGTTGCATATGGCACCCATCTCGTCTATAAACTAAAAAGACCGCTAAAAAAATGTTTTATCGGAATTTTTAGTTTCTCTTATCGTGTATTAGCAACGGTAACCCTTAATAAACATACTAGAAATAGAAGTTATAATTTGTTGGCGAATGGGTAACTAATTTACTTGAAAATGGAATTGTACCGCTGTAAATGGATATAATTGACGCATCGTTTAAAACAGGTATAGGCCAACGCAACGCAGAGTTGTTATAATTAGGGGAAAATTCCGAAAGTAGACTTAGTATAAACTGGAATCGGTCCTGACTGATAGAAAAGTGAGACAAATTTTAAAATAGAAAACAGGGTTAAGTTTATAAAATCCAACAATCTGTTCCCTCAATATTTGCAAAAAATTAAATTGATAACTTCTTAAAAAAGGAAGAGAAAAAAAGGAGCTTATACAAATTGACATATTAAAAAACTTGAAACATTTAAGTATTTTGCAACGTTTTACAACATATACTAGTCAGCAAGGAACCCTATCTATTTTTTCAGAAGGATTGTTTTATAAAAAATAAATAAAAGCAACCCCCATTTACCTAAACATGTGGATTTAATGAACATCTTGTTCTTTATGTGCCGTCTGCTCTAAGAAGGTTGGCTACCATCATGGTGATTCTCACTTTGAACACAGCTGCTCGAAATAATTCCATTGATATACAGTAGTACCACTCTATTAAGTTTTTCAGCCATGGTGTGCGCCTTCTCCCCAAGCTTCTCTTGCCTTGTACTTTTCCCTGTATTATTAGTTTTAGCACGCGCTAGCTTTTTCAGCGCATAACGTGACCCAGGTAAACAAGTTTCCTTGTTTTTACAGTCTCCACTATCTCTGTTGTTTAATCCATTCGTCTTAATATCTCTGCGTTTGTAACTCTCTCTGTCCAAGAAACTCGAAGCATGCGATATCCGCAGATATATGCAGATACCCACATTTCAATAGTCTGGAGTATTTTTTAGTCGTCTTTGTTCGTTGTCCACGGCTCCATTCCATAAAGAAGGATTGAAAAAATACAACCTCTGGTCAGTCTGATCTTAAGTTTGATGTTTAGATCTCTAGCGCAGAATACTTTTCGCATGTTAGTAAGTGGAGTTTTAGCTTCTCCTATTCTAGATCTTATTTCTAGGGTGTGTCCTCCAGTAGAGTTTAATATGGTACCCACTTACTCTCTCGACTGTCTCATTGCGAACATGCGATCTGTGGCGGACATTTGCTTTGCTGATGAGCATGAATTTTGTCTTATTGGTATTAAGTATAAGACCAGCTTCTTCACTACTATTCACAATTTTGTCCATCATTTTTTGTAGGTCCGCGGCACTCTGGGCTATTACCAAGGTGTCATCGGCAAAACGGATATTGTTTATGACGCTGTTTCTTCAGATATAGAATCTTGTTAAAGTATATATGTTTTTCACTTAAGATTTCCATAAGTCTGTCGTGCCTCACCCGATCAAAAGCTTTGTTTTAATCCACAATAAGAGACGAAAAGCCCCTGGTTTACATCCAAATACCATTGCATTAAAACATTCAGGGTCAATAATGCTTGCCTTCCACGAGGCACAAAAGCCTTTAAGAAATGGCCCTGATCCGACGCCGGTATCCATCATTTTTTCGGGATTTTCGACTATTTTTTGGACCTTGCTACGAAACACGATAAGTATCCGAAATTTGAAGCAATCGATTTCATATTTGGCACGTATATGCAGCTCTGCTCCGTGACGGATTCTTTTGAAAATGGGGGGCTGGGGGGTCGGGAATTATTCTAAAAAAATAAAAAATCGCGTGTGCAAGGGTCTACAAAAAACATCATTTTTCAAAAACATTTCACGAGACCAAAAAAATTCTTGATCTAGAGGAAGCAGAAGATACGGCTCTATAAACTTTTATTTTTGA
Source organism: Cylas formicarius (assembly GCF_029955315.1). Taxonomy (NCBI): domain Eukaryota; kingdom Metazoa; phylum Arthropoda; class Insecta; order Coleoptera; family Brentidae; genus Cylas; species Cylas formicarius. The sequence continues at coordinate 22,803,582 of NW_026844352.1, read as the reverse complement.
CAAGTTTTCAAAAATATACAGGGTGCTCCGCAAATTAAAAAAAAAAACTGAAAAATGGGTCCTCCTATTCTTGAAAATTGGTTATAACTGAACACCTATGATTCAGATCTCACTTTCTTTATTATTGCGGTATAGCCCGCACAGACAGAAAAAACTTTTTAGTATTTTTTAAAAATGTTTGAAATTATATCTTTCACCCGATCGGTAAAATTCTTTCACCGACAGACGCGGAAGATCCACTACAATAACATCTATTTCAGGAATTTTTTCGATTATACACAGGGTTTTCAAATTATAGGCAAAAATCTAAAAGATCAAGACAATTGTTCTTTCACCGAGTAAATTATTGGCCGCAAATCAAAAATCGTAAAAAGTATGGTTAATTAGTTCAAACAGTGTCATAGGCCGCATTAAGAGCTACAATTTTTGTACTTGCGGTTTTCATCTATCACATAAGCTTCTCGGGATATTTAAAAAATATCCATATTGAAATCGTTAGTTCGGGGGCTGTCAAGACGCGACGACGTCATTGATTATTATGGCGCACTGCATGATTTCAGAAAAAACTTATTTTCTCGAAAATCAGTTACTATTTTCAAAAAATTCTTGAACCAGGAAACGTGGAACATCCAGGGCTATATCTTCTACTTCGAACATTGCTCGAATCTTATACACGGTGTGTCGTTTAGGGGCAAAAAAATCTTAAAGACCCTAAAAATTTCCCTTTTTTGTGGATTCATTATTGGCGATAAATGAAAAACCGTTAAAGATGTGATAATTTTATTTGAACAGTATCGTAAACTGTGTCGAAAAAGAGTTTCAGGTTTCGTCAATTATACAGGGCGCGAGATATTTAAAAAAATATCATTCGACAACGCTATTATTTGTGCAAATTTTAATATTTACCGATGTTTGCTGTAACTTTGAAGTTCGACGAGACGAACAATGCGTCCCTTAACCACACGAAACCGCGAAGCTCTTTTCTTTTATAGTGAAAAGCTGCTTCTTGCTAGGCGCTACGAACTTGCCCCGCCCAGCGACGATTTTTCGAAAGCAATCCTGTTGCCTTTGCATTCCTGAACCCAAACTGGCAGCATCGAAAAAAAACGACGTTTTTATTTTTTGTCTGTCCGTGCTCCGTTCTCCGTTTCGATAACTTCCGAACGGTTTGAGCTACACGCTTCAAATTTTGCTCTTTTTTAACCATCCACGGGGTGCATAAGATATGTAAAAATGGCTGCGTTCAAGCTTCGGCGTTCATCTTCTTTTTTCGATTTTCGACTGCTTTTTGGAAGTTGCTATGAAACAAGATAAGTGTCCGAAATTTGAAGCTATCGACTTCAAGTTTGGTCCCCTAACGGAACCTATTGATATTTCGGGGGTTGGGGGGTCGGGAAATATTTTTTAAAAATTAAAAACTGCGTTTGCAAAGGTCTAAGGAAAAGATCGTTTCTCGAAAACTGTTTATGGAACCGATAGAATTCTTGAACGAGAACACGTAGAGAATTTGGCTGTATAAACTTTTATTCTTGTCAATTTTTCAAAAATGTCTACGGTGCGCCGTAAATTAAAAAAAAAACTGAAAATTGGCAATAACTAAAGTACCCTGTTTCAGATATCAGTTTTATTTACATGGCGATAGAGCTTGTATTCACAGCTAAAATTTTCGTATTTAAGGTTTTCACCTATTGTACAGGGTGTTCGCGATATTGCGTGAAATATTAAAAAACGTAATAGGTGCACTAAATTCGCATCTACCGACTTCGGATTTGGCAGAAAAGTAGAAGTTCAGACCCACATTTAAACTGTTAAAGTCGAACGCAATTAAGTACCTCAAAGTATTTTTTTATATTTTTCAAATTTCTTTTGTGGTAATTTTGGCTTTCAGAAAAACATGTTTTCCTCCAAAACCATTCACCTGATCGGCAAAATTCTGTAGCTGGCACACGCGGAGGATCTGGTGCTATAACATTTATGTCAAGCATTTTTTCGATTTCATACAGGGTTTTTAAATTATAGGCAAAAAATCTAAAAGACTTTGAAAATTGTTCTTTTCCAGAGTAAATTATTAACCGCAAATCAAAACTCGTAAAAAATATGGCTAAAGAGTTCAAATAGTGTCATCAAGGGCTACAATTTTTGTATTTGCGGTTTTCGTCTATCAGACACACTGATCGAGGAATTAGAAAAAATCCATATGAAAATCACTATTCCAGGAAATATCAAGACACACTACGGCGCACTACATGGTTTCAGAAAAATCTTATTTTCTCGAAAACCATTTACTATTTTAAAAAAATTCTTGAACTTTTTTCAAATATGCACAGGGTGTGTCGATTATGGTTAAAAAAATCTAAAAGACCCTGAAAATTGCCATTTTCGTGGAGATATTATTATTATTGAAAAACTATAAAATATAGGATAATTTGGTTTAGTCTGGAATATGGTGTCGAGAGAGACAGAGAGAGAGAGAGAGAGAGAGAGAGAGAGAGAGCGTTTCAAGTTTCGTCTATCATACAGGGTGCGCGAGATACTTGGAATAGTATAATTGGAAATCGTTATTACTTGAACAATTTTTAATATTTATCAAAGTTTGTTGTGAATTTGAACTTCGGCGATAAGTAAAAAACGCTTTATACAAGGTGTATGCACAATAAAATTACATCGATTTTGCGAAAGTTCCATAGTGGTCCGGAGGAGCACGCTATAAAAACGATGCGTCCCTTTACCATAAGAAACCGCGAAGTTTGTCCCTTTTATAATAAAAAGCTGCTTCGCGCTACGCGCTACGAACTTGCCCCGCCCAGTGACGACTTTTCGAAAGCAATCTTGTTGTATACACGGTTGTAGATTATTTTAAAAAATATCTTCAGGATGTGGCACATCAGACCTATGGTTCTGCGATCACTGCATTCTTTGGAATTCGGCTTTTTCGGAATAACTACGAATGGTGATAAAAGCCATTCTTTTGGGATTATGCCCGTTTCGTAAACGGTATTAATGAGGTTCGTTATGGGCCGTATATGTTTTCGATCAATAAGTTTAAAAATCACTGAAGAATACTGAAGAATGTGTATTAATTAACATTAGCGAGAACTTATTTGGTAATAGGTATATCCTACTCTGTAGAAGACAGTCGCCGTCAAAACTATTCAAACTATCACCACAACTTACTTAAAACAAAGGATAAGGTATAAAAAAAAACATTTTAAGTTACACAATGTTCGCTTTGGACACCCCAAAAATCCGCAAACAGGTAGAAAATTGAAAAATATTATAACACAGTGTCTTATTACACTTATAATCAGAATACCCATTACTCTCTGCCTTTCTTTAAATTAAATTTGCTTCACAACTCGATACTGGTTGCATTGCCGGGTCCAGTTTAGATCGAACTATTTTTCAGAAATTATAAGTACAACTTTCTACATTTTTAACGCCATCTTATTCTATCTCAGTTCACCTTTTTACTATTATTAGAAAAGCCATTGAACTTGATTTTTTTCAAATTTACCAAGAGCGCCTCTATTTTGCATTTAAATGTCAAGTTACGATGTATCGTTGAAGAACAATACAATGTTGCAAAAAAAATGCCTTTAGCATTGTCAGCCCGGCTTGACCGAAAGGAATAATTTTTTATTCAGATATCTTTATTCAGATATGATATGTTAAATGGCTACTTTTTACTCGCATTTTTAAAGAGGCCTCTTAAATTGATGTGCATGAAAACGTGAGTATAAGGTCCAACTTCTGAGTGTCTGTTCTTTCCATGATGATGTACTCGCTCATTCAATAATGACTTTTATTTTTATATGCATAAATGCGAGTGTCTACTTCGTCCAGTGAGTATCTACTTTCTTATCTACTGCTGCTTAGTAGCAGACTCGGCTTCAGAAGAATTACTGATATCAGTACGCGATGATCGAATTTATGTCTATTTATCAGCGTAAGGTATTTAAGGTTCGTAGGGAATCAAGGGAATCAGTAGATAACTAACCATTTTCATGGAGATACTGAAGAATATAGGGGCGGAGCGTTGAGTAATGGATAAAGAAGTAGGGTTTTTTTACGTTATGTTGGTGATCCAGGATTCCAAATTGGCGGTATCCCGAAACGTTACCTACGTCATAGCACATATCGGACAGAAATTAAATGAAATGAAGAGCTATAGAATACTAAAAATAAGTGGCAAGAAAAGTTTAATTGTCCTTCAGCTATTGGTGCTATAAACTGTGTTCGTATACTGAAAACGTGTATTCACGGAGACGAATATATAAACAGGTTACTGAGGAGTTCACAGGTGTGGATATCTCTTGACTAGGATCTATATACGGCTATAGGATGTGTATATATACACAACGTCATGCAATGGAACCGGGCTGGTGCTCTTTTGCTGGGAGACTCCGTGGCTCATGACTCCTTCTAATGTTGCAGATACACCAGAACAAAGGTCATACAATACGCTGTTAACAACAGAGCGAGTGATAATATTGAGATACTTCAGTCAATTAAAACAGCGTTTTACCAAAATACAATACGCGTCGAAATAGGAAGAGTGTCTTCTCTCGTCATGAGTTGCTTGGGTAATTATTTCAATTCTTTCCCGGAAATAGGTTTATGAGAATTGGATTTTCAGCTAACTCATTTTTATCCAAATCCAATATATTCTTTTCAGTGTTAGCATTTTTCTTTTGATATAACGGTCCCTTCGCTAGCCGAAACACTTGCAGTTGTTCAAATAAAACGAGACGCTAAAGCTCTATTAATAATAAATCTCTAGTTTCGTCGGTTTCCACTAATCCCCATTTTCCTTTTTTTAGGATAAATGCAGTACTGGTCTTCAACTTCCAGATGCCATTTCATTGATACATGTTTCTTGCGCTGCAGGCTTTTTGAAATAAAATAAAAAAACAAAATTATGATGGTGAAAAAAAAACGTAAGATGCGCTTGCCAGAAAAAAAAATATTTGCCAAAATATACCAGCAGTTTCGAACAAATAGCAGTGTTTAGTGAAAAAAAAATAAGTAGGAGCTGAACGGTTTTTAATGAAAATATGCAGCTAGATATTGTTCTGCATTTTGAAACTACTGCAGAGACCTCCCACCCGCCTTCCCGCTAAGACGAACCACTTCAAACATGTTTCAAAGTTAAGAGTTATAAGCCATTTAAATTCATACCAGTACAAAAACTACAAAAAGCAGATTTTAACTTAACACTCGAATTTTGCAATACAGTGATGGATAATATATTTCAAAATATAAGTTGGACCGATGAATAAATATTGACAATGTCGGCGGTGTTATTTGATAGAAAAAATACTCATTATTGGTGTTCAGAAAATAAAAAATGTGTTTTTGAAGTAAACAAGCACGGGCGAAGATGCGTGAAAGTATGGTGCGCAATCTGGAGATCTAGAATTTTAGGACCCACATTTTACCAAGAAACATCCCTACGATATTTAAACTGATTAAGGAACGAAATTCGGCCACTTATACATAACAATATTCTTGAAAGACAGCATTCAAATTTAATTTGACAGCAAGATGGCGCTCCTTACCATCGAAATCATTCGATTTTTAAACGAAAATTTCAGAGAGTGGATTGGACAAAACGGAACCCTGGTCAGCGAGGAGTTCAGATTTGACGCCGATGGACTTTTTTTTGTGGGGCACATTGAAAGATATTGTTTACAAAGATAAACCGTCAACAGTTTTGGAAGTGCAGCAACGAGTTCGCGTGGCAATCCACTATCTGAATGAAACGGATAACGTCCCAAATGCCATATACCATTTAGAAATAGCTTATACTACTTGTATTCTTCAAAGCGGCAGACATATTGAAAAATTAATTTAATTAATTTTACTTGTAAGTAATATAAATTAGTAGTTGGTATTAATTTTTGGCAATTTTTTCACGGAGACATTTAAACTTTAAATAAGTAATTTGTGAAATTTGGCAACATTGTGAAAAACTTAATATTCTGTTTTTGATATGACTTCTAACAATGCTTTAAAACGGTTGTGTACAAGTTTTGAATTTCATCTGCCAATTAAGCCAAAACGGTAAGTCAGAGGAGCGTAAGATGTTATTTAACTGAAATTGCTATTAAAGTGGCTATTCGAAAATCGATTTATATACAGGGTGTCTCATTTTTTCGTTTTGAGAAACGTGGCACCACCACGTATTTTAAGAAAATATTTTAAATTTGATTATTGCCTAAAGGAACGCATTATTTTCGTAAAGATAATAGGTGGAAGAAAGTTTAAACCAATTAGTTCGAAACAGTGCATCACAGACCCATACTCATATATATAGTTGATTTTGTCTTTGAAAGGACTGTCCAAAAATGCAATAAAATGTAGATTGTTATATTTTAAAAAAATGTAACTTTGTTTTACCACCCTGTATAGAAAAAAGTGACGATTAGGGAAATAAAAAAAATAAAGGTCATTTTATGCTAGAAACAACTTACTGGTCTAAAGACGCAAAATAACATTCCCTGAATTAGAATCCAAGAAAAAGAAAGAAGAAAATTTTCCCTCAGATTTTCTCCCCACCAAAAAACATTTTAAAACGCTCAACCAAATAGTTTAATATTGAAGTTGTCACAACAATCTGTAGAAGAATTATTATAAGCAATTTATTTTTGGGATGCATCGTTAGGTAAAATTGTAGGAATTTTAAATTGCCCGATCAAAAATCGTTGTCGCCTTAAATACTTTTTAAATAAAAGTTGCAGTTTTTCTCAATCTAAGAGATGTGTATTGAAAAAAAGACTAGGCATCCAAAAATTCTATTCTATATTACAATCTCGAAAAGTAGAAGTAATTTACTAACTATCTAAACTAAATTGTCATTTGGATAGTTGTGTAGAAGCTATGTAAATCTCATATTTGTTCAGACCCAGAACTGTCGTTATAAATAAAGTGATCAATATGTTACTTATAACACCCATCTCGCCTGTAAAGGAAAAAGACGGGTCTGCAAACTTCAAAAATACCAAATAGTCGCTTTTTCAAAAAATATGTTTCATCGAAAATTTTAAATTCACTTATCGCGTATTTATTTGCAAAGGTAGCCCTTAATAAGCATATTGCGAATAACAGTGATAATTTGCTGGTAATTGTGTAACTAACTGACTTGAAATTACCGTTGTACCTATCTAAACGGATATGATTATCCTTTGTTTAAAATGGGTAATCCACTGCATGGTTGTTTTGCTGCCCACTGTTATACAAAGTAAAACATTAGAAATTACAAGCAGTTATCATTTCGGTAAAATTAAAGTAAAAAAAAAAACATTTCTATAGTCTTAGGTCTAGGTAACTGAAAGAATTTTTGATAATTCGCAATATATATACCGTAAAATTTTGGTTAGTGTCTGTTTTTCAAAATATTTGCAAGACCGATCACGATATAAGATGATAGAGGGATAGAAGAGAAATAATGAAGAAAAATAACGCAGAAGAAAGATGAAAGAGAAGATAACATTGGCAGGTTACTTTAAATTGAGTAGCTTGAAGCAAACCCTTCATATCTTCTACAAGATCGCCGAATCCAGCCTCTTAGCATGTAGGTAGACCAGAGAGTAGAGGACCAAAACTGCTTATTTCCTATTGGCACTGGGTTCAAGAAAACTAAAGACAACAGAAGAAACAGAGCGCGTGTTAGAGGAATGAAGATCATTTCAAATTTGCTCATTTTCGTTGTTTTTCTAGAATTAATGACTGATTCTGTCTCTGATAGTGAAATCAACTACATTATAATAGTATATTATGCAACAAGTGCGGTAAACGGCATCTGATTCACGAGTTTATTTGGCACGAGCGGAGCGAGTTTTTAATAAACGAGTGAGTTAAAAACTTTACCGAACGTGTTGCATACTATACTATACAAACGTCAAAATTCAAAGCGTTGGAAATATCCCCGAACACATCCGATTGCTCCCAAATCCGTGCGGTAAAATCCCGGAAATGTCCGAAGTGGCTCGGGTTCATGGTAAACGAAACTGATGTGGTAAAGCGACGCTTCCCGCACGCTAGATCGGTGGGTAATTTGGTATTTTACAGACAGGAGTAGAAAAATAAATTTCACTTGACCAATCTCGATAACAGGTCTCATACCGACTCAGGGAAAATGTTTAAAATTTACCTTATTCAGAAACGGAAAATTATTAATTTCCTCAAGTATTTATTCATGACGAACGTCAAACACTGTAACAGATCATTATGAATTTATTTGCCCTTCAATATCGAAGAATATTTTATTGTTCACTTACCCAGATAGCACACAATATCCCCATTATATCCGGACATCTGGAGGATATTCTTAGGATATACGTTAGCATATATACTAAGGATATACTGTTAAATACATCCCAGGGATATCCTCTGAATGGATAGCTTGCGGATTTACTGTACACGATATACCACGATACCGTCCAAGTAGATAGATAGCCTGAGGATATCCCTTTGTGACATAATGAGAACATTAGAATAGAAATAAGGGAAAAAATTTAAAATCCGTAAAACAAAATGAAACCTAAAAAGTTAAATTTTGAACAACTGAGAAGGAAAATACTTAGTTTTTTTAGATTAGTGGTGTTTTGGGAGACATTTTATTGGCAACGTTTTTGTGCATCTACATCGAAGTCAGTGTTGAAAAGAAACCGAAATCAAACCGATAAAATCAACTTGTTTTTATTATTTTTGGACACGAAGAAACCCTATTTTAATAAAACTACCACAGAAAATACGGATTGATCAAAGTAAAAAAATTACAAAAACGTAAAAATAATATATTTGTTTATAAGATCCCATTTGAAAACACTGTTCGGCTGCAACCAATGACGGCAACTACTCGCGGTCGTGCCGTGCCGGACTCGCTCGAGTCTCGTCGGCTTCTCCTCCGTCTCGTCGTCCGCCATCTTTTCAGCTTTGATTTTGTGTCTATTTTGAGTATTTATGTGCTGTGCAGTAGGTATTATGTTTTTTTAGAAATAAAAGGACGTAAATGTAATATAAACAAAGTACGAGTTAAGATAAAAGTGACATTTTTGTAGCCTATATACCTATAATGTACCTTTCAGACTACAAATCTTTTTTGATTTTAGACTTCTTTTCGTATCTTATTGCTTTGTTTTTGAAAACAAAACTAAAATCCATTTTCTCTTCGTGTTTGTTGACCAGTTAGATTTAGGCATACAAACTAAAATATTTTTTATTTAAGTAAGCAATGTTTTAGTTATATAATATAGTTAGTATATTTTTTTATTAAAATTGATGCAAGAATCACCCCCCAAAAACAAAGTATTCATTTTAGGAATCACTCTTCATAAAGTACAATTTTCGTATTAAAATGGTTTTTCGGCTAATTTATGAAAACATTTTTCCTATTTTTTAAGGCTTGTTTTCATGGTGATAGTAGGTACCGTCACGAGCAAGAAAAACTAGGAAAATTTTTGGTTGACAAAAAATATTATATTGCATTACAATAGGCCTTTGCTGTCAAACTGAAAAGTCATATTTGATCTAGTTTTTCTTGCGCACGATAGTACCTACTCTCATGAAAGAGATTTTACCGATGAGAGTTTAATGAGGCTTGTATTTAATGAAATGAAATACATAAATGTATACCTACATCATCGTGGAGATTAGCATCTAAGATCATTTTTATGAGTACTATCAGCGTCAAATCAAGCCTTTTCTTAAAAAGCGGATGTAGGGATTTTTTAAACATATAAGATACCAGTCTCGTTTTTTATTTTTTTTTATAAAGTACAGATATATAAAACCCGTCTTTCTCAAAACTAAAATATTTTCAGATGCGGATAAGAAGGCAAACACATCACAAACATCGAAAGAATATGAGAATTTAATAGCTGCTTGACTGAAAAGAGCTACTTTCATCAAAGAATGACAGAAAATCTGTCAATTATCAGTTCTTCTTTTAGAGTTTAGTTCAAGATCTTACTCTATTTTTAAGATATTTTAGATTAGGTTGTTCTATATTTTTGCTATATTCTATAAAGATTAAATATTAATTGTAAAAAATTTGTGCATTTCAAATCTTGCCTGCTACACCAGTGATAACTTCACCAACCCGATAGGTTAATTTCGTCATACGCGAGTACCAAATACTGGGATTGAATTTTTGTAGTCGTACAAGCAATTGGACTACTGGACATTACCTTTCCAGTATTTCTCAAAGGCTGTTGGAAATAACCTAATAATTAAGTAAGGTCCACTGGTATATCTATATAAGATCCTATATCCTCACAGTCGGATATACTAACGATATCTCAACTAGTAGAACTGGATATCCTTAGCATGTCCTAAGAAACATCCTACGGACATACGTATCTGATATACTGTGGACGTTCCAATTGGTAACATCGTATATTCTTGAGACATCTTAAGGATGTCCCTTAGCTGAAACAGTATATCCCTAGGATATACGCTATGTCCCGTCAGATATCCCGAGGACGTTTTACGGACGTTCTTGTGCTATTTGGGTAGAGTTGCATCTAATTTGGCTGAAAAATTAATCAGTACATGAAATAGCCCTGGATTTTCGGAAGTTTCTCATCTCATCTCATTTCATCATGTCCCCGAAGAGCCAATCCAAAAGCTCTGCAAAATTTCATATAACTAATAATTTTTGGCACTTTTTCATTATATTTCTGTATATTTACCTAATAAGCACAATCTAATTGACCTCTAATATTCATGGATCCCAATAAAGCAAAATTGCCTACAATTATGAATGCGGAAGTTAAATGCTTTAGATCGGTGACCTCTATTTCCGTCCAAGCTGTGTCGCCTCAAAAAAGTAACCAGGGAAAACAATAGGGAACTTTTTTTTTGTTACATCGACAAATCCATTTATTTTTTGAGCAAATATCTCTACTATATGTACTGTAATGTACTTTTCATTCTATTTTTTTTTGTATGAATATTTAAAAAATTAATTAAATTAAAGATTACTTCCATAGTTCACAGTGAATTCTATTTAAATCACTAGGTGTCAGGTAACATGGCGCAGTGACTAACAATTATGAAAAATTTAAGTTTTTAATTGTTTTAAATGTTTATATTTTACGCCGCATAGAAATTCAAAAAAGCCAGGTTTATATGTAACATTTTTTTACAATTTTGATAATAAATTTGCCGAGTACAATCAAAATATAGGCGTAAACTATCTACTTCAGACTCTATGTCGTATATGATGGAAAATACATTGACTATTTTTCTAAATAATTGTGCAAATTTAATTAATAATTTTTATCGCGAAGGTTATGACGCTCATGATAACTTTACCGTACTTGCAATCATGAGTAAGTTGTGAAGTAGGGCATTAAGTTTAATTATTTGGTACAAGATCTAATAGTTTTAACACCTATTATAAATGAAACACCGTGTAATTTCTAAATAAAATTCATTAAATTTGGACGACTTCCATTACAGGCTTAACTGGAATTCTTCAAAATAATGTTAGGATACGAAGTTCCCGGAATTTAGAAGCGGCAATCGATCTCGTCATCGAAGAAGAAAATTTTCTTTACGGTCAATATCGAACTAATACTCTTAGTTTTCCTAATCAGTATTCTTATGTTTCCAATTACCATTTTAGAGGAACTATTCTTAACTTTCAATAAAATACAACCGTCATTGAGACCAAATACTAATTTTCCATATCAGAAACATCCCTACTTTTTTCAAAGGTAAAGTAAAATAAAAAAAATTAACCTCTAAATTTTAATTGAAATGAATTCGTACCTAATCAGTTTCTAAATATTCAGAATAAAAAATTTGGGTGGATATTTCGTCAGGAACATCCCATCTCCAACAAAAAGTAAACCCCAAAATATATCGCAACCGAATTATAGCAACAACATAGAACCACGAATTCCGATTATGGAATTAATTCTTATACACCCGACACCGGCCAGTATTTGGAGGCAACCCTAAATCAAACATCCACCGATAATATTTATTATGAAAATTCGCTGGAGACCAGTCCAAGAGCGTTAACCCCAAGACCATCTGGAACCTCCTAGTATTCGTCGCGAGGATACCAAGGTCAACACCAGAACTTTACACTCAGGGTGGCTGCCACGCAAGCTGCGGGATGGACGCTTTTAGCGATAAGATTTTTTTTTATATATGCGCGTTGCCAAAATCAATGTAGAGGTTGCGATCTTTCGTTTGGTTTACTGAAACCTTGAATTTTTTTTTATTTGGGACATGAAACTAAATAAATAGACATGAAAAAAAAATATTACTTTATAAACTTGAATCGAAAACGACAAACAAGCATATATTCCGTCATAAATAAAGATTTTCTAAACAATGACTTACTGGCGTACAATTATTTTAAAAATAATGCAAATTTTAGTCTTCCAAATCAGAGTTAGAGAATGGATTTTCGCAAATGCAACTGTTTGTAACGTTCATCGTGGCTTTCGTTGTTATCTGACAAATCCACTCTGATCCCTCGTATTTTTTCATGCAACATATTTCATAAGTCAGTACAGTAGTAGACCGGCTTTCTCCCCGTCATTTTCTAAGAATTTGTCGCTATTTTTTCTTAATCGGTGCAAAAATCGCAAGTGAGTACTGTTTGGAGGAAGCGGTGTTAAATATATATTGTTTCCATTGCACGTCTGGATGACAGTTGGTGAAAAATGAGATGCGCGGTGGTCTTCGATTATATGACTATGACTATACCTTGTTTCTTCAAAAATGCGCACAAGCTGAGACTCTGATGTTCAACTCTCAGGCTAGCGTTTTGGTGGTCTTCCGGTACTGTTTAAACCAAATTATTCTATGTTTCATAGTTTTTTATTAACGGCTAATAATTTAATGACGAAAATGGCAATTTCAGGGATTTTTAGATTTCTTGAGCATAATCGACACACCCTGTACATAATGGAAAAAATACCGGAAATAGAGGTTACAGCCTGAGCCAGAGAAAAGTGACTTTCATATGGATTTTCTTCAAATATCTCGAGCAGGGAGTATGATAAACGACAACCGTAAATACAAAAATTGTAGGTCTTGATACGGCCTACAATACCGTTTAGAACACTTATCCATATTTTCTACAAATTTAGATTTACGGCAAAGAACAATTTTCAGGCTCTTTCATATTTTTGTCTATAATTGAAAAGCTCTGTATATAATCGAAAAAATACTTGAAATAAAAGTTATAGCGCCGGATCTTCAGCACCTCCTGGTTAAAGAATGTTGCCGATCGGGTTAATAGTTTTCGAGGAATATTCTTTTTCTGGGAGACAAAATAAGCAAAAAAAAATTATCAAAAATTTTCAAAAAATACTTCGCGATGTTTGATGAGCTCAGTTTCAACAGTTTAAATGTGTGTGTGGATTTCTACCTCTGTACTAAATTTTAAGTCGATAGCTGTAAATTTAAGCCATGTGTTACATTTCTTCATAAAGTACGGAATATCTTGAATACCCTGTAGAATAGGTGAGAACCTTAAATACAAAAGTTTTGGCTGTCCACATGGACTATATGACCGAGTGAAAGAAACTGACAACTGAAGCACAGACTTCTAGTTATCGTCAATTACCATTATACCATATATACCACATTTTTGAAAATTATCTCGCGGATCTTCTCGTTCACAAATGTCCGATCGCCGCCATTTTCAAAGATCTTATGAACCTAGTGGACTGTAAAAAAATTTGAAGCGTCTAGATCAAACCGTTCGGAAGTGATCATTGCAAAATCGTGCAACAGAGAACGGAGAACGGACAGGCAAAACAATTTTTTTTACGCTGATTATTTCTGTACCAACGACAGTCCCCTAGGGCCTACCGTTACCGAGATATAAAATTTTTATATTTCATCGATTTACGAAAGTAACTAGGGCTTATTTTCGACGTCGAGTATGCTGTTATAAGTTCTGGAAACCCTGTACATCGACTAAAACACTCTATAACAAATTCATTCATAATTCTTTATTTCAAATAACGTCTAATAACATTTATTACATTACGGTGACGTATTGGAATTCATCCATGCTGTCCCCTTTTTCCTTCAAAATCAAACCCGTCTTGTCTTCGTTAGGAGCGATATACAACTTCGGATTACAACTGCTCTGCCAGACATTTTTTTCGTCAATGTGGAATAATTGCTTTTTGTCATCCGTCTCGATTTTGCCGATGCCAACTTGACTGCCTTTTTCGCAACTTCCCTTAACTTCAAGTGGCTGACTGAAAAAAAAAACCGGCAAGTCAAAAAATCATATCGCTCGCGTGTGCTAATCGTGATCTTTTCAACAATGCTTTGGAAAGGAAGGTGAGCCCCATGAACCAGTCAGAACAAGATTGCTTTCGAAAAATCGTCACTAGGCGGGGCAAGTTTGTAGCGCGTAGCGCGCAGCGCGAAGCAGCTTGTTATTATAAAAGGAAAGAACTTCGCGGTTTCGTGTGGTAAAGGAACGCATTGTTTTTCTTTTGTGCTCTTTCGGACCACTATGGAACTTTCGCAAAATCGATGTAACTTAATTGTTACATTGACGAAACCTGAAACTATCTCACCACGCGTTTTTCGACACTGTTCCAATAAAATTATCCCATCTTTAACGGTTTTTCATTTATCGCCAATAATTTACCCACAAAAATGGAAATTTTTAGGATATTTTAGATTTTTTGCCCATAAAGGACACACCCTGTATATGATTCAAACAATGTTCGAAGCAGACTTTATAGCCCGTTTCCTGGTCCAAGAAAATAGTAAATGGTAAGTTTTTTCTGAAACCATGCAGTGCGCCGTAATAATTAATGACGTCATCGCGTCTTGACAGCCCCCGAAATAACGATTTCACTATGAATTTTTTCAATTTCTACAGTTTAAATGTGGACACGGACTTTTACTTCTCTGCTAAACTTGAAGTTGATATCTGTAAATTTAGGACACTTAACACATTTCTCATTTAACACGGAATATCGGGAACATCCTGTACAATAGATGAAAACCTTAAATACACAAGTTTTTGCTGTCTATGCGGGCTATATCGCAGTATAAAAGAAAGTGAGATCTGAATCACAGACTTTCAGTTATAACCAGTTTTCAATAATAGGGGGACCCATTTTTCAGTTTTTGTGAATTTGCGGCGCACCCCGCGTATATTTTTGAAAAATTGTCACCAATAAAAGTTTATAGAGCCGTATCTTCTGCTTCTTTTGGTTCAAGAATTTTTTTGGTCTCGTAAACAGTTTTTGAAAAATGATGTTTTTTGTAGACCCTTACACGCGCGATTTTTTATTTTTTTAGAATACTTCCCGACCCCCTCAGCCCCCCCAATTTTCAATAGAATCCGTCACGGGGCAAAGCTGCATATATGTGCAAATATGAAGTCGATTGCTTCAAATTTCGAACACATCGTATTTCATAGAAAGGTCCAAAAAACTGTCTTATAAGCTAATGTGCCTCGTGGAGGGTTAAAAAGGAGGAAAATTCCAATTTTGTAGCTCCAGCGGTTCGAAAGTTATTCAGGAAAAAACAAAAGACGAGAAAGGAGAACGGAGAACGGACAGACAAAAAAAATTTTTTTTGGACGGTGATCTGTACCAACGGCGATTTCATAGGACCTACCGTTACCGAGATATAAAACTTTTATACGAGCGCAAATACTTTTGAAAATTTTGATTTCATCGATTTTCGAAAGTAACAAGATTGCTTTCGAAAAATCGTCGGCGGGCGGGGCAAGTTGGTAGCTCGTAGCGCATAGCAGCTTTTTATTTTAAAAAGAAGGCGCCTCGCGGCTTCTTGTCCTAGAGGGACGCATTGTTTTTCTATAGTGCTCCTGCGGACCACTATGGAACTTTCCCAAAATCGATGTAATTTTAGTTTTGCAGACACCCGGTATAAAGCATCTTTTAAGTCTTGCCGAATGTCAAAGTGACGGCAAACTTTGATAAATGTTGTAATTTGCGCAAGTAACAGGTATTTGTAATATTTTTTTTTAATATCTCGCGCACACTGTATGATCGACGAAACCTGGCACTCTTTCGATGCAGTTTACGATACTGTTTAAACCAAATTATTCCTTTTTTATAGCTTTTTATTAACGGCTAATAATATACCCACGAAAACGGAAATTTTCAGGATCTTTGATTTTTGTGCATAATCGACAGAGGTTTTAGCCCTGGATTTTAAACATTTTCTGCTCCAACAATTTTTTCAAAGTAGTAAATGGTTTTCGAGAAAATAATTTCTTACTGAAACTATGCAGTCCGCCGTAATAGTCAATGACGTCATCGCGTCTAAATTAGGCGCGAGAATCAGCGATTCTCAAATGGTTTTTTTCAAAAATATCCCGAGCAGCGTATGTGATAGACGGAAACCGCAAATACAAAAATTGCGGCTCTTCATGCGGTCTATAAACATGTTTAAACCGATTGACTATATATTTTGCGAATTTTGATTAATAATTTATTCCCAAAAAGTATAATTTTCGCGGTCTTTTAGATTTTTGTCCACAATTGAAAAAATGCCTAAAACAATAGTCATAGCCTCGGATCTCCCGCATTTTCTGGCTTTAAAATTTTGCCGATCGGTTGAATAGTTAATGGGGAAAATCATGTTTTTCTGGAAGACAAAATAATCAAAGAAAATTTTTCAAAATTAAAAAAAATATATTTGGTGACATTTCATTACGCTCAATTTCTACTTTTTAGATGCGCGTACGGACTTTTACTTCCTTGCCAATTTTGAAGTAGGTGACTGCATATTTGACACACCTATGACGTTTTGGAATACAAAAGTATTAGTAACAGAAAGTATTGACAACAGAATCACAGCCTTCTAGTTATGGTCTATTATCAATATAAAGGGAGCTCAATTTTTAGTTTTTTGTAAATTACCGAAGCAACCTGTACATTTTTAAAAAATCATCAAGAATAAAAGTTTTTGGTTCAGATCTTGCGCGTCGTTTGGTTAAAGAATTTTTTCGATCGCATATACCGTCTTGGAGGATTTTCTTCTCGATAACCCGCAAGTTCAGTTTTTCGATTTTTAAAAATACTTCTCGACCCCCAGCCCCTCCAGTTTCAATAGATTTCGTTACGGAGCTAAGCTCTATACATCTGTCAAATTTTAAGTGGATGGCTTGAAATTTCGGACACTTCATAGCAATGTCCAAAAAACAGTCGAAAATCTAAAAAAAAGATGGACGCCTTGGTTTGATCAGACTCATTTTTCACTGGTTTGTGTACGTCGTCCACGTCTTAAAAAGAGCAAAATTTAAGGCCGTGTTGCAACCCGTTCAAGAGATATAGCCAATTAATGTCTATAGAAAAACGGAGAACAGTAAGTAACAAGGTAAGGAAATATTTTTTCGCACTTGTCAGAAAATGACTTAGTTTTCCCAGTGTGAAAATAAACGTAAGTCGTACATTAACTTCAGATGAATTTTAGTCGACTTTGCGAACGAAACAATCATTGTGCAAAAATGATCATAAACAATTTTATGTATTGCGTCACAAATTTGACATATAACCTTTTCAACTACTTTTTTAAATATCAATCTTATTTTTTTATATCAATTCTTAAAGTATGGATCGACAAAGTATGGATCGATTATTATTTATTAATTAAAGGTATTTAACAAACATCTACTTCGGAAAATTGATTTACTTTGATCATTTAACATAACGTTGATTTATGATACCTGAGTAAATTCATTTTGTGCTCTCCATTGCTAAACACAGAAATACAGAATTTAGTGTAATTTTTCGAAAAAAATGTGAAAACCTGTCAACAAAAAACAATGAATGGAACGTCATGATGATGACATGATTGCATGAATAAAAAATTGACATTTAAGACTAGTTGTGAACAAAATTGAGCATCAAAAAGGACGTATCAAATACTAATCGACTTCCTTTGATTTACTGAATTTAGTTCAAATTCTGGACCACGCGTTATCTACTCTGTAGGTATCAGGACAGCTCTAGGGTGAGTACAGATGTTGGGCTACATATGGTGATGGCCCTTACTCGTTAGGGTGGGGCTTGAGGTTCACAGTGCGGCCCTTAGATGGCAGGTTCTATGAAACTGGAAGTCGGGTACACAGGAAGCAAGACGGCGTACCGACAACTGCTTTCTGTCTCGGGCGGGAACCAAGATGCCCCTCTATGAAGGACTACTGACTCTGCGGGAGAAAAGTCTGATACACGGACGGGTTCAAAACAGGCACTGGAACAAGAGCTAGCAGCTCTCCTAGGGCACAGATATCTGCGCCAGTGGGGATCTAGGCCAATATATTTCAAACACATACCATACGACATGGTCGTGTGCTCACGAGAACCTCAACAACGCAGCTACAGTCGAGCGACTGTCCATGCTCGTATCCTGTGAAGATGAGCTAGGGATTGCTATTCGACTACCGAAAAACATTGACAAGACTGGCGGAATGAAATATTGTCATGGTCTGCTCTGACTCGCTAAGCAAGTGCAAGCTGAGTAAATGTCTGAGGCTAAAAATGGTCTCTCAGTCTACGCGACTACGAACGCTGGTGGACATGCTAACAGGACACTACTAAGAAAGAAGAAGGGAATGCCCAACGACAGCACATGCAGGCTGTGATTAAAAGAAGAGAAAACTCCAATTCATGTCGTAACCAGCTGCACACCACTAAGAGGTACTGTACTTCCTTTACGGTTTTCTAGCGAGCAAATACACGGACGCACCGCGGATATATTACATTTGTAATAATTAAAACAGACCCATCTTACCCCGAGAGGTAAACCAAAACTGCATAGTTGTAGTCCTTTGCTGCGCCAAATTGACTGAAAGTGAACCGTGCGGCTACTCCTTTGGGTTTTACTAATTTTCCATCTTTATCGAGGAAAAGTTTAGATTGCACGTGCTGAATAAAAACCTCGTCGACGCTTTCGGTAACATTGTCTTGGGCGGCTGGAAAGTTTCAATAAATATTCACATCAGTTGCATGGAGACATTTTGCACAGAGTGTTTCGTTATATCTGCCTTATCTGAATGTATTGTTCTTTTACATATATCTTTTTTTATTTTCTTTTGTTCCGGTGCCAACTGCGATGCCGATTGTAAAAATTAAAATAATGAGCTACGACAAACTACATTATTTACCGTTACACTCAAGCATTTCAAGATGATTACTTTAATATTGAAATAATATTTTTGTGAAATAAACATGGCGTTCGCGGATCTAGTATTTATATATATTTATATGGCGTTCGCGGATCTAGTATTTATATATATTTATAGTATGGTAAATTGTGCCCTGCACAGCACATTGACAAGCTGAACGTAAGATGTCAGTTCTGATGGTGATGTCCACGTTACTCAGTGAATGTGCTCGTCCCGTTTTGTAAAAATATATTCAAAAACTAATAATGTTAGAAAAAGTCTAGTACAAACGTCGAAAAACTTCTTCATTTGTGACATGCCATTGTGTATTTTATATGTACGTGTATGTGTACATATAAATCAGAATAAAAAAATATATACTTTCATGAAACAAAATGGAAAAAATGGTGTTGGACTTGTGAAAGTTTCAAGTTTTTGCTTTGGCTTATAGAGTAAATATATATAAATAATAAGGTCACTTACTGCATGCAGATGCCCATAGAGCCAATGCAACAATTAAGGGGAACCAGAAATTCTTCATTTTTCTCTCGATGGATAGCAGCGTATTAATAACGTAAAAGAAAACAAAGCTGAGCTTTTATATACCTAAAGGTCGCCCAGTTATTTTATTTTAGATTTTAAAAATACCCTAAATTAACCACTTAGCGAAAAATGCATTATTATTTTTATCTTACTCGATTTTTAGATAGCGTTATTGTTAGGTTTTAATTAGAGCAGATAGTGGCGCAAAAATTGCCTCAATTTTATAAAAAACACATTCCATAAAAATGCGAAATTTACAGAATAGAACCAGGAAGTCATAAAAATTAGAATTGCGTTTTTTTTGTTAACATCAGTCTTTCCCCTTTTTATCTCGATCTCTTCATGCTAGTACCACTGTTTTCTAATGGTTTTTACAAGAAATATTCTGGAAAAATGTAGGTGGTTTGAGAGTTTTAATTTAAATTTAAATATCACTACTAAATTGCAATACTTTCTTGCAAAACAGCTTATTAATTAAAT
This sequence comes from Cylas formicarius, assembly GCF_029955315.1. Classification (NCBI taxonomy): domain Eukaryota; kingdom Metazoa; phylum Arthropoda; class Insecta; order Coleoptera; family Brentidae; genus Cylas; species Cylas formicarius. The sequence goes on along the minus strand of NW_026844352.1, from coordinate 22,783,418 downwards.
CTGGGCATATTTCCCGAAATATGGCCTATCCAAACCGAAATGACAGGTTGAATAACTGGAGCATGCGCGTATTGTATTGTATTGTGGAAATAAAATAGTTTAATTTGTTCTCATTTTAGCTATTTGCTATTTATAAGAATTGTTTCACTTTTTTTAAACCCACACCTAAACATGTAGCACTTCTCACCTAAAAAATAAGTGAAATATAACACACTTATTAAATAACGCTCTGTATGTCTCCTAGCTATATGATTTGCAATTATATTACATTTATGATTTACTTGGCATACCACACAAGCAGTGCAGTCACACAATAACCTAATAAAATTTCTAGGAGCTCGTTCTAATTTATTAATTTCAAAAAGAAGAAACCTTGCGATCTGGAGAATAATGATGGTGGCATGAATCTTGCCTTCGCAAAAAGGACCCTTTCCATTTGAATTATTTTTACAAAACGAGAAACTATTCGTGTCTCAGCTGGGTGACTGATTTCCGATCATCTGTATCTGTAAGTGGAGCCTATACTACGGTACTTAGGACTCAGCAGGCACGTTGTCCATCTTCCTGAACAGAACACTGCGCCATACAACAAGCTTAGTGAGTCCATGTAGCCCATCAAAGCTCCCAAATGAGATGAGATGAGAGAAACGAGAGATGTGCTCTACTATCTCGTCTTCTTATTTGCACTCCCTGCACGGAGGGGTGTTACTCAAATCCAATCTGAATTGGAGTTTGTTAAGTAAACACTGACTCGTAAGAATATGTCTGGCCATACTTAGTTTTCCATGGACATAGTCAGGTATTGTTATGCTGCTGTTTCGTTTGGATAGCTCAATAGCTTCCTAGCTAGCCAACACTTTTCTTTTTCATCAGGATTATCATATAGCCTATTTTAAATTTGTTTGCATTATCCCAACTAAGGATCCCAATTAGAAAAGCATGTCATCATGTCATTTTGGGAGAAGCTAAGGATACACGGAAATTTATCTTTCGTTGTCAATTACAGAAAAATGTAACTTTTTTAGTACCAACCGGATAGGATGTCGATGATTTTATTTTTGGGGAGGTGCTTGTAGTACGCCGCTCTGTCATTTGCAATTTTTCTAAAATTCTTGTAAATTGCTGCCGGCTTTAATGGGTGCTAGTTATTGTTTTAATTTACAGAAAAGTTTGCGTTAAATTAAAAAACTCTTATCTGACGGAAAAAGGGGCTAATTAGGACGAAATTAGATGGTAATAAAGCATGTGGGACCTATAAAAATATGACCGTGCGGTAGGATTGTATTACACAATCGTTTTCTTTATCCCGCTGATCGTTACTGAAAAATGACTGGCGCTCGATGCATTTTGGCACTTCTTGCAGCTGCTGCGTTATGGTGTTTCTGTTGCAGTAAGTACCGTTTAGGCCCATAATTTTGGTATAAGTTTAAACCATACAAATAATTTCGGCACATTAACTTTCTGTTGGAATTAAATAAAATGCCGCTATCGTGTGTCTTATAGACCAAATCTGTTTAAGAAGTTCTCATTTTTAATACTGCTCATAGTTTCGTCAAGTTATCTTGTGGTATACATTCAGCATTCAGAAAGCCCCCATTGAAAATTTACAAAAGTTTGCAAATGATGCAGGGTCAAATCTGACTAAAAATTTTTAATTTTGTTTTCTTCTATAACTTGATTTTTAACATTTTCAATTTTATTTGCCCAATATTTGCTAAAATAACTACAACTGCAAATTTTTACTTTTATTACTGGGCTTTGACGGAACTATTAATGACAGAGAGGTCGACTTAAATTAATTAATTAATAGGAAATATTCACGGACCTTAGTGGTGACACTGTATAGTTCCTCCCCTCCCTACTACAAAAGGAACCAATTATTAGGCGTGTGCAAACTCTAAGTTTAAGATGTAGGCTTCATTATTAAACACTGTTGTATGTCACTTCATGCGTTTGTGAAACTTTGGCTCTGTATGCCGCCGCATTTATCACACCATTGCCCAAAAACTCATAAACTTTCCAAAAAAAAACTGTGATTAAAATGGTAACATTAATTTTGAAATACTTATATAATATTTGTATAAATGGTGCTCAAAAAATAGAACCTTGAATGAAATAATGCTTTTGAAATAGAAGCCCCAAATTTTAGAAGTAAATCTGTTAATAAAGTTGACTAACAACATTTTTTGTCCCTTTTCTAAAGTAACCAGTTTCATCATCTATGGCTACGAGCCACTTCGAACATTTAAGGAATATATAAGGTTTGGGAGCGGAGATGTTACCCAGGGCTTGAATTTTGACGGTCATGTCACACGTCACTCAGTGAATGTATTAGTGCTGTGTTGCAAAAATTTACCCTAAAACTAATGGTCATAGAAAAAGTATAGTATGCAACACGTATGCATAAACTTCTTAAGTCACGCGTCTATTAAGCACTCGTGACAGTATATCAAACTTGCTGCATAATATACTTTCCCAGAACATTTAACGAGACCTAGGTATACATATCAGCACGATTTAACACCCTGTAATTCTATGAAATAATGAAATAACTGCTCGTGATAATGAAGTTGCGTCCAACAATCAATATGGCCGCTGATGCTCCGTCAATTCCAAAGGTTTCAGTTTAAATGCATCATTTATAAGGCCGTGTTTCCTCGTATGTCTAGGAATAGGTACCAAATGGTGACATTCCTATAGTGTTTTTAATAAACTTAAGAGCACCTTTGAAATATAAGAATTTGGAAAACAACCAATTTTTATGATCTTAGGGATCAACTTGTATTTGTCGATAATGTCCAAATCTTAATTTTTGAAAAGGCGTCAAGACGGATAACGTGTACCTCCAACTGGTTAAGTCTAAGTTATACCTGGATAAAGACGCAAATCTAGTGAAGAATAAAGATCAAGCCACCACTTTCACTTTCGACCAATATGGCCCCCGCAGTGAGAATATCGTGAAAATCGTAAGCAAGGCGGGGTAAGCCGTGGGTAAAATGTATAGGCTAGCCGTCACTAATTTCGTTTTCTTTCTGTTAGAAAATACTTAGAAGTCAAAGGAGGATGTGGTAACAAAGACATCGCCCTGGGAGAAGTAAAAAAAGATGCAGTTGAGCAACTGTTTTTCATTGACGATGAGTCTCCTAACGACACGATGGCTTCTTCGTGTGACAAAAATTTAGTCGTGGGACCCGACGAAAATCATAAGAAACTTATCCTTAGGGAAGTCGGTTCTGATTTAGAAGAAGTTAAATTTATTACCGACCCGTTGTATTAAATGATAAATTTAATAAAAGGCCTATGAGATTTTTTCCTTGTTTCCTTTCAATTTCCAGCCATAGTCCGCAATAAGCAAACTTTCAAGTAAACTATTTAGTTTACTTAGTTTACGTGGACTCAACTGCAGACTCATTATTGTCAAAGAATTCGTTTTTAAGATATGTTCAAGAAACTGCCAGGTATATTATATCACCTCCGCTCTTGAAATTAAACAAGGTCGACGAGTTTTATCATTTGTTGCCCGAATTCTATAAATTTCGACAGTATATTAAAATGTCGTCAGAAAATACATGTTAGATACAAGATCTATTCTACTGAATTATACCGGTTATTCCTTAATGATGTGTTGGTACTGATGGGCATAATTCTTGAATACATTGTAAGAAAAGAAAAATCATATCAATATGTATTCTGGAATATCAATATGTTGGGTCCTAGCATTGCTTCGTTGCACGTTTGAGATTGAATAACTTATAAAAAAAACCTACTCGTATTTTTTTAAACATTATTTTAAGCTGACAGATTGAAATTGTCTCAATTAGTTTACAAGCCCGGCAGATCCTTCTACGGATCCGTAGAGCGGATTAACTTTTCACATGTGCTTTCGCAGATGCTATAAAGGTAGTTTAATCAACTTTCAAGCTCTCCACTGCTGATAATCACCGTCTTAATCCAGATATAATCAATTTCTTCGAAAACAGTAGATTGACAGTTTAGATCGTTATGAACTTTTCTCATTTCAACTGATAACAGAAATTCATGTGAATCATTATCTGAAACGAATTAAATTAAATTCTGAGGGCTGATTAAAATAACGTAGCCTTATTACGGGTGCGCTGTTCCACTCTTGTTGCGTACATTGTAGAAGCAGGCTATAGTTTTTCCTTTATCTAAAGTAAATAATCCCTCTGATTTTAATCAAATGCGATCGATTAGTATACTACCAACGGTGTAAAAGATTCTTGAAAGGGCACCGGAGTGGTATTTAAACGTACATAATATTTCACCGGTTTCCGAAAAGGTTATAGCTGTGAAACAGCACTTTCTTATATCACAGAGGATTCACTCAGGCTTCATTATGTATATGGTACACTCTTTTTTGTGTGATGCTACACAGTGCGCAGTCTTAATTAATGAATATTTTGTAAAAATGGTACTCCACCGACCTTCTTTCAGGCGAATATTTTCTTTCGATCGCCTAATTATTTCTGCATAAAAGCCACATTTTACGTTTTACTTGTCAGATGTGTCGTTTTACATTACAATTAAACTAAAAATTTCGCCGCATTGAATGATAATGTTTGATAATAAAAATCTAATTAGATTGGAATAAATTACAGTTTATAAACGTCAATTTCAAATCATTATTCGTTGAATGTTTTCGTTAAGTTAATTTGATTTTTTTTTGGAATTTAGTCATTATGGTGAATTATACCTAGATGTCAAAAGTTAAGATATTTATTGCATACATTCATAAGAACATTTTTCCTTAAAATGTGCTCAAGTATTACTTCCTTTAGTATTGCCACTCCTTTAAGGAATACTTTCTATAATATGCATATTATTCTGATAAAACGGTTATTCGAACCGATATATTCATTATATGGTCACGAAGTTACAGAATTTTTGAAACTTTAAATAATTTTATTTGAATTTTAAACTTGACGTTTTCAATCTCTACAGCTACACTTTGCCAATTTGATATTTGGTGGCTTTTCCGCTTTGTGCCTTTATGACCAACAATCTCTTTCCTCTTTCCTTTCTTTAGACTTTAGTCTATAGTTGTAGAATCCTTAATAAAAATGTCGGTAGATGCAATGTTTCGATTTAAAAAATCTCAGGAAAAATATTATAAAGTTCGTCAAATTGCCAAGAGTTTAGAAAGCCCTACGTGTGAGGTAATTCATTATGTACGCTTATTGAGTATCTTAAGGTACGGCTAGTTTCCTAAAAAACTGATAGGACTCTTAGTGCTTTCTTTTCAAAATGTTGAGCAGTGCATTATAGACAACTATGTCGTTGTCATGCGGCAAAAAAAAACGAACTCACTCCCCAACCAGACCATTTCAGTGTAAATCCATGGGGATGGATTTCATCCAGAGCAATGGGAATGGTATGCGGATTGATAGAAGATTTGTTGGTTTAACTTATGCCGAAATATTGCAGAATGTTATGGTGCTCAGTGTAGAGCCGCTTTACAACTGTCGAGTCCATACTGCAAAACATTGTTATACAATTGAAACCTCGCCATGGCGAAGTCCTGACATCAAACCAATCGAAAACATATGGGGGATAGTGGTGAAACGGCTATAGCAAAGTATTTGGGAAATATGGGAAGAATTATCGATTGAAGAAAACTTCATAACTCCTTTCATGACCATCAGACGAAGAGTTCAAACTGTGATTGATGCTGATGGAGATTGCACAAAATATTAGACCCCTTCCTATTGTTTCTTCTTGTCCTGTTTATGTTAAAATATGCTGATAAGGATCAACCATCTTCTAAATTTTGCATTTAGCAAAACCTAATTACTTTTAAGTATGTTTAGTTTAGAGGTTCTTTATTGGAAAACTTAGGAGAACCAACAACAATAAACAATAAAATTGAACAAAATACTGAATATTTTGATACTGACCATAACATACATGTTTTGCAAGATATTGTCACAGAGGATGTCGCTTACTGCTTTCGGTAATTTCGTGTTCAAACAAACAGTAAAGGCTGATTAACGCAAGAGTTTTTAGTAATAAAAACACACTTTTCTTGAAATTATGAGTTGACGAAAGTGCTAAATAACACTCAACTCATCAAAATATGCGTATTAATTTCTATTACCCAAAATGTGGACGTCACAACAGATTTTTTTTGTCAAAAAAAGTGGAATTTTCAAGCCGGATCAGTTTTCTATGAAACTAGCTGTGCATTCTTTGTGTTATAAAGGCCGTTTTTCACACACACATCACGAATCACACGAATTACCAAGTTTTTGGACATGTGAGGTGAAAGAAAGATGATAATCAAACTAAAACAAAACAAAACTAAAGAGACGGATATTTTTAGAATGATAATTCTAAGTTCTTTTCAAGAATAAAACATATACATGGTGTCCCATATAAAAAATATAATTTGTAGTTATTAACGATGTACTAGGCCGTATTCTACCCAATAGTAATTAGTTTGTAGTTTAGTTTTAACCGGCATTTCTTGGTGTGGTGCTGTAACGTCGGGTATAATGTGGCCACCGGCAGGGATTGGAAGTGACGAGAATTGGTTCGGTAGGCGGATCTGGAACGACGTTATTGTCCTTAGGATGGACTGTTCTTGTTTGCGATGGAGTAGAGATTACTCGAGAAAGGAGTGTCGAAGCGGCGATCACTCAATAGCTGGGTGATTCAGGTTTGGATTCCTAGTCCTAAAGAAGAGGCGCAGCTATTTTGAATGCTGTCAAAAGTCAGTGTGAGACGAGTCTATGTCGGCAATTCTAAGGTTATGTTTTTCCCGTTTAAACATTGGAAGTGCCAGTCTGAGTTTAAATAGATACGTTGGATCTATATATGTTGTATTCTGAATGTCCTGTATAAGTTGAACTATTAAAACATTAGTTTTAAAAACGAAACAACATTTTTGCAGAATAAAAAAATTCCATCGATTTTACGTCGTTTTCTATTCTGTTAAATCAAGTTGTTGGATAAATAATAATAAATGGATATATTATTACCTGCACTCTATAAAAAGAAAGAAATATGACATGAAATCAATGGCAAACAATGAAAGTTTATTAAGGAAAGTCCGTTGGCTGTATCAGCGGTAAGTAACAAAACTTTCATCATAGCAGTCAGGGGTTGTCAAGCTATCTATATCAATGCCAGAATGGTAGGCAGGGTATTATAATAAACATAACACATACTTACCATCAGAGCTGCAGCTATAAAAAATTGACGACATATTGAGTTCATGACGAATATCCTCGTTCAGAAAGAATTTTTGAAAAAAGGAGAAAAAATAGGAGTCGAAAATAACAGAAGCAACTTTCACATTAAAAAAATGGTTCCAGTTTCTCAGAAGTGCAAAGTGCAAGTTGTGGTTTCCGTTTTTTTTTTTAATTCAAAATGTATCGATCTTATTGTATATTATTGTTTTATAAAGGCTGGTTCTGGATTCGAGCTTATACGAAATCACACGAGTTCTCAAGTTTTTTGGACATATTAGCTGAATGAAAGAAATAAAGTATTCTAGGAAAACTAACGATACAGCAGAAAATCGAAAGTGCGAGGAGACGGTCTCCGAAATGGAGAGAAATCACAAAAATACCCAAGAAATACTGTAACAGCAGTCATAAGATCACGACGCTTTAACCAACGAAGCAATCGACTAAAGAGATAGGTGTTATTAGAAAGGTCTTTTTAAGTATTTTTAAATAACAAAAAAATCAAATTCTTAGTTACTAACTAATGAAACATTACTTTTAAAAACATGATATTTAGGCAACTAAATTTTGCGTAAAATATTGCTTGCATCGAAACACAAAATTTTTCCATAATAAAAAGCGCAATAGCAAAAAATAAAAGTTGCTTAAAAGTCCGCCCGGTATTATCTTAAAGATCACACGTACTTATCAGCTAAACTACAGCTATTTTCCTAAATTCCTAGTTCTGAAAGGCTTTGTGAAAGTTCTGTATCTATAGGAGTAATAATAGGAGTTGAAAATAAGAGAGGTAAGTTTAATTATGAATTATCACATAAATAATGGATCCAATTTTTCAGAATCGTTTACATCGTAACATTGGACAAAAATTAATGAATTAAAAGCCACAAAAACTAATCAATCCCAATTGGGTTATTTTTAATTTTAGGTTATTTTATAATAGCATTTACCTACACGTGCCAGAGTCGGCTTAATTTTATATTATTTTTTTTTTGTTATCATATAAAAAAATATACTGGGATTAACAGCAACTCCTATAAATACAGATTTTTTCGAGACTTATTGCCAATTCGTCGATTATTTCCAGAAGAGGTTCCGAACAGAATCTGACATTCTTCAAGATGGATCTGTGGTTCGCAAGCATATTTCTTTTAAGTGTAGTGAGATCAGGATATAGTAACACTCACCAACGTATGTATATTATTTTGCAAAATCTTATGCTGCTATACCTATAATTTGAAAAGGCCATTTTGGATCACCTGGATGCTAGGGTTAGATACTTTTGCTTAGCTTTCATAGTTTCATTATTGTTATAAATTATTCAACGACTTTTACTATTTTACTTCAATATACGCACCGTGCGAAAACAAGTAAGGAGATTATTTTATTTGTACTTTTAACTAAACAAGGAATTCCCCGCTGTCAAACTGGTAACATATTAGGTGTTCTTGTAAAATCGAAATAAAATATTCTAACATGATTTAGCATATAATGCCACACAAAAATATGTTTTGGATTCCTAAGATCATTAATATTTTTGTTTCTGTATTAGAGGCCCAACCATGCACGTATATCCGTGTAGCTGGTGTTGTCAAATTGAATTGTCCAGTCTCTATCATTTAGATTACCACGTTTTCTCAATTTGTATACTCCAAATTTTAACGGTTTACCCGTTTTCCATCTTTGTTTTGGCTTCTCACGGGATTCAATGGCCGCACATGTCCGTACCTTTTTGCTTATATTACATCAAGTATGTTAGATGTTGACAGCAAAAACTTTTGTATTTAGAGTTTTCACCTATTGTACAGGGTGTTCCCGGTGCTAAATGAGAAATGTGTCCTAAATTTGCAGATATCAACTTCAAATTTAGCAGAGAAGTAAAATTCCATGTTCACATTTAAACGGTAGAAATTGGGTGCAATCAAATTTTACCGAGTATTTTTTAAAAATTTTTGAAATTTTTTTTTTGGTAATTTCAGCTTCCAGAAAAATATGCCGAAAACCAGTGCAATAAACTTTATTTTAGGAATTTTTTAGATTATATACAGGGTTTTCAAATTATAGGCAAAAATCTAAAAGACCTACAAAAATCGTAAAAAATATGGCTAATAGGTTTAAACAGTGTCATAGGCGGCATCAATAGTTATACATACATACAGTCCTCGGCATATTTGAAAAAATCCATATCGAAATCGCTATTTCGGGGGCTGTCGAGATGCGATGACGTCGTTGATTATTAGGGCGCACTCCATGGTTTCAGAAAAAAACTTATTTTCTCGAAAACCATTTACTATTTTTTTTTTTAACTCCTAGACCAGGAAATGTGGAAAATCCAGGGCTAAAGCCTCTACTTCGAAAGTTGTTTGAGTCATATACAGGGTGTGTCGTTTACGGGAAAAAATCTAAAGGATCCTAAAAATTTTCGTTTTTTTGGGTAAATTAGTGGCGATAAATGAAAAACCGTTAAAGATGGGATAATTTTATTTGAACAGTATCGTAAATTGTGTATTTCAAAAAATATCATTCGACAACGCTATTATTTGTGCAAATTTTAATATTTATCGATGTTTACTGTAACTTTGAACTCCGTGGTATATGGAAATTTTGACACGTTTCATCCAACTACGACATTTTCTGGTATAATGCAGCATTTAAATAAATCTTAGAAAATGTTGCAATTTTTGTCTCAAATTCTTAATTATAGGAAGACATTTTGCTTCCTATTTTCATATACCTTGACTTATTTTAATAACAAAACTCATATTTGTTAGACAAATATGTTATCAATTCTTGACGTACTAGCTCCAAATTCGTTCTGTTCTTATTCAATGTCAATTATGTCTCCTTCTATTGGTTATTTAATTATTTTGCCGTATAATCCATGTACTGAATTTGTAACACTTAGTGCCCTATATTTTGCACTGTTTTTTCTGTCACCATTTTTTTTATGTATATTGATTCTGGAAGCTGTTTTCCATTCTGCGGATAGTTCTTGTCCACCAAAGGTAAGGATACAGGCCAACATCTCTAATAGCAACTGATCCTGGTTTGACCAGTTCCATATATTATAAGCTTGTCATTTTCATTCGTTCATTTAGTTTCGACGTTTTTAGTAACTGTCTAGTCCATTTTATTTGTTACTGAAACGAAAATTTGTAAGTGGGAAATCACGTAAATTAATTATTTACCTTAATTTTACTGTGTTGTTTTGTTTAGGAATCAGCCTGATTCGAATAACATTCAAATCATACAGATAAACATAGATCTGATTTCAATTACATTTTATCAACAGATAGACTATTTTTCTTTCTTTTGGACTGAAATAATCTAAAAAGGTGCCTAGGTTTGATTAAAATTGGCAATAATGCGCATACCTATTAATTTTATGGAAAAAAGTAAGAACCCAATATCCAGTTGACGAAAATTTAATGTAATTAACTAAATAGTAATCAAGAATATTTGTTGTTATTATTTTATTTCTGTATAATTAAGCATTCTAGTAAGTAAGAACAAAATTAACGTTAATCATGGATATTATGTTTATTTTCCTGCTTATGGATGATTCCGTTCTAACCCTTACTTTTTTGTCTAAAATTTCTAAAATCTTTAAAAAAGACGTTTTACCTTTTTGTATGCGTATTATTTACCTTTTTGTGCTGAAAGGATTTCTCTACATCTTCAAAGCGTCTAAAACAAGAAACAAATATCATATTTTCCGTTCCACGAGACTGACTCATTCTTGAACGGTAAAGTAAATTTGAGTTCTAAAATAATTGGCACTATTTTATCAACTCCATGTTCGTAACCAGTACTCACTACTTTCAACATGATTCTCTATACGCTTCATAAATCTCAAAGTAGATGGCACCCGAGTCATATAGATTCAAATTTAAAAATTGGTCAAATTTTAAAGACAAAGAATTCAGGGTAAACTTTAAACGTTAAGCAAAAATTAGATTATGAATTTATACATCAATTCATTCTTGAACGGTAAAGTAAATTTGAGTTCTAAAATAATTGGCACTATTTTATCAACTCCATGTTCGTAACCAGTACTCACTACTTTCAACATGATTCTCTATACGCTTCATAAATTTCAAAGTAGATGGCACCCGAGTCATATAGATTCAAATTTAAAAATTGGTCAAACTTTAAAGACAAAGAATTCAGGGTAAACTCTAAACGTTAAGCAAAAATTAGATTATGAATTTATACATCAATTTTAGAAATGGACATGATACGGTACTGACATTTAGCAGATATATTGTAGGTTCTCTTTGAATAACAAATTATGAAATATGAAATATGTTTATGGTCATCTAATTAATACAAGACTTTCGTTATTAGACTATCAGTTAATCACCAGTGATAACACCCCATACAGACATAAAAAGTCATAGTTAAAACAGAAATATGTTTTCAGTAAATTGTGCTTCCGATGACGACGAATATCCCGCATATGCGCCTCACGAGGATTGTACCAAGTTTTGGAGAGTCTGTTCGAACGAAAAACTTTATCTCTACAGTTGTCCATTTGGATTACACTTTAACCCAACTCTTAGTGCATGCGATCATCCCCAATATGCGGGTTGCATTGGAAGTAATGTAAAGAGTCGAAAAGAAGAACCGCATTCGGGGTCTGGTGACTCAGAAGATGGTAAGCAAAGTTATTGGAGAACATTTTTTCTTTTAGGTAATATTACGGTTTTCTAAACTTTATCGATTAATTGTTTTCAAAGGAGCCGGCGTAGTTTTTGAAAGTGAAAATGATATTGTTTTGATCTGAACCGTAAAGTGTGGGGGGCGGCATATGTAAAAGAATTGCAACTCTAAGCAGTTTCTAAAATATACGGAGGATAAAGGCCAAAATACTAGAATATGGTTTTGTTGGATTTAAAATACATTTGTTTATCCTTGATGAGGAAAATCTAAAAATTTCAATGTCAATGTTAAATTTATTGCAATTATAATTAATTAGTGTCGCACACTATACTTTTTGTACGACCGTTATTTTTCGATTACATTTTCGCAAAACAACAGGAATACATTCACTAATAAGACCGTCAGAATTGACAAATGTCCATAAGTAAGTAGTACAAACTTGGCCGGCCGTTAAATAACATCGTAAGCAAGGTTCCAGCCCGTTCAAAAATACTCCCGAAATACCACGATAAGTTATTAAAATATCAATAGGGAAAAGGCAACCATTTAATTTTGATTTTAAAATAACAACTGGAATTAGATGTTAAACCAACACGTCTTTCAAGTAGCTTTGAATTAATATCATTTTATTTTAGTGCCCGGTCCGTAAGGTCAGCTGATCCAAATCTGGATGACGATACCCCATCTAGTACTCAAGACAACGTTACAGGAACAGATGATACAACTACCGAGACTGATATCCCATCCAGTACACAAGAAAACGTACCTACCGACACCGATAGTCCATCTAGTACACAAGATAACACAACTGCAGACACCGATATCCCATCTAGTACACAAGAAGGCACTACAACCGAGAGCGGTGCAAATTCAACGACCCCTAGAGCGACAACTTTGCTCGTTTTGACTACAAATAATGCAAGCACGGTTGTTGAAGGTGGAGGCTCGACTACATCTCTTCCAAACAATTTAACACATTCTGCACTTGATAACACAACCACCACCCTGAGCGGGCAAAATCAAACTAATATCACTACTGTTGGAACATCTACGACGGTATCACCAATCACTAATTTGACAGAAACTACAAACACAACAGTTGTTTTTACAACAAAATCAAACGAATATTACGACAACAACTCCAAGAGAACAAACTGAGATAGTAACTACTCAGTCAACTGGGAGAGAACAAACTGAAATAGCAACTACTCAGTCAACTGGGAGAGAACAAACTGAAATAGCAACTACTCAGTCAACTGGGAGAGAACAAACTGAGATAGCAACTACTCAGTCAACTGAGAGAGAACAATCTGCGATAGTAACCACTCAGACACCTAGAGTTCAAGATTTTTCACTTGTGATTTACATAAAAAATAAATAAATTTCTACATTCCCTAGAACTGTTAATAATGTAGTTTTTGTTTTGTTTGTTTCGTTTTTAATTTCCTTTCCAATTATTTTATTCAATTGTTCTAGTACCGTACCGCACAATTATCATTGATGTTAGTTCTAACTGAAACCTCCTGCAAATACCGCAAAACTAAAAACTTTCTCGCTTGCCAGAAATAATGCCTTAATAAAATTAAAATTTGAAGCGTTTTAGAAATAAATGCTCATGGGAACTAAATTATAGGCGGTAAGTGGATAAGAACAGCTAGAGCAGAAATCATGACATAACCTTAAACCTTAGTACCGCCGTGCTTGTAGATTTCGAGAAAAATGAACTTTTCCATGTTTGGCCCAAAAAAAACAGATCTTTGGAAAAATGTTTTTTTTTTTACATTTGAAAACTAAAATTGGGAATTGTAATTTTGGATCTATGGAAGTAGTTAATATTCAATGCTTTGACCGCAAATATAGTATACTGGGTGGTCACAAAAAGCCCAGTATTTTATTAGTTATGAGATTTGTTAGAGAACTATCATTGATAATCTGCGGGACGATATTAAAGAAGGCATTGTTTTTGAACCAGATATTGCACCATATCATACCGTAGTGCCTGTTACAAATGCTTTTGTTTTAGCAATAGTTTCAGCCTAAAATAACTATCATATTGCAGACACTCGGTATCTCTAATAGAGTTATCGACTGAACGATGACGCCGGTAAATATACTTTGCTGCAGCGAGATTGTGCAGCTATGGGCACCCCAATTTCACAGCCCAACGCTTTCACTGCGCCACGACTTTGCTCGTATACATATCGATGGCGAAAATTCATTACGGGGCCCCGTGTTCGTTCGAGCGTACCAGGATCCAAAAATTACATCCACCGGATAAAATAAATGTTCAATTATTGGAGGATAATGAACTTTGATAAAGTCGTTTGCTTTTTGACAAAGTTGATTTTGGTTACAATTATTTTACAACGATTTTGCAACTATTCGTATCATCGTATCGTATTTACCGAATCTTTTTTTAAGTGCTGCAAAGTATATTCGAAGAGTACAGGACCAAAAAACCAGAAACAGTCGTAGGATGAAAGTCTATTAACCCTAAATAAGCTCACATTAAACCTGAAAAAAACGAAATGCGCGCCATTTGGCAAATTTAGTACAAATTTAGTTACTGTAGGTTGGCAGTAAAATCGATTCTTTTAGTAACTTCAATACACTATCTTCGTATAACTGTAGATTTTAGAAAAAGATTAGGCCGCTATTATTAGTTAACTCAGAGTCAACTTTATATGTCACATATCAATTTTCATATGGTGTGCTGGTTTGGGGCGGAGTCTCAGAAAATCATTTGTGAAATCCCAATTCATTAACAAAATATCCGAGCAACTTACTTTTCAGAAAAGTGAAATTGTTAATATCTGCCAATTAAACTGTTTTTTTTTATGTTTTGAAGGACATCAAAAAGGGCGGAATTTATTTGGACAACGTAGACCATACATCACTAGAAATAAAGAAGCATATTGCACAAGTTTAGAAACGCAAGGATAGAAAACATAGAAATACTTGGCACCGCGATTGTATAATATGTTAGGCTAGTCTATAAGAGGAATAAAAATTTAAATAGATATAAAAATTTGACTTTCAATGAGCTAGTGCTATAGTATCATAGATAATCTAGTTCATGCATTCCAGAATAAAATTTTCTGTCTATTTTTCAACGTTTATTCTTTATATTGTGGCTTTTCCATAAACATATTTTTGAAAATATTATTTAAGCTTCTTGAAAAACGTTGTTATTATTATCAAATGCTGAAAAAACTCATTGTGTAGCCTGTTTAAAGTGTACCTAACAAATCACGAGGCTGGTTGTAGTTCAACACAAGAATTGTGTGAAATACCTAGAAGTTCTGCTCCATAAATATTAGAGAAAAAATAGCTTAGAAGAAATAATAAGAAAAATGAAATAAAAATCTGTTCTGGGACATGCATTCAAGAATGCTCTTTATCGAAGCTGGACTGTTTTCTTTACCATTAAAATACAAAACTATACACGTATTGTCACGAGTAGTGCAGGTGGTCTCATTGTACGTCGAATGCATTATGTTAGAACTCAAGAACATATTGCAATTACTGATCCTAATGAATATAAAATTCAAAAGAACAATAAAGCCAATAAGGAAATAAATTGCTATATGGGAATGGTTATAACAATGCTGACTCCTTTATGGAGGATTTGTTTCTGAGTGTTTTTCTTCTGTTACGAGCTTAAGCCAATGCGTAGTAATGATATTACCTTTATAGAACGTACATGCCTTTGTTTTTTGATTTGTACATTCTCCAGATATTTATTTATTTATTTATATTATATTATATTTTTCTTATATGTGAATAAAAGATATAAATAATAAAATAACTACAATAAAAGCAAGCTTAGACTCGTTAATTTTAGTTTTGCTTTTTTTGGTGATCTTAGTGGTAATTTATTTAATATTAAATCGAACATTTCCTATCTTACAATATGCAATAACGCTTAATCAATTTTTTTTTCCAAAAATTATAGGAAAATCCGTTATCGCGGTTATTGAACATTCAACTAGTTGAACAAGTTGACTCATTTTATTTATTATTTATTTATATTTATTCAGTTCTTAAGAAGAATTTTATTTTTTTATTTGTAAGTCATGTTTATGTTCTTTTGAATAACAACACTGTCATAATTAAAATATTTATAAAATTTAAGTCACAGCAACCCATGCCCACAACCAAAATTTCACACCGATATCTCTCTCAGTTCTTTAGAATGACAAAAAATAAACAACAAACAAAAAATATTCTTTACGAAAAATTTTAAAAATAAAGGTAAATGGTAAAATCCTTTCCGCTTTTTTTAATGATTTAATTTATTAATGAAACAGTCGATATATTTAATTATTTTTAACAACGGACAAGCAGATTCCTAGGAGAAATATGCCGTATGTGGAGACATCTATAGCAAAAGACTCAAAGAAAGTTGCGTCCAGTCATCTACTACTTATCTAATTAATCAACAGCAGCAAAATCTACAGCGAGGCTAAAAAGGGCATTGCAAAGAACCAGTGATAATAATACAATTAAACCATGTTAATACTTTAAATCTTAACAATAGAAGTATAAAATGAAAAAATAGTTTTGGTTAGTAATGAAATTTTATACAATTCCTGATTTATATCCAGAGTTTTCTATATGTGCAGCAGATAAGATGGTTGTGTATGACAGAGATATGATGACTCCAGAACAAAACCAGAGGTTTTATTGGTCACTTACCCTACATGTTGATATATTTAATATGAATTAGGGATTTATTTCCATATCACGTAGTCATCGGGGGGGGGGGGGGGGGGATTAACACTAATTTTAAATTTAAATTTTAAAATTTTGGGCCTATTTCGAATTTTAACATGTCATAGCATTGCCTTTATTATTCATGTATGGTACGGGAATTGATCTCATTATTCGCTGAAACTTCATTACATAATATGTTATCGCATTACAAGTGAACATTTTTGAGTTGCATCCCGACGAGCGAATTACTATTACATATTATAATATTTTCCACAATTAACAAATAATTTTGTTAATCTATTGTGTTCATACCTTTAATGGAATGTAAATAAAATGATTATCAGAACACTACCGGAAGGATTCTAATTTATTATCCCATTTTTTTTTGTAATGGACATCTTACAAAGTTGCTGCTCTCTGTACTTTGGAACACGCTATTAGCTAATTGCTAATAACAATTGATGAAATCTCAGAGCATTGGATGGTCGCATGCCAAATGGACGTAAACCTTTAGAACCTTTAGAAAAAGTCAAGACGTTTTTCAAAACCTTGTACAAGGAGCACCCTTTTCATTGCATATTTTTTATTTAGTGGCTTTTTGTGAAACTGTACTAATCAAAAAACAAAGGCCTCCATGGTTTACTGACAATGTTGCTCGCATGGTGAGACTGCCGGAAAGGGCTATAGTATTGTTATATGCATAACCACTCACACCGGGATCCGGAGCAATGAGGCAACGGACGACTTAGCCAGGGAGGGCTCCTCGCATAGGCATATGGGAGCAGAGCCCCGCTTGGTGATCGCCCCTTGTGTGAGACGGGGAGCTCTCGAAGCCTGGGTGAGAGAACGGGCCGCGGTAGGCTGGCAGGCAAGGCTTATGAGGGATGGGCCCGCCCTCCCTTGGACCAGGGAGCTGCTTAGACTGACCAAAAGAGAGTGTAGAGCACCAACAGGGTCCTACACAGGACATTGCAGGCTGAGGAGGCATCTTTGCTTGCTAGGCATTGGAGACCACCCGGAGTGCAGGTGGTGCATAGAAGGAGAGGAGACCCCTTATCACCTGCCAACCGAGTGCCCTGCTTTGACATGGGCAAGATTCATCGGAACGGCCCTCATCGATCTGGACTCAGTGCATGATATTGGGCTAAAGGAGTTGCTGACCTTCTATAGGAGGAGCGGCATTCTGGACGCCCTCTAGAGCGATCTGGGAGCACAACGAGCCCATCTGGGGGCCTAAGTGCTTTTACGCCCGCGAAGCGCCCCCCTTTAATACCAATACCACTTATTATGAGTAATTTATATTTAAAATAGTTGAGGAAACCACTGGACAATTCGAAAGCGTTTGACAATTTTGAATTACGTCGGATTTTCCACGGAGTTAATTTTATGAAGAGTTACTCGGAACGTAGATTTCAGTTTGGCGAAACTGCGCAGGGTCAGCCTGAGCGAAAACAAATTATGAATGGAATTCCTCAAGGGGCAATGTTAGCGAGGCTGATTTCCTCCGTATATCCTTTCAATATGACAACATGTCATGAATCATCAATACCCCAGATTTCGTATTCTTTTAATTTTAACGAGTGGAATGAGGCTAAAAATGTGATTGTAATTGTGTCATTCTCAGAAAAACATAGTTTAAAGATTAATTCCACCAAATAAATTGTTCTTTTTTTTCGGTATAGGCAAGTATGCTCTCAATAATACAATGAATCTGTAAAGAATGCAAACTTTTGTACCCATATATTCATATGTTAACAATACAAAAAAACCTCCAATTGACCGTCTTGTTTTAAGCCAGTTCAATTTTGCAGATGTAGTTTATGGTCCATGTTTGGATCAGAATGATAAAAACAGAATCCAAAAAGTTCAAAAATCCTTTATAAGATTCATTTATTGCATCAGAAGATACCTTCCCATCTGGCATAACTTGACATGGAGCAACGAAGAAGACTCCACTTACTTGTCTTTTTTCATAAGGTCATAGTGTGGGGAACGCCTGCGTATTTGTTGAATCGTATCAAACATAGGACTGATATTCATTAATTAAATCTGAGATTTCGAGGTCTGATAACCCCACTAAAACACTCTAACACATTGTTTAGAAGAAGCTTCTCCTACAACGTGTAGAGCGTGTAGAATGGACTAAAAATACAAAGGTTTAAAAGACAACTAAAGAAAATACTGCTTAGTGAAAAATAGATTCCCGTACCTCAACCTTATTGTTCCTTCTTAATCCAGTACCTGACGATTAGTGTTTGAAAAAATAATAATTGAGCTTTATATTTTCCACTATCGCACTATGGTTACAGTTACAAAATTTAATAATTAGACATTCGACTTCACTTGCAAAAAAAATCCCTCTGTGATATCGTGTTTTTTTTTAGTAAGTAAGTAAGATTAAGGGCTCGAACTTGAACAATTTAATTGCCTCCTTTTTGCATTATATTATAAATATTGACTTATATGTGTTTCTTTAGTTTTAAAGATGCGAATAAATATATTATTATTAAAAAAATTTAAGGTCTCTCCAAACAATCTTAAATTTTAAGAATGAACCTCAAAATTTTGCCCTCTTGAAAATATATAAGCCATCCTTTTTTATTAACAAACTAAACAAAATTCGCATTGCTAGCAAACTAAAAGAGACAGTAGACAGTAGAAAAAATCCATTCTAATAAAAATTCAATTCCGCCCGCCGAACAATCACTACATCTCGCTTGCGAGCCGCAAAATTCGTCATGTTTAATTTCTCTCTTGTCGCCGTTTTTGGTCCGAACCCCGTAACCCAATTGACCAAATCAATAATGAGAGTCCAACTTCATTTTTCGAGGCACGTTTTTTGCGGTTACGGATTATAGATTCACGACGCAACAATCGCATTATAACTCAGACAGAGACGAAAATGAAAATGTCCTTTTTCTGGTTGGTGAATAATATTTTGTTGTTATTTTCTTTCTTCATCCATAACATACCAAAATGTATATAATTCGACGGCAAATTATAAGTTTATTTCATATATGATCATGTTTTTGGCTTCTCTGAATGTTTGAGAAAGATTTCTAGCATTTCTAGCAGGAGAGAAGCCCTCACTGACAACGATTCATACTAGTAAATAAGTAGCCTAGGCCGTAGAACACAAATTATGGTCTCCAAACCAATTTAACTACATTATGCGGAGTGATTTGAAGTAGAATGACTCAAAATAAGATTAAGCTTTGGCTTCAGTGGTGGTCCGGGGATCCATGTCAATAAGTGGAGTTAAAAAATTGCACTTTGTTATTTATGAATACTGGTAAGAACATTAATATGATTCATACCCAAATTAAACAAATGCTTGTAAACAATATTTAATCAGTCTTCCAAAAACTTAATGCCACTCATCATACGGTCAGAAAAGTAAAAAAATACGTGATAAGAAACTGTACCACAGTTCCAAAAAAGAATGCCTAGTAGTACAGATCTATTGCCGATTAAAACCTGTTGGAATATCAGTCAGTCGAAAAGAATACAAAAATAATGAAAACAAATTTCAAAAATACATAAAAATTTCATGATAAATGGGTGAATCTCACTGAGACAGTAGGGTATAATACAATAAATTATATTATTTTTGTAACATTGAATTATTGCATAACAGTTGCAGATAGTGAAGGAATTCAAACAATTCCAAACACCTGTCTCTGACTAATACGGAATAAGAGGTTTAGTAACAAAATTGAAGAAACTTTGCGCCTCTCTTTTCAACGTAGAAGGATAATTCAATCACTTGGTTTGTACCACAAAATAATTAATTTGAGATATGGTGGATCTTTATAATAAAATTAGTAATAATTAATATTGGACACAAATATACAATTTGGGTTTTTAAGCATTCATCCAAATGTTAAGAGTCCACCGAATTCCTAAACTGTTCCTTATACAGATTTAAAAGAATTTTTTTCCTAAATTACTATCCTACCCTGTCAGTAGTTATTATTCGTGACTTCACCATCCCCCGTCCCCCGGGTGAGATTTTGTGATTGCAAATTTACAGATTCCCAAGCAACCGAAAAAAAATAGTTTGACCATTCTACGAGAGATGTCGCCGCCCATTAAGAGCTCAGGTTTCGATCGCCATATGTCACCCTTAATGGGGGGTAGGGGGTAGTTTTCGCGTTAGTGCCATTTTGGCAATTTCGCCCCGCTAGGGGTAGTTTTTGCGTTAGTGCCTTTTTGTTTTGACGTATTTTTGCGCGAGGTGAAAAAAGCGACCGGTGTGTCGCGCGCGGTCGGGGGATTCGAACCTCGAACCCGTTTCGCGAGCTACGTTAGTCGAGCCTAGCCGAGCCTAGCCGACGACGATTTCGCGGCGGCGGCGACGATAAGAGAATTCAACTAATAAAAGGTCGTCGAGGTCGCTTAAAATATAATAATTTATTGACAACATTTTTTTTTTGCGGATTAAATAAAATGCAACAGGGAAAAAGATGTTTAATGACACTAATATCGAACAAATTGTTTTATTAATCATATACAAAACCCCATCAGGATAGACACATATTAATAAATATATTCGAACGATATGCATATATAAATAGCATATATGGACATAAATAGATACATAAATTAAACACAAATATAAACTACAATCATCTAAAGGATTCGTAACATATTAGTTTACCAAAAGAAATATCTGCTTGGTATGTGGACGATCAGTCAGTGATTTTCCCGCTGTCCTTTGAACCAACCAAATTTCGATGGCCCCAAGCTAGCGTGTACTCTGAGCCGGGTATAAAATGTCGTTTGTCATCCGCGTAAGACAACGCCACCTTATTTTTCAGTTCGACGTACATATCATGTAACTGTGAGCGAAACGAAGACATTTGGCGCAAGATTAGCGTGCCTTCCTCGTCGACAGCGCGCTTATAGTCGTCGAGACTAAGTTCGCGCTGGATGACCGAGTCAGCAACGCCCTTGGCCTTTTTGGTCAACTCGTTGCCGTCCACATTTACGCAATAAGCTTTCGCTCCCGTACCCAAGAATTCCCACAACGGCCGTCCTGCGTACTCGTCCTTCATTTTACCAAGAACGGACTTGTTTACAGGAATGCCGTGTTGGTTGTTCTCCGAGTAATTAGAAGTATCGAATTTGTCCAAATTTTCTTTCATATCTTCGTAGAAATTATCGCAAAAAATTTGGACAACGAGGCTGTCGGTATCGGTGTAGAGTAAGACGGCTTTGTCGCCGTACTTAGCCTTTAGATAGCCGTAAAAAAAGTCGTATATGAGAGTCTTGGATATGTCCAAAATGCAAAATCCGGCGTAAATAGGCTTATCATATACGACTTTAGTCCTTTCCATTTGGAGAGCGACTAGATTTTCGATAAATATGGCGACATTTTTAAAATTAGGTCTCGCGATTAACGCTTCTGCCCCCAACCTTTTCCCAATATTTTCCCAATGGGAAACGAGCCGCACGTCCACCCTTTTGTCCACATTTTCCATCGTTTTTCCAAACACAGCGTTATTCATAAGTTTGAAAAAATCTTTTTCAAACTTATTTTTAGCTGTATTACGCATCGCCGTATTCAAGTCTATCTATTGTTTTAGCCAGGGAGATTGATCGAAAACAAGAACGCGATGGATGCGAACAAGCTTTAAACCGTTGCTTAAAGCCTCTTGCAGATTCCTATAATGCAATACATAATTACGTTTATTGTTTAAATTTTTAATAAGTTTTCTCATTTTGGTTTTCGCGATTGGCGAAACGATGGATTCCGGGCAAAAAGGCAATTCGTTGTGTGCGTCATGCAGCACTTCCGGATAGTCCAAATCTACTTCGAAAATATAGCCCCTAGGTGAATCGTTGGGGATACGCGTAATATCTAAATTTTGAATTATGCCCTCCTCACACCACTCGAAGTTTCCCGTTGGGAGGTATTGTGACATGGCCGCCCCGTATAAATTGGTAGCGTCCAAGTACATGACGTAAGAGGTAGGTTTGGAAGGGTCGTAATTAGGTAAAAATTTATTATTAGCCGCGGCCTTTCTCACACTACACTGACTGACTCCTCCGCGGATACCGTGCTTCAAGAAGTGTATCATGTCCACGTCGGTCAACAGGTCCAGTTCGACCTTTGTCGCCTTAAGGACGCTCGTCCATGATAGACCCGGTGTCGTATAAAACTGACTCGGGTCCAGACCGTACGTTTTCAGACACACCTCTCTGAAGTTTTCAAAAATATCGGCTAAAAGTAAAACGTCGGATTTTAAATAAATATCTGAATATTCGCCTAAAGTTTTACATTTGAACAAATTCCACACAGTCCAGGCACGCTTGTAATCCACCCTGGTTATGTTGCTCTTTCGCATGGAGTTATAAAAGTCCTCGTGCGATGGCAGTTTGGTTTCGTCTAATTTTGAAAAAGAATCTAGATACGTATATGGAAAAACGCCCTTCTGTCGAATAAGTTGAAATTCTTGTTCATTTTTAAAAAAATTTTTGACTTCCCGACACTGACTATCGTTCAAATTTCGACTCAATCTGTCCAAACTGGATGCCATAAATCGAAATGAATCTAAAAATCAGAGTTTTAAAAATACCCTTTTCCCTTTGCCTCCTTTCTCCGACTCAATGTTATCGACTAGGACATGTAAAGGAAAGGTAACGTTCCTTGTTTTGGGCGATGACATCGATCTTTTCCCCTTCTTCAGCCATAAATTTTACAAATAGATGACTGTCGAAACCTAAATGGTGAAAAAAGACAGGGATATGCCGCGCAACTTTGAAATTCAAGTTGCAAGTGGAGTGAGCCGCACCTCGAAATTCGCCGGTCATATGACAATGATCCCTTACTTTTTCGTCCTCTGCATTAAATGGCTTCTCGCAAATGTGACAAGCCGCAGCGTTTCGAAAGTCGGTCTCTTGTTCAAACGATAGAGTGGTCATGGGCACGGAAGTTTTCATGAACTTGTTGTAGAGCGTTTTGCAGTCGCTCTCCAACCATTCAATGAAAATTTTGTGTGCGCCCCGACCTCTGTACTGTTTAAAAGTAGACTGGGAATCGTCAAAGTCACATTTGACATAGTAGGCGAAAGAGTAAGGCTCGTGAATATGAGTTTTGACGGTAAACGATTTGTCGGGATTCGGTTCGCCTTCCACCTGTAAAGGAGTCATGACTGTTTCAAAGTCCGCGTACACAACAAAAGGCACTTTTAATTTCTGTTCAAATTCTTCAAATTTCAGCTTATTCGCGGGAACATCTTTACCGTATTTATCCTTGCGCAATTCCGTGGTCGGAAGTTTGATGGAAATGTGAGTGCAGTCGTGTTCTTTATGACGCTTTAGTTTTTCTTAGTTATAAAAATTAACCAAACACCCATCGCATATAAAATTTGTAGTAGACCTTTTAGTTAATTGTTTTGAAACCAACCGAGACATACTTCTTATTAAACAATAATGATTTTATCCATAGTCATTACTAATTAATAAGAGGTTTACATGTCTCTCTTTACGAGATTCAGTAAAATGCAAAGGACCAACGACCTCAACTTCATTACGGACTTTGTTATAGACTCTCTCGAGGCCATAGACATTGACCGAAATTTCATTAAGTCGTTCAAAAGTGGATATGTCCTTAAGTTTAACGGGAAAATCGATACCTGTAAAATCCAGCTCGTTCTGAAACTCTACATAGTTACTGACCCTGTTAGCGTTATTTGTCCAGTGAATTTGGTGAAGAGCAGCCAAGATCGACCACATAAAGCATTTTTCGTCCGTATTTTGTAAGTTCAAAACAGCTTTTTTGGCTTCGATTTCCTTGGGCAGGCTAACATAGGACGACGCCCTTAGGGGATTGTACTTGTTAATCCCTATTTCTAAATGGAGGAGTTCCTGCAACGCCCAGTCTGTAAAAAAGAGAAGGAAATTAGTTCGGAAATACACATTTTTATGAATCATACCGCTGTCCCTTTCCTGAAACTCGGACGCTTTGGTAGCCAAGATGTCGACGAACTGGACGTATAGCTCCTCCAGATCGGTGTTTCCGCTCACCAGCCGATATTTGGTATTGAAGGACTTGACCTCCTCTTGTTCCTTCGTCTGCAAGAGGAAGTTTCCGAATAGCTCCATACCGACTTTTACGTTGCCGTAGCGTCGGACGTTCGACTCTACCAACGTAAGGATTTTGGACCTAAGGTGGTCCAAGAAGCCCTTAACGTCGGTAGGGTTAACGGTGGACGCCAGACGGTATGTAACTATGCGGTTGGAAGGAGGTCTGTATCATTTCTACTCCTGGCTCCTGCACCACGCTGCATTTTTGGCGGTGAGCCAAAGTACGCAAGTGTCCTTGCCATCTCATTGCAGGAATGGTCAAGTTACACTGCGTACAATGGCGCGTGGATGATGGTGATGATGATGATGTCGAAGCTATAAAATACAATATGAAAATTGTTTGGGATATAAAATCAAAAATCCTTACCTTCCGGTAGGTCAAGTCTCGGGCGCTTGGGTTCGTCTGCAGCAATAGAGGCGGCGGCGGGTCTTTTCGCCTTGGGAAACTCATACTTCTCGCGTTTATGGCGTCGGAGAGCCCCCTCGGATTTGTATATCCCGCCGCAAACGTCTCAAATTTGTACTGCTGCGCGACAGTCCCCGTGCCTCGCCAGGTGGTCTTTACGGCTGAACGAGCGGTTGGAATATTCGCAGGTGAACATTTTTATTTGCTGCGAGGAATAGGCGTCTCACTCTCCAACTGTTCCAGATCTCTACTTGACACTTACCTTTTTTAAGTGGTGAAACACAAACAAAAATCCAAAGAATGAAGTTTCACTATGGCGGCTGTCACTTGTTAATTAAGCCAATTTTTCTGGGGTAATGAATTTAAAATTACATTCGAGAACGTTCCTTCAGAATAATTAGGATTTGTGTTGGCGAGAATTGCGCAATATAACACGACCCGCTGATAAAATTGGTCGTAGTTAGCGACCTAACCTAACCAAACCGTCGTCGTATGGGGCCGCTTCGCTTCGAAACTCGACCGTTGGTCGCGGCGTGAATGTAAATTGCAGCGCGGTTGTGTGCGATGATTCAGGCGTACCGCCGCCGTCGAGTTTGACAACTGGCTGATATCATCGCCCGCCGCGTCGCCGGTGTGCGGCAGCGGATGCATGACATCATCGCTTTGCGAAATGTTTAAACTAAACTTTGGCGGGTGAGATCATCGCGTCGCCTGCCTTCGCCGCAAAAAAAAAAATGTTTTAAACGAGACTTTCATATTAGACCGCTTAGGAACGGCATACGTGTTTTCCTGCGACACAAGAAATGGTTTAATCGAAACGTTTGATATTCTTACCGCATGCGTTTCCTTCGACATCGAGTTTATCGTCGCATTTCCTTCGACGCGAACAAAAACGCAAAAAAAAAATCTTTAAACGAAACCAGAATCTAAATGTTCGATGAGGGAGGGTGCATCATCCACCCCGCATTACTTCAACCACATCCCTCCCTATATATATATATATATATATATATATATATATATATATATATATATATATATATATATATATATATATATATATATATATATATATATATATATATATATATATATATATATAGACACTCCGTAATTTCATTTTGTCAGTATGTTATACTTTGCGTCACCAAAAATAATTGTTCGATCGCAATGCGAAATAAACATTCCTGTTTAAAGAAGCAAAATGGTCCATATCTGTGTCGGACCTGTCGAAACCTGTTCCGTAGAGGTTTTGGGCCTGTTTAAGGCTGTCCTAGACCTGTTCGAGAGCTGTTCCATAGATATTTTAGACCTAATTTAAATCTGACCAAAAGCGTCCTGGCTAACATTTGAAATAAAATGAAAATATTTTAACGCGATTTTATTTTTATATCAAAATATAGTTACTGAATATTTTTTCATTTTTATACAATATGTCCTGGAGCCAAATTTTGGAAATATCCGATTTTTGCTTTGTATTCTTCCGCACGTAAGCGCAGTATTTGGAGATCGGCCTGAACAACTGCTATCTGAGTTTCGAACTGCTGGATACCTTTTTCACATTGCATCAGCTGATTTTCCAAATTGTTTTTCAAATTGAACGCCTCACAAACTACCCTTTTTTCGTTGTCATCTTTGAACGCCTCGAACCATTCTCCTTGTGCTTGCGGTAGAGATTCAATTTTTATTTTCTTAACTCGTGAATTTGCAGCAGTACGCTTACGTTTTGGAATATCTGTTGGTGGCTGCGAAGGCGGTGGACCCATCAAACCATTCTCTTGCAATAAATTTAAAAAATTATCCGGCAACACAATTTGTTCCATGTCTGTCTCGGACGCTCACAAAATCAAAAATAATAGAAGAAATTTATAGGATATTCGCGGTGTCGATCCATGAATCATGTGACTTGTCCAAGCCCAACCAGCGCACGAGAACCTTATTTCCTCGTTTGCGCAACACCTTTTCGACGAGATAGACGTCAGGGTTAACGGTTTTCTGCAATTCTTCCTGGTAAAAAGCGCCCATTACAGGCTTACCCTTCATATCTTCCAACAGATAAGTTACCGGATTTGTAATCTGCACTTTTAGGATTTTAAACAATTCCGTGGTCCAGTTGGGAGTATAACCTTTGCTAAACGCGTGCTTGGTCTTGCTGATTCTTACAACGTCGTCCAGTTTAGGTTTAGATGGTCCTACAATTTTCAAGTGACTGTACGCTGATTTCAGCAAACTAGGCGCGTTATCTTTGTTCACTTCTTTAGGTTTCATTCCGGTGGTCCTGTGCACGCTACTGTTATATTTTTCGACAACAGAGGATAAAACATCTATCCAGTTGTAGGTGCCGTTTAACGAAAAATATCTAAATAATTTTTCCTTGAGAGTACGTATAACTCTCTCGGCTACGGCAGCTTTCACGTTGCTATATGTACTGTAGTGATTTATGTCAAACCTACCCGTCATTTTTTTAAAATGGATATTATAAAACTCTTTGCCCAGATCAGTTTGCAGATTTTGCGGCCGGCGTCCTTCTTTGAGAATTTGGGTAAACGCTTTGGTAACTTCAACACCGGTTTTTGTTTTTAACGGTCGACACCACACGTATTTTGAAAAGCAATCGATCACGACTAGTATGAATTTAAGTTTTTATTTTGTTTCGCATATCGGTCTAGCTGAGAAAAAATCCGCTTGCCACAAATCATCCAGCCCTCGTATTATAGTTCTGCGACGCGCGTAATTTCTGCGTGCCGGCTTGTGCAGCTCTCGGACGAGTTGTGCTTTCTCACTGCTCATTACTTTGTCGATTGCCCGTCAATTTGAATTAAACACCATTTTAAATCATTCATTAGTTGTTGTCGCTAACTGATTTATTTGGTCCAAACTCGTATTGTATTTGTTCACCCATTGTGAATATCGGTTTTGTTGTGGCAAAAGTTTATTAAGTTGGGAATTTATATCTGCCTGATAGCTCTTAAATGTCTTCTCAAGCTCTTCTATTTCTCGTTAAGGTGGTGATTAATGTGTGTACCAAATTTATTAATAGTCATGACAGCGGTTGTTACTCAAATAATTTTCTAACTCTCAGTCGTGCTTATTTTATAAGATAACTTTTCCCTCTCTTAGTTCTTCAATAATTGAAGCTATTTCGTTCTCATGTCCCGTGTGCCCCGCAGCAGTAGATGCCAATAACAGTCTTAATCTATCGACAAGCTCGTTAACATTATCCCAATAAATATAATCTGCATTTTCTTTATTTGATTTTAAAGTTAGCCCCGTCCCAGTTTTGATTGTCCTATAAGGCGGAGGCACTTTAGAAAATGCGTCAGCTAGTCGTCTCACCGGGTTTTTTGTTTTTGTTATTCCTCGCTCCTGTAAATAAGGTCCAATTATATTTATATATTTATATGATGCATTTCCTTGCACTTGTTCATTAGGATCATGGTTTCTCCGATACGCGTTTGTTCTTTTCAGTATATCCATATAATTATCTAGATCTTGCGATTTGAAACCGACCGGCACCTTCTTGAAAAGTAACTCATACAAACCCACAGTCCCAGGGTATGTAATACCTTGTACCTTCACATCTTTACCGACAATTTCCACAGCTTTTTGGGTTAAGCCCAGAAAAAATTTATCGTTTTTTATGTCATGAACGATACCATAATTATGGTCAAATATATGTTGGGTATCTTTTACGCTGTCATCAATGTATGTTCGTGGTAATTTATCAAAGTCATTCAACCATTGCTCGTAAGCGGGAGTGTCGACGTAATCCTGTATAGCCTGCTTAGTTTGTTCTAAAATATCTGACAGATTCCCCAACGTAGTATCGCTGTCCGAAAGACCCGTACTTTCAGCTACAACATTGCTTTGTTGTTGGATTGACGGAAAGGAGGTATCAAAAAATGAGGGCAATTCTGAAGGTAAAATTGGGGTTTTTCCGGTTCTTTTCTCCTTTATTTTGGTAGGCGTCGAGGTTAACACTTCATGTTTAATATTTTCTTTTTCTTCAAACGGCTCTTGTTTGATATCCGTTTTATTTATTGATGAAATTAATTGCTGCAGAGGCTGAGTTATCGGTTTATAGGTTTGTTCGAGTTGCGTCTGGGATTCACTTGCGGCTTGTTTTAGTATTTGATATTTTTCTCTAACTGCGTTTCTTGATTTTATTAGCTCCGTCGCTAGGCGTTTATCCATTTTGGGATATTATATATAAATGAAGGAATCGAAGTTTTTCCTATATCTGCCCTTATCTAACTCACAATCTTTGTCAATCACAAGAAAATTATAAGGTTCGTTCCAGCAGTACACACAGATATTTCTAAACTGCTCAAATGACATGTCCAACATACAGTGATCGTTATATATATGCTTTAAACTCATCATGTCTTGCTTGAATAAAATTAGAAGGTTGGCGTTTTCCCTGATAAGTCGCTTGAGTATAGAAGAATATCCTTGAAAAATAAAGAAACAATCGGTGTTTTTATGCCTACCGTGAGTGAAATAATCTCTAATGACACTTTGGTCGTGACAAGGAATATCATCAAATATTATAACAGAATTGGGTTTAATTTCCTGAGGAGAAACGATATTCTCATCGATCTCAAACTCAAAAAAGCCAATCTCTTGTAAAGGCTTTAGCAGTTCTCTCAAATACACGTATTTTGGCTGTTGCAGGGATTTGGAATATAAGTAAACGTTTTCAAATCTAATTCCATTAGGATGTTCGAGCAATGATAACATGACGTTGGTTTTACCCGAATTTGAGGGTCCTACAATTAGTGCCCTCTTGCAACTACCTCCAAAGAGATCGCCGTGCTTTTGAAATTCGCGGACCAAGCTTGCGTCATGGTTTTTTACGGGTAAAGAAAAGGCTTGCTTAACAACTTTCATTTCGACTGAGACATTAACAAGAACCTGCAAAAGAATTTCCTAATTCCTAAATATTTAAACAGTATTTCCTAACACTCTCATGATTGTACATCGAAACAGGGCGAAAGGTTCAGGATTGGTAAATAAACTTATAAACAAACTTCCTATCGAACTGCATATTCCTGGTTACCAATTCTGCGGACCGGGTACTCATTTACAAAAGAGAATAAATAGAGGTGATCCAGGTATAAATCCCTTAGACGCTGCTTGTAAAGAGCACGATATAGCATACTCTCAGTCTAACAATTTAACAAAGAGACACGAAGCAGACAAGATCTTAGAAGATAAAGCTTGGCAGAGGGTTAAAGCAAAGGACTCTTCGTTTGGAGAAAAAACAGCCGCTTTAGGCATAACAGGTGTAATGAAAGGAAAGCGAAAATTGGGAATGGATGTTAAAAAAGCAAGCAAAATGAAAGCGAGCAAAAAAAAGCGTATTATAAAAACACCTAATAAAATTGATGGATTTTTACCTCTTTTACTACCGATATTGGGAGCACTTGGCGCGCTAGGCGGAGGAGCGGCAGGTATCGCGAAAGCAGTAAACGATGCTAAAGCGGCAAAAGAGCAGTTGGCAGAACAAGAACGTCATAACAGAGCCATCGAAGCCCAAGGCAAAGGACTATACCTAAAACCGTTTAAAAACAGTAGAAGTGAAGGAAAAGGTCTTTATATTAAACCATATAAGGGCGGTGTTGTGTCGAAGGAGAAAAATACCCAAAAGAGAAAAAAAAAGTCCAAATAAATTTACCTCGAAGAGCTTTGACAAATTTCGATCTGGAAAAATATGCAAAAATACTAGAAATTCCGCATTTCAGGGGCGTTTTTATGCGTGATAATTTACCGCGAAAAATTAAAATTGAAGAATGCGGAATTGTTAACTTGGATAGTGAGAAAAACCAGGGAACTCATTGGGTCAGCTACATATGATGGTTACGGAAATTTGAAACCGCCTGTAGAATTAGTTAAATATCTTAATTCTAACGGAAATGTTAGCATATATTACACTTATGAAACCAAACAAAAGTCCAGTTCTTACAATTGCGGACATCTGTCACTAAAATTTCTATATAATAACATGCCGTTAAAGTGAAACGTCAGTGATTAATTTAGATTCGTAATGTCCACTACGATTTCCATAAGTGGGAAAACTTCTATATTATCCGCCGATTTCAATCCGCCAATTTATTTAGATGATGATAAGGAATACTTTTTGGGACTAGCAGATTTCGAGACGTACATGAGCATACCAAATATTGAACCCGGTAATAACAAGTTACATATAGGAGAGAAAGTTATAACTATTCCAGAGGGAACGTACGATTTAACAGATATCGAGAAATACGTCA
Source organism: Cylas formicarius (assembly GCF_029955315.1). NCBI lineage: Eukaryota > Metazoa > Arthropoda > Insecta > Coleoptera > Brentidae > Cylas > Cylas formicarius. The sequence goes on along the minus strand of NW_026844352.1, from coordinate 22,752,063 downwards.
AAAACCAAGTGAAAAAGATATTTCAAGAGAAGGTCGATTTTATTCTGGAATCAAATTCGAACACTTTAAAGAGTTCAATTTTTTGTTCTAAACGAATTGACTTTTCCTCGAATGATTCCATAGGTCGACTGCTTAGATTTAAAAAGCGAGTAGTTGAAGCATCGACTACAGAACAGTCGGATGAAGTAGTAAATATTAATAAAGTCAATGCCATTTGCGTCGATTGTAATATATGTGTTGGCTCATACAGTAATGGTAAACCGGTTCACATAATACATCAGTTTTTTCCGGCTGTAGCTCCTGGGTATAAAATAGTCGAGTCGCCCCTACCTATACTTTATTTTCCAATCAGTGTTAAGACAATTAATAATATCACTATAAAAATCATCGACCAAGACGGAGATATTATTAATTTTAGAAACGAAACGATAACAGTGAGGTTGCATTTAAAAAGCAATAATGGTTACCAGATATAACAGGACTTTTATAAGAGAACCATCAGTGGTTACAGTACAACCACAAAAAAAAAACTATAAAAAGAGAAATATCGTTTGCAAATCCAGTGCTATTAGAAACGGCCAACGTTTAACACGTGCAAACCGCACCTTTTTGAAATCATTGGAATTCCAAGTGCTCTTAAAATGACAATTTTAGATGTTAACGAAAAACTCTATATCGACAACTCCATCGTAAGTTCAGAGTTTCATACTTATCAACCATTCGTGTCTTCAAAATTCGACTATAACGACGAAATACGCATACCAATTCAGGAACTAGATTCCTTCACTTTACCCTGTGAAAGTGTGTTGTACATCGAGGGGGTCCTTACTAATGAAGATGACAAGTACACTGGAAAATTAAGGTTTATTAACAATGGAATTGCTTTTCTCTTTAGAGAGATCCGGTACGAACTTAATGGCGTCACCTTGGACGCAGTCAGGAACGTTGGTTTGGCATCAACATTAAAAGCATATCTTTCCTATAATACCAACGAAAGTATAAAACTTCAAAATGCAGGATGGTTTCCCAATCGAAATGCAAGTGACAGAATTACGGTCGACGATCACGGAAAATTTAACATCCCTATTCCGTTGAAAATGCTATTAGGATTCTTCGAAGATTATCAAAAAATTGTATTGAATATGAAGCAAGAGTTAGTTTTAATACGAGCCAGCAACGACTTAGATGCGATCCTTTTTTTAGACGACAATGAACCAAAAATCACAACTCCCGAAATACCTAAAGTTTCGCTTAAAAAGATATATTGGAAAATCCCAAAAATAATGACAAATATTGCAGAAGAACTTGTTTTAACGAAAATCATGGAGTCTAATAAAGAGAAAACAATCGGTTTCAGATCTTGGGAAATTATTGAATATTCATCTCTGCCTGAAACCACAACTCACACGTGGCCCGTGAAAACAACAAATAAACTATAAACTCCGCGTCATATCATTATCGCCTTCCACGAAAATAGGAAAGGTCGAGTAGAAAAGGATATGAGTCAATTTGATGACGTCGATTTAACTAAAAGTATTTTTAAATTCGGAACGATATCCGTACCATGATTTAAACCTAAATTTTAAAGAAAACAAGTATTCGACTCTGTATGATATGTTTGCTAATTTTAGACACTCTTATTACGGGACGTCCAATGAGCCAATTTTCACACCGCAGCATTTCAAAGAAAAATGTCCCATTACACACATCGATTGTTCTCATCAAAGAGAGTCTCTACAAACTGGTTCCGTGGTAATGCGAATTGAATTTGAAACTAGCGCTAATATCAAGAAGGATACATCGGTTTATTGTCTCATTTTACATGACAAAGTATTTAGTTACAATCCGCTAACTAAAATAGTAAAACAAAAGTAACGGATTTTAAAAACCCGATTCGCAGATGTTCAAAAAATTTGCCATAAATATCAGGCGAAACAGTACATTTTTGACAGTTGTCATCATGCGGATCGTGGCACTAGATATACAAGGGTTTAATCTGAAGGACGGTGAAGGTTTCGTCGCTAAAGAAATTGCAATTTACGACGGAAATCAAATGGCCCACTACATAATGAAGCCGCCGAGAGATTTTTTAACGTTGACTCATGCTGATAAGCGAAGCGTACGTTGGCTCGAGCGTTTTCACCACGGATTAAAATATAGTAGAGGTCTTATAGACTATAACTTTATCGACGAACTGGTTAGGCGTTTGGTTGAAACCGCGGACATTATATACCTCAGAGGGCAACCGAAAATTGATTTTTTGACTTCGAAGATCCAACAACTACAGCTACACCTTCCTTTGTTAATATCGAAAAATTCGACGACAGTTGGCTGATACCGCTCAAATTTGAATTGGATCGACCTCAGTGCACTTTTCATATGAATGGTGGATTACGCATGTGTGCCTTACGAAACTCTGTATTATTATTCAATTGGTTATATGCTAAAATTCCTATATGAAAATGACAATAAAAAGATGTGCTTTCAAAATTTGCAATTTTATTTTGAGCGGCAACATATAAAACAGACTAACGCAAAGCGAGCAAATCAAAATTAATTCTCAAGTGTTAAGTGATGAATCGCCCCATAAGCAACGTCGATGAGCTTCCCGCGGAATACCTAATCAAATACGTGAAATCCTACGACTTGCTGGCTATGTGGCATAGGTTATCCGACAAGCAGAAAAACAATTTCGACCTGCAGACTCATTTGCCTTGTTTTATTCACTATAATCGATCGGATAGTAGAACTCATATCGACGGACCCGTGCCTCCACAAAATAAATGTCCGCTTTGTTTGAGTGTTATAAAAAGTAGTTCATTGATTTAAATCGCCTCAATATAGTGAGAAACATGGCTTTGTTAAATGCTCAATATGTTTTATTAACAGCGGTAGTGCAAAATATGTTCTACTTAAATAAACCCAATGGGGTTATCGAAGCGTACGTTTGTTTTAAAAATAACAATATCAGTGGCGTTTGGCCGGAAGTCAGCTGTATCCCATGACAGTTAACGGTAACGATAAGCTACACATTTTTGGAGCAAGGTTACCAAACGTTACCGCTCAGTATCTAAATTACAAAGTCCGTTTGGTTTTCTTTGATCGCAGTTTCGGCGACCACGGCGAATGGCAAACGATTGCTTTCAATAATAGCAGCTATCGTAGTGATAAGGAGGAAAATTTTGGGACAGACCTCCAAAAGGTTTTGATCCTACTGTATCTAGTGACGGGTGCTTGTTTCCTATTACTATCAAAGTGCTTATACAAGTTGACAAAAATTCATTGCTTCGCCCATCTTCGCAAGTAGGGATAAGTGGATGTATAAATTGTTCGCATATATTCCAAAACTCTTAAATCGACTGTGACTCAAAAAGTGTACTTAACGCAGCCAAAAAAAAAAAAATTAAAATGGCCACTGATTTTGTTAGGATTAACGAAAATATGCTGTTTGAAATTTACATAACCGAGATGTAAATATATATAATCAATAAATAATTTTATTAGTAACACGTATTTGGTTTATGTCATTTTTCATTAATTCCTAAACATATACTGCTCTATAATTTGTTTCTGTCTGACCGCAAAACAAAATACACCACCAACTTACTTTAAGTCAAAAAAGGGACCTGGCTAACTCAACTTGCCATTTGTTAGCGATATTTCATAAAAATGTTACATCATAAATTTTATCGGTGCACATTTATTTAATTTAATTATATTTTACGCGACCTCGACGACCTGTTATTATATTTATGCGGAACCAGAACAATGCAATTTCGCACAAAGTAGCTAACCTCGGGGTCACACTTGATGAATTTAAACAAAATTTCATCACATTGGCAAATATGGAATATAAATGCTTTATTTACCTATAATGTTTTTTATCGTTATCAGATACATTGTAAGTTAATAAAAATGTGTTTATTGAATTCGCGCATTTCTAATATTTCCCTGATTAACAAATTTAAACATATCGGATGTCAATACTACCTCGACGACCTTTTATTAGTTGAATTCTCTTATCGTCGCCGCCGCCGCGAAATCGTCGTCGGCTAGGCTCGGCTAGGCTCGACTAACGTAGCGCGCGAAACGGGTTCGAGGTTCGAATCCCCCGACCGCGCGCGACACACCGGTCGCTTTTTTCACCTCGGGCAAAAATACGTCAAAACAAAAAGGCACTAACGCAAAAACTACCCCTAGCGGGGCGAAATTGCCAAAAAGGCACTAACGCGAAAACTACCCCCTACCCCCCATTAAGGGTGACATCTGGCGATCGAAACCTGAGCTCTTAATGGGCGGCGACATCTCTCGTAGAATGGTCAAACTATTTTTTTTTTTTCGGTTGCTTGGGAATCTGTAAATTTGCAATCACAAAATCTCCCCCGGGGGACGGGGGATGGTGAAGTCACGAATAATAACTACTCCTGTCATTTTATACCATAAATCACAATGTTCACATGCTATTCTTTACATAATCAATATTTATTTTTTCCTATTCAGTACCAATTAATGCACCTTTAATACGGTTAAATGTATAAATTTCTTGTCATCCTCCTTTATAAATAATATAATTTTGGCGTCTAGTTGAGCAGACAACTAGGGAACTGAAGTATTGATGTTTTCTGGCTGAAATGAAAGTCGCAGCAGTAGAGCATCAGATAAGATACATTTTATTTGTTTTTTTTAATCAATAAAGTCCCTTATTCTTTTTCTTATTATTATTATTATTATCATTATTATCATTAATAATTAAGTATATAATAAGGGATTTCATAAAATGTATATTTAAATATATTGTAATTTATAAAGATATAGAACTTCAGTGGTAGCTTTTTTAATTATATTTTTAGTTTTGGTCACTAAAACTTTTACTGCATTGATATTTGTTGTGTTGAATTTTGCAGCCAATTATGTGAACTAAAAGTGACTAAATAGACACATGGATACTTACTACCCAAGAACTAACGGTCGTAGAAAAAGTACAGTATGCAACACGTTGGGCAAACCATTTAAGTCACTCGCTTATTAAACACTCGCTCCGCTGCGGCCCGCTCGTGTCAAATATATTTTTTTAAATTTTATTTCAGACTACACTTGGCAAATTAGTTGCATTAGTTGCACTGCACCAACTAAAAATTAGTCGATTTTTTATTGCTTAGTCCCACGTTTCATCCAGTCAAAAATACTGACTGAATCCTTCTGTAGTTCTAGCTTAAGCCTACTAGTGCTAGCAATTAAAAAATGGAAACTTTCAAACCTTATCTAAAGCTAGTTTTTTCTCTCACAGTCTCCGACACATCAACATATTTCCTTCAAGTTTTATTAGGTTATTTTTAGTTAAGTCATATGTGAAGATATCAGTGAAAGCTCTCCAGAATTTGCGGCTCTTCCCACTACCTAAGAACTAATTGAATTTTGGGGATCTGAGGTTCAGTGTATCCGTTGCTTCCGTTGCTAATAGAATGGCCATTTTTGATATACCAAATTTTAATCTATGATCTGTTCTGCAACGTAACTTGATTGCCAGGCGGAAATTTGCATCAGGTCCTAACTTTTTAGTTGCCATTGTCTCAAAATGTTCCATGTGTTTCATCTGTTGATTCCTATTTGAGCATTTACCGAATATTATTATTACACGTTCGCTATGATGAGACACATTAAAGCTCAGTCGGTTAGCCGTTCATTGGGCTTTTAAACCGTCAGGGTATTAAACGTATTATGAAAAGTGAAAAAAAATTCTTTAAAGAAAATAAAAACCGTTTTGACATAACTCCGAAGTAATGTATAGTTAGGCGAGCATTGGGCAGCCTAAGATTAAGTAGAGTGAGTTGTGAATAACTTTCGTAGTCTACCAAACGAAATTTTCACCTAACATAAGTTATGGTGCCACCGAAAAATGTTGGTGCACATTGAACACATATTTACTGGATGCGTGTGCCTCAGCGGAGTTGAGAACGGCAACAATGCAATTTTTCCTTCTTTTTGTTTGTTTGAATTTAACCTATGCGTATATATGTTCCCAATCCAAGTATATTGTATGTACGCCGCTCTGGAGTAACCACTTCGGTAAATTTGCGTACCTCAAAAATAGACATTCAATCACGGAAATTTCCAATATATTGCGTGCCTCCACAAAAGATCCGACGTAGAGAACATCTGCATCGTGAGAAAGCAATCATAGACCATTATAATGCACACAGTTCGATGAAAGCATCATCAGCGGCTGTGCATGTTTCGCAAATATGTAACCGGAATGGAACAAATTGACATATCCACCTGCTGCGCCGCATGTGTAAATGACAAGGTTGACGCGAAATTTCGGTTTAATTTATACCGAAAATATTCGATAGCACGTGCGTTTCAATCTATCAATTTCTCTTTTATTGGTAAGCGGCAAGCAAACAAACGAGTATCGACTTGCGTGGAGCTATCTAATCATTTCCTCTTCATCTAAGGTTGTTTAAAGATTGGGTAGTACTCGTTGTAACCCGAATATTGAAAATTCACCAATTGCTGTTAAGGTAAGGTGGGGTGAGAGCGCACCAAAAAATTAATAAGTGAATTTTTAAATTCATTAAGTGTATGATATTATTGTCATGGGATTGTCTGCTTATGAAAGTAAACCCGCTATAGTATGGTTCGTTGACCAAGGTCAATAAAAATTAGAAAAAGTTGTTACATTCCAATTTCGACCTTACGTCATATTTTCAGTAAAAAATTACCTATGTATTTGGGTCTTATTAGTTATACGACGCTTCTCGTGCTAACCCCATTATAGTGTGTTTGGTACTTTCCTTCAAATTAATCTTACTTTATGTTTTTAATTGCTTTCTTCTTTCTCTCCACTTGGAGCCAGCCAGACCAGACGCGGAGTAAAACCCGGAAGAATTTACAACACACATATAAGACCCGTGGAAGCCTAAAACAAAACAAAACAAAACATATATATATATATATATATATATATATATATATATATATATATATATATATATATATATATATATATATATATATATATATATATATATATATATATATATATATATATATATATATATATATATTCGCTTGTTGAACTCCGACTGGAATCCTGCAGACGTTTCGCCGTTATATATATATATATATATATATATATATATATATATATATATATATATATATATATATATATATATATATATATAAAATTTGCACACACCTAGACATCTGTTACAACCTGCTCGCGGCTTACTTCAGTGTTCCTAAATATTAAAATTTTCTAATTTAAATTTTCAAAAAAAAAAACGCGGCAAAATTAACCATTTTCCAAATACCAAAATGTTTAATTTTTTGGTGCCAAGTACGCCCCATGATTTCGAGGCAAGTGCGTTTTCTCCAATAATTTAGCGTAAAAGTACCGAACTATAAACGAAGCAAGAGCAATCATCTCAATGAAATGTTTTCTTTCAAACAAAATTAACACAAAACTGGCCAAAAAAAAATACAGGAGCTATAAACTTTTTAAATTTTATTAGCAAACATGGAAACTCAAGAAATTAACAGAAAAATGTTTGAAAATCTTAGGAAAATCTTGGGAAAATCAACATATGAAAGTGTAACAAAACAAAAATATTAAACTGTAGCTACTGGAATAGCTTTATTTCATGAAAAATTCTTTCCACCCTTTCTACAATTCAGATACGTCTACAGCACTTGGGAAAATATACTTTTGATTATCGCCGTATGGCACCAGTTTGGGTTGTTCTAGTTTTTGAATAGTATCGGACAATTAAATTGAACATTTGTCTTTTTCTTCTAGCCTGAATTCCCACGGTTTTCGCATTTTACGTAAACGTAAAACGTTTTGGATTTTATTAAAATTGGTTTCCCGAGTTGCAGAAAAATTCTCTTCAATAAATGATGGTCAACTTCAGGATCTTCACCCTCTGACATTTCATCAAATTCTGTTATTCTATTCTCACTATGTTCGCTTTTCCAAGATTCAAGATTGCTTTCTTCCGATTTGCCTTTACTTTTGACATCAGTTTTCTCTAGTAATTCTAAAACATCTTTGTTTGTTATTACTTCTGCCTCTATACAAACACGTTTTCTGGGTTTCTTTGATGAAACCTGATCTCGTTTCAACGATTTCACCAAAAGTTCTTCAAATCCGACTTTATCTTGAAGCAAAATGTAAAAAAATACTTTCATTTAATATATGTTCATCTTGTTCTTTTATGGTGGACGTCAAAGAAACCGACGGGTCGGAGCAAAAACTGCTGTCATCCATGTTGCAAATCTGACAAGGTCTGTCTTTACGATTTTTTCTATTAAGTCAAAGTAATCGGTAATCAAAAATGGATCCATGTTCTTTTTCCTGCGGTGTTTTAATCTATAGATTGTGTCAACGTTTGAAGTTTAAAAACCAGTCTTCTCCTAGAGTTTTTATCTGATTTATTTGAACTGTAACAGGTCTATTCTGGTTAAACCGAATACCGATTTATCCAAGAGGCGAAAACAACCAGCAAATGACTTCTCTTGTTCATAACTAAGGTCTGTTTTTCAACCGTATGTACTGCTCCTTTGGCGCCATCGACCTTTAACATGATCTCTAATTGTATTTATAGGGATATTGTATACCGCGCTTGCGCCGTATGCCGTCATAGTACCATTTCTTACGTAATTCACGACTAACTTAAGGGTTTCTTTCAGCAGAATATCCAGCTCCCCGTTTACTGTTACGGATATAATTTCGTACAATGATGAATGCTAAAAAAATCATTGTGTCAGTGCTGCAAGGACGCACTTGTCCCTTAGAATTTGGCTGCACTTGAACCACTAAATAAAATTGACGGGGCAAGAGCATCATATCAACAAAAACAACAGTTTATGTTAGCAACTGCGAAAATACATCTTAGACTACACAAACCACTCAAACTTAATATACGTACTCACCAAAAATTGCGAATTAAAGATGCACAAATTCACTGATGTTTACACATTTTTAAAAGAAAATCCCAACTCGAGTATAAATTTCAAATGCGTAATTAAATTGAGGAACGCGTCACTAACACAACGGAAGACACAAATGGCCAGTAGTGATTGGGTTATGTTGGGCGGATTATTTAGAGACAGTTTTCATAGATGGCAGCACTATTCGCTACGAAACTTGAATAAAAATTGAAAATACTGCACTTGCCCCAAAAATGCTCTTACCCCACCTTAACGAATTGCTAAGGGTTGAACGGGGTGTTCCATCGGGAACTTCGTCGGTCTGTTATGGGTAAACTATAAGTAGAGAAAATTTTGGAAATAAACTAACGTTGATGGGGCTAAAATATTTTCAAGATAGCGGAATATCCGGAATATATTTACTCTCTTACATAACCCGGAAAATTTTGGACATATTTCATATACATACATAATATTCATGTATAAATAAACTTAAACGTTTCTGAGGTATTGATCATTTTATGTCCGAACAATATCTATAAATTTTTCCCATACAGAATGCTTTAAAATTTTACTCAATTAACATAACCTTTAGAAAATGGTCTGTCGAATAAATTTAGCTACTAATTTCGATTATTGATAATACAGAATGTTGAAAATTGATAATTAATATGAAAGTGGGGAAAATATTTTTTCTACTCCCGTTTGTTTCACACCGATCTAGCATGCCGGAAGCGTCAGTTTACCACGTCAGTTCCGCAGTTACCGCAAGGGTTTGGGAGCACTCGGATGTTTTCGGAGATATTTCCCACGCCTTGAATTTGTGACGGTCATTTCATGTCAATGTATTCGTGTTGTTTTACGAAAATGTACCCAAGAACTAACGGTCGTAGAAAAAGTATAATATGCAACATGTTCGGTAAACTTTCTAAGTCACTCGTTTATTAAACACTCGCTGTGCTGCGCTCCGCTCGTGTCAAATAAGCTCGTGAGTCAAATGCTGTTTACCGCACTTGTTGCATAATATACTATTTCTACCGATGATTATATTAATTTGATCATTTTACAAAAACACACAAGAGATATGTGAGTTGAAAACTCGCCTCCGCATAAGACATGATTCGATTTTTATTTTGTTTACTTCTGATTTTAGATTTAGAAAGAAATTTCTGTTTGAAACCAATCCATTGCAGTATGATTAACATTTCCATGGATAACCAAGTAGTAGCATTCCATTTTTTTTTAATAAACATTAATTTTGTTGCAATGAAAAATAAACAAATAGGAAATTTTTAAACAAGAAATAATTATGAACTACAACCCTAACACTATCTTGAAAATATTGGAGCTTTTTCTCACACACAGGACAGCCGAAGTTCCCAGTGGGCATTCTGTATATTGTTACACCTGGATAACATACAAGGAGTACCGTTTAAAAAATTAAATAAAAAGCTTTAATAATTGCTCTATAATTAAAATGCCTATATTTTTCTAAAGCACGCCACTGGATTCTACATAACTATTAATAAACTATTAATAGAAAATTATCCACATAAATAACCGAGTGATAAGTGATAATACAAACCCAGGAATTTTTTGAAGTACTCTTTATTTGCTAACAATCTAGTTATCGTAGATCTGATCGCCATTAAACAAATAATTAAAAAAGAGAACAGAACACATATATCAGTTTTTTGTATAACTCACCATTCAGGCTATTGTAAAGATGTTTTAATTATTATTATACACCGCAATATCAGCCAAAAAAAGCACACTTGACTGCCCAAATCCCACCGACTTAAGTGTCTTTAGACGGATACTTGGTCATGGTATAAAAACTTGTTTCCAAATTATTGCATATCGCAATATAGCGTACAAGTATTTCATTGCAAAGCCTACAAAAGGCTGCTTTAGTAAATTCATTTTTTCTTGGGCTTTATAGTCTTCACTGTCTCCACACTACTACCATCAATATTATTTTTTCAACACAATGTGCACGAGGAGCTTAGATAAATTAAAGCTTATTGAGCCTCCACGCGTACACAAGAAAATCATTAAATCCTAATACCGTTTTTCGCTCCCTTCACGAATTTTTTCCCGTGCCCCGACTGTGAAAGATCAGAATCTTGGAAATTGGCTTTTTGCTGATGAACACCGTATTGATGCAACGAAAAGGGCCCGCCGTTGTCGTAGGCTTACATAAAGTAACAACGAATAAGAAAACCGGATTGAGGGGTCGCGACCAAATTTTCGGCAGTCATGCCCCTATTGCGGATGTTCAAGATGAATTATCGACAAGGCATCGCGTTTGCGGGTTTATTCGGGAGAGACATTTCCAATTAATTCCCGTAATTCTATGATACAGCATCACGATATACCGAATGTCGGAATTTCTCTACTAACTTGTGTCTTTTTTGCATCAGATTCCTAATCCCAAATAGCGTTCCAAAGAGAAATCTTGTACAAAATAACAAGACTTTTCATTTTGCCCCCAACAGTTTTGGTTAGTTCCTTGATTTAATTTTCACTCACTTAAACTTAATTGCGACTTCATATAAATAACTTAATAACCCATTATAAATGAGATTCTTAAAAAAAGGACAGACTGTGAATTAACAATTAAGGAAATTAATTAATATAATAAACTCTCAATTAATAGATAACAACAAACACAGAAATTTCTCAAATGTCACTAGTGAAAACTATCAAAAATAAAGCTTATGAAAGTAACATAATATTTACACGTGTAGATAAAGTGGAGAGAGTCATAGCTATCAATCTCCCAGAATATATTTCAAAAACCAACAATTTTCTTAAACCAGAACTTTTCCAATGTATCAAACACGATCCTACCGAGTTATACCAAAGTCAAGGAAGTAATTAATAACTCTACACTATTTATTGACAAATACATATATTTTTTAACAATTATGAATCCACAACCGCCGAAATTATGTTCCTTCGTTAAATTACATAAGCAAGATATGCCCATTAGATCAGTCGTATCTTATGTAACAGCTGGAGCAGTTAAACTCTCAACAAAGTTAATAAATATTTGAAAGTTCCACACAGATTTTAAACAAAAATTTGCAATATAAACTTCTTTTGAATTAATCGACAAAATTAAATATATCAAAATCACTTCTAACGCAACACTATTTTCTTTTGATGTACAAAACTTATTTCCTAGTATTCGATCTATGGATGTGATAGATTTAGTAGATTTCACCCTGACTCGGGAACAGGTTAACCCATTGGTGAAACAAGATTTATTAGATTGCTTAATAGTATCTTTAGACCAAAATTATTTTAAATTTAATGGACAGATTTACATCTCTAAGGAAGGTTTGATTATGGGAAACCCACTTAGTCCTTTGTTAGCCCAGATTTTTTTGGATAATTTGGAAAATATCATACTAGAACATCCATTAAGTAAAAGTTTTCTATGGTGGTATAGATACGTGGATGATGTCTTTGCTTGCTTTGTTGGAACGGACAGACAATTGAATTCTATTCTAAATTACATTAACTCATTACATAATCGTATAAAATTCATTATCGAGATTGAACAGGAAAACTCTATTAATTTTATAGACTTAATTATTACGAAAACGCAAAACAAATGAGATTTTTCCATTTACCATAAACCTTCACACACGGACACAGTCATACATAACAGCAACACAATAGGAAAATTTTTAAAAAACAATAAAACGAAATGTCCAAAATCTCAAAAATCAGGTGTCTACAGGTTGAAATGCGGATCTTGTCCTAAAATTTATATTGGAAAGACAGGTAGATCCTTCAAGAAACGCAATAACGAACATAAAAGAGCGTTTGAAAACAATAGTGAAGATTCTAATTATGCTACACACTTAAACATGAAAAAATATATATATTTGACATACGGCCACAAAAAGTAGAAAATTTAATTTATTGGAAGCCATGGAGAATAACAAAATGAGACATTCAAATTGCATTGCTTAACTATCAATTAGATTTAAATACCTCTCCATTATTAAACTTAAATTCTCACAACATTAATTAATGTTTTAATGTCATTTTTCGGTACGTATAGGAGCAGGTAGTTTGTAAATATTACATTTGATAAAGACACGGTGTTATCGAAACAATTTTCATGTGAAAATATATAATTTAATCAAGTAAAAGCCACCTCAGTTCAATCATTCTTAAAAAGCCGTTTTTTTTTAGAGACTAAGCGATTCCCAGGGAAGGATTATGTGAACCTTTTTGTTGGATGTTCAATCGACAGGTAACGCATTTTTTGGAAACTAGTTTATTAATGGCAGAGAGTGATGAAATGCAAATTTGCAATGACAGCGCTCATTGTTTCAGGGTGGACAATTTAATAATATCGTCAAGTTGAGATAAATTGCAATTATAGTTTTCCTTATTTCAATTTTTAAGATCTATACCACTAGCATAGTTCTTAAATTAGGCTAATATTAATTTGCAAACATTGGAAAGATCAGTTTGGTGAATGACAATAATATAAAAAAAGCCGTTACTTCTGGTAGTTTATTAGAATAATATTGCAATCATAACTTTGCATGATCATTATTATCGAAATGAGCAGATAATTGTGATATCAATTATTCTAAGACGTTTCGCCAATCTTCCTGTCGGTTTCTTCAGAGCAAAATTTCAGAGAAAAAGTTTTATTCGATAAAACTAAAATTCTTGCATGTAATCAGTTCTTTTACCAACGAAAAATCCGAGAGTCTATAGAAATATATAAACAACCTAACAATCTTAACCGCGACTCAGGTCTCTACCTGTCATCAATTTGGGAATCAGTCATCCGAGACGGTGTTTATACCCCTCATATATAAACAGGTATAGGGTAAAATACGAGCCAGTTTCAGTCAAGCTCTGAAGAAGCCAACAGAATGATTGGCGAGACGTCAGCAATTTCGACTCAGGAAAAACCGACGCAGAAGTTTTGTAAAAAGTATTACGACGCAGAAGTTTCTTTGAAAAATTATTCTAAGATTAAGTAAATAAAAACTTATATAGAATCAAAAATAATATTAAAGTAGAAAAATTATAATGAACACTATTATTTAAAAAAATATATATATTTAAAACACTGCTTCAATTGCAAATTTTAATCATCATGTTCAGAGTAGTCAGAGGAACGTTGGAATCGAGAAACATAATAAGCGATTCCACAATGTCAGCTTCCCCCATTTTTCGTCCTATTTCAAATGAGCGAAAGAATTAATCTACTTTTTAGTACGAACTGTGCAAGAAGGATTTAACATTTCTTATTTTAAAATTGGTGTTATGCCTTGCTACAAACGCAAATAACAAATTCCATGCAAATACATGATGTCATTTTTTTCTCCAAGAAGGCGTGTTTTTTTTCTCAAATTTTCTTGAGTTGCAGCTAATATTATCCAGATGCACGAGAGAAAAATCTAACATTTGCAATTTATGTACCTAATTATTAAATTTGTACCTTTTGCCTAGTGGAGCATCCTTCCTGGAAACTTCCATCGTGCTTTTTAAATTCAAACTAAACGAGTGCACTATTTTTTGAATCTTTCCATCCTTATTCACTACAGCTTCTTTTTTTTCTGTGCTTATTTTTGTTGACCTTATGGGGACGCGTTTATCCTGCATAATCATATTGCTGACTCTCACACTCCAGTCATCCAGTTCAGTTTGGTAGCCAAGAAGCTTCGAACCCATTGAGTAAGAAGATTTTCTCATTTTTAGAAATCGAAGTTTTTCTAATCATTTTCAAGAACGAACTTTGCCAACAACTACCGGGAAGTAACTACAATACTAATTTTAAACACTAAGCACAGATATGTCAACTATCTGTCTATGTACTACATGCAGGACCCATGATTGGTACAATACCATGCATATGGAATACGGCTAAGACTAATAAGTTTTGCAATACAATATTGATTTATAACCCAGGAGGAATCCAAAAAATTTGCAAATAGTGTAATAGAGGATAACTACTTTAATTTGTATTAACTCAGTATAGTTTCCAAAACCACTAGACTTCTCAGATTCATCAGGTTACTTATGACTAGTATCCTGATTTTTTGAATTTTTTTCTACTTAAACTTCATCGTGACTGTGCGGAACGTTTGTATGACCTTTCGTGGGTTATCATTGATGGTTATATATACTATGACACACTCTATAACTTTTAAACAGTTTAAAGTAATGATTTAAATATTTTGGGTGGACTAATATGCTCATACACCCTAATTGCAAACATCATTTAATATAATAAACTAATGAACTATTCCTGTTCAAATACCATAACAGTGGGGACATACACTTTTTGAAACACTCGTGTTTTTTTTTTGACCCAACATTTTGCAAACCTGTATAAAAATAAGCTCATAGGAATTGTGTCCAAGACAAAGATGTCGATAATAGGAACATTGAAAACCATAAAAGATACGAAGCTGGTTAAATCAGAAAAAAGTTGCAATAATTGAAGCTTCACTTCACTTCCATCACTTTTTTTAGTATAATTTAAAGAGATACAAAAAAATCAAGGTCACTTTCTCATTACCACTTTTTGGCCTCTAAAATATAAAATTGAATGTTTTGATGTAGTGGACTAGATTAGATTCAAGATTGTGAGTGCCATCAATCTGCCTGTCCATCATTGTGATCCAGAGGATCTATTGTGATACTCTCGAAAGTTGTAGATCGTTATCCATGTTGGTCTCTCTGACTAGACTTCACAAGTTGCTTGATGTAACTCATTGCCTTGATTTACCCAGCAGATGGAAACGCACTTTTGATAGACCTCCACACTGCCTTAATATGCGTATGCTGTTTCCTCCTCTGCTTGGCAGAATGTACATTCAGTGCTCCCATTAAGCTCAGATGTCTCTTAAGCAGGCAGTGGCCCCTCAATAGATCTTCCATTATTCTAAAGGCCTTTCTTTTGGGTCTTCTGTAACTTTGCCTGTCTTCATCCTAGTGTGTTTCTGGATTCTCTTCCCATCCATTATGTGATAGCTGATTTCGCAACAGGTTTAGCCATCTGACAGAAGTGTTCTGGTCCGATCATACACCTTCGTATTCTACTTCGTCGGCATTTTACTTAACTTTTTGGTTTTAGTGCGTTGGTGTCCATCCATGACAACGTCACTTTATTCTCACTGTTGCTGGATATTATTACTAATCTTTTTCAATTATATTTCTCTTTCACAATCTTCTGTTGCGGTGATCACAGTTTGGAACTTGTTAAAGTACCAATTGGAATAAAAAATTTTGTTTTCGTCCTGGGTTCATATATAATAATAATAATACATTTATTCTGCAATGTTCAATTTACAATAAAATTAAATAGCAGTAAACCACATAAATTGCAAAGAAGGAGATGTAACAAATTAAAATTGTTCCAATTTCAACCCCTATAAAATAAAATATAGCAACTATTTTGAAATTATTAGTTAGCATGAGATAACTATGGCAAAAAAAGAAAATGTGTACGTGTATATAAAAATTAAAAATTGGATAGAAAATTTTAGGACTAAACTAACTCGAAAGTCACTTGCAATTTGCTTGTTGGCTGAACACTTCTTGTCTTATTTTATTTTATTTTTTTGATGGCGATAAGACTTTTAAAGAGAGAGGAACGGTATTGTAAAGTTTGTAAACGTATGGTGGTGAAGAGATAAGACCCCTAAAACTAAGTTTTAATCTGGGAACATCTGTCCGATATGTTATTATACTTGTCAAGTAAGGAGGACTGTTATTAAAAATAATGTTGTAAAAAAATACTAAGGAGTGTAGTCTACGCCTATTCTGCATATTCAACCACTTCGCATCCTGTAGTTTCCAGAATATTGCAGCTCCGACTCCTTTTTTGGTTTTTGAGTAGTCTATGCACCACCAGAGTATTATTATTGGCGGCCATTACAACTACGACGTTTCGTTTCGGCCAAATCACCATTAAGTTTATTTTTTCATATAGTTCATAAGAAACGATGTACGACATTCTACATTGTTTAATTCACAATAAAAGGGTTTTTATTAAATTTTCAATGTTTTTTGGTGTGGTAGGTGTTGACATGGTGGCGTCGATGTAATGCCAAATAGTATATTTATTATGCGACAAGTGTAGTAAACGGTATTTGAGTCACGAGTTTATTTGGCACCGGCGGGTCTAATATTGAATAAACCAGTGACTTAAAGACTTTAATAAACTAACTGAGGGTTAACTGAAAAGACTAGTTCGTGAAGCCTTTCAAAACATTATAACTGATATGCTGATAAATGTTTTAAATTCAACAGTTACACGGTGTTTCTTGTGTTTGAAAAATAATGGTTATTTGTTTAAATATCCTTCATAATTTGATTCTATTTTGTAGCAAATTCTTCTTAGGTAATTTGCTTAATTAAATAATTAAATTAACATCATTTTATCTTATTTTTTAATTTATCATATCAAATTGAGATTTAAACAATGCTGACCCATATTGTTGTAATCGTAGAAAAAATGCTATGGTGTAGTTTTTTCACGGACTATATGGAAAAATAAATTTGATGATGATTTCGTCGAAATGAAACGTCGTACTTCAAATCTCTCAGTCTATCTTGCAGAGCTCAAAAAGTGGCAAAGAGAAAGTGACTTTCATTTTTTTATATCTCTCTTGGCAAATAAAAAAAAAAGAAAGTCGAAATCGCCAAATTTCGTTTTCTTGTCGTTTCTTCAGAACTAATAGCTATTTTTTGTTTTTTGTTAACCTTTAAATTTCGCAACTTTTATCTAATTAAACCATCGCGTCTCTTATGATTTCTATTAATTATCTTGGACACATTGTTTAACAAACTCAACCATTCAAATATTCATAATTTTTCAAAATTCTAATTGTTCCGACTGCCGTAAAAAACAGCCTGTTAGTTCCTTTTCGCTGAATGAACTGCGTTTCAAGTTTTCCGTTTCTTGTAAATTGGTTGTATTTTATGATATTCCAAATCCTTTCCAATTCCAATCCAAATTGGTACAAAAAGAAATCATTTCTTTTGCAAATAGTTATTATTTAAGCTTATTTTGACAAATTTATGCAAAACAATTTTTTTTGAACTGAGGTGGCTTTTACTTGATGAAAATCCATTTAACAAAATAAGTAAGAACTAAAAAAAAGTTCAGATTTTCACGAAATTATATATATTCATATGACAACACCGTGTATTTATTTTTTTTAATTATTATTTTAATTGTGTATGGTAAATTTTAAAACAACGTACTACGCAGTTTCTTTTCTGACTTTTTTTGCCCGTGCTGTCTTTTCTTTAACAACACACAGCACAATTTCTATAAGGTACAGCCTTCTTTTCAGTTTGAGGAAAAAAGTCAGGAAAATATAGTTCCTTTAGTCGTAATGGTCCATATGT
This sequence comes from Cylas formicarius, assembly GCF_029955315.1. Lineage (NCBI taxonomy): Eukaryota > Metazoa > Arthropoda > Insecta > Coleoptera > Brentidae > Cylas > Cylas formicarius. Next base: position 22,733,724 of record NW_026844352.1, on the reverse strand, counting down.
CTTTGTCGCCCTGCCTTCTTGACGTTTGCACTCAAGCGATATTTTTCTATCATTTATTCCATCAGTTTTGTTCTGTATTCCAAATTATCCATCACTCCCCCATTCTTTTTGTTCAAAATAAGAGAGAAGAAAATAGAAAAATCAAATAAATGCGTAATTATTTTTTAATATTTCCCCCCCGTTTTTTAGTTAGTTGATAGTCATGTAAGTGTTGATCTAATCTATCGAGGCCTGATATGGTGTAATTGTGTAACTTATTTGGGTTTCTGTCAGTCATTATCAGAAAAATGTATTTTTTTTTTATGTATGAATATCGACGTAAAGACATTAGTTTTGGAAATATTGGAATAGCAAAAATGTCTTTAGTTGTCCGGTACATTCTTTCTTCTGTTTTTTTAGTATTCCTTGAATTATATCTATACATAAAAATATTTGCTTTTCTTCTGTTTTTATAATCAATCGAACATCAGATGATCTTCGTGATTATTGTTCTGGATAGCCAGTAGGTTAGGTGACCAATAAGTTTATCAATTCATTATCAAAAAATAATTGGAAATAATCCAAAACTGCAAAATAATCTGCATTAAATGTACAATCTGGGACACCAATAAGCTGGAAACGTGGTGAATGGTCATCATGAATTTTCATCATCTTCGCTTTCCTCCGGATACGATTCTACATCACTATCGTCACTTCCACTTTCTAATAAATTAATAATACAAAAATAAAATTTAAAAAAATCTTACCTGAGATAAAATATATTATATCGTTATACTAGCGTAAAACTTATTCTAGAATGATAATGTGAGTCATAAACATCTGGCTCTAGTCTTAGTATAAGCAAACGCCAATTCCGAGAATGCCAATAATCACCATCCCACGTGACGTGACGGAGGTGTGCATTATGTTTTAATATGGAAACTAAACATATTTTTAAAATTTTATAAAGATTAATTAACAATTGTTAACAAATATGAATTTGTCCAACGTTCATTCAACAATCAACAGGCTAACGCCCAATAACAGATTACAATCAATCAACAGTTAGCAAACAAAAAAAAGAGAACACTGGTACTTCTTAATAGTTAATTAGACTATAAGTTATGGAATAACAGTAAATTGGTAAACAACAGTATAGAAAAAAGAAATATGAGCAGATACAGCGATATTAGAGTTTGTTTAATATTATAGTTCGAAAGTTGCAGAAACCAATTTGAAAATTGTCCACATCATGCAATTCACTATTTATTAAGTTACACATTCTGTACAATATATTATTTTGCCCTAGATTAGTGTAAGTTCTAGGAAGTTCAAAAGTGATATTATTCCTTGTTAAATATGTAGGCACAATAAATCTCAATTCACTAATTAGAAAAGAACAATCTATTCTGCTCCAAACCAGTTTATGCAAAAATATTGCTTCAGCAATTTTCCTTCTTTTTCAAGTGTGCAAACACTAAACTCCTCAGTCAAAACGACATAGGGTACATCAAAATAATAAATATACTTCTTATAATGAAGATACTTCAAAAATTTCTTCTGAATCTTTTCTAATTCATCTTTATATACAGAATAGTACGGACTCTAGATATTCGAACAATATTCGAGAATAATCCTAACATATGCATTATAGAATAGATTCAGCGTTTCCTAATTCTGAATACCGGAAGAATTTCGAACCACAAAGTCTAGCATTTTGTAACCTTTTCTGGTTATGCTGTCTATATATTTATTAAATTTTAATCCGGAATGAAAAAGTACACATAATTACTTCCCTTTTATATTGATACATGACAGAACTTGATCTTCTGCTAAATGTCATGACACATTTGCTGATTTTGAAATTTAGTTTATTTGTTTCTGACCATTTGATTACTTCATTTGCAGCAATTCACAGTCAAAATAATTTATAATCATCGGCAAAAAGAAAATCAAGTGAATTTGCTGCAGATTGTGGCATGTCATTGATCAAAATATCAAAGAAGAGTGGTCTAAGGTTCGAACCCTGGGGTACCCCCCGAGCGAGCTGCAAAGGGCTCCGAAGAGGCACCCCTGTAAACCATATATTGTTTCCGGGAGCTTAAATATGAACTTGAGATCCCCCGAGAGACCAAACCCCGCAAACTTCCGCAGAAGAACATCATGGCACACACGGTCAAATACTTTAGCAAAATCAGTGTATACTACATCGATCTGGATATTCGCGTCTAGAGCCGAGTTAACGTATTAAGTAAAGGACGCTAAATTTGTCACAATGGATCTTTTCGTAATGAAGCTATGCTGCTCCTTCGCAAGCACCGGTCTGACATGAGCATATATTTTTTATACAAGATCGTTTCAAATATTTTAATTGGCGCGCATATCAAAGCGATAGGGCGGAACTCTTTTATATTATTATGCTTGTTACTCTTGGGTATTGGACAGATTTTGGAAATTTTCCCGATATCCTGATATGTTTGAGTTTTTAAAAAAGGATCTCTAGGGGTCTCACCAAAAGCTCCCTGCAAGCTTTAAAAATATAGGTTGGAATATTTTTTAGTCCACATGATTTTTTAGACTTTGGCGGACTTGAAATATTTGGAAAATCATATTTCTATATTAACCGAGACCCATACAGGCTGTAATATTTCTGACAGTCTGCTGGTAAACGTTGCCCATATACGTCACGGAGGTTAGCATTAAACGCTTAATCCACCGCCATTTGCTTTCTGTTTTTAATGGCAAGTAAACATAAACAATTCTGGGTGGCAATCAATTAGAGAAAACTGCGCATCGCTTCATAATAAAAAGTAAGATCAAACAAAAAGAGTTGGTAGGTCGAAGACAGAATTCATGGCTGAAAGGCAATGGTTGGGATAGAAGTCATAGTCAACATAGCCATTTGGAACACCAACCTTCGTAGGGAGATGGAGAAAAAGCAAACACAAATCTGTGATTCTGGGATTTTTTTGCTGTGCACATTATTAGTTAAATTTATTTAGTGACCTTCTGATATCCACATTCAATGGGTCATTGAATTTACTTTTACGCGTGGTTTAGTGAAAAATTTGTAAATTAGATGACGCAGAAACAGAGAGAAAGCGAACAATGTTTTCGACTTGACAATTTTCTATTCTCGCTAGTTGCGGGAGTTTCCGGGAGGACAAAACTCGAATTGGTATGAGGATTTCGTTTGCATACAAACTCGAAAAGTTTGGCGGGAATCTTATACGTCTCCGCTGCCGACATCTGCAAGGAAGAAGGAAATCAAGGCTGGCGTTTCGGATTACCTGCTGTGTACTTTTTAATTATTTAAATAGACGGTTTATTCTTTTGCATTAAACATGTCTCTGCGAAACGGCGATGATACGACGCTTAGTTCTCCCATTTTTCCTGTCTGTTTGCGATTTGTCCCTCAACCGGAAAGGAAAATCTGAATTAGCTGCAATATACAGGATGTAACAAAGAGATTATATCTTTAATTTTTTAAAGAAACTTCCACAGGCTACTGTAATACTTTTTACAAAACTTCTGGATTACTCCTGCGTCGGTTTTTGCTGTGTCTAACTTCCTGACGTTTCGTCAATCATCCTGTTGGCGTCTTCAGAGCTTGACTGAAATTGGCTCGTATTTTACTCTGTACCTGCTTATATATTGTTTGAGGGAGGCGGATCTAAATGAGGGACATAAACACCGTGTCGGATGACTGATTGCCATATTGGTGACAGATAAAGACCTGAGGCGCGGTTAAGATTCTAAGGTTGTTGATAGATTTCTATAGACTCTCGGATTTTTCGTTGGTAGAAGAATTGATTACATGCAAGAATGTTAGTTTTATCAAATAAAATTTTATGTCCGGTTCCGTGATTGTGTTCGCCAACAGCTGATGAGTTTATTTGTCTTAGTCATAAGGCTCTTTCGTGTTTTTTGAGCCTAGTTGATATTTTTCGTCCGGTCTCTCAAACGTATCCTTCGCCACTGGCATCTCAAATGAAATTTTGTCCTTGACGAATCGAAGATGTTGAGAGATTTTTGAGACAAGTGGTAAATCTGGTTTTGACGTTTTATTTTTTTAGAATATAAGGAAGGACAACAGTCGCAAGTGTGGGATTGCTTTCGGATTTATTGGTATTGGAAGGTTGTGGTGAAGTGTATTTTTTGATGGTACGTTTAATATCTCTAATGTGAAAATTATTAGAGAGAAGAGCAGAAGTAAGGTGTTTTAGTTCTGAGTTCAGTGACTAGGGCTTAGATAGTTTTACGGCTCTGTAAACAAGAGAGCTGATAACCGTTGACTTTTAGGGCGCATGGTGTATGTGCGTAGTTTTTCCGTAAACACAATGACCCAATGTTGGGTCTGATTTTCTATTGATAAGAATATCGAAGAATGGAAGGTTATTATTAGTTCCCAACTCAATGTACAACGTTTGTTAGGGTGTATAGAGTTTAAATGTCTAAGAAAATCTACTACGGTTTCATGATCCGAGCGAGCCAGTTTCAGTCAAGCTCTGAAGAAGCCAACAGGATGATTGGCGAAACGTCAGCAAGTTCGACTCAGCAAAAACCGACGCAGGAGGAATCCAGAAGTTTTGTAAAAATGTAAGAGATTATATCGGTTACTTTATTTTCAATTGAGGCAGAAAATGTGATGAATAAACAAACTTCTTTTGAGATCTGGAATACATATAGACGTTTCTTGGTAAAATATCACGCGAAAGAAAAATGTAAATATAAAAGTGTCAATCACAATCTATGTATAATAATATTTGAATCGTTGAATTATTGCCGCTCTAAGAATATCCTTTAGACAAAAAGAAATATACATTAAAATGTTTATATTAATGGATTACTTCTTTATTATAGATAGATGTCTACATATCTCACCTAAACTGCAAAATAATCAATTCCATTTTCAGTGAATTCGTGTAAAATTACAGCAAAAAATTAGAAACTCGTAATAACCATCTCCCGTTCTTTGATTTTTTTTACAGCAAACCTAAGCCCACAAACCCATACCCTAATCTATGGTCACATCAATATCCGGCTCAGAAGTCATCGGTTATTAACTCACTTGTTTACAGAGTCGTAAAACTATCTGCATGTTCTAGATATTACGCTTTCATTGCAAAATACACGGTACCACAAGATCCCATAGAAAATGTACGCGACATCAATCCCCACACTTGTAGTGTTTTACATTCAAAACATTACTGACACATCAAAAATTATCCACAAATATCTAAATATCGTAGATATATCGAAGACAAAATTCTCTTTGAAATACCATGAATGTAGACCATGCCACAAGTCATCGATATTATTAAATTTTGACTGACATTCCACTTTTGTGAAAAAATGACAGTGTATTTTCAAATAATACATTACACTTTTAAACGAGCCTGTGGTCTAATTTGAAATGCATTTTTTTAAGTTTTTAAAAAAACTTCCACAGGCTACTGTAATATACAGACCTTAATGTATTGCCCCATCACCATCCTCCCCAAAAATCATTGGTTATCAGCGCTCTTGTTTACAGAGCCGTAAAATTATCTCAACCCGAGTCACTGAACCAAGAATTAAAACACCTTACATCTGCTCTTCTCTCTAATAATCTCCACATTAATGATATTAAGCGTTCCATCACAAATACACTTCATCACATGTATTATTCTTATACTTTCTTATATAAGGGTAAAACCAGATTTACTACTTGTCCAAAAGTCTCCCAACATCTTCGATCCATCCAAGACAAAATTCCGCTTGAGATACCAGAAGCTAACAGCGTTCTATGAATATGTTGCAAAGATTATGTTGGAGAAAAAGAACGCGTTAAGCTGAAAGAACATGGAAGGGCCTTAATACTACGACTAATAAACTCAGTAGTTGCCGAACACAATTATGAAGCGGGACATCAAATCTTGTTCGATAAAACTAAAACTTCTTGCATGTAATTAATTCTCCAGTGAACGAAAAATCAGAGAATTCATAGAAATCTATAAGCAACCAAACAATCTTAACCGCGACTCGAGTCTTTAGCACCAATATGAGAAATAGTTAAATAAAGTACAGAGTAGAATCCATGCCAAATTCGGGTAAGCTCTGAAGAAGCCGACAACAAATTTGATGTAAAATCAATCCACGCGGCAGGAATCAAGAAGAGTTGTAAATTGAAACGTATTATCTACATTTCGGTGCACCAAAGCCTGGAAGTGTTTGTTTGGAAATCAAATTAAATGTTTAAACTCTCATAAATCGATGCGGCTTTAAGAAAAAATTGAGACAGAAGACTCAACGGGAAAGATTTCAATTGGGTGTGAAAAAATTTATCTTTAAGAGTGCACTTTGAACGAACGAAACCTCTGAGATTACCCATAGAACTTTTAGAATGTGTAAAGTGAGATTTGGTATTACTACTAGTCCAAACATAAGATTATACTCTCTGAATGAAATTAAGGAAGTGGAATTCAAACAACGTAGATTTACTGTTCCAAAGACCCTTCCATAGGCTACTGTAATACTATTCACAAATCGTCTGGATTCCTCCTGAACTTACTGATGTTTTGCAAATAATTCTGTTGGTTTCTTTAGAGCTTAACTAAATCTAAACAAGAGGACTCCAGATGATTTGTAAATGGTAGCATAAATTTAATGAAAATTTTAACGTCATCGAAACCGATAGAAAAAATCTTAAATCTTAATTGGTGCCAAAATGAGGAAAGGCAGCCTTAAATAGGATCAACGGTTATCCAATGAATTTGTAATGAAATGGAATTAATGGATTCAAATTCAAAAATTACGCTATACCTCATTGTGTATTACCTGACCGGCAAGAACCTGTAGAACTACATATGTTCTGTGAGGCATGCCCCCTGGTAAAGATTGAAATCTTGATATAGGAAATAGTCCAAATTTAAAAGCGAAAGAAATAAAAAAATATATTTATTTATTATTTACAACTTATGGAAAAACAGAAAAAAAAACAATAAGTGAGAACAGGATAGACTGCGTTTGACATGGAAACTTCCAAGGGTTGTGCAGATATTCCAAGGACGGGATAGAAAAATAATACCTGGCGAACTAAATACAAGAAAAGGTGGCAAACTTAAGTGTCCCGTGCAGTGTTTACATCCGTTGGCCAGTGAGGAACAAACTGTATATAATATGTTTTATAATACAAAGTTATTATTTGACAAAGATGGAATGTCAGCTAAAACTTATATATGCGGAAAATAATGCATTGAAGCGACTCAACGAAAAATATCAACTATCAGTGTGCCCACTGTAGAAAAAAAGTCTTAGGTAATTGACTACCGATCACTCGAATAAGAAATTTGTGGACAATGTATGGCTATCTGAAACAAAAAGAATATTAAACCTACCGAGGGAGAATTGGGGGACAAAAATCTTTTGAAAGTTTGTGAAAAATGTGAATTAATACAATAACAGGTTCGATTGTAAATAAGTTTTCTTAGTTTTATTATATATTTAGAGTCTATATTCAAAAACTCGACGGACTACACTCTTTGCAAGTTGCAAGTTGCAAGTTAGTCAAACCATTTTTTTATCTAAGCTATTTTCACTTATACCCGAGCTTGTTCCATTATGCAAAACCCTTTGCCCTTGCCTTCTCAATTCTCCATCTTGAGTCTGCTTGTTGGGAGGGCAGAGTCCTGTCATTTATAAGTCCTTGCTACAATATCTTAATATGTAATGTTATATTAATTAATTAGCAAATCTGACTGCAAAGTTACATATATTTTCCTATTTGTTTTTTGTACCTAGTAAATAATTTATTCGTTTTTTATTTTTGCTATTTTTATTAATTTTCATACAAGGCATGCATTAGCGTACATTGTCAGTTATTGGTTTATTTGCAGTCAACAGACATGTAGTCCATACCAACAAATAAAATTACGATAAAATGGGTACAAAAAGTTGCAAGTTGTAAACAGTCAATTCAGTAATCTAAATTTTGAATCTTTTTACATGCCTCTTAAATGTGTCAGCGAAATACAATTTGAAAATACATATGTCATTTTTTACATTCGGTATAGATTTAAATAAATTACGTACGTGTAAGATAGGGAATACACTTAAAATCGATGTTGCCTAAAAGATAAGACCAATCATTTTGATGATGAATTATTTTAAAAAAGAACGTTAGAGCCATGTTCTTTTTTATTGATTCTTTTAGTGATATGGTATATCAAATATATAACTTCCATTCTTTTTATAATAAAATAAAATAATTTTTGAAGGTATTGGACGTAATTCCGGTTTTTGTTACTGTACGATTCAGTTAAACTTTAGTAGTTTTAGTAACGTATAGCGACGAAATGAAGGTAAGGAAGGAAAAATCCATTATTACCTTGAACGCGCCTAATTTCTGTTCGAAGAACCGCAAAAGTGCCGCTCTGCTTTCTTGTAACGGGCGGGTCATTACTTTCAAAGCGTCACTGTTAGGATGAGCCGTTCCTACGGCTTTTTTAGAGAAAATCTCCCAGGGTGGCACCTAATTTGTAAAGGTCGGACAAGCAGAGAGAGAAATATATTAAACTGTAGAGTCAATAGTCTTCGAGAATTCATTTCCTGCTTTATTTTGAGATAAACGCACTTATCTTTTTTTTTTTAAATAAATTTTCAAGCAAACTAACCCAAACTAACCATATAATTTCAAGATATCACAACAATTTTATGTTCATAATAAATTCAATTGGCGCCTATACATGGAGTTTCAAAACAATGCGAAAAACTGAAAATGAAGCTTAGTTTGTTATATAATCGTTGATAAATCTTTCCTAATATTTTATTTTTCTATTTATTTTCGTTTTTAAGACAAAAAATAAAAACATTATTTTTCCGCCATTTTTTTCCTCTTTTGACGTATACCCTTTATTTTAAACATTACCTTAAATTTGGTTAAGATTTTATAGATTTTCGAGAAATAGAACAACCCCCACTCCAATTTTTTGTTTTTAGGGGAACTTGGTATATGTCATATAACTTGCTTAATTGGTTGCTTGGATAATGAGATGAAGAATTTAACCACTAATTTATGTGTCTGTCATGGTTTTAACATTTATAGTTAAAAATAATAATGTATAACACCCACCACGTAGACCTTAATCACAATACCGTAATTATTACAAATTACAAACAGTTGTAATAATTATAATAATTCCGAAACTTTTGTGCTTTTCTATTTAATCACCTTGAATTGAAGAAATGACACACTGTTAAAAGCGAATGAGAGTGTAACTAGGAAAATAATATTTCGCTTTGCTATAATGCTCGCAAATCCGTATTTTCCTATCAACAGACATTGAATTTGTACGGAAGTTCAATTTCCTTTTAACTAAAGTCGGAAACACTCGTCCAACGATTATATTATCAAATTGAAATAGACTTTCGACATAGTTCTCACTGGGAACAACGTATTTTTTAGCACGTATTTAGCAGATCGTTATTAATAATAACTTAGCAATAAAAATATTATATAGAGAAAACTAACGTAAAAGTTTTAATTATGAAATATTATGCTTTTGTTATGCACTCTGTGCGGTCGTCGTTTCCATTATTCCCATTAGGCTCGAGGTGACATTAAATTAACGGTATCCGACAGCTCTGAGTATAAATAATTAGCTAGGTGGATGCCCAGGTTAATTTGCCAATTATATTTTATTATTGTTCGGCCGCTATCGAATCGGATATTATAGTACTTTTTTGTAGCTTAGTAATAGGTTCATCGTAATTTGATAGCACTCGTAAAGATATGATAAAAACCGCTAAGATAAAAGAATTCTTCTTTCTACTCCCGCCAGTAAAATGCCTAATTACACTGATCTGCGTCAGTTTACCACGTGAGTTTCGTTTCCCTTCGGACATTTCCGGGATTTTACCGCACGTGTTTTGGAGCAATCGGATGTTTTCAGAGATAATACCCACGCTTTGAATTTTGACGTTTGTCAATTCTGGTGATCATGTGAGTGAATTTATTCTTGTTTTTTTTGCGAAAATATAGCCAAAAACTAACAGTCTGAGAAAATAATATTTGATGCAATAAGTACAGTAAACGGCATTTGACTCACGTTTTGGTTAGCGGAGCGAGTGTTTAATAAACCGCAGGACATTTATTTCCCCACCACTTCCCCTGAGAGCAAAAAAAATTTTACGAAATAAAAGCGAAATTTTCCCAGCTTTGATACGCTGTTCATTTTAATTATCTGTAGCTATGGCTAACATTAGAAACTAAAAAAAAATGAGTTAAAATTGATTTAAGAACCACGCCCCCTGATGGCCATTTCAGAAATTCTACGATAATTCAAACACCCTGTCCACAAAGTAATATAATATTTTTATATACCCCCTAACTTTTTTCCTTCAGCAAAAAAATGCATATGTAAACATATTTTTTTCTTATGGAACAGCCGTTATATTTTAGTCTTATTTGAGAGCCCTTTAAAAGTTTATTTAAAAAATATATGGTTATTTCTGAAAATTAAGACAAAAAACGCCAAAAAATAAATTTTTATTTAGTAGGTCATGGATCGTCATTTTTTTAATCGTTTCATTGCTTGTTTTGGCGGTCTTTGTTAAGTCATTTTCACAGAAATACATTTGTCAAACCGTTTAATATTTAATGTCCGCTACATAAACAATACCATTAATTATTAATTTGATTATAAAACATACTTAGTCGTGGTTAACCACATTATTTATTTATTTATTTAATTATTGTATTCGGACAAATGTTGAAAATGACACATAGTCGATATACACAGTGGCATATTATCTATAAACTCTTCATCTTCTGATATAACACTTTGAAATCTATGAAGTGGTAATAAAATAGGTGGCCTATATTTTTGTTCTTTTTAATTCGACCCCAAGCATTAACAGAACTATTGACTTCAAAATATTTTTGTGGATTTTCTCTAGACCCAAAGCGTACTTTTTTTCTGTTGGGTACCCCTGCTGTTGTAGAAGAAGATTCGTTAGTCCATGAACTTTTTTGAAACATATATGATCCATTTTTGGTCTTTCCTAAGAAAAATTTTAGTCTTTGTGCTTTATTTTCGTCCATGAAGGGCTAAATTTTAATGGCCTTAAAGGGGTCCCAGTTTTTTTTAATTCTCCAGAATTTTCCAAAACTTTTATGCACATGCACTCCGTCGCCTATAGAATCTAAATATATATATATATATATATATATATATATATATATATATATATATATATATATATATATATATATATATATATATATATATATATATATATATATATATAGTAATAATTAAATAACGACAAATAAAAAAAAATGGCGACCCATGGCCTACTATGTTTTTGGCAAATTTTGTCTTGAATATCAAAAATGGCCATAACGTGCCATGTTTTTGAAATCCTCTCTCACATATACATGTCAGTCTGAGTCTGATTTTCTATTGGGAGATTGTTATTAGTTTCTATTTCAGTGGTAAAACATATGTTGAGGTGTATAGAGTTTAAATGTCTAAGAAAATCTACTAGCGTTTCCATAATTTTGGATTTAGATGGAAGGTATCGAGAGCATTCTTTTCAAAGGCTTCCATAAATATACTCGCGATGACTGGTGATAGTGGAGAACTCACAGCTGTTCCCGCAGTGTATTCAAAAATTTGACCGATATAAGGAAAATATGTAACAGACAAGCATTTTTCAAAATCGGACATAACATTAAGTCATTGTGTTTACAGAAAACCTACGCACACACAACTCTCTTGTTTAAACGGCCTTAAAACTGTCTCAGCCCGAGTAATTGAACCCAGAATTAAAACACCTTACCTCTCTAATAATTTCCACATTAAAGATATTAACCGTTCCATCACAAAATACATTTCACCTTCCAATAGCAATGAGACCGAAAGCAATGCCGCACTTGCCACCATTGTCCTTCCTGATATTCAAAGCAACAGTAAAAACATATTAAAAATTCTAAAGAAAAATAACCTCAAAACCAGATTTACCACTTGTTCAAAAATCTCTCAACATCTTCGATCCATTAAAGACAAAATTCTATTTGAGATGCCAGGAGTTTACAGTTTTTCATGCATATGCGGCAAAGAATACATTGGAGGGACCGGACGAAAAATATCAACTAGGCTCAACGAACATGAGAGCTTTAAGACTAAGACAAATAAACTCATCAGCTGTTGCCGAACACAATTACGAAACCGGACAAAACGAAAAACCCGAGAGTATATAGAAATCTATAAGCCACCTAACAATCTTAACAGCAAGATCAACTCAACAAAAACCGACACAGGAGGAATCCATAAGTTTCATAAAAAGTATTACAGTATCTTGTGGAAGTTTCTTGAAAAAATTAAAAAATGGTATTTTATTGTTCACTAAAAAAAGTTCTCTATTTAAGTCTGCACTTAAATCCATCTCACTCAGTGGCAGGTCACTAATTTTTGATTTGGTCTCTTATTTTTTTTAGGCCGTCGCACGGTTATAATTTAAAAACGAAAACTAAAACGGATTTTCCCATGTCTCTTTTGGCAGACGTTGATGGTACGCCACCGATTTCTCTTAAAATAAAATTTAATTTTTTGATTTTTTTCCTATTGAATATATTTTATTTATTTAAGTTTACGTTAAAGTATTTTAATGAAACAGATAGACAATTTCTTACGTAAAAATTAATAATTTTAAACATTCTCCGCATGCTCTGATATTAACGATATTGTTATGACCAGAGAAGAGGTTTTAATTTTTTTAAGCGAAAACCGTACATACAATTGAACAAAATCAAAAAATTAAATTTCTTTAGAAATTAGTTTTTTTTTAAGAGAAATCAGTGACGTATCATCATGTCTGCCAAAATAGACGTATTTGACTCAAAAGGAATTAGAGGTGAGGATAATAACAATGAAAGTTCTAAGTATCAGTTGGATTTGTAAATTTATGCTAAAATTAAGGTGAAAAAATATTTACAGAACATACTGACGCGGTCTATATTCCACCCCACGTGGATACCTTCACTGACGAAGAAGATATGAACGATAACATAAATCTACAAGAGTTTGGGGAATCAACTGATGTAGTTGAAACTTCCCACTTACATACATCGAATGATACCGCTGTCCTTCAACAGTCCTGTAATCAATCAACTACTGAACCTGGATGGGACTCATCAGATGATGAAACCCTGGAAATCAAAAGAAGACTTTCTGCAAACGACAGGCTTGCTTCTACTGTCAAATGGAAGAAAGATCAAATTGTGTGCACTCACACACCTATATCCGATGAATTTAGATCATGTGAGGAACTAAAAAATAGGCTTTCTGAAAAAACTCCGCTTGAAATATTTTTTATGTTTTTTGATGACGAAGTGATTGATTTGATTTTAAAATTTTCGGTAAAATATGCTCAAGACAATAACCGCCATGAATTCTCGTTGTCAATAAATAATCTTTTAAATTTTGTAGGCATTTTATTGTTCACGGGTTATCATGCGTTGCCACATATTTAGCATTATTGGTCTAGTGATGACTTATAAAAAAATGTATGAGCCGCAATAGATTCCAATTGATAAAGCAAAACTTGCACCTATTTAACAATAATCAGTTGGATAAAAATGATAAATTTTCAAAAGTTAGACCCTTCTTTGATGCAATGAATTTAAAAAAATCTTCAATTTGTCATATTTTTGTTCAACTTATCCATAAATGAACAAATGGTACCTTACTTTGACCGCCATTCCTGCAAAATGTTTATAAGAGGTAAGCCATTTCGTTTTGGCTTCAAGCTTTGGTGCCTTTGTTCATCTGATGGGTACCTATTTTATTCATGTCCATAGGGTGGTGCTCAAAATAAGCCTCATTCTGACCTTGGTCTTGACGGTGACGTTGTCATGAGTCTACTTTCTGTTGTAAATAAGTCAGTAAATCACCTACTTTTTTGACAATTTTTTTTATCATTCAAACAATTTTTACATTGAAAAATTGAAAAACTAATGGTTATTTTGCCACCGGTACTATCCGGGAAAATAGAACAAATAAATGCCCAATGGAAAATTGTAAATCATTTGGAAAAAGAGACCGCGAATCCTCTTTCACCATATGAATGTGAATCAAAAATTTCTACAGCTCCCAGATATTTGGAAAAAAATGGTGGTGGCCTTTATTTTGTAACTCACTCGATAGTTTAGTAGTGACTGCACGGAAATTGTATAATATTGTCAACCAACAAAAGACTTATAAAAACTGATAAAACAAAGAAATCTTGCACCTGTCATAGATGATGTGCGTTATGATAATCAAGGTCATCTCATGATTGACCATGCTACTAAAGCCCGAGGATCTGTAGAATCTGCCACAGCCACACCATTTACGTTTGTAATAAGTGTAATGTGCATTTACATACTTCATGTTCTGTAAAATATCTCCAAAAATGAAACCGGGTGTTACCAGGGGTGCGCTCACGCACCATAAAATGTTATGCGTTTTTTTTCTATCAAATCAGGTTCTATTTGGAAGACAATTTACTTTTAGTTGTTTTCTGTCGAATTTGAACTTTCTTTTGTATATTTATGTATAAATTACATGTTACATCTCATGTGCCCCAAAACATTATTTAATGCTTTTTCCCAGCAGTTCGTTTACGCACCAGTATTTTTTTGTTCGTTTCAAGATTTAATAATAATAATTTCAGAGCAAGAAAGTATTTTTTTTATTTTTTTTTATGCTTGCGATAATATGGGTTAAATACGATAATTCCAAGAAACCGGCGATTATCCTGTAATACTTCCGCATTGAGCGTTCCGAATCGATTATCGACGATCGGCCATTTCGCGTCGAGACGCTCTCCACTACTTTAATTTTTTAATAACAACTTCGAAAGCGGCTCATCGCAAATCCCAAATTGCACTAGCCGCATCTCTATATCGTCGTCGACGTCGGCAGCGCTCACGACCGCGCGCCGTGCTGCCACCGTCGTCGTCCTGCTAAATCCTGCAAAAAGACGCCCTGGGGCGCAGGACCGTCGTCGATACGCGACGCATCGATTCGCCGGTCGACATCTTCAAATGCTGAAACTACCACTGCCGATCGACACTATTTCGGGATTTAGTACGTTACGAGCTTCCTGCAGTATCGCGACTGACTACCGCCACGCAGAGCACGCGATTTAATCGAAATATAAACAAAATAAAACTTTCTCTCGTGTCGACTTTGAAACTCTTTTCCCTGCCGCTGATGCTGTTCCCATTGGTACTTGGTGCGAGTCCAGATTGGTTTTTTCTCTGACATTTTGGTGACCGATGAAACTTGGTTCACGTGTGTGACTGTGCTGGTTAAGTTTGATTGTTGACAGCGAGATCTGGCTCGCTCGAGGAACTGTATACGGCGTGTTTCCAATCGTGGCCGGTGAGTGTTCCATTCACACCTGCTGCGACGTCTGATTATAGACGACTATATCGACGAAACATTAAAGGGAATTTACTTTTTTCCTTGTATATACGCTTGTCGACAGATTTTATATGGGAACTGTTTTATTATATTATCGTGCCGTATGTAAAAAATTATTATTTCCTTGAAGAAATAAAGGACGAAGAATGATATAACATCAATTTATTATCCAGCTACAAGACAAGGAAATAACCTATTCTAATTGGGCCATATTTGTAAATGAACTTTTTTCTAAATAAAAAATACAAAAAAATTGCAGCAATAATATAAGTACCATCTTATTTTATAGAATGACAGGTTTTTATTTATTTTTTTTTCAAAAATACCAAAAATTATACCAAAATTATTAAATTTAAAGAGTAATAAAGGAAAAATATTAAGTTCGATAACTTAAGTATCTACCCCGCTTCAACATTGAAATCTCTCTCCACGTGGAATCCATCTACATCTACAATGATACATTTATCTGATTTTAAGCCGCTATAAGAAGACTGATGCAAGATGCATAATTTCGTTCCTAAGATTCTCTTCAGAGATTGGTTTACTATTTGGCCACAAAGGCACTAGAGATGTGAAGGGTGAGCTAATAGATGTGGATGGTCTTCCTCTTAGATTGTTTTATATTTATATTTTGTATTCTTTTGCAATTTAATCGATCTAATATGTAGCCTTTTCTCTTGTTTTGGTTAATAGTCTGTTTACAATATTTTTTTCAGTATTTAAAACGCCATAAAAATTATTATATTTTTCAATGCAGTTTCTCATAAGTTACTCATCAGGCGTATCAACACGTTGCAATGATTTTAATTTACATTCTATCTCGCTGAAATCCGAGTCGTTCGGTAACAAATTGTGTCCCGAGATTAGAAAATTTAGCATAATTTTTTCGAGTTTTGGGGTATTTTGTAAAATATAAAGAAGGAAAAGAGCCACTTTAATATTTCTGTTTTGAGCCACAGAATAAGATTTTCCGCTTCTGAGGAAATTTATGCCTGACTCTGCTTTAATATACATGATCCCACTTCTTGAGACCCTCGGTCAGCTTCTCTTTCGATATAAACATATCAATATCCGTAGTTTTCTTTACGGCTGTGAACTCCAGCATTGTATACCCAGAGCTGCGTTTTATAGAACACAATATATGTGGGTATTCGAGGTAAAGCTAAGCTAAGCACTCATATTCATCATATTCATCATTGCCTTTAGCGTTTTCAAAATCTTGAAAATTTGATGCTAAAATTAAAAAAAAAGAATAATTAATTGTTACCAGATTATTTGTTTATCTAATTTTTTCATATAATGTTTAAATGAAATAAAAAATACAGCATTAAAGAAAACTGACCGAAAAAGCAAGAATATTGATGGAATCCAAAGCAGATTTGAAGACTTCAAATATTTTAAATTGTCCCGTGATTTTTTTCTGAATCCATTTGAAATTAACCAAAGTTCGCGCAAGCCAAACTAACCAAAACTAATCGGCATCTCGTAGAATTACTGAGGAGTGCTGTCACCAATTATTCACCAAATATTATAGAATTATTAAGAGCAATAAAAAGTTACGGAACGTGTGAAAAAAAGTTTAAATACCTGTTAAGTTGTGGCTCGCGAAAATTTTCAATTTTTGAAAGATCACTCAGCCATCTTTAATTTATTATATAACACGAACCTTGTCCTGCTTAGAGTTTCTGTGTTCTCGGTGAATTAAAGTCAGGGAAAACACTACTAACATGAATTTTAAATAAGCATTTGTAGAAGTTACGTTATTGAGGCTATCCCATTATAAAAATGTAGCAATGAGTGATTGTTTAGCATTTAATGCATTATTGACAAGCTAAAACTGTTATTTTGAGTTGTCCTTCTAGAAAAAATATTTAAAAGTTAAAAGCCCAGATTCAGATTGCACAAATATGCATTAAAATCACTACTAAGAAAGTTAAAAGGACAAACACATTTTTCTAAATCTAAAGCGCAATTGTAAAATTCAAAATAATTTCTTTCGCGAACTGCTGAGTCGAATATATATTTACATTTTCCATAGAATTTTACTTAAAATTAAGTTTTGTGCATATAAAGAGTGTTTTAAGGAAAACGAGCTTTATTCTCAATGTTTGTCACATTCTGTGGGAATTTCGGTCAACACCACTAGGCGTCTGTCTAAGCCAGTGCATATCCCTTTAGGTTTTCAGTTTATCTCAGTCATTGAATGAAATAGATCACGAACGGTATAACTGTACAAAATTATCCAAATGAGGTGAATATTGAGACCTTGGACTGGCCTTCACGCAGCGCAGACCTTATGTTATGGGATCACATGGATAGGTAGCATAGAGCATTTATCATTGCAATTGATTACTTATGATTTAAATTCCATAATTCATTTGACTTAGACTCCTAATAGGGTCAGAATTCCTGCAGAATGTCATAAATATTTATTATAAAACTGGTTTTTCTTCAAATATTCCGTACACTTATAAACTTAAATTTAAATAAAATTATTTCTCACAAAACAGTTTCCGAAAAATTAAACAACAATTTAAAAATATATATCCAAATCAAGTAGGCAGTTTGCAAGGACCTTTCAAATTGACCGAAATTGTTTAAATTTGCATTTTGTCAATTTTTTTTTGTAAATTAAAATGCTCATTACAAGAAGAAGTACTTTTGTATATTGTATGAGCTTTGCCATAATTCAAATAGGATTAAAAAAATTAAATTTATGTGGACGATTATTATTTCTTTCAGTCCTTAAAATCCCCTTAACCAACAAGTATGTTCATAAATTTTTCTTCGCAGGAAACAATTTGTGGTTAGTTGTCCGTCTAATTAAACTTTTCATATAAGGAAGACTTGTAAAAATATTTGTTTTCCAAACCCTTTATAAAGTTCTTGTACTTTCTCTAATTTTCTCTTTCTTCTGACAGTATATGCCGTGGAATGACAACAAGGCTTTCAGTCAAAATAAATTATTTTTCCATGGTGGAGGTCAAGATCTGTCTTACTTTGTTTAAATTTTGATAAAATTTTGATTTTAGTTTACCAAACTTCACAATTACCTGTAGTTGTATTTTTTGATAATATAAATTTTGCGCTTATAGGAAATAATCTCGAATTTTACTTCTTTCGTGTAATTATAGCATTCGTGTCTGTGAATTCAATTCTCGCGAATTATTTATACAAAGGAACTTCTAAATTTTGCTGTGCACGTATCGCGTTCTATTATGAAAAGGTCAGAAGTTGACGATTGATGCATTTTAGATAATGCGACGCTTTTACCGCGAAAACTAGACTGTGCATCATCGCGTATCGATCACCTTCGTGGAAAATACAACTTCGCAAATAAATTCTTGGAATAGTAGTTGCTCGATTTGCGTATCCTTTGTCGTCCTATTCAATGGCAGAAATATGTAGCGTTGCAGCAAACGTAGAATTTTCTACGCCACTGCGCTAGGTTCAATCAAATGTCTTGTATACAGAGTTTTAATAACTTTGATAAAATTAAATGATACAAATTTTAAACGACGGGAGATGTTTGGGTCTTAGAAATACTATCTGGTTTTTTGATAAATTGAATAGTATCTTCTTCATTGCCTTGGATTTTAGTTCCTCAAGGTCTGTAGCATGTCAACATGATCTTGTTGGGCTAGGAGTCACGGCCGTCTTTACTCTTCCTGGTTACGATTACTAGAAGCAGATCTTGGTCTTCCTCTTGGTGACTAAAAACTGAGTTCTTTTCACAACGGTTTCTTAAGAAAACAAAATTTTTACTAGGGCTTTCACATACATTTATGATCAAATATCTGTAGTCATTCAATCTAGATAAATAATAAAGGACACTAGATTTAGCTATTATAGTTAATATTAGGTACCGTTTTTACAACGTCAGTCTCAAAATAAGTTTAATAGTTATTAGGGTCTAATTGATCACAGAAAGAGGTACTATTTAGAAATCTTCTGGATTTTTTCTGGGTTGGTTGTTGATCTATAGAGCTTGCTGACGTTTCGCCAATCATCCTGTTGACATCTTCAGAGCTAATCTGAAACTCACAATTACGCGTTTTACCACAAACCGAAACTCAATTTTACGTACTCGACGCGCGTTTCGCCAACCAAGTTGGCATCTTCAGGAGAAGATTAAAACTGTTTTAAAGTTTTAATCTTCTCCTGAAGATGCCAACTTGGAAGGCGAAACGCGTGTCGAGTACGTAAAATTGAGTTTCGGTTTATGGTAAAACGCGTTATTGTGTGTTAGCGCAGTGCCGAAGGTTCCAGCCAAGAGTTTGATAATCTGAAACTGATTCTAATTCTGAGACATGAACATTGTCTCTGATAAGTGCTTCCCATATCGGTGAAAGGTAAAATCTTGACCCGCGGTTAAGACTGTTTAGTTTAAAAGTTTCGATGGTTTCGGGGATTTTTCTTTTATAGAAGAATGGATTACATGTAACAATTTTAATTTGGTCGAATAAGATTTGATGTGCGGTTTCATGATTGTGTGCGGCAACTGCTTATGAGTTCATTAGTCGTAGTTTTAGGGCTCTTTCATGTTCTTTGAGCTTAGTTTGTCCTGTTTATCCACCGCATGGATATAGAATGGGAAATCTGAGTTCATCATTATAACAAACGTTTCATTGATGAATGAATTTGTTCCGTTATTCGATTACTAAAACATTTTCCCGTCATTACAAGGAAATTTGTATAACTCTGATGTTTTGATTTTATTTACTGGACTTCATTAATTTTTAAAATTTTAAATTAATTTTCTTAAAGAATTGCTAGATTTAAAAGATATTTTTAGATTTTGTTCACTTAAAAGAATGGACACTTTTTCAGTGGAATATCCAAAATATATCAAAATTTGGTATTTGGAATGAGAATCTTTGATTATTGGAAGAATCATTTTCAAACAACTCTGCCATTGTTTTTTTCTTTTGAATTTTGTCTATGATGTTGGACAAATATTCGTTATTAAAGGCTATTTATTTGATGATATTTAATTCATATGTAAAATATATGGAGGTTAATCTACGAATCATACTGTGAAAAGCTCCAAATTTATGTGAATATGAACGACATGATGGATGGATGAATTGGAATAGTTATACCAGTATCGGAAGATTGAAGAAAAATAGATAAAATGTAAAAAATATTTAATTTTTTAACGGCCAGATCTAGAAAGTCGAATTATTAACTTCCTCTGTTTTAAATTTAATATAATGGTGCACGCTATTAACAAGATTGGGAAAATTGGATAACTGTTTATAAGTATCAGTAAAACAAATTAAAAGTCATTCAGGTATCTATGTAGAGAAAGCGTATAAATAATTTATGTTTCGATGTTTTTTGTTCTAAAGAATCCTTGAAAATATCAGCTAATATCAGGCAATATGATGCCAAGCATAACAGTTTGAAGTTGATGGGTAATGGCGAATGTTAAGATGGCGACGAATAATTTTTTATAGCTCGTTTAAAGTGGTTAAAATATTTTGCCGGGCCCAGTGTAATGAAATGAATTTTTGATCCTAGAGTAAAAAAAAGGAGTAAAATCTATACATTGTTAATTAATATGATTTCGCAAGTTCCTACTACAGAGTCCAGTTTCTTCCCGACTGAATAAACATTACCTCCCAGTTTGTGTTAAAAAAATCAATGTAATTATTAATGTTATCCAACATATACGTTGGTACATTTTTAAGTGCATCCAAGCGTACATTTCGGCTTTTGACTGACATGGGTTAGAATCGTTCCGAAAGCTGATTTTGTAACAAGTGATATGACAAATGAGGACCTCGAACGTTACGCCTGAGGGATAAAATTACGTAATTCGAATGTCTACCATTTCTGGTTCGATTGGTGCAAGTCACTTACAACTTGATTATATTAATTATATTAATTATAATATTTTTTAAGGCTTCTAGGTGTAAAAGATTGTCCTTCGGTATTTTATGGGTATAAGACACAAAACGTATCTGCAAAATAAATGAAGACTGGCTTCGTCAAAGGGGCTATGTGCCATTTTTTGATATATTAACATTTTGCGTTAGAATTGTCGTGCTTGCTCTGCAGCATTTCCCTTATTTTTACTGTTAAAGTTTTTATTGTTTAGAATAAAAGGATTCAACAGAGTTAAACAAATCTTAGTGCAGTTATTTCAAATAAAATCAGTGAAAAATGTAATACGGTAAAGTAAATGCAGATCAACAGAACAACGCCGTTGCTTCGTTAAGAGTTCATAAATAAATACCCACAAACGGTCCTAAAAAGTGCATCGTAGACCCATGTGCCCTATATTATTCAGAAGTACCAATAAATTAAAAAGCCATCAGAGTAACAACAATTAACTAGCAAAATGTCTAAAAGATACAGATGTTAAACGACCATTCACAAATAATACAATTTATGAGTCTTGATTATTTAATTCAATTCATCATTCAATTATAACCAGTGTTATAAAATAATAAATAAAATAAAATTTAAACAGTTTTGCTTGATTATCTAAAGTATGTAATTTTAGAACATACCTCCTTTGGCATTTCCATGCTTCAAATATTAAAATGTCTGCTCCCAATCATTGATCACTGTCGGCCTGTACGTGCAAAAATTACAATCTCAAGTTCATTTTTCACGCATATTTTGTTCATAAATGTTATAATAATAATAATGATAATAATAATAATAATTTATTCACTTATTAATATACAATGAAAATGACACGGTTCAGAGGAACAAAATAAGATATTTTGAGCCTTCGTTTTTAAACCTATCCTAAGAAGAAGGTAGCAGAGCTAGGCAGGAAAAATACACATAAAAAAAATAAATAAATACCTAGTACGATCTGTGCAAATAGAGGGACTTACACTTTGAAAATAGTTTACATTAGACATTACTTAAATATTTAATTATAATAATACTTCACGCGGTGTGTAGAAAAGGTATTGTTTAGCAATTTAAGAGACTAATCCACTGCATTATATGTCATATGTCATGTCATATGTAAAGGATCTTTTGAAAAATTTCAGGGATGTGACGTGGAAGGGTGAACGTCCGTGCGAAAGCTAATTTTCTTTGAAAAGATAGCGTGGAGACTTCAATCTTATGATTTTGTGATAAAGATTACATTTATGGAGATATCGTCGATTTTTCATATTAAGCCATCGGACTTCCTTATGAATGAATCTTAGACAGTATTTAAAAGAAGTTAGAAGAAGTGGTTAAAAGAAGAAAAAACGATCGAATCGCGCAGGACCATTTTTAATGATTGATTTAAAATATTTTTAGAACCATGTAAGCATTTTAAGTGGGCAATTGATTTGTTAATACATTGTGTAACCTGACCATTAAATCTTAGCTTATTGTCGAACATAAGCCCAAGGTTTTTTTTTTCTCAGAGGAATCCAAACATTTGATATTTTTATTTCTACTGGTTGAGATAATCGATCAACATCCACGGGCCTACCAAAGAACATTGTTATAGATTTTTTTTTGGATCTAGATGGAGTGAATATTCTAGGGACACCCTGTTAATGATTTCTAGATCATTATTTATGATTTGACAGCTTTCCAAAATTTTATCTCCCGAAAATGAGTAACAAACTCGTGGATCATCTGCACACATTTGGGCGTTGCAATGCTGTATAGAACTAGGAAACGCGGACGTATATACATATACAGTATAAAATTGGCCCAGAATGGGGCCTTGAGGCACCCCAGATATTATAGCACGGCAGTCTGATTGCTGTCCATTTAAGACCACTTTTTGTGTACGACCTTGTACGTAGTTGCCCATAAATTCGACAGCACCCTCATCAAGCCCTATGTATTTGAGAATAGTTAGCAAAATATGGTGATTCAAGGTATCAAACGCCTTACAGTAATGCAACATGACCAAGATGGTACA
Source organism: Cylas formicarius (assembly GCF_029955315.1). NCBI lineage: Eukaryota > Metazoa > Arthropoda > Insecta > Coleoptera > Brentidae > Cylas > Cylas formicarius. The sequence continues at coordinate 22,710,399 of NW_026844352.1, read as the reverse complement.
TTTCGCTTCGTCAATTATGCGGAATAAATTATTACGAAATAAATTACTACGAATCACGAATTGTTATATACAGAATGAATGAATGGAAATATTCGCGAGAACGCAATACATTTATTTTAAACTTTATGATACATTATAAAGTAATAAGTTTCAACTTTGTTGACTTATTGCCACTTATTGTAGTTTATCAAAATTTGAAACAAATTAAGAACTCAACACTGAATGTCTAATGGCAATAAAATCTTAAACAGAAACATTAATTTTGCATCCTGTGGAAGTATTTGATCAATAGGCATATCTAAAGAAAGAAGAATATAAATAATAGATTTTAAATAATTACCAAGCGTAGTTTTAAAACATATTGTGAAACATACATTTGATGTTTCATTTTTTGACGATATTTTTAATCCTTCACTATTTCATTGTCTTATATTTATTATATGTATTTTATCCAATAATATAATAATTGGAAACGAAAAAAAGCGTTATGGAAATTGTTTTTATTTATTTAGCAAATTTGGTATAGTTATATACGAGGGTCACTTGAAAAGTTTCTTACCATACAATGATAAAAGACATTTTTTCTCAAGAGGTACATAGCTACGGTCACTACATTTTAGTAACTACCGGCGCCATCTTCAGCTGGGTAAATTTATGATGGTGTAGGTACATTTTTGTAGATAAGAGTATTTCCGGGAGGCTTCTGTGCAATGGTTGATTTTTTTTTAGGTGTAAGCCAAAATTTTCCTTCAAAGGGCATAGGTTATCGCTCTTTTCTTAGTATGTATCAGCTGGAACTGGATTTAGAATTTAGTTATATCTAATCTTCTCTTGAAAGCGCTAAGTTCGTTGATGGAGCGCACATCCAAGACGCTTAAAAGCGTTTCGGTTTGTGGTATCATGTTGTAGGCTATAGGTATTGGAACGACATATAATTTCGACTAGCTGTGCATCAGAGCCGACTTTGATGCCTTAATTCTAAATCGAGCGCCAATTCAAAGTTACAAATCTGATAAGAAAATGAGTTGTGGCTTGATTGGTTAAAATTAATGAAAGATGCATTCGTACGTTTAAGAGATGGGAATTAATTTGCAAATAAACCAACAAGCAAGCAAGTCACAAACTTTCCAAACTGTAAAAATACAGTTTGATATAAAAAGTTGCGAATAAAGTCGGAACTTTCAGCAACTTCGCTACAAAATTACCGTTTTATTTTATAGTTTATTTTGGAATATTCGTACTCGTTCGTGAAAATTCTTAAAATTTAATTGAGGAAAATTTGTGGAAGCGTTATTTTTAAGACAATTTATTAAGAGCTACTGTATTTATAATAGTTTAAGGGTAGGGATGTTCGACAGACCTCACCAGTTTCTAACACTGTGACCAAGTAATTTGAATGCGGCTGCCATTATTCATGACATGTGTTGATCTCTCCAAAGGCACAACATTGAATATATAATCGAACAACATGGTACTATTGTTTGGATAAAAAACCAAGTCCAATATTTTTGCAATATTTGGGGATCAATTTTGCCTCTATACTGAGTGATATAGACGGGACTGGTATTGGTACTCTTCTTCATGAAACTGTGCTGATATAAGCATATGATATTAGTGATACGGCACTATATTGTGTTATAAGGATAATTTCTATAAGTTTTTGGAAGTTGCACAACGTTGCAAGAGGTAATTTGCAATGGAAGACGCATAGCCTGCCTTCAATTTTTTTCCATATAATCATTATGTTTTATTCCGTTCATGTAATATGTCCATAACCTATTTTTTGTCTTTTTTTTTTTAAGTTTCTCTACAAAGAAACATTTATGTCAACTTTAATTTCTTGATGATTGAAGATTGAAGCGTTTTTTCTGATTGTAACACAGGTCTACAAAATTAAACTTTTTGATTTTATTTTGAAAACTGATTTTATAATTTTGGTAGGCTGATTACAAAAATTCTATGAATTTATTTGTATCACGTAAGGTTTTTTTCCAAATATTAAGGAAAAAAAAGATATTTTAAAAATAATTTATGTTTTTATTCAGTAAAAAAGTGGAATCCTAGTGACTTTTTTGATTAAAACCTTCGTCTTTTTACCAGAAAGCTGAGTTTTCCAGATATTCGGTTGTGCGTTTTTAAGGGCATGTCTAGTTTGAATAGCCAGCAACAGTCCGCCATCATCGTTATGCTCAACCTGCCTTGGTATCTCCTTTCCATTTCATTAATGTCCTGGGGAAACCTCTTTCCCTGTTCTTCTCTAACTGCTCCAAGATTTTCAGAAAAATAAAGCGTGAAAACAGGAAATGCACTTTCAAACTTAAACTACACGATGAAAGTGTTGTAACATATTTTGAAGAATACTTTCCCAGTTTTCATCCTTAGAGTTCAAGAGATTATTTTATAAATGAAATCCAAAATCCTTGTCTTCGCATAATGTTTTTGCGACCAAAGAAAAATACTTTTTTTTATCTTGACATCAGATATAGCCGGAAATTTCTCGCAACAATATTTGAAACATTGTCAATTTTTGTCTAGGTCTTTAACAAACAGCTCCATCAAGCCAAGTTTGATACGAAGAGGATGCAGTAAAACTTTTTTGGAGTCAACTAAGCTATCTCTTAATACATTTTTGCTAGCAGGTCTAAGGCTTGTTCTAGAGGGCCATTCTATTTGAGTCCAATATCTATCTTAATGTCTTCTGTCTAAATTTATACGTTCTAGAATACTAGAAATACCCAACAACGGCGCCAACTCTGTTGCTTTGCAGATAAATCTAATAAAAATAAATTCATTTAAAATCATGCCTAACATGGAACTATTGTTAAGATATAAAGCGCTATCAAAAACAGAACGCGATAGAGGAAAAATATAACGTTTTTGAAAAAAAGGCCCCAAAAATATACAAACAGGCAAACAGCTTTCAAACATCAAAATCACTGTGTGTAATTAGATTTCATATGTTATAACCTTTTGTTTAGCTTACATTGTTATTAAAAATCGACATTCCAACTTGGAAGACCAGTATCGATAAAAGCGAAAACTTATTTATTAAACAAATTTGAACTTCCATTTTACCTAGAAGTGAGATGAATTTCTTAAATTATATTACATAAACTGAATTTTTAATTGATGACTTACAGATGATCCCATAAATTTTATATTATTAACAAATATACAATATATGCAACTGCATATTCTTATTGGATTAAAGATCTTTATTTATCGATTTGTTTGCAAATTGTTGACGTCCTCGGTGTTGTGTTGTTTAATCCAATTGTATATTTATCCAAACAAAGAGCGATACGACTTTTATCTCTTGAGAATATCATCAAAGATACATAGAAAATATAAATATAGTTCAAAAAATATATCAGTATCTTAGAATACACATTTGTGAAGCTGATTGCATAGTTTATTATACCTATTTAAATCAATTCTGGTAAGCTCTGAAAAAGATCAATTGCTGTTAAAATCCTTAGGGCTAATTAAAATATATCCTTATTTTTCTAACATAACATAAAATAACATCTTCACTTAGTTATTTTGTAAGAAACGCTTTCAAAGCCTTTACAATATTCCGTACTGTATACAGGGAGATTTTTAGTACGCTGTCAAATTTCGAGAAATTATTTGGTGCCAAACTCGTTTTCAACAAAACAAAATCCGCTTATTTTCATACTAAGCATCTCAATTATCCACCCACCTCTATAATTTATAATCATGTATAATTATTATTGTATTTACTATTCAATATTAATTTCATTCACCAACAAAATCTGGAGCATGAAAAACTATGACTGCAATTCACGTGAAACTTGAAACTAGGCATAGAGTTACATTTTTTTATATAATACTCTTTGCGTGTCTCTTAACCTTGTTCTATTACATTCATTATAATCAATTTTTTCTTGCCTTAATTGTAGTTATTTTATCTTCAACTATCTAGGTAAATATGTTAATGATACTTTTACCGATATATTCGTACATTTGCCAATAGTTCCGTTTCCCGTTCGTAGTATCACATCTTTCCAAATTTACAACTGAGAACGTCATTAATAAATCTCCCGGATCGTGACGGATTTAGATAACCATTACAACGAGTGCTTGTCATCTCAATACCCGAAAGTTATCCATTCGGTTCTGCTCGAATTGTTTCAAAAACGCTTCGATTCCTTGCCTTTATTCTTCGACTCATTTAAACGGATAGAACCCGCCACAACTTTTCCCTTTATATCTACTCTTCCTTTACGGTTTTCCAACCCTACATTAAATCTCTATCAATCACAACTTCTTCGCACATTTTTAGTGCATCTGATATAACAAGAATCCCGCTCGATTTATTGTCATTCGATTTCGATTTGGGAGCGATATTTTTCATTGGAAATGTTTGGGAACTTACACAAAGCGTTAAACAGGAATTTGAGCGAGAAGCTTTTATAGCGGCATGCTTCTGTGTATTAGCATGTCATCTAGACTTTACTACTAAAGCCTTATTTCTCGCTGCATTGTAAGCTCCGTATAAAAGAATAATAATACAAAGGTGCAACAAGAACTTTATGATTAAATAAATAGTTGATAAAGTCGTATTTTTGAACGAATTTATCTAATAATAAAAGTTAGCGAGTGTATAGCTTTATTTTTGGGTGACAAAAAAAATTTGGGAATTGTACAAATTTGGGCACAATGCATAAAAATAATGTTATATTGTATTATACTGAAAAAAAAGATTGAAATTTATATTTATAGTTAATTAGGCAATACGGTTTTTACGCATTGCACGTTAAGAAAATAGTGGAAAATTTTAACAACAACAAAAAACAAAACAAAGAAAAAATAGTCTACATAATATGTCAGCGCAATAAAACAAGTTATTTAAAATTTGAACTAAAGTCATGAAACACGAAATATTTTATCATGTAGGTGGCATTGGAAAACTTTACAAAAATTGCAGATAAGGGAAATAGACCTATAGTTTGTGATTTGCTTTCAACAGATTTTTTTTGTGGTCGGGAACTATTTTGGATATTGTAAATTCGAATTTAATTCTTTTAACAGCTTTTTCCACCTCATATTCAAATATCATTAAAAATTTTGAATGAACCCCCATTAGAAAACGACTGCCAAAAACACATAAAACGCAAAGAGAATTATCTTTAACAAACGACCAAAACTTCATATTTACCTATTCAGTAGATAGGAGTCCCTAATCTCAGATTTTATCTTTGACCTAAGACTTTTAAAATTTTGTATTTCTGAGGCACTGCCCCTACTTCTTTTGTGACATCCAGGCTTCTTTTTCATATGGTAAATAATATTTGAACTAAATTGAAATATATTTTTTCTATACCAGTATACATTATAAGTTCCTTTATTGTCTGCTAACGTTTATCTTTTTAATATTTAATTCGATTTTTGTAGCATTTTAGCATATTTTGCCGAAATAAACTTAAAATTTGAATTTTTTGGTATTCATCTTTTTCTGCACCTGCAAATTGATTTTCGTGAAATAAAATAAACATCCGTTCAATTTGTCAAAGAAGCTGAAAATAGTTACTTGGCTACTTGGTACTTTAAACTTTTATTACGATACCCAAAGCATTTCCAACGTTAGACTAAATGATTGGATATCAGTATAAGAAAAGAGATACATAATGGATTTATAGGACATAATGAATTTGATAAAGGCCCGGTTGCCGAAACAGTTATCATACACCAATAAATAATTGACACGTCGTAACTTCTAATTCATCATCATCGTATCTAATAATTTACCTAGATGAAACTTGGTTCAGTACACACGATAGAGTATCCAAAAAAAAAAACGTATACAAGTATGCACGATATACTTTGAGACAAACCATTAGTTGATAGCATTTTTATCATAGCACTGATAATTTTCTTTCCAATTGGTTCTGCCTCTTGCGATACTCAAAATATTGACCCGAATATTAATCAGAACCCTGATATCAGAGATTCTGGACTTCTGAGAAAACGCGGGAGGAAAAAATATTCATTTTACATCAAAGTGAGTGAATTGGTCCATCACACATTCTGCGCATACTCAGGAAGAAGGCTTGTGATGTGTTGTTAGTGTTGTTTGCGTTCGTTTTCTTGTTTCAGTTCTCAACTGACGACGCCAAATTGTTAACCTTTGTGTTTCCTTATTAACAAGTGTCTTATCTCTGGGGTTTTTCCGGACTCTTGGAAGCAAGCTGAAGTTATACCCATTCCAAAGAGAGAGTGTCCAAGTGGCATTAACGATTTTAGAACAATCAGTTTGTTACCAACCTTCGTCAGTTCCTATGCGATAACAAAATCCTCCCAGACACTCAATCAGGTTTTCGACCTCTTCAGAGAACTTCCGCCTTGCTTCATGTTACTGATGATTTATTGACAGCAGCGGATTCTATATGAAAGTCTTGTCTCATACTCTTGGATTATAACAAAGCGTTCGACACCTTGGATCATTTCCTTCTCTTAGCTAAACTGAAATTCTTCGGAATAAAAGGGACTGCTCATTCATTTTCTTCGTCAGACATACCATAAGGGAATTATAGAAAATATTCATTCAGATGCCATTCCTTGTTCTGTCTCAGTTTATACAGCTGACTTCTTTACTTTTCTTGAATTTTGTAAATCTCAGTTATATTTATCTTTTGTTGCTAGTGCAGCTTCAAATTCTGGTACTAAAATAAATTTAGATCTAAAAATAATTTCGGTGTCTACGGTTTATAACCTCTTATTGAATACTAACGGAACGCAGGTGTTATTATTCGGAAATAAAAGGGAATAAATTGTAGGAAACCTCCCTTTTAAGATTACGCTAAATGATAAGATTACCTCTCTCCTTCTTAAGACGGGTGTAAATTTTTTTCATTATGGTGTGATGGTGTCTTGCGGATTTCAAAACATCTTAGCTCGGTGTTACAAAATTCCTTCTATAAGTTGAGGACATTGTAAATTCATAAACATTTTCTCAGTGCAGAAGTTAAACTTAAACAATTGGCTAGCTATACTAAATCGAGATAAATAGACTCCAACGACTTCAGAAAGCTTGTATTCGTTTTAGTTACAATCTCAGAAAATATGACCATATTTAACAGTGCCTATATAAAGTTCAGTCAGTCATCTTTGGTTTTTTTACTAAACTCTAATAAGACCCTGTAGTACTTGTTTGATAAACTTTGCAGGGGAATTGATTGACATTGCGTTCCCAGACACACTTCGGTAACTTTCCTTCAAAAAAGCGTTAATATTGTTTTGCCAGTATCTAGCAAAAGCGTATGAGTTTATTATTTATTTATTACATGGAAGAGAGCGCAATATGCGAATGTCGTCACTCTTGCATCATAACTTATATTGCAATATTTTCAATAACGACAGTTAATAATTATTATTAGTTGTTTACCTTTGCCGTGTGTTTTATTTGTTTCAAATTTACAATGAGAGCCTCTATTAAATTTGGTTTTGAAACTTGTAACGAGCTCTTAAGAAGCATTCATTCATTTAGCACTTTTAATTTCTTTACTCTTTTCCTTCGTTTACTATATCCAAACTTCGCTTAAAAACTCATAATCTACTTCCCTATAATGAACATGATTCATGCATTTCATTTATGTTTAATGTTATTAATCATTTTTCATCGAAATTGCTGCACTGTACAAATTTTGTAATAATATCTTGGAGGTATTTTCCGTTTTTCATAACAAAATATTTCCCCTTAACCCAACTGACTATTACCGAACGATGTGGGTCAGATGCCAGAGCGCTGTACAAAAATACGTAATCGATAATGCATACCTGCGGAGTTATTCGCGAATTTCGCTTATTCCGATGTCCAATTCCGCCCGAATCGACTGTTCTACTACGAAGGTATTTTTAGTTCGCTATTCTGGAGTGATTTAATTAAAAAAATATGCGATGCCTTTGATTCGGGTATGCGGCTAGCCATGAAAATGCTTCTTGCGGTAATCTATATGTTATGAACTGGGACAATTAAGTATACGTATACAAAGTGGACCTCTATCCACTTACTTAACTTTTTTCTCTATACGGAAGTTTCAGTGGGTGCGATGCGATTGAAGAAGATTTATAATTCTATGATCGAGCCTTGTAGTTTCTTTGTAATTATAAAAATAATATTATAACATAAATTAATTTTAATATTTACAATAATCTTTTTATGTTTGTTCTAGAAATTTAGTTTTTCAGATGATACCATACTGCATCTTCCTTCCACCTTGTTTTGAATACCTTAGATAATTAGGAGATTCTCGTTTTACTTATACTGTATTTCGTTTCTTACTGCAAGAGACTAATAACGAACGTGGACAATTAAGTGTACGTATACAAAAAGAACCTCTATTCACGTACCTAACTTTTTTCTCTATAAGGAAGTTTCAGGTGGTGCGATGTGATTGAACAAGATTTATAATTCTATAATCGAGCCTTGCAGCTTCTTTGTTATTATAAAAAAATAATAGTATAACGTAAATTAATTTTAATATTTTTGTTCTAGAAATTTAGTTTATAGATGATACCATACTGCATCTTCCACCTTCTTCTGAATACATTTGATTATTGGGAGATTTTCTTTTAACTTATACTGTATTTCGTTTCTTACTGCAAGAGACTAATAACGAACTTGGACAATAAAGTATACATACACAAAATGGACCTCTATCCACTAACCTAAGTTTTTTCTCTATACGGCAGTTTCAGGGGTGTGATTAAACAAGCTTTATATTTCTATAATCGAGACTTGTAGCTTCTTTGGTAATATATAAAAATAATAGGATAACATAAATTAATTTTAATATTTGCAGCAGTATTTTTGTTCTAGAGATTTAGCTTGCAGATGATACCATACTGCATCTTCCACCTTCTTTTGAATACATTAGATTATTGGGAGATTTTCTTTTAACTTATACTGTATTTAATTTCTTACTGCAAGAGACTAACAAAAATGAAATTATATTAGCCATGTAGAAGACGCAACAGTGCCAGCAGGCAACATAACTTAGGACTATAGAAACGCCAAACGATTTGTTTTATTGTTATTGTTATTTTCAATTTTTACAAAAAAAATTACCTCACGTCCATTCAACTTTTTCTACAAAGAAAAACCAAATAATGGAGAAAACACTAATATTAAATAAAACCGTTTAAGAAGTACATTATTATTAGAATATTATTTAAAATTTCTGAAAAAAATATTTGTGATTTTTTAGAAAACGTTATCTGAATTAATTGCCTAACTCTAACTAACTAACTAACTAACTAACGGTCCTAAAATTTTCGTATTATTCGTGTAACAGAGGGTTCTAGCAGTTTTTGAGTCAATTTTGATATTTCTCTAAAAATTGAAAATTTATTCCATAACAAATTTTCTTGCTCTAACAAATAGTAGTTGCCCTCACCGTAGTGGTCATTTATTTTTTCGGCCATGTTTGGCGGCCAAATCCGTGCAGCATTTTTACACTTGAGAAACGTGTTATTAGTAAGTTACCTGTTTTTCAACGATAAGTGCGATAAAATTATAAAAATTTAGTTTTTCCGTTTGAAAAAAATCGACCTTTAAAGATTTTGTGATGTAAATTTTGAATGTCAGATTTTAAACAATCCGTACTTATTCATTTATAAATATCAAGGTCACTAAAGTGGATCCCCATCAACAAGGAAATCAAAAAGAATTTTAATCTTTCAAGCTTTTAGTCGAAGGAATAGATGAATATATTCATTTCTGAAAATGAGACGTTTGATATAAAACCGATAAACTTTTGGTATATATGTCTTAAGAATACGTGTTTTTCTATTTAAAATAAGAAAGTTCTTACTTACTGACCAGGAAAATACAAATGCATGCATGGCAATAAGCGAAACCCAACAATTTTTATTCTTAATTTTTCAAAGAAACATCCACAGGCCACTGTAATACTTTTTACAAAGCTTCTAGATTCCTCCTGCGTCGGTTTTTGCTGAGTCGAAATTGCTGATGTTTCGCCAATCATCCTTTGAGAAGAAAGCTATCGACACCTTTTATCTAAAACCAAAATTATGGAAACGCTACGTCGATGATACTTTTGTTTTTTGCTTCATGGTCAAGAAACCCTAGTAGATTTTCTTAGACATTTAAACTCGATACACCCTAACATACGTTTTACCTACCATTGAGTTGGAAGCTAATAATAACCTGCCATTCTTAGATATTCTTATCAATAGAAAATAAGACCTAACATTGGGTCATTGTGTTTACAGAAAACCTATGCACACAGACCGATCCCTTAATGCATGCTCAAATCACCATCCGGGCCAAAAATCATCGGTTATCTCTCTCTATAACTCTCTTGTTTACAGAGCCGTAAAACTATCTCAGCCCGAGTAACTGAAAACAGAATTAAAACACCTTATCACTGCTCTTCTCTCTAATAATTTCCACATTAAAGATATTAAGCGTTCCATCAAAAAATACACTTCACCACAACCTTCCAATAGCAATGAGGCTGAAAACAATCCTACACTTGCCACTGTGGTCCTTCCTTACATTCAAAACATCACTGACCACAGATCAAAAGTTCTAAAGAAGTATAACATCAAAACGAGATTTACCACGTGTCCAAAAATCTCTCGACATCTACATTGGAGAGACCGGACGAAAAATATTCACTAGGCTCAAAGAACACAAAAGAGCCTTACGACTAAGACAAATAAATTCATCAGCAGTTGCCGAACACACTCATGAAATCGCTTTACATTAACATTTTGCACTGTATGTCAAAGTAGTATTTAAATATAGTACACGAAATGATGTGCAATTTCTCGGACTAACATTAAATTAAGTTAAACGAAGTCGTATTCCACATTCGTCGTATTGACATTACTAATATTTCAGGCATTGCGAATAACCGGCGGGCTGGTTATGATTAAACAGTGGTTAAAGTGAGATTGAAAATGGCGGAAGATCATTGTGTTCTACGTCGCCCCGTGGTTTTCGACATAAAACACTGCCCTAAAGTTAGTTCAGGCTGGCCCTAAAGTTTCGAGTTTATTGTGTCAGTACTCGAGAGGGTAGTTGCCAGTGAGAAATGTGGATTACAATGCGGAGTTAATGTTAAAGTTAGCTACGATTTACATTATATTGAGAACGTGGACTTTAGCGAACAATAGCTTCCCTTTTCTTTTACTTCGAGATATTTTGGGAAAAACGATAAATGATTTCAAAAAATTGCTAGAAAATCCTTTAACTGATACAAAAGTTTAATGAATATAATATATATTATATACTTCGACCTGCAGATTACTGTCAACAAAATGGTGTTCGTATCCCTCCTGCCTATTTAGTTTTGATTGAACGGTTCTTCTTTAGAACTTTCGCTTCGATACTGTACTTTTTTCAACCCACAGAAAACCATTTAGTTCTAAGTTGTTTCAAAGAAATTATAGGGTGGATATACCTACCAAGTTTACTTCAAAAATTATAGTGGCATAATATGCGCACTATGTCCCTGCTGCATAGTAAATGACATTTTTTAAAAGACTGCCAAAATATTTCGTTTTTATGATTAATTAACTTCATTTTCTAATTCCTCCATTATCAAATTGCCAATGTTGGAAGAAATTGGTTATCCTATTGCTGGTAAAGTCTGTTCATAGATATAAGAAAGTGAGTAACTGATACGAATTAAGGAAAGACCCTGGCAAGCTGTAAGAATGAAATATGGCCGAACAGGTCCGTACTTTGCTTAGAATTTAATTATTTGAGGTTTTGTTATTAAAGATACTAAACAATATCTATTTATTTATATATGTTTTTATGTTTAAATCAAAAATAAAATTACAAATCATTTTTATTACCTTTAGTATTACTATCGCTATCATCGCCTATTGTAATTATTATTTGTTCTATATTATTTGCAATATACGATTGTTCTGCTTTTTCTAAATGTTTAACAGAAGGTGTCCAACTTTGTGGAGGGATGTTAAAAACTTCGGTCTCTATTAGTTTGAGGACATTGGAGTTAACACGGGGAAAACCATTGTTACGACGAATGGCAGATTTCAGTTGTTGCCAAACATGTTCAATGGGATTAAATATACAGTGGTAAGGTAGAAGCCTTAAAACTGTATGCCCTAGATTTTTTGCATAATTATCACAGACATATTCCTTTTGTAGGTTCAAGCTTTGTACAACCTCAATTAATTGTTTTTTGGTATAAAAGTGAAAATAAATGTCGTTATTATACATGTAGTTTTGGATTGTTGCTTTTGTGTCACATGAGGAAGGGGTTTTAGTCAACTTTCTACTGTGATAACTTGCACCACGTGCAATGAGAGTCAAATAAACATTGTTTATAACTTCCTTAGTCTCAATAGTGTTTTCTACATTTGCGCGGGAGCATCTCCTGAGCTACACTAGACTCGCACATATACACACGAAATAAGAATGATTACTAATAAACTTAAATTAAGTAGTAGACCAAACCAAAGAATATTAAACATAGGTAGGTATAAAATTATTTTCCATTACGGAACACAATTTTGCCTGAATTTAAATTCCGAAACTTTAGGTAATAATCTTGTTGCATTGTATGTTAATGACCACCCTTGGATAATCCCATTCAAAAGCAATTGGTCACTTTGTTATATTTATGAACAGACCATACCAAAATTTTTTTCTGTCCCTTTTTGTTACTTTTTGTGAACATATTTTTATTTAAGCATCTCGATAATGTATTTGTCTACTCCCGTCTGTAATAGTATATTATGCAACAAGTACGGTAAACAGCACTTGACTCACGAGTTTATTTGACACGAGCAATCGGATATTTTAGTTGATAACTCCCACGCTTTGAATGATGACGTTTGTTGTCGTTAACGTTGTAACTCAATTAGATTTATTGTCTCTAGGTAGAGCATGGCGTTTGAGAAACCTGGCTTTCTAATATTTCCGATTTTCTAACATCAAAGGGCACAAAGAAGAAACCCTAAAGTTAATATAAAAATATTAAATGCTTTCGGAGTTGTGGAATTGTGTTTTAATAAATATCGGGATAGAGATAAGAAGATGAGGACAACAAGAAATTACGGAAGTAAAAAAAGAAATAGCATAATAGTAATTGGGAGTTCATCGATCATTTGCAGTTTATATATTTAGTGGAAGGCAGTCCACAAGGCATCAGTAATTTGGATGACATGGTAAGCAATAATAAGAATGCATTTAAATTAATTGTATTGTTAATTTATAAACATTATGTGCATACACATATTGATACTGCGAAGGTACAATATGAAATCACTAAACTCTCTCAGTACAATTCAATCTCGCAATGTACCCATTCAATAGAAAGGAACCGAATGGATTCACTCTCAGCCAGTCTACGTAAACTCTATCTAGAGGGTTCTTACTAAACCTACCTATTTGAAAATTTGTGAAGAATTCTTGAATTTTATCAGTTGCCTCCGCTGCGATAGATATACGAAGTGTGCTCGAAAAGTAAGGTGACTTCTAGGTCTTATCAAAAACTATTTATTTATTTATAAAAATTAATGTTGTCCCCTTCAAAGTAATCCCCCCAAATATAATACACTTGTGCCAATACTCGAAGCACTTATGGTAAGCACTCTCTGCTATAGCCTCCTCAAACATTCCAAAACTCCTTCATTTCATAGGTTTTTTGAGTTTTCGGAACAGGACAAAGTCGCAGGAGACCATATCCGGCAAATATGGTGACGGAAGCATGATTGTGATTTTGTTTTTGCGAAAAACTTAGACACAAGCAGCGATGAGTGAACAGGTGCATTATTGTGATGCAAAATCTATGAATTGTGTTCCCACAATTCACGTCTAACACTTCTGTGTCACAAAAAAAAGTAAACGAGCAAACTGGTTGCAATTGTGAACACATGTTAGGGACATTGTACAAACATAACAAAAAATTATCAAAGATCGAATGTAGGTAGCCCATCCAATTACAAAAGTCGCCTTACTTTTTGAACACATCTCGTATATGCGCAGCTTACAAATAATGTTTAAAAAATTAGCATGCCCCTATATGTAATTATCTATTTAATCTACTTTCATTACCCGTTATCCTATGTAAAGTATATTTTAAAATTAAAGTTGCTGATTTTGCCCAAGTGCCTTATTTAGAGTAGAATGTAACATTTTTAATTTCTATTTTTCAGTGTGTCCCTTTTAAGCTAATATTTTTCAAATTAATGATCGGATGTATGCACTTCATTTCATGAATAATGTTTGATTATTTGCAATTAATTGAAACATTTAATGACATAAAACGATACACGTAAATTTGGTTTAATTATTAAAATTCATTCCGCGAAACACATTCTACATATATGGCAAACATTGGCAAAATTTATTCGAAAATGAACTAATTGAGACAAATTAACAAATTCTCACATTTAAAATATTCGGTTCTACTCAAATTGCATTCAGTTCAGCCGGATTAGGTACCAGTATATGGCAGAATACGTTTTCAATGAACCTAATTTGGTTTTTTCGAATTGAGAGTATTCCGTTTGAAATTCCAATATTGCCACTTTCTTGTGAAGATATTGCCATGCCGCATTTATAAAAGTGTTTTTCGGCTATTGTCGATTTTAAAATTTACACTTAGTGAGATCACTGAAAGTTGGAATAGTTGAACATTAAACGAAATACTCCGAGGTAAAAAAGTTTTATTCTTTAAAGCTACCTGGCACACTTTAGAACTGGAGCAACCATCAACCCAGATTTACGATTTCCAATTTTGCAGCCTTATTTTATGGCTTTTTGTCTTTTCTCAATATTTAATTAGGAAATAAAAAAGCAGCGAACGCGCGAAAGCCTGTAACGTACAAGACAGCTCTTATACTACAGACGCAGATATCTGTGAGGCGTTTTATGATTTTTTTTTATGAGTCTGCCACGACTCATACAAATATCCCGTTGGTCACTTTAAACTCCATTTGTATCGAGGAGGGATAATAATACTATTATTAATAATAATAATAATCCTAAATATAAAAAAAAAAGATTTTTTTGTCTAATTACGACCTAGAATATCGAAATTTTATGCTTTAAAACGAAAATTTTGTGTTGACTCGCGTTATCATTTAATGATAGAGAGTGGTAATGACTAGAACGCCTGCTTGTTATGTACAAATTTCGAAAACATTTCACTAGCACCTTTTTTGCAAATAAATTATAACAGTTACTTTTTGCACAAAGATATTTTTGTTTTGTCGCTCAATTCGTTTAGAAGTCAAGCAAGAAGAGCTTATCTTTTTTTGGTTACATAAATATTTTTATTTACTCTTTAGAACTAGGATAAATATTCTTGGTGAATAAGGAATGATTTTAATTTCCTATCCTCTTTAATGTCCTATTAATTATCGGTCTCTGCAGTAGACCCATCTAATATTTCATGAAATGCAATCAATAATAATTCGCTATCTACAACACAGAGAGTTTCTACATCAAAATTTAAACGTGACAAAATGGGTTTCATTTTAAGATATTGTTCTTGCGTCATTTCCCACAAACCGCACACACAAAAACTATTAACGGGTCCACGAATAATGCATCTGTCGCTTTTCGATATAAATTGGGTTGACCAAAGCTTGAAAGATAAAACAAAACAACAAAAAACCATAAAATATCAGGTAAAGATACCGACATACCGAAGAATAAATTCGCGTTTAGAGAGAAAATATCTTAGAAGCAGAAGCGAAACAGATTCACCGACCACTCATACTCAAAGCAAATTTAAATTCGCGATAAGAAATTATTCAACTACTTTGTTACTGAATATAACATTATCAATTGCCGATATTTTCCGTGACAAAAACAGGACGTGGAGATAGAAACTGCCCACGAAGGCAATGGTCATTATGTATATTTTATTTCTCGAAAATAATAATGACTTTATGTGGGAATAATAAGCTACATTGCAAATTATTTATTATATAGGACCAATTCGGTTTTGATCACCAGTAGGGCATCCAAACGGGTTAATCCAAAATGTTGGACATTGCTTACCTTTCTTTGACTTAGATAATTGAACTGAGGTGGCTTTTACTTGATGAAAATCCATTTATCAAAATAAATAAGAAATAAAAGTTCAGATTTTCACTAAATTATATATTATGACATTACAATTGTTTCGACAACACCGTGTCTTTATCAAATAGATAATTCGCTATGTTCCAACTTCTGCTTTCATATGGATATACAGTGCTTGTAAAACTGAGGTCTGAACGAGAAACGAATAATGTTCACGATGGCAGCGATGACGTCAGCGTACACTTTCGTAATCATTTTACTTAAACATATCTGTATCAGGGGTGGGCAAAGTGTCATTTTAAAAGGTCAGGTTCAGAACTAGTATTTTAGTCACGGGTTGGAAGTCTTTTGCTGTTTTTTGTAGATTTAAAAGACTGACGTTTGTACTCAAGAAATGGTCATAGAAAAAGTATAATATGTCACAGCGACAAATATATTAACAAAAGATAATTTTAAAACCAACACTGACCATCATGGGAAAGAGAGAAATGCAAAAGTCTAGTGTTTAATATTTTGAGGGTCCAGAATATTTACTACTTTAAAATTGATGTTGTGTAGGTCACCGTCACTGGTAAAGCTAATTTTAGCTAATAGACTTTAATAATATTGATTAAAATAGGTGCTGGATGTAAAGAAATGCGTGCTTTTCACATTCAATCGCTTAAGTTGATCAATAGTATATTATGCAACAAGTGCGGTAAACAGCATTTGACTCACGAGTTTATTTGACACGAGCGGAGCGAGCGCTTAATAAAGGAGTGAGTTAAAAAGTTTACCGAACGTGTTGCATACTATACTTTTTCTACGACCGTTAGTTTTTGGGTACATTTTCGTAAAACAACACGAATACATTCACTGACATGACCGTCAGAATTGACAAACGCCAAAATTCAAAACGTGGGAAATATCTCCGAAAACATCCGATTGCTCCCAAATCCGTGCGGTAAATTCCCGGAAATGTCCGAAGTGGCTCGGATTCGTCAGAAAGGAAACTGACGTGGAAAAGCGACGCTTCCCGCACGGTAGATGGGTGGGTAATTAGGTATTTTACAGACGGGAGTAGAAAAAAATATAAGTAACGTGTTGATTTGAGAAAATAAGCTATTTACCTGAATGAACGATTAAATTCATATACGATGTGGCACTCTATCGAAATGATGATGTCTAGTGATTCAAACATGTCAGCTGATTTAATATTAGGCGTTCAAGAACTTTACATATAATACACACTATGCTGATAGGATGATAATTGGAAACATTCAGCTTATCACCTTTTTTATAAATCGATGTCGCATTTGCGGATATCCACTGAGCCAGAGTCCAAACATTTTTTCAAAATAATATAAATAGGTTCCGCAAGCACACCGGCGTATGTTTTCAAGATTCATCAGGTCCGCGAGCAGAACATACTTTTAGTCTCTTAGTAAATTGAATGTCTCGAAAAAAATTTAGATTCACAGGCCCCTCTTCATGTTATAGAGGAGGAAAGGGTTATTAGTTTTCTTATACCTCTTCAAATTTTGTTCAACGGTGTTTCACTAGGAACTAAAATAGAGTTACTATAGTTTAAGCCTTGCTGTTTCCCCAGTCAAAGATTCTATGTTCAACAAAAATATTTTTATATCAAATGTCATTTTCTTTTATCAAAGAAACGGTAACGTTAAATCGAAAAATGCTGAGCTTTTTATAAAACTCTCGTACGGCAAACAACGCCCGATTTTCATTCTTTCGATACGATTAATATCTACCGTTTGCCGTTTGCAATGTTTCCTTCAGTCACTATTTTGAAACCCTTTGTGGAAAATCGATTTCCCGGCCGACTCCGACAGAATTTAGTTTGGCAGTGGGCCAAAATTTACCCTTCAGTTACATCGAATTTACAGTTGTGACTTGTTTGGCGCGTTCGGCGCCCCAAAATCAAATTTCGATAATTATCGGACGATAATAATTTACATTTAATTATTCGTAATGTCTTAGGGCGCGCATGATAAATTTCATTTGTGTAACACCGGCTAAGAATAATTCAATTCGATTGGCGTTTTTTAACAAACTTTAACATTAACATTATCTTAAATTGAAATGAATTTGAAATCTTTCCAAAAAGACAGGCATTATCCAAACTTAAAGTAACTAAAGTGCAAATTAAGAGTTTCTATTTGTTAAGATTCAGCTTGGATATTGACTGCAAACTTTAACACGAGAATTGTCAACCAATGTAGTTTTACCACAATTTTATACACAGGCTGAGCTAGCAGCATGAAATAATAATTATTATGCTATGTTTAATGCGAGAGAGTGATAAATCGTTATTCAACTGTAAGCCTTATTCTTCTTGGCCGTATTCCATAAGCGCAGTATTGTACACCGTGCGCCAAATAAAACGACCCATTATACGATATGGAAACCCATAGGAGATACGAAAAAAAGTTCGTTCAAAAGTTTCTTGGAGTCTCCTGAAGATTTAAAGTATTGCAATTCCCTCCGACATCCACTTTGTTATTTTAAATAGAACTGTATACATGTATACATCGAATTTTTTGAATATTTGGTTAAAATAAACGTCACTTTTTTAAGAACTTCCTATTCGAATTTTGCATAGTTTAGGCAGAAATTGAGGTTATGTATTTTGTTTCATATTATGATTGCCCTATATAAAATTGTGTTCGGAAATTTAATCACAGACTAAGGAGATGATGTACTACTCAATCAGCTAACAGATGCGCCTTGGCTTATACAGGGTGTCCCAGATAGGTGGTGGCGTTTTGGCGAAGAACACGCTATATTTTTATTAAGATATCAATTCTATGACAAAAAACAAGGTAAGTTTGTAATTTATCTTACATTTAAATTTTACTTATTTTTTGAGATATTCGTGGTTTAAGATACACACTTTAACAGATACCTAATAAAAAAATAAATAATTAAAGTTTATAGGTTAACCAAAAAAACACAACTTATTTAAAATAAAAATATACTAACAAAAAACTTGACAACTATGAACTTTTGAATTAGAAATATGGAAAACAACAAAAACATGCGTCAATGCGTCAAAAAAAGAAGATTTTGATGTCATAGCCTATTACATTTTCAAATATTTTGAAATTTCTTTATTGTTTTAATGCCAGATGAAACGAGCATTTTAACGGGAAGATTTTTAACTAAACTTCATAACCCGAATTAACAAATACTTTTTGGTGGACATTTTTTTGATAGACTATAAACTTTAAGTACTTATTTTTGATATTTGGTATTCTCAATCAAAATAGATAATTAACCATTAAATGTTTCTATAAATATTAATTCTGAAGTTTTATTACATCTGTATTCCTAGCAAGTGTATATCTGGAGTATTATATCTTTAAAATAAGTAGGATCATGTCTTTGCTATTTAGAAAATACTTATGTTGCCAACTAGTGATTAAAAATTAGAAAAATTAAAATATAAGATAAATTACAAACTTACCTTATTTTTTATCGTAGAATTGATATCTGAATAAAAGTATAGGGTGCTCCATTTGAAAATCTTGAGGTTTTGTTAATTGAATTCGAAAAAACGGCACCACCTATTTGGGACACCCGGTATAAGCTGAGGTGCTTCTGTCAAACTGATTGAATAGTGCATCATCTCGTTAGTCTGTGGTTAAATTTTAGTTGCAATACCTGGGTCAGTAGCGTCACAACACAATTTTCAAAATATGAAAAAAAAACACATAACCTCAATTTCTGCCTAAACTATGCAAAATTCCAATAGAAATTTCTTAGGAAAGTGACCTTTAACTTAACCAAAGATTCCAAAAATGTCGATATATACAGGGTGATCTATTTAAAATAACAAAGTTTATAGCGGAGCGGACACTTTTGGGACACCCTGTATCAACAAAATTATAATATTTCAAATCTTCAGGAGAGTCCAAAAAACTTTTTTACGAAACTTTTTTCGTATCTCCTGTGGGTGTACAGTGTACCTATGATTATTGTCAAGGGTCTCGAGACTGGTAGGTAATTAAACTACCTGTGCCATTGCGCTTTAAATTTGAATTATAGTTGTTTTCCAGTAGTAGTTCAATGCTAAAAATGGATAGTTTCATACATTTGTTGCCAAGAAACGGATTAGTAAAACTGTGCTTTCTAAAAATGACAAAAATGTTATCCTCAATGTGTTCAAAGCAGCTCTTCGTCAGCAAAACTTGTGCACGTGGATAAACGTGTCCCCATCAGGTTACCAAAGAGAAGAACAGTAAGAAAAGAGACTGCAATTAACGATAACGCCATCAGAAAAATAATATTCTCGAGTTACTTAAAAAAAATATATATCTAATTTAGAGGAAATAATGTTTGAAATTAATAATGAACCAATGAACCAATGAACTTTTGTTACGAAACACTAACAGCGGTGTGAAGAGTGGAGTAAGTGTAGTATTGGAACTGGTCAATTGACTACTTCTGAATTAACCACTTCTTAATTGACTAGTCAAAAAATGTTTTAAATATCATCTTGCAATTGTAGAGGTTACCTATCATTATTTTATAGTGACATGTATTTTATAATAAATTATCATGAGCTTGTGATGTCCAATTTACCTATAACTCTCTTTAAAGAATATCCGAATAATATCGGCTCGAATACAGATAAATACTGATAAATAAATAAATATGAATTTCATGGTATTTTAAAAATTATTTCGGTCAATTTACACGAAAAAAATTGACCGGAAGTGTATTGAACATATCATTTAAATAGAAAAAAGAATTTGGGAATCTAATAACATTCTAGAAAACACTATAGACCTTATTATTTCGCAAACCGTCAACAACTATAGTTGATGTGACTTACTATATAAGTTTTTATTTACTTAATGACTAAAATTTACAAATGAAGTCGCATTGTAAATGGTACATTTTTTTAAGCAATAATATTATTACAATTTATTTTTATTAATATTTTCATATTATTCCTACTTTTATACAAGTTTTTATTTGCTTGATACTTGATAATTAATATCTCAGAGTTAGACCACCAGCTTTTTCTCCATAAAAGTAAATCAACCGCCAAAGAATCTTGACAAGCTGGTGAATGCATTACAATTTTTGTATTCAAATTTTGAGTTGATAGTTGTATTATAACTAGAGACAATGTAAAAAAAAAATATTTTTTGATAAAACGAATGAAAAATTTTAAATTAGTATATTATATTTTTGGCTTTATGAACAAAAGTGCCCAAAGACTCCCCTGTATCTTAAATCTTAAACTCCATATACAGTGTGTAACGTAGTAAGTACTACAAAGTTTAACCTGCATGATTGAAAAGAACTCATACTGGGAATTTGAGGACGCAGCCAACTAACCATAAAAAACTAAAAAAAATTGTATTCGTCTTTGGAAAAACAAAGATCTAAAATTTCATCAACAAAAAAGTTAGGGATAAGTATATTTTTCGTATACAGGGTGTCCAGAAATTAGACGTCAATATTTTAACCACGTATTTTGTTACCCAAAACAAGGATAAAAGTTCATATAAACTAGGGTCATACGGTTTAACATAATTTGAAGAGGATTTTTTGTAAATATTTTCGAAACACGTAAATATTTTTAAATAAAATTTAGCACAGCTACTAAAATTTTTAGCCTCTATTTAGCGAACTAAAACTTAGTTTTGGATTGTCTTCAGGGATGGGTAACACAGGGGAGGCATGGGAAAAATTTGCTCCAAATTCTTTGTTTGTCGAATTTTCGTAATTTGGACTGAAGAATTTGAAAATCTGAAGTTATTTACAGTAAATAAATAGAATAATTAGATTTACAGTTGATAGTTTGATTTGTCTTTCGTTTACTAGTGACATTTAATCAGACGTGGATATAGACTTTCCCGGTTAAAACGCTCCGACTACTTGTCACGTGTGACAAGGTATCAGTTGCTGAAAATTCGATATATTGAAGTCAGTAATTACTTCGACCAATCTATAGGCTTCTATGAAGCAAGTATTCTCAAACGAACAGTTTAGAACGGCCTCGGTTTCAAGTTATATTAATAGAGGGCCCTCAACCATTGTTTGCGGTTTGGTCAGATATAAATCACGGCGCAATGCCAAAACATCAGTCTCTGGTGGCCTAAGCATTCACAGTTTATTACCGCAGTTGTACGGAATTAACCAACAATTCGTCTTGGAGTTACCCTTTAGGTTTTACTGGGTTGATTAGATCGGTGGAAAGGGAGTTGTTGGAGATATACGAATTACTAACGTACGTAACGAAAAGGTAAACTTTGTTAATCGATTCTTATATTTTTGATATCATTTTTGCGAATTTTCTTTTTCCCATTATTTCTATTATTAGCTTTGTGAAATATAGAGCGTCTAAAGGTAAACAAACATTTTTCAAGTATTATTTCAGTTTTTCAATCATGAACTCGAAATATGACACTTTGGCGTACATTATTAGAAAAAGGCACGGATACATCGAATACATTCACTGAACTAACAAACATCATAATACGTTCAAAGTGAGAAATGCTATTTCCAGCATTTTTCCGACAACCAAAGGCTTAAGTCAGGGAGGTAGTCCCTCCCCAATACGTTTCAAGATATAGCTTCAAGAAGAACTTAATATCTGGTTTACAAAAAATAGCTGAAATGGGAATACAAATGACGCGATACGGTTTGACGACAAAAATTGTTTGCGGATGAATTGACAATCGCCAGCGATGAACTGGATATAGCAATGAATCTTAAATATAAACATGGGAAAAACGGAGTATCTGAAAATAGGAGCAGTAGAAGATGTAGAAAAAAAAATGAATGAAATGAATTACAATTTTGTAAGACCTAAAAATGGGCAACAAACAGTAAAGCAAGGAAAAAGGGATACTATGGTCCAATAAAAATACGATTAACATCAAAAATGAAAGAAAATCGGAATAGTTGAAATGGATTTTTTACGACGAGCGTGTTGAACAAATTACAGAATGAGAAAATAATAAGACGAATAGAAAGAGTATTCAACATCCCAGATATAGTAGAAACAAAACAACTGTTGTGCTGTTTTCACGCAAGAAGGATGAATCCTGAAAGATAACCAAATACAGCGAAGGAATATGAGCCAATAAACAGAAGAAGAAGGGGAAGATTTGCACAACAGCAGACACTAAAAGACACCATAAAGAAATGTTTCGTTTCATGTGAAGTTTTCTTCTTAAAATAGACCCACCTAATTAATTGACATTAAGCCTCGGTTTGTAGGAATATTACCGCTTACTCGCTAATTTCAGCATAATCTAAGAAATTGCATTATTAATATCTTAAACACTGATAAAAACGAACGTTCACCATCAAAAACGTATGTCACTGCCATTTCACACTTATGAATTCGTTTCGCGTAATGCCATTATTTATATAACATAACATTGTAGCTATATATGGTCATATTTAATAAGGCAACGTTTGTATTTGAATACAAAGTCGTTACTTGCGTATATTTCTCATAGCAAGGTACCATTTTTATTAATTTAAATAAAAATTGGATCTTCTTATAAAACTTTTGTAATCTTTCTGTTTTTTGTAGATAGTACACTTCTTGGTTCTTCTTACCCATATTCTATTAGGGGTCTGGTGGTGGCTAAAATATATATTCTCATGATGTGCTTGTGTTATAAATGATATGAACTATGGGAATTGAGATTTAATAATCAATTGTTTTTAATACGGAACAAAAATGATTGAAAATAATTCCAATGTTTAAAAAGGTAACAATGTAACAGTGGCTAAGCATTGTTGACCGATTGCTCTGACGTCCTGATTTTCGAAGATTTTTTGATAGACCAGTTAGATAGACTACTATGGCAAGTCGCCGGAGTCGGAATAAGCCGGAGAACTAATGATAAGGGTGGAATTGGGGAAGTGCAATTTAATTTGCTCTCATATTTTGTAAGTGATGCAGGTGGTACCTCGGCCAAATTGAGGTAGCGTTCTTTCTATTATATTTGTTAATCTTCTCTTGAAAGAAACTGCAATATTCTTCTGTCG
This sequence comes from Cylas formicarius, assembly GCF_029955315.1. Classification (NCBI taxonomy): domain Eukaryota; kingdom Metazoa; phylum Arthropoda; class Insecta; order Coleoptera; family Brentidae; genus Cylas; species Cylas formicarius. The sequence goes on along the minus strand of NW_026844352.1, from coordinate 22,686,317 downwards.
AAAATTCAGCCGTTGTAAAATCTTTAAACACTAATACACTAAAGGAAGTTACAAATCGAGTTATAAATGAACTTAATAATCATGAACAAATGATACGAAGGTTGGCCGTCAGGTTATAAAACTTGTTAGGCAAAGTAATGTCAATTTTTTAGAAGTAACTTTTGACGTTACTCTTAGTCGGGAGCAGCATTGCAAGATTGTCAAATTGAAATTTAAAGTTAGCCTAGATGTAGATTAACAAATTTATGTTTATTAGACCATGCTACAATGTCGATTTCTATATGGTACCTAGTTTTGAGGGGTTCATATATATATATATATATATATATATATATATATATATATATATATATATATATATATATATATATATATATATATATATATATATATATATATATATATATATATATATATATATATATATATATATATATATATATATAGTATATATATATATATATATATATATATATATTCTCACGTATTCGTATTGATTCACGGATGGAAAAATGTGATGACACTATATTCCGGGATATCATCCGTTCGCTCGTTGAACTCCGACTGGAATCCTGCATCCGACTGGAATCCTGCAAATCCTGCATCCGACTGGAATCCTGCAGACGTTTCGCCAAAATCTCACTTGGCATCTTCAATGCTCGCGCTTCGAGTGTTCGAAGTGTTTTCGGAGCGCGAGCATTGAAGATGCCAAGTGAGATTTTGGCGAAACGTCTGCAGGATTCCAGTCGGATGCAGGATTTGCAGGATTCTAGTCGGATGCAGGATTCCAGTCGGAGTTCAACGAGCGAACGGATGATATCCCGGAATATAGTGTCATCATATATATATATATATATATATATATATATATATATATATATATATATATATATATATATATATATATATATATATATATATATATATATATATATATATATATATATATATAATTACTTCAATACTAATAAACAAACAAAAACTGCCCTATATTTCGGCAATATTTCATCACAGATACCAATCTATATTGCTGAAAAGGACTCCATAAGGTCATTTTTTTAAACCTATTCATGGGTGAACTGAGAACTGTGAAAAAATATGACTACGCGGCTGCATTTCCCTTTTCATGAGAATCCAAATTTTTCGTAAATAAAAAAGTTATGGGCACTTTTCAAAAGGGTCGAAAATTGAAAAATGATTTTCTTGTTAAAACGCTCCGCACTCTGTACATTGAAGATAGTTAAGTACAATTAAAAATTATTAATTTCAAATTCGATTTCAAATCTCAACATGGATATTATTAAATACAGTATACACCCCTTTTTTCATCAAAAGTAGACCATTATTAGTCCAAACCAAAAAGGCTATATATCCATCGCATGTATCGTTTTATTAAGTAATTGACTAAATAATTGAACGATTTTTAGGGTTGGGTTGTTGATAATGCGACGAAAATCCGACCCTTCCGGCGTATTGATCACATTCCACATTAATGGAATTTAATATGGGATGCAAAATAGGGACTAAGCACGATATGGTTTATGTAATCAATTTCGAAATTTTATTTGCGGTTGCGGGCAGTAAAATGCACACATATTGCGAACATATTTGATTGTCGATCACAATAGAAATTCTACTTTTTCTAGGTGAAAATATTCACACTCAGAACCACCATTTTGAATGTACGTGCAAATGGAAATCTTCCAGATTGGTCATTTCACCAATTTAGACAATTTTGAGATTAAATATCATAATGAGGCTATATAAAAATACGGGAATTAAAAACTATGACAATCAATCGACAAAACCGATATGGAAATTGGTTTGTCCACTTACATCGGTTAAAACAATTATTTTCAAATTTTTGTTAAGACAATTATAATTTTAATTAAATTTGCTTTTTTGCAACTGCTTGGTTCCTAATAATAACGTGAACTCTATCTAATCTGAAATAACCCGGGCGTGACAAAAGTGATTCATATTTTACGATACAAAAAAAACTAGTTAATAATCTGGATTATTGCCTTTGCCTTGCTCAATTATATAAATGGGACAATGGGGTGCTCACGATTTAATAACTTTACTATTACTTGATGATAAAATAACATTTTCATTAAGCATTAAGCGAAAAATCTGACGCAAAACAGGTAGGTACACTTCATCGGTAAACAACATCATCATCATGATCATAAACATCATCAAGAACCATGTAGCTTCTTCAGAGCGCTGTCTGAAAATGTGGGGTAATTGCATTAATATTAAATTCTGAACATAATTAACCACAGGCATCACAGCACGATCCAGTCCAAAAATCTTTGAGAAATTTCTTAGTTTTCAGAGCGACATGAATCTCTTAACCAGAAATTAACACATATCACCTCAGTTCTTCCTTCAAAAAATTTCAATTATCGAGATTTCATTCACGTATTCTACGTATTCTTTCGTCAAGATGCACTTGACGAAAGAATACGTAGGAGAAATAGGTCGTAAAATATCAACCAGCCTAAAATACAACCAGAGACTTGCCAAATTTCTACAGATAACGATATCAGCAATTTTTTCACACCATCACAAAATAGGACATCTGATTTTATACGATAAGACCAAAATATCTTGCACGTCTATGCTAGAACAATTCAAGAGTTGACGAAAATCATCATTTTTAACATAAACTGCTATACAGGTTTCTATTTCCATTTGCGATTCGATCATCTGCTGTCTCCCTTAAGGTATTTAAGATGCATGGCCCTCAGTTTCAGGCAATGCTCTGAAGAAGCCTGCAGTATATGTATACCTACAAATTCTACAGCTTGCAAACGATTCTTTGAAAAGTTACTCATACAAACTGATGTACTTCCAAAAATCGCTAACAGAAATAATATAAAACAAAAAACAATGTATGCCACCAAGTCCCAGAAGAATGGAAACTTCAATCCACAAGATTGTAACAACAACCGAGGTGTTTCGGTAGCGACAACACTAAGTGGACTTTACGGAAGAACCTTGCTTGACCTTTTCGAAAAAGTCTTCAAAAAGAATGAAGAAAAAGAGCAGGGTGTTTTCCGGGCATGTACGGATAAAAGATTCTGTCTAAACCAGAGAACAGAAAAAAGAAAAGGTAGGAACATAGAAAGCGTATGACGATGTTCCCGTCTCCAGATTGGGGAAGATCATAGAATAATCCAACATCCACACACATCGACGTGCATTGTAGCACATAAACAACTTTACAGTAGCCACGGAGTAAGTCGAAGTCAAAAGTAGAAGTAGGTAAGCGTCTGAAGAAGGAATCTGGGGTATACAACAGACTAAGACAGAGGTGCTGCGGATCACCATTTTTAGGATATATGTTGCACTAGCACTTAAAAACTGGAAAAAGAGAATTCACGATCAGGTCATTACGGTTAACGACAAGGTTGATATGCAATTCAAATATATGGGCGTACGAATTCAACCGATCAATCTGGACAATGATATCAAGCTCTCGAGAGTAGGAGTATTTCGTCTTGCCTTTCGGTGGCAGCAGAATTGACACTGAGAAGATCGAAAACCGATTGATTCAAACAAGAACAACCATGGAGTTCCTTAATGGAATACCATAGAATCACCGAAAAGTAAATGGAAATAGTTGATACTGCCGAAATGACAGGATAAGAAATAAAATTTCAAGCGAAAGTAACCAACTTGGTATGGTCACGTCAAACGACTGTAATAGCAAAACCCTGATAAAACATCATTGGGTTAATAGTAGACTAATATAATAGTATATAAATAGTAAACTTCATTTGAGTCACGAGTATAGTTGGTACGAGCGGAGCGCATCGGAGCGAGTGTTTCATAAACGAGTGACTCACTGACTTTAAGTTTCGAATTGACAATCTTGCAATGCTGCTCCCAACTAAGAGAAAAGTCAAAAATTACTACTAAAAAATTGACATTATTTTGCCTAACAAGCTCTATAACATGACGGACAACCTTAGCATCATTTGCTCATGATTGTGAACTGCTTTGCTGCTTATTTCCCGTAGGCGCCGAGAGCTTAAACCGCGACTAATTAAATCCATCAGCGAAACTATTAAATACGGTGATTAATTATAATGACAATTATAAATTAAAACACAATAATCTATTTTTAAAACATAAATTAACTTCCTTGCGCACTCATCCACTTGAAATTCTTTCTCGTCCGATATAAGACCGAGCGTTTGTTTACGGCAAGCCACCCGTGAAATTTGTACTTGACTCTTTGGTTACGGCGGCAGCTAATAAACGATTGCGTCACTTTTTTAAAACACATTGTAAAATTTAAATGGCACCGTTCATGAATGAGCGCATTACCGACCACTTTCGTAGCGCGCTTACATTACGACTTCAGTATATTTTATTTCCTCCAGTTTTGTTTATTTTCTTACGAAAATGTGGAACGCGACAGTTTATTTTCGAAAATATATGAATAGATGTTCCGGTGGCGTCAAAAACAAAGTGTGTTTTACCGCATTTTGTCAGAATATATTTTCTGTATGGAAGCTAATATGCCAATTTTTTGTCAAAGGTGTCAAAGGTTACAATTCCACTTGCATGTGTTGCTTATATTAAATTATTAAAATATAACCTTGACAGTTCTTATACTGGCACCGATAAAATAAGAGTATTTGGTAATTTTACTTTATTTTTGAAAAATCCTTTTCACGCTCCAAGATGTTTTGTTAATGTGTGCGTGGAAAAGCAAACATTTTGTTTGTTCACACCAAAATAATTTATATGAGGGTTTTTTTCTTTGGTCTTGTCATTTAAATATTGATTAAATTTTGTTTTGCCACGATGTCTATGAAAGACCTAAGGATATAGTCACCAAAATGTGAAATTACAAGTTTATAAGATGACTAGAAAAAAAGCGGGAGTTCCATGGGCAAGTAAGCAAAGAAGCAAAAGAAACTATTATTAAAAACATTAACGCTTTGAGTAACTGCGCGTTTAATGTCAGTGTCTTAATTCTTGTATTAAATTAGTATGGGTCTATAGAGGTCTTTTTCAACTACATCTACATCTATATTTCTATAAAAATAGGCGACTAAATTCCACCAAAACGTCAAACCTCTGATTTATACTAAACGAACTACGTAACGTCATTACTGGTCATGTGAGCCCACCAGTTTGGTGCGGCATCAGCCATTGTCCTTTAAGGTGATATTTTGTTAAAAAAGTATGACAGGTAAGTAATGTTTCTGTACAGTTATTATTATGTACGGTATTAGGAAAACTGACAGTCCTAGCAATTTGAAAAAAAAGAATTTATTTTGTGGTTTCTCGAGTCAATCAGGAGCCGTAATTGTCATCTTGAACTTTAAAACTCGGTTTCTCCGAGAATTTCTAATGTTACCCATAGTTAAAATTGGTAAATTTTATATTTGAAACAAATTGTTCTATCTCTGCAAGGAAAATGGTGGAGGGTGTTCGAATATTTTCTTAAATATACGTCGATATCTCCATTTTGAGAAACATGAAGCTGTTTAAAAGGGCTTTTCCTAGGCTGTTAATATTGTTATGCGTGACTCGATCCAATAGCATTTTTCTGACATAAATTTCATCTGTCATGTTATTATTTGACGCCTGTCAAAGCCTCTTGATTCCTTACCGTTTTAATGATTGAGATTGTCTTATTTAAACTCATCGTAATCTAGAGACCAGAATACTCGTTAGGAACGATGAAAAATACTAATTATTTAGTTTTGGTTAGTTGACCGAACCCGATTCATGTCAAATAGTAGAAATTTCAGCGACTGCGTACACACGAAAAAAAATTAACATTTTATTATCATTTTAAATATCATTTAAAATGAAAATCATTAACAACAACTCATTAAGCGCAAAATTTTCCCAAAATCCAGTTTTTTTAACGGCAAAGTGTTGGAAGTGTTTTCGGAGCGCGAGCATTAAAGATGCCAAGTGAGATTTTGGCGAAACGTCTGCAGGATTCCAGTCGGATTACTTTAGTTTAGTAAAGTAATTTGATGGAATCGTATAATGACTAGTTTTATAAAAAAAAATCTGCAGTGGACTGGGTCAAAGTCACAGCAAAATGCATCATTAGGTTTTCCAAACACTAACAATTATAATGTTCAATTTCTTCGGACGGCAAATATTATACTAGCCAATTAAGTTGATGCTTCTAACACTTTTTTAAAACCAAATCCTCGGTCGAAATGCATATTTCATAAGCTTCTCGCTGTCCTTTTAATAGACCACAATTACGCCCACGTCTAATTTATACATCAACGACGAGTAAATCGGGTATTAGTGGTAAGAGGACGGGGTTAAAAATATCTCGTATGTAACGGCGTTCAAACCTAAACGAATGTCTGGTATTCGAGTTTTAAATCCCACTGTGACGCACGCTCTTTGAATAATGACGTTGGATTAAAAAAAAAGCTGCATGAGAGCATAAGGGACGCCGTGTCCCGCCTGTTAGGATTAGAATATAACTTTTAAAACCGTAGTTTATTATCTATTCGAGATAAGGCGGAGCAGTTATGCAAGTCGTTCAACGCTACTTTCTGGTACTTGCCTCCCAAGTTAGTGTTAGACTAGGAGAAAATAATTTAGTAAGCAATTTCTCCTCTTGTTCCATGTCCAAGTTACAAGATATTATAATCTCCTTTTCATTGCAACTATCTTAATCCAAGAAATAAATGTCGATTTCTAAAATTAAGTGGTATGAATTTCACTGGTGTCCGAAATTGCCACCAACAAATCCATGTAAATACACACTTCTTATCAAAATCAATCAAAATTAAAAAGTTATTCTTGCTGAGGATGAAGACCATGTGGATAACATGCTTGGAAAGAGTACGATAGATAGGGTTAACAAACACACAACACAAAACCAAGGGGCCTATATCGAATTGAACTGAGGTGGCTTTCACTTGATGGAAATCCATTTAACAAAATAAATAAGAACTAAAAGTTCAGATTTTCAGGAAATTGTATATATTCTCAAGACAATTGTTTCTTCAACGGCGTGTCTTTATCAAATGTAATATTTACAAACTACCTGCTACTATATATACCGAAAAATGACATTGAAACCTTAATTAATGCTGTGAGAATTTAAGTTTAATAATGGAGAGGTATTTAAATCTAATTGATTGTTAAGCAATACATTTAAATGTCTCATTTTGTTATTCTGTATGGCTTCCAATAAATTTAATTTTCTACTTTTTGTGGTTGTATATAAAATATCAAAATTGTCGTCAAAAATTTGTTTTTCTGTGTTTAAGTGTTTCGCACAATCAGAATCTAGACTACTGTTTTTAAGCGTTCAGTGCAACTTGTTTAATGATATTAAGTTCTTTGTTGTAATTTTCCGTTGAGAGTGGCGTATTAAGAAGTCTGTATATAAAAGAGTGAAATGCAGACATTTTGTTATATAAGGATGATTTGAGCTGTTATGTATGACTGTGTCCGTGTGTGAAGGTTTATGGTAAATGGAAAAATCTAATTTGTTTTGCGTTTTCGTAACAGTCAAGTCTAAAAAATTAATAGGGTTATCATGTTCAATCTCGATAGTGAATTTTATACGATTATGTAATGAGTTAATGTAATTTAAAAAGAATTCAATTGTCTGTCCGTAGAAAACTTTGACTTAAAGGATGTTGTATGATATTTTCCAAATTATCCATAAAAATCTCGGCTAACAAAGTACTAAGTTGGTTTCATAATCCATAATCAAACCTTCCTTAGAAATGTAAATCTGTCCATTAAATTAAAAATAATTTTGGTCGAAAGATTAAGCAATCTAATAAATCTTGTTTCATAAATGGATTAACCTGTTTCCGAGTGAGGGTGAATTCTACTAAATCTATCACATCCATAGGTGGAATACTGGGAAATAAGTTTTGTACATCAAAAGACAATAGTGTTGCGTTAGAAGGGATTTTGATGTCTTTAATTTTGTTGATTAATTCAAAAAAAAAATTACTGCAAATTCTGGTTTAAAATCTGTGTGAAACTTTAAAATCTTTACTAATTTTCTTGAGAGTTTAACTGCTGGAGCTGTTACAAGACACGACTGGTCTAATGGGCATATCTTGTTTAATTTAAGTTAAATTACATAAACAATAACGTGGTTTAAAAATAGCTTTCAGAACTAACAACACAATAGGAACATTTTTAAAAAACAATAAAACGAAATGTCCAAAATCTCAAAAATCAGGTGTCTACAGGTTGGTACGGATCTTGTCCTAAAATTTATATTGGACAAACAGGTAGATCCTTCAAGAAACGCGTTAACGAACATAAAAGAGTGTTTAAAAACAATAGTCTAGATTCTAATTATGTTACACACTTAAACACACAAAAGCACATTTTTGAAGACAATTTTGATATTTTATATACAGCCACAAAAAGTAGAAAATTTAATTTATTGGAAACCATTGAGATTAACAAAATGAGACTTTCAAACTATGAATTAGATTTAAATACCCCTCCATTATTAAGCTTATTTATTTGTTCAAAGTAACTTAGGTAAGTCAAACTAACTAACAACCAACAAAACTTGGTCAGCTCTAAAAAATTTCAATATGTGCGGCACAAATAACATAATTCCACAACATTTATCAGCGGCTAATGAAATTAGTAACTTTTTTTCTACATACCTACAAAAAAAAGTTAGACTGTCCTACAAAAATAAATTTTCATAATAACAATTTCTATAAAAACAATTTAAATTTCTAGTTTAAAATGACTGATACGAAACATCCCCACGCATTTTCAAATACTGTGGGCCTTTTTATTAACAAATTCACTACGCACATTATAAATTGCTACAATAAAGCAAGCTATTTTTCAGTTCAATAGAAAATTTCTGTTGGTAAACCGCTGCCTAAAACATCAAATACCTTAAATTATAATGACATTCATATCATGAGTATTCTTGTCGAAGATATTCGAAAAAATTCTTTATGAATAACTTTACAAAACAAAAAATATTATCATTCCCCATACTCAGTGTGGTTTTCGTAAAGGGTTTGGTACGATGATAACATTGACCAATACATTGGATGACATTCTTCAAGCTTGGGATAAAAAAAAGAGTTCTATTTTAGTGTTTTTAGACTTTTAGAAGGCATTCGATACATTAGATAGAGAGAGATATATTATTGGATATGTTGTATAAAGAAAAATCACCAACGATAGAGCTTTTAAGGGGATGAAATTTTTAGAATCGTATAAGCAAGATATCAATATAAAAACTGTAAAAATCACTAAAGTTCATAGGAACAGTATTTAAAATTTCGGCGGAAAACTTAAATTATAATTGTCACTTTACTTATCGACTAGTCCGCTAGATTTTAAATGTAGCACAGTATTTAAATTGTATGATATATTGCATAACATTTTTCTGTGTGTTAGTTTTTGGATGCATCTTTGCAAAAATCAACCCAAATACACTGACATGACTGTCAGAATTGACAAACATTCATTCATTTCTTGTAAATAATAAAATTATTCATGTATGTTTTCATCTAAAACGTCTAAAGAGCGATTTGCATTGCGTAATATGACGGTTCTACGCATACATTTCTAGAAATGCTTAAACGATTCGTGGAATGATGAAATAGTATATCTTATATCAGTAGAGACACAGGTGCAGTACAGCTTACAAGAGGATTGGCCGTGTCAAGCCAAGCTTAAAGCTCCAGGAAGCCAAGAAGAAGCCGGATCATGACTATTCGTTAAGACCGGTTTTAAGGTACGTTGGAAGCTGATGCATTGCATCGTCGCGTTTTATTTTTGGTACAGTGACTGACTTCTCAGGGATTTACGAAATATAATATATTGCGCCCGAGTTATAAAATTTCGGAAAAATAATGGGAAAAATTAAATTTGTTGCAATGGAATGTAGCAACAATTTTTAATAAATCTGACGTATCGATAAAATAATATGTCGCGCATTCCATTCGCATATTGCAACAAATTCAATTTCCAAAAAAATTGCGATAGCAAAATATTACCACTATGTAACATGTAGAAATTTATCAAACCGCATTTTTTCTCTGTTTCAAAAAATAAAGCCAATTTCCATATTCTTAGAGCCGACTCTTTCCGCAAAGAAGCACTTTTACCGTTTTTATGCCGGCAATATGTTTCAGTAAAATATGACTACCACTGCAACTTTTTCTTTGGGGGGTGAAGAAACGAAAAATGCGATGAAAGCATTTGACAAATGACTACTTACTTAGAGAAGAGTTATATGTTTCACGTACAACGAGAAGCCACACTCAGTTTTTTCTTGGCGGTTTTTGACTATAGACATTAGGCATTGATAACGCTGCGTGTCATTTTATACAATTAAAATACACGGGTGTAATTATTACCGATTGTAGAATAATGTTTAACAGTCTTATATGATGTGTGACTCCAATTTTTTTGTTGACTGTTTTTTTCTTTGTTTATTTCTTAGAAATATTACATTGTGATCTATATTTTTTTTGTATGAAATAAAAGTAAAATGAATAATATCATACGTACATAGTTTGGGTGAGTTTCTTTATTTATTCGGGTGTTTTCCTACATGAAATGATAGGTTCCCCTAATCAGCATCAAAGTTAGAATAAACTTCGCAATTCTCATCTCAAAAAAGGATAGTTTTAGTTGGTTAAAAGAAATTAAATGTATATGGCAACTAGCCAATTGACATTACACTAAGCAAATTACACAGAAACTTAGACATTGTCACAACCGCATGAATCTTGACCCATGATCACGGAATTCATCGGGAAAACGAAAATGTTGAATATAATTTTGAATTGAATAAAATTCGAGTGTTTGAAAGAAAATTCATAATCACCCATTTCGATTGTATAATGAAGTTGTTTATTTATCAGGCTGATCTGATCAATCATTGGGGAGACATTTCATTCACATTACTTATTTATTGGAGACCGCACATTAAAACACAAACATAATAGATGAAAACACGAAGACAAACCACAGTAAATGGACCGCCGAACCAGTCCTTCAGCGCACTAATGCTGCCTACAAATGGGGATCAGTTTCATGAGTATTCATTCTATTTAAAGGCTCGTGAAACCACTGTTGGTGCACCTGAATGGCACATTTAACAGAGCACATGGGCTCCTTACTGTGTTAAATTTTATACACCTCAAAATTGCAGGACAATAAACAGGATGAATCAACCAAAAAAATCGCTAGCTCTAATCTATCCTACATATATCAAATCTATATTGAATCGAAGAACTTTCTCTGAACACTTTTGAGCTCATTGATGTTCATTGATGTGACACAGATAGTAGAGCAAAAAGTATTAATGGATTATTAACGGATATTCCTAACAGTAAACCCTAAGCTTTTCGTGCCAACTCTATGAATGGAAAAAGTCTTATCTCCAATAACAATATCGCTGGTATAGTATTTGCAGTATGACAGTATGAAATGAATATACTGAATAGAGTACAAAATATAGTGATGCAAAATTAATATTATATGAAGCAAAACGAGAAGTACATATATAAGTCAACCTTTTTAGAAAGACAAAACTACTTTAACGCTTCCCGCGAAGGACTAGCCAAACAAAAACCAGAAGGCATACAAAAGAATAAGATGTATGTTTTCTTTTGAGATGGAAAGGTCCATTTACCCCTTCGCCAATATATTTTTCGAATGCTTGTGGAAACAAGTAAGTGATACCGAAGTGGGCCCCTGAGAACAATGTATTGGATTTCTCAAAGGCAGCGGCCCAAAATGTAAATAGGATTTCCCACCGAAACAGTCACATGGAATATAGATATAACATTGGCGTGCCAGAGGATTTGCGCTGTCGGCATTTAAAAGCGGAATTTTATTTTCTCCCGCAGTTGTCAATATTATTTTCACGAATCTGTGTTGCACTATGTCCTGTATTGTAAGTTTTTCTTATTACATCGAAAAAGTGATTTGATGGATCTAGAAGTTTTTTCAAATCTGTTTGTTCATTGAAGATTGACAACTATAAATCTAAAGGTGTTAATTTAATTTTTCAAAATAAGAAATGTCTGTAAGTCGCGTTGTTTCACCTTCGGTGGAACACCCTATATATGTTTATATTAGAAAAAATTATCGGCGGCCCAAAGGGAATTTCTTCGCTAAGACCTAATTTATATATCTTTATAGCGCACCTTTCTACTTTACTCTACTTTTGAAGGTTTTTATGGTTTTCAAAATAATTTCTACTCGTCGAATTGCTAGTTTTTTCCCGTAAAATTATTTTATCCCAAATAAAAAATAATCTGAAATTTTTAAACTGTTTCTAGAAATATTTCTTGTGTCAACCATTGTTCAAGTACTGCAAGACATCCGAAAAAATACCCTAATAAATATTTATTTGGAACTTTTTTATTTGCTTTAAACGAAATTTGTTTCAATTGACCAATTCTTTCTTGTATCAAGTAAATGCATATATTTGAATGTTTTCAATGATTCTTTTGAATTTCTTTTTCATTTTCGTTTATGACAAATAAACGAGATAAAAAATAATAGGATTTGGTTAGTTCGTTATATGAAGTAATTGCTTGTTTGTTTTTAATACATTTATTTGATTATTATTATTATTATTATTTATAGAGCACGGAACTCAAGAAAACACCAACCTGATTTCTTTAACCCAACGCGTCACCATTCGTAACAATTAGTATGGAGACGGAAATATTTTTGATTAAATTATATCGGTTAAATATGGCGTCTTCCACAGTGTCTTCAACTTTTTTATCTAAATAGAAACTCAATTTTGATCTAAATTATTAGTTTTTCATTCAAATAACTATTAAGCTAACCAAAACTATTGTTTCTTCATATTAAACTTGTGTGAGACTACAAATAATTCTAAGTTGTTTAAGCTAAATTAACACTCACTTTGTTGAACTGGTAATAGGTGCATAATTTTGATTCAACTCATATGACATTATATTAAATACTTCATTTTCTTAAATTGAGTTATACATATTTTATTAAAATGTCATCTGTTTAATACATAATACATCGGAAATAGTAGCTATCCCAGCACTATCGTTACTCTGATACGTGTGTTGCCCTTTCCCCCAACTGCTTTCCCCCCGCCCCCTTTCCAACCTTTTTGCCATTTTAAAAATCAATTTGAAATTTAAAATTTGTGACAATTCTTTTCAATTTTACCATTTTGTTAGTTTTATCTCCATGTCAGTTAATGTTTTAACGTCGTCGGACGCTGTAACGTAAATATAATGGATTCACAAACCTAACGCTTTTAAAATGTTTTAGAATTATTTAAGGTTATTTATTTTATTTTTATTTTTCTTTAGAACAGAATCAGAATAATTAATATAATATTTATTTAGGTAACGTTGACAGAATTCAGCTTAAACGAAGCATCTGCATGGGAGCTGCCGTGAGCATCTGTTATAATAATTATTATACTTGCATTTAGCAGCATTTAACTTGTTGCATTATAAAGATTGTTTATATTTTTGGTTAGTTGACCAACTTATTTTGTATTCTAGATGCATGCTAGCAGAGTTGATATTTTATTATTATGAAAAATTTTGTTAACATTTCAGCTTATTGATAAAAAGTTATTTATTAAGCAATTACTTGTATTTTTTAAAATTGCTCTTTATTATTGCGTGAACTACGCCAACAATTCATTTATTTATATTAAATTATAATTTAAAAAAAAAACTAAATGTGTTTTATCCAAATAACAGCAGCTATCTATCACAAATGTTGGATTTTGTTCATCAACTATTTGTCATTTTATTATATATTCTTAATAAGCAAATAATCCTTTTAAACAAATAAACCAAGATTTCACTTAAATAATAATTGTGAGATTTCAAAAAATCATATTTATTTAAATGAAACAAACATTTATTGTCATGTATTGAAAACTATGTTTATCCATTTTCAAACAAATATTTTTTTAACTCTATTTTTTTCAGGTCATTCTTTTTCAGTGTAAGTACTGTTTTAAAGCTGAGACAATTTGATAAAAATAAACTAACTGGAAACGCAAAAGAACATGAAAATATAATGTCAGCTACCGGATAATTTTATGCGAAAGAAAGACAAATAGAAAATTCTATTTTGGAATCCTATTCGGCATAATTAGACATCAATAGCAACTCGTAAAGTGGAAATTTTTCCCAGAATCCCATTTTTTAGCACTAAGTTCCTTTGGTCATGTTTCAGTTTAGGATAAAGTTTTTTTCTATTTTCACTAGGTTGTTGACTCTTTATTTCACAATTTAATGACATTAAACAAGTCTAATTGTTGCATTTTAGAAATTTTTGTAGAAACCGAGTTACTAAAAATTTAAAATTTCCTTTGGGCAATTTCTTTCTCTCAATGGTTAAAAACAAATGTTATTACATAAATAAAGTCCATTTGAGTTGCAAAGCTCGTTACATGCACCTACATCAGAACCCTAGGCGAACTAGATTCCCAAACTCTCTTATACCCAAGAGAAATACCCTCGTAGAGGCTAGACCCAGAAATCTAAGCGCTCGAGAGCCCCATAATCTCCACCCAATTAATTATACCGAGACGTACCCTTATAAAGCAGGACAATGGCCATTGTACAGGGTGATTTAATGGTCGATCGATGATTCTGCGACCTTCCTTATACTGCATTTAATGACTGCCACCGACTACTGGACGGAATACTGAACGAGTTTTAAATTAGCCACATGTTGAAAGAAATTCGTTGCGGTTCGGCGATTTGCATAGGAGTGCAGGTCTTTTGGTTTAGCTGAGTATGATTAATTGAAATCTACAGCAACGGTTTCGTTGTAATTTCGTGCGACAATGTGGTCCGTAACCTCGCTCGCATGCGTAGATTCATAACGAATAAACGAAAATATGAATATTTGGTTCGGTACAGGTTGTAGCACAAAGCTGACGCTAACGCCGAAAATTCCCAATAGTGGAAATTGTTATAATTATGAGGTATCTGGGTCAGGAAACAGCTGTCGTCATTAAAATTGGTAGCAATTAGTGATATGGCTATTGTTATTAACACAGGATCCGGATATACGCATCCTAAAATGTGATATAATGGCGGAATTGCGTTGAATTCGTCATTCCTTCCTCATGAAAGTATGGAGTGCCCTTTTATAAATGCGGGTAATGTAATCTTGTTGGTTGAACCTAAGTAGTATTTTTTCTTGGGAGTTCTTTTTTTTTAATCTTAAATTCGAAATATTTTTTGTTGCAGATATTGCCAGTGTATACCAAAAATTACTGACATATGATAAAAATGATCATATCAATTTATTTCAATGGAACATTACAAAAGCTGAAGTTGTAGGTTGTAACTTCCTATCTTAATTTTTTTCCTAATGTCGTCTAACCTTATGGCAACCTCATGAGGTGGATAAGCAGACACATTAAAAAAACAATTACTTGGAGGCAAAGGACATGTGCGATGAGGCCATCTTACAAATCCCATAAAGTTTAAAGCTATTGGAACATTTTAAACTCCTTGGTGCTTTATTATAAGAGCTGCAGACTTGCTTACTAAATGATCTTTTATATTGGTCTTTCGTCAGATTAATAGCATCGTGCCTAAATTATATTTTTTCATACAAATAGGCTGGATGTTTATTATTGAAAAAAGCCTTCTTTGACTCGTTGGAAGCAACCCAATTTCGTACGTATAGGCAGTCACGCCCCATTTTCGTATCCGACCAATTAATCGAACACAGAGATTTCTGGTTGAAGTGAATGCGTACACACCAAAGGCACAACGCGCCCGTGCCAAACATTAATTTAAGATTAGTAAAGACTTGCAAATTCGTACCATTGTTGCAGAAATCCAGTTTTGTCTACCTAATTTAATGTTGTGAAGCTGTACAGCGATATACATATGTAACGATTATTTTGATGTACCTACCATGTTCTTATTGCATATCTTACTCTGATTTATGATAATAAATAGCCTTTCTGACCATCAGGTTTTCCAAATAATGCTTCCAGATCAGTTATTTTCTTTCGATGTCAGTTATTATTGTGTCTTGAAGTCCTATTTGTCCCCAATCTTTCTTTTAGTTTGCGTGCCATGTATTCTAGATCTTCTTCATCCCCTGCTATTACTGCCTGATCGTCTGCAAACTATAGGCTAAATACCATTCTATCTGTTAGGGATATTCCCATTCCTTAATATTTTTGTTTCTATTTTGGTAAGGCTTCTTTAACATAAATTTTAAAAAGCGTCGGTGATATACAGCACGACTGGCGAAGCCTCTTTGTTACGAAGGAATCTCTGGACAGTTTATTTCCTGTTTTTATTTCATTATCATAAGCTTTCGAGAGGTCAATGAAGAAGATATGCGTTTCTAAATTAACTGCGGACCTTTTCTGTAGTAGTATCTGATTCACACAGAATATGTTGTCCATATAATCTGGTAATTGAACTTGCAACTTATATTGTAATTTTGACACTCGACTTTGTGGCTTTTTTGTAGATGACCGATATATATGCCACTTTCCATTGACATGGAACTTCCTGACCATTGAGGCACTTATTTAAGGTCCGTCTAATGCTACCATTAGTTTCACAAAGTCGCTTTTTAATAATCCTCAGTATATTACCTCTGATGGATACGAATTTCCAATTTCCAATGCTGTTCTGATCTATTCTGAAAGGATACTTTTTTAGTGCCATATAAGATGCAATAATATGATGAGAATCAATCAAGTTCATATTCCTTATAATCATTAACCGTCAACGCGTTACTCGCTCCACAGTAACATATTTCTAACAATGCTTTTTACAAAACTTCCCCCTGCGTCGGTTTTTACTTAGTCGAAATTGCTGACGTTTCGCCAATCATCCTGCCGGCTTCTTCAGAGCTTGACTGAAACAGTTTCAGTTAAGCTCTGAAGAAGCCAGCAGGATGATTGGCGAAACGTCAGCAATTTCGACTAAGGAAAAACCGACGCAGGAGGAATGCAGAAGTTTTGTAAAAACCATTACAGTCGCCTGTGGAAGTTTCTTTGAAAAATTATTTCTTACTATATTTCTGGTATAGTTGCATTTCTGAACTCAATATGTAATCTAATAATTTGGCACGTTCAACTGATTAAATCTGGCAACAATTACGCGACGATATGACTGACATAACCAAGTGAAGCCTTTTTTTTCGAGGGAATTCGAGGAAAATATACATAAGTATGCACTACTATACTTCTATGTGCGTCTATTTGCAACACCCCTATATTTGAGGATGATTATTCTTCACCTACAAAATTTTCCAAGCTTTTGGGTGGAATATTCTGCTTCTGCGTCTGGATTAAATCTACCATAATATAGATACCCTAGTTCCATATCTGGTCAATCGGATAAGCAATGATAGGGAGGAATTTGTAACACGGTGTGACTAATTTTTTCCGCTAATTGAAATTGAGCAATCGCTTTTTGGTATAGCTTTTCTCTAAATCGTAAATGACCATTGGGACAAGGAACCATTATTCAATCAAAGATTATGATAGCTCGCATTGTCAATTGCTGTCACTCTTTGTATTCACAATTTATTGTCAAGCCAGTCTTCAAATAGTTCTGTTAGTTATATTCTTTTCAGATAATACTAAAGCGTTCGGGACAAATCCTGTTCACATCCCAGCATGAATTATTTTATCCGGATTCCTTTGTTTAACGGAGCCTTGGTTGTGGCTTGACCAGATGAGTCCATCAGAACTTTACTTAGAACTTTGTGGGTATTATGTCTCATCTAGATCCTATCTTACATGAAACAATATGGCAGCGTCAATTTTTCTTGCCCTATTTTCTCAAACGTCAAAGTTCAATGTTCGACATATTTTATTTCGCAGTCTCCATCTACGTTGACAAGCGGTCAGTATAGTTCGACCCTCATTCTTATTAAAAAATAATCAACCTCTTTGTGCGGGCACGTATAGCGAGCTACAAAGTCTAGTGCATCGTACAACTCGACTTCTTCGTGCCTTTGTTTACGTGCCTCACGTTAAAAATTTACTTGATTTTTTTTTATTTTTGCTACTTATGCATTATTCATTCCTTACATGACGTTGCATAATACGCGTTAAGACGTAAGACGGTATAAATTAACAAATCGTGTTACGGGCAACTCCAATTAAATATGTGCATTCTTTTACGTGAAGCCGGAGGGGGAGTTAATTGTGGAATGAATTAATGGGAGTTTAAAGTTCTTTAAAGTGTAATTTATATTTTGCAAACAGACGACGTTAAACGCGAGTATTAGGCTCATTCGTGAACGCTTGTGCAAATAAACCTAGCTCGCCCCAGAAATTATTCATTCACTGTTTTTGCTCTAAAACAGGTAAATGCAAACTTCCGCAATTTTGCTATTAAGTAAAAAGTTACTTCGTAGCTGGACGCAAATTGCAAAAAGCAGAAGTTAGTTTAAGAACGAAAGAAAAACACTTCTGTTGTTTGAAGTTGTTTATGGAAATGAAGTTATCAAACGATAGGCGAACTGGAAAATATCAATAATTAACCCCGCAAAAATTATCTGGGATGTAACCAGAAAAGCAATGTTGAAAAATTATGGAACATACACTAAAATAGTAAACGAGGACATTTTCGATTCCGAATCCGTATTTATCCCAAACGGCACGTCTCTTCCACATTTGCATTTTCTGCACGAATTTATTCAAACATCTGCAGAGGAGCCGCAGCCGAGTTCCGATCTCGACAGATATCGCACATGTTTGAAATTTAAATGCGACGTAAATTAATCATCATTAGTTACCGAAATATTTTAATAAACGAAAATTAATTAAACAATAATATAATATAATAACGTGATGACAGTGGGAAATTTGAACATTTTTTTCATTTCTTTAATGCATTTGTTTATGTATAGAAATAACGTACACCAAATGTTAAAACTTAATATTTAAGTTGCAACAAGTAATTCATGTTGTGACACCCGGCTATTCGGCGCGGGAATGATCGTGACGTCATACCGCTGCTTTTCGATCGATACGGCGACATTTTTGACTCGTGAGAAGTGTGCTTGTTTTAATCTATGCCAGTTTGTATTTGTGCTTAGTGTGCTTTACATAACAATAATGGAAGCAACATAAAAACAATATTAACAAACATTTATTAAATTATGTTCAGGTGTCACTTTAGCCTTAACCATGCAAACATTTTTAACACTTTATAATCAGTATTTAGGTTTCCACTAGTTCAAAAAAGTTCTTGTTTTTTTTTTGTTGAATAATTTACATTTCAATTTTAAAAACTGGAAAACTTTAAGCTGGTTACAATTTTATACTGGTTCAAAACTAATGGCTAAATTTTCTATGACTCCACCTTTTAGCTTTAACACCGGTAAGGTAGAGTAAATTACCATTTCAAAACTTCCTTTTTGATACTAAAGACAAGATAACAAAAGCAAGCGACAGAAGCAAGACCAAAATTAAAATGAAAAACCACCAAGACGAACACGTTGTCTTTCTCAAATGGATTCTCTATGCTACCATCCGGCTGGTGCGTAGTCTAACCAGCGAATTGACGTCACAATCGGTCACAGCCAATGACAATTATTACAATTATTATATTTGTTACATAGAACTAAAAAATTATTTTTTTTTTGTGATCTGTGGTTCTTTTATAAGCAATGTTTTTCAAACTAAAATTCTATTCCCTGTTACCTATCTTTTTCCGTTTTCCCCAGGCACTTTCTGGCTGAACTGCTTTAAACCATATTAAGCGTTGCCTAGTATATTGCGAGCGATTTTTTTCTCTTCTTTGCTTGCAGCAACAGTAATCCTTTAGACAGAAAAAATTTTTAGTTATGTCAAAAAGAGAATGTATTATCTATACGGGGTGGTCTCTAAATGCGTTGCGAAACGCAAGAAATTAAAAATATGAAAAGTTCTCTCCAGGACATTCTGACATTCACCATGAATGTAAACTTTTACTTTGTGACAGCTGTCGACATACAACTCATAACGCAATAATTGTTTTCCCATAGCCAAGTACGTGAAGCCGAACGAATACGATACCATAAAAAAAACAAATTATTTTAAATGCGGTTTTGAATAGATAACCCAATAGAGTTTGATAGAGAAAAAAGTTCTAGACTTGATAACCTTAAAGTTGTAGGGTGTCCCATTTGAAAAGCTGAGCTTAGCTACTTTGAAAATCTGAAAGCTTAAGTCCTAATTTTGGACATAAAAGTAGAAAACGACAATAACAAAAACGCGAACTTTAGCCTCTTTTTTAACACTTTCTTAAATATGAGAATAAAATTTTCAAAAACTACAAAAATATGCATTTTCAAATTTAGTGGAGCTGGGAGCACAAATATGTAATATAGAATTTGACACAGAATCACAAAATGTAATAATGTAATAAAATGAGCTATTTGGCAGAGACTTCCGGTGGAGTCATAGAGTCCATAGAAGTAAACTTGGAACCTACCTTAACCTCAAATGTTGAAAGACATTTGAGGTGACATCTCATTAAACTTTTAATGAACGGATTGATGATGATCTCTGTGTAAACCAATACGCCTCATTTAAATGGAGGTTCTAATAAGACTTCAGTATTCAGCTAAACATCCGGATATACTTACCTAATATGTCTAATATAGTATTACAATTAGTAACTATTCGAATGTTTTTATGTCGACTATACGAGAAGGTACTTGCACTACTTTTAGTAAAAATATAGTACCGGCAGCTCTATAATGTCGCCTCACTTTCGCCACATATTTTACATATCCCAAAATAAAAAAAATTAGTTATGCAAGTGTTGAAAAAAGAAAAGTGATTTTTTCAATTAACGCAAAATTCGTATTACATTCTGCACACCTAGTTTCATCCATTTTGTGTATTTGAATTTCAGTTCAAATATTATTTTAAAAAAGAAGCCTCAGTATGAGAAAATATTCGGGTATTGGTATTTACATTCTTATATTTCACAAACCTTTGTATATACGTATATAGTTAACTACCTTGTTGACCTATATCGTATTGGCTTTGGTGGTGACATTGGGACTCATTGGTATTAAAGACAATATTAGGGACGGATTCTTATCTGGCCCGCCCCTGCCTTTGTATCTGAATTATGAATAAATTATTTATTGATGGGTTTACCCAATAACAGTAGGCAATGAGAGCGTTAAAGGTTTATCGAGATAGGGTCTGTCAAAAGGTAACACGATTGACTTTGAAATACACTATATCTGATTTAAGTTCATTCGTGAGATGCGAACTGATGCGACATCTTTCCGTGCTCTAGCGAACATGGTCGGTTGGGATTCTAATCATGTTGAAGCTTACTATATCGTTGATTAAAATGAGTTTTGGAAGTAAGTGAAATTCTGCAACTCTTGGGAAGTGTATATCCATAAGTCTCGTATATTTACAATAACAACACTGCATTTTTTGTTTTAGTGTCTCTGTACAGTCAAATTTTTCCGAAATTCTGAAAAGAAAATGTGATTACACCAACCTGGTGATCGTGCTGATGTTAAAAGTTACCAAACTATCTCTTATAAAACTAATATTGACAAGCTAACTATGGCATATCCATGCCCATTGGTTAGTGCACAGACAGTTTAATATCCATGATTTAGAAGTTTTTAAAAGTATAACAATATTTAAAAATACTCTAAAGCATACTTGACCTAATTAGTTGCGTTAGCTCAGTTCTTCTAAGTATTTAATAATTATTTTCTATAAATAAAATATTATAATTAAATGAATAAATTAAACCCATACAAAAAAAAAAGTATGGCACATAAATGTTGCTTAGAATTTTAATATTATTATTATGAATAATTCTAGTTCCAAAAAAAATCACTACATTTAATGTGGTTGGATCTGTTACAAAGATTATCATAATAATATCATATCATTCGTTGCAAAACTAACCAAAACTAACCACAACCAATGCTATATACAATAGCTGTGATGTTCATGCTTTCTGCAATTGCAAAATTATTAAAAATAAATGTTATAGTAACGGAAGTTGGTGACATTTTGAAGATTGCAGATTTCAATCTTTAGTTAGCGGTGTGTGGCTTGTTGATATTGCCAACATTAGAAAGTCCTGGATAAAATCTCCAGGTCAATTTTGTTCAATAATGATTGGGATAATTTATTATTAAAATCCCGGAATTGTTAGAAGTGGCTTTTAAACTTTTTAAGTCACTCATCTATTAAACACTCGCTCCGCAGCGCTCCGCTCGTGCCAAATAAACTCGTGAGTCAAATGCCGTTAACCGCACTTGTTGCATAATATACTATCAATTATGTCGCCTGGATTTTTTTTGATAGGTACGCATTGAAGAGAAATATTGACCATCCAACGGACTTGTAAATTAGCACAAGCAAATGATGATAGTAAATTACATAAGCAACGGCGTAATCGGAGATTATGCAGCGCGTTCTTCAAACTATTTTGTTTGTAAAAAAGTCCTTTTAAGCAACCATTATTACGGACGCGTCTTTGATAAAATATAAACACAGCGAGGAGAAAATATAGGCAAAGTTATTTGAGAAAAGTGTTAGTCAAAGGCGAAAACGTTATTGATTACAGGCAGATAACTGCGTTTTTCCTTTGACGACGGCGAGAGTTTTCAATTCAATCCCCGTTTTCAGTTTACTTGCATATAAAAATATATTTAAAGAGGGTGCTCAAAAGAAGAGAAAGCCATTTGAAAGACGCAGATGGAAAGGGAATAAGTAATCGCTGGGGTTTTATTTACGGAAGGGAGTTTAGACGCTGCATACTCGGGAAATTATATAGGTCGCCGCAGACATAGAGATAGACAGATAAAAATCTCAAGTAGTTATTTATGTAGCAGGTTGAATTATTTATTATTTGTTGATTTCCAATTCCATCGTAAATTTAGTGATCGGTTTGGATCATTTAATTGTGATCAGAATAAAGTAAAACGTCTATATCGAGTATACGTTTTAAGTCATAGCGTTATTTGAAAAAAGTTTAGGTCATAAAATATGACATTGCGTCCAGTTTCGCTCAAATTAAGCTATGGTGCGGTATATTGCAAATTCTAATAATAGCTTTCGTTTCAATTTATGAGTTATCATGTTACCTTATGTGTTGCAATCCATTATTCCTTTATGACGGCATAAAACGAAATGAATGACAGAGTAATGAAAGCAGGGGCACTTTTAGAAGCTTATTTGTTAACGCATCAGTGTTTGCTGTTAAACAGACACCAAAGTTGTAATTCGAAGAAAAGTTAACTCTTTTTATTTAAAAAAAAAATACTCACACTGAAAATAAGATGTTAATGGACCTTGGTCAGGCTGACATTTTTTCGTTGATATACAGAAAACATTTTTGGACCATCTCAAATGTTCGGATTTTGCGTGGTGACGAAAATACCGAAGAAAATATTTTTTCTTGATGAAATATGGATTAACGAAGGAAGATTAAGTAGGATTTCTTCCAGATACGAGCACGTGGGAATTAGAAAAGGTCGTATAACTTAATGCGAACACCCTGTATATGTGGCATATTTTTGTACCCTTATAATAGAAAATATATCAGTAACTCCTTTACTTCAGACAAATTTGCTTACTTACTTGCGCACCAATTACATCAAATATGTCTAAAAACTTACAGCCAACAAAAGCAACGTGTTAGACCTGAAAGTCTGAAATCTTATGCAAGGTGTTTAAGATTTAATTGATCGAACTCTCTCCGAGTATACAAATTGTTTTATTGACAAAGGGTTTAGGTTGTCTTGTATTCATAACTACGCAGAGCCTATGGCTATGTTGGTTTTATGTTTGATCTTTGGTGACGCAAATTTACAGGATTTACAGACGGCTTATATAATACTCCCCCTTAGAATCTTGCCTAATTTTTGCTTTCACGATTATTCCTGCGACGCTGTCCATACCTTAACTGCATTTTGCTGTTGAATCTAGCAAGGTCTTATGCTTGTGTTATGATGTAAAGTCATAATTTACAATTACAGGTATCGCTATCAGACACAAAATAAGAAAAGCTAAGGATAAAGAAGCGGTAGAAAAGTGTGAGGAAATCGAAGCACTACAGAAATACGACAGCTACAACTTGCATTGCAAAGTTTAACAGGTCACTGGCCACTTCAAAAACAGGTAACTAGGAAACCCATAAACTCAATATCAATATCAATACCTGCAAAGAATACCTAGAAAAACTGTTTGAGGTTTACAGAAAAGAACACATTGGAAATTTTCCAAAAAGAAGTGTGAAACAACACTAGAAACATTCCATATGAATGGCTGAGATTTGAAGTTAAAAGAAAACAAGGCCAAAGAGAATATGTAGCGTGTGTGAAAGTCAAATATATCCAAACCAATTTGGCTTTTATTTTATTTAATTTGGCTCATGACTGATCTATTTGACCTAGGAAAATAGGAAGTGATTGTAAAAATACTGAAGGAAATAAATATCGAAAACAAAGATTTTAGAATAGAATTAGAAAATTAGAAACATACATATTACCCAAAATTTCCATGGACAAGGGAGTTCTTATAAAAGGGAACGGGAGTTACGTCTTTGCTGACAATATCTAAGGCTTACAAGCCCAGATAGACAAAATTACCGATTACAGTAGTCACTACGGCTCTGAAGTCAATATAAATAAGACGAGACATATGATAATTAGTAAACAGAAAATCATTACAACTAGGAAGGAACTGCAATTATAGGAGATAAAAGTACGCATAGGAAAAGCTGGAGGAACCTTTAATCCTTTAAAGTTCATAACCTCATACTGGTTACTAAAGTCTTCTCCGTTCTGCTTTATTGTGCAGAATCCTGGGTGGTTTATTAAACCACAGTCAGGAGAATGTTGAAAATCCCTTGGATGGCAAAAGTGACAAACGTCGAAGTTTCGATGACAATAGAGCCTGTAAATTAGAATAACTAAGTCGCAAACCAATGAAGATACGGTTTGTTGGAGGCAATTTTATAAGCAGAAAGAGGACCGGGACAACAAAGCACAGATACCACTGTTCCGGATACTTTGGTTCATAAATTTCTGGATTACATATCTATATTCCAAGTAGCTATACGGTTTCGCATTAACTGATGACAGACACTGTGAAGCGGCTTAACAATATCCTACGTCACCCGGTATATTTTGGCTCCGTAAACATTAATTACCTCTCGGGTCTTATTCGGAACAAAGCGTTTATTCTTGTATCGGCTACGCCAGGCAAAAAGTTGGCTGCGAGCGGTTGAATTCAGAATTGATTTTCCGCAAACCGATTCTATTAAACAGTCTTTCCTTTTTTGTGTTTTTCCGCTCTTCGTTTGTTTCGCGAAGACAGTGTACGCGATTTGCGTTGTCAAAAGGCGAAAGAAGATTCCGACAACTAATTGTGCATGCGGAGCTTGTCCTAGCCATGGCCGATGTCGGTAACCGATACCTTTTTTGTATGTGTGTATGTGTGTGTATGGCAAAGCATTGGCGTAGAATGCTGTAATTTCCTAATGTTTTATAACGTAGTTTTTATATAGTATTGTATTGTAACCCAACACTAGTTTGATTTTTTTAATAAACGACCGAAGAGAGCGGTTTATCAACGGGATTTCTATGACTATTAGATTAGTGGCTTGCAAAGATTTCGCCCGTAGTTCTAAACAGTAGTTAACGAAGTCTGCGCACACTTGATATATTAATGATAGAGTAGGGAATTGAAAAGTATAGTGCAATTTGCAGGTCAAGTGGGGTCTATGGTTTCCACTCCATATTTATAAAGTTTTTGATGGACTCCTTAGGTGCTGTCTGCATAACTCTTACTTTCCAGTCAAAGATAAGTTTTACGCACCGATGGTGGCGAAAATATATATGAAATGGTTTGACACTCACGCTCTAGATGCAGCATCTGGAATACAACTGTTGAGAAAGAGAAGAACGGTTGCCAATCTTTTTTAAATGTCCTAGTAAGTAAATATAATGACTCTATCAGTACCTCTGTACATAGTAAACCTACACATACCGGACAATATTTTAATTTCCAATCTAACCATTTCGACGCAAGCAAGCTAGAAATCATCCAATCCATCTGCAAAACACCCATCACAACATGCAGTGAAATGAGCATCACTCGACGTAGAATAATGCAGCATTAAAAAGGATTTGATTCATAATGGCTGCACTCTAAAATGTATTGATAATCCCATGGGTGAAGGAATCTCAGAAAAGATCGGTCGAATAGCAAAATAATACAAAGCTAATTCAGAAACATCGACTCCAGAGAAAAAGTGTATCTACCAAATACCTTGTGAATGTGGAGAGCCATATATTGAAGAAACAGAAAGACCTGAAAACGTTAGGGTTGAAGAATATAGGAAACAGATAATTAAATGTGAAATCCAAAAGAATGGCGGAACATGTATGGACCAAACAACCGAACATCAAATGGTCCGCATTGGAAAAGGTGAAAGTTTAAGAAATTTGGCAAGCCTTAATGTTTAATTGAATTCAAATTAATCTGCACTTGATAAAGGCTAGTAATAGATCTGCCCGACACGTTGTGTAAACAAAAAATAAAGACGATGGAAGTGTGACAGTCTATTATTATTTTTACTGAATCATTGTCTACCACCCACTATTTAGGTTCGTTTCTGTGATTAAACCACGGTCTTGACAGTGGAATTGGAAACGCTTTCTTGCGACCCCTGGAATGTTCCTAGCTCATGTTGAGAGCTCATTACAACCTTTTTGTGTCCCCAATTTTTTTTAGTAAGTCATATGATTTATTTTATTAAAAATCTGATAACGCAGATCAATTCAGATTACTATGAAGACCTGGAAAACTTGACCAGTCATCCTGATGGAATCCTTTTCTCTTTTCTTCGATTCAACCACTTAGGTTTTCTGAAAAGTCATCTAGATGACTGTAGAGATAATGAACTTTTATACTCATGTTACAATAGAGCATATTTAAATAAATTTCTACTTTTGGTATTATCAGTAATTTATTCTACTACTTGAACAAATAATTACCAAGCGTTAGATTCAGTCTTGTCCATTGATGTGGGGGTCTCGAACAAGTAGCTCAAGTTTTTTCCGTGTTAATACCAGGAAATTTACCTGACAAATATCCAAATCAAATTTGTATCTCAATTTAAAGCCTCCACAATTTGCTTCAACAACCCCAGATTGACATCCAAATGCTGCAGAAAGATTTTTTCTCTCAAGTTTATTATTTCTTGATTCATATAATCTGTTGAAGACAATTTCTAATATATATCTCTCTGTATCAATCTGCTGTCGAAGGTTTACCATTGATTTCAAATTTGATTTTTATCCTGTATCAGAACTGATAACCTGTTTCTCGAAAAATCTGGTTTGCACTCTTTCAACGAAAAATTTGAAAGAATCGGTAGAAACACGTAGCATCCAGGTTAGTCCTAGTCAAGTTTTAATATCATCATTGAAAGTATGATAAAGTAAAAATAAATTCTTGTCGACTCTACGATACCTGAAGCGGCAAGGATTTTCTGACGGCTTGAGGCTATTTGGGTATATCGTTCTAAAAAAAAAAAATAAAAGTTCCATATATACAAACATAAAATTGCCTTTATCACTGCGCTTGTTACATTATCCCCAAGGCTAACGCTCTACAAAACGGCTTAAAAATTTCCGTTGACAAATAAATTGAGGCAAAAACGGAACTGGTCTTTAATTAAATTAATTAGGTAGAAAATAAAATACAAAGTTAACCTTTTGTCCCGCTTTACAATAACAATCGAACCTACGCCGACTGGAAGACTCGTTTGACATTTTTATGTTCCCGTTTTCCTCTAATCTTTTTACAAGTCGTTTGTCATTCTTTCGTTCGCTACTTTGAGGTAATTGCGTCGCAGTCACTAAATAAATTCTAAATTTAGAATATCGACCAGTAATCGTGGTTGTAATTATTGAATGATCGAGATGTAAGCATAAGCAATCGAAATTTTTAAATGACATTTAATAACATCTGGTAATGTCCACAAATAAAATTATAATTTAACGTTTTTTTCAAAATATTTAATCCAATAATAATTGCCTTTTTACATATTATTCATTTTTCCCAACTCGTATCATCTCTTATGCGGATTGTGTGAAACACTGCGTTTTAAAAAGATGCAATTATAAAAAAATTAAAAAATCTGAACTACGAATAATCAGAAATTTCTCGTACTGATGGCTAGAATTTACACTGGACAGTTGTAAATGGGGCATAAGTGACTTAAATATGGGTTCAAACAGTATTATTAACTGTTACATTTTATATTCTAATATTAATATAATTCTAGAATAGAATGAGCTACAAATTACTCTTTGCGCTACATGTGCATTTTTCCAACTTTTTTTGCCGAGTATGTACAAACGTTCTGTATTTTTGGACTTCAAATCATTTTTTTCTGCTTTCTTGAAGGTGTACCACAATAAATAGATTTTCATTTAAATAATCAAAATTGGAGTTGGACTATTTGTATCTAGTTCGAGATGGAGAATAATTACAATAGAGTTTATGTACCCGTTTTATTAGGAAATTAACCCTAAATATAGAGGGTGACTAGAAAAACGTACTAATAATTTAAGAAGTGATGAAAAGATGAAAACTTAAAGAAAAGGTTTTTTAATAAATATCTTAAATGTCCTTTGACAAATTTTGTTGAAAAGTGCGGGAGGCACCCCATCGACTTTCCTTGACAAAAAAATGAGTGCTACCGATGTTTTAAGCTTTTTTCTCAAATTAAGCAAGTAAAAATGCAACTCGTGGGTCTCCTGAATTTTTTTCGCATCTTGTTTCGTATTCTAAAATGAACAATTTATTGCTCGTCTCTAAGTGGCAACAAATTCTAAACGGTTTTTTATGAATGTCTTTAATAACAAGGCAATCTAGATATTAAAGATCTAAATAAAAAAAGCGATTAGAATTTGTTGCCAATTAGAGGCATGGAATAAATTGTTTTTCTTTTCTCGAAAACGAAGCAAGATTTTTGAAAACTATGCATTTCGGGACCCACCCTCATATGAAAAAAGTATCCTTTTTTTTTCATATCACCTTTTAAATTAACGTTATTTTCGAACACTCTGAAAAGTAGTAATACTTTGGTATTAGATGTTACATATGAAATGTATTTTGATTTTTTAGAGGAATTAAAAATGTTGTAATATACAGGGTTTACTATTCAAAATAAGAAAATTGTTATTTGCCCATGAAAGCACAAACATCCTGTAAACAAAACAATCTTTACAAGTATCCAGGTCCTTACGGAAATATTTTTAAGGTATTTTTGTATTCCTTCGGGAGAAATAAGTCTTTCAAAAAAATGGAATGTCCTTGAATTTTTGCACACGGTGCTATGCACTATATTCATTGCCAGGCATGTCCACTTGTTTGTTTTTTTTTTAATATTATTATTTTAATTATAAATTTTTTATTTTTTTTTTAATAATTTTAATGGGATTGACAAAATACTGCCAAAATTTAAATTAAAGTGTCTAGAATCAGTGTGGCACTTTGAATTTATTGTTTCAAAGCGAGTTATTGTTTTCAACCGTGTAATCTGCAGAGGCAAGGCTTTCAATTTATTTTATTTATATAACCACAGTGTGTGTACAGAATAGTACAGTAATAGAAAATATACGCTTCAAATATTATAATACACTGATACCTGTCAAAAAACAGTAATATTACCACAACTGAGAACTACTATTGTTTTCAAAGATACTGCGATGATTATGTCAAAAAGGTCAATATTAATATCATCAATTTTGTGTTTATGTCTTTCAACAGGCAGGTTTCTATCTATTTTTTAAAGACATGTGGTTTATATTATTAATTTAAGGACCTTATTTAAAAGATTGTTAGGTTATGAACGTAAAATAATTTATGAATTATTGGAAAATAATTACCAATTAAGCCAAAACAGTAAGTCAGAGACCCGTGCTATGATATAAAATTGAAATTGCTATTAAAGACGAAATTAAACACAAAGACAAAGACAAATTGAAGAAAATTGAGAAATGTATCATCTTGCGAAATGTGGCAACACCACGTATTTCAGAAAATATTTTAAATTTGAGGATTGCCCAAAGAAAAGCATTATTTTCGTAGAAACAGTAGATGGAAAAAAGTTAATAAGCCACCCAACAATGCTGGTTTAAACGTAACCCGAATTCTGAAGATGATCCCTAATAACTTCGAAACGGTACATCACAGACCCATACTCATATGTAAGTTTGTTTGACCACCCTGTATATAAAAAAGTGACAATTAGGAAAATAAAAATAAATAATTGTCATTATCACCCTTAGGTTTCGAGACAGGCTCCTCTTAAACGAGCCAGCCTGTACAATGAAAGGTTTCCAAATCCAGCTCGGAATAAATGAATTTTTGAAAAGCGATAATATAATGCTTACCGGCCTTTTAAAATATATCTTTCATGCAGTCAATTAACAAAATGATTTCGCTATAACATTAATAGTTAAAGCCCTCTTTAGGTCGTTTGCAATTATAACATTTGTTTCGCTACCCGGACTGAACAATGCTCGGGTTACAAACTTTTGACCAAGTTAATAATTCGTAACACAAACACGTGCAACGCAGGTCCCGCTGTTCTACATTTGATTTTACAATTCAACGTGAAGTGCAAAACGGTGCCGGTTTAACGTGGTTAATTTAATAAAAACTTTTCCAAATTTGTTAATTGCATACGTTATGTGTTTGGTTTACTTAAACGCAGCGGATTTAAAGTACCGCTCGATCGAACGCAGCCAAGTTTTGCATTTACCGAGTTGTCACTCGACATGTTCAAAGAATAATTATTTATTTTCGTGTGAATGATTAATTGCTTCTTGCACAACTATGAAGTTAAAAGGTAAAACGTAAAAGAGCAAGGTAAAAATTTTTAGAGAAAGTTTCAATGTTAAAATATGAAACAAAGTAATTAAAAAATCAGGTACTGGATTTTAAGACACTGATTTTTTCTTGCCCATTTTTGGAGTAAATAGATAATAAAGCAGGTGGTTTAATTTCCGATAGCAAATTTCAAGCATAATACCCTATACCATTGATTTTCCTTACTTCGTATCTACTTCTAAATTTTAAATCATATAAATTTTGTGGTGTTTCCTTAAACACAGCAAAAAATCCAGTGGAGTAATATCTGGAAATCTTGCAGGCTATTCTATTGATCCCCTTCTACCATTCCACAACTAACTGGTCCTTTTTTACTATTTGGAAATCATCTAGATTCCTGCGTCGGTTGTTGATGAATCGAACTTGCTGACGTTTCGCTAATTATCCTTTTGCAAATTTTTATATGTGATTCTGGGTAAAAGATAAACAAAGATTTTTAGCTTTTATCGTGAATCATGTCTGAAAGGGTATCGAACTCAGATGTGAATAAGACAAAAGCAATTTCAAGATGAAGATACAGAAGAGTCTTATTGATTTGGTGTCTTTCTTTACGGGTTTGGTGAATTCTTTCTGGATGTAAAGCAAAACTAGAGTTTCAATATTCACGCACTTATCGAGCAAAATGTAGCGGAGCATCATCCTGTTGAAAGTAAATTTGCTTATCTGGCATATCAGGCTGATTTGGATTTGAGGAAAAAACTGCAAGAGTAGCAATTAATTTTGTCATTTTAAAGATATTGCAAATATCGGGCGCCAATAGGATCTTGATCGAAGAAAGTCAAACATTAATTTTTTGTAGATGTTGGATGATGTGTATCATTTTTTCTCACCCTTCGAGGTTTATTTGTAGTCTACAATTTTTCGACGATAAAATTTTTTTATTTAAGTTGCACATTTCCTGCATAGCTATACCAAAGTGCGATCGGGATCATCTTTGTTGAGGTCCTGTGAGCTCTTACGGATGACATCTTTTCTTCTTTTAGTACTTGTTGTTCTAACTGGCGAACATCCTTATTTGAAGCTACTTCAGAAGATATGCGATGGGAATTATTCTCAAAGTCTAATAAAATGCCCTGTTTCTATAAATTTATTTCTAGACATTTTGCTTCTTCATGAGTTGTCGTTTTGTCTCCATATTCTGTGGGTGTCATTTAGATGCTGCATATTTACTTTTTTTAATGACAGAAATGTAATTATAAAATAAATTTCTGTTTTTTATTCTTCTCCTGATAAAAATTATGCTTGAAATTTAACAAGGCATTCGAAAACGGATTTAAAAAATGGCGTTCAATTTAAGAAGAGGAACTTGAAATCGACATCTGCTTTTTGACCCGCCCTGTATATTTTCTTGCAAAAATTAACTGCAAAACAAATTATGAATTATTTAAAATCCAATAACTAATCTTTAAATTAATTTATTCTATATTTGTGGTGTACACTGTATATAGTTTGTCGTTATTTGGTTCAGCCGTTTTTGGAATAATACGAGTTAATTGTGTATGTTTTCTATCACGATCTATGCTTCATTTTGAAGCAAATGCATATTATTGCCCGTTAAGTCCCTTAAAAAATTGTTGAAATCCCTCCAAAAATTGCTGTTCCAATAATTTTATCATTCAACTTGCCGCCAATGGCTAAATTTCTAAGAACAAAATATTTTTTATATTGTCCGGAAAACTGTTGGTGATGTTCACGTTGAACTTGCAATAAACCAAAATACTATAACTGAAAAAGCTATGGAGTTTAATAAGGCAGCCTTTCTGTGCTTCATTGATCTCATCCAAGCGTTCGATAGGGTACCCTTAATAATGTCATAACTCTACTAACAAAAAGGAACATTCACCCCGATATAATAAGAGTTATCGAAAAACTGAACACCGAAAATTATACCTTTGTGAGAACGACAAACGAATTAGGCATCAGACAAGGGGATAGTCAAAGCTTGATGATGATGGAATACGAAGATAACCTACAGAACCTACAGAAGCTCCGATATAAATTTCAGCAGATTGCGAAAACGTACAACATGTAAATATCCATAAAAACAAACAAAATCTCTTACAATATCTAAAGAACCGAGAAGATGAACTAACGATCAAGTTATGTCTTGCAAATATCAATGGATAATCATAACAAGTGATAGAAGCCTAAAGAATGAAGTAAAATCAAAACAACAAAGGCAACATTAATATGAGAATACCTAAGAGATTTAATTTGGCAAAATAAATATATGAGTACGAGAAGTTGTTGGAATATACATACGCAATAGAAACTAGAGCAGAGAATACAACCACTAAACGGCTCTTAAGAACAACGGAAATGCGAACCCTGAGATCAATAACAGGACATACGTTATTCGATCGGAAGAGAAATGAAGAAATAAGGGAAATGTGTGCAGAGAGAAAAGGGAGACCATGTTGAGCGAATGCCAAATGAACGATTAGCAAAAATTGCTAAGGCAAAGAAACCAGATACAACCCGACCTCCTGGACGAGTACCTATAAGATGGTATGAAAGCTGGTGCTCAGCATCCCAAATACTCCTGGCAAACTCTAGATGAAAACATAGGATCCAGTCCTGATGTAAGAAGAAGAAGAAATTTCAACAATCTATACTGCATTGCATTCTGCAAATTCGTCCAAAAACATTCTAAATTGAAAGCCAAATGGGGCTAATTGAAAGTGTCTTAGAATATGTTTATAGAAAATCCACAAAACTGGAAACCAAGACAGGAAAATAAAAACAACCCTCTTCTTAGCAAAAGATTCCATAAACGTTAACACTGTGTTCACGTTAAAATTGGCATAATTAAATATGGATTCTCTCTTTTCATTGTTAGAATTATTTAATTGATACCCTGACACATAAAATGTTACCAGCCGGATGAATGCTAGCATATATCTCTAAAACTATCTCTAATAATCGGTAAATGGAATGAAATGTTGATACCAATTTGTTATCTCGATGCTAATATCGATTATTCGTAATTGGGCAAAGTGTATGGCGCCGTTTCAAAAAGCGACGCGAATTTTATTGCATCAGTCTAAAATCATTAGGAAAATTGCTAGACCATTGTGGCACACAACAGTTTTTCCATTCGCGCATTTATAGGGCCGCGTAAAATGTTCGGAGAAAATAGTTGTCCGACTTTTTAATTAATGTTAATCCGGATTTTTAATTAAATTTTCTCTTTTAGCGTCGAAATTGCGTGCATTTATCGTACCGTGTGTTTGATGTTATCTTGTCCATAAAATCGGCACAAAAAAAAAACTAAAATAAATGTTTGGTTAGATTTATATATGTATGCATTGAAACACAAAAAATGGGAATAAATAATTAAAATGCTCCTCGCGTATTTAAAATAACTCCAGGGGTTTATTTTTGACGAGTTTTAAATGATATGCTTTAGTTCTCTTACTAAAATATTACCCTCATCAGTAGCAAAAACGAAAATAACCTGCCATGTTTTATTGTTATAATTACTTAAGCATAAACAAAATACCAACTGGGCTAGTACCTTTCACGAAAGCCGCCCAACACTATCTGGCATCCAAGCCGTCTTGTTTACGCTCTTGGCAGCTGGAACGATCACACTAGGTGACTTGAAACTGGCCCATAATCTTTCTTTATCATCTGATAAGGTCTGGACCTCATCATGTCATTGCTATAACGATAAAAGAACACTCCATCGTGTTCAGAATAGCAAAGTAAGAGAACGATTTGTTAAAGAAGACTTGTGGAAACCAATATCCGCACCAGATCTATAACTTCTTATATGTCTTTTGGTTGCACGAGTTTTCAGAGAATGATAAACAGCGATAGCATTGTTTTCTGAAAACCACTAGAGAATTTTGCATTTTGTTTTTAGGTTAGGCTAGGTTATTTCCCTGCACATACAGCATTGTACAACATTTCAGGGAGCTGTTCAACAGCCGCCCTAGTGTCGATTTTATTTCAGTATGATAATTCGTCGCTTAGCGTTGAAAAGTTACTACGCGATACGTAATTGTGTAATTTTCAGCTGGAGCCGTTTATGTACAGTGCCATTATGGGGAAATGGAGAACGACAATTTGTTGGCACACATTGACTTTGGACAAGGGGATCTGAAAAAAAATTGTAATCTATAAGTACACTCCGAAGGAGACGATAAGCTAGACATTTCCAACTGATCAAGAATTACCCTGCTTGCTGTATAATCCTAACGTCGCAGCATGGGTTTATTCCTAGCGGATACGTGTTTAAATTGCTAGACACTAGCACTAGACTAGAGTAATCCAGTATTATATTAGTGGTATACCACAGAATAGCCCCCTTGAGTAAACTTTGACGTAAATGTTGACTCTTCCGGATAAGAATTAGCATATTTTTGGACACTTTCTACTTCGGTGTGCTTGGAAGATGAGGAAACAGTAGGTCAGATATTGTACATTTGCCTGGTGGTGGGGGAATTGGGAAACGAAATTACCTCCCCCACTCCCAAAGAATACCCGAATCTTTACGAGGGCTGAATCTGATGAGGGAGTGAATACTTGGTGTGCCGAAATACATCACCATGTTGCAGCGGAAGGCCGGGACATCAGCCACACACATCAACTCCACGTTGTCTATTTCTTCTTCTTCTTCTTCTCATGTGTTTTCCACTTCGGATGTTGGCGATCATCATCGTTATTCGAACTTTATTGGCAGCACATTTGAATAGATGGATGGAAGTAGCACCATACCATTTGCGAAGGTTTGCCGTCTTATCCGCACTGAAAATATTTCAATTTTGAAAAAGACAGGTGTTATGAATCTGTACCTTATAAAAAAAATTAAAAAGAGACTGGCATCTTATATGTATAAAAAGCAGATTAAAAAAATCTCTACATCCGCCTCTACATCTACATCTCATAACACTGTCATTGGTAACATATCTTTTATTAGAGTAGGTACTAGAGTGGCGCAAAACTTTGACTTTTCAGTTTGACAGTAAAGGCCTATTTTCATGCAATATTTTTTGCCAACCTAAAAATTTTCCTAGTTTCTTTGCTGGCGATGGTACCTACTATCACCATGAAAACAAGCTTAAAAAAAAGGAAAACGCTTTCATGAACTAACTCAACATTTTAATGTGAAAATTTGATTCCTAAAATAAACACTTTGTTTTTAGGGGCGTGATTCTTGGATTCAATTTAAGAAAAAAATACTTTTCTGAAAATAAAATAATTCATATATTTTTTAAATTATGCAAATATATAGCTAAAAATATAATTTTTTTCTGGGGATCTTCTTTAATATTGCTTACACAAATAAAAAATTAGTTTAGTTTTGTATTCGTAAATTTAACTGCTCAAAAAACATGAAGAGAAAGTTGATTTCATTTTTGTTTCCAAAAACCAAGCAATAAGATAAGAAAAGAAGTCTATAATCAAAAAAGATATGCAACCTAAAAAGTATATATAAGTGCATCGGCACATAGGTACATATGGCGCAAGGGGCTATCCTCCGGTCATCTATATAGCGCATATCTTTGGTATGTCGTGTACAGTAAATCCGCAAGCTATCCATTCAGAGGATATCCTTCTGATGTATTTTACAGAATATCC
Organism: Cylas formicarius; assembly: GCF_029955315.1. Lineage (NCBI taxonomy): Eukaryota > Metazoa > Arthropoda > Insecta > Coleoptera > Brentidae > Cylas > Cylas formicarius. The sequence continues at coordinate 22,649,797 of NW_026844352.1, read as the reverse complement.
TTAGTATATATTCCGATGAATGTCCCGCGACATGCGACTTAAATGGGACATTGACCGGATATACTGGGGATAGTGTGCGCTATTTGGGTAGCATTACCCATATGATGTATTTCTCCAATCATACCCATCTGTCAATGTACTTAATTGTAATAATAATAATATCAAGGGGTAATGCAAAATATAAACACGAGCTAACCGAAACTAAACAAACAATTTCTCGATATATTATAATGGCAGTAAATATCGACTTTCTTCCACTCGGAGCCCCGATCTCGGCCTAGCGAGACACTTTAAACTGTCGACAACTTCAGAAACTTCACAACGTCTCCAGTGCGGCAAAGCTCTGGCGTAATATCAACTTATTTTCATTCCCTTATTTTAAAAATTTCCACCGCGTCGAAGTGCTTTGAAGCTTGTTCTCTTCAATTTTGTGCCATTTTCTTTTTTAAATTTGAATCGAGTGCATTGAAAAATAATTCTGAATCAGTGTCCCGTATTCTTTAATCCATTACTAACCTATTGGTTTTTTAATATGTTACGCATTTTTAGGATGCTACGATTAGGATTAGCATTAGAACTAATAGTTGGACGATACTTATTCTCACATATTCTTTTGGAATATAATAGTTAAATGGTCCAATACTGACTTAAAAGGTCTAGATGGAACAACTTGCCAGAACAAAATTCAGATGTTTACACCCCAACTCATCATCACGGCTTTATATCCCTAGAAAAGAAGGTAGCAGGGCGCTTGTAAATATAAGCAAAATTTACAGAAACCAGGTCTCTTTTAGTTAGTTAGTGCGAAATTATTAGGATTCACATACCGTATCATCGAGTCTATAAGAAATGCTGATAAAAACTTCCCACCACTCAACTTAAGGATGCCAATAGTAATCGATACAACATCAACACTACATTAGGAAATAAAGATTTGAAAGGAACTAACACTCTACGACTCTTTCATCGCCAAAACATCATCACTACAGTGGCTTCATTACAAGGCAAGGTAATTAGAACTATATTGAAAGTCATCACCATTGATAAATGTAGAAAATGTAGCAATACTGGAGATTCAATAGAATACATCACTAACAGGGCACTAGCAGATAATAATGATTATTTGGGAAGGCACAATCAACTGGCAAAAATCATACATCAGTAACTGGGCTTGAAAGAAGAATATGAAGACCTGCCTATCCAACTAAAACAAGTCTGGCGTCTTAACGAAGTAACCATATGTCCATGGGTTATGTCAATGGAGGGAATTGTTACAAAAAAAAAAACAAGAAAAACCTGGATAAATTCCAGACATGCCACATTGTTCCAAAATTTTTGAGCTTAGGTGAAGTAGGATAGGAGGAAACTCCACTCTACCAATATCGCATCACCAATATTTGCAAATCACAGAAACAAAAATGTAAATAATAATAATAATAATAATATTTGTGTATTTAGTTTACACGTACTTAAATCGCAAAGTATACGGTGCGGCTCAGCCAATCAGAATATTTTTTAAAATATGGAACAAAACAGTTTAACGACTGCTAAAGGATAGGTAGAACATAAGGTTGAGATTTATGAAGACACATTCGTGAATGGACGTTTAACATCTATATCTTTTAGGTATTTTGCTATTAAAGTCTTGCTGTTACTATTGGTCCTTTTTTGGTACTTCTGAATATGATATCTTTTTAAGACCGTTTGTATGAAGTATGTTAAGTTAGTTAGTTTAGAAGTTAATAAACTACACTAAGATTTTTTTAACTGTATTGAATGCTTTGATTCTAAAAATAATGACTTCAAACAGCAATCAAAGAATATGAAATATGATTAAGAGATCACTGAGTGACGTGTGACTTGACACTGTCACTGACAGTGACATTTGTCATTTCTGATGATGACTTCAAATTTCTCTCATTGAATGTGAGGAAAATAATGATGAACAAAAATTATTATATGCAATGCATTTATGAAGCCGTTTCACTATTGAACTTGTTGCACGTTGTACTATTCAGTGTTATTTAGAATTGAAATAAATCAGGCACAAAATCATCAATTTCACTCTTAGGCTAATCTAAACTTTAAATACATTTTCATACAAGCGTCAGATATTTTTGTGATTCTTTTTAAAAGCATAATATTATTTGATTGTATTTGTCCACGTTTTTCATTTTGTGTATCCGATCTGATTGCATTTTTTCTGAACCACAAAAGTTTTCGGTCTCTCTTTTTAAGATCGGCAACACCGCGATTTTAAGTCAGCCGATCCAATCAGCGAGTAGATTAAGTCTGCAATCAAAAACTCGTTACGCGAGTTTTACCCCTTCGTTTACGAGTGTATTCGTAACCCCTGTTCTTTTTACCCACTCGAAAGTGTTTTTGCGAGACAATGATGGCTTCAATTAATTTCCCGACAACTTAATATTTATGGTCGAGTTGAAACGTTGCAATTTTCTAAGTGTTTTTAAACGAATCCGGATTGAAGTGAGCGAAATGAAAAGACGTGTTTATGCGGGGGGATGAGTCCTCGAAAAATTAATTTGCTTCTGAAGTAGAACCACTGCGACTTCGTATGTAAAACGAATATTTCAACATCAGTGACTTTATCGCTAGTTAAACAAAGTCCACTGTTTTTAAATGTACAGGGCGAACTAGCCACTGAGCAATTTTTTATGGCCAAATAAAATGTAAAAAAAGCTCCATGGTTTTTCTCTGATGTGTATTTTTTTTTTATGTATAATTTTTACAAATTTGGATTAACCATTAAACATTTTATTATTATTAAATTGTCAACCAAAAGTACCCAAACAATGTTCTTTTAGCATCGAAGTTATAGGATACAGTATCGTATAGGATACTGTAGATAATACTTTCCAGATATGCCGAAAAAGGTATACTTACCTCTCAAATGGAAAACTAATTATGTAATTCGATTATATTTCAGGATTTTTTGAAAACTGTCTATTTATTTATTGATTTTTTTGTTTGGATCAAAATTCTTTCTTTCATAATATATGCATGCAGTATGTAGATATTATGAAAGTCCAATTTCAATAAATAATACGAAGAAGAGAAAATACAACTATACTCAGAAATTCCATTACTAATTAACCAATTTTACAATTTTTGTTTAATATTATAAAAACGCTTGTCTGATATTTGCATAAACGTGCAATAGGAATGTTTCTATTTTCCAATTGCCTTGTATCATTGTGCATGTTTTTTATATCATTAGTTGCTTATTGTACCGTTGAATTAATTTGCAATGCTCTAGCTTCTTCAAACAACTCTTTAACTTATAGAATTGATACATGAGTTTTCAAATCTTTATTTTTAATGAACAGTGGCACTGAATTTGTGCTTGACACATTACACATTTCACAAATAAAGCTTTGTACATAAAATTAAAAGATTATTACGAAACGTTTCATTTCATTCCCTACTTTAGTTATCATATCTACAAATATTTCTCCCTTAATGAGAATAAATGTGTCTTCTGCAAAACGCACTGTAATCCCCTCGGTAAGAATAATTGTTATACTCACTCAGCTTCAACACTAGAATAATTTTTATTAATGCTATGAATGTATAAATGACAGTTTAATTATACTTTTGCAAATTTATTATACTGAAATATATCGACATTCTATAGCCAAACACATTGCACTTGTCAGGGATTGATTTATGGACCGTTTAACGGCAGATGTCAAAACACTCTGTCCTCTGCATTAACACTAATTAGGACAGATAGAAAACATGAAATGAAACACATCCTGTGACACCATATTTAAGTTAACGGCGGCCTCTAGCTAGTTGTCATATTGCATTTTTTATATTAATTTCTTACTTTTTTTTTCTGTTTTTTCTTACAAAAAAATATTTAATTTAGATAGCACTAATACAGATATTTTAATGTATTTTGTTTTGAATAAATGGAAAAAAAGGATATAGCGGCAGATAACAAAGTAGGCTGGAAAAAAATATTACAATTTTTATTCGCTGGGCTGGAAACTACTTGAGTAACGAAAAGTCTCAAGCATAGATGCCCATGTTCATTGCTTAACAAGTATAAGGTAATCAAATATTTCAATAATTATTTGAAAAGTCTGTTTAAAAATTAGCAACCCATAATTTTCCCAGGAAACTTTACAATTTTTAAGCAATGGCTTATTCTCAGCATAAACTTCAACATATTTTTTTACGAAATTGACGTCTATGCCGGCAACACTGTAAAAACATCTGGGATTAGCCGATAATATGGGTGGTCGGATTCCATCGTGCACATGTCTGTTCAGAACACGAATTTTTTCACCATATTAGTATAAGATATGTGGCCGGTGTCGCCCGGTGGAATAGAAAAACACGAGAGAGAGTTTTGGGGTTAATATCTGATGGGTTTTACACTTGTAAAAACACTACGCCTTAAGTGATGCATCCGTTTGTCGGTTGTTTTTATAGGGTCGTAAATGGAAGAACGTACTCGGTGATCAAATTTAGTTGTTCCTGTAGGATAACTCGGTAACTCTATCTTCATAAAACGTTGAATAACTTCCTTATATATGTTTTATAACAATGTTGGATTTTTGCTATAGTTTGGCATCAATTATTTTGTTAATTAACATTTTGTTCTTCTATTAATAAATGTCCGCTTTGGAAAATAAACACTAATTGAGCTGTGAAGTAAAAATTACTTTTCACCTCATTTTTGTTGGTACTCTGAGACAAACAGATACACGAAATGAATCGTAAGTTTAATTTTAATGATATCTGTTAAATTCCCTCGATGAAACGAAATTTGATATTGAGATTGAGATAATACATTTTTTGATGTTCAACAAATAAGTATGGTCAAGGTCTATATCGCCGAATACTAAGGTTAAGAAGTGCAAACTTAGAGACACCAAAGCAGTGCCACCACACTGTGGACAGGAAACTATTTCCAAATTCGAGGTCAAGATGGGCTATATCGATAAAAAAAATTCCGGTAATATCTGTTAAACATGCGCTGCCCGTTTAGATACGTATGTCTATATATTATTTTTAAATCTTAATTGAACTTAAACATTATGTCTGTTTGGATGTCTTCTTACATATTGGTAAATGACGAAAATAAATTGAGAAACATTTTCAAAGATTTTATTAGCTAATAACATGAAAAGGATGATAAACATTACATTCTAACAGATAATTTACTAGCCAATAAATATATTGCAAATAACATGCATCCGAATAATAAATAATGGTAATAAGTTATTTGCGATGCAAAAGTAAATGGTTATAACAATAAAAATATATATGCAACGTAGAATAATAAAAATATAAAATATTAATTCTAGACAAATTAAAGTTGTAAAAAAATAAAACTGACAAGAGAACAATAACCTTTAATAAAGTATGCAAAAAATCATCAATCAAAAATCAAAAATCATGTGATGCAAAAATAACAGTAATAGTAACAGTTACAGACAAAAATAAAGACATAAATATTCATTCAATACAAACAATGTACCCACTCTCAATTTACATCAACTAAATGAATGCATGAAATGAATAAAATCAAAATTGATCTCTACAAACAAAAAAAATTATATGTTCTTCTACGTTGCAAACACATTTCCATTTATGATACAAGTTATTATTTGCGATGGAACCAAACTAACCAAAACTTATATAAGTGTTTATTAATTTACCCGTCTGAGGTGATAATAAAATGCGAGCCAATGGAAGTTCGACAGTCTCTTATTATTTCCTGCGAGAAGTATGATATATCTAAAAAAACATTTGATTTGTAGATCTAATACGAGTTATATCTGAACATGTTAATAATCACTTTTTGACATCCACTTTACAACCTTTAACACTTGTCTTGCCACGAGCGGTCAATAGTACCATTTTGAAAAAAAAAGCACTTACAGGGCATAAAGGGTCATTTTTACTGAGTACTCTTTCGAAATATTGGAACAAAGAGTTTTTGCAATGCCTGTTAAGCTGCTTCGATATCTTTTACCTTTCGTAACACAAAGCAATTTTTGACTTCAAAATCTGAAATTATTAAATTTCCAGCTTAAAATAGCACAAAATTCACCATAAATTATAAGTATAATTATAACAACTAAACACAATCAAGGATGACAATCAAGCTATTTGGCAACGTCACGTATGTATTTAGAAGCTACCTGAAACCATAATTACAAAAAAATAATGGAAAACGATTCTTAGGAATTATATGGGTTTATGTTCATACAAAATTATAATTTAGTTTCAGCTTAGTTACATAGAAGAACTTTTTTTCCTTGAGAAATAGAAAATCAAAATATCAAGAATTTACACGTCATCTTCAGCAAATTTGAAACGAATCTTTATCCACGTTTCGCAAAATACGTCTAGCCTCAAATATATGTCATGTAAATGCAAATAGATTTGTTTTCAAACCAAAGCACATTGAGAAAATCTATTTGATAATGAAAATGCAGTGTTTCGTACATAACCCATTACATTTTTAGGCTAAAATTAAACAGAGGTCCACTTTTTATGCCGATTTACCTCGCAAATGGAGCAGATTTTATATTGACATTCGTTACAAATTCCCCTTGCGCCGTCACATTCAAAGTGCGATTTAGTTTAGGAATCAATTGCGCCGAAAAATGAAACTGCAAACTGCATTGCGACGTTTTCCTTAAATGCATTGAATAACGCCAGTGCAGAGGGGTTCCGCCTCCATTAGAGATCTTTCAGATATCTCTTTATACTTGCCAGACAGTTCCAGTCTTGACATATATTCAATTAAGGTGCTTGCCAGGAATGTATGACACAGTTTAAAGGGCTATTTTAAAATTCTCCGCAGTAGTATCGGAAGATTTTGCGACAAAGTCGTGACGATATTTCTGAAATCGTTGATGTCTCGAAATTGACTTTATTATTTGCTTAAATTTTATTCACTGACAACAAGTTAATAGTCAATGATTTAAACATAATAAATAATAAAGTATTCCGAAAAGGACATACCACCTTCACTGAAGTTATAACAGTAATATAATAATAGTAATAACAGTAATATAATAATAGTAATAACAGTAATAATAATAATAATAAGAAGAAGAAGAAGAATGGACTTTAGACAAGTCAAATCTGTCCATAAAAACGAATTAACACAATATCAAACATTCTAATAAAATTCATAGAGAGCAAAATAATTATCAGGTAGACAAATAGTGAACATTGAAATAAGAATAGCTAAAAAAAACATCCAATTAGTATTATGGAGACACTCGTGAGGCAACACGGATGTACTCATCTGCATTATAGAAATTGTTTTATTATTTTACAAAATTTAGTATCTGACAGGTCCTTGACAGCTTTATTTAACTCTGATGAATGTAGCCTAGAATAGCAGTGGACAATTAATTAAGATCCCCTGGTGTACTGATTGCGGCGATCACAGTGCTTAGGCATATCGTTCTTTAGGTCATGTATGCGAGTAACTGTATGAAAAATAATTAGTGATGGTAAAATCAAAATATTAAGTTTTGAGAAGAGCGGACGGAAGTAAATCACACGTATCGCTCCCCAAAACAATAGTGTACGATTAGTGAGAATGGAACAATCCGAAATAAACAAGTCTTGACATGACAGGAATGAGTGACTTGTTTAAGTATCCAATTAAAAACAATTGACTTGACAATTTGTGGCAAAGCTGTTCAATGTGATCTTTCCAAGAAAGGGAACGATCAATCCAGACTCCAAGTACCTTAACCGGAGCATTATTTAAATTTTGCACCTTGCTACAAGAGAAAATAAGACGGTTCGTTTTTTCGACCCGAACCATCCAAGCGCTATCAATACCAAGTTCAAATGGGTTTCTAGCTCGGGATAAAAGAATTGTATCATCCGCGTAGAGCATACGTAGGTGTACATAGTATTTGGGAAGGCAAATCGTTGATGTAAACTACGCACAGCAGAGGCCCGAGAACCGAACCCTGCAGTACTCCAAACGATACCGGCAAGCTAGAACTACTAAATCCACGTCGACGTACAGATGTCATCCGCTGAGATAAGAGCGCAATAATCTGTGAGGCATGCCCCTGATGCCATACCACTAGAGCTTCTGCATCAGCACTGATCCACACAATAAAAAGCCTTCGTGAGATCGCAAAAGGGGGCCTCTGCCATTGCACCAGCGTCAAAGCCCTCAACAATGCTCCCAACAAGACTCAGCAGAGCATGCGTGGTGTACCTCAGCCCCTAAGAGTTTGTATTTTTCTAAATAGTTCAGAAAACGATCTTTTAAGATTTTTTCATCGATCTTACCTATTATAAGGATCATTGCAATATGTCTTGAATTTGAGGGGACGTTAGTATCTCCCTTCTTGTGTAGTGGCACAATCCTGCTTACTTTTAACAGTTCTAGAAATAATGGAGTTTCGAACATCTGGTTAATTAGATGAGCTATTGGGTTAGCTAAAAAAGTTAAGCTATGTATAAGAATTTTTGAATTCAGGTTGTAAACGTCTAGAGAATTACTTAAATGTAAAATTGTATTAATAATAATAATAATGTTTACCAACGTTATACAAGCTAGTTTCGGAAATAATCAGCCACAAAATATATACTTACCTGACATCCTCAGCAATACTTACAGAGGAGCATCTCCAGAGCCATGGGTTGCAAAGAACAACTAATCATAAACTCTGTCGTTCTCGAACTAGCAAGAAGGAAGAACCGGAATCTCTACGTGGAATATGTGGACTATCAGAAGGCTTTTGACTCCATTCCACACGGTTAGTTATTGGAAGTTTTTAAGATATACTACTATATCGACCCTAAAATCACAAAATTTTTCCGCGACACAATGAAAAATTGCAGTACCATACTTACCTTTCACTGTTAACACCCGAAAACAAACGCCAACGATAAACATAAGAGAGGGTATCTTCCAAGGAGACAACTTTAGTGCTCTCTGGTTTTGTTTGGCGCTAAATGCTCTATCACGACTATTGAAAACCACGAGTTACGGCTTTGTACTTAAAACTAACGAAACGACGGAACACATATACTGAACCATTCTCCTCTACATGGACGAGCTGAAAATATATGCGTCAACCAAAAATCACTTAGAAAACCTTCTAAAATTAGTGCACAAAACCAGCAATGACATAGGTATGACGCTCGGACTAAGTAAATGCCAGACGGTAACAATAGTAAGAGGTAAACTTACGGACGCTCCTCTCCCCCTGACGTCACTATACATGCGATAGATAACCACCATACCTGGGAATGCTATAATCAAACAAGATGGGACACGCTGAAATCAAAAATATCCTTATCGATAAATTCAAGCAAAGGTTAAATGCTCTCCTAAAAACAGAACTAAATTCGATTAACATCACCAAAGCCATTAATAGTTATGCCATGCTGGTCCTGAAATATTCGTTTGGAGTTGTACACTGGTCTAAAACTGACTTGGAAAATCTGAACCGATTAGTGCGCACAGCAATGTCAAAGCTCCGAAAACACCACCCCAGATCATCGATATAAAGAACTACCCTACTTAGGCAAGAAGAAGGAAGAGGTATAGCTGACGTACTCAACATGTGCTACCAACAACCTCCATCAAGTGGTCACAAGAGCAGACCAAGCGTTTACACCGCTAAATCTAAGTGGAGAAATTAAGTTAGGAAAACCAGATACAACTCTGAAAAAATTCAAATGGGGGCCAGCAAAGAACTGCACGACCGATACCAACGAGATATAAGCCGAAACAACGCAGACAAAGATGCTTCCCTTGAATGGCTGCGGAAAGGCTATTTAATGCCAGAACAGGATTTGTTGTAGCGATGCAAGATCAGGTTGTCAGCACTCAGAACCATCGAAAGTACATCATGAAAGAAAACATTACATCTGACAAATGCAGAAAGTGCCAAGATCACTCGGAAACGATTGAACACATCCTTTCGGGATGCCCCAAACTAGTCAACACAAAATACATAGAGAGGCACAACAAGGTTGCAAACATTATATATCTCGAATCGGCGAAGAAATATGACATAAACCTTGAAAATATAAAGCCATATTTCTGCCTCCAACCACCACCAATCATCAAGAATAACAAAGCGAAGATCTACTGGCACAATGCCATAATCACAGACAAGGAAATCAGGCATATTCGACCAAACTTGACAGTTATTTTTCAATTAAGGTGAGAAGGTTTGGTTCCAGATTCCAGATAGGAATTTAATACATCTGAAATGATGTTGAGAGCACATGATGGTAGCACTTGTCCTTTGTTTGCGACTGTTTAAAATTGGTTAAAAGAGTTTAAACTCCAGAGAGTTAAGTGGCTTCACTTTTGAACAAAAAATTGGGTGTGAAAAAAATTTCAGCTAAACGGGTCTACAAATCACTGTTTCTGAATTATTGGTCAGTACGCAGCCTAGTTCCTTTTCGAGAAACTATATTTTCCAGGCTGAACTAGTAAATATAGATTCATCAGTTCAAATAATGTAATCAAAAATATTTTCTTGGAAATTTCTGTCCATTCAAATATTGCAATGCTCTAACCTGACATTAAAATCCAAAGTTTCAAGTTCAATAATACGTGTTTGCAGATTTGGCAAAATAGTTTCTTGAGACAGAGCTACTTTATGGAAGGCTTAAGAAATTAAAAAACCGCTTATACAAGGGCCTAGAATTCCAAGTAATGGAATACAAATCCTTATAACGGGTCGAAATTTTCGTCTTATTGGCCGACAAAATATTTACTGGCGAACCACTAAAGATTTGAAGCGCTATCGCGGCAATCAGTTTCGGGTTTCCGAAGAACCTTGACACGTTTTACCTGCCACAATATCAATAAGTCTGCGCGTTATTTCCTCGACGGACCGCAACACCCAAAGCAAACAAACAGGCCGTTACTCATAATAACGATAAACTATCCTCAGCGAGAATTGGAGTTCGGCCGGACGCGATCTAGCAATTGCCTTTATTCGAAATTGTTTGCTTTTGGAATTAATTTAAGAAAACTCTGTTTGTGTTTCAGCTTTAGTTAATGTTCGCAATAATAGAGGCTCTATAAATTCAAGTACTTCTTGACGCTGGAAGGTGTAAATCATTTTTATAAAGTTTTTCAATTTATTTTCATTTGATATTGCGTTTTTATGGCCTGCGTATTAAAAGCGGAGGAGGCTATAGTTTTATTCCTTCGCAAATCACTTTAGCGATCGCTGGCGACTGCCAAAAACCGGTATTTGTTTTTACAGTTTTAGCAGAACAATATGCTAATAAAAATACACTAAAACAATTTTCTTAATTGTTGTTTTGTACCTCTGCTTCAACTACCACTAAAAAAAATAAATTGCATGTGTAGGAGACTATTCGGGATGCTGCAGCGTTGCCATATCTAGTCGGACAAGATACCAAATTAATTTTTTTATGGAATGCCCTGCATGGTATTCAGTTTTTCGATTCTGTGGAAAATTCTGCAACTTTATATAGGTTGCAGTTCTCTTTTACAGTTCCAGCAGTTCCAATTTTGAATTTTTAAGAATTTCAGGTAGCCCGTACAGGGTGTTTACAAAATGATGCACATTTTGCGAAATAAAATGTGTTCTACAGTTAAAAACACGTTTATTTTGTGCTCGCGATGAGTGCAAAAAAAGAATTATAACAAGAACACGCATTAAATTCAATGATCTCTAGCCAAATTTGCTACCGATAAATGAAAAGAAGTTCAGAAGAATAGCAAGTAAGCAACAACTCCTCCGAACGACAATGTTTACAAAGTATTGTGTACTTATGCGGGATCGTCGACAAAAAAAACCTAGTATTTAAAATTTAACACACACATATTAAGTTAAAATACAAATTAAGAAATGTATATAGCGCACAGTGGGGCAAGGCGGCAAAATTAAGCTTTTTAGTATTTTTTGTGACCATCAAGCCTAATATATATATATATATAAATATATATATATATATATATATATATATATATATTTATATATATATATATATATATATATATATATATATATATATATATATATATATATATATATATATATATATATATATATATATATATATCCGTCCATATATGGACGCCCGGATGCAGCGCTATAGAAACGGTATAAACAAGATCTAAGTAGTCTAAATTAAAATTTTCACAAAGACGCTACGATCATAGTAAACTGATTTTTCTTGTATATTGTTAGTTCAGCTGTATACTCGGTAGAGGCGCGAGACCCAGTCTCTGTATATTTTACAAGATATATTCTACTTTCAGCTCGTCGATTTCCAGGCGTCCTCTGCGCCTTTGTTACGTGGCAACACTGTCACTATTAACTTTTGCAGACTGGCGCGAAATTGTGGGGTAACGGCTCTGCTTCGCCTAGTTGTTTTGTTTTTCATATTGAATGAACTCGATTGGCGCTCCGTAGTTCGAGCATGTAGAGACGGTGGAAATAAAGAATTTTATTTTTTTACCACGAATTCGGAAGTAGGCTAAGTTGGAATTAACGTAAACGTAGCACCAATACACAAGACTTTTTTTTTCTATTAAAAAAATAAATAATTAATAAAAGTTTATTTTCGAAATGTGTGGTAAAGAATTCAAAATTTACAAAAATCATATTTATATCCTGTTGCCAATGCCGTACGCTTTATATGATATTAGAATTTAAAACAACATTCTGTGACACGTCGCCAAACTCTTTTGTTTCGCTTGCTCTCTTCGTGAGAAAATCCGCTCATTGCATAAAGTTATTCTTTTTTCAACTACTTGTCCGCCGGTTGCATTTTTTTTACCTTAATTCAATGAACTCGCGTCTGTCTTTACTTAGAAGCCTGACTAGATTGAAGTCAGTCGTTAAAGTCGGACAACAAACGCAATAACAACACCCAAGACTCCAGGTGGGAATCGAACCAACAACTTATACTGCAAGTCGAGTTGGCAGGTCTAACGACTTACCAACCGAGCCATCCTCGATCACTTAAAAAAAATTATATTTTTTATTTAGTTGCACAAATTGCTATTTTTCGATTATTTTATTATTATTGCATTATATAATCTTCAGATCCATGAAGCAACATTATTAAAATGTTTTAATTAAACAAAATGGCACCAACAAGTTTTGGTTTTTTATATGCGAATACTATGCAATAACTTCTGAATCTTTTTTAATTTTTGGGCACATTTTTAGATTTATTACTTTCTTCCGATAATTTCTGCTAAATGCTATTTAGAACGGTGTTCGAAATATTAAAAATATCGAATATAAATATTTATATTATAGAAATATTGAACATAAATGGTTGTTTAATGCAATAGGAAAAGAAGTTGTTGGAATTTGCAAATTAAAATATCATTTGCTAAATACTTATCTAAATAATTAGGTAATAAAATATTTTGATTTTATCGTCTAATAATATTTCATTAATATTAATAGGTCGCCTATTAAAGTGCGCAACATATAAGAACTATTTTATTGAACGATTTAAGTTGTTGACTTTTGCTTTTAATCAAACCAAAATAAATGTGAAAAGTAACATTTCTATATTTTAGTAAAAATTATTATTTTGAAATGAACTTTGATAAAAGTTATTCGATAAAAGTGTTCTTTTTAATAGTTATTTTTCTTCATTGTGCCCTAAGATATAAATAAAAATGAAGTTAAACAAGGAATGTGAGGGATGAAAAGTAAAGTACAATAATGTATCACCACTGCCACTGAACAATATTTTCATATATTACTTTTTTTAATGTACCTAAACTTAAATCCTAACAATGAACCTCTGAAATAAAGTATCTTTTTAGGTGATTTTCGACATATTCTCTATAAAGTTTTGCCTCGGGATAAAAAGTGTCTCTTTAGTTCCTTGGATATCATCTAAATTTTTTCCCAAATTGATTTAAAAAAATCCCCTTTTACATTCCTGCCCCAAAATACGCATTATACAGTGTGGCTTAAAGACGTTACGTAGGGCTGCGAGCCACTGCGGATATTTCCGGTGATATATTAGCCAGTGCTTTGGTTTGTCGATTCTGATGGTCAAGGTACACGCATATAGTATGCAACACCTTGTAAACTTCTTCTTTCACTCATTTATTAAGCACTCGCTCCATTCGTGCCAAATAAACTAATATGGCGTTTATCAAACTTGTTTAGCAAAGATTTCTGAAGATTTTTTTTTAAAGGAAACTTTCACAGAATAATGTAAGACTATTTACAAATATTCTGCATTCTACCTGCGTCGGTGGTTGATAAATCGAACTTTCTGACGTTTCGCCAACCATTCTGGAGATCTCACAGCTGGCCCTGTTCATAAATTTGACCGTTACAAGAAAAATATGTTCCAGACAAGCATTTTACAATTTGGTTGAATATGTTTGATTCCAGATTCCCGAATTGCAATATATCTGAAAGAGCTATGTCAAAACTAACCAGAGAAACAGAACAAAAAATATACGACTATGACAAATAGAGTCATAAGCAGTTGCCGAAAACAATAATGACACCGAAATCTCATTCGATCAAATTAAAAATTAATCAATGTAATCGATTCTTCTACCAGGGAAATATCCGAAAATTAATAGAAATCTCTAAACAACCAAACAATCTTAACCGCGACTCTGATTTTCAACAATATGGAAATCCGAGACAATGTTCATGTCACTCTTGTAGCTCCGCCTCTCTCAAACAGTATATCAGTGAGTTCAGAATAGAATGTGAGCAAGCTTCACTTAAGCTCTGAGGAAGCCATCAGGATGATTGGTGAAACGTCAGCTAGCTTTATTTATAAACAAAAGATGCAGAAGGGATCTAGAAGATTTGTAAATAGCCTTCTGAAGAAAATGTTAATTTTAACGAGTAACGAATGCCGTTTTCATCGCAGTTGTCTGTGTTCTTTATAATTTTTTTTAATTAAACTAAAATAGTAACTTCTAATTATTCCAAATAACTAACATCGGCCCATTTTAGACCAACATTAAGCACAAACAACACAGTAATATTGCCTCAGTTGGCCAGTTGAAATTATATTACATAATTTCTAAATTAACAGTTTTTCTTAGTTTGGTACCATAATTTATTGATCTGCAAATAAGTCAACTGTCAAGAACTTAGTAAACAATTTAAAAAAATAATATTTAAATATTAGTATTTACTTTTTACAAAACTTCTGGGTTGCATATGCGGCAAAGAATACATTGGAGAAATCGGACGAAAAATATCAACTAGGCTCAAAGAACACGAAAGAGCCTTACGACTAAGACAAATAAATTCATCAGCTGTTCGCGAATTCTTGTATGTAATCAAACAAATCTCTAAACAACCAAAGAATCTTAACCGCGACTCTGGTCTTTACCTGTCACCAACATGGGAATCAGTGATCCGAGACGGTGTTCATGCCCCTCATTTAGCTCCGCCCCCCTCAAACAATATATATACAGGTACAGAGTAAAATGCGAGCCAGTTTCACTCAATCCCTGAAGAAGCCAACAGGAAGATTGGCGAAACGTCAGCAAGTTCGGCTCAGCAAAAACCGGCGCAGGAGGAAACCAGAAGTTTTGTAGAAAGTATTACAGTAGCCTGTGGAAGTTTCTTTGAAAAATTAATAATAGTATTTGCTTTCAATTATTATTATTATTGGTTAGGTTTATGTCCAAGCAGCGCCTGGCTAACGTAAATACATGTGCAATATTTCTGGCAAACATATTCAAGAATCAAAAAATTCAAGAATTACTTTCCAAAATCGGGCGACGTGTTAAAGAAAACATCTACACAAAGAAATTAAGTTTAGCAATGAGCTTTAAAAACTACCAAATCTACAAAAAAAAAAAATAAAATAAAAAATAAAACAGTTAGCAACAAAACATTTTTCAAAATATAGCGAAAACATGAATCGCCTTATACCCGCTCGACTGTGCACCGTCATGTTAAAAAGGAGAAGCGTGTTCTAAAGACCATATCTATTCATATGTACTTTAATACACAATCAATCGGGCAACGTTGCTCGGACGCTCAGAAATCTGCCCAATAAATGAAAAATATACATACGGACGCTAGGATGCTGAAATGTAAAAGTTTTCCCGTGTATATTGGACGCTAGCAAGGTACCTCTATAAAAGGACGCCGACATATAAGTATCATAAAATTTCACAAAAATGATCTTCGTAAAATCTGTCCTAAGGAAACTCAACGCCATCTCGTTTATAAAACTTCAAAATATTCACTTGTTAAAGTAGGGATTTTGAAGAAAACGATACTGGACGCTCAGAGACAGATCCATGAAAGGACGCTCGGAAAATAGCGGGATGTATATATATATATATATATATATATATATATATATATATATATATATATATATATATATATATATATATATATATATATATATATATATATATATATATATATATATAGTAGTCAAAGTGTGGGGTCAAGTAGATATTTCCTAAAGTTTAAAAAATTCGACGCCTGCAAAGAGCTGGGCGTCGCGACGCGTCGAAAAATTATTCGATTGCAAAGACTTTGGAAATACACGCATACAAAAATACATATTATTTAAAAACTTTTTTGTTATTTACTTAAACTTATTTACTTTACCCTTTTCTAAGTTATACCGATTTAAAGTAAACATTTCTTGATTAATAACAAATGTGATTAACGCTTATTTTTACAAGTATGCCATGAATGTTAGTTACTATGGCAACTATTGTTATCGCAGTTGTTTTAAGTGCAATTACAAACGTAAGTTGTTATTGCTGTATCAAAAAATTGTCACATTTTGTCACAAGAAATATCCAAATTTGTTCGGTTAAAAAAAAACTAAGAATTATTATGTGAAAATGGTGCAATTTAGCAATGAGGAAAAAGTAGACATGTTACTGGTGTTTGGAGAATGCAGATGCAATTGTAGAGAAGCAAAATGAGTTTACGCACGGCGTTATCCGCATAGAAGAGTCCCCGATGCAAAAACCTTTTCAAGTTTATGTAAAAACTTAAGAGAATATGGCAGCTTCATAAAACCTAAAAGAGATAGGAACAGGACGGCTACAAATGATGAAAATACTGCTGCTGTAATTCAGCAGGTTGATAATAACCCCAAGATATCCCTATCAGAGATAAAAGAAAATACCGGTGTTACCATAAGTTCTTCGTGGAGAATTCTACATAGAAACTCTTTTCACCCGTACAAAAGTAAACTAGTTCATAAACTAGAACCAGGCGATTATGCTAGAAGAATGTATTTCTTAGCGACATTGTCCGATTTGTATAGCCAAGATGCAAATTTTCTCTCGAAAATTTTATGGAGCGACGAAAGTCGATTTCAAAATAATGGAATCGTTAATAGACACAACTGTCGTTTTTGGTCCGAAAACCATCCTCGTTGGATTACAGAAAGAGGTAACCAACGAATTTTTAGTATCAATATTTGGTGCGGCATATTAAATGGATTCCTTATTGGACCTTACTTTTACGAAGGAACTTTAAATGCAGATCGCTATTTAAACTACACTTCCGGAACTATTAGAAGAAGTGCCTCTTGACACTAGAATGAATATGTGGCTACAGCAGGATGGAGCGCCTGCACATAATGCCCAAATAGTAACGAGGTATTTGAACCGAGAATATCCCAATAGATGGTTTGGTACTAATGGACCGGTAAGGTGGCCGGCGTGGTCCCCGAACATTACACCACCAGAAGAACCTATCGAAGATATGGCTGATCTCATTAACAAAATTAGTACAGCGTGTGCCGCTATCACAAGAAGGACTCTCCTACAAGTGACCCAAGCTCATCTGTTAAAAGTTTTTGATAGTTGTGTTCGAGCAGATGGACATAATTTTGAACAAAATTTTTGAAATGTCTTATTATGTAGTTAATTGCAATAATAATTTTGGTTATTAACTTGTAGGTATTTTACTGTTTTTTCATTTATTTATCATGTTATCAGAACTAAATCGATAAAAAATAATAAATAAAATCATACTAAAATAGTTGAAATCTATTGTTTGTAATTGCACTTAAAACAACTGCGATAACAATGGTTAAGCGTTATTCACATTTTTTATTAATCAAGAAATGTTTACTTTAAATCGGTATAACTTAGAAACGGGTAAAGTAAATAAGTTTGAGTAAATAACAAAAAAGTTTTTAAATAATATTTACTTTTGTATGCGCGTATTTCCAAAGTCTCTGCAATCGAATAATTTTTCGACGCGTCGCGACGCCCAGCTCTTTGCAGGCGTCGAATTTTTTAAACTTTAGGAAATATCTACTTGACCCCACACTTTGACTGCTTTTTACATAAATTAAATATTTCTTTTCGTTTTGGACTTTTGGCGTGCGGAGTTTTAAGTGAAAATCCCTGTATATATATATATATATATATATATATATATATATATATATATATATATATATATATATATATATATATATATATATATATATATACAGAATCTTCGCCAAAATTTGGGTAAATTCAGTTAAAGTCAAATAAATCGACTTGATGGTTGAAAGCCACCAAAAATACTAAGAAACTTAAGTGGGTCGAGAAATAGTTAATAAATTTTGTTGGGCAAAAGCTTTTTATGGATTTTTTTTATCAGTTTTTAATAGAATACTGGAATTAATTATTCCATTTTTGTCGTCTAATTCCATTGCCACACATTTACTAGTTTTTATAAATTAATAAAATAGCGACATAGAAATAAGCTTTAAAACTATAATCTAGTATAAATTTCATGCATGTTTTCATGCGCATATATAAACAATATCGCACTTAAATAATTACGGCAATGGAGTACATTTTAAGGACAAATAAAATCCATAAGTATAATTTAATGACGCGACCTAAATCAGATTTTAATAAAGTATCAAGAAAGAATTCTTTGGCCTGTCGATTTTAAAAATTTTCGGGAAACTCACAGTTTTGGATTACTGTGTCGTATATTTTGTTTGTTATATAAATAAATCCTTGTTTGAATATTATTATTAATTATTAATAAATTAAAATTTAATAAATTTTTGGCAACTCCCTTGGCAGAGTTTGTGAACTAGTTTCAGAGCTAAAATTGCACGTGTAATTTATTTTTTGTTCATTAATATTTCTATAAACAATATTGTACTTAAACACACATCCATACAGAGAATTTCAAAGTCAACTAAAATCAAAATTATAATCAGGAGTGTTAAAAATACATTTCTAAAATTATTTAAAAACAGATTCAAATACTTTTCCGGCAAAGTAGTTCAATGTATTTGAAACGCTTTTTTTTTGGAACAGTATTTACTTGCAACTGCAATTTAGATTATAGATTATCGTGTACCTTTGACAATATTAATCTTCCATTAGGGGCATTACGCAATTAGTCCATTACTAGTGGACCATTCATTTAATCCTCCGTGACCTGGGTACTTTTCGTTCATTTTATTCAGTCGAACTTATTGCTTAAAATTTGAAGAATATTGTCTCACAAACCTTTTTGATACCGTTATTTGCTATTTGGTCATGAGTAATTTTGATTCTTTTGTGCTAATTTGACCACCTCACCGTGTATAGTTGAGAAATCTCATCCCCTCATGAGACTAAATGAAGTTAAAGGAGAGGCATTTAAAAATAATTAAACAGTTTTCAGAAGAGACAAGTCAATGTATTTTCGACGGGGTCAAAGGTTAAATAACAGATAAATCTGTTAATCAAAAAATTAACCGACAGTCGCGTTATCTCGCGTAAGCGCCCATAAATCTCAATGTCGCAGACATTTATTGTTTTTTCTGCGCAAAAGAATTTATCACGAATTTATAAAAATAATTTTGATAGAGTATGACACATATGTCTTTCCATTTATTAAAAGACGATACTTGTAACTAGATAGTGTGAGTCGCGTGCAGATACCACGGGAACAAATATATAGATAGAAAGTCAGAAAAATAATAGCAAAATTCTATTAATTAAGGTAGCGGTAGTGACTAGTTGATTCTTTGAAATCGCTCAACACGGTGTTTTTCTGAAAAATTACATATGTTTTTATAGATGAATCTGGTTACCATGCAGAAAGGTTCACTTTTGAAACACCTTTCCTGTGTAACTTTTGCTAAGCAACTAAATTCGGCGACTTGATATATCTATGCATTAGTTGTAAGTGAATATTTTTTAGTGTATCTAGAAGTTTAAAAGAAAGATCAGAATATTTCAATTGGATTTTTGATCTTTAATGGTTTTGATCTTTAATTCGTTGCAAACCTTAAATTTAGCTAGTTGGATGCAATTCCCCTTGTGTCGTTGGAATTCTTTAATCAAAAATACTGAATTGGCTATTACCAAATATCATGCTTAGTGTATGATTATTATTATATTATATTACAATGTTAGCTAAAGAATTTATAGCGATGCGTGATATCAATATAAATCCTTTAAATCGTAGTCGTTCATCTTGACCCTTCCAGCAGTTCTCACTAGATACACCAGAGATAAATTCAGCTTGATCGACGTTATTATTCTGCCCCATCACCGTCTACTAATTGACCATGTCCATCACCATGATGAATCGGATCCTTAATAGATCTATTGCTATGGATACTTTTGAAAGAGATTTAGTAAATCTACCTTGGTGGCAAGTCTTTGATTGCCACAATGTTATCCAGTTCTGAAATGATCTTCGTTCTTTTTGACAAGTACCAATAACTCGAAAAAGGGTAACAAGAAGGTAGTTTATTGACGCCTTAAGAAAAATGATAGGATATCGCAATGACCTTTGAAATGTAATTGTGGAAAAATACGCAAGGATGGCTTACAACGCCACTGTATGGACTGAAGAACATCTTATATTCATTAAGCATGTCGTACAAAAAGTGTAAAGAAATTTGGAAAGCTATGACTCTATGAACATCTACAACAGATTAAAAAAGGACGTAAATATTCCTAAAATTCTGCAAAATCCTGAACTTAGTAATAAATATTGTTGATTTTGATACTATTGCCAAATATTTTAAAACAACAAACAAAATTTGAGCTCTAGCAAATAAAGGTGGAGGAGGTTGTCCAGTGTCCGATTAGCAGTGCTTTCTAAAGTGTTTGAAGAGGTGGTTTACAAAATTAAATTCTTATCTACTTTATTAATAACAACCTATCACCTCCATTGCGGTCAGAATTGTGCTACAGCTTTCCTCATAGTCTTGGATGATGAGATTCCGCAAATAAGCGAAAAGTCGGCTTATTAGATTATAATAAAGCTTTGGATACCCTCAATCAATCAGGCCAAAATATTAAGTATATTCGTAACTGTCCGGATTACAGGTATCAGTTAGTTTCGATTGAGAATGTTAAATCGAATGCCTCATTTCTGCATTACTTATACTGCAGTTATACCGAGTCGCTTAAGTGAGCGCAACAGTCTTGCTATGCTGCTGGCATTCAAATACAAATTTCCTTATCTCAGTTCGATGCAGCGGAAGCGGCTAGGACACTAGATAAATGCCTGAAATCGGTCTTTAAATACTCTAATAATCATGGCTAAAAACTAAATGTTAATATACTTTTTGCTGCTATGAATTGCACACAGACAGATGCACAAAATACCTTTGAGATAGATTTAACCACTGAGAACTCTTGAGTGCCGGCATTATATGATCAAATTTACGCAAACCATAGCTGTATATCAGACAGGCATTTTGTAATTTTTGTAAGCTGTATTGGTCTTTCCGTCTTATAGCCGGCCAGTATACAACGTCCGCATATCCCAATAGAGAAAGTATAAAAAAGTCACACAATTTAAGTCTAATCTCAGTAGATAAGTAGTCTTTATGCATGTAAAAATCTTTCAGTTTACAGTAGGACTATTGCACTAAATAAGACAAGTGAGAATCAAAAAGCAGCTTATTGTCAAGAAAGACTACTAAATTTTTACATTTGCCTACAAATCAAAGATCAGACCATGGGCTTTGGAGATTCTAGAAATCACGATTAGAATTTTTTGTTGAAAGAGTTTTATAATGGTAAAAAGTTGAGATGCTTTTGGAATATGGGTATACAGTCAAAAACTAACATAGGAGTTGTATGTATACGTACGTCATAAGCTACAAGCATTTTTTACCGGAAACTCAGAAGAACAAGCAATTAAATTTTTTTTTTCAAATCTGTCACTTTCTGGAATACTTCAACACAATAGTTTGAAAATCTGTTAGAAAATAAAACCTCAACAATGTCGGTAGAATCGATTTGAAAGTGTGACAAGTTTTATATTGACGCAAATAGAACTGGAGTTTTGTGCGATAGATATGAAAAAAACCGTCCTATCCTACGTAGAGTCCTGAATCCAAAAATGCAATGCAACAAAATTATAGGTTAAAATTTGAAAGTTACTATCGTTCCGCTCAAACTGGAAGTGCAACCAGTGACTACATATTGTCAAAAAATTGGACATTCAGCCTATATTAGCCCTTCTGAATTTGAAATCGCTATCTCAAGCCGTTTAAAAGTTATGGAGTGTTCTCACTTTCATGTCTCAACCAGTATATGAAATATTTTTTATTTTTTATTATTAGTTTATTTGTATTTATATTATTTCATTTTTTAAAGTATGTTCAAAATGTAGAAATGGATATTTAAACAATTAAAAATTAAAGAATAATACTTTATTCAGGAAAATATTCTGGGCCTGAAAAATTAATCAAACTATTCTGAAATTTCGAATATAAAATTTTCAGAAAAAAAATTCTTCTGGAAATTGGACGTATTTGACGTTTGAGAACATAGAAATGCTAAGAAAATGTTGTCTTATACCAAAGATGTATGTTACTGTTAAATGTCCATCGATTAAATAAAAACATCCGGATTGCCAATTTTGAATTGAGGATTTACTTTTATTACAAACTTCATCGAGCAGTCGTGCTTTGTTCAGATTTTAACCGGAAGTTTATATAGATTTTACTATGGAGACGTATGGAGAAATAAAACCGCTCCGGGTGTATTATATTTTGGAGTCTCTTTAACCAATCCATAACATTTTCAATTTATTTCGAAAACAGGAAAAGCGGACAATAAAAATTTCAGTTCACGACACCATCAAAAAGTCGTATTTCATAAAAAAATCACCTTCCATAAAATCCCTTTTATCGACTATAATATTGGTATTTACAATATTCCGTTATTTATGAGGTAAAAATTTTACTGGAACAGATAAAACATTTTAAGAGTCTCGGATATTGTTTTGAATCGTCCAGAGAATCTGCGATTTTGATTTGCGCGTAGGATAAAATTTACGGCCACTTTGCTGGTGTTTGCTTTTTCTAAAGAAATGATTTGTTAGCACTATATGTATTATTCGTATTGGTATTGGTATTAACGGGGGGCGCCCTCGCGGGCGTCCAAGCACTTAGGCCACCAGATGGGTCCGTTGTGCCCCAAGGCCGCTCTAGAGGGTGTCCAGAATGCCGCCCCTCCTATAGAAGGTCAACAACTCCTTTAGCCCAATACCGTGCACTGAGTCCGAATCGATCAGGGCCGTTCCGAAGACTCCCAATCTGGCCCATGTCAAGGCAGGGCACTCGGTGAGCAGATGATACGGGGTCTCCTCCCCTTCCATGCACCACCTACACTCCGGGTCGTCTTCAATGCCTAGCAAGCAAAGATGCCTCCTAAGCCTGCAATGTCCTGTGTAGGCCCCTGTTAGTGCTCTACACTACCTTCTGGTCAGTCTAAGCAGCACATTGGTCCGAGGAAGGGCGGGCCCATCCATCATAAGCCTCCCCTGCCTCATTCCCGGAGCAACTCTCCAGCCCCCCGCGGCCCGGTCTCTCGCCCAGGCTTCGAGAGCTCCCCGCCTCACTCACGGGGCGATCACCAAGCGGGGCTCTGGCCCTATATGCCTATGCGAGGAGCCCTCTCTGGCTAAGGCGTCCGCTGCCTCATTGCCCCGGATACCGGTGTGACCCGGGACCCAGACCAACGTGACCTTTCTCTCCTCAGCCACCCTCCTCAGTACCCCTTTGCACTCCTTTATCAACAAGGAGCGCGTACGCACTGACTTCAGCGCTATGCGTGCAGTCCTACTATTCGAGCAGAAGAAGACTCTCCTGCTTCCGTGGTTGAGCCGAAGCACCTCTCTGGCCGCCTTCAATAAAGCGAAAATTTCCGCCTGAAACACAGTGCAGTACTGACCCAGAGGGACCGACAAGCTCGATCCCGTTGTCTCGCAGTACGCTCCAGCTCCGGCCAGATCTCCCATTCTGGACCCGTCCGTGTACCAGACAAGTCCATCCCAGGAGCCGACTCTGCCCTCTCTCCAATCTTCCATTGATGGAAAGGTCAATTTGTCAAAGAAGGTCATCTCGGGGATCATGACGTCACTCGGCATGCCCATGACCCCGCGATCCCCGCGACAGCCATCTAAAACGTCGTACGGACCCCGATTGAAGGTTCCTACCCTCCAGATCCCGCAGCTCGCCAGCCTCACAGCTGTCCTGGCCGCCTCCATCTGCACCCGATCCGCCAGAGAGGGCAACCCCACCAGAGCCTCCAGGGCCCTCGTGGGCACCGTTCTCATGGCGCCCGTTATGCAGAGGCAAGCCAATCTCTGCAGTTTGTCAAGAACTAGCCTTGCTCCCGCTCTTTTGGTCCCCGGCCACCATGCCACTGCCCCATGCGTGAGCATAGGCACCACCATGGTACCGTAGATCCACTGCATGATCTTCGGCCCCAGGCCCCAAGTGCCCCCTACCGCTCTCCGGCACGCCCACAGAGCTCCAAAGGCCGACCTGCTCCTTGATCTTATATATTCCTGGAAGGTCAACTTAGAGTCCAACCATACGCCCAAGTACTTGACACTTCCGCTTGCAGATAAAGGCACCCCATCCATCGAAATGTTGAGGTTGTACTCCATCTTCCTTTTTCTAGTGAAGATGACCATCTCCACCTTGCCAGGATTGACAGCCAACTTGCTGTCCAGGCACCATTGTGAGAATCTTGCCAATGCCCCGTTCAGGAGCCCCTGCATCCTCCTCACGTCCGTCCCCTGTGTCATTATCACAAGGTCGTCTGCATATGCCTGAGCATAGACCCTGTGTTCTTCCCTCAGAATATGCAATATCTCGTTCACCACTAGGCACCACAGGAACGGGGACAAGACCCCGCCCTGTGGACAACCCCGTGATGAACCGCACTATATGTATACATAATATTAGAATGCTATGGTACATCTGTTCCGTAATAGTATATTATGAAACAAGTGCGGTAAAAGGCATTTGACTCAAAAGCTTATCTGACACGAGCGGAGCGAGTGTTTAATAAACGGGTGACTTACAAAATTTACCGAACGTGTTGCATACTATACTTTTTCTACGACCGTTAGTTTTTGGGTACATTTTCGCAAAACAACACGAATACATTCGCTGACATCACCGTTAGAATTGACAAGCGTCGAAATTTAAGGCGTGGGAAATATCTCCGAAAACATCCGATTGCCCCCAAATACTTTCTGATAGTATGCATGATTCGTGATATTATGTATAAAAAGTACACGTATGTATAAACGTTTTGAACTCTTTTGGTATCTTCTTTGACAAGGACAAGTTTTTTACAACAGTAGAATCTGATGCACCTGCTACCAGTACTAACAGGTAAATAACTAACTACCAAGTTTCAATTAATGAACATTTTAAAAAGGGGTTAGTTATTGAAACTATGTTCAATGATTAAATATTTTAGTCATGTGGACTACATAATTATTTTAGATAATGGTGTTTAGTTTATCTTTCCAAAGAGGACACAAAAGACGCTATCTCGGATATTGACCTGAGAGCGAAATTCCGAAAAAAGCTGTTTTGGTCTAAGTGTTTTATTTTGACACAATTAGTTCGGATTCAACCAAACCAACATTATTCCTACTTTTCTTGCATTTTATTACCTAAACCCAATTGTGTATGATTGAAGAGGAAATCAGTTCGTTTTGTTTGAGTTAAACGGTTTTAAAAATTTCTTTTTTCATGCGTAAATTGTAATCTTATTTAATTGTTTTGCTAGGTTAGCAAATAAATATGCGTTATGTTTTCAAAAAAGGTGTTTTATTAGCTACGCATCATTTTCAGATTGAATTAAAGGATCTTTAATCGTTAATTTAAACTCGAGGCAAATTTAACCTCAATGGAAACATTATATTTTAAAGATATATATGTATGATAAAACCAATGCATAACACCTGTCATATTAATATTGTATAGGTTTGAAGCAAAAAAACATGATTTTCTCATGTACTATATTTTGTAATGCTTATTTTATTATAAAAAAAACAGTTCAAAATTGAAAGCTTTATGCTCATTATACACTCAAGGATCCCTTTGAATGTAATCTTAAAATTCAAATAGTAATAGTTTAATAATACTTAATTTTGATAACCTAAAAAGCTAATCAACAATAGGGAAATTGAACAAAATTTTAATTTGTAAAATACTGCTTATAAAAGTAAGCGTATACTATGAAAGAACCACAGTTCACGAAAAAATGAATTCTGAATTCTATGTCATAAATATAAGCAATTAAAAATTGTGACCGGTTGTGACGTCAATTCGCTCTTTAGACTACGCGCCAGCCGGACGCTAGCATAGAGAAGCCATAGTTTTAATGTAAATTTTAGTCTTGATCCTGTCGCTTCCTTTTGTTATCTTCTGTCTAGTATCAAATAAAAAGTTTTGAAAATGAGCTAAGCTATGTTACAGAAAATTTAGTCACTAGTTTAAAATCATTACAATAAAGTTTTCTAGTTTTTAAAATTAAAATGGTATATCAAATGAAATGTAAATTATTCAACCAAAAAACAAAACTAAAAGGATTTTAAACAATATTGGCATTGATAAATTAAAATGTTCTTTATTTTATATAAATCAGGAATGGGTGCAGGTTCGAAGGATTAAAAATGTTTGCACGGTTAAGGCTAAAGTGACACCCGAACATATTGTTAACAAATAAGCAACAACAACAAACAATTATTTTCATGTAAAGCACACTAAGCACAAATACAAATTTTCTTAAAAATAAACGTAAATAATATAATTCTGGGCCTGTAACCTGAGAATAACACTACAACATGTGGCCGTATCGATCGAAAAGCAGCGGTATGACGTCACTATAATTACCTCACGTTTAGTGTCGTTTCAAAGGAATAGCCTGATGCAACTTAAATATTGGGTTTTGGGTTTTGATATTTGGTATGCGTTATTCCTATACCTAAACAAAAGTATTAAATAAATAACAATAAATGTTCAAGTGCGCTATTAGTTTGAAAACACCCGATCTTCAATAGGGTCGCATGTTTGAAATATTTCCCTTTATCGTATTATCGTATCCGAGCCATTCGAAGTTTCCTCTTAAATTTACATTATTCTATAAACTTTGATTAATAGTATTTCATTTTTCTGTAATTTATGAAATCGTCCATTCTGCCATTTTCACTAAACAATCACGAACTGAAAAATTGTCGTTCAAATATGGACTACTTCTATCGTAATTCGACGTATTTAGTTAACGAAAGTTTACTTTTCGAACATGCACTTAGCCTATATTGTGTTCTTTGAAGAGTAATTTACTTTCTGGTTTTCGTGCACGTAACGGTAAACTATATGCACGTATTCTAATTTTCGATTGCAGGTTACATGCGCAAATTACACCATTTGCCGAAATTTGAAACAATAAATGAGGGTCTCAGGCGATGCATAATGAAAAATTCAGTCCCTTCGAATGAGATTCCTGCAGGCAAATAAAACTGTTACGGCATGTGTGTGCGTTCGTTGCTGATTTTAGTTTTCAGTTTCGGATACCCAATTACAAAGACCCGAACCGAAACATCAGTACTAATTTGTATTCGCTGAAGATGATAAATTGGAAAACGAAGGCTCCACACACACAGCCAACAATTGTGCGACGTGGCTACTAAACTATTAACTCTTTGATATAGTGGCGGAGAATGCGATTCACAGGCACACATATCCAAACAAATTACGAAGTTTATAAATTAACCGGGAGTAATTATTGTTCTCGGAACGGCGATGCATAATGACCAATTGTTATGAATTAAAGGCAATCGACTTCTAGAGTTGAACTCTGAACTCGTCACTTCCGCTTTTTGTTTTAATTTTGCATATTGTGTCGGGAGGAATTTTGTGTGCTCGTTGCGAGGAAAGTTCGTCCCACATCGGTCGAATACTTCGGTTTCTCTTCAATAAAGTGAAAGGACTATTTACATCCGAAGCTTCGAGTGAGTTAATCATAAGTTAGTTATTTTATTTAATTCAACTTTATGCTACACTCAGAGAAAAAATGTTGTGACATGAAAAAAAGCCCTAACGATTTGATCAAAAATTAGATATGATTCTGCTCCATTGGTGCTTTTTAATAAATCAACAAAACGCTATAGGATTCTATAATATCTTTTTGAAATTAATGTGTGCGTGAGCATTTTTATTGCTTATTATTATTAAAGCAAAAGATTTGTCCATTCAAATCGTAATGACACAGATAACAAAGTAAGCATCACAAAATATTATTAATATTAATGTTTAAAATAACAATTTGCTGTCGATTTAAAACGAAGAGACGTCATTATAAATTGTAAGGAAAACGCTTTTTTTCTGTTAAAGCTATCCATAGAGTCTAGAACGCAGACGCTAATGGCGACTTTATCCTTTTGTTCTATTGGCTGGCAAAAGCCACGTGACAGAAGACCCTCTTTCCTTTTAAAATATTAGGAAACCTTTCAGAAGTAACAACCGGCCTACCTTAAAATATAAACGTTCCAGTTCATTAATATAGTCATCTTATTATAAAAATTCCATTTTGTAATACTTTTTTACTTTAAATGCAGGAAAAAAGAAAATCATGTTTAAAAGTGATTAAACTAATGACTTACATGCAAACCAATATCAAAATATCAAACGTATGCGGTGTGTTCAAAAAGTAAGCTAACTTTTATAATTGGTCAGACCACCTATATTCGATATTCGATTTTTTTTTGTTATGTTGGTACACATGTCCCGAACAAATGTTCACAGTTAAAGAAAGTTTGCAAGTTTACTTTTTTTTGTGTTGTTTCCGAAGTTCTGGGCCTGAAACGTGTAACAGCAAAATTTATTCCAAAACTGCTTTTTTGAAGAACAGGACCGTCAAAAAAGCATCGCTCAAGAGCTTTTAAACGACGTCAAAGTCCAGTGATCCCAATGGAAGAACCCTGAATAGCCAAGACCGTGAAAAGCAAGTCAAATTAGATCAAGTGTAAGTTTTGCTTACTGTTTTCTTTGATTATCAAGAGTACTTTTACCACAAGCAATACGAAAAAAATGTCCCCGGAATCTTGGGAAAACAATTCAAGGATTTTGCATCACGATAATATACCTGCTCACTCATCGCTGCTTGTGCCTAACTTTTTGGCAAAGAACAAAACCAGAATCATGCCTCAGTCACCATATTCACTGGATCTGGTGCCCTGCAACTTTTTCATGTTCCCCAAATTCAAGAAACCCATTGAAGGAAGGGGGTTTGGAACGATTAACGAGATAAAGAAAATTGCTGGAAGAACTCAAGGCTATACCAGAGAGTGCTTACTAGAAGTGCTTCGAGGACTCGAAACAACATTGGCACAAGTGCATTAAATCTGCAGGGTTACTTTGATTAATAAATAATAGTATATTATGCAGCAAGTGCGGTAAAGGGCATTTGACTCACCAGTTAATTTGGCACGAGCGGAGCGCAGCGGAGCGAGTGTTTAATAAACGAGTTACTAAAAAACTTTACCGAACGTGTTGCATACTATTCCTTTTCTACTACCGTTAATTTTTGCGTACATTTTCGCAAAACAACACGAATATATTCACTGACATGACTGTCAGAAGTGATAAACGTCAAAATTCTAAGACGCGGGAAATATCTCCGAAATAATCCGATTGCTCCCAAACCCGTGCGGTAAAATTCCGGAAATGTCCGAAGTGACTTAGATCAGTGGGAAAAGAAAGTAACGCTTCCCGCACGCTTGATGGGTGTGTAATTTAGTATTTTATAGACGGCAGTAGAAAATAGTATATTATGCAACAAGTGTGGTAAACGGTATTTGACTCAATGAGTTTATTTGACACGAACGGATCGAGTGTTTAATAAACGAGTGAGTTAAAAAGTTTACCTAATGTGTTGTATGCTATACCTTGTCTACGACCGTTAGTTTTTGGGTACATTCTCGCAAAACAACGCGAAATATTCACTGACATGACTGTCAGAATTGACAAACGTCAAAATTCTAAGGCGCGGGAAATATCTCCGAAAACATCCGATTGTTCTCAAACCCTTGCGGTAAAATCCCGGAAATGTTCGAAGTGGCTTGGATCAGTGGAAAAAAAAAACTGACGTGATAAAGTGACGCTTCCTGCTTGATGCGTGTTCAATTCGATATTTTTCAGACGGGAGTAGAAAAATACTTTTAGATCAAACTCAAAAGTCACCTTACTTTTTAAACACCCCTCGTATATCAAATGTGATATTTTGATTAGTTAAATTGTCATTGTCATTTACTTTAAGCTGATTTTATGCGCATTTCAAAACGCATTATTTTCGTGAGTGTACGATAGTCCCTCTCCTTCAAGAACTGATTAAGTTGTTTCCCTGTGTGAGGCAATAATTATTTTTTTTAGTTTAAATAGTACATTATGCAACAAGTTTGGTAAACGACAGTTGGGTCGCAACTTTTGTTTTGCCATGCACGGACCCAGTCCATAATAAAAGAGTGATTTAAAAAGTTTTTCAACCGTGTTGAATATTATACTTTGTCTACGAGCATTGGTTTTGGTTAGTTTGAAATTTGATATTCAAGCAGTGGGTAATATCGGAGCAAACATGAGACAGCTCAAATGACAATTTCTGCACGCTCGATCAATCTATGATTATGATTTTAGATCATACACTAGAAAAAAACATTTTCTTTCTTATAATAAAGCGAAATTTAAAAAAAAAGTTGCGCCCAACGTGGGGCTCGAACCCACGACCCTGAGATTAAGAGTCTCATGCTCTACCGACTGAGCTAGCCGGGCTTTTGCTTTTTCGTTTTATAGTTTGTTACAAACAAGACAGCCAAAATTTTAATGTTTTTTTGAGGCACATTAGTAAACAAATAATTTATGAAAAATATCCCCAAAAAATTCCCTTATAAGAATGTCTAACTCATGTAACAAAATTTTCTTATATTTATAATAATTTATAATAACGTGTATATATAAATGTTAAAAAAAAAGATTCTTCAATCTTCAATTTTCACTAGTTATTTTGGTCTCACAACGAGGCAAGATACGAAAACAACTTAAAGAAATGCCTAATGCCTATTACAATTCGCTAAGATTTCTCCAGAAACAGCACTGCAACTGGAAATTTTAACCTAGTTAAAGAAAAATTAGCCCTTCATCATGATACATGACGTTGCCATTTTTCAACAAAATCGGGCAAAAATATTGAGGATATTGTTAAAAAGCCATTTTAAAAAACTATTTAACACCAATACAAATACTGAAAACTGTCCGGACCTACGTTTTTATGAACGTTTGTCCATTTTTTGCACAGCCTGCTTTTTGAAATAGGAAAAAATTAGTTACAATGTGATTAATTTTCTACAGGATGTCTTATTTCAATGTTAAGCAGACGGAACTGGACAATTATGGTTATTGAAAATTTGACAACCGCAATAAATATTTGAAAAGTCCTGATTTTTAGCGTTTTTGTTTCATTCTTCTAGCTCTCTTAATAAAGACATACAACTATTTTTCTCCACACGTCACATAAAAAAATTATTTAATGACAATTTTTTTGTCATTAAAAAAAAATAGGACCTAAAACTTTTGAATTCATCATTTTCTGCTACCTTGGCTGTGTGCTGCTGTACTTACGCGGTTCTAGAAATGTCTATTGACAGCTGTCAAATTTTGGAAAAAACTAAAATTTGTTTTGACAGTACTTACAAAACAGTAATTCTTTGTCCATGTAAACTTTTTCATATCTACTACAGTTTGTGAGATTCCTGTGCCAAACATAAAAGCTCATCCTGTATATTATTAATTATAAAAAAATTGTACTCAGTTTTAGAATCTCTAATGCATTTTAATGATGATTTAGATTCAACAGGATTAAGCAACACAGTCAATTTTTTTGTTCTTCTAAAAATTGGATTATAATCCTAGCGACGTGCAGACGGCCATTTTCATTGCATTAAATTGAATCTGGATCCAGCCACAGTGCTGTAAACTGTTGTCCCCGATTAGTATTTTAAATACTTTTTTTTGCTAAAAAGAATTATACAGCGTGTTCCAAATTTAAGCTATGTCATGTTAAATTGTCACTTTAAATACGTTAAACAGCTATCCAGCCACTTCGGGTCTTTCCAGTACTTAACCCACGTGTTTAGGAGTCATCGGATGATTTCATATATCAGTTCTGACGATTTCGCAAATCATTTAGTGAATATGTTGATCCTGCTTAGCAAGAGGCGCTTATCAAATTTATTGCCTATTACACTGTTAAAAAGTGGAAAGAAAAGAACAATAGTTCTTTCGTTCAAATTAATGACACTTTTTTTGCTACAGAGTCGTTCATTTATTAGTTCCAAATTTAAAACCAAAAAGAAAAAACAACATATATCCCCTTGTGTCTAACTAACAGATCCTACTCTGTTGTTCTTAATCATTGTGTTTTTTAGTCATGCAGACATAATCTTAATCACGTACGCTCATTAATTATCTCGTTTCTCTCTGCGCACGACTCTGTCTTGGCAGAAGCTTCCTGAAAATTTATGTTTCTTAATCTGCAGAGATATTCAAGGGAACGAACATCCACAGAGTGGAATTATGGACAAGGCATGATGATGATATTTCTGCGTGTTTAATACTTGCGCTGACGTTAAGAAGTGGTGCTTTATGCGACGGCCAAAGGAGCACTCCGTTTTTCTCGTTAGTAACTGGATATAAACGGATAAAAAGTAAAGCTGTTATTACCAAAACTTTCCAGTTACAGGCGTTTATTTAGCGTGAGAACTACTCTGGATTATACTGTCCACTTTTTTTATTTCAAAATGAAACAGTGAGCTTTCATATTATTAGACCTTTAGGTTAGGAGAGCTGACAATACTATTATTTCAATGGTTGTAGAGGAAACAATATAATTGTCCTGTATTTTTAATATTGAACATCTTTTGGGTTATAAATAGTACAACCTATTTCCATTTTGGTGGTCCACTAATAGGAAATGTTACACATGGTCACAAAACGAAAAAAAAAATTAAGTTCCGAAATTCA
The DNA here is from genome assembly GCF_029955315.1 of Cylas formicarius. Classification (NCBI taxonomy): domain Eukaryota; kingdom Metazoa; phylum Arthropoda; class Insecta; order Coleoptera; family Brentidae; genus Cylas; species Cylas formicarius. The sequence goes on along the minus strand of NW_026844352.1, from coordinate 22,616,479 downwards.
ACGACTGATTTTAAATGTTTTAATGTGCTAATTCGAAAAAAGCCACCATTTTTTTTTCTATCAACTTTGTTTTCTAAAATACAGGTATTATTTCTCACAAAGGACAAAAACAAAATAATAAATATGTACTCAAAGGTGAAAATACAAATTTTCTGCTTATAATTAGATTCTTATTAGCCAAACATATGTCTTTCCCATAAATCCAACCAACCAAAATGTTGAAGTTTTTATTGGTTGAAATAAAAGAATTCAATACAGTTAAAAAACGTTTTTTTTTTCATTAAACTTTAAAAAATAAATCCTGCTCTACCTAATATGGAATATTACAAAATAGGAAAAGCGTAACTGTATTCCACGAGCACATGTTCATTTTTATTTTGGATTACCAAATTTATTCGTTGACAATAAGTTACTCTTAGATCTCAATATCGGAAACTAAAACTTAAGTGTATTAATATTTTAGATACACACCTTAAATAATTTACAAAATCTTCTGGATTCCTCCTGAATCAAACTTGTTGATGTTTCTGTTGTTGACTTCTTTCGAGCTTAACTGAAACTGATTTGCATTCTAGTCTGCTCCTGCTTATATACTGACTGAGGGAACCGAGGCTAAAGAAGGGGCATGAATATTGTTCCGGATCACTGATTACCCATATTGTTGAAAGGTGAAATTGGAAATACCTGAATCGCTGTCAACGCTCGAGTCCGTTCGAAATAGCTAATAAAATTCGATTAGAAACTCCAAAAATATTTAAATAAATCAAACTTCCCAAGCCTGGACGCATAGCTGTAAAGTCAATAAAATCTAATTACAACATATTAACTTTAAAACCAGATAAAGGAGCTGACTATCAAGAGACAATTCAAGATATTCTTACAAACAGATCCTATCGCCTACCTTCGGCCATCTCACGGTCTTACAGTTCCTCATTTCTACGGACTCCATAAGGTTCACAAACCAGGGTTACCCCTTCGACCTATAAGCACCATTGGTTCTCCATAATTCTCTAGTAAAATATGTAACTTCTTTATTAATAGCCTTTACAAGAAAACTGACATGTTCGTACCTAATTCATTTTACTTTATTGAACTATTAAAAGCATTATATTCTATACAATCTGAAAACAAATCTTCTCATCTTAATTGGAGAATGCTTTTCTGAGGCATATTTTTCTAGTAACGGTCAAATTTATAAACAAATATCTGGAAAAGCTATGGGTTCTGCATTATCACCGGTTATCGCAAATATATTTGTGGAAATTTTTGAGAAGAAAGCCATCTAAAACGTTGATGATGCTTTTGTTATATGGCCTCATGGTCAAGAACCAATCCGATATTTTCTTAACCTTTTAAACTATACACACCCTAAAATACAAGTAGAAACTAGAAGTAGTTTCCAACTACTGGGTTAAAAATATATTAAAGTTTGAATTGTCCTCATATTTCCATGTTGGTAGTGTTTGGGTATGTAGTTAATTTCGTTAATTTTTGTGATGATATTAATTAAGTTTTATAGTTATTTTTTTTAAATGTTATTCTTCCCCGGAATAAGTGTAAAATCAATTGAACTAATTTATATTGGTTTTGTTGCACTCTTGCCCTTTCAATGCATGCATATTTAACTAAACATGTTTTGAATAAAGATTATTATTATTTACTATTATAATTAATACAAAATCTTAACTTAACAATGGGTCATTCAGTTTATAGAAAACCTACAAGCACAGACCTTAATGCGGCTATAAATTCCAACACTAAGAGACCTAACATTTAATCTTCTCTGTCTAGATTAGAGATATTATCCATTCCATTACAAAATACACTTCACCAAAACAAAAAAAATGAGTCCCACAACCTCACACTTGCTACTGCGGTGCTTTCTCACCACACATCAATTATTCTCAAGACATTTAATGTTAAAACCTGATTTACCACTTATTCAAAAAACTTTCAATTTCTCCGATCCGTCAAAAACGAAATTCTATACTGAGTTTATTGCGAAACATGGGGGAAAATTTTATCTAAAGAAATATTAGAGAGCCTTAAGATCCGTTTCGCCAATCATCCTATTGGTTTCTTCAGAGCTTGACTGAAACTGGCTCTCATTTTACTCTGTACCTGCTTTTATATTGTTTGAAGGGGGCGGAGCTAAGTGAGTGGCGTAAACACCGTCTCGGATAATTGATTCCCATTGGGTAAACAGCTGAGTCGCGGTTGAGATTCTTAGATTGCTTATAGATATATCTATAGACTCTCTGATTTTTCGTTTGTAGAAGAATTAATTACATGCAAGAATTTTTGTTTTATCGAATAAAATTTTATATCCGGTTTCGTGATTGTGTTCGGCAACTGCCGATGAGTTTATTTGCCTTAGTCTTAAGACTCTTTCTTTGAGACTAGTTGATAGTTTTCGACCCGTCTGTCCAATGTATTCTTTGCAGCATATGCATGGAATGCTGTAAACTCCTGGCATCTCAAATTCGTCTTTGACGGATCGAAGATGTTTGAGAGATTTTTGGACACGTGGTAAATCTGGTTTTGACGTTACATTTCTTTATAACTTTTGATATGTGGTCGGTGATGTTTTGAATGTAAGGAAGGACAACAGTGGCAAGTGTGGGACTGCTTTCGGCTTCATTGTTATTGGAAGGTTGTGGTGAAGTGTATTTTGTGATGAAACGCTTAATATCTTTAATGTGGAAATTATTAAAGAGAACAGCAGAGTTAAAGTGTTTTAATTCTGGGTTCGGTGACTGGGGCTGAGATAGTTTAACGGTTCTGTAAACAAGAGAGTTTATAACCGATGATTTTTGGGCCGGATGGTGATGTGACAATGCATTAAGGTATATGTCTGTGTGCGTAGGTTTTCTGTAAACACAATAACCCAACGTTAGGTCTGATTTTATATTGATGAGAATATCTAAGAATGTGAGGTTGTTCTTAGTTTCTATTTCAATAGCAAAACGTATGTTAGGGTGTGTATAGTTTAAATCTAATAAAATCTACTACAGATTCTTGACTATGAGCCCAAATAAGAAAATTATCATGAACGTCGCGTTTCCATAATTTTGGTTTTAGATGGAAGGTGTCGATAGCTTTCTTCTCAAAGGCTTCCATAAATATATTCTCGATGACTGGTAACAGTGGAGATCCCATAACTGTTACCGACGTTTGTGCAACAATGTATTCCAGGCAAGCATTTTTCAATTAATGTGAGAAGGTTTGGTTCAAGATTCTTGGATTTTAATATATCTGAAATGATGGTAAGAGCTTCAGGAATAGGAACAAATAAACTTAACTATAGTTACCGTAACATAATCGTGAAAAAGGACATCAAATCTCAAATCAAAGATCAAATTTCTATACAGAGAAGTAAGAGATTAACAATTTTTTAATTCTTAAGGAAAGAGCGAATTCATATTTTTTCGAAAAAGTTTTCGGATTTAGTAATTCCAAAATAAACTTTCAATTATTCCGTATTTACGAAAAAGTTGTTCTAACTTAAACTTCAAAAATGTTACAGTGAATAAAAGTACATGTCACATAACTCACAACTAATAAAAAAGAAGTGCAGCATCCTGCAGCAATATACGTTGGAACGTAAGAAAATGCTCTATGTCCAATCCGGTCCTGCTTCGCCGGTTAAAGTGTGTAGAAAGAAAACTTGGGGCTTAATAATATGAAGTTCGTTTTAATGGGACACCGAAAGTTAACGAGTTTAAATTAAAATCTGGGAGAGAACAAAAGTGTCTGAGGGGAAGTTGTTAGTAAGTTATGTAATATTGGCATTCAGCCTACCGAGTAATGAACCTACTTTCGGAGAGTAAGGCTACCATGTTTTTCATTTGAGATGAACAGCGACGGATTAACATAATTTAATACGAAACTTTAAACGTGCGCTTCCACACGTTAATCCAATTTCCTGTTTTACCGGAATGCACGACTGGAAACGAAGTTAAATGGATGAAAAAGTTGCGGTAGGCGTGAAAATTTGTCATTAATTCATTAAGCTCGAAAATAGACCTAACTAAAATGTCGCTAACTTTGCAACTAACTTGGTAAATATATCAATTTGAAGAATCGTTTTCATTTGTTTTTCGAAAAAAAAAAAAAAAAATTTCTTAGAATTCTAAATCCGCAAATGAGTGAGCAACTATAGCTTTGGGTTAAGAAATGCCACATCCCCATGTCGTTACCTCAAGGTATCATCAGGATGTCCTAAAACTGAATTAAATAATTGTGAAAACACATTTTTTTTAATTTAACACCCTCCGTTTAATTAAATTTCCCAAAAAATTCTCCATGGTTGTTTCTATAACCTGTTACAATGTCATAGACAGGTGGTTCACACGCGACATTGCTCGCCTGATCTTTTCATACAATTATATTGGTTTTTATCTTTATCCTAAGTTAGAGTTGCATGAAATTTTTATGGAAATTTGATTTACTTATATAAAAGCACAATGTCAGTCTCCGGACATTATTGCCAAGGGCGAGTTAGGTTATTAGCACAGAATACTATAATTTTTGGTGTAACTAAAAGAATGCGGGTATACAAGGGTAACTGTTGCCTTATATACGGGGTGGCCCGTTCAAGAGTTGTCTATGCCTTATCTCTAAACCTATGGGGGTTGAAAAAAAAAAATAAATGTAGTTTCCATTAAAATGAACTTTATTTTTGTTATGTTCCTAATCGTCACTTTCTTATATGCAGGGTGGTAAAAAAAGTTACATTTTGTCGAATAGAACACCTTCATTTTATTGCACTTTTGGATAGTCTTTTCAGAAACAAATTCAACGATATATATGAGTATGGGTCAGTATTCGGGATATGTTTATACCATCATTGTTGGGTTGCTTATTAATTTTTTAAACTTTTTTCCATCTATTATTTTCACTAAAATAATGGTTTTCTTTAGGCAATGATCAAATTTAAAATATCATTTTAAAATGTGCGGTGTTGCCACGGTTCGCAAAATGATGCTTTCTAAATTTTCTTAAATGAGGCACCCTGTATATTATTGAATTTTTGAATAGCCGCTTTAATGGCAATTTCAATTATATAACATAGTACGGGTCTCTGACTTACCGTTTTGGCTTAATTGGCAGATAAAATTAAAAACTGGGTATAAGATTTAAATTATTAAAATATGAAGCTGGGAATTGGTTCCTTATCGACTTGTTCACAAACGTTTTAGAGCATTGTTAAGAAGTCATGTTAAAAACAGAATATTAAGCTTTGCACAATGTTGCCAAATTTCGCAAATTACTTATTTCTACGTCGATATGATTACAAAAATTAACAGTAACTACTAATGCACATCACTTACAAGTTAAATTAATTAAATTAGATTTTTAATATGTCCGCCGTTTTGAAGAATACAAATAGTATATGCTATTTTTAAATGGTATATGAAATTTGATGCGTAATTTGTTTTATTGAGATATGTGTATTGCTGCACTTTCAAGACTGTGCTTTGTAAATCATATCTTTCAGTGTGCAAAAAAAAGTCCAACATGTTTGAAGTGTGGTTCGTCTTACGTCTACATCTGAAGCGGCAAGGCTGGTGGAGGTCTCTGGAGTATTTACAAAATGCAGAAAATTATCTAGCTGTTCGGCTCCTACTGCTGGTATATTTTGGCAAATATGTTTTTTTCTGGCAATCGCCTATTGGGAAATTTGCCTCTATATTGTCTGAGAGCAAGAGCAGGACTTTTGTTATTGGCGATGTACCTAACATTCTAATAGGTCAAATTTTTCCTGCTTCGTATAGATTATACAAAATAGACTCAATAAAAATGCAACTAAATAAAATAAATAGAAAATAGTGGAAGTCCGAAAAAATCTATCCTACCTACCTATCAAAAAATCAGTAAATTACCAGAAGAGAGAACTACTATTTTTTCAAAGCTCTTGCGATGATCATGTCAAAAAGGTCAAAATGAATAATATCATCAATTTTGTGTTTGTGTCTTTTAACAGGCAAAAGGACCTTATTTACAAAATTCTTAAATTATGCATATAAAAGAATTTATGTATTATTGGAAAATAATTGCTAATTACACCAAACCGCTAAGTCAGAGACCCATACTATGTTATGTAATTGAAATTGCTAATAAAGTGGCTATTCGAAAATCCGATAATAAACTGGGTGTCTCATTTGATAATATTGCGAAACGTCACAACACCGCGTATTTTAAGAAAATATTTTAAAGTTGATCACTGCTTAAAGAAAATCATTATTTTCACAAAAAATAATAGATGAAAATACTGCCGTAAAAATGCCGCATCCAAGCTCATTTACCATATGTTAGCTGACACTTTGGAATGCTGCAAAGTGCTTTCGTAGAAAGCCAGAATTCGCAATTACAAGTGGTATTGGTTGAAAACCAAGTTTTAAATCACAAGGGCGCTCATTTTGAATGGACTTCTCAACATTTTCTTCATAGTCATCATTATCAGCATTATGCAGGGCCTCTAGTAGAAACATGTCTTCACTGAAAACACACAGTATAATGGCCATGTTGTTAGCAAGTGCCTTGCTATCCCATTTTAAAAATTATTTGGAAAAAAAATTATTTTTTCATATTCTATTGTAAAAGTTTATATGACGATTCAAATTAATCAAAGATGATTTTTATGGATAAACTTTTGGTCAAAACGTTAACACATCCCAGCCTTTGAAATTACTGTTCTTTGGTTTCTTATCATCGTAAATCTAAATATTCGTAAGTATACATCACGAGGTATTAATTAAGCCTTAATTCCATATAGATGTGTTCTAGATCATTGGTTAGCAAAAAGTCACACATCTGTTATGTTAGTTGTTTCGACAAAACGTAAGCATATTCACTGTTAGTGAAACTTCAACTAGATCGAGAGTTTTATACCATGAAGTGTGTTCATTCTAATAATTGCTACATCTTCTCACTGAACATGGGTCCGAAACGCATAGTTGTCAAGGTGTCAAAATAAAATGAGTTTTTAATAAATATCTTATGACCGTATTGGTTGAAATTTGGTAGTGTTTTTTATTATGACAAGAGGCTCAATTAGGATTAATTAAATTAAAATTATGAAATGCTGTATCGGGAGACACCTTCTCGAATATTTTTGACAAAAAGAATTGTGCGAGACTGCTTCTTTACCAACTTTTTTGTCTCATAAATTTTTTTTGTGTCTTTCTTCGTTTTCCAGAAAAAAAAATAAAACCGATTTATTTTTAATAGGCCCTAATAGCCAACAAATTCCTATCGGTTCTTAATTAATGTTTTTAATAACTGTTACCTAGGTTGCTTGGAATGTGGCAGCTTTATGTGAAGGGATTATGAGTTGTTGCTAACAGACAACAAAAAAATCTTGTTTTTTCATGTAGAATAATCACCTAGGAAATGATTTCAGCGTTAATTCCGGACAACCTGTATAATTAGCCACAGCAAGACAGATGAATTCATGTCCACAGGTCAGTAATATGTGCGTAAATGACAAAATGTTATTATTCATTTCCAGTTTCACATTACCAACTTTAGCATAATCCTTTCGTCACAATATCACGTTCTTATTTGAATTTTTAACATTTCCGTGTTCTCATAGGTATACAAATAGAGATTGAAATTAGATAAATCACGTCCGATTTGATAAACCTCCATAATTAGCTCATTTTTTACAATAATAGTAAGATTAAGTAAACGAGAATGATTAGCAAGAACAATAAAGAAGGAGGAAAGCAAACCCAAAAAATAAAAAAAGAACCACTAAAACCACAACTTTTGTGCCTCTTAAGATCTCGATTCCTTTTCGAAAGAAAAAATAAAAATAATTAGAATTGACAGAAAGTATTATTATGAACATTTATTTGGATCTTTTCATAGTCAATAAGAAGTTCCAGAAACTATCATTAAAAAATATATTTCCGGTCTACGATAATTTTTACCTACGTTTGTATAAATTTTTTTTAAACACTCCATAGATAATATTTGGAAAACAGAGCGTACTTGTTTGAAGAACTCATTTCATTATCAATTGATTTATCAAGAGTGGCAAAAATTCATTTAATTAATTTGAATATCGTTTTAAAAAATAAGCTTAATTCCGGTAGTCGGATAGTTGGTTTAAGGAAAAATTTTAACTGTCTAGTTTTCTTATTCTGTTTTGGAATTAAAATCTAAAAAGGAAGGATCTTTTCAGTTGCCATGGAATTTTTTAGTACATTGGTACATTAGTATAAAATGGTTAATTATCATTTGTGTTGTGTATCATAGTGCACCTTTTTTCAACATAATCTCCGTTCAAGTCTATACATTATACAATATTGTAAGCGGTTTAAAAAGTAGAAGTTTGGAAATCCCACAAAACAGAAATTTGCTTGGTTCATTACTTTCTCGTTAGAAGTAAATGTTTGCCCAACAAACCGTTTTTTCAAGTCTGGAAACAATAAATAGTCGCTATAAGGTAAATCTAGTGAATACGGTGGATGTTGAATTAATTGAAATTTTAATTGCATTATTTTGGCCCTATTTTTCAGAAGAGAACGTTTTTCCTTGATTTCTTTGCCCAGTCGTTCCACTAATGACACACAATACTTTCCTGTTATTGTTGTTCCCTTTTCTGAGACAGTGTTCTTCTTTGCACCCCGTTCACTGTCAAAAATCCACTATTTTGACTTTTTCTTTTAGACTGTAGTAATGTATCCCTCGCCAAGCGAGCTTCAGATTCGACTACAGAATTGCAATTGCTCTCCGCTGTAAGAAAACGCGGTATCCATCTTGTCGAGATTTTCGTACATGCACAATTTTCTGCAAAATTGTAAAATGGAAATCATTATTCCCTGAGATCTGAAATAAGCTTGTGGATTAACGAAGAGATAGACAGAAGTGAAAATGCTTTCACTGACATGTCCGTCAGAATTGACAAACGTCACAATTCAAGACGTGGAAATATCTCCGAAAACATCTGATTGGTCCAAATCCCGTTGAGATTGTAGCAAATGAACTAATGTTCAAATGACCGAAAATGCTGAACGGCGTTCGGGTTCGGGCGTGAGGATGGTTTGTAACAGCCGATCCGCCAACAGCTGAGACGTGACGTATACGTGATCGAGTGACAGAATGTTTAGGTTAGAACCCAGCGATTTTTATAGGGATATCAAGTTTGAAACTTATTTAAAATAATTTAAGTTAACATTTTATTACTTTTTTTAAACAGGAATTCAGTTAGTTGTGGGTAGTAAATTCATAGGGAAATGCAGAACAGGAACATAACCCCTTAACAAATAGTTTTTCACGACAACTTTATGTATTATTCATGCAGAAGGTGCAACGGAACGAGATAAAATTGATTTAATATTTTATAGTAGCTCATAAAAAAGGCATTTTGCATGTTTAGTGCAAAAATGTCGTATTTTATAACATTATTCAATTTATAGGATTAAATGTTAATAAATATATGTATATTCGAGTTATTACAAAACGATATCTCAGAAGCACAGAAACACAATGTAAAGCATCAGGAAAAGTTCAAGAGAATAGTGTATTCATCTTAAGGAAGACACAATATAATCGTGAACACTTGAAGGACCAAATACAAGACAGGATTTGCAAGCATATTGTTGTGGAAAGGAGACTAAATGAATATATGTAATAGGTTTACGACAAGGTAAAGAAGTTATGAGTAATAAAAATATTTGTAGAAATGTGTGGTACATTACACTGTAGGACTGAAAATATATAAGTATTAATAAATTTCAATTATGTTAACGTAATTATAGAAATGCCAAAAGTGCCTTACTTCCTTCAACTTAGTATATACCGCTATGCAGAGGTACTTGACTTAACTAGAGTTCTGGGAGCAAGCGAGTGACCTAGATATTAGTTTGGTTATACAGTTTGGCACAAAAGCTTTGCATGAGCCATTTTTGTCGCAAGGCCCTGTGTGAAAGGATATTAACCAATTTTTTGGACCAACCCTTCATCAAATATGATCACAAATTTTGATTTTTTTCTGGGATTAGCAAGTATTTTATATCATAGGTAAATGACCTTTCTTGGCAATTTTTGAAGTCTTAAATAAATATGTTTCATGTTTATTAAAAAAATTACTGGCAACTCCTAATAAGCTGTATAAAGGTAGAAGTTACCGTTATCCTAAAAATAAAAAATATTATTATAAGATTTTACTTGGACAAGGTACTGTCGATTGTATGTCAAATACAATAAAATGTGGATGGAAAAAAATTATTGCGGAAATACTATGTTTTGGGAATAATTATTCAAATGCTTGTGTTTAAAATTTTTGTTTCATTTCAACCATTTGAACAGTTTTACATCATAAAAGAAAACAGTCAGTACAAATATTTTCTGCTACACCAATTCAAGAACAAAAGATTTGATGGGGTCACTAGGGACATTTCTGGGCCGCTCTGGGGCCGTGAGTCCAGAAACCAGGTCCACGATGCTGTAGATTTAAAGTATTTTTGTATCACCATAAGTACATTTTTATGTGATTCTCATGTGGCTATAGGAAAATGCCCCATCTTATTTGTAAAGTAGGCTAGGGATAGGGGCCCATAAATGTGTGTTAACCCAAGGCTCACTCGCAACTGCTTAGAACAAATTGCGCACTGAATTCAGTCAGCTTATAATCAGTTTTATTCCCATCATTAAGTGTAAACCCTACCTATTTTGCTAAAAAATGAAATTTTTCTACTCCCGTCTGTAAAATACCTAATTACGCACCATCTAGCGTACGAGAAGCGTCGCTTTACCACGTCAGTTTCGTTTCCCACGAGTTCGAGCTACTTCGGACAATTCCGGGATTTTACAGCACGGGTGTGGGAGCAATCAGATGTTTTCGAAGACATTTCCCAAGCTTTGAATTTTGACGTTTGCCAATTCTGACAGTCATGTCAGTGAATGTATTCGTGTTTTGCGTGTTGACTCATTCGTTTATTAAACACTCGCTCCGCTCGTGTCAAACAAACTCGTGAGTCAAATGCCGTTTACCGCACTTGTTGCATAATATACTATTTTCTCCTCCCGTCTGTAAAATACCTAATTACCCACCGATCTAGCGTGCGGGAAGCGTCACTTTACCACGTCAGTTTCGTTTCCCACGAATCCGAGCCACTTCGGACATTTCCGGGATTTTACCGCACGGATTTGGGAGCAATCGGATGTTTTCGGAGATATTTCCCACGCTTTGAATTTTGGCGTTTGTCAATTCTGACAGTCATATCAATGAATATATTTGTGTTGTTTTGTGAAAAAACTCAAATTCGTAGTGTCCGTGTTCGTGTCCGCACTTGTTGCATAATATACATTGTCATCATAAAATTTTTATAAATTTTATTTGATAGGGGCGATAATAAAAACAAAATATAAAATAACAAATATTCTTTTGAATGCGGGTTGCAGCACATTTCGATAAAATTAACCTATATTTTTTTGGAAACAATGATTGACCTTATGCATAGGAATTCAAGGGTCCTGTGCGGATTTAGCTACCGACGTACATCCTGTATCTTTAAAACAATCACCGTTTGCCTAATTCGTATTCGGATTGAACCTATCTAATATCGACTGTCAAATTGCAAAGTCTGCCATTTGACCGTCTGCTACATCGAGATCCCTCGCGAGACGAGATTCACCGAGACTTTTCGAAGCGGGAGTGAATGTCCTTCGGCATTTTCGATAATTTGAACATTGGATCATTTGTGGTGTTCCCAACTGACGTCGTAAAGTGACACTTCCCGCACGTTTGATCTGTGTGTAATTAGGCATTTTAGAGAAGGCAGTAGAAAAATATTTTTTTCTCTACAATTCCCAATCATACACCGATTCAAAGTGCTGAAAGTGTCATCCTACTACGTCAGTTTCGTTTCCCACGAATGCGAGCTACAATTTTTACTGTTGTCAATCAGACGGTCATGCCAGTGAATGTAATTGTGTTGATTCGCGAGAACGTGCCCAAAAAGTAAGGGTCGTAGAAAAAGTACAGTATGCAACACGATTGCCAAACTTTTTAAGTCAAATGTTGCATACCATACTTGTTGCATAATATATTATTCCACAATCGTCATTCAATTCTGATGAGTATTGATCTGTGCATTTTGTGTCGTGAATATTGGAAAATGCAGAACAGTAGTTTAAAAAACAGTTTTTTGAATCGTGCAGAAAAAGCTGGACACATTTTTCAATCTTACCTAACGCACGAACCTGAAGTTTTCAATTTGATAACACAGCCAATCAGTAGGAATAAAATCATAGGTAAGACGGAAAGATGGTTGACGAGTTGAACTATTGGTCAAGATGGAAAAACTTTTTATACCGAATGTGCCGTAAAAAGCGTTAAAAGGCACGTGTTTCAGTTCAGATTTTATTGTCCCGAAGCCCGCAATTATCAAATTCGCGGAAAATAATAATAGCCGCTTAAATGCACAAAATAATATAAACTACACATAAACACTCGCTAAACGCAAGTGTTAAACAACGTTTCACTTGCGTTTTTCGTTCACATAAAAGTTTGAGCAAATGCGCTGAGTAATTGTCTAATTATAAACGTTTGCGAATATGCATACCGGGCAAAGCTGTTCAAAGTTTTCGTAAAATTTACTGTGTACCGCTTTGTATAAATTTCCCAGACTGCTAAATAAATTTCGACGGAGCGTACGTTAACGCTCGGTTTTAGTTTTCGTGGCTGTCATGCATTGGACTTTAATGTTTTGCGCGGGAATGCGCAATACCATCCTATTACCATTTCTTTTGTTTTCAATATATTAATGAGTATGGAATGATAGAAAACCACAACTACGAATTCCCATGGGCAATACCAAAACCAATCTGTTCGTTAAATAATCCGATAACTTCAAAATACCACAGAATACGACCACTATAGAGAAACGAAACAATGCGTGGGTATGGTCTGTTCATAGATATAAGAAAGTGACCAATTGCTTTTGAATGGGTTTATCCAAGAGTGGTCATTAACATACAATGCAACAAGATTATTACCTAAAGTTTCGGAATTTAAATTAAGGTAAAATTGTGGTCCGTAATACAAAACAAAAAGGATTCCTACCTGTGTTTAATATTCTTTGGTTTGGTTTACTACTTAGTTTAAGTTTATTAGTAATCATTCTTATTTCGTGTGTAATACAGCGTGTGTTGAATCGTGTGCGAATTATGCAAAATATGTGCGAGTCTAGTGTATCTCAGCAGATGCTCCCGCCCAAATGTACAAATGTAGAAAATACTGTTCTAGTGAGACTAAGGGAGTTACAAACAATGTTTATTTGACTCTCATTGAACATGGTGCAAGCAAGCAAGCATCTTTAGAAGAAACGGCCACATTGACGAAAATTCCAACATTTGTATGGAAAATTGTGAATAATCCCATTTCAGCGAGGAAAAAAAGAAGCGATACTGACATTTTGCGCCATCAAAAAGAGGTAAAAGAATAACTATTTTGCATGCTGGCTCTAAAGGTGGTTGGATTCCAAATGGACTTTCTCTGTCTGCGAAAAATGTTAAAGATTCTTCTCTGGATTACCATGAAGACACCACCGCTGATTTATTTGAAAGTTGGTTTAAAAACATTCCTCCTAATAGCGTAATTGTAATGTACAATGCAAGTCATTACAGTAGATAGTTGACTAAAACCCCTTCCTCATGTGACACAAAAGTAACAATCCAAAACCACATGTATAATAACATTTATTTTCACGAAGATTATACCAAAAAGCAATTAATTGAGGCTCTACAAAGCTTGAATCTACAAAAGGAATACGTCTGTGATAATTATTCAAAAAATCTAGGGCATACAGTTTTACCATTACCACTGTATATTTAATCCCATTGAACATATTTGGCAACAACTGAAATCTACCATTCGTGAAAACAATGTTTTTCCCCGTGTTAACTCCAATGTCCTCCAACTTATAGAAACCGAAGTTTTTAACATCCCTCCACAAAGTTGGGCAAATTCTGTTAAACAAATTCTGTTAATCATATAGATAAAACATATGATATATTAAGTGAATAATTTTAAGCAATTTAAGTAGGTGATAAAAATGGTTTGTAATTTGATTTTAGATTTAAACATAAATACATACATAAATAAATATTGTTTAGTATCTTTCCTAACAAAACCTCAAATAATTAAATTCTAAGCAAAGTACGGAACTCTTCGGCCATATTTCATTCTTACAGCTTGCCCGGGTCTTTCCTTAATTTGTATCAGTTAGTCACGTTTCTTATATCTATATACCTTTGATCTCAACCCACCAATTTCTGAAATTTAGAGAGCAATTTAATCAAATATTTATATCAAGATAGTGAAAATTCAATACAACTTAAATAATACAGAAACGGCTAAAGCAAATGTGAAACGTATATGAAATATTTCAAATAACAATAAAGTTACAGCCTATACGGGGCTTTTTACATTAGCATTTTTTTTCTGGCACTGCAAAAAGTAGTAGGAAAGGTTTGTACACACTTTCGTGTACCACTTTTAGGTACGTAATTTTCTAAATAACGTTTTGCACCCAGGTTGTGATTTGGTGTAACAATAAATGTCCAATAAACGGCATCTGTTATACGCTTTTAGTTAGTTAGCAGCCTTTAAAGAAATATGAATACTTTAACAATGCAAATGAAAATAAATAAGGTGTAAATAATTAAAAAAATAAAATAAAAATAAGCGATTAGCAGAATATAGTAAAAGCTATTCACCACTATTAAAAAGTTAATTACAAATAAAAATACTACAAATCCAAAGATAAAACCAATAACTAATAAAACAAACAATAATGACACATACAAATCTATAATTGGTTGGAAATAGTATACCTAATTAATCCTTAGCAACGTATTCGATTTGCTTTTGACGGATTTTCCGTTCCGGATAGCCGTTTCTTCAGTTCTGTAGTATCTCTATCAAAAGACTTTTCGACTCCCATTGCGAGAAAGCACTGCCTTCTATAAAAGGAAGCACACCTCCCAGACGAAATCAGTGAAAAACTGAATCCAGAACATGATGAAATATAAATTATGAGCTGATTTACTATACATTATAAAAAAGTTATTAGTGGATTGTGTGGATATTGTGGATTCAAGTGTTATTTTTATTATTTTTTTAATTTATTTGTTTACAATTGAACATTCAATTCAGGTATATTACATTAAAGAGTGTCTAGTTTTCCCGCGCTTTTCGCGGCATCTTATGTATTTAACTAAAAAGAAACCGAGACATGTTTATATTGTTATTAAAAGAATGAACACTGCGAGCCAATTCTAGCGTTTTCGATACTTTAGTCATGGATTGGAGGTAACCGCATTTTTTCGGTAAAAAAAAGCACCGATGTTATATTGAAGTTTCTTTCTTTCTTTCAAATACAGGCAAGTAACTAGAAATGCCGACGATAGATTAAATAATAAAACATATATCGGGTGTTCTATTTAAATAGTACAAGTTTGTCTAGAAATACCACTTTATACCAAAAAACTCAAAACCTGTACATTACAAATGACCAGTGTAATTTCTTTAATATTCATCTACTTATAAAATGTTAAAAATACATTAAGTGTCTCAAATTGAAAGGTTGTCTGATATTAGCTGCAAAACGTAGCTTTATCCTAATTTTCAGGGTAATGAAAAACATCTACATTTTATATATAACTTTAAAATATGTGTTGTTGGCGGTTGGAGTTTCAAAATGCTTCTTTCTTTAACAAAAATATAGATAAATAAATACAAATAAATAGGCTATAATTACAACCTTTCATATAATCGTTAGTTTTGCTTAGTTTATTTTAGCTTAGTTTTCTATTTATTCGAAAATATCGGGCAAATGAACTAGACTTTTAGGTTATCAATAAGAAAAAACTTGAATATCTTCCACCATTCCCTTCGCAAATTGAACTTTATAATTCTTCAATTGAGGGGTTGGTTAAAAAATTCTTATTAGAAAAAGGGCCATGAAATGACAGGTTCTCCTAATCCCCTAGTAGCATAATAGATTTATTTGTCAGCAGAGTCAGATTGAAATTACATCTACTCCTTTTTTGGATCATTGACTATGTCAAAGTCGATATTATCTACTGAGTTCATAGAACAAAAAAGCAAGGATCAAAAATTCTTTGACCATTTTCAAACAACATTTCTCGAAAAAAGGTAAATTCGCTAGGCCAGCGAACCAGTCATCAAATCAAGCAGTTCCAGATATTATACGAGTGACGACTTGGATTCCTCTTTTTTATTTCATTGCCTCAGTTCCGGCAAGAATATTCGTAGGAGGAACATAAATCAAATTATAACCTTAATCGTATTGATGGGAGCAAAAGATAGGAGGGTTTTTAAAAGTCTCGTACCGTGGGTGGCCAGAACGAAATAACTGATCGATTTATATATTTTCTAACTCGCTGTAGTTACGTTACGGTATCGTATCTAACCACACCCAATCAAAATTAAATTTTAATCGTAGATAAACATTAATGTTTTTAATTGTCAGTCAAGTTCATAAATTGCGTAGCATTAGAAGTATATATGAGCATTTAAAACTTTACACGCTAAATTTGAGTTAAATCAGAAATGTGAACATCATTTAGTATAGAACGTACGTCATTATAAGTTAACGTCATAAAGTTTTCTACAGAATCTATGTTATAAAAATATTTCTCTCGGGCAAGTAATTTCGATATTGTTTGTATTTCCAATAAAATTAAAAGTTTGGTTAGTCTTTAAATATAACGTAAAACCTTTTTAATAAATTGCACGCAATAAAAACGTCTATAACCTGTCGGTCTAACTGCTTAATAGCATTATCAAGATCGGGACTGCTAGTTTTTTATATAGGCACTTTATTTTAATTAGGTCACTCAATTGGACGTTATTTAAGGCAATTGCTATTGAAATGTTCTGAGTGTGGCGACACGTAAAGGGCAGTATATCCATCCATTCTCAATTTTTTCGACTTTAACAATTTGATTGCGCTTAATATAGAATAACACATTAAGATATATATGTGTCGTACAGGGTGGCAAAGTCTGTAATTTTTTTGCGGTTTTAAGTTTCCTTCTACACTTTTTAAAAATCGGTGCACTTACTATGTTTCAAAAATTCAGTACCTTGTGGTATATTTTTCTTCTACATTTTTTGTCATAGAAAATATTTATTTGGCATTTATGCCGCAATAAGTACAAGAGGAGGGTAAATTTTTAATAATATCCCCAAAACCATATCATCCTCTGCGTACTGAAAAACGTTTAATAACCTTAAATATTGACAAGTGTACCAGAGGTATCCATTTTCAAAATTGTAGGATACTTAAAATAACTCAAAAAATCGACTACTATAACGATGTTTTTTAAAAAATTCATTCGTTCTAATTTTACGATGACAATAAATTCATGAAATAATCGATGAATTTTTACATGACGAAGCATATTGATTTTACACTGAGAACCAATTTTGTCAATTTCTTTGACGTTTCAAAATGTCATCTACAGTTCCACAAACTCATAGTATTTTGAGGTTATATTTGACTGGAACAATGCATATTCAAAATAGTCCATATTTAGTTCACATTGTTATACCCCAGTCTATTGAACACAAAAATTAAAATTGTACAAGAATTATAAAAAAAGAGCTACCCTTGCCCTAATATCATTGCTGCTAATAATTTTGGCTGGAAAACAAGAATAAAGGGTGTTTAAAATTGGTCAAAAATGAGAAAAATATATATAACCGTGCTTTTTATGTGGAATTTATGTGTAAAGGAAAGATGTTACTTATGCCTTCAAAAGTTAACAAAAGCGTTACATAAATTTGTATTTGTATTGTATTCCCATTTTTGTTAACTCTGTAGCATGTAGATTACATCGCAGAAAACATGCATTGGAAATACTATATTGATTATGCTTTATTTTTTGAAAATATTTACTGGTGCGTGAATGCACCACTGGTTTTATCTGTGAAACAAAACTTTGTTATTGCAAGTCTACACAAGTCAGCGCATGTAGAAGAAACATGCAACAATTAACGTGTTCTTTAGTATTAGTTTGTGCCTTGTGCCTTGCACCTATATCCGATGAATTTAGATCATATGATGAACTAAAAAATAGGCTTTCTGGAAAAACTCCGCTTGAAATATATTTTTTTTTTGATGACGAAGTGATTGATTTGATTTTAAAATTTTCGGTAAAATATGCTCAATATAATAACCACCATGAATTCTCTTTGCCAAAAAATGAACTTTTAAATTTTGTAGACATTGTATTGTTCTCGGGTTATCATTCCTTGCCACATATTTAGCATTATCTACCTACTGATGAAGACAAAGGATTTGATCTTATAAAAAAATGTATGAGCCGCAATAGATGCCAATTGATAAAGCAAAACTTGCACCTATCTGACAATAATCTGTTAGATAAAAATGGTAAATTTTCAAAAGTTACACCCTTCTTTGATGTAATAAATACAAAAATCTTCAGTTTGGTATATTTTCGTTCAACTTATCCATAGATGAACAAATGGTACCTTACTTTGGCCGCCATTCCTGCAAAATGTTTATAAAGGGGTACGCTTCGGTGCCTTTGTTCATCTGATGGGTACCTATTTCATTCACTTCCAAAATTAAGCTCATTCTGACCTTGGTCTTGGCGGTGACGTCATCATGAGTCTACTTTGTGTTGTAGATAAGCCAGTAAATCACCAAATTTTTTTGCATTTTTTTTTCATCATTCAAACTATTTGTACATTTAAAAACTAATAGTTATTTGGCCACCGGTACTATCCGAGAAAAAAGAACAAATACATGTCCAATGGACAATTGTAAATCATTTGGAAAAAAAGACCGCGGATCCTATCTTTCGGCATATGAATCTGGATCGAAAATTTATATTGTCTGTTGGCACGACAATTCAGTTGTAACTGTGGCAAGTAATGTTTCTAGTCCTGTCCAAAATGTAAAACCCTATAATAGAAAAGAACAAAAAGATGTAAATATACCCCAACCTTATCCAATTGCCAAATACAATAGATATATGTGCGGGGTAGATTTACATGACAACGGAATTGCTAATTACAGGTGCCAGGTATTTGGAAAACAATGGTGGTGGCCTTTATTTTGTAACTCACTGGATAATTTAGTAGTGAATGCATGATATGATAATCAAGGTCACCTCATGATTGTTCATGCTAATAAAGCGCGAAGGTGATGTAGAATCTGCCACATCCATACAATTTACGTTTGTAATAAGTGTAATGTGCATTTACATACTTCATGCTTTGTAAAATATCACCAAATATGAAACCGGGTGTTACCGGTCGGACGCTCACGCACCCTAAAATATTGTGTTTTTTTGTATCAAATTAGGTTCTATTTGGAAAACAATCTACTTTTAGTTGTTTTCTCTCAAATTTAAACTTTCTTTTGTATATTTATGTATGAATTATATGTTACATCTTATTGGCCCCAAAACAATATTTAATGATTTTTCCCAGTGTATTCTTAAGTGCAACAAAATAAATATTTTCAGAGCAAAAAAGCATTTTTTTAATTTTTTTTATGCTTGGGATAATATGGGTTAAATAGTTTTGGTAATTTTTTTAACTAAAACGAAAAATACTAGGGACCACACTTTCAGAACCAGTGAAGTCGCAACTACTACCGTCTATTCCCTTAAAAAATTATTTTCGAGGTAAGGATTCCTAGCAAGTAGTTACGCCCTGCCGATGAACGAACGTGGTGCTTTTACGATTGATAACACTAATTCTCATTCAAATCATCCCTCCCATTAATGGCGTATAATAGAATACATCGGTAAATTACCGTTCTGGTTCCGATGATGACAATAAGGGTCCCGAATATATTAGAGGCATTTTATTGATTGATTACCCTGCTGGCCTCTGCTAGATGCGCTTTAATCCATATCACTCACAAACAGTGACATACCGTTATTATTCTATTAAGTAAACTGTCTTTGAGGCTCCTTCGACGTGTTTCGGTGCATTATACCCCATAGGAGATGAAAAACTCGATTCCAATGCACACTGACGGGACAATGATTCCATGTCTGTGATAATCTATTTTTAAATAATTTACGAATAACTGGTTCATTCTTTACTACCGATTGTTAATAATTGCTAGCTTCTAAACAATGAATTTTAAGCATGTTGTTAAAATGAACTTCTTTATTCTTAGTTTGTGATTTATAAACTGTTTGGAAACCTACAGCTAATAATAATAAGAAACGGATTGTGAATGGTGAAGTAGTCCCGTTTCTATTTTGTTTTATATGTGGGGGCTTTCAATTATTATATCCTCTTATGTTTAATTTAGAACACAAAGTTCGCATTTGAAAATTAATTCCATTAGCGCGATTTTGCGCATTAAATAAAAATGAAACTGCCATTGCTAATTCCTATGAAAGAATTAACATCTAACGTTAATGGTTTTGTCGTTAAGGGCTTACTTATTTTCTTAAGAATAATTTTATTTCAAACATGTCAAAAAAATACAAATTATGCTATTTACTTCCCCTGGAAGGTACAATTTTTTGTGCGATATTAAAATTCAATTACCAACTGCAAACCCGAATGATTCTTGGAATATTTCTCATGACACAAAAATATGCGTTATATACACAGGTTGGCCTAAGAATATTCCGCTACTAATATTTATAAAATCAATTTATGTATACCAGATATACCTGTATTAATACACAGAATTATGAATATTCTGAGAATAATCAGTGGTTTAGACATTCGTTAAGAATCATTCCAGTAATGCTTAATGCTGTTTATCATAGGAATTATATTATCAAAATAATATATATTTAACTAATCAATCAATTAGTGGGATCATATGAAATTGTTGGGAGCGAAGTTTGCTAATTGCTTTAATAAGATCCTTATTTTTTTTACCTATTATTATTATTTTTAAACAAATTTTTCATTGGTATTTTTAATTTGTAGGTACAAAAATATTTTATTTTAAAACAATAAACTGAGAACTGTTACGTTGATGAAAACTGGTGTAACTTTGCCAATATTTAACGAACATTCCGAATATTCTAGAAAATGACAATAGAACCTTGTATAGTCATAAAATATTTCATCAACAGAAATTTGTTCGAAAAACATGGATTATACAACATTCCAAGTGGATTTGTGCTATCTGGGTAGAAAATGGAAATTTACAAATTAAACGAAAACTTAGGTGTACTAACGCATTTGTGTTAAATAATTTAATTATTTGATTTTAATTGATTTGAATTAATCTAGTTAATTGAATTTAATTAATTAATAAATTAAATTCAATTTTAAAATAGGAAAAAACTGTCTGAGGCATACATCCTTTTTTAAAGTTGAAGAGCACAAAAGTAAATACTCGTTTTAATTTCTGTATTTAAGATTATGAAATAGTTTTTACCAACGTACTTTAAGTGTTTCCACACCACAGTGCTTTTCCAAGGAAGAAAAACATTCTGGGAATGCACTCAATCTCATTTGTGAATCAAGTTTTAGCTTTTAGTAAATAAATTAACGTCCATTTGTTGGAATTACAAAGCCTCCGTCCTAAAGATATTATTATTCTACCAATAATGAAGTTTATACTCTTATTATTACAGCTAGTTGCCTGATTATTATTGTCGTATTCGGCTTTTGTATGTAAGTGTATTAGTTTGCATTGGTGTTTTTTCAGAAACATTTCAATAAAAACTGTTATTATTATTGGTTACAAAAGCAGAAAAAAATCAGTTGGTGGCAAACATGTATGTTAAAAAAAAATAAGAAAATTTGCAAGTTTTCTAGGTAGTTGCTAGTATGTCAATCAAGAAGTAACAGTTAAATGCCATCAACATTAGCTTGCTGGAACCAACCTAATAAGACTCAGACTCTTAAATGACGTTGGTTTAAGCCTTTTAACATTTTAGGTGTTAGGTAAAAAAAAATTGTCTCGATCTCAAAATAAGTAAATTATTTCGATTTGAATGTTCCAATACTACGAACTCGATGGCGGCTATTAGAAATTTATGCTCACGTCATCTAAATGATAAAATTCCAGACGCACGCAAAAATTAATTTTCTTGAACCACCTGCCACCCCCGCCGCTGCTATCAAAACACAAACTCATTCAATTCCACCCTCTCATGCGGTTGCCAAATATGGATCACCCCTCCCTCCGAAAAGGGTCGTATATTTCGCTCCATCCGAGTCTCTCACCCCCCTGAAACGCTTTCAGCCAAAATGTTTAACTTCAGGCTCAGACCTTCAGCCAGTTCAGTCGATTCAGTCAGTCGCCGTTTGGAATCGGACGCGGTAGAAGCTGCCGCCCGCGCCTTCGATTGTTTCACAAGCGCCAGCGCGCGAGTGCGTTTTTCGATTGTTTGTCAACGCGATACAAATCTGGCATGTACGGAGGATACTAACTGGTGATTTCCTGCATCATATGTGAATTGAATAAATAAATGTGGTTGTGGATTAACTAAGCGAGTGTCCGTTAGGCTCTTTGTCGGCTGTTAGGACCTTACTCGAACCGTGGGTAAATATTTTTTTCCCGATTGGTTTCTCCTGTTTAGGAATTAAGCGCATCTGTGGGGTTATTGTTTCACTAATTAGATGAACACAAAGTGTTTTTGTTTCGAGTCGACGTGAGGTTGATATACGCGTGGGAAATGTGGACTTGGTACAACTGGTAAACAAGTTTGCCATTTTCGAAAAGCTCCATGTGTCAGTTGGCATGTTAGCATTTAAACATGGAGATATACCAACATTCCAAAATGTCGTGTCTTGTGAAATACCACACTTCTTTCTTTTTCTTAGACTTCTTATATAAATCTGTTAGTATGTGTTTAAATGGGAGTTTTCCAAAGGTACTAATTTGACCTACTGGAATATTTTTAATTGTTGGTGTAAGTTCACTAATGATTTTTTTGAGTTTACCCAGAAATGGCCTAACTAACGGTATCAATAATGTATCTCAAGACCGACGTTTCTTCTTTTTTGGTACGTCTACCTCGTGGCGCTGCAACAAATCGTTCCAAATTAGACTTAGACCATTTTGATTGGTATCTTAGGTATCGCGACAGTATTTCACTTAAAAAATGAAAACTGAAAGTTTCGTTTAGTTTAGGGGATTTGGAGCAGGATTATCCTGTAGGCTTGTGTTGAAAATCCCCTACAGCAGGAAAGTCGCGTGTATTCCTGAAAGCCAATTTTGTCTAATAAATCGCGGAAATCACTAAGTGAAAAACCATGGACTTGCATCGATATCCACAAACATCTAGAGATATCTGAGTCCGAGCACACAGTGATCTATGGAAATCCAAAAAATCCATTAAAACTGTACCTAGAAATGTTTATTTCACTTTGGGTGTATGCAAGTTCATCCAAATTAAGTATTCATTGCTTTTCTAGATCACACAGTGTACTGAATTAGCACACTTGCTGTTTATTTTCTATCGATTAAGAATTCATAGAAAAATAAAAGAATAATTAATTCAACAGAGAGTTTTGCTCTTCATTTTCGCTCAGGTTCTCGCGTAAGTAAAAATTAACTTTTCTGCTTTACTTAATTTTTGATATTTGGCGATAACATTTAGCAGAAGTTACTGTTTTCTATTAGAGCTTTAAAATAGGTCAAATTCTGTTCAGTAAAAGAAGACCAACTTGACTCAAAATGGTTTATTGAGAAACTTGTACAAAACTATTAATGCAAAATGGATGGCAGTAATGGCAAAATAGATAAAAATCACCCCAGAATTCCAATATGTCCGCGATTCTCACATGTGGGAGATCTGGAGCCCTTCTTGGTGGTAAGCAAGTGGAGATATTCTTATTTTTGAAATTCTTGGCTCTACAAAGGTTACTAAAGTTAAAAAGTACATTAAAGCAAAAAGTTCAAAATTGCTAATAAGATAAAACAAAATTGATGATGGTATTGTAAACATAAAACTAGCTAACTAATCCATCATAAACCTTCGAAACTTCGGCGTGGAGGTCATTTTTCCTTTGTTTTCTTTAAACCACATGCTACGAACGCGATATAATACGTCCTAATTAAATTTGGTAAAATGGTAAAATGATTTTGCTGTAGAAATGTATCGATTATGTGCTTATATGTATGCAAGGTTTTGTTTCTAAAGTTCCTAAGTCGTTTTGCGTTGTACATATACACGTATTAATTCAGTTGCCATTGTACAACAAATTAAAATCACCTTAAAAATGTTATACTAACAAAAATAGGAATTAAACTAAATATTTTTATTCAACCGTAGTTCAAACATTTTTCAAATACTTTGAGAGCTTATCAATCCTATCCTTAAAAATGTTACCGAATAATTATCCCTAAAGATGACAAGCTGATGGAACCTAGTTATATTATAAAATTAACGAAAAATAAAATCATTGAAAAAAAACAATTAAATTGATGATTTTGAGAAAAGAATTTGTAAATTTTTTTGGAATCTTGAAATATACGGGTATAAAAATAAAACCTAAAACCTGAAGTTCAGTTTTCCGTCGTATTTCCGGAAGTAGTAAAGAATTGAAATTGAAATTCAATTTCTGGACGGCATATTATTGAGCCCACAGTTATGCCCTATTGTGGTCTCCTTGTTTTTCTTATCGTTTTCGAAATTTCAATAGCAAAACCCGATATTCACGGGTTATTACAATCTTATTAGTATGTATATACTATTATTATACATATTCTTACGATGCAAGTTTTAAATAATCAGTTATTCCAGAAGGCGCATTGAAAGTTTGAAGGTTTACGTTATAAGATCTGTAACGCAAAGACTCCATTTTATAAACCTATTGAAGTTTTATTTAAAAATAAACTTAATACGGTCATTGTTTTTTTTTATTAATACGCAAATCGGTTAACCATATTATGAACAATTTTATAGGGCACAAATTAACAAGTTATTTGCTATACAGTTTTTTGATAATATAGTTACGCAAAACGCATATATCATTTTTGAATTTTAACGAATTACCAAGATTAATTATTTTTGGGAAAAATATTTTGCCTGGTAGAAAAGAGCTTTAAAATTATAAAAAATATTTTGTCGGTCCAGTTCAAATGCTAAACATAATTTATTTACACGAGAACCTATTATTATTTACTATTCTAGTTCTATTGGACCATCGATTGTATTAATATTCGAAAGCCGAATTTAAATCCAACTTGCATAACTTAGTTACTTATTCCAACATTCCGCAAACTTATGTTGAGAAGATAGAATCTTACGAGTATATGGGATGCAGCTCTTATATTGACTTATATCTTTTATTCGCGAGCTTATTTACCGCGTAAATTATTTTAATAGAAAGCAACTCAAAAATGATTTGAACCAATTTTCCTCTAAACGGCTCATATTAAAAAATTACTTGAATATATAAGAAATATATAATTGGTGACCTCGTCTGTGATAAAAAACTTTTAAAAAATTTATCGTACCCTCATTTCAATTTTCTCTTGCTTCAATTTTACGTAATTAAGGTTTATTAAAAGTGGAGCGAGGTACCATTTTGAATTTAAATGTTATGTTATTCCTTGAGAAAGGTCAGTGTATGTGCAGCTTTTTTTATATAACTGTAATACAGAGTGAGAAGAAAAAAGACACGTTACAAACCATAAAGCATAATCATAACACCAGGCACAAAGTACTTACATGTTACCTCCCTCGAATGAACACCTCATTAGGACAAAGATTCTTTTTGTAGCTTAAAAGGTACGACAAAAAAAATTAAATTCTCGAATGTGTCAAACTATCCCAAACAATTATAAAAACACTTAACCAAGAAAACGTATCCAGAACTAGACTAAACTGTACGTGATCATGACAAACCAATGGCTAATAAATTTAATACAATCGCATTCCAAAACAAGCTTGTTATTACAACATAATTTTATCACTCATTCGCTAGCTTATTAAACTACGTTTTCTGTTTCATTTCATTTTAGTTTTTCATTCAATTTATTACCGTCCGATTTTTTATTACCCTTTTGACTTTTCCAATTTGTATTGATTTTTCCATATTTAATTGCATGTATAATTGAGCTAGGTATTCGTTATGTTTCATTAACACTGTTTACTTTCCATAATTATATATGACCTATAAGTTTAATTCTCACCACAAGAAGTATTTCTTTGGTGTTATTTTAGTCTATTTATCAAATAATCGTAATTATTTTACTCCCACTTCTACTAAATAATCTTTTGTTTTATTTTTTTTAGCGTTGGCGAATAGCGAATAGCGTTATATTGTAGTAGTGATATTGTGGCTGATATTGATTGATAAATAAACTTATTATTATATTAATATTATTATGACTATTTTCGGATACAGAATTATAATCGTGATGAAACTTTGCTTCTTGAGTATATAAGAAACCCAAGTTGTTAGCGAAGGTGTACACAAGTTTGGTGTAATCAATTTCTGTAAGATAGTGTGTGTCAAAGTCAACCTTTTTGGAAAATAAATGTGGGAGTAGACATCATTTACATTAAGACAACCAGTACACGCCATTTCCATAGTACTTACTTGGCGACAGCGTTCGCTTCAAAATAGACCAAATAAAACGCAAAAAAGGAATTTATACATATGTCGACATTGTTCCTAAGCCGTGTCTCATTTAATTCCCGAGCTGAAGCTGCAATAAATCTGTTCTCGGCGACTTTGCTAAGAAATAACGCAGTTTCTTTGAAGTCTGCGTTTTTGCTTTGAATGGGCATTGTGACTTTAAACATGCGAAGGACTGGACTGCATTTTACGTGGCTTGATACTGCGCCTTGTGTTCGTATTTAGCGATAGCGGTATGCAGAAACTCTATTTTCATAGAAATTTTTGGGTTAATGTACTTCGACAGCTTTGAGCTAGAAATTTCCGTATATAAAGTGATAACACATCGAGATAATATCGTTGTTTATATTTGCTTTGAATTTAAAATAGTTAAACATGCATTGAGCATATTTAATTGATACTCAGTCGAAAATCTAAGGATTAGATTAGGATTAAATAACATCTATTATAGAAGCAATCTCGAAAGCAGAGGAAGTAAATTCGCAATTCTTCCGGTACAGCACCACACACTTATTTACATAAAGTTTTATGCCATTACAATTCTTGCGATGACAGTGTTTACGTGATTGCATGAATTATTTTCCATACTTTTTTAACTGGCGAAAAATCTTATTCCTAAATCGATCAAGAACCATTAACTATATTTTTTTCTGTTACTAAGATTTATTATCACTGATATTGGCGTTTTTTACACTTCTCTGTGACCAAAAAGGATTAACGACAATATTTGGCGACAAAAACGGCAAGTCCAAGGTACGGCAGTACGGAGATGGTTTCGCGTTTGCTTCTGACCCGTACCAGAAAAACAGGATTTTTTGGATTTTTATAGATTGAAGAATACTTGCCTATAGATCATAATAGAAGAAAGTTAAAAAACATTTTTGTTTAAGACAAAATACGTCGAATAAGATCGCATTTTTTGGTGTTATCGCACCAAACGGCTGGTAAAATCTTATTTTTGGTGCGCCACTATCCAACAAAAATTGCAAAACTTGCAATATGTTTCAAAATAATCTAGTTAAAATGCCGTTGCATCTATGGGCGAATGAAAACAAGATTGCTTTCGAAGGATCGTAGCTGGGCGGGGCAAGTTCGTAGCGCGAAGCAGCTTTGCATTTTGAAAAGAGGCCGCTTCGCTTGTGTCATAGAGAGACGCATTGTTTTTCTATCGTGCTCCTGCGTACCACTATGGAACTTTTGCAAAATCATATATTGTATACACACCCTGTATAAATCGTCTTTTACTTGTCGCCAAAGTCACGACAAACTTCGATAAATATAAAAAAATGTACAAGTGATAACGACTTCCAATTATATTATTCCAAGTATCTCGCCCACCCTGTATAATAGACGAAACCTGAAACTCTCTCTCTCTCTCTCTCTCTCGACACAATATGTAAATAGGTACTATTATTACACATGTTCTTCCGGTATAAGTTTTAAATAATCAGTTATTCCAGAAAGTGCGTTGAAAGTTTGATGGCCATTATAATAAGGTCTGTAACGCAAAAAGACTCCATTTTATAAACCTATTGAAGTTTTATTTAAAAATAAACTAAATTTTACGCAAATCAGTTGACCATATTATGAACAATTTTATAGGGCACAAATTAACAAATTTAGAGTTTTTTCATAATATACTTACGCAAAGCATATATCGTTTTTGCATTTTCATGAATTACCAAGATTAGTTATTTTTGGGAAAAACATTTTGCCTGGTAAAAAACGAGCTTGAAAAAAATGTTTTTTCTTTCCAGTTCAAGTGCTAAACATAATTTATTTACACAAGAACCTATTATTATTTACTAATCTAGTTCTATTGGACCATCGAATTGTATTAATATCAGAAAGTCGAATTTAAATCAAATTTGTATAACTTAGTTACTTATTCCACCATTCCGCAAACTTATGTTGAGAAGATAAAAACATATTTTTCTGGAAGCCAAAATTTCCAAAAAAGAAATTCAATTTTTTTTTTAAATGCTTGGTAAAATTTTATTGCACCCAATGTCTATTGTTTAAATGTAGACATGGACCTTTACTTCTCTGCCAAATTCGAAATTGATATCTGCTAATTTACGACATTTAATACATTTCTTATTTAGCATCGAATATGGGGAACACCCTGTACAATAGGTGAAAATCTTAAATACAAAAGTTTTTGTTGTCTATGCGGGCTATATCGCAATGTAAAAGAAAGTGACATCCGTATCATAGTCTTTCAGTTATAACCAAATTTCAATAATGAGGACTCATTTTTCAGGTTTTTTGAATTTGCAGCGCACTCTGTTTTTTTTTGGAAAAATTGTTAAGAATACAAGTTTATGGAGCCGTATCTTCTACATCCTCTGGTTCAAGAATTTTTTTGGTCTCGTAAACGGTTTTTGAAAAATGTTTTTTTTTGTAGACCCTTCACACCGACTCCCAGCCACCGCATTTTCAAGTCGATTGCTTCAAATTTCGGACGCTTATCGTGTTTCATAGCATTGCTCAAAAGGCAGTCGAAAATCGAGGCCATTTTTTGTAAGCTTAGTAGAGGGTTAAATAGGAGGCAAATTTCAATTTTGTATCTCCAATGGTTCAAAAGTTATTCAGAAAAAAACAAAAGACGAGAACGGAGAACGGATAAACAAAGAAAAAAGGAGATTTGTTTAATAAATGGCCCCAGGTTTTCAAAACAGTTCACCTACTAAAATTGTGTCCTAATTTTTATTGTCAACCGGTCAAATTTTGACACTACCCTATCTATCTAGTAATGGACAAGCTGAGAACTCAGTTAAAACATTTAAGATAGTTTTAAAAAAGGCGATTTTAGAAAAAAAAAACGCTCTGGCAAGTTTTTAAGGAAGTTTCTTGGCGATTGCAGAAATTGAAAATTAAAAAATTATAAAACCCAGTATATACTGATGGGGTAGGCGGCGAAGTAATCAATAAAGAAGGTTCCGTTATTTTGGTTAGTTATCTGGGATGTTAATGGCTAAATTTCTGGACATCACTCTGACCAAATTCGACCAATAGCGGATATTTTTGAAAATAGAGAAAAATTACTCTTATCCGATATGTGCCGTGGAACGAATTAGGGCAAATTTTTGTTTTACCTGGACGTTTCTGCCAAAACTCGGTATAAGCCTATTCATACATCAACCTATGTTTGATTATTCCCTTAAATTGTAAGTAGGAACCCATCTAATCAACATTTATTTTGCACCGATTTTAAAGTGATACCTCGTAAATTACCACACCAGCACTACACTAATTTCTTTATAATATCCGAAGATTTTGTGCCTTCCTCAAAATTTCGAAAACTTCCAAGTCGCCAGGACTTTAACAGAGAAAGGAATCAGTTGTCGAAATACAATATCGAGCCAGACAATGCCAGAATTAGTAGTCGTAGTGTCTCACCAAAATAAATTCGTTTAGTGTTTTTATTTAAAACGTAGAACATACGTTCTCGTTTCCTAATGATAAGAAGTTAATTTAACGTAATTAACTACTGGGTAAGAGACTATGCAAACCGTACTTACTGCCCACGCAATTTTATTTGCATATAATGTCGTCTTTATATTGCAACTAATTTCTGCATTAGAATAACGAACAGTTTCCGTGCTAGGCACATTTTATTTTTTTAATTTTTAGCAAAAATTTCTTGATATAGTTGAATCGCAAAACTTTGGAATGATAAACTCTCTACCAAATTCCGTTTACCCGCTATTAATTTGAATAAGTTAAAAAACAGCAAAAAAACAGTAAAAATAAAAGAGACGCGTGAGGCAAATGCAAGATGCAACGTAATACAGAAATGTTTGCGAATGTGACAAGAAGGTTATGACGGTTTACTAAAGAAACTGGAGATGCTGATTAAAAAACAAGATACGATTCATCATTCATTCATCATCTGACATACTTACTGTTACTTTAAAATAACTTCCGTTCAAATTAAAACTAATTTAAAACTCAAACTAAAAAAATATGTATTATTATATTACAAGATATTATAATACTATTTGCACATTCTTAACAGTTCCTTGACCTGACTTCTTTCTTATTTCTCGTATTTTCGCTGTTTATTTGACTTCTTAAATTCTAGTTAGGTAATTCCTAAAGCACTCGTTATTTCTTGTAGTTCCCTCGTCTTATTTCTATCTCATACAAACACGATTACACAACTTCCGACGCATTTCTTTTTTTTATGTGGAGGGAATGGAAGCCATGTTTCTCAAAATTCACGTCACTAAATAAAAAAAATCTCTTCAATCTCACAAATCACTCTATGAACTGTGTTCACTGCCTCCCATGGTCTAGTTAGATCATAAAACAACTCTGGCTAGAGTGCTTTCACAGCTCTGGCGAGTGCAAATGTACATGGAAAGTAATTAGTGTACACATTTACAAAACTTGGGTACTTTACATTGTTCACCGATAAGAACTACAACCAAAAATAATTTTATAAATATAATAAAATATATTATTCAGAAGTTAAACATTGTGTATTTAAATTTCTAGGGGTAACCCTTGAAGAATATGCTTCGAATTTGGAATACTGTATATTAGTGGAGAAATAGGACTCGTTTAAGTGGGCTGTTTTTTAAGTTTCCAAAACCTTTGGGAGCTCCTCTACAATGTTTGTTTGCAAGCCCTGTAAAATTCGCCCGTAGATCCTCGGTAAGGAGTAAACTGGTTAAGTTGCTTTTTATGTGCTCATTAGGTGGGACAAAACACGATACGACCCACAAAGCCTCATTTGAATAAATTTTTGGTACGAGGAAGAAAGATAAATTACTTAATGGGATATTGCTTGCATATACATATTTAAAGCAAAGGACGCTCGCCTAGAGACATTTTGCTGTTACAAATTAAACTTATTCTCGATGTTGTTATCACGCATATATTCAAATCGTTTGAAAGTGAATCATTAAGTTTCAGACAAAAAACCGCAACTCTCTCTCCACACAGTTTACGATACTGTTTAAACCCAATTTTAATTTTTTACAAATTTTTCATTTACGGCTGACATTTTACCCACGAATACGACAAACCCTGTACATAATCCGAAAAATGCACCGAAGTAAAGGTTATAACCCCGAATCTCTCACGTTTCCTGGTCTAAGAATTTTTCCAATAGAGTAAATGGTTTTCGAGAAAATATTTATTTTCTGAAACTGTGCACTCCGTAGCAATAGCGATCTTCATATGGAATTAATTTTTCAAAAATCTCGAGCAGGGTTTTCTGGTTCTAGAATTTCGCCGACCGGGTAAACAGATTTTGAGAAAACATTTTTTTTTTCGGAAAGCGAAAGTAACCAAAAAATTTTTTTCAAAAATTTAAAGGAAAGCAATACTTCTCAAAAATTTAATTGCGCCCGTTTTCTACAGTTCAGATGTCGGTATGGATTTTTATTACTCTGCCAAATTTGAAGTCGATAGCTGCATTTTTGGGACACCTATTGCATTTTTTAATATAGGCACTGAATATCATGAACCCCCAGAACAATATGTGAAAACCTTAAATGCAAATGTTTTAGCTGTCCATACGGGCTATACGGCCATGTGAAAAAATAGGGACACTCAAGCATAGTCTTCTAATTATGATCAAGAATACAATTTTAAATTTTTGCGCATACCGGACACACTTTGTAAATTTTTTTGAAAAATGATCAGGAATAAAGGCTTATAACAATCGATCTCGCCGATCTTTTCGTTTAAGAATTTTTGTCGAGTAGATAAACGGTTTTCTTGGCCCTTGTAAATGCAATTTTAATTTAGTAAATTTAAATCGATAGCTTGAAATTTCATAGCACTATCCAAAAACACTCGAAAATCGAAAAAAAGGATGACCGCTGAGGTTCGCCCCCGACAATTTTTAGGCATCTCGTACAACCCATAGACTGTGAGAAAAGAGCAAAATTTAAAACGTCTAGCTCAAACCCGTAGCAAGTTAGGGTTGAAAATTTCCAGGAACAGAGAACGGACAGACAAAAAAAAATTTTTTGACACTGATTCGGGGGTTTGGGTAGACAATCAAGATAAATTTCGTGGTGACAAATGTCACTATAGTTTTGGTTCGTTGTTGCAATTCAGAAACTAAGTCTTTGTGCTTTTCAACCGAGCAACTATAGCTGGATATTAACAAACTCTGTTTTCAAAACTGTAATTAACCAAAGCAAATTATTCTAATTTGTTTCTTTTTTATTTCAGGTAAGTTGAAGCCTTGAGTTTCGTAATTTCAATCTCGGTAAGTTGATAATCACAACTTCGCCGCTTACGCCTATCGTACCTTCTTATTTGAGAAGATATTTCTGTAACAAAAAACTTTGTGTTTAAAAAAAAAGTCTGAACGCTGAGCGAATGTGTTGGTCCGAATTCCAAACAGTTGCTTGAGGTGCCGAAACTCACACTCTAGAAGTTCCGAAAGTTGCCAGAACTTTTTATAAAGTATCCCCCAACTACGAAACTTAGAAAAAAGTAACTGTACGGCGTTCCAGCTGTTTAAAACTTCGGCATTAGTTTGGAGAGGAACATGTGCATTGTATTGCGGGTGTAAAAATCCGGTTACGGAAAAATGTTTGGTGTGTTGTAGTATGTGGGTTCGAACACTCGGTCTTTGCTTTGTTTCGAAACTGAATTAAAAAGAAAATCGGTTAATTTTCCACACCAAATCTTATTTTGGTATTGTTGCTGTTAAATAGTCCGATAAAAAAGTTATATTGTATCTAGAGGTATCTAACAAATTAGAGAAGACACAATATTGAATTTGTATAGAATTTATATAGGAAAAATGTCGAGAAAATAATTTTTCAAACTTTCATTTAATCATGAAGTCATAATAAGTAAGATCACGTTAAGTGGACCCCATTTACCACTTAATCATATAAATTTAATCTATATATATTTTTTATGAGTACTTATGAAGGAAAATTGATCCCCCACACGATTTTTTAAAATTTTGATTTATACTTTTTTTTATAATGAAAATTTTAAGCACTTTTAATTAAAAAATGGAATCAAATCAACCGTAAGATACAAATTTATGATATTTTCAGCATCCATGGTAAAATATCTATACTTTAAGAATATATTAACTACTTAAAATTATTTGTTTATTTTCGTATTATTAACTAACTTTTAAGTTAACAAATGAATATTTAAATGATTTCTTCGTAAAAAAAAATCATGTTTTTTTATGGGTCACATGCTTTATCCGTTTAAGTTTAAGATTCTGGAAGAAAGTTTGACTGCTGTTTATTAGTGTAAACAAAAAGAATTTACTTATGAAAGCGCGCCGGGCGCCGAGCGCTGCGGAAGCGCCGCGCTGCCGAGCGTCTCGAACTGCATTTTAAGTTTTATCAGTGATAATTTAAAATAATAATATAAAATATTATTATAAAACATTTTTTTTTATTATTTATGTTATTTTAATATAATTGTTATTAATAAAATTTATTTTTTTTTTAACAATATTATAAAAAATACTAGCAATTTTTTTTATTATTTTTAGCAAACAGAGTAAATTTACAAAAAAATAATCAACCTTAAATTTTTAAAACTGTATGGTCTGTATTTATTTTTTCTAGGTGATTTAGTAAATTATTATTTTTAAATTTACTAGTCAACACTCCATCTTTAGTTAACAAAAGGAAAACCGCTACATTACGATTTTCATTTTTTTTTTCGTGTATCCTAGTAAATAACAAAATCATTTCAGAAGTCGTTCCTGTCTATTCGTGACATAAGGTTATACGCAAAGCATGAAATAATTATTAAAAATAGAAGCTGAAGTATTGTTGAGTTGTGTTTCTATAGTTATTATTTTAGTATTATAATTTTTAATTGTAATAATAATATTTTCTATGATTTAAAATGGGCCTAGTCAATTATGAAATTATGTGATTAAGAAACTAGTTTTAATTATTATTTAAATAAAATTTTGCCAATTTAGTTAGGTTTAGGTGTTGATGCTGATTGGACTTTTTTCGCTACATCTCATGACAAAGAAGCGTGTGATGGCTTAGCAGGGAGTGTAAAAAGACAAGCTTATCGTGCTAGTCTCCAACGTGATGAAAACAACCACATAACAACCCCACTTTCCTTTTTTTTAGTGGGCCCAAAGTTCTTTTTAAAAAAATACCAACCACGATTCGAACGCTTAATTACAATAAAAAATACTAGCCAAATTCATTATTACATTTGTTGTATTCGTTTCTTTAAAAAATAAGTTTTGGTTAGTTTGATAATAATAATAAAAATAACTGACGACAATTTTTTTTTATTTTTTTTTTAAATTTACAATTTAATTATTTAAGCTTATTTGTTTTATTCATAAATTATTTTTTTTTAAACTAATGACGAACAGTGAAAATTTCTTCCGAAATCTTAAACATAAGTCTGTAAAGCATGTGACCGATAAAAACACATGATTTTTTTATCAAGAAATCAGTTAAATGTTCATTTGTTAACTTGAAAGTTAGTTAACAATACGAAAATAAACAAATAATTTTAAGTCGTTAATATATTCTTAAAGAATGACCATAGATGTAGAAAATTTCATAAATTTATCTCTTGTGGTTGATATTTAATCCGTTTTTTAATTAAAATTGTCATTATAAAAAAAATGTTGTTAAAACCAAAATTTAAAAAAATCGTTTGGGGGATCAATTTTCCATCATAAGTACTTTTAAAAAATATATATAGATTAATTTTTTATTATCAAGTGGTAAATGAGGAGTCCACTTGATGTGATCTTACTCAATGCTAACACTGCATTTCATTTGTCTCGTCCAGACTACTGTAAACAAGTGTGCAGAAACTCAGTTAGTATGATACTTGGTTGATTTATTCCTCCATAACTTTGAGAAATCCGAAAACTTATTTTCAAGAGCGGTTTTAGTTTATATAAAACGAGAACTATTTCGCTAAATGTTGGCAAGAACATATCAATATATGTTGAGGCTCGGTATATTCTACGGCACAAGTCTGCCGAATATAAATATTGAACCCCTATGCCCCCTGGCCATACAAAGCAATTTATGTTAAGGTCTTTACATGTATTACTTTGAAAGTGCATCTAAGAACCCTTATTATGCCAAAACGCATTTTACGATGATTTAACCGTGTTTTCCTTACTCTTGTGGGGGAAAGATCGGAATGTATGGCTCTAAGGGTTGCTCGATTGTTTAGGGTTCCAGATTTTTATGTTCCTACTACGCACTGGATTTTAATACGGAGTCTTTGTTTTCATGAAATAAAATCGATTTTTCCATCTAACAATTTTTAAGGGATGGGTTTGGAAACATCCGGATTCAGAATTAAGAAAATTCAAGCCACAGGACCCCATTCTTTTAATGATGTATAATCTCTAATCTATCTCTAAAACCCAAAACATTTAACGAAACCTTTACCTACAAATAACTTCACTAACCGATACAGAAAGTTTTCAGAACTACAAATTACAAAAAAATTCACTTAGTCTTTCGAAAGTTGATGGAACGGGTGAACTCGAGGTTCCTTATAAAACAACAAAATTTGCAAATCTGCTGTTTGATTCCAAAAATTATCAATTTTTCTCCTCTGCGGCCTTGTTTCTTTGAAGCAACTCAGCTCAAACTCCTTTTGGACATACTGATACATTATCGCATTCTTTGTAAAGACTTTGATTGATAGACAGGTACATAGAACGTCGGCGTTATTGATCTGACGAAGTCACACTGGAGATGTCAACCAATTTAACTAAACTCGTCTAAACTAAACAAAGGTTTACTTCGAGCAAACAAATTTTAATTGCTCACGCCTGCAAATAAACTCCTATGTTACATCGAACAATACCCTTAGGGTTCTTTCTGCGGAATGCAACGTTGCCGTCATTTTAAAGGGATGATTTCGATCTCTATTTGAAATTATCATTTTAGTTATCATTATAGGGATTATAAGCATTGAAATGTGAAGTAAGATATAACATTTTCATAAAAGGTAACTAGTTTCGGCTTGTATTTAGCATTATCGTGTAGCCACAGTAAATTGTACGTATTCCGATATGCTTGACAACCCTGCTTTTCTACTCAGTTTCGAGCAAATGCTGGCGTTGACCTTAAAGTCACAACAGAGACGTTGTATTATGTAGTAATATTTACCGAGGGACCGTAATCTGGATCGATGCTCTTGCTCTTTGAAGATTGACGTATATATGCCATTCCTAATACATGGAAATTTTCGAACCTCTTCCTGCCCATCGTTTAAATTCGTTCAAGTTTTAAATACTTGCATAGAATTGAGTACTTCAGAAATATTTTTTGTGTTTCTTAATGGGACGCGGGTTCGGTGTATCACAACATGTTAGAATTTGATGGAGTTAAGTTGATTTTTCGGAAAGCTGTATTTATGGAACACCAGTTAGGTTAAACTCTAGTCTGGAAGACGCTGTCGCCTGCCGGACCATGTCAACCAATGTTATAGCGAAAAGAAGATATGTGGTCTGAGATTAACCAAATGCCAAAAATATATTTTCTTTGCTTAGTATGAATTGTATAACTACGCTGGATATAGTCTCTGCCTGTTATTGTTATACGTTCTTTAAAATTCATTCCTTTTGTATCTCTTCTAGGTAATATTAAAACAAAAATCAAATGTAATCCATAACCTGACCATAAACCATAAACTAACCATTAACCTGTGTTAAATTTAGGAATTAGCAAAAACATTTTCAGCATCATGTTAAGTGCACACGCAGACTGTGCCGTTTATAGTGCACCATATTATTGTTAGGGAACATTAAATTGTAATTAATGTTGTTGGAAATAAAATAAATTTAAGTAAATTCATTTATTTAATACAATAATTAGAAAACTAAATAGACAAACGCCCATACGTTAAGATCACTGGCATCATCAAACCCTTAAAAGAAATTTTTAAACGAGATCTGGAAAGCGAAGCAAAAAAGTGCAACTGAAATATAAAACCCCAAAATAAGGCTAGGCCGAAGTTATTAAACTCATAATTGAAATAGTATATTATGCCACAAGTGCGGTAAACGGCATTTGACTCACGAGTTTATTTGGCAAGAGCGGAGCGCATAGGGGCGAGTGCTTAATAAACGAGTAAGATAAAGTTTTTCTACTCCCGTCTGTAAAATACCTAATTACCCACCAATCTAGCGTGCGGGAAACGTCCCTTTACCAAGTCAGTTTCGTTTCCCACGAGTCCGAGCCATTTCGGACATTTCCGGGATTTTACCTCACGGATTTGGGAGCAATCGGATGTTTCCGGAGATATTTCCCAAGTTTTGAATTTTGACGTTTGTCATTTCTGACGGCCATGTCAGTGAATGTATTCGTGTTGTTTTTCGAAAATGTACCCAAAAACTAACGGTCGTAGGAAAAGTATAGTATGCAACGCGTTCGGTAAAGTTTTTAACTCGGCCGTTTATTAAAAACTCGCTCCGCTGCGCTCCGCTCGTGTCAAATAAACTCGTGAGTCAAATACCGTTTACCGCACTTGTTGGATAATATACTATTACCAAACGTGTTGCATAGTATACTTTTTCTTCGACCGTCACGAAAACATCACAACTTAACAAATTAAAAATAATATCAGATTAGCTATTATCTTGATTCGGGTTTAAAGGCCGTCGTCGGTTGAAATTACGTCCTAACGTTTCGCTAGCACTAGTGGCGAGCTTCTTCAGAGGTCCTTTCATCTCCGATGTTGGACGTCTACGCACATCCTAACCTTCAATTTTATTTGGTATGTACTGATGAGACATGGATATTTGACAATCGTACAGTTGGTCTTGGAAAGATATTAATATAAAAACTGCAATAACCACTAAAGTTCATGCCAACGGTATATTTATAGATATCACTTTACTTACCGTCTAGTCCACTAGATTTTAATTGTAGCTTATAGCACGTAGTATTTAAATTGTCTGATATATTGCATAAGATTTTTCTTTGTATTAGTTTTTGGGTACATTTTTGCAAAAAAATACGACTGCATTGACTGACAGAAAAATGTTATTAATGCCAATAAGGCTTTGATGATTTCCAATAACTTGAGAATACTTTTTGGAGTCTCAAGTGGAATTTTGACACTTATTAGGAGAAATCTTATGACTTATGGACAAAAGATGAGTAGGGAAGCTGATTTGGTTTGTGCTACATCCGTGTTTTTGTACTTTTCCACCAAACTGAAATGTTCGATTTTACTGCCAGGCTGTCCGATGTATACTGCATTACAATCTTCACAGATTGTAGATAACTTCGATTAGGAATTGTTTTAGTGTGTTGTTCGATTTAGAAGAAGAAGCTCAAGCAATCTATGATATGTTATATAATAAGGCAATTTGATTATCTGCCGGCGAACTTGCAAAATTACGAAGTTCTAATGATCAGCAGTGACTAACTAAACACGCCCTTAAAATGTGGAATTTTCAAACGCCTATAGAACAAAAAAATTAAAGAGGAAAACTTATGGGAATAGGGAGAATTCAACCTTGAAATTTTGGAGAAAGTTATACAGCTCCGTCAAACGATTTAAGAAATAAATAATTTTCTTTTTGAAATAGAAAAGATTGGTTCTCACTATCCGGTTAGTGTGGGACGAGAGAGACGCATAGAATAAAATTTTGGGTTGTCAAACTGGAAAATAAAACTTGCTGTTTTAGATGAATCAGAAATTTGCAATCAGCAAACAAGTTGAGCGAGATTTCTTCCCAATAAGCCAAAGAATACATTTCGGCTCGGGCCTTTTATATTCGAGGCTGCTCGAAAAGATATTGTGTAGAATGTGCTTTCCCGAGCTTTTGCCGTTCTTATCTTGAGCTGAACATCCATCCGCCTTAAGAGGGATTTTGAAAATTATATATTGTACACGGTAGAAAGTTTTGCGATGTTTCGCTAGATGTATGTTGTTCCAATTCGCTTTAGCCATCGATGTTTACGTTGCAACGAGCCAAGGTATAATTAAGTTCGCTAATCGAAAACTTCGATCTACAGCGGATCTAAAAACTAACGTACTATTATCCAAGTTTTTGTCATTCTTTGGAGAAACGCACATTTACATTGTCACTTTTTCCATTACACATTTTGATATGTAATGCCATCATTATTTTTGGTTCGCATTCGTTATGCCATTTTGAAATCTCGAAGATCCTAGAACATCAAATTTTATTTACCGTAACGTTTGTAAATGTGCCAAATTTTTAATATTTTAATGAAAGTTAATATATTGGACTTGGATTATGGAATAATAAAACATTACAGAACTATTACTATTATAAAAACCAACTTTAGGCATATTTTTTATATATTTTTTTAAATGAGTGGATGGGATTGAATTAGACTACCCCTATCATGTTTTATTTAGAAACTTTTGTCCCTTGCAATTTTTTTATTATAGAAATGGAAATTAAAATAGAAAAAAATGTAAAGCAATGTTTAACGAGATAAAACAAAAATACAGATTTAAAAAATGTGGTGGGCTGATGTCACTTCTTACGACGTTATTTTGGACACGAACTACGAATAACTTAATAAAAAAATCACAGTAATGACAGTTTTAATTTTATTTTATTTTTATTTCATGTACACGAATCTGGAATTTTGAAACCGAATCACACCATGAACTTCAAACGCCCGCATTTGAAGTTGCTGCACTAAATATTATTGAAAGACGACCGGAGACAAATAGCAGGCAAATAGCAACAGCATTAAATACTATTGTTTCAACTATATGGAGGATATTAAAACGACAATCGTTAAATCCACAACGCGTACAGAGAGTTCAAGCTCTTTTGCTTAGAGATATTTTTGATAATTTTTTCCCACCGATTTCACCAAATGTATAACAATGATCCTTTTTTATTCAAACATTCTAGTTTCTAACGAATTAAGGGAGGTAATAGAAAACTTTCACAACAGACATGTATGGGCTGAAGATAATCGGCATTCAATAAAATAATGTAGACAGTTTGTTGTTAACTTTTGGTTTGGAATTTTTGATGAACATTTAAATGTAACGCTGTTAATTAGAAGAGGCATATCTTACATGGTCTCCCAATATATTTCATCCTAAATCTGGATAGAGGTCGGTTTTCTCATTGGCCGCCTCGTTGCCCTGATTTCAATCCTCTGGATTATTATGTCTGGGGATATCTAAAGGAATTATTCTACACTACCAATTGGAATACCATAAGAAATAAACTACGCATATTCCAGCTTATTAGGGACTCGCTGCGTAGGATAAATGCATATATTATATGGCATTTTCAACACTCACTATAAAAATTGTATTTTTGTTTGGCCTTAGGTATCCTACTAATCTGCTGTGTTTTTATTCGAGTAACATTATGTAAATAAACGTTCGTACAAAATACAATTGCTTTACAGCGTACAAAATTATTTTTCAAAAATAAGTAATTTTTTTACATGCAATTAAATTACATTTTGTTTTTTCACTGGGATATTGGGAACTTATGTGGGAAACTTTTATGAAAAAAATTCAGGAGACGAAAAAGTTTATAACACAATCATATCGATTTTTTTTCCATGTCTTTTCTTAAGTTTTTCTTTTAATGTAGTTCAATCCCTACGACCAAAAATAAAATTAAAAAATATGCCAAAAGTGTGTTTTTATCGAAGTTTTAATACTATTTAATAGTAATGCTTTCGTAATATTTTTATTTTCTGTCTTTTATTTTTTAGAAATATTTATAGGTCGATATCTCCCTAAGGATCCACCATTTATATAACAAACTGCCATCTATTTTAAACTATTAATTACCTCTCTGAATATTTTGGTATTTGCTTTGAAACACCCTGTGTAATATTTTTAAACAAGACATTCTGAAGGTTTTTTTTTAAAATAAATTAATGTTCTTTTTCTTAGCAAAATGTTGAAACCAAATTTTATATTACAGCGTCATATTACATCAAAAAAATAAAATTGAGGGGTCCATATGGAAAACTGTAAAACTGAAAACGTTAAAAATAGTATTTATAGATCCGACACTACTGATAACCCCCGTCTACTAATTTTGTAACTTTACGTACGTACATTTTTTCTCGAACGTTTCGAATATTAAATTCTTTTAAAGTCATTTAAACTTGTTAATAAAATCCGTTCTGAGAGGTGGCTTCTTTTGTTTGTCGATGGCGAGGAATAGCCGAATGAATCCTGACGAGACGAGTACAATACACGAAAGTTGTGGCAGCGGCGGTTTAAATTACATTACTTAGTAGATACCTCTATTAGATTCTCCGCATGAATTTTGAATAGAACAGGATGGAGGAGTGCCCACACCAAAGAAACTCGACACCGTCTTTGATGGTTTACATAGGGGCTCTTTCCTCGGTTAGATGTATAATAGTTCTGCGGTGTTGCCGCATTTAAGTCGATTGTTGCATCGCGGGCCACACGTGATGTTTTGACTGTCCGCCTAATTGCCTCCCGATATTCTTTATGAATGCCATTTGGCCGAAAGGTCAATAAGTCTTATAAAAGACACTTTAGTCACGACTTTTTGTAGAAGGTGTCTGAAGAAGTTTATAAACCTGTTGTACATTTTTCTACGACCTTGAAAACAGCACAAATGAATTAAGGACCAAAATTATAAAAATTAATTTAATACTAGAATAATTAATTATTATTAATTTATTAATTTATAATTATTTTAAGAAACATTAATTTTCAACAGGTAACTGACGCCCGACTAGTCCTCCATTTATTTGAATACATTTTTCAATTCTTTTAAGATTCTGTACACTGGTCTAAGTTCTGGATGCTAATTTGTTGACAGGATTCTTTCCGATTTGTAGCCCAGGGATTGTTACTGACCAGCATCTATAACTTTGAAATGATATAACCCCATTGGTGGTGAATGTAGCCTCATCGGTAAAGATAATCTTCTTCTTCTCTTCTCTTCTCTTTTATTCTTATCACTTTCTTTTACTGCATGGTTTAATGATTTTACCCTTACTAATATTCCGCCGAGATGATAAATCTCTAAGGCACATGCCTGGATTTGCTCGATTTGCCAAAAGTACGTCGTTATCCTCAAGATACGTTGTGTTCAGGTCGGCCATTCTGATGGATTTTAATAACACTGCCAGTTTCATTTATTTATTTATTGCGGTTGTCTCCCGTTCAATTCTATAGCAACTTCTCTGCTGCTACGAGCAAAATCACCAAACAATAGATTTATTTCGATTTTTTCATTTAAATAAAAAAATAAACTTATATAAGTTTTGGATAAATATTGACCACAATATTCTTCGGAACAACATTTTCATATAGGTTTTCCCGAAATCTATAACGCGAAGCAAAATATCGAAAATTAAAAAATTAAATGGCTCGTTAAAAATTTCGTGTCTTCTTTGTTGACCATCAGGATCCACTCGAACTCATTCCTATATCACAACGTTTAAAAAAAAAAATAAAAAAAATGTTTATACTATTAATATTATAAACAGACAAAGTTCCTTTAGGCATGGGTATTACTTATTACAAAAAAATTGAAACATTATCAAAAATGAATTGTAGTAAAAAGAGTATGTGTACATAAACATGCAAATGTCAATTGAACATGCACAAATAAAAATCATAAATTACTAAATAGAAACAAAAAACCAGTTACCACGTTAATCATAGTTGAATCATTTTATATTGTATAGTTTAAGAGCTCAGAGATGCTATTGGGTTCATTTTTTAATAGTAAATTTATCTTTTTTTTAATAAAAATATTTGACATTACCTTCAAATATATGCTATTTTGCAAATGGGACAGCACTGGCTCTAAATCTATGTAAGCTGCGGCAGCCATGTGCGACGTTGGAAATTAAAGCGATTGCTTTACTTAGAGAATCTCTGTTTAACAAAACATTGGCAACGTCGCAGTCATTACACGTCACACGACCATAACGAAAGGCGAATTTTGCTCGGTCCGCGCCAGTTGTTAATACGAACGAATTAACGATATTTCGGGAACATGCAGGGGTGTGTGAAAGAGCTCCACGCAGAGCCGGAACTTGATCGTTTTCGGAAGTTACTGACGTGTATAGAATTACATTTCGTCGCTATGCTCGTGGCATTACTATGCGACAAATTTAAGGCTTGAGGGGCACTGAGCACTTATAAAGTATAGACAGGTTGAGAAACAATTCTTGGAACCAACTCGCTCCTGGGTGGTTCGGAAATGGATTCAAGGGACCAAAAAAAAAAACAAGATTACTTTCGAAAAATCGTCGCTAGGCTGGGCAAGTTCGTAGCGCGTAGCGCTAAGCAGCTTTGTATTTTAAAAAACAAGTCGCTTTGCGTCTCTTTGTCCTAGAGGGACGCATTGTCTTTCAATCGTGCAGCTACGGACCA
Organism: Cylas formicarius; assembly: GCF_029955315.1. Lineage (NCBI taxonomy): Eukaryota > Metazoa > Arthropoda > Insecta > Coleoptera > Brentidae > Cylas > Cylas formicarius. The sequence goes on along the minus strand of NW_026844352.1, from coordinate 22,572,531 downwards.
CTATATGGAACATTCGCAAAATCGATGTAATTTTATTGCGCATACACCCTGTATAAACTCTCTTGCACGTCTCGCTGGACTTGGAAGTTACGGCAAACTTTGATAAATATTAAAATTTCTTACAAATAATAGCGATTTCCAATGATATATTTTGAAATATCTCGCGCACCCTGTATTAAAGACGAAAGCTGGAATTCTCTCTCGACCCGGTTTACGATACTGTTAAAATCAAATTATCGCATCTTTAACAGTTTTTCATTTTCCCAATAATTTACCCATGAAAACGGAAATTTTTTGGATATTTTAGATTTTTTTTGCCCATAAACGACACATCCTGTATATAATTCAACCAATGTTTGAAATAGTGGTATCGCCCTGGATCTTCCACGTTTCTTCATTTTTCATTTTCATTTGGATTAATATGTCGAACAGGGCATGTGATAGCCGAAAACCGTAAAAACACAAATTGTAGCCATTGATGCAGCCTGTAATAACGTTTAAACCAATTAGCCATATATTCTACAAATTTTGATTTACGGTAAATAATTTACACTGGAAAAGAACCATTTTCAGGGTCTTTTATATTTTCGTAAATCATTGAAAAACCTTGTAAATAATCGAAAAAATGCTTAAAATTAAAGTTATAGTACCGGATATCGGGTTAATAGTTTTTGAGGAAATATTTTTTTTTCTAGAAGTGAAAATAACCAAAAAAAAAATTAAAACATTTTTAAAAAACTACTTAGTGAAATTTGATTGCACTGTTTAAATGCGGACACGAACCTTTGCTTCGCTGCTAAATTTGAAGTCGATATCTGTAAATTTAGGATACTTAACACATTTCATCAACGTTCACACAGACAAATAAAATATTTTTTTTACGTTGAACATTTCCGTACCAATGACCATCCCATAGGATTTACCGTTACCGAGATATAAAATTCTTATAAGAACGCAGATACTTTAGAAAAATCAAATTTTTCGAATATAATAAGGTTTTTTGGTAAAACTTGGTGTTTCATCCGACACGACTAACTAAGATTAAATTAAAATAATAATGGCTTACTTTTATGTCTGCCTTAAATACGAGCAAAATGGGTGGAAAACCATCTCAAACTGTTTCGAAGTGCCAAAATCCCCTATTTTTAGTGATTTTCCGTAACCAAGCCATTTATTTCCTTGTTTCCCTCAATAATTTTATGCGCGTCATGGTTTTTTTTTTATTTCCTTCCAATCGGATATAAGAAATGTTGGGGGGAAAGGAATGTGAAAGACACGAAGTAGGTATGCCTATTTCATAATACGAGAAATGATTTTGTCCAAAATTTTCACAATCAGTATTTTTTGGATCGCTTTCCTGCTAAAACCTCGACAGGTATAATTGAAAATCGCCTACATTTAAGAAAGTCTTGTGTCACTACTACTACTACTACTACTTATTTTAGGAGGAATACGTTGGGTAAATTGCAGAGGTATTTAGGTGTACAGTATTATCGAGGAATGTGTACTAATAGTTGAGATTTGGTTGTATTAGTTACAATTTAGTGATAATGTGATATATTACAAATCTTTCAATTTTAGAAACTGTTCTGGAATTTGAAGTGCTGCACTTAATTCTCCAGCAGAATTTGTAAAATTTAACATATCTTTTTCAAATAAATATTTATTTTTCTTATTAACAAAAACCTGGCATCCGAGTTAGTTATTATTAAACAAGAGTTTCTAGAAATATTTATTTTAACAACAGGTTTTTAACAATGAATATTTCGAGTAGCTATAATTAAAAAATCGATTACAAATCAATCGCGAAAAATGAATACACGAATTTTTCACGAGTTGTCGTCTATATTTTGCTAAAATAGTGAAAACTTACTATTATTTATTTATTATCCTATTGCTAATTAACTTTTAAATAAACAGATTAAAATTTTAATTATTTCTTTCGCTGATTATATTCGTGATACATGAACGAATGAATACACGAATTTTTCACGAGTTTGTCGTCTATATTTTGCTAAAATAGTGAAAACTTACTATTATTTATTTATTATCCTATTGCTAATTAACTTTTACATAAAAAGATTAAAATTTGAATTATTTCTTTCGCTGATTATATTCGTGATACATGAATGAATGAATACACGAATTTTTCACGACTTTGTCGTCTATATTTTGCTAAAATAGTGAAAACTTACTATTATTTATTTATTATCCTATTAAAATTTTAATTATTTCTTTCGCTGATTATATTCGTGATATATGAATAATATTATTTATTTATTGTCCTATTGCTAATTAACTTTTAAATGAACAGAATAAAATTTTAATTATTTCTTTCGCTGATTATATTCGTGATACATGAATGAATGAATACACGAATTTTTCACGACTTTGTCGTCTATATTTTGCTAAAATAGTGAAAACTTACTATTATTTATTTATTATCCTATTAAAATTTTAATTATTTCTTTCGCTGATTATACTCGTGATACATGAATGAATGAATACACGAATTTTTCACGAGTTGTCGTCTATATTTTGCTAAAATAGTGAAAACTTAATATTATTTATTTATTGTCCTATTGCTAATTAACTTTTAAATAAACAGATTAAAATTCTAATTATTCTTTCGCTGATTATATTCGTGATTTAAGATTATGACGCAGAAAGAGAATTTCACTGCTCAAGAATAATTTAAACAATATGAATTTATTTATTCTAACTCATGCCGGTCTGAACTAAAAACAACAATAAAAAATATTCATAATTCATGAGGGAAAACTAACAAATAATTAGATATAATTTTTACAAAACTGTGTATTCTGTTTTTACTGTTTCTTGTTGATTTTATGTTTTGATTTTCTATTTAGTTACTCCACCTTAAGTTAAAACTAGACGCGCGGTTACGATCTTCATTTGTTATTCGCGTATAAATGTAAATAACAAATGAATCTTACTAGTCCTTTCAGATTATTAGTTAAATGAGTTCAATGCACACATAAGTTGAGAAATATTAAATATTGTAATAATTTTGCTAATTTTGCTAATGACCTAAAATAATTCAACAACTTATAATTACGTCAGAATGAAACTACAAGCTAATAAATCATCTAATGTTGACGAGACAGCAAAAAGTTGATGATAATAATGACGCAAACACATTTATAGTTGCCAATTCGATTTCCAAAGGCTGCAGTGGTAGGTTCTAGGTCTAAATCTTTTTTCAAATCCTAAGGTATGCGATATAATTCCGATCTCTAACATTATTTTGCGCAAAATAATGTTGTAATTGTGCCTTTTGCTACTTAAAATTTTACTAGACACATTTTCCATTGATATAAACAAAATCTTTTCTTTTAACTAACGAAACCCAGAGTAAATATAACCTTATAACCTTATAAATTAGGTTGTAACCCGTTGACAATTAATAAAAGGACATAGGGGTGAAATTTCATAAAATGTGCAAAAAGTCCCAAATATCTAATAATCCATCTCTCAATGTTATTTTTTTCAAAACCCACGAATATTTTGAAATCGAAGTTCTGAAATCTGGAAAAACCGTTCTTCATTATATATATAGATTCATATTTGGGCATTAATTATCGAATTCGCATTATCCAGTGAATATAATCTTTTGTTTCTAATATTTTAATTGATGTAGAGACCACATAGAATTTGTTATAAATGCTAACGTTTGTACATTTTGTAAGCCATCATTAGTAGATCAGTTAGATCATTCTTCAACCAACCGAATGAGTAAACTGGTTGTCTTAGGGGGCGTTGTGAATTATAAATAAACATTGAATAAGTAATAAGCCCGTCCTATTCTACCATTTAAATGATTAAGAATTTTGTGTTTCATGATACATTGATGTTTTCAACCAACTGTAAACACATTAATTTATAAATACGTGATCGATCATATAAAGTCAAATATGCCTACAATATTTTAAATATTTAATGAAAAACTCGCACCCCAATAAAACAAATTTAATAATGAATATTGCTAGTCTCCTAACGACCTGCTTTCGTTCAATTTGATTTTATAAAGGCAGAATCACAATAGTACCATGTAATGAGTAATGTAATAAAGTAACCGTGCTTTTTGAATCTGGGGTTCGACTCCTACTGCCACAACCCACTCACGTGCCCATAACTCTTTATCGGGGCAATCGGAATTGAAAATCTAAATCCGTTTGTTAAGCACGGGAATTGTGTTGTACCATGTATACTGACGCGATGATTGCGATAATCACAGTTGTTCGGCAGAAGATTTGTTTGCCTAGAGTCACGCGATGTCATCGCAATTAAATATCAACGAGCGGTCTGTGAAAATATTATAGGGGTCTGATGGACTCCACTGGAATAGTTGTGTTGTGTTGTGTTGTGTGTTTTCTTTCTTAGTTTTTGAAATTTGCGAATATTCTCGTTTCCAAAAAAAAAACTTTAAAATAGATAACAACCATTCCAAGTTTAATTTCATATTGATTATCGGGATCATATCTTGGTAATATTCAACGAATAATCGGAGCAGCGCTGCCAGTACCATGTACAGGGTGAGCACTATACCTTTTCTAAAGGACTACTGACTTTAGAAAAAAAAATGTTTATACAAAAGTTTTATGGTTTAAATTAAATTTTAATTTTTTATATTTTATATATGTATATATATACAGGGTGTACGATAAGTCATTATTTTTGAAAATTTAAATTTTTTAAAATTTCAACTTGCAGTATTCATTTTTTTCGAGATGTTTTTGATATTTTACTAAGAACATAATTTTGCATAAATAAATATATAATCTCAATTTCTGTCTAAACCAGACAAAATTCGAATAAGTAGTTTCTACAAAAGTTACCTTTATTTTTGGCAAGGATTCTAAAAATATATAGGGTGTTCAGTTTAAAATTTATCGGGCAACCTGTATATATAAAAAATAATTAGTTTTAAAACTTAATTTAAACCATAAAACTTTTGTATACATTTTTTTTTGTAAAATCAGTAGTTCCTGAGAAAAGGTAAAATGCCCACCCTCTACTCTTTGCATGAAAATATTATTAACTGATCTGCAAATAGTTACAAGAAATAGACACTTATAATCACAGTAGCTGTTTGAAGGCTTTTGAACAGGTGTGTTGTTTATGTTCTTCTGTGTTTTATTCCTCCAGAAGCTCTTTATCTCTCCCTTTATTTGACGTTTATTGAAAACTAGTTTAAAGTTATATTCTTACGCTATTACCCTGACCTTTGCAATGGCAATGCATGTCATATGGTAGGGTAAACCATTATACTTAAAACAAAATTTACCGCAAAATTATAATATAAATTTTTGACGTTAATGGACGCTCGTCGCAACTGGCTTGTATTGGCTATAAAACGAAAGTTATTATTACGATTATCAAACGCTTTGTTGATAGGGTTAGTAACCTCTTATCAACAATTTTCATGTTTAATTAATAGCTCTGCTCCAAGTATTTTTGTATTTTGCTCACTGTAAAGTTAAATAAGTGATAACAATGGACGTTGTCAGCGATAAGCGTCTTAGGGAAGGTTAGGTCTAGCGATAAAAGATTGCGGCGCGAGTTACACAATCTCTTTGGGCATATTCAAAAGCGAACAAGAAAAGGCCGCTGATGTGGATTCAGATAGTGTTACTATATACCGGATATTGTGGGTAAAACAGTATTTTGTAACAAGGAAGGCGGACTGACGGGTATAAGACAATGGCTATTATGTTGCCGAGGAGGTGTTTGTTTTGGTTAGTTTTCGACAAGTGGTTGGAGAATTTTAGACAGTCGCCCCGCATGTTCCGTGCAGAATGTTCTCAAATTGCTGATACTAAAAACCTACGCGAATATCAAATAGAAACCCGGAATTGTCAACCGCTTCGTGGTATTATTATGAAGCAATAACTCGCATCATAAAATTGTCGCATAAACATTCTCAGTTTAATTGAGATCTTTCAAAGCTTATTTGCGAAATATTGTAGATGATACATTTATTTTAAGATAGAGAATCTTAACACCTAAGTGCTTTAGTTTATAGTTCCTATATATTTTTTACGAGGTCGTAAAAAAGAGTGAATCTACTTTAAAGTTATGTCGATCGAAGCAGAATCTATACAGCATCGGGTCTGGATACAAGGGTCAATATAAATTTTAGAGAAAATGCGATTTTGCTAATAGTAACTCGACAATTTGAGGGTTCTGCATCTGTAAGTGGAACATAGAATTTAGATCTCAGCAGGTCCATTGTGCTCCTAAACAGAGCAGCCACTTTATATCATGCCTAATGACTCTAGGTAGCGAATGACAGCTCCAAGAGACCTCTCACTCGTTGTCATAGGGGACTGGTATGATTCGCCAAGCATGGTTTCACTTCACTTAAATCAATGTGTTCTACTATCTCATCTTCCTGCACGTGGAGGTGCTACTCAAACCCAATCTGAACACCTTGCTTCGTTTGGACGAAAAATAGTTTACTATGTAGCCAAAACTTTCTTCTTCATTCTGTTTTGAAAATTGTTTCCGGGAGTTCTCCTTTATCGGCGCTTTAACAATTGAAGTCGCCAGACTGACAGAAAGCTCCGACTCTATAAAAGTTTCATCCATCCAAGTAAGGATGTTTTCAATGTGTTATGTTGCTATCGAGTGTCACCCCAAAGTATTTTGCCTCCTTGGTTAAGCTTAGTTTAGTAATTAGGAGCTCCGGTGCGACCATGTCTCCTAGTTTTCTTTTCGCTATGGAAAGGACCATTTCAGTGTTCCTGAGTTAACGGATAAATATTTCAATAATCATTCCAATTTGGTTTTGTTTTGTAAAGATCTTCTTCTTGTGACCCAATAAATTCCAATTAATGCAGATTGAGATGGGTTTTAATAGGTTAATAGACTTTAATGAAAACACTGTATTTATGTATTAATTTATTTAACGAGTAAACCAGTTTAAAAAATAAATATATGTGACAAGATAGTACAAAGTAAACAAGATAGAACTACTACCAAATATATAACGTTTAAACAAATAAATTTTTATTTATTTATTAGTGCAATTGATAGGCTGGTCACCCAATAACAACTTTCAATTAACTTAACAAACTAACTTAAAGAAAGACTTGCTTAAAAAACTAATTACTACTACTTAAAATATGCCAAAGGAAGTTAACAAACAATGCTTTTGTATTACTTTGATGACACCATTGTCATGACTGGAGATTTCAACTGGTAATTCGTTCTGGGTGTATTTTTGATGGTTCAGGTCCTGTAGCCTTTTAAACGTGTTTTATTTGAGACACTTAGATGTACAGAACTCAATGTTGCATTGTCAAAGATTAGGTTACTTATGATTTTAAAAAGATAACTGAGTTGTAATCCTTCTGTTCGGCAGTGTTAACAGTTTATAACGTTCTAAGTTGTTGATGTGGGTATCACCTTCTTTTTTTAACGTATAGTTGGCAAAGTTAAGGAATTTAACGTGAATTTTTTCAATCATCTGTATATATTTAGTATAAAAATTTATTTGCGTTTCTAATTAAGAATCCAAGATTTTGTATGCCAGTCTCAAACAAATATGTTCAAATTTAATTTTGTATCAAATGCAACGACAAGGTTATCTTCTAGGGTACCTGATTTAATAGTTATTTCCTTCAATTTATATTCAAAGAAAAGTGGATTTTTCACATAAGTAAAAGATATAGGATTAAACTTTGTGACATTAAAATATAACAAATTATCTTTGCACCATTTTAATATATTATTAACATCTTCTTGCATTAACCTACAATCATTTTCATTCACTATTATAGAAACCATAATGGGCGTAGTGTAGTAGTGATCTCTGTGGCACTCCAGATATAATAAGGAATGAATAGGGATTATTTTTTACTGAGACATAGTGCATTCTATTTAATAAATAAGACTGCAATATAAGGCACCAGTCCTTAAACAAGGATAACTGACTCAGTTTTGATATTATAGTCATATGTTGAACCATGTCAAAAGCTTTTTCAAAATCTGTAAAGATAGTATCCACCTGCCTCCCAGATACCATGACATTTGTAATAAATTCAGTAAAATCTATTTCACACAGTAGATTTGCCTCTCAAAAAAAAAAGAAAGAAGAAGAAGAAGAAAATTTTGCTTTTACCTAGCAGTTAAAATGTTTTCGAAAATAGTTGCTATGTTCGATATAGCTGTAGGACAATAATTTGGCAGTTTTTGAAGCCAACTGGGGCTATTCGAGCTATTTTTAACTTGTCTGGAAATGTTCGAGGCGTTATTCCTAGATTAAACATTAAGGCAAGTGGTTTTTGGCAGTATTTGTAATTCTTTAAAATATAACGGGGAAAGTAATAGTGACCTCTAGTTTTCTTATTTTTTGAACTTTGATATTGCAGTAATAACATCGTTTTCGAGAACAGGCGAGAGCTGTAGAAGAACTTTCGGAATTTTCCACTTGACTTGATAAATAAGCTGATTTAAAATGATCAGCAAAGGCAGAGCTATGTTTTCCTCACCACAAACAATGCTTTGGAATACTCTTAGGTTTTTGAATGCATTCTTCACAATTCGACAGATATGTTTTATTTGCAAATTTAATATAGATATTTTTTTTTTGGTTTCGAAGCTTAGAATCATTTTGTTTATTGTGTAAACCACCCTGGAAATTTTTGTTTTTCGAGTTTCTTTTTAGAAATCAATATCAATCAATCAATATCAATATAATCCATCTTCCTATCACTAGTGAGTCGGCGTAGGCAAGGGATTGCTTTGATTGTTCTAACAATGAAACGAGTCAAGTTGTCATTTTTATTAAATTTTCTATAAATGTGTTATATTTATTAATAATTAATTAAGAATTAAAGGTAATATTTAAAGACGAATATGTGAAATTCAGTTTACTTACATATAACCTCATTATTTTGAAGCTCGGGTTCCAAATGAAATACATTTCTCTATATTATAACGGAAACCAAACTCAACTCATTTAAAATATACTGTTATCTTTATTTCCAGGTAGTTTAGCTCGCGCCTACATTTCTCTTCAATTTAGTTCTTTTGTTTACAGTTGATTACTTTGCATAATGCATACTATATCGTCTAATGTAATGTTTCTCGATCATTTTTGATAGCATTCGCTTTGAACTTCGTCATATGAGCTTGTTGCGGTATTGGCTATCAATTTATAATGACAAATTTTACTTTGAACATAAGCACCCTCCGTATTTATAACAGCACTTCAGTACAACCAGTTTACACGACCAGCGGCAACATCAAATACGTCCTTACCGAAAACAGAATTCTATTAGATAATGATATTGATTTGCGTCAACCATGTTAATGCGTCCGAGTCAAGCCTTGGGCAAACACTTGCTTGCTATTCCATCAGTGCATAGATGACTATCGCGGAATTGGAGAATTAGTATTGATCCCTAGAAAACAAACATACAGTTTCGCGTTCAATGGTTGATCTGCCATAAACTTATCATTAACAGTGCAAACATGACATGTCAATCGTATTTGGAGGCATGCGAGGGCGAACAAACACAAGTCGATGATTGAATAAAGGCATCAGAGATCAGGGTATGACTGATCGGGCCTGCAATTAAACCGTTTGATATGGGAAACCTCTTTATCGCGCTACTGAAATGTGCCTGTGGTTAATAAGATCGACTTTGAAGCGTCGGTCTTGGTTAGTAGACGGTTTTAAATATGAATTTGCCTAATCACATTTCTTCACTTTTCTTTTCTTAGTCTCCCGTTTCATTTGATGCAATTATTTCTAATAAGCCACTTATTGGAAAGGGTGTACTTTGGAATCGATTCTCTAAGTTTTGTTTATATTAAGGAACAACCCATAAACGCGATGAAACGCGGCATCAAAGTAGAACTCTAGTTCCTGTAAGATAATCGAACATTTTAAATCACATTAGCCCGAAAACTTCCACCATAACTTTTAACGAGAATAAGCCTTTCGGAGACTCACCTTCAGTGGTCCGTAAAATAAAACGGTAGAGGGCGCATTTACGAGAAGGTTTATAGGCACAGCTTAGACTCTTTGGCAGTTTCAACTCCTGCGGAATCTTTTTCACGAGTCGCTGGTTCCCGATACGCTGGCTCAGGCGTAACTTTTAAAAAGTGCGGGTAAGTTTGCGAGGGATGCACCTAGACAACAAACACCATAGTAGCGTTTCCACAGACGAATTCGGAAACCTATAGTAGAATTGTTGGAAGTTTCTTTAAATAAATAAATAAGTATGTCTTTATTCTCCAGCACAATTCAACAAAATACAAAATTTATTTTTCTAACTAAACTAAAAAAGAGAATAGAAAAACGCCGAAGATGAGTTGACCATTTTACGAATGAAACAGGCCCTGTTTCATTCGTAAACTATTTATTAAAATTCTAATATCTTAAATAACGAATAGAATATATAAATAGAAAAATATAATAACTATGAATTAAACAAATAGGTTCGAATTATGGACTTTTATTGTTCTTTTAAGCATAATACTAATAATAATAATAATAATAATAATAATAATAATAATAATAATACGAATAATAATAATAATAATAATAACAATTATAATAATAATTTTGATTAATGATTTCTACACTTCAAATTTGATTTTTATTGCTATGTTTTATTTTTATCTTAGTTTGTTTTTAATACTTATTACTGTTGTGTAGTAGATAAAAACTGTTCTGATAGGGGAGAGTCTTTTCAGGTTCTTTTGAATGGTGACAAAATTTTCTGATTGAGTGAATGACAATAGTTACTGTATACTTTACTGATTTGAAACGAAAATGATGTTTTCAAAAATTCTATTTTTTCTGTTTGGAAATTCTAAATCTTCAAGGTATCTTATTTGGTAGCTATTATGAGTGTTAGACATAAATTTTGCCCTACCTGAATTCACCGTATGTCTGAAGAATATAAGCAGTGTCCATAAATGACATCTCTGCAGTTATATCTTGACAATACTAATTTCTTTAGTAACGCTTGGCTTTTCGACATGTCGAATTAATTTTTTGATCGACCGTTGAAGCTTTAAACCGAAATCCATATCAGATTTACATGTTTCATACGCTTTTTGAACTTAAGAATTATTTATTATTACTTACTCGACATTTTGTATATCAGGTTTAAAAGGTTTGAGAGCGCAACAGTGACGGTAAAATGTAAATAATCTTGATTGAAGCGGATTAAAGCGCAGGCGGCGGGTTTATAGTGAATATTTTTGAAGCAGTACTCATTGTAAATTAAACATTAATAAAAAACCTATTTTAGCAAATGACTACTAAAATTTTCATGCTCAGATATTACGTGGAAACAAAAATTTCATTTTGAACAATATACAGGGTGTCCCATTAAGAATGGCTGTCGCCTGTATCTCGGGAAATATTTGCCGTATTGCTGGAAATTATTTTTAAGTTCCTAGAATGGCCACTAGAGGGAACTTCTATAGCGAATAAGAAAATATAATTTTAACAAAATTTTACCTAGGTAAGAGGAATTATGAATAATGGTTTTATAATCTTTAATAAACCGTTTTGTCCTATCTGCTAAAATAAAGTGATGGGAGAAAGTTTTATCTGTTTTTATTTAAATGCCTTTAATTCCGGATTGGGCAATCGGAATCGAATGAGCTAGGTCTCGTTAAAAAGAGCGTTTCTAGCCCTATGTTCTACCGGAATAATAATAATAATAATAATATGCATTTGACAGTAGACGCTAGGGGTCGCCGTCTAACAACTTAACAAAGGCGCGTATGTTTCAAAGATATAAAATATATATAAAAAATGTTGTAAAATGTTAATAATTATGGCCCTACCTACTTTATTTTTAAATGGTTATAATCATTCTAATAAAATATAAAAATGAAACTATTAAATTACTTTAATAAAGATAAACTTTTAAACATTCATGTAATGTGTATTAATAGCTACTAGTTAAGCTGCCAAGACATTTGGGGTTTAAGAAAAAATAATTGCTATTGATTGCTGAATATGATCTCGGAAGATAGGAATCTGTTTTCAAGAATCCTATGGATTGATGAAGCAACTTTCGATAGTAACGGTGGAGTGTAAAAAATACATATTCCGGCATTGTCCATGGAATAATAATTGGTCCTTATATATTGAGTGATCCATTTACTGGTCAAAATTATTTAAATTTTTTGAATAACGAACTACCATTCGTTTTTCTAAGATGTGCCCCTGGATATACGTAGAAGTATATTATTCCAATTCGACGGATTTCCTCCATATTTCGCGGACCTTCTGCAAGATGGATAGGAAAGGGCAGTATATTTCCATGATCTTACAGGTTACAAACAGTTTATATATCATTTTTATATTCTAGGCCATCTGACCTAACTTGCCTAGATTTGGACTATCAGGAAAGGTAAAAGACCCCGTTTTTTTGCCCCCAAGCCTACATCTAGGCAATGATGACATGACATGACATGATGGACAGCAGCAATTTATTTTTTTTAAAGGTCGCATAACGTCTTATAAAACGAACCTTTTAAAAACACTATTTTGTGTTTGGTAATTTAAAAAAACCCCATCAATAATTTCAACAGATCATTTTTAATATTAATATTAGGAGAATCATAATCAAGGGCGTCACTACAACACACGTTTTAAAAAGCTAAGCTAAGGCCTCAAATTTTCTCAATTAGTAATATTTTTGCCAGTATCTTCAGTTTGGAAAAAGATATCATGATGCGGGTTTCCCTGACTTTTTAAGCTTATATTCTTCTTTACTATAATGCTAAAATTACACATACCCTTGTATTTATTTTAAGACACCCCCTAACAGCTCCTGTCAATACTCTTTTAAGTCCGGAAAAAAAAACATTTAAATAAAAGCATTTTATTTTAGCACATAAGACAAAATGGATGAAAAACAAAAACCTCAATTTTATTGATGATTGGGCAATATTTAGTAAAAAGAACATTTTCTTATTCGCCATTGATGTTCCGCGCTCTGGCGCTCATTCTACGATTTGGAAAATAATTTCCAGCATTTTCTCACTTACTCTTTGGTAATTTTTTTTCCGCTAATACTTTCAGAGTGCGAGATCCAACAGAGAGAGCCATTCAGTGGGCCACTCGGTAAAAAAAAGATATTAAGGAAGTTTACTGTGTGATGTCAATTGATGACGTCAATGCAAAATTTTCTAGTTTTAACAGAGTCAATCACTTCTGCAAGACACTATTGGCTTGTTTTATTTCAAATTTTACCTTGCAGATATTTATGCAAGCAATATACATGAACATGACCTTACTATATCGTTGGTGAACTTCTTTGATTCAGAGATTTTGAAAAACGTCGGTTTTTCTAAAAATACTTTTCAACTTTTGGTACGTATTGCCAAAATCAACAAAAACACATTCGATGGATTTTTCATCATCAAATGCGTTTTATATTTTCTATGCTCACATTTTTGCGATACCTCAGCATACTAAAGAACTGCATGGCATTTCTTTTAAACTACGATATATAATACAACATTGCAGAAAGCTACTCCCATCTTTATAACAGCCTCCATCTAGTCTTTCGTAGACCTAAAATATAACGCTATTATTTGATAAAAATCTTTACAGTATCATCTCGTTTCTATACAAATGTCCCTTTTGGAGCTTAATTTCGTCGTCTTGCCTTGTAGTGAATGTATTTTATGGACTACGAACTATTCAAAGCACCGAGCGAGATGACTATAGGCGAGAGGATTTGTATGTAAATTTCACGCTTGATTTGAAAACAAAATTCATTGGCATTGTCTACTTCCTTCTTATTTATTTCAAATTAACTGTAGCTTATCTTGATGATCCTGATTAGGGAATCGATAGATATGAGATGCACGGAATTTTTAACGACTTGTAGATGTTTACCGATAGTAAGATGCTTTATCGGGTCCTTATCGTAAGTGATTCTCTTTGAATGAAACAGCCGCTTTTTCAAAACATTACGGTTGCTACTAATTAGTTTTTGGTGTAAAATATGTAACCATATTTATGGTTAAAATTGTATATAAAAAAAATATATGTATTACAAAAATTATAAAAAATTAAAAAATCAATATAACTAAGTTAAAATTAATTTATAGTAAATAATTAGAAGCAATTAGAATTTAAAAATGTTATATAGAAATTAATAGAGAAAGCGAAGATGCAAATTTTGGTCTACTTATATACAGGTTCGACATTTCCATTTGTGGAAGGTTTTGGACCCCACCTTCTCACGCTGGTCCAGTGCGGGTTGAGAAGGGTCTATTAAGAGGACTGCATTTTCTCAGCCTCGAGAGAACGGTTATACCGCCGTGACTCGGTCATCAGAGCCTCGTCTGTAATAGCAGGGCGCACCACGTGGAGGTGAGGTTGACTTTTGAGAAGGAGAGGCTATATCTAGGACACAACATCCAGCTTGGGAAAGAAAATCAGACAGCAGAGATCACCCGAAGAATCAATCTCACCTGGATAGCATTCGGGAAACTTAGCTATATCTTCCGCAACCCGACTATACCAGTGAATTTGAAAAGGAAGTCTACAATATGTGTATCATCCCGGTAACAACATACGGACTCGTGACTGTGACACTTACAGTGGGCAGTGCAAATCGACTCCGAATCTGTCAAAGAGCAATAGAGAGAGCAATGCTGGGTGTAAGCCTAAGAGAGAGGATCAGAAACGAAGAGATAAGGAGAATAACAAGGGTCTGTGACGTTGTAGAGCGGATAGTGAGTCTCAGGTGGCGTTGGGCAGGACACGTTGCTAGAAACAATTTGAAATGGACCAAAACACTAATGCAGTGGCGTCCAAGGAGAACGAAAAGAAGTGTGGGGCGTCCTCAAGCGAGATGGATAAATGATATTCAACCACATGCTGGGTAAAACTGGATGCAAACCGCACAGCAAAAGTTGGCATGGAAATCACTGGAAGAGACCTATGTCGAGGAGTGGATGTCTAGAGGCTGAAGAAGAAGAAGAAGAAGATATACAGGTTATGTACAGTGCTCCGCATATTTTGAAAAAACATCGAAAATTATTTTTAATCCAGGGACATGAATTTCTATCCAAAGATAATTATTATTTTCAACATTTTAATTGTGCTTACAAAGTGTATTTGTTTACTTCACGCCTTCTTGTATAATTGAAATTATGTGATTTCGTCTCGCTCAATGTGATGCCATATTTGAGTTAGGTTCAATGAGAGTTCATTTAAATCTTCAGGGGCTCATAAGGGGTCAATGGGGTTCATATTGGGACTTCACGATGACCATGCTATTGTCTTGGTTGTCTATTTTTAGTAAGGGACCAGTTTCGGCCCTATAAAAAGTAATATTGCTTTCTGCTAACCTTCTCCGCACTGTAGTTAATACGATAGTTGTGTCGAAGAAAAAATGTCTGCTGGAGTACAATGCATTCGCAAACATCGGTCTTGATTATATGTTGTCAACCTGCTCGTCCTTATCCTTTGGTTTTTGACAGTTTCTCGCAATCGTAGGACTATTCTGGATACCGCAGTTCATGTCAGATATGTTTAAATAAGTGCTATCACATTGGTTGAATTTTGCTTTCAAAAAATGACGGTACACTTTTGTTGAAAAGGTTCAAACTCAACAATGCAAGCATACGGTATGAACTGATGTTGATAATAAAGGATTCAACTTTATAAGAAATGCATCCGAATTTGTTTCCAGAGATTTCGGCTATTCCATGAAAAATTACGTGGATAGAATACGGCAATTAGATTTTTTGGCATAAAAAACCAAACTGATAAATTCAAGAAAGGCTTATTTATTTATTGAGACAAGGTGTATAACGCAAGTTTAGGCACTAGCGAGTGACTGAAGAAGTTCATGAATATGTTACATACTTTTACTTTTTGCTTTTACTACTTTTTCTACTAGCACGGATAAATTCTCCGAATGAGGAGTGACTTAAGCATGAGAACTGACAGACGTCAAAATACAATCCGTTGCTAAAATATACTCAAACAACAGACACGTAAATAAGGTATCGAAAATTTGATAGTCACTTCATTTAAAATAATTTGACATTACTAAACACTGGTATTTCATTTGACATATACACGGTACTCCTGTGCTTTTTACCAAGACTCTAGTCATCCGAGAGAGACAATGAATAATGTAAAAACTGGGCTGTTTATGTTTCGCGACTGGAGATCCCTTCAACTTATAATGACATTTAATAATGTCCCGAGGTTTTATACACGAAGCTTTAGGAGCTATAGAGTTGCATAGGTTTGTATTTTTTCTGCTGAATTTTTTTAACTAATAAATAGAAATTTAGTACTCCCATTGAACAGAAAACTATGGACAATTCAGTGCTAGTCAATAACTACGCTGCATTCTTTGAATTTGCTTCTTTCTAGAAACGATTTCCTACATTAATAAAAATAATTTAAATTATGGAAAAATAAATTATTCCCGCCATTAAGTTTTGAAGATATTTCAACAATAGATAGCCATTCTTATATTTAATAAATGCTTCACTTAAGACAGGAAAAATTCCTGAAGAGATCAAGACAACCGTTATTGTATCTGTCGTATACCCAAGTAAATTACCAGTTCCGAGCAAACCTGGAGAATACCGGCCAATTAATTTATTATCGGTTATAGACAAAGTTTTAGAAACAATTGTGTGTAAGCAGGTGCGTAGCTCGAAATGGAGGTCTAACATTTATGACGGTAATATAATTTTAACTCTGTTCATTGATCTTCAAAGAGCCTTTGCGACCATTGATAGGGGACGTCTGGTGGATAAACTGTTTCCATATGGCATGAGGGGGAACGTGCTTGTGTGGATAGTTGATTATCTATGATAACATGGTGTCTGATAAGTTAGAAAACAATATAGGTGTGCCCCAGCTCAGTGTATTAAGACCTTTGCTTTTTATTATATTGAATTGAATTTTGAAAAATTGTTTTGTCAACCTTGATGACACTTTGTGTGGTAGAGAGTGGTAGAAAATATGAAATCGGAATTAAGGTTACTTAGTGACTGGTTGTACGTAAATAAACTCAAATTATAATTTTAAGTATAATAATATAAGTAAGTAACAGAATAATGTATATAGTAGGTTAATAGGAAATGTTTCACAAACGAAGTATATGGGAGTAGTTCTAGATTCTCAATTAAATTTCTTACCCCATGTAGATTATATTTGTAAAAAAGTTGGAAAAAAAGATAGGTTTCTTGCGTAGACTTTCGCCTGAGCTTAGCCACTGGAGCAGACGTCTTGTTTTTATTGCGATTATCAGCCCTCATTTTTGGTACTTTAAGTCGCTTTTGATATCATGTACAAAACAGTGATGTTCATAGAATACAAGTGCTGCAAAATAACGCCATGTAGGCTATTCTGGGCTGTATACGTTATATTCCCATTCGTGTAATGCTTGGGTCTTTAGGGTGATTTACTGATGATCTTCGATTGTTTAATGCTCTGCCGACAGAAACCAAAATATTCTTATACTAATATTAATATTAGTGTGAACTAGCTTTTGCTTTTCTATAAATGTAATTTACATATATAATATATAATATATAATTATGCATTGCTTATGTCAATTACAAGCGTATTTTTATTGTTGGTAATAGCATGTATGCTAATGGTAATAAACTATTTCATTTCATTCCAGAGGTTATACCAAATTTCAATTTATCATTGAAGAAAACTGAAAAAAAAAACAGAAAAACACAAAACTACAAGAATGTGACAATATATTTGTCATGGTCATTGTCATTACCCTTGCCTGTAAGGTACTTAGAAAATATGAAACACCCTGTATGTGGAAATTGTCAACTGAAACCACGCAAAACGTGAGATAAATGATTGTCATCATAATAAGAATTAATGTGCAACTTCAGCTAATGGAAAAAATTATAGTTTTAATTAATAAGATCAATTGGCAGAGGTTATATGAAAATTTTGTCGTAGCCCATAACCTTATATTTGATCGAGCACTGAACAATCGGCCGAGTTCCAAACATTATTTACCCACGGACGGCGCTGGCACTGCCAGAGTTTGCACAAGCAAAATTGCCGTTAGACCGTTGAATTTCAATTTGGCCCCAAAATTTTTAATGAAATGTTTGATAAATTCGCGTAGCTTTTAGGGTGGGCTCACTGGATATACGAAATAACGGTTTTAATGTTATTTTCGCTGAAATCCCCTTGATAAATTTAATGAATATTTGAATTAATAGAAATCATTTTCCAATTCCAAACAGGTCAACCTATTAATAAAAAACCAAATTGAAATGGCCGAGTGTTCCAATATTTATCTACTAAACAAAACTGTTCCATCTCCCATTTATCAGGATTTAAACGGGCTACATAAAAGCCTGAAACATTACACTTGCGGATTAATTTTTTTTACGGTCACTGGACCGCAAGGGCGCGTTTTCCAATACCATTTAATTTGAAAATTTGCGAATGCACAGGGCGTCCAATTTTCATGTGTTTTCTGGGGGATGTTTTTCTTATTTGAGGGTATCGAAATATACCTCATTTGTCGAATGATCAATTATATAACACATAAGAATATATGTTTGGTTAGTGCAAGCCGTCTCTAAAATTGATGAAGTTTATTTTTTTATTTATTTATCAACTGTCCAACCGCCCAATATAAAATAAGATTGACATAAACAAAATATTAACAAACAAATTAAAATAATATAAAATAAAACAATAATAAAACAGAATGAAATAGATAGATAAAGACCCAACCCTAATGTTGTTAGTCGACACGACACTTATAACTATAATAAGACACCAACACAATGTTATACAGTACTATTCAGAAGTCAGACAACGGAACAGATTTACTGACAGTGTTTAAGTTGTTTCTTAAATATTCTTCCACTATGGAAGCAGTCAAGTTGGTCCGAAAAGCGATTCACCAGTGCGGCTGACCTAGTAAGAAAAGAACTCTGCCCATAGTTAGTACGATGGAACTCTAACTAGGAGTAGTGGTTTATTCTGGTCTGGCGAGGGGAACACGAACCCCAATCTTACATAACAGCTGAGGCCCATGAGAATTTGAGTGCAGCAGATTGTAAACAATGGTGAGACCACTAGGCATGCTACGAATCTGGAGAGTTGTAAGTTGGAGAGAGATTTCCAATTCCGAGTAATCGACGTCCTCAAGTCCTTGGTGCTACTTAAATGCTATATTCCACAGGAACCTCTGCTGCACTCTTTCTATGGCCTGTATGTGGACGTTATACGAAGGTGGCCATACACAGAAACAATAATCCAGGTGTGGACGCACGAGGGAGCAGAACAGTAATCTGAGAGGCGGAATATTCTGGAAGTCCACTGTACAACGCTTAACAAAGCCCAAAATCTGAAGTGATTTAGACACAATAAATGAAACATGGTGTGTGTAAGTCAATTTAACACTCCAAGATCCCTTATTACGGAGGCCTGCAATAACAGTGACCTTTTTATGTTGTACGTATAATGTCTGGGGTTTCTGCTCCGGTTGAAGTTCATTAGTTGGCATTTCTTAATATTTAGTTTCATTCTATTCAAATCGCACCATAGCGATAGGTGATCTAAATCTTATTGGTGATTTATACAGTAATCAGCATTTTGGACTCTCATATAGAATTTTAGGTCGTCAGCAAGTAATAGGAAAAATGCATGATGAAAACATGAGGCAATATCATTCACATAGACATTGAAGACTATAATTAATATAGTATTGTTAATATAAATTTCAAAAAAAAAACCAATTCATCCGAAAAATGAAATTTGATTTATTAAAAAAACAATCAACTTTAAGTTATATAAGACTCGGATTACAATCGAGCTCATCCATTCTGAGATGTACCGTGGTATAAAAAAAGTAAGTTGACTTTTGTAATTTGGAGGGCTACATATTTTCGATCTTCGATATTTTTTTTGTCAGGTTAGCACCTATGTCCCCAACATATGTGCACAGTTTCAGCATTAGACGTGTTTTGTGTACCCGACGATTTTCTGCTGTCAAAAAAAAATGGAATAAAAAATTTGCATCTACTTTGAGCAAAAAAAATGTTTATAAGTGGTAGAAACTGTTACAAGATGGCCGAGAAAACGCCGATTAAGAACCTCGCTCTGGACGCCCCGCCACGTCATTAACTGATGAAAGCGTTGAAGAAGTGCTACAAATGGTATCGGAAAATCGTCGAATCACTGTTAAAGAAGTCGCTGAAGACGTCGGCAGCTCTATTGGCTCGTGCCATGAAAATTTGCTTAATTTTGAACAAAAGGACAGTCGAAAATTCATCTTAATTTTTGAACGCATCTCGTATGTCCTATATGCGTTGTTGTTTTCAATTGTTTGTAATAGATTGCGGCACAAGCTAGCAAATTCAAATTCGACAAATTTGTGAAATGCTGTTCTTTTAGATCGAGTTCTAGTTTGAGTCATTTCAATGAATCCCAAATACTTCTGGAGTAGAAAGGATGGGCGAAATCTTATCCCAACATTTGCAAATTAGCAACAAATTAGCAACTCCTTTTAGGTTTGTGAAGCGACTATCGACCTAAATTATTGTGTGAATTGATACTAGAATCAAAAGTACAAAAACCCAAAATTACTTCCAAAATGAAGAATTTCGATTACTATAGCCCGGCACTGGTCGTTACTTTACACCTTAACTTCTCTTTGCCTGAAGACGTCATCATTTTTTTTCATAGTTGCTTCTTAAATTCCTGTATTATAAGAATAGGTAGTGCCTTTATATCTCCAGTAGCTATTTGGTGCTATAATTGAAAAATAAAGTAAACCCTGAAAATGTTATTTGCGATTTGTTCCATATTTCGTGATTGAATAAACTATTATAGCGAAAACCCATCCTGCAAATAAGAGATGCTCTTACTTCCAGACAGGGTGTGCAACTTTTATCATTAATATACTTTTGTTTTGATACTTTGATAAGTAACTCGCTGGCCTGTCTGCGTTCAAAGAAACTCAATGACGCAGTAACACTTGTCTGTTTATAGTACTTACCATTCGAGACAACGACTCGAAGGTTCGACACCAATCCCGAAAAGACGTTATAAAAGTAATATAGAGGCAGTCAGTAAAGTCAGACATAGAGTGTGGAAAAAAATAAATCGGCTGATATGCATAAGCATTATACAGTGTGATTCATTAACACATATATGAACGAGGGTTGGAAAATGTTTTGTTTCCTACATGATGTCAAAGATTTATTTTGTGTTTTTTTTCAAATTTATCCCTCTTACGTCCTTTAGGTGTCATAAATGAGTATCAAAATACTGCCATCAGAAGAATAATACACTAATTTTTCTTAGGAAAAAATAAATACCCACCTCGGACAAAATAATTCCTGAAATTAAAAATTACCCATGGGTAAGAAGAATTTATGATAAACTCTGAAGGAAATGAAGTTTCGTTAAAAAAAACACTTTATCCAAGACTTCGTTAAGAATTGTCGCGATAAACCCACTTTTAGTTGTCCGTGACTATCCGATGCAAAAATCCTTTTCTTTTCACCCGCTGAAGCAGTAAATCACAAATCGAAAATTGCTTTTCAATTACGCTTGACTTTAATTCCTATCCCCAATTTTTTTTTAAACCTTTTTCGACGGTCTTTCATAAACATCTACCAAAATATGAGGGCTTTCGGCAGCACTACTAGATCTTAAAATAATTAATATCGCAATTATCTGCTCATCTCTGAGATTATAATCATGTATAATTATTATAATAATTATTATTTCAATAATATGCCTATAGTAATATAGTAATACCAAAATCATCTTTCTATTGTATGCAAACTAGTGTGCCCTAATTTAGAAAAGATTCGGGCGCAGAAAGAGCCCTATTGAGTGGTATAGAAACAGACCTTTAACGGATGATGAACTGCTGACACTGGCTAACGCTTCAGAAAGTGATGATGAACCGTTTATAGATAGTGAAAGTGAGTATGAGCATTCCTCAAGTAACGAAAGTGCAGAGTCGGACCAGGAAATTCATCAACAGCCGCCTTCTCCTGGTCCTTGGCAAATAGTAATAACTTGTCGAATATTGGATGGACTGACGGAGGATAAACTTGAAACAAATTCCACTCTCAGACCACTCACCTCATGGATTTTTTAAATTATTAATCGCAGATGATACATATTGTTGACGAGACGAATCGATATGCAGAAGAAGTTTTTCTCAGCGAGAAAACCACCGAGTAATCTCTAATTACGACTTGGAAACCACTTATACTGTCTGAAATCAAAGTGTTTTTGACTTTCGGGCTTCATATGGCTCGCATTCAAATAAAGAGAACCCAGGATTATTTTAAGACAGACGAACTTTCAACTTGGGTTATTTTCCGCAACATATGAGTGGAAACCGATTTCTACTTATAATTCGTTGCTTGCATTTTTCAAAAAACGCAATGAGAGGAGAACGTGGGTTCTTAGATCGATTGCCTAAGATTCATTCAATCGGAAAAAATCTGTCCCTTGATGAGTTTTTTGGAGCGGACGATTACTTTTTCGTATATACATTAAAAATAAGAAACATAAGTTTGGTGTAAAATTGCGAACACTTCGGTTTAGTTTTAAAAGTAAGAATTTACACTGATGCAGAAGATGATAGGTCCGACAAAGGTCATGCTACTAATGTTGCATTGATGCAAAAGTATTTAGGCATGGGACATAGTGTGTTCATGGATAATTTCTAAATAGTTTTTCCCTTGACAAAGAGCTTCTCTTAAGAAATACATTTGTAACTGATACCCTAAGAAAGTTGTAAGGGAAAAGCTCAAGAGGGGGGAAGTGCTTACAAAATGCTCAAAAAACATAATGATTGGAAAGTGTAAAGAAAAGAGAGAAGTTTTGTTTATTTCTACTGAGTTTGACGGTAAATTGGAACAACAAAAGAATCGAAGAAGCGACAGAAAAGACAGGCCAAATATGTCAGAAATAGATGGTAAAGACCAAATACTTTGTTATTATTCCTCTAAAAAAAGCTCTAAGATGGTACAAGAAGCTGTTTGTGCATTTTTGGCCATTGCAGCATTAAATAATTTACTATTATTAAATAAATATTTTTCCAAGGAAAAACTCGATTACTACAGTTTTCGGCATACTCTTATAAAAAAACTGCTTTCTGAAGCAAACAAACAAGCCCAGCTACATCAAATATAAGCACTGAACATCTATCTTTGAAGTTCGATAAAAATGATAAAGGAAAGCAAATAATAAAAAGATGCCGAGTGTGCTACAGCTAGAAACCGTGGTAGGACACCGTGTATTTCTGTCACTCCTATCCAGAAAAACCGGGACTTTGCCTAGGAGAGCGCTTCAAAAAATTTCACTGACACAAATAATCTTAGGAAACTTTTAACTTTCAAAATTTTGACGTTCTTTTGTATTAGTTTTTTAGCCAGGTTTTCTTTAATTCTACCACTTTTTACCTTTTAATTTATATCAATGTACATGTATGTATCTATCAGATTAAAAATAAATAGTAAAAAGTTATCACAGAAGTTTGGAAAAAAAAATTCTTAAACTTTTGCGCCCTGCCGATGACGCAACCCTAGTGTCAGGTCAAAATGTCATTGAAATCGGTTAAGGTGACATTTGAAAATATAAAGAAATATTTTTTAAGAGTCTTTCTGAATCTTTTATCACATAAAAACTTTTCGGTTTTTAGGGGGCGTTCATCAAATTTTTACCAGCAGCGAACGTGTTAATTTCCCAAATTTATTCTTATGGAATATAATCAAAACGGAGTTATACGCGAATTGTATACGCGGTAGCTTCTGAGAGTTCTGATGATAACTCGCAAACATAATATGATTTAGTAGTTTACAGTGTAACGGGAAACGACTGGCGAAAAACACTTATTTCGTGCATTCATCGTCGCCCCAGCACATTTACTGGGTTTTGTTATTTACGAGAAATTATAAAATGCGCAAACTGTCCGTAAATCTTCCCAAAAGTATTCGCTATTAAATTTCTGCATGTTTGCGATGAAAAGCGCTTTTCCAACGGCCCGTAGTCCAATGATAGACGGTCATTTTACAAAGTTATACCGTCTCGCTGAGGACATTATTACGGTGTTATACGATCTTGCTAACGGTCTTCTCGAATGGTTTTTACTACGTCTAGTCGGATCCCCAAGGGGGGCTTGAAGCTCCGGATTTAAAGCGATCCCAAGACACCTAGCCAATTAGACCTTCCGAATGAATTGTACTTTCTGACAGAAAATAACCATAATTTCCTATCAAAACATATATTTTCGAAAAACGACTTACAACAAAATCCAAAATTTTTAATAAAAATAGGTTACCAGGTAAACATAAATACCTAAATCTCGATTTACTAGAGGAAAGGTTTTATGAAGGTAGAAACCCCTATTTATGTTTGATACACGGCATTTTAGCCACAAGTTTTGATTTGGTAAGAGTCCGAAAATGTTGAGTACAATTTTTGCAAAACGGCAGGAGTATATTCGCCGAGCGATATATAACCCGACCTTCAGGCAGGTCTAAAAGTCAGAATACTATGATTTTAATGTATAAAAAACATCAGATCGCTCCCAAATTCGTGCCTAAAATACCGGAAATGCCCTAAGAAGCTGGCGACCCTAAGTAACGAACCTTACGTCTTAAAGTAACGCTTTCCCCAGGTTTGATCGAACCTTAACTGGATATTTTAGATTAGGAAGTGGGAAAACAATTAATTCATTTCTCTCCTAAGTAGACTATTTTTAGAGGTCTGTCACTGCAAAACTAAAAAAAAATGCGGACAAGGGTAAATTGTACATCTATGATTGAATTCAATTGCACAATTATAAGTAAGTTTCTTTTCTTTATAGGGGATTTGAACCATTTTTTAACGATATAAGTAACTACCTCCAAGTTGTTTTATAAAGCAGTACAAATAATTTTTTTTGTTTTGACTTGACTTCGTGTATTGCACTTTATGTTCGTTTAAAAAAAATCACTACATTATTCGACCGTAATTAAAGTTTAAAAACAATTAACTTGGTTTGAAGGTGCAATTTTTTATGGTGGTATGGTGGTGATAATACGATTTTGTTTTTGTTTTTACTTTAATATATACGGACAGCAATCCAGTTAAAATACAATTCTTGTTTATTAAGATTGGGCTTCGGTGTCAGTTGATTGAAATTTACACTCATGTAATAATTTTTGTCAAAGTATGTATCGATGATAATAATTTTTGCTGCCTCTGACAACTGTCCACTATTTTTGTTTATCAGTTTCGAATATCTAGAAAATTTAGTTAGGTATTTTCTTCTTTAAATTAATCTTAGAAAATTCTGTAAGGTGATATAAGGCAATCAAAGCAAAAAAAAATTAATTGTCTCCACCAATTATTTGGTAGCAATTCTGAAACAGCGCTAATTTTCGATTCGACTTATTTAAATCTACCTTTATAATTTATTAATTTTTAATAGTAGTTTAATTATAACTCGAATTTTAACTTAAAAAGAACAAGAAATGAAAACAAACAATAGAGGCGATTTCCAATGGACGATTCGGAAATAAAGACGATGCCTTGGCTACGTTTCGTTTAGCTGCTGATAATCTTTACTTTATCATGAAGCTCAATGGGAAAAGTTTTGTACACAAAAAGCCGAAAAAGATTCCCCATAAAAACAAAAAGGGCGACGAACAAAGGAATCTTAAGGTTTCTTGTTAAGGGTGCTTTATAAAAAAGACTGTTCATTTGTGCTGCTTTGCGAATTAAAATCGTTCCTTTTTAAATGTATAGGTAACGAAATTAGTCAGGGTTTAAATTGCCGTTGCAGATTATTTGGCCTTCCAACCGTCATCGATATCTTTCATGTTTCATAGTCGATTGATTAACATAGTAATATTCAGTTCATTTACCCTTAAAATGGCTGCGATATAAATTTCAGAAACGAAATCAACTCAACGGTAATGTGAATAACCTTCTTCAGTGAGCAAACAAGCATTTTTCCCCTTTTTATCAAATGCTGAAAACTAAAAACTAGCGAGTAAAAAAAACCTCTGCGTAATTGTAATATAATTTTTGGTTCACAACAAATAACCAGTGAAAGTCAAGTACATGGGGCGGGGTTGCTTATTCTATACCAAAGCTAATTTTCTTTGATTCTAGAAATTTGTAGACTGACAAAGGTACCATCGAAAAGCTAATGCACAAATATAAAAAATAAAAATGCTAAATATTATGTCCGTAAGAAAAAAATGAAGTAATAATGGTGTATGAAAAAAGGTGCGTTTTACCTTATAGTTAGGCGCTCAAATGCAAACTTCAAATTAGGCATTTTACAATTACACACCGGTCTAGCACGCGGGAATCGTCACTTTACCACGTCAGTTTCATTTTTCACGGATCCGAGCCACTTCGATAAATTCCGGGATTTTAACGCACGGATTTGGGAGCAATCGGATATTTTCGGAGATTTTACCGCAGGGTTTGAAATTTGACGTTTGTGTTGTTCTGTAAAAATGTACCCAAAAATTAATACACAGAAAAATATCTAATATAAATTTAAATACTACGTGCTATAGGCTACAATTGAAATCTGGTGAACTATTCGGTAAGGAAAGCGACATTTATAATTTAAGTTTTCCACAGAAATTTTACATACCGTTTGCATAAACTTTGGTGGTTTTTACAGTTTTCGTATTAATATCTTGCCAGGACCAGTTGTACCATTTTCAAATATCCATGTCTTCTCAGTACAAACAAAACAAAATTGAAGGTTAAGATCTGCTTTTGTAGCTTATACGATATTAGAAATGTAATCCTCTCTTTGGATGATTTTTCTTCCAATTACAGTCTATTTGTTTAAATAAACTACTTAGTGATCAATTGTAAAAGTTCAATAAACAACATAGCTGTTTCAAATTATGTTTATTCCGTTGTTTATATAATATCAACAATATTACATCTCTCTCTGTTTAGCGTATACAGTTAAAAAGAGGCAACAATAACAGAACCCATCGCAACGATAAACGAATAGGTTTGATGGCAACTAGTAAATATTTTGTTTGAATGGTACGAAATTTAGTATGCTGATAAACTGTTATTATTTTTAATTTGTTAGATTGTACTTTTTTCGTGACGGTCGTAGAAAAATTATAGTATGCAACACGTTTAGCAAAATCTTTAACTCACTCGTTTATTAAGCACTCAATCCGCTTGTGCCAAATAAACTCGTGAGTCAAATACCGTTTATCGCACTTGTTGCATAATATACTATTATCTTGTGGTTGATTAAACAACTTACTCATATCGGAGATATATTGCAAACGCATTGATTGGAGTGTAAGGGGAAGTCGATTAATCCAATGATTATGGTAGATCCTATTTAATTGCCAAACATATGAAAAAAAAAACAATTTAAGTGTAACCAGAATTGTTCAAGAAACATTAATCAACTTTTTTCTTCAAAGAGTGTTCCGACAGAAAAATCCATAGATCCGATATAGGGTGACAGAATATATAAGGGTAAACGATTTAATTAATAAAATAAAAAGGTATTTCTAAAAGTACCTTCACGTGTTCAATGTTATGAGGAAAATTGTCGAAATACTCAATTACCAACAAAACCAGCAATAACTCACTGGGGAAAATGGTTAGCTTCTGCTATACTGTATGCCGAGAACTTTGAATTAGTTAAAAAATTATCGAATATCTCAACGACTCATCTTCTGCTGCTCCAACAAATGCAAAACCCTTTTTTCTAGCTCAACAGTGAAAGACAATTTGATATTTATAAAACCAAATTATTCATTTTTAACTATAGTTTTCACGAAATTAGAGCCTATCTCTGACATATTCAGTGGCTTTAATAAATCAATTTGAGATAGATTGCAAAAAAGGTTCAGGTACTGTTGGGGCTGCGATTAGAAAAAAAAATGTCAGTAATTGAAAATGACACAGCCTTCAAAATCAAAGGCAATATTAAAGAAGTTGTTATTTCAAAGTCACTAATTTCAAAGGATTTGTATAAATTAGAACCACACAATTCCAAAACCAAAAATACCGTCCGATAACTTCTATATATGTTTACAGATAAAAGACACAATTTTCTTTTGGGAAATTAACAAAAAAATTTAGTTGTCAATTGTTTTCATAACTGCAAAGTATAGATTGTTAAACTGTTAAGAAAATGGTACAAAATGGGTATTAAGGGAACAGCATATAAATGGCTTTGTTCGTGTTTAACAGATAAGGTACAAAAACGAAATATAAAAATTGCATATGTGAACTTTAGAACATGGTGTTCCTCAGGGGTCGATATTGCAAATATTTTAGATGATACTAAAGCGGTATTATTCGCGGATGACACTATGAGTTTTATTATGGATGAAAATGTGGATGAAATGCAAAGAAAAATGAATGCTGATTTGAAGAAGGCTTCTGAATGGCTTTGCAATAATAATCTTTGTATAAACACGGGCAAGTCAAAATTTTGTATTTTTGGTAAACGACATAAACTAAGTAAATTAAATTTCGATGTAAACATTTATAAAAAAGTAATTCATGAAAACGAAATTAAATATCTAGGTGTTATATTTGACTCAAATTTGACGTTTCATACGCATGCCGATTACATAATGAATACATTTTCTAAAAAGATTAATTTTATATCTAGAATAGGGAAAAATTTGTCAATTGATACCAAAATCTTATTGTATGACAGCCTAGCTGCTCCCCATTTAGAATTTTGTTCCACATTTTTGTTCAATTTGCCTAATTATAAATTAGAGCAATTGCAGATTGTTCAAAATAGGCTCACGAGAAATATACTAAATTGTAACAGATATACGCCAATTCAAAGCATGTTGAGTGTTCTTAATTTCTTGTCTGTAAAACAAAAAGTAATGTTTAATGTCTATGTATTTATTTTTAAAATTGAATAGCAGTGTGTTCCCAATTATGTTTGGGAAAAGGTTAGCTATTTCAGAGATATAGTCATATACAAAGCTCTATAATACATAAAGGCCTAAACCTACCGCACACTTTACCGCATAATATTAAAAACTGTGATATTCTTAAGACTTTTAAGATGCCATGTATTGTACAAATTCTGATTTTTGTGTGCTTAGCTTTTGGTTTTGGTTTTATATTTAGAATTTATATTTTGTATTTTTTATGTAGCATAATGCTAAATAACGATTATATTACTTAATTTGCGAATTGCATATTTGCGATTATCTGAATGTATCATGGTTGATGTTGATGACAACATTTTAGTTATTTATTTAGTTAAGCGTATTATAATTTTTTTTTATAATAGCAAATAATATTTGGCACTTAGATTTTTTTTTTATTATAAATAAAAAAAATATTATGATTGTAATTGAAATAGGTCTGTGGTATAGGTATTATAATAAATAAATAATGAAACAATAATAATAATTATAAATTAAAAAAGTAAGTATTTAATTGTAAAGAAATAGTTCTGGCTTTATTTAAGTTAACATTAATGTTCATAATTTTTCAAATAACAAAAATGATTGTTGGCATTTTTTGTTCATCTTTTATGCATTTAAATACACAAATATATTTCGCTTTCAATATTTCTTCTCCTTAGTTATCATTTAGTTATATCGCCAGCTATGCCAAACGTTTCAAATTAGCTCGTAAAAGAACCAAATTAGACTCGGAATTTTCGCAGTTTTTGGTTTTATTTACTGAGTACCAGATGTACAATTTCAACCACCTTACCGTTTCCAAAAATCCCAACGGTGAAATTTGAATTGGAAAAGCTCGCTTTAAGGCAGCACCTGATGAAGTACGACTAGTAAGTATTACGTCCGTTAAGGCAGAGCCACGGCAGCTGAAGATTAAAGAATTAAAATTGGAAAGTAATAAACCAGTAAGGAAATTGTATAAAATAGGTTTTAATCCATTTAAAATTCATTTGGATTAAAATTATTCCCGGGAACTTTGAGTTATAATCTAAATGAGTTGTACTTAACAGTTTGAAAGATTTTCGGAGTTTAAGAAGGTGGAAAATGGATCGTAATTGGTGATTAAATTTTCAAAAGGGAATTTCGAAGAAATTAAAAATTTTATGCGAAAATCGCGTTGTTTTTAATAAAAAGTTTTAATGGTTTCTCAAGCCGCAGCAATACAAAATGTATATATATAGCTGTCGGTTTCAATCGCTTGAGATAGCGATTTGAAATTTGGAAGGATCAATATAGGCTGCATGTTCAATTTTTTGACAATCAATGGTTGCACTTTCGGTTTGAGCGAAAGCGATAGTAACTTTTGACTTTTAAATAGCACAACCTAGATAACCATCATAAATACTATTTTCCGGGTCACCTGATCATGGGAAAAATGGTAAATGAAATTTTTCTTTACTTGTCTAATGGCAAACAGCATTTAATGTAATGAACTATTAATTTTTTAGGATAACCTAATTTTTTCAAATAGCACCCCAGTGGGGACAAAAACTTTTTAAAACCGGTACTTTTTTTGCAACATTTTGACACCAAAATTTTCAAAATCCGTTAAAAAATAAGCTCACAGGTAGGAAAAAATCGGATACATTCTTATAAAAACAAATGTGGTGGCTTCGCTTCTATTCATCACCTGTTGACATGATTGACAAATTTTTATCTGATTATCGATTTTGTCGTGTTATCGATTTGGATTATCATGTTTCTGATATACGGGGAATGCAGTACCGGTTTAAAAAGTTTTTCTTCCCACTAGGGTGCTATTTGAAAAAACTAGGTTATCCTAAAAAATTAATAGTTCATTACATTAAATGCTATTTGCTATTGTCAACTAAAGAAAAGTTTCATTTACAATTTTTCCTATGATTAGGTGACGCAGTAAATAGTATTTATGATGGTCGCAGTTTCCTAGACAGAATTTTCACCCTTCCAAATTTCGAATCGCTATCTTGAACCGTTTAAAAGTTATAGAGTGTTTCCACTTTCTTGTGTCACCCGGTATAACCGAGATATAATCGAAGAAAATCACCCGAACTCATTTTATTCGGTTCCCAAATAAACCTAATTATTTTTCAAAGTTTTCTTCTGAAAGGACAGCCCGTAACAATTTTTTAAATTTGGAATGTCGAATTAATTGATTTGCTCCTCAACATTTGGAAGGTATTATAAATTATAAAAGTTATAAAAAGTTTGCGTTCTTCCTCTAAGAGCTAAGAGCCACTTCTAACAGTTGTTTTCGGAGATATTACCCATTGCTTGAATTTTCACGTTTGTCAATTTCGACGTCCAAAGTATACCCAAAAGTCACTCGCACAGAAAATCAGCATATCAAAGTATTTTTCTTCTAATGATTTTTTTATATTTCGCGAAACTCCTTTGGGAAAAAAATTTTAAATTATTTTTACTACTTCTATTTTCCTAGAGAAGGGGATGGGGTCATTAGTTTTATTTAACTGATTGCTCACGTTATTTTCATAAGATTTTGTTCTCTGTCTCATCCAACGCTTAGAAACGGCACGTCGCGCCACTGCGCGGCGCATTAATGATAGGATGATGAGGCCGTATCATTAAAAAAGTGTTGAGAGATGAAAAGGATCCTCGCGTCCCGTCATGCTGGTAATTGGAAAATATATTACAAGCCTATTATTCGGCAATAATTATAATAAAAAAAACCTTTTGTTACGACAAAATTAAACTTAAAATTAAGTCTTTTATGTTCTGATAGGTAATACGTTCGGTGTAGAAAGGAATCTATTAACTCCGTTTTTTTTTACTTGCTAACGAGTATTTGGAAACGATGCTGTTGGTTTTAATTTAAAATCATTTTAGAAATGTTATTATTATAATTATTAGCATTATATATATTTAATTTAAATTTAATTAATTAAATTTAAATCAAAGTTGAAGCTTTTACAATGTGATAATTATTGCCTCACTGTCACCATCACTGTCATACTTTACAATAGTATACCACACAATTTTCGGCAACCATCAGGTTTCTGGGTACATTTTTGCAGAGAAACCGCAACACATTCACTGAAAGACGTGTCACGTGGCCTTCAGAATTGACAAACGCTTCCAAGCCTGATCAATGCACAATTCAGTATTTCAATGCTGGGATGGAAAATATAGTATATGTTCTGGAAATGCTCATATACACTCCAGCGTGTATACTCTTAAGAACTAGGTTTGTTTTGCTAATTTTCATAATTTTTATTTATAATGCTCGAAAAATAATCAAGGTATCAAAACAACAGTCAAAAGAATTGTACTTTCAGAGTAAGATGCATTGTAAACAACAAAACTGAGGCAAACAAGTCACTAGTCTATACTACAGTATATAATTTGAGTCTAGTTTAATTCCTTAGGCCCATTATCATTTTAAAGAATATTTCCAAATTTCAACAAAATCAGAAAAAAATATTTAACAAACACATTTCCTTCTTTTTTTTGTCGGAACATATTTTTTTGAAACACCCTGTATAATTTCTACTTTTTTTAAATTTATTTGGATTTTGTTTCAGTTTCAGGCTAAAAATAAATACTGCGATGAAAAAGCAATTTAAATGGTTCTTCAACTACTTTTTTAATTTTATTTTATCGGTGGGCGGTATACTGGAAATTAATTAATTCTATAATGCACTGCTTTGCTTCCACTTTTCATTTTAATTTCCCAATTTTTTCTGACACACAGTTATAAGAAACACAAATGTTTATAGTAATCGATGATAAAATAAAGGAATAAAATTATCACTAATGATTACTAAGTTACACTTTCGACGTCCAATCCCTTCTCCACACACTGAAAAGAAATTGAAAAAATTATGCTAATAAATATTTATTTGAACAAAATTTGTTTCAATAAACAAATTCTTCTTTGTATTAAATAAATTTATGTGTTTGAATCTTTTCATTCATTTCTTTGATTGTTGGATTTTTATTGTTATTTATTGAAACCAAATAAAAAATTTGGCATTATGGCAAAAAATCGCTTCTTTGATTTGAAAACATTTATTAAAAGCAAATAAAATTAGTTCAATTGAAAATAACTCAATCATTTATAATAGAACAAGGAATCACAGTAAACTCCCAATATTTTTTTTTATTTTTATTTAATAACCATTTTTCTGTTTTTGTTGTATTAAGTTTTGATGTATTTGCAAGGTTAATAAGCCTCGGCCCGTTGCTTTATTCAAAACATCACTACTTTACCAGAATCCACTTTTATTGCTATCATCGGTGAAAAAATATTTTTCGTTTGTATTTGCCTTGTCAATATCAGTATCAAGAAAAGCAAATATGAGAGTATGTAGTATGTAGTCATTTAAGTGTAATATGTATTACGTAGTCTTGTATATAGATCAATATTATGAGGTCTAAAGATGGTGAATTGATTCAGTTTCGCACGCTAAATTTAAATATTAGCTCTTAGTTTTACGACTAAATATGGCATCTTCCACGGCGTGTTGCCGTATCCCTTCATATTTTCATCAAATTAGAAGCTTATCAGCTAAATAACTGTTCACACTGTTTAAATAAACATTAATTTGATCTGAATTAATATCACAAATATTCAGGAACAATAAAAACATTCTTTGTCAGACCAAACTATGGTTTATTCAGAATTTTGTTAGGAATCAAAAGTAATGATACTTTATTTAAATTAATATTTAACTATTTTTTTATTTTGACCTATTATTAGTTTTCTCTCCCTAATAAATTCGGCGGAGGCTCTGATGTGAATGCATAAACCTAACGCTTTTAGAACGTTTTAGAATCATTTGAGATTAGTTTTCTTTATATTTTAGTTTTCAACTCTGGTCAATTGGAGCTTAAATAAATAAATAAAATTAAATTAACAAAGTTTAAATTTATGGCATGTGTATTTTTACTTTAGAGCAGGATGATAATAGTTGATAAAAACAAACTTATTTCAGAGCATCATAGGTATCCTTCGAGTCATACCTAAGCGAAAAAAATCTTAACATTATTACCAAATTTAATGAATACTTTTCAAAATCCAAACCATTCCCCAAAGTTCATTTTAAAAAGTCTAAATTTCCGTACCAAATGATTATATTGGTAATTCGATAAGATATTACAAATTAATCGAATTTATTTTGTTATAATCTTTTAATATCACTTTTAGCTAGAAATGTGAATGAACTAGGCAAATTAAAATGTACGATACAACGAGATCCTCGGTCCAAATAGAAAAAATCGAAAGTAAAGTAAATTTGTTTTATCCAAATATAAGCAGTTATTTAAATCAAATCAAATTTATTGCCTACAAATAATAGGGGGGGTAAATATTTATTTGATACCTGTATAAATAATTGAAATACATCTTTCCATAATTTCAAATAAATGTTTGTTCGGTAGTTATCAAAGAAATATTTTTCTAAAATATCTAAAAAAGTTTTTAGACCGATTTCTTTTTCAGTGCAAAATTCCGGAAAACTTTTTTTTATATTTACTTCCTTTGAGGTGGTGCTTTATGTCGTTCAATTTTCATATTGATGTGGAGAATGTAGATAACAAAAAAATTAAATGTCGGACAAAGTTTATATTTTCGTGGGCTGTACCGCAACAAGTTGGTGGTCTCGATGAGGGACCCTGTAAA
The DNA here is from genome assembly GCF_029955315.1 of Cylas formicarius. Lineage (NCBI taxonomy): Eukaryota > Metazoa > Arthropoda > Insecta > Coleoptera > Brentidae > Cylas > Cylas formicarius. Next base: position 22,537,913 of record NW_026844352.1, on the reverse strand, counting down.
ATTCAGATTTTCCCGTCGTCTCCCAATCCCGCTACCCAATTAAACGTTAATTGCGGTACATCGCCGCCATATTGAGTTTCGCAATTATTTCAGGATTTCAATTTTCCTGAAATTCAAATCTTGAATCGATCCGGACGACTTACCCCACCTTGGAAATAATCCGAACTATTTCCGTTTCGCAATTTTATATTTTTAAATTTTATAGACGCTCGTGCTCATTTAATGGAAAATTTTGCAGGCTATTAATTTGTGGATTTGCATAAATGTAAAAAAATGGTTCCATTCTTATTAAGATAATATTAAAATTAATTATACACACGTGTATAATTAATTTTAAAAAACAAAAATCAATAAGACAATTGTTATTCAACTGCACTCAAATAATTAAGGCATGGTGTAAAATATGCAGAGTGTACGAAAATTATAGCCAAATGAGTATTTTCACTAATGTTAAATTTCATTTCTCATACAAACAACTTCACGTCTACTTCTCTGACTTCCAATGAGGATATCAAAGTCTTTTTAGCTGTAAACAATTTAATAACGTATTTTTTCTTTTGTTTTGTGCTAATACCAGTCTCTGATAAGTCACGATAAAATGTCAAATGGTTCTGAACACATTCTTAATGTCCTCACAGTACGTGGTCAAGCATTGTCGTACACCGGAATGAAATCATTGTTCGCTTCCGCTTGATATGGAAGAACTACAGTTTCTAAAATGTTTTCGCGACGCTGATTTTCCGTTAAAATCGCATCAGCATATACCAGCTTCTCACAATTTACTAAACTGATTGTTGCCCAATCAAGCTCCCTTGATATATGTCTACTTCTTAGACAGTTTCTAAGTGACCTACATTTCCAGATGTTCTCCAAGCTCTTCTTTTTCTCGAGTCTGACCTTAATCCAAATCTAGACTCGTCCGTAAAGAGAACATGCTCCCCAACCCTTCCAAGTGTTCGCAGGTCAATTTTAAATAGCCTAGCTCCCTTTCCTCCGGAAAGAATAGGCACGCGTACCGGACTCACATGAATTCTATAACTCTCTACTCTATTTTCTTATATGGATGGATGTGTTTCTCATTGCTTTCATTTAGACGAATCTGTCCTGATATCGTTACCATAAGTAACCAATTGCACTTCTTGTTACAGCTTGTTGTTTTTATCGATAACATTTTTCCAAAGTAAAAATAGTTTTAGGTTTTTCCACTATTCAGTTTTGATGTGTGTAGTTGATTAATCTATTTTTTTTTCATCTGGCTCTCCAGCTTTTTATCATTTAAGTAAAATCCTCTTTCAGCATCAGCATGTTCAGGAGAATAGTAATGTAAGATAATATCGTTGAACATCAACAAGAACAAGAAGAGACACTCTTTGTCCTTCCATCTAGTCCTTCTAGATGATTCATGTTCGTTTTCTACGCCCTACAACCTGTCTTCACCGAGTGACAAAACGTGGCAGAGTTCGGAAAAGTGAGCAGAGCAGCTCTTCTGATGCCGTTACTGGCGGAGTTAATATGCAGATACATTCACCAAGAGATTACATTTTAACAATGAAAATACTTAAATAATCAAATATTTATTAAGTGTCAAATTTGACTTCTGATATCATATTTCACTTAAACACTGCGGACACGTGCGAGTGACATGGACGCGCGGCCTCTGAAGATGCCAAGTGATATTTTGGCGAAACGTCAGGCGAATGATCTCCTACTCCAGGCTCAAACAACGAACGGATGAATACTCAGATTACCACCAATATATATATATATATATATATATATATATATATATATATATATATATATATATATATATATATATATATATATATATATATATATATATATATATATATATATATATATATATATATATTAAATAAATTATATATTATCTTAATTTATTATAAAATTAATATATATAATAATATATAATAATATATATAAATATATATATAAATATAATTATATATATATAATATTATAAATTATATTTATTATAATAATATTAATATATATATATAATATATATATATATATATATATCAATAAGACAATTGTTATTCAACTGCACTCAAATAATTAAGGCATGGTGTAAAATATGCAGAGTGTACGAAAATTATAGCCAAATGAGTATTTTCACTAATGTTAAATTTCATTTCTCATACAAACAACTTCACGTCTACTTCTCTGACTTCCAATGAGGATATCAAAGTCTTTTTAGCTGTAAACAATTTAATAACGTATTTTTTCTTTTGTTTTGTGCTAATACCAGTCTCTGATAAGTCACGATAAAATGTCAAATGGTTCTGAACACATTCTTAATGTCCTCACAGTACGTGGTCAAGCATTGTCGTACACCGGAATGAAATCATTGTTCGCTTCCGCTTGATATGGAAGAACTACAGTTTCTAAAATGTTTTCGCGACGCTGATTTTCCGTTAAAATCGCATCAGCATATACCAGCTTCTCACAATTTACTAAACTGATTGTTGCCCAATCAAGCTCCCTTGATATATGTCTACTTCTTAGACAGTTTCTAAGTGACCTACATTTCCAGATGTTCTCCAAGCTCTTCTTTTTCTCGAGTCTGACCTTAATCCAAATCTAGACTCGTCCGTAAAGAGAACATGCTCCCCAACCCTTCCAAGTGTTCGCAGGTCAATTTTAAATAGCCTAGCTCCCTTTCCTCCGGAAAGAATAGGCACGCGTACCGGACTCACATGAATTCTATAACTCTCTACTCTATTTTCTTATATGGATGGATGTGTTTCTCATTGCTTTCATTTAGACGAATCTGTCCTGATATCGTTACCATAAGTAACCAATTGCACTTCTTGTTACAGCTTGTTGTTTTTATCGATAACATTTTTCCAAAGTAAAAATAGTTTTAGGTTTTTCCACTATTCAGTTTTGATGTGTGTAGTTGATTAATCTATTTTTTTTTCATCTGGCTCTCCAGCTTTTTATCATTTAAGTAAAATCCTCTTTCAGCATCAGCATGTTCAGGAGAATAGTAATGTAAGATAATATCGTTGAACATCAACAAGAACAAGAAGAGACACTCTTTGTCCTTCCATCTAGTCCTTCTAGATGATTCATTTTCGTTTTCTACGCCCTACAACCTGTCTTCACCGAGTGACAAAACGTGGCAGAGTTCGGAAAAGTGAGCAGAGCAGCTCTTCTGATGCCGTTACTGGCGGAGTTAATATGCAGATACATTCACCAAGAGATTACATTTTAACAATGAAAATACTTAAATAATCAAATATTTATTAAGTGTCAAATTTGACTTCTGATATCATATTTCACTTAAACACTGCGGACACGTGCGAGTGACATGGACGCGCGGCCTCTGAAGATGCCAAGTGATATTTTGGCGAAACGTCAGACGAATGATCTCCTACTCCAGGCTCAAACAACGAACGGATGAATACTCAGATTACCACCAATATATATATATATATATATATATATGATGACACTATATTCCGGGATATCATCCGTTCGCTCGTTGAACTCCGACTGGAATCCTGCATCCGACTGGAATCCTGCAAATCTTGCATCCGACTGGAATCCTGCAGACGTTTCGCCAAAATCTCACTTGGCATCTTCAATGCTCGCGTTCCGAAAACACTTCGAACACTGTTCGAAGTGTTTTCGGAACGCGAGCATTGAAGATGCCAAGTGAGATTTTGGCGAAACGTCTGCAGGATTCCAGTCGGATGCAAGATTTGCAGGATTCCAGTCGGATGCAGGATTCCAGTCGGAGTTCAACGAGCGAACGGATGATATCCCGGAATATAGTGTCATCACATTTTTCCATCCGTGAATCAATACGTGAGAATATATATATATATATATATATATATATATATATATATATATATATATATATATATATATATATATATATATATATATATATATATATATATATATATATATATATATATATATATATATATATATATATATATATATATATATATATATATATATATATATATATATATATATGTGTGTGTGTGTGTGTGTGTGTGTGTGGGTGTGTGTGTGTGTGTGTGTGTGTGTGTGTGTGTGAATCGATAGGGATCGTGATAGATAGGAACCAGTGGTCTGTATAGAGTAATATGTATATAATAAACGTTTATTATTTAAATAAAAAAAATATAAAGTCCGTTCATAGATATAAAAAAGTGACTAACTGATACGAATTAAGGAAACACCCGGGCAAGCTGTAAGAAGGAAATATCGCCGAACAGGTCCATAATTTGCTTAGAATTTAATTATTTTTCGTTTTGTTAGGAAAGATACTAAACAATATTTATTTATTTATGTATGTATTTATGTTTAACTCTAAAATAAAATTACAAATTATATTTATTACCAACTTAAATTACTTCAAATTATTCACATAATCACTATCGCTATCATCGCCTGTTCTAATTATTGTGTGTTCTATATCATTTGCAATATGAATATACGATTGTTCTGCTTTTTCTATATGTTTAATAGAATTTGCCCAATTTTGAGGAGGGATGGTAAAAATTTCGGTTTCTATAAGTTTGAGGACATTGGAGTTAACACGGGGTAAAACATTGTTACGATTTCAGTTCAATGGGATTAAATATACAGTGGTAAGGTAGAAGCCTTAAAACTGTATGGCCTAGATTTTTTTCATAATTATCACAGCCGTATTCCTTTTGTAAGTTCCAGCTTTGTAGAACCTGAATTAATTGCTTTTTGGTATAATCTTCGTTATTATACATGTCGTTTTGGATTGTTGCTTTTGTGCCACATGAGGGGGGTTTTAGTCAACTGTCTACTGTGATAACTTGCATTGTCATTTGGCATTGTCATCTTTAGAGCCAGCATGCAAAATAGTTATTCTTTGATCTCTTTTTGATAGCGCGTTTGTTTTACACTTATCAGTTGAGTCAACCCAACCCTTTTCCGGGGTATCATAAATGTCGAACCACTTTTCATCCCAAGTAAATAATTGGCCTTTGTTGTTCTCTGTAATCCTATTTTTTTCTAGATATTCCAGTTGCCATTTCTGAATTCTAAAACAGTCCAATAAAACTTGCCTTTTGTCAATTTTTTTAAATCTAAAACCCATGTGTTGAATACACTTCCATAAAGTAGTTCTGTCACATTTAACACCGGTTTCATCTTTTTCAAGCCTCCTAATTAAGATATCTAATGTAGGCACGCTTTGTTCCTCGTATAACTGGTAAATTTTACGCCGTATAATATCTTGATCACTTTCATCTATACTCGAGAAAATGTCAGCATCGCTTCTTTTTTTCCTCGCCTAAATGGGATTATTCACAATTTTTTATACAGTTGATGTTGGAATTTTCGTCAATGTGGCCGTTTCTTCTAAAGATGCTTGCTTGCTGGCACCACGTTCAATGAGAGTCAAATAAACATTGTTTATAACTTCCTTCTCAATAGAATAGTGTTTTGTACATTTGGGCGGGAGCATCTCCTGAGATACACTAGACTCGCTCATATTTTGCATAATTCGCACACGATTCAACACACGCTGTATTACACACGAAATAAGAATGATTACTAATAAACTTAAACTAAATAGTATACGAAACCAAAGAATATTAAACACAGGTAGGTATAATATTATTTTCTATTACGGACCACAATTTTACCTCAATTTAAATTCCGATATTTTAGGTAATAATCTTGTTGCATTGTATGATAATGACCACGTATGGGTAATCCCATGCAAAAGCAATTAGTCACTTTCTCATATCTATGAACAGACCATACATACAATTTCACTTTTTCTGTGTTTTAATAGGAAAAATGTTTATGCTATAATGAAGTGACGAGAAGTTCCCAATTGAATTAAAGAATATTTTAAAACTACAATGTACTTAGTAATATATGCGTTAGTAAGTGCAGACTGTCTTAAATTTACGATTTTATTTTAACTCTAATATTGATAATTGATAATTTTCTTTTAAAATATTACCCAAAATATTATAAATATAAATAAAATATATTTGGTGTTGTGAATTTCTTCATATTCATTAAATCCTTATTATGTTGGACACGTACGCCAGAGGGTTTAAAAAAGGAAATAAAATCACATAAGTAGTGTTATAGGAAACATTTATTTTTTACTATTGCTAGATTTAGAAGCATTGAACATATTAAATTATATACGAGCATCTTCATTTCTTATTTTACATTATTTAATAACTAAAAGTAACTAACTCTATTTTGGCTTTCTCAGCAACCTTCCATTTATAACGACTTACCAACTCCCTAACAAAGAAGTTGTCATTGAATGTTTTATTGGAAAGTCTTTTAAATATAAAAATATTATTTAGGAGGTATCCCCACAATGGAACTTTCCCATTAATTCGCAAGAATAATTTTGAATATAATATGGTATCAGTAATCCCGCGCATGCGCTAACCCTAAGCCCGACAATTCAAATTTTACAGCCAAAAGTAGCTTACAACCGGAATTTGCTATATTACTCGTTATTTAGATTATATATTATTTTGTATTATATTATTATTATTATTATTATTATTATTATTATTATATTTCTCCACACCCATAGTAACATAAACCGCCACGTTTGAGGTTTGATATTTAGAAATATTAAATTTATGCTGATCTTAAGTTGTTCTGTATACAAAAGTGAGAGAACTACCGTATTTGATTTGTTAAAAACTTAACACAAACTCGCGGCTTCGGGACTGCTAAATTGTTTTTCAGGTTCCATTTTACACAACACAAACGAACTCTTTTTACGCGCGACAATGGGTTTGACCCACAAACGGACGGCTTTGTAACTCTCACCGGTGACAAAAAAAAGAGTTATTGCAAGTGCCGGGATAACCATCCTTTATCTTTCACGTCCAATTTTATATCTAATTCCGGGTACCTTTTCTGGGACTTAATTGAATTTCGCCCTGTCATTCGTGATTATTTTTTCACAAGGGATGATATTTCATTAGGCGACTTGCCGAATGCTTTAAATGAATTTCGCCTTTTGGTCACGCGAAATAATCGGCCTAATTTGCGAATTTATTGAGGTGAGTGAGTGGACTTGATAGGTATGTTACAGTCTAAAACTAAATTCGTTGCACGTCAACTTACCAAAATATTAGAATATTAAATTTCCTACCAGTCGAATAAAAATGTATTTGCTAAAGTCTATTTATGTTGGTGTATGAAATATGTAGAGTAGTAACTCCACTGGGTATGCAATAGGAATACATAATGACCTAACCAATACGTAAGCCACTGTTTGGTATTGATTTCAAAGCAAAATAGCGAGACTAATTTTAATTACATTCTGATTTTCGAATTTTTGTTTGGTAGAAGCTTACACGCAAGAATTTCAGCAGAATGGATTGGAGAAGCTAAGACTAGGCTAAAAAAATATGAAGAAAGCTGATTAATCAAATCTTATCCGACCAGACTAAAATTCTTGCGCGTAATCAATTTTCTTACCAAGGAGCTTGAAGAGGAATTGACAGGCTATTCTGGGGGAATACAAGAAGTACCGAGTGCTGCAATCGATTTGATGGAAGAATGGACACCAACGCATGACACTGCTTGACACCCTACGAGAAAGAAGATATAAAAACACTTGAAACACAAGTGCGTGTCAGTTATCTTCATTCATAAGGTCCTACATGTCGTCATAAATTGTCCGAATTTGTTAACGTACTTGGATATTCGTATATCACGGTTAAACTCTCGCACTGAGACACTTTTCATTGTATTATAGTTAGATCACACCTGTTAAAAAGTTTTCCTATAAATGTAACTTGTTCTAATTATAATCATTTGTCAAATGTATGTGATATATTCAACTGTTGACTGAATTTATTGAGAAATATATGTTAGCTTTATACAACTTTAATTGCGATCTCTCTTGGTTGTGTACCAATCAATATTGAAAGTAGTGAAGTACCCACGTTTTCTCCTTTTCCCTCATTAATGATATGCTGGGCTCTTTTTCTCCAGTTCTCTACAAAATTATTCACTTGCGGCTATATAAGTTCTATCGGAATTATTTTGTAGTGGTATGGAAAAGTTCCTCTTTTATCATAATTTCACCAACACAGTCTTCAAAAACATCCGAGTTTTCGTCCACTACTGAAAGGTTAGCAAACCTTTTAGGAATCCTAATTCGCTTCCAATATTTGTAATTACAAAGGCACTTTCACAAAGCTTGGCGAGCAAGTTAACAGATTTTCCTTCGGTACTGCTCTATATTCTGGAAATGTTTTCACCAGCAAACAGTTTCAACGTTTACCTGCACCTATGACCGTTTTGTAACCAGTGATAATAAGTGGGTACAATGGACAGAGCGACTGGAACTACGACGTAATAAAATTATATTTGGACTGTATTTAGCTAGTAGTAATATATGTGGATTTATGTATTATCGTACAGCGTTAAAGAATAACTGTGATTTGTGGTAACCTATTGAGGATTGCCGAGGAAAAACTCTGGCTATGTAACATTCTTCGCGATCACGCATGTGATTTATATGAAATTATATTAATTAATTCAATGAAGTTAGCGGGATGTATAACGTTGAACTGAGGTGGCTTTTACTTGATGAAAATTCATTTATCAAAATAAATAAGAACTAAAAGTTCAGATTCTCACGAAATTATATCTTTTCACATGACAATTATTTCGACAACACCATGTCTTTATCAAATATCACATTTATTCGGCATTAAAGTATACTAAAAGCAACTAGGATTAATATCCCTTTCATATTAATGTTTGCCTCGACAGAAACAGAAATGATATGTTGATTAACTACTCAAAAATTGCAAAGACTAGAAATTATAAGAAATATTATGGACCTAAATTCTTTAATCTATTGCCTCTAAGCGTCAGGGAGCTGCCGGAGAGACAATTCTCTATTAAGGTCAAATCACTTCTGCTGGATGGGGCCTATTACTCATTTATGTTATGTCGATGTATATGTAGATTTTGCTCAATGTTTTTGCTGACTTGTGTAAAACCGTAGGGTTGTTAACGTTAATAAATTATTATTGTTGTTATTATTATTATTATTGTTATTATTATTATTAATGTTATTATTAATATTATTATTAATATTATTATTATTATTGTTATTATTATTATTATTATTATTATTATTATTATTATTATTATTATTATTATTATTATTATTGTTATTATTATTATTATTATACCATTGATTACCTCGGTGTTTCTTTAAATTGCTTTGGAATTTAATTACCACAAATTTTGTTAAATTGGTTTGTAGTACTGCCATCTGAATGATATGTAGTTTTTTACTGTCCATAGTTTGTTATTTTCTTTCTGTTATTATGTCCTAGAATAAGTAAACATAAGGTTATTAATATTTAAGATAAATTTGTAAAATGGTGTACCCTTTGAAAAAATAAATACATACAAAAATAAATAAATACAAATAATTTAAATTTGGTAGTTCACATCTTTAATGGTTTAAAAGCTACCTATTCTATTCAGTTGTTGCTGCCGGCTTAAGAGAACGCGATTGCGTTCAGGATATTCACTCCGAATAATATGTTGCTCGAATATTATATACCGCGTGATAGTTCTCATAAATTACGGAGCTACCGCTACAACACGGTGTACTCTCGGCAGCGTCAGACCGGTTCAAATAGATCGCAACGTCGGGTAATTTAGGTTAATAAATGGCCCGGCAATCATTACTAATTTCTCGCCGGGGGTGGAATGAAGCGAAGAGATGGCGAAAATTAACATTCATTGCTGAAACGTCGTCGGTCATTGTTAACAAGCTTGTACTGTACTCTTATGGAATTTCAATGAGGAACGTCAAATTGCGCGGAAAATTGTTGTTACACTAATGGACGCGTGGAAATTTCCGACACCACGTCGTTGACCCGCTTTTCCATTTACCACGACAGAATTATGGTACGTTACGGCTATTGGCTTATATAGTCTCGAGGCAAATCTTCATTTTGACCGTTACCTCCTCGATTTGACTACGCCATGAAAAGTTTGCATTTAGAAAAAAAATGATAATAAAATTCAAAAAAATATACAAAAAATTAATTGAGAATTCTTTAAACAGTGCTTAAATAGAATAAAAAGAATAAATAGATCAAAAGAAAGAAGAAATAGATAAAAGAATAAATTTCCCCATATGGTCTCTATCTATAATAGACATTTTAATGGGTGATAGGTGAATTATAGTGATCGAAATAAAAACTATAGGGCATTTCTCGTATCATATTTATTTATTGAAAATAAATAAAAATGGTTTTGATTAAAAATTCATGAATAAAACAAGTCTACAAAATTAAACTTTTTGACAACTGTTGTTATTTTGGCTAGTCAGTTTACCACAGTCCTGCGAAGGTATGCGGTAAAGGTACTGTAAAATTCTTAAAACGTCAAACCAAAAAATGCACTATATTTTTGGTACTAATGTAACTTCTAAGTTCAAACGTGGATCCAGTTCTTGCTCTCACCCGATAAGGAATCAAGAGACGAAATTTGTGAGAAATTGATTTAGAATTTTTTTAGAAGTGCACACCTAGCGACCTCTGTGGCCGATTGCTAAACAATTCCAGCTTATCCCTTTACACTGGCTGATAATCAGCTCAGCTCTACGTGACTTGACAATTTGTGCAATAACAGTACTGTAATTGAATCTATTCTATCTATGAGTAGGTTTTCGATTCTCTTAAATACAGTTCTGAAATGCATTATAATATGTACAAACGGAACAATTGCTAACTGACAAGAGCAAAGTTAAAATATGCAAGATAAGCAACGGAAGATGATCAGTATTTTGCGTATAAAAATTAAGAAACAATGACGTGAATGTAATTATTCTAGCAAGGATGACGAACTTAACTTAAATATTTTTTAGAAACAGACGGCTATAGAAAAAATACAGTTATATACAGGCTGTTCAAATAATATATTTATAGTTGCAAAGGTGCATTACATTTCTAAAATAATTTATGTTTTCGTTCAGTAAAAAAGTGGAATTCTTTGAAAAAAAAAGAAATAAAAAAACTTTACTTCGACTTTTTTCAGTCAAATCTTCGTCTTTTTGTGAGGAAGCTGCGTTGGGCGGGCATTCGGCATATCCCGGCATATTCGGCAGCAGCAACATCTGCCTTTTCCTTAATGTCCTGGTGAAACCTCTTTCCCTGTTCTTCGCTAGCTACTTCAAGATATTCAGGAAAATAGTTCAAGTGTGAAAACGGGAGCACGTTCAAACTCATATTACAACCTAGACCATGAAAATGTTGTAACATATTTTGAACAATATTTTCGTAGTTTTCGTCCTTAGAGTTCCAAAGAAACGTATCGTTTTTCTCGACGATAAATCCTTATCTTTGCATAATATTCTTATCTGCGGACCTTCTTTTATCTTGATATAAGATATGACTGAAAATTTCTCTGAGAAATATTTGAAATACTGTCCATTTTTGTCTGCGGTTTTAACAAACTGCTTCATTAAGCCAAGTTTGATATGAAAAGGAGGCAGCAACACTTTCTTGGGCTATCTTGTTCTGGGCAGCACTATAAGGTCACCACAAAGCATCGACTGACGTTCTTCGTAGTTAAATTTCTTCAAAAGAAGTTCTAAATTTGTATACGTTTCTTTTAAATGTACCGATTGTGCAACGAGAACCGAGGCCTGTTCGTTACCATTATGAAATAAACACTTTTTAAACTACGATTACTTAAGTCAATAAACAGGCATTTCATTAGCTATGGTTAAACACTTCTGGCTCTCCGAAATCTGGTATGACATCCGCGTCATATGGGTCGGAATTAGATTCCTCTGATTCTGACGATATGACGTTTTCTAGTGCTTTTGGGGCGGTAGGTATCGATACATCTGGTCTATGAAGAACTGATCGAATAGCAGAATCCAGATTGTGATACATAATTTGTTTCTTATTTTTCTCTGTTGAATCCTATATCATTACATGGGCAAAAATAACAATCATCACTGTGATTCCTAGGCTCTCGCCATACCATAGGAGCACCAAAGCTTAAACATTGCTACCTTTTGGCCAATTTCTTAATACTTCAACCCAAACGGAACAAACAGTATGAGGAGGAGGAGGAGGACACACAATGCCTTCTTTTCATATTTATACATTCTAGAACATTAGATATACGCAACAAGGAAGACAATCTATATAAGAGAAACCTAATATTATGCAGTGTTGCAAAATCACATCTATTTTCAGGTATGTATATTAATAAAATAACATTTTTTAACATCTTCATAAAAAAATGACGTGATAGAAGAAGCATATGGTATTTTTTGCTGTGGTGATATAGGCATTTTCGCAAGGAACGAATGGGTGCTATGGTAACCAGGTAATATAATTCCCGGTAGTAAATACTATTTAATGGCCGGTTTCGTGATTGTGTTCGACAACTGTTGATGAGTTTTTCATGTTTTTTGAGACTAAATAATATTTTTCGTCCGGTTTTTCCATTGTATTCTTTGTCGCATATGCATGGAATAGTATTTAAAGTGGATTTTTGTCCTTGACAGATCGGAAGATGTTGAGAGATTTTTGGACAAGTGGACGTTGGACGTTATATTTCTTAAGAACCTTCGATATGTGGTCAGTGATGTTTGAATATAAACGACGGCAGTTATAAGTGTGGTGTTGCTTTCGGAAGGTTGTAGTGAAGAGTATTCTGTGGTGGAACGCTTAATATCTCTAATTCGGTGTCTCGAGTTTCAGAAGTTTTGTAAATTGTTTTACAGTAGCCTGGGAAAGTTTCTTTGAAAGATAATATTGTAAATAGTTAAACTAAACAAATTTGACCCACTTTTAGGCATAATGCAAATCGCATCCGATGCTTTTGAGCGCACTTTGCAAATCTACGATAGATAATACTGAGCCCAAATACACAAGACGAGAAAATAAGAACTCACGTCTCTGAAACAAACCTCTGTCAGTTTACATACAAGTGAAATGATTGCGACATTTTTGTCCTTGTAATAGTTTTCCAAAAAATCACTTTTTTCAGAGAAAATAAGCAAAGCAGGCGCAGTACAAAAAGCACTTGAAATAAAAGCGAAAACTTCCAATACAAAAGTTTTTTGTTAGTAATTGGATGCCCTTGTCTGAAAGCTGCGCACTCCTTTGCGAAGCGTTATTAATACTATTGGTAATTAAGTGTAGTTCTTAAAAAAGTAAGAAAATTTGCATTGTATTTCAAGATAAGCTGACGAACTATTATTTCACAAAATTTCATCATACTGTACTTTGTACTGTATACATATTCCCTTTGTAATATTAATAACTATAATTATAATATAATAGCGGACAACGATAATTACATTGATAAGTACAACTTTCCCCACATTCTCCCTGAAACCCTTATGGGATCACATTTCATAAGTTTTCACTGTCACATACTGTAGAAACTGGTTAATCCCAATAAATGTCTACAGAAACTTCTACATAATTTATTTAAAATACAAAGTTCATCCTGGATAATATAAGAATATTACTTTAAGTTTGACATTCTCTATCTGTTTTTTCGTGATTTACATTTTTTTTTCTAATATCTGTTTACTTTTTGCTCTTTATTCATTTACATTTATTACTTCGAGGATAACAGATAGAACACTTGTTTGAAATGCTTTTTAAAAGCACTTAATACTATTAACACTATGAATCTCTGTCTTAAATCTTCATCTAGGAAATTATAAATATGTGTAAGACGCTTAGCCTATATGTTTTTTGCATTTTAGTTTTAGGACAAGCATTTCACTGAATAGCCCGTAGGTCTGTCTGTTAGAGCTGACTGAAGCAGTGTGTATGTTATTTTAAAAACTCTTGTTATAGGAACAATGGTTTTACAAACAATAAACCCATAAATCACCAAATAATTTCATTTGTTACAGAAGATTGCTGAACAAATTAAAATATTTAATATTTATGTTTTTTTTTTCAGGTGAGTTCTACCACTATGTCCGTCCTGTTTTGGTAAGCCTATAATGTCGTCGATTCTATTTTATAAGAACTTTTATCTCCATCTTATATTGAATAAAATATAATGAACTGATTGTCCTTTGGTTGGCTTTTTGAAGACAAACTCTTCTGGTATATTTTTTTTAAGAAACTAAATATACACAATACGCATTTCATCGAAAATGCAATGAAATCAAAACGAGAGTGTGTTAGCGTATTTTAAATTTAAAATTAACCTTTCGATTTTAAAAGTGGATGTGAGAGCGTGTATAAATTGTACAGAATTAGACTTAATAAATCTAGGAAATTCAAGCTGACGCTTTTCTGCGGTCGGAATTCCCTTCGGCTTTATTTTTAGTTTTATTTATGAAAACACCACTCCTCGGATTAAAAGGTCCATTAAACCCGAACAACAGATTAGGAAGTTATTTGTTTCGTGCCATTTCTTGGGTGAAAACTTCGTCGACGGCTAATAAATAGTTATTAAGATTACATTTGAGCAAATTGAGAATGGTCGCTTTTTTTGCAGAACGTAAAGTAATCATAAATGGCAACTCACAAACCACATACTGCGTTTTCAATCAAATATATTTCGTTTTTAAAATTCTAAATTCGTGGATTAAGATCAGAATGCTATAATCGATCAGTCAATCAAGTACTTATGCAGAAAAACAAAAAAAAAACTTTTTACTTAACCAAAAAAACAAATATGTAAAAAGTCGGGCAATAAAACGAAAAGCATGAATTCGTGGCCAACTTATAGGAAAAATAAACAGAAATTTTCCAGATTCACCAGAATATCTCAAAGTTTTTTATTTAAACAAGTTCACACACCCATGTATTTAGCCCAAACAACTCAATGAATCTTCTCTCTTGCAGATTGAATGGATCATTTCTATCTCTCATTACTGTCGTCCATTCTCCTCCATATGCAGTAAATGTCTCAAAACAGGACACATCTGTAATTTAAGTTGGGGATTATGAAAACAAATTTTTAAAATGTTTATGGCCTAAGAGGTTTCAGGATAGAATACGAACATAACATATACTTACCTGTAATGCGGTTATTCTGTTCTATATTTTATGCTAATTTAAATTAAATTACATGTTGCAAAAACGAACTAACAAACAGTAGTCAACAAAAATTAAAAACGATTTTTGGTTAGGTTGGGATTTTCTTCATCATTGTTTCTATATTTTTAACACGTGGAGTATAATTATTCGCGTCCGCATCCGAGTGTCAGTCCTGATCAGCTAGACCATCAGTTTTTGTTCCATAAAATTAAGAGATATGAAAGTAGTGGTGAAACATTTAACTGAATAATATCACACCGTTCCAATAGAAAGCAGCAGGCCATTTTCTGAAATAAAAGCTATGAAGCTATGAGGCTATCAAATCGGAAGTTTTAGGAAATAAGGCAGTTATACCTCAGTGTAATATAGTGGGACCGATTTTTTTTTTCATTTTATATAGTGCTTCTGACATAAAAGGAGTCATTATTACACATAAGACCAATGGAAAAATAAGCAAAAGGAGTCCTGCAGAGGAAGCTGTAAGCAATTGCAAGTAACGACTGTGTATGCAATCTACATTTACGAATGTCTAATATTTATATTCAATAATCGAAATGAGTTCCCAGAAATATAATACCTACATCATTACAACACTCGAAGCCAGAATACCATGTTACCTAATCAGAAATTTTCGATAACCGAGAAAGGACCTTATAAGTGAAATGTACCAACACAATCAGAAACTGTCAAGGAAATGTTCGTGAGAGCAGAACCATATTCTCTTAGTTTTGCAAAAACGAATCGAAATATCAAAGTTTTATTATTATTTATGGTAAGCACGAACATTCCATTTAAAATTCTGATTAAGTGGAGCAGTATCAAAATGTCAAAAAATGAACTGAGGTGGCTTTTACTTGATCAAAATCCATTTTACAAAATAAATAAGAACTAAAATTTTAGATTTTCCCGAAATAATATATTTTCACATGACAATGGTTTTGACAACACCGTGCCTTTATCAAATGTAATATTTACAAACTACCTGCTACTATATATACGAAAAAATGACATTAAAACCTTAATTAATGTTGATGATAGAATTTAAGTTTAATAATGAAGAGGTATTTAAATCTAATTGATCGTTAGGCAATACATTTGAATGTCTCATTTTGCTAATCTCCATGGCTCCCAATAAATTTAATTTTCTACTTTTTGTGGATGTATGTAAAATATCAAAATTGTCGTCAAAAATGTGTTTTTCTGTGTGTAGCATAATAAGAATCTAGACTATTGCTTTTAAACACTCTTTTATGTTCGTTAATGCGTTTCTTGAAGGATCTACCTGTACCAATATAAATTTTAGGACAAGATCGACATTTCAAGCTGAAGCCACTTGATTTTTGGACATTTCGTTTTATTGTTTTTTAAAAATTATCCTATTGTATTGTTAGTTCTGAAAGCTATTTTTAAACCACATTTTGACAAATGTTTTCAAACTTTTTCATTGGGTTTCCTATGTATGTAATGGTTTTAAATTGCTCGTGTTCTGTATTAGGTATGGCATAAATAGAGTTTACTGTTGTCTGGATTTGTCTTTCATTCATAATTTTATCGATAATGGACGGATTGTAGCCGTTGTTCAGTGCAATTTGTTTAATGATATTAAGTTCTTTGTTGTAATTTTCTGTTGAGAGTGGCGTATTAAGAAGTCTGTGTATAAAAGAGTGGAATGCAGCCATTTTGTGTGTATAAGCTGTTATGTATGACTGTGTCCGTGTTTGAAGGTTTATGGTAAATGGCTAATTTGTTTTGCGTTTTCATAATAGTTAAGTCTAAAAAATTAATAAATTTATCCTGTTCAATTTCGATAGTGAATTTTATACGATTATGTAATGAGTTAATGTAATTTAAAAAAGAATTCAATTGTCTGTCCGTTCCAACAAAGCAAGGAAATACATCATCCACGTATCTATACTACCACAGAAAACTTTTACTTAAAGGAACATCCTCATTACATGATCGTATAAAATTCACTATCTAGATTGAACAGGATAACTCTATCAATTTTTTAAACTTAACTATTACAAAAATTCAAAACAAATTAGATTTTTACATTTACTATAAACCTTCACACATGGACACAGTCATACATAACAGCTCAAATCACCCTCATACACACAAAATGGCTGCATTTCACTCTTTTATACACAGACTTCTTAATACGCCACTCTCAATAGAAAATGTCATCAAAGAACTTAATATCATTAAACAATTTAAAAGAA
Source organism: Cylas formicarius (assembly GCF_029955315.1). Classification (NCBI taxonomy): domain Eukaryota; kingdom Metazoa; phylum Arthropoda; class Insecta; order Coleoptera; family Brentidae; genus Cylas; species Cylas formicarius. The sequence continues at coordinate 22,520,605 of NW_026844352.1, read as the reverse complement.
TTACATACATAGGAGAACCCAGTGAAAAAGTTTGAAAACATTTGTCAAAATGTGCTTTAAAAATAGCTTTCAGAACTAACAACACAATAGAAAATTTTTTAAAAAACAATAAAACAAAATGTCCAAAATACCAAAAATCAATTGTCTACAGGCTGAACTGCGAATCTTGTTTTGGACAAACAGGTAGATCCTTGAAGAAACAAAATAACGAACATAAAAGAGCGTTTAAAAATAATAGTCTAGATTCTAATTATGCTACAGGCTTAAACACAGAAAAACGTATTTTTGACGACAATTTTGATACACATAAAAATATACAGTCAAGCTCTGAAGAAGCCAACAGGATGATTGGCGGAACGTCATTAATTTCGACTCAGGAGGAATCCAGAAGTTTTGTGAAAAAGATAATTTTGATATTTTACATACAGCCACAAAAAGTAGAAAATTATTTTTTTTTAATCCCGTCGGTAAAATACCTAATTACACACTGATCCAGCGTGCGGGAAGCGTCACTTTACCACGTCAGTTTCGTTTCCCATTAATCCGAGCCATTTCGGACATTTTCGGGATTTTACCGCACGGATTTGGGAGCAATCGGATGTTTTCGGAGATATTTGTGTTAAATAAACTCGGGAATCAATATGGAAGCCATGGAAGATTAACAAAATGAGACATTCAAATGTATTGCTTAACGATCAATTAGATTCAAATACCTCTCCATTATTAAACTTAAGTTCTCACAACACTAATTAAGGTTTTAATGTTATTTTTTGGTATATAAGACACGGTGTTGTCGAAACAATTGTCACGTGAAAATATATAACTTGTAACTATAAAAATGTCAAAAAAAAATTTGAAAACTATGACACAGAAATATTAAAGGCATGTTCATCTTATAAATACACCACTGGAATTTCGGAGTTGACGAATAAACCTTGCACACCTGCTTAAAACGAATTTTTCATTTTTGTGCCAAAAATTCATACTTCGTCGCTCACACCATGGGAAGATTACATTCGTCACTTCGTTGAAGTAAAATGTGTATGCAGTAAACAAGGAAAATAATTAGTTTTTTTAAATTAAACTGTCAGCAAAGCGACGATTAATTTCTTTTGTACGGCTTTAAATCAGCGCATCAAACGATTGCCAAACTCCTACTGCGTAAATATTTTATCGCAACTATTTAGTTTAACCCTCGTGTATCGACGGCTATTAAAAAACCCTCATCCCTTAAAAAACACCCTCGGAATTTTAAAAGTTCTCAGGTGGCAGTTTTCCATCACTCATTCAGGGGATATCAATCTTACGACCCCTCCTGAAAAAGCCGCTTAAAAATACTTCGGACATTGAGCAACTTAAATAGCCGGTTTTCTACAAACATTCCCCCGTTGGTTTATTTCGCTTTCCTTGAAATTCGGCATTCATATGCGGAAACCAGGCTCTTGAAGACAGTGGATTTCTTGTGCGATCCACTAGCAGGGGAAACTAGGTGAAGGAGGGAAGGAAAAGTGTTTGCGTAGCTTACTTTGTGGTACCCTTAGCCATCCAAACCTTTCTTCACGATTGATGCTTTAACTCTACCCCAAGAAATATTTATGAAATCAATATGTGCCAAATAAGACGATCCAATATATGATCTGGAAATACTTAGAAGATACGAAAAAAAGTTTCTTACAAAAGTTTTGTTGGTCTCTCCTCCAGATTTAAAATATTATATACTTGTTGATACAAGGTGTCCCAACTCTATTTATTTCAACATTTTTGGAATTCTTGGTTAAAATAAAGGAAACTTTCTTAAGAAATTTCTATTATTTCATTAAATTACATAGTTTAGGCAAAAATTGAAGTTATGTGCTTTTCTTTTCATATTTTGATTGCCCCATATAAAATTGTGTTGTGACGCTACTGTTCCAAGTATTGCAACAAAAATTAACCACAGACGAAGGAGATAATGCAGTAATATTGTTATTCAAATATCAATTCTTGCACAAAAATAAGATAATTTATCTTATATTTAAATATTGCTTACTTTTTGAGATATTCGAGGTTTAAGATAACAGCTGTATAAATTCGTGTTGAATTTAAAAAGCTGCCCACGATAAGCAGGTACAGAGCAAATGCCAATCAGTTTCAGTCAAGCTCTGAAGAAGCCAACAGGATGATTTTCGAAACGTTAGCAAGTTCGACTCAGCAAAAACCGGGAGGAATCCAGAAGTTTTACAAAAGGAACCACCCAATTGTTCTGAATGATTTACCCAATCATTTCTCTGAAAGTTCTGAAACCCTGTTGACACTTCCAATATAGGCGAACTTTGTGCTCCGGGTAATCGTACTATGACATCCATAATTAATTGGAGTCTCTCCAACAGAATTCAGAATGCTTCCAGAACAGGAGCTACAAAAAATTCGAGAATACTTTATTTTAGACTAGTTCAATCAGCTATGTGGTATGGTGTTGTACACTGGGGAAATTCAAGAAGCTCTAATTCGTTTTTTTTTACTCAAAAATAAATTTTGTGACAAAAGCCTTAGACCAAAGAAGGATTGTAGTTGTCTTGTCAGTCGATCTGCATAAGGCATTTGACACAGATATTGTTTTGAGGAAATTACATAAAATGGAGTTTCAGGGAAGATTTTATAGTATTTTACTTAAAAGGGCGCAGTCAGTATGTCAAAATTGATAAACTTGGTAGAGAGACAGTGAAAAATAATTATGGAGTACCGCAAGATTCAGTTCTTGGAGCACTACTTTATTCGATTTAAGTGCTTAGTTTGCAAAGTGCTAACCTTAAAGCTTCATGCTACAAATTTGCGGATGACGCATTATTAGTATACAGAGGAGAAAATGAGAAGGAATTAGGAAAACTAACAGATAAAGATCTTAATAAATATCCCACATGGCTGCACTCCAACAAATTGAAAATAAATATTGACAAAACAAAATTTATAATATAATATATAATATAATAAAAATTAATAACATCAATTTGGAAAAAGTAACATCCCTAAGATATTTAGGTCTAATTTTGCATGAGTATTTGGGCTGGGAATTGCACATAGTTAAAATATTGAATGAATTGCATTTCTTGTGGAACGAATGTTTTCAGTCACATGCAAATTATGCAAAATAATTTTTTGAAAATTTTATATATCTATAATTAATTTTGGTTCGATTGACCACTTCTTAATTGACTAGTCAAATCCTATCAAAATGTTTTAAATAAAATCCTGCAATTGTTATCAATAATTATTTCATAATAATATTTACCCAAATTAGACAATAAGAATATCCACTCCATTTAGTTCTCAGAACGACGCAACGGCGACGTAACGCACAAAATAAATAAATTTAAATAAATAAATACAAACTTTATTGTATTTGTAGAATTATTTCGGTCAATTGGCACAAAAAATTTGACTTGCCAATTGCACAACCCTAGACACTATACAAACATACAAAAGATAATTGAAAAAATTTATAGTCTGTTTATATGTTCCACACATAATGAAAAATAAAATTTATTTAATGTTCCATACTCCAGATTTTTTAATCAGTAAGTGTTATTATTCTATTGACGATATTTCAATTGTAAAGTGATTAGTGTTTAATGTGCTGTACGCGTTTTGTGTAGTATTTGTATGAAATATATTTGTATTTTTTGTTGTTATTTAAATTAATTTCAATAGTTAATTTTAAAGATTTTAATTATTGTAATTCCTAACGTCGCTGAAAATAATTTTCAAACGATTAGTTTCCACTAAAGTAACAATAACGGTAAAAAATATTTCATCCGCAACTCCATTCTGCATGTCTGGCGATGCGACGGAACAAAATTTATCCCATTTCGTACGAACAGTTTCCATTCCCGGGAGAAAATACGCGACACCCTGGGAAAACTCCCGCACGGAGTTCCCCGAAATCGAAAATGACATCTAAAACCACGGAATACTTCTTTTTAAAAAGATATTAAAAAGTTGTTCCCAATTCCAGACTCGAGGCGTCGCGTATATCCCGAGAAAGATTACTTAATGCGATTGTTTCGCAAGTTGGAATTTTGGAGGTGATTCCTTCATAATGATCTTGTTGTTTCGCATTACCGCCTCAGTGTTTTGCGGTTTTTATCTGATCCCGAATTTCGAGACTTTTTTATCGGACGTTTTTTTTGCAGAAAATTTTATTACGTATTCCACCGTTAAACGGAAGACGTAATAGAATTTATCGCGGCCTCAATTCGATATCATCTCGTTATCATAAACTTAGCTCAAAGTGTTGTACTCAAAGCAATTTATTTTCTTAACTGATTGCGTAGTCTGCTACTATCGATATTTAGGGCATATCGGAAAGTTAAATTGACAAGCAACTTCGAAGCTCTATGAATATTAACAAAGTTCTGTTAGCTTTAACATCCGAGACACGCTAGATACCGAAAGATGTTAGATTAACCATCACTATTGCTTGAAATAGACCTACCAAGATTATCTTTAAGCGGAAAGCCACATTGGTCTCGTTTATCAATTTTAATCCTATAGTCAAACCAAAGCATTGATAGAAATTGGAATAGGTAAGAAACTAATAAAAATGATACAAGACACACTAACAAGGACAAATAGTAGGAAATAGTAGTCTAGGAAAGAGTAAGGCAGGGTGACCCACTATCCTCAGTACTGTTCAATATGTGCTTAGCAATGGTATTTTGCCGATGACTCACTGCTGATACTGTTCATTAGAAGTAAACAAGAAGTCGAAGGAAGTATAACAAGATTGTTTTAGAAAAATCGTCGGTCAGTGAGGCAAGGTCGTAGCAAATAGCGCGAATCCCCTTTTTATTTTAAAAAGAAGGCGCTTCGCGGATTCTTGTCCTAGAGGGACGCATTGTTTTTATATCGTGCTCCTGCTGACCACTGTGGAACTTTCGCAAAATCGATGTAATTTGATTATGAATACACCCTGCATAAAGTGTCCTTCACACCTCGTCGACGAAAAATTACCGCACACTTCGGTAAATATTAAAAGTTTTACTAGTAATTGCAATTTAAAATTATATTTTTTCAAATATCTTGCGACCTCTGTATTATAGACGAAACCGTAAACTCTCTCCCGACACAGTTTACGATACTGTTCATATCAAATTATCACAACTTTAAAAGTTTTTCATGTATCGCCAATAATTTACCCACAAAAGCGGAAATTTCTAGGATCTATTAGAATTTTTTGCCCATAAACGACGATATAGCCCTGGATCTCCTTAGTTTCCTGGTATCCGAATTTTTCCAATGGAGTAAGTGCTTTTCAAAAAACTTGTATTCTGAAACCATGTAATACGTGGTAATATTAAATGACGTCATCGCGTCTAGATTGAGGCCGAGAAATAGTGATTTTCATTTGGATGATTTCAAATATCGCGAACAGTGTAGGTGTAACGAAAACCGTAAATATAAAAATTATAGCCCTTGATACGGTCTATAACACTGTTTGAACGGATTAGCCATTGTTTTTACGAATTTTGATTTACGGTTAATTACTTTCTAAAAGAACAATTTCCAGGGTCTTATAGATTTTTGTCTATAACTAAAACACCTTCTATATAATAAAAAAAAATGCGTGAAACAAAAGTTATAGCGCCGGGTCTCCCACGTATTACGGATGTAAAATTTTTCCGATCGGATGAATGGCTTTGGAGGAAAAGCTGTTTTTCTGGATGCCAAAATAACCACAAAAAAAATTCTAAAATTAAAAAAAAATACTTCGCGTTATTTCATTGTTCCCACTTTAAATAGTCTAAATGCGGGTCCAGACTTCAACTTCTCTCCCAAGTCTGAAGCCAGTAGCTGCAAATTTGGAGTACTTATTATGTTTTTAATTTGCGGTGCACCCTGTATATTTTTTAAAAATTGTCAAGAATAAAGGTTCATGAAGTCGTCTTCTGGTTCAAGAATTTTTCCGGTCGCGTAAACGGTTTTTGAAGAATGGTCTTTTTTGTAGGCCTTTGCGCACGCGATTTTTTATTTTTTTAGAATACCTCCCGACCCCCAGCCCCCATTTTCAATAGATTCTATCACGGGGTAAAGCTGCATATATGTACCAAATATGAAGTCGATTGCTTAAAATTTCGGACGTGTTTCATAGCAAGGTCCAAAAAACAGTCGAAAATCGCGAAAAAAAGATGGATCAGGGCCATTTCTTATAACCGTATGTGCCTCGTGGAGGGTTAAAAAGGAGGCAAATTTCAATTTTGTTGCTCCAACGGTTCGAAAGTTATTCAGGAAAAACCAAAAGACGAAAACGGAGAACGAAGAACAGAGTACGGAGAACGGAGAACGGACAGACAAAAAAAAATTTTTTTTTTCGATGGGGATCATTTCTGTACCAACGTCGATCCCGTAGGACTCACCGTTACCGAGATATAAAATTTTTATACGAGCGAATTCGACTTCATCGATTTTCGAAAGTAACAAGATTGGAATATAAAGCAGCATCGCTGGTTTAACCATCAACGAAGAGAAGACGAAGTACTGAGCTGGACAGATGGGGAATTTAAACGAAACCAATACCTGACTGTTGTAACAGACCGAAATTAAACCCACCTATTCGAAGAAGTAGCCGGATATGGCAGCAGAAGTACAAAGCAGACTAATGGCAAGAAACCGTAATATTTATACATTAATTAAATCACTAAGGAGGAAATTTATATACACGAAAGCTAAAGTGAACCATACAAAACAGTCACTGAACCCATCGTTATATATGGGAGTAAAATATGGACACTAAACAAAGCAGCCTGGAAGAAGAAAGTATTATGTAAGACGGCGGAAAAAAAGAAATAAAGATCTTTATGGGATGGGACACCTCCAGAGAATGCATAGAGATAGAATATGAAAACCACTTGGGAGAAGTTCAGTGTCTGTATTACTACCGAGTCATTTTCTACCACCTTCAAATGTTCCAAAACTACTTATTACTCATTTAATCAGTGGGAAAAAACTACATAGAACACCAAGATGGAAGGTAAAAGCAGAAATAGGTAGAGCAAGAATGGGGATCAGCAAATGGAAGGGGAAAGCAACCGACAAGACAAACCATGATCTGCAGGGTTGATTTATTATTATTAATTAAGCTTAATTCTAAAATTGTAATATGATATGACATTTAAAATATGGTAGTAGTTATATATTCATTTTAACAATTATTGCAGCATAAAATAGAAAGGTATGTTATAGTATGCATAATCAAAAATGGCTATTACTGATACACACATTTATTTGTATTGTTTTAACCTAAAATAAAAAAACAAAAAATTATGCAAAGGCTTTGTGTTGTGTTGTATTGTTGTGTGTACAGGATAGAAATTGTTTTCTAATAAAAAGAATAACATAACGTTGAAAAATTGTTATTTGGGAAGTTATTCAAAAGGAGGAAGTCCTTCATTTCGAGGAGAATGGTAAGCTCTCAATTTGGAATTACAAGTAAGTTAGACTGCTAGTATTTAAGCTATTTACGATTTTTTTTTAAATGTCAAGATTTCTAAAAACGAAACAAATTTCGAACAGAAGCAAAGGTATTACATTTTTAAATATTTTCTATTAGTGTTTGGTTTTCAGCAAAAGAACCTTTTTGAACAATAAAAATATCTGCAGTGGTTGATCAAGCTCAGAAACAGACACCTTGGCATCAACATTGGACAAAACATTTGAATTTGACTTTGACTAGAACTGATTTTAATTGCATAAGTATAAAATCTATTCAGATAGGCATTGCGAAGAAGTATTTAAAAGTGGTCATTCCATTAAGTCATAGCATTGACATTATTTATTTTTGAATCGACAAAGTGTTATTTGACAGACCGAAAGCTGAGAACTTAGTCATACGAAGACTAATCGTCACACTTGCATGTGAGATAGGACACTTGTCACGACTTCAGTTGTTCATTTCGTAAGTTAAATATTTAAATTAATTTATAATAATAATTTATATTGCCACCATAAAAGCCGAGAAAATGAGAGGAAGGGGCTGAAGAACTTTATTTACATTTTTAGTAACATTCCAAACGGCATACGTATCTCAACCCATTAATGATGAACTTGTTCTTGACCTATCCCACACACTGTACGACTTGCCAAGATTAATAATATCTAATCGTTGTGACAAAATGTGATGGAATTCATATTTTATATGGCGCGCCGAATTCCCACAAAATTCAGGTAAAATCCTTGAAAAAGTGCCAAAATAGTTCGTGTCGGAACCATGCATTGTTGTAAAAGGCAACCTTGGGACTATAGCAGAACTTAATTAAATTAATTGCCAATATGCAATCGAATCACAGTTATATCGTAGGCTTAGGTTTATGAATCAAGAATTATATAAATATTAACAATCGGAATTGGGATTGGTTAAAAATTTGTTTTCTTTTGAGTCTTCCTACAACAGAAACTTTATAGGTACCTGCAGCAATGTTTTAAAGTGTGGTGTTATCGATAATGGCGAATATTATTATAATTCTGACGGACCACTGGGCCACGGTGTTTCATTTAATGCTACTTTAAACCCTCTTAAGGATTAGTTCCTTTCGGTGAAGTTTTACCCGAAAATTCAAGGCAAAACTATATCCTTAACTCAATCGATAGCCGCTTCCACAGTGGAAACCTCCATTAAAGTCTTCATTACAGTGCGCTGTTTGCCAATAAACATTTTAAAGGTTTTCAGGGCGCTGATCTGGGTAAAAGATTTCGCTGAACCCTTGCCAGAGTTCAGCTTCGACTTATTGATTTTAAAGCAATGGGCGTCCGTCCCTTTTAACGAAATCGTTTTAATTTTTTTTTCGTACTATTAAAGCGATAGGTCTGATAATCACGAGCTATACATTATTATCAAAATTAAAAATCTTCTCATGTTCTTAATGTGTAACAATGCTCTATAATTAAATAACTGAAAAATTCAAGATATAACATAAGAAATAATTAAGGAAATTGCTGTTCTGGAATACGGAACTGAACTCTTCAAACATTGTTTCTACCAGGCATACTCTCGGATTTGAATAATAGCAACTGTTGCTCTCCAGCTATTACTTTAACAAATTTGATTTTGTTGTTTAGTTATAAAAGAAGATTAAAAGATGATGTGTTCAAATTTATTTTTATTTTTGTTTACATTCTGATTCCGTTGCTCAATGTGTTAGATTTGCACCATATCCCAACTCTTAATCATTTTCAATGGTGTCGATTAATTTTAATTTCATTATATTAAATATTATAGGCAAAACATTTTTTTACCACAGTTATTAGCCAAATTGCTTGAAAAAAAGAGCAAAGTGGCGTTTTTTTTTACAAGCTGGAAGAAGTAAATGATATCCTCTGAAGGTGTATGAAAAAATATGATAAAGAACAACTTCCAGATTGTTGGTATTAATTATTCCGTTTTAAAACCGTCGCTTAGCACCGCTTACTTCTTGTCATGGGCTTTGAGCACTGGCGACCATGTGACTGTCATTTCTTAAAGTTCAACAACTGCCTATCATTGTGAAGAACATAATATTAAGTGTACAAGAGGAAAGTCTTTTTTCCACTCGCTCTAAATAGAGCTAGTATTTTTTTGTAAGTTGGTAGTTGAAATTAAATAAGAATGCACATTTTGAAAAGCCTAAGCATAAGTAGGTTTTAGCATTATAAGTTCAATAGAGCTAGTCAATTTGGGCTTACCACGGCCATTTGTAATTTTACTATTAGAGGGTCGTGTATATTTTGTCATTTTCTTTGTATGTAAATACTTAAAGGATCAAGTAGACTGTATTGAAGTCATATAGTTTTTCTCTTTATATTGTAGTTGATTGATAGAGATTGCTATGTTCTTCCAAGATTTTGGTCCTTTTAAGCTGAAGTTAATTGCAACAAAGTCATTGAATACAATTTCATTCTCTTTCTTTCCTATGTTGTACTCCGTTCACGTTGTTTATTGAATGGATATATTGTGCTAGCTAGCTGAGCAAAACTAATTAGTTACAAGTTTTTTTGAAGCAAATGGGTTTATGATACGGAAAAATTGAATAAGACGGCAAACTTGTGCTGTTTCTTCCTCTTAACTGTGCCAAAGTTACTAAGATTGCTAGTATGTAGCAACGCGAAAATATTGTACAAATGTCACAAACAGCTTAAATGTCATTTCGCTCCTCTCTGTTTGATTCTAAGAGTTTTGTTACACTAGAAGTTTGATTTATGGACTGCAAAATTTTTCGTTGTGTATACATCCACCCGAAATGTACTTAAAAATATGAAAAAAATAATAAACAATTTTTATATTACCCTACTAATGCTAGTCTTTCATTTCTTCAATTCCTTGAAAATCGCTAGACATACTGGACCCCGACGAGAATGATAAAAAAATAAATAAATTTTACTGGTTTTCGAAAAATATATGAGACCTTTCTGTAATCTGCTTTTCAAAAAAATATATTTGCTGTAACAACGCCTTTGTGAAGCATCCTTCCATATTTTTTGCTCGTGTAGTAGATGGCAGGCATTGTCATTAATTTGAATTATTTTAAGGCTTTCGACACAATTTTGCAAGATCTTCAATGTTCCATGCTTTCTATTTATGGTTTCCCTTTCGAAACTCTAAATCTGTCGCGACCCTATGTGGTGATCGCGTCCAGAAGGCTTCCATCATTGGCACATTTCTTGTCTCCTCTTCTAAATTCGGATTTGGAAGTCATAAGGACAATTTGCAATTTAAATGCATTTGGATCTAAGTCGTTGATGACCGAAAAATCGCCCGAAAAGATGGCATTAAAAACCTTATTGATTCACGACTTATTACTCACTGAAGCTGTTCTATGCTAGTGGACATTTTCTTAAAAGGAAACTGGAATACAATCTCTGTGTAGCATCAGTGTTGTCTCATTTGGTTTATTAGGACACCGTATATATAAATTTTCTACGTCTACGTCAGAATTCATGCTGTCAATTGATCTGTCAAATAAAATAAAATATAAACACTCAAACGCTAAATTATCGTTCCACATTGCGTATACCAAAACACAAACCAGCAATGTTCGAAAAGAGCTTCACCTTTTGTCCGACTCGTTCTTTAATTCCAACAAGGAAGCTAAACTTCAACTTTTGGTCAATTTATCATATTATATATAATGATTCGAAGATGTACTTTTTTAGCAATAAACACGCTTCATTATTATTACTTTTGCAAAAATCGCTAAAATCGAATTTTTCGAAAATATACGCGCTTGGCAACGAAACTCATATCTAGGTAACGGGAGGTCCTAGGGGACCCCCATTGGTATACAAATGGTTAGGGTCAAAAAAATAAATTTGTCTCAATGTCGTCCATTCTCCGTATCTTTGTAGACGCGCCAATAATTGCCTATAACTGTTGAACGGTTTGAGCTACAACGTTCAAATTTCGCTCCTTTTAAGCAGTCCACGGAACACATAAGCCAATGAAGAAATGCCGCGATCGGACATCGGCGTCCATCTTTCTTTTAGATTTTTAACTGTTTTTAAATTTTTTAAATGTTTTTTGGACATTGCTATGAAACACGATAAGTGCCCGAAATTTGAAGCCATGGACTTGAAATTTGGTTAAACAAATAGAGTTTATTACCCCAACAAAGCCTATTGACATGGGGGGGGGTCGACAAGTATTAAAAAAAAATAAAAACCGCGTTTTTCACATGACAATATAGGCCGCATAAATACCTAAAGCTCTTGTATTTAAGTATTTAATCTGTTGGGTCTTAGCGATATTCGTTGCAATAATAAAAAACGTAATACGTGCCCTAAATTTGCAGCTACCAACTTTAGATTTGGCAGGGAAGTAGAAGTTCAGACCCCCACTTAAATTATTAAAGTTGGGCGCAATTAAGTACTACGAAGTATTTTTTAAAAATTTTATAATTTTTTCTTTTGATTTTTTTGGTTTCCATAAAATTATTTATCCGACAGACGCGAAAGATCTAGTACTATAACTCTTATTTCAAGCGTTTTTTCGTTTATATACAGGATTTTTGAATAATGGACAAAAATCTAAAAGACCCTGAAAATTGTCCTTTTCCAGAGTAAATTATTAACCGTAAAACAAAATTGATGAAAAATATATCAAAATGGTTTAAATGGTATTATAGGCCACGTCAAGAGCTACAATTTACGATTTTACATATATTTTCACTCGCACCGACCAATAAATAACGACCGAGTGAAATTTAAATATAAATTTTATCAGGAAATCTATTTGACCTTTAGCTGGGAAAAATATCCGCGCTTTCTGGAGCATTAGGGTCACGAATGCTGTTCACCTTAAAATAAATATGGAATTATAATATAATTATCTGAATAATGTGTCGCATTTTCGCCGTATACTACTGTTATTGAGAAAACAAGACCATAACGAAATAAAAAAAAGGCAACGCGAGCCTGAAGAAAAAGAATTTCAATGCATGAATGGTTATTTGCACGAATAGTTCCATATTCGACTGTAGGACTTTCTGTTCGTGAGACACGCCACTCGAGCAAGGCCAACGAAACACAAAAAATGTTAACCTTCCATAAGCTTTTGACCGAAAATATGTTAGAAATAATTTATTTACGTCGGGGAATTTCCTACTGCTTCCCAGGTTTAGAAAATTGAAGGTGTCACCGCCGGTAACATTATAGAGTGTAATACAAATAGTACTTTTTCCTTGTACCTAAATCATGCAAGTGCTGTCGTCATCCACTTCTTCTTAGAAGGATTGTCTTTTTTTTTATTATAATTAGCAAAAAGTTTGAAAACAACCTATGAACACCTTATACGTTATGACCGAAAACAATAGTGATACATATTTCTTAATTCAATTAAGTTGTAATATTTGAAGGACGGTGACATCATCCAAAACGTTTTTTTCCAATGAACCTAGACAGTGGAAGGAGTACCTACTTAAAACAATCAAAAAGAAAAAACTTCAATGTTGTATATGCATCTGGAAATCTACTACAATATGAAGGATGGTTAGGGGAAAGTGGGGGAAATAGGAACGCCTAAGGGAAATCTTAAATAAAACAGTGGAATTTAATCACAGAGTTTCTTTATTTTTTAATTATTAAGTTTACTTATCTGTCTAACGAATTCACTAATCAATATTTATATTTTTTTAATAAATTGCCATATAATAAAATACGAACTACCATTATTAAAGAGAGAGATCACATTTAAAGTCCAACGATGTTTTTTGCATACGTAGCACATTATCCAGTCCTCAATTGGGGGATCTATACATTTATCACCACAAAAAATACGATAATAGTCTTTCATTTTCCTTTTCGTCTTTTTCTTTCTCTCTTTCTTCTTTCGTATTTTGTTCAGTCGCTGGAGTCTTCAGTTTTGTTGAAATTCTTTAATAGTCTTTTATCTCTTTGTTTGAAGATTTCTTCTCATATTTCAATCTTTTTTTTGAGTTCTTTTTTTGGTATTTTTCCAGGTTATTCTTAATTTCTTCTGCTTTAGCTCTTTTTCTGTTTTCCTTTTCCTCTAACTGATCTTTTATAGGTGCGGCTGAAAGAATAATATATTTTTTTCTCCTAATAATAGGTACTTCAACGATCTCTGATAGGGAAACTGCATGCGTGCTTGCATTATGACTTTGTTAATTAACAGGATCTATGACTGTGAGTATCTGAATATAATGACCAACTGCACCAAATGCACAAACAAGCTGTTGTAGACTCTCAGCACTCGTTACCTTACCAACTTGTTTTACCGCCACTATTTTCTGATTCCTTTGAACCGTTGACATGCCTGTCTCATCGACTTTAAAGATTTTATCAGGTTGTATATGAAGTTTGTTCTGTATGGCCTTCAAATTATCATAAAAAATGTTAACGTCAGTTTCATTAAACTCAGTAACACGATTCAACCTCAGACATATGCTGGGAAGTCTTCTCATGAAATTCTCTTTTCCGGCTAGCTGTTCTCCTCGGTGGAAATTTTGAGAAAGTTTGTTATCCTCGGCATATTAATACGCGATTATGCGAATTTTTTTATGGTTAGGCCATAATAAAGTTCACTGCATTTGATGATATAATCGACAAGTTCCATTTCCTGATCGTCTGTAAATAAATGTTTTCTTCCAGACCTTGACTGTTTTCTAACTTCATGGAATTTTTGCGTATACCCCACGGAATCGAAAATAACAAAAGGGAAAAAAACAAATTATGTTAGGTTTCTTTTTCCAAGTGCGTCATTATTATTCAGCTGATTAATATGTGATTATTTCACTATATAAAACTTAAATTACTAATGTAGATAGAAATCAAGTTATGCCAACTTCAATTTACCAAAAAATTACGTATATCGTGTTGTTGACTGGCACTAGTGATGACGTGATCTCCCCTAAATTAAATACAAAAATATACAGCACCTTGAAGAAGAAGAAGGAGATTCTGCTCGTGGTTCAAAAACACCTACAAACTATGCACTACGGTTGCTTAGTTGCTTTTTAGTTCCATAAAAATTTATATTCGATACAATTACAGCGCAAACATTGTCTTGATCCTCCTGACGATCCCCTTCTAATGTGGGAGGTAATATCAAATGACTACCGTTAAATTTCGAAAGGGAGATACGCTCAAACCGTTGGTATGGTGTAAATGGAATAACGACTTAGCTTCAAGCGCCGTAAAATTGTTTCCTCTCGGCATCCAGAGAAAAAATCTCTTTCAAATGTAATGACCAATAAAAGGAATAAGAGTGCGAGATAGGGCCAAATTCCCAACACTTCGGGTCCGACATCCCCTGAGATCCTATGGAATTTCTGACGCTGTTTCTGTTCCTCTAAAGTAGCTATAGAGAAGCGGCTCGCACGAAGCCGGTTTATTTACGGTCCATGGACTTTTCTAACGATTTACTCACCATGGGCTACTCGGTGAACGGGGTCGAGATCGCACGGGGAGAAATTTAATGCGAATCGACCTTAAAAGGCACTCTTGCTGAGAATACGTAATGGACAGGGTGGTATATTTGAAATAATGTACCGCGGGTTCAATTTGTCTTGATAACATTTTAATTGGCTGTAGTTTTTTTTTGCAAGTGACGTATACGTATAAGCCTACTTCACATTTTTTTAAATGGTGTTTAATAGAATATCTTATTCCAATTAGTTAGTTACGGCACTCTTAAAATGTTATCAAGATAAATTGAACGAACGGTACAGTGTATCTATTTGCAATGGTTTTGCGGAGTATCTCTATTACTAATAAAACTGACTTCTTTTTCATGAAACTGAAGGTGTCACGAACAGAAATGTTTTTGCAATTTTATGCATTTATTTTAGAAATATGGCAATTTTGAAAATGTTGCATCTTTAGGCACCCTTTTTAGTTCGGTTATGGTGAACTAATCGAAAATATAGAAACTGCTCTGCGTAAAATTTTTTACATGAGATGCAGTGACTTAGTCTTTTTCTTGATGAAACCCACATATTAAGATTTACATTTTTTATTTAATCGGATAGCCTTCGTTTACCTATGGCCCATGTTAACTCAAAATATGACAGTTATGGAAAAATATAATAGGTTTAGTTTATATTTACGCAAAGGTATTTTCTTTGCCCTGCTCATAAAAAAAATAAAGTAAAAAAAATGCTTTGTATTTGAAATAATAATAAAAGCCTATTAAAATTATTTAAACACTGTCAGTAATAAAAAGGTTAGTTTAGTTTATATATCAAAATTTGTGAGTTCCAGAAAAAAAAGTTACTACGCCGCTGGATTTTACGTAACAAAACCCGATCCACACCAGTTTTAACCTTTTTGATGATCAAACTGCAAAGACAGACAAAATCAGTATTTTATAAAAAAGTAGCTTTGGGTCACAAAAGCCCTAAAGTGATGGTTAGTTTTGGTGAATTTTGGCTAGCCGTAATACCACCATGAATTTAAATTCAATTTAATTCAAACTTTTTTAAAATATATAGGGCGTTCATAAAAACCTAGTGTTATTTTAATTTCCTTTATATTAATACATATTCGGCTACTCCGTCTAACTCTTTTTTAAATATAATTTTTTTATTAAATATGTGTTAAGCTTCGGAGCCTAAGATAACTATATAATTTTGAATAGCTAATATTTTGAGTACGATTTTATGTTTGTTTTTTACTGCTATGGTTTTATTTGTTGAGAAAAAGATGTAGACTTTTTATAATATTTTGATAACTATTGATACCAGGCGTTGTACATAGTACAAAAGCCAAAAAATTGATTTAACAATAAAATCACAGACAAGTTTGAACAAGATTGTATTGTATCGTAGATATATCTAGTTTTTAAATTATTGGCAATTTTTCTCTTAAAAAAATTATTCGTTCTGCTACGTGGCTCTCGAAAAAAAGCTATACCCAAAAACCCGAGTCATCCCGATTCATTTTTCGTTTAATTTTCTTCATTTCCTTCCAACACCTTACACAATTTACTACTGGATTGCTTTACCGTTATAGCTAGTTAAAAATGATTATTTAAAGGATTGTTAAAGCGTCAGATTTGAGGACGCGCTCTTACAGTTATGAAATCAATTTTTATGGAAAAAAGTGCATGTAAAGTTTTCTTTTCCAAGGTACAAGATGTTCCAAATTTAAAAAAAAAAGAAGTTTTAATAATCATTACCAATATTTTTTGTATTCAGTAATTGACTATACTCTAATTAAAAATAGTCCAAAGCGAATATAACTTACAAAACACCAGTATTATATTTTACCCCTCTTTGGAATTCCTAAAATAATACTTATAGTGGCATAGCTTTACTTTTTCCAAATTGTTCAGTCAGAACCCCTTACGAATGCCAGCGGCAAAAGATTTAAATAATATTTGGTTCTTTGATGCTTAAAAGGTGTGTATCAGATATAATAAAAAAAATCGAAAACGATATTAATAGCAATTTAATTTTTCTAAGAAACTTATTTGTACTATATATTTCAAGTTATGCTAGTGTCTTAAGATGAGTGGGCCACTCTGTAGAAAAATAATTTTGACATATGACGGGTTATACGTATCCCATTTCTAAAGCTCGATAAACATCAACGAGTTTTGTGTTAGCTACGTGTACAATGTACCACGCTATAAACAACTCCAATTATCAATTTTGCTACTCACACGCGAAATTTGCTACCATCGCGAACTTTGTAATTTTCATCGGCTTAGATGTACGCATGCAAACCTGCTTGTCATTCAGTTTGGTTGTCGAAAGGAGTTCCTGATTCGCTACGCCTTCAATTTCGTTTTGTTCGGTTGGGGCTACTTAACTTGACAATGACGGCGTTGAAAGTTTGGTCGTCTTGCTGATTGAACTCGAACTTCATATTTCCAATGTTTCTAACCAATCAGCTCGTTTTTATTTGCGGTAGTGGCTTTTCTTAGAAATTAAAAATATATTCTTAATTTCAACCTAATATATTATCTTTCTTTGAAAAATAGCTCGCTAATGTGTTGTAAGCTGCTGGGTAGTATTTTTTTGTTTACTGTTTACTGCCTATTTCGATCATACTATTATTAATTCTTGACCCACAGATCATTATTTTCAATTTATCTTCAATCAGTTGCATTCGCATTTTCTCTGTTCCCTCGCAATTTTCAGTAACATCACCTTCATTATTTCCCTTTTCTTTGTAGTTAGTACGAGATTGTCAGCATACGCTATTATGTATGCTCCCAGGCCAGATTAAATAATGTTGCTGACATCTACTGAGATCTTAATTGATATCAAATTCTTCGGTTTCTCGCCGCTTTGTTCCGATATTAATTCATTTCATAGTCATGGTAATCAGTCGTCTCAATTTTAGTGTTATTCTCATATCCTCTTAAAAGTTTGTCTCTTTTAGATAGTGGTTTTAGACAGCACAGCAGTTGCGCCGTTTCTAGGAAGCTCTCTAGAACCAACTGACGAGCTGGATTTGTCCCCATTCCTTCTGTTTCATACTTTTTTACTGATGTTTCTCCATTCTTTTCTGTTACCTGTATTCCAATTTGTCAATTTACGACTCCTACTATTTTCAAGTCCTTACACTTCCTCCAACCATGTTGATCTGGATCTTCCTTTTGTTCTTATCCTTTTTACTACATCCCTGTCATTTAGTTCTGCCAGGACGTGGTTCTTGGTTCTTATTCTGTTAATTATTTCGTCTTCAGAGGCTCTCAAAATCTTCCTTTCCGACACTTCTATTTTTTCCTCATTGTTATAGTTTCTGGATCTTACAATGAAATTAGTATTATTATGGCTTTGCTTTAAGGTTTTTTGATAAAATCTTAATTTTTAGTAGGTTCTTATATGCAATGAAAGGCGCTATTGACTGATGCTGTTTTTTCTTCAATTTCATTATCTGTTTCTCCTATACTACATGTCATTGCTTCTAAGTATTTTTTTGTTTACTGTTTACTGCCTATTTTGACCTCACTATTATTAGTTCTTATTCCACAGATCATTATTTTCGTTTGCTCTTCATTCAGTTGCATCCGCATTTTCTCTGCTTCCCTTAACATTTTCTTCATTACTTCCCTTTTCTCTGTAGGTAGTACGAGGTTGTCTTCATACGCTATTATTTATACTCCAAGAAGATTAAATAATTTTGCTGACATCTAATACTAAATACTTAATTCATTTCATAGTCATGGTAATCGGTCGTCTCAATTTTAATGTTATTCTCATATCCTTTGGGGCTCCTAAAAGTTTTTCTCCTTTAACTGAGTCAAATGCCCGCCGTCAATCTGTGAAGAGCATCTCAATTTCTGTGTTGTGTTCATATACTTTTCTACGATTTGTTTTAGATTGTGGATCGCATAATGATTTGATTTTCCCTGTAAAAACCAACACATATTTTTTGTGTGGTTGTGGATAAAACTGTAAAAGCCGTATTTAAAGGTGTCATCCCTCTGTAATTATTACAATGTAGTTGATCTCCTTTGTTATGTATTGTCACAACTTGCCCATTTTCCAATTTTATTATCATTTTTCCCTAAGATTATTTTTATTATTGTGAGCAAATGTTCATGTAGTTTTTGTCTCTCACATTTTAACACTTCGATATTTACGTATTCTTTATCCGGCGCTTTACTGTTATAACAATAATAATAAATAGCCTTTATTATAACTAAAAAAACATCAATATACATATTAATATATTTCAACGAAAAGTAAACAGATAGCTCAAAAGCGGCGCAGTCTAGCTTTAACCGCTAAAGAACTATTTATATAATTAATAAATTGGCCACTATTTACTGAAATAAAAATGGATTAACAACAAATAAAATATGAAAAAATTCCTGCCAAATCGGAAGAACAACAAAACTCTACTACACACTATAGAAAATGCAATTGAAGATAAAGAATTTGATAACTCAATATAATCCCTTGCTACTAACATAATTAGCAACAACATCTTCAGAGCTTGACTGAAAAAGTTTCAGTCAAGCTCTGAAGAAGCCAACAGGATGATTGGCGAAACGTCAACAATTTCGACTAAGCAAAAACCGACGCAGGAGGAACCCAGAAGTTTTGTAAAAAGCATTACAGTAGCCTGTGGAAGTTTCTTTGCAAAATTAGTAACAATATTATTAGGAAAACTGTATTTGTACCTTTTTTTAAATGAATATAAATTTAAGTTACTGAATTTCTGTGACAAAGAATTATACACACGAATTGCGTTGAATGTGAAAGATTTACGAAACAAGGCACTCTGATTATGTGGCATCGTTAGTCTGTACCTGTATCTTACATTCACAGAATAGATAGTACTCCTAGGAGTAATGCGCTCTCTCAGCAAAGTGGGTGAATCGAGGTTATGGATAATTTTGATAAAGAATACGTTGAAAGCTCTTCTTTGTTCTATTTTAACCCAATTAAGTTGACGATATGCAGCAGATACATGGTCATATTTTCGAAGACCCATAATAAAACGAACACAAGCATTCTGCAACGTTTGAACACGGCACTTACACTCGTTATCAATAAAAAAACCATACACTACAAACAAAACTACAAAACAAGTGACTGACGTAATTGTTTTCTTAGTCTAAAATTATAAATTATTGCTAATTACTAAAATTATACTATTACTATATAAGATTTTTAGTGAGAAATACGTCTTTTGAAAGATATTTTTTAAATATTCACGGAATCTTAGATCACAAGCTACGATCACCCCCAAATTTTTTGCTAAATCGACTATCGACTAACATTATATTAATATTTTGTTTAAGTAGCTTAACTTTATTTTTATTTCCAAATATCATTGTGACCGTTGTATATGCTTAACTTCTTCTATTGTTCGTTCAGATAATATGTCTTCCATTGTTCCTTCATATACGCACACTTATTTGGTAAACTGCTAAATAATATATGGTTTCACCATGAAAACCTTGTGCGGAAAAAAGGATTCTGTTTTTGTAGATTCAGACTAGCACTATTTGATTATGGTAAGCTGTTTTGAATCTGTACCCAAATCAAAGCGAATATATTTTTTTTATTATTTCGAATACTTAATAACATATAGTTACCAAATCGGAGTTTATTTTTTCCAATAACTAAGGTAGCAACAGTATTTTAAGACTCGCCAAAATGCACGATTTGACCCTAATCTGTTTGAAGTGTTGTTAAAGCCATTGGAAAAGTAGATGGGAAAGGAAGATTGGTCGACAGGCTAAAACAAAAACAAAAGAATTCGCCACCTAGCCATTAGCTAAGTTCATGACATGCTATGTAATGTGTGTACATTACATAGCATGTAATGTAGGCTGAAAAAATAATCATAGGTCTATTGACAATGCGTTTAAATCAGCTATAAGTAACCAAATCAAACGCAGCGAGCTACAGCTGCGGATCCTAATCCTAAGGAGCTGAATATTTCCCGTGACTATCCAGTTTGTCAGTTTTGCCAATATCTAAAAAAAGATCAACGAATAATTCCAAAGACGACTACCAAAAAATATATTTTTTTTTGCATTATTTTTTATTTATTTAGTATTTTAAATCGCAATTAAGCAAACATAAATTTACCAAGAACGTTATTCAAGATTTTCGAGGTCTAGGCATGCCTTCAAAACTTAAATATTATATTGCTCAATTATCATGCTCATCCCCAAGTTATTATTGGTACTTCGATTCCACGCCATATTCGTATCACGAAATGCTTTTACCGTCAGTTATTCATAACCATCACATTCCGCACACAATGTAAATTCATTATACGGTTACTTAAACCAAAGCACTTATGTTGTGGCATCAGATGCCGGTTCCCAAGGGAATCAGTAATTAGAACACTCCGGCACAAACTATGGCGTTTACTCTATATGTTGCAAAGCTTATTATGCTTCGCATCGGTGCAGGTTTATTGAATTGGTACCGTTCGAAGATTGTACTGCCACTTTTGTCGATTGATTGTATAATCTGATTTCGAGCCTTCAGTTTTCAAAACCCCTAAAGGAGCGTTTTTTCCACTCGCAATTTCATTGCACTACTTACCATGCTTCCTAGCTTACTAAACCGATGTTTTTATGGCAATAATAATTTGGATTACCGGTTCCCGATTTTTCTAATTCGAATACGATATGTAAAAAAACTATAGACGAGGTAACCTTTATTTCCGTAAACCATGGAGACAATGCAAGTCGATAATAAAATATTATGTTCTACATTTCTATGTCAATGCAACTGGCATTGTAGGATCTAATAAATAACAATATGAGAAAAAATAAACACTTATTTGGTAAACTGCTAAATAATGCAATAATAACATCGTTTCACCACGAAAACCTTGTGTGGAAATAAATGGAATCTGTTTTTGTAGAGTCAGACTAGCACTATTTGGTTATGGTTAGCTGTTTTGAATCTGTAATGAAAGCAAAGCAAATCAATGTTCTTATTATTCTGGATATTTAATTACCTATAAATAACAAATCGGAGTTTATTTACTTATTTTTACAATTATCTATGCTAAAAACAGTATTCTGGGGCTTACGGAAAAGCTATAAAAGCAGTTTTAATCTTGAAATAAACAGATAAGTAGCTAGTACCAGTAAAGTTCTAAAACTGACACAATTACATTTCTGGCAGCAAAGAATACTAAATGAAACCCAGAGGATTGAATTTTTTTTTTTTTGGATATGGATACAAAACAAAACAGGTCATTTCAAAGAAATTATTGTTTTTGGTGTTGAAAATGCTAATGCTAATCGGCTTAGAAACTCTTTTAAAACATTACTCAGGATATTTTCAATAATTAGCCTTATTTTGTATCCAATTCTAAGTTTTAAATCATAAATAATTTTGTGGTTTTTCCTAATACACTTTTGATTTTAAATACTCCCAGAAGAAAAAATATAGTTGAGGAATATCTCGCGATCTTTAATTAACTGGTTAAGTCATTTTGAAGAAATTGTAAATATCGTGCTCCAAGATTTTGACGGAAGAAATAGGCTCCAATAATTTTGTTATTCAAAACCCTTGCACATTTATTTCCTATGGATGTTGTGTATGATTTTCTCTCATCCATCGGGAATTATTTGTACTCCGATACCTACATTTTGATTTATTTATTGTACCATTTGAACAAAACGAACTGACGAAGAAAAAATGGATTTAAGTTGCACATTTCCATCATAGTTTCACTAAAAATCCAAAGATCAAATCCAAAAGCATGGAAATTTTTGTTTTTTCTTATTGTATTAAAAAAATTCTAAATAACTCCGTAGGATCCATGGGTTCATAAAAAGATATTTTTCGTCGTCCACTTCAATATTATTAATTAGAATTGGTAATTTTATTACCTTGCCAAAAGAAGTTATAATTTTACAGTGCCATTGTTGCCACCTGTTTTTATCTTTTGTTATTTAACATTCATTTTTTAAATATCAAATTTATCTTTTCATGCTATGTGTATTAATTATTTTTTGAGTTTTTAATTATTACACTTACGGCATTATTAGGTAAAGGAAACCCCAAATAAGGGCTGCAGATGCCAAAACAATATTCCGATTGTTGAAAATGCTTTAAATAAGTCCTCTAATAAATTGTCCAAAAGAAAACTAATTAAACTCTATAAATTTTCAGAAAGGTCGAAAAGATTCTAGTAAGTTCTATGAACTTCATAAAATTCTAAATAATTGTGTGGCGGGGTAGCGGAAAGGTGTCCCACTAAGGGCAACAAGGTATAGGAAAGTGTCGTCTTAAAAAAAAAGTTTTAAATAAATCAGAAAATATTGGAAATTATTTTCGAAGTTCTAAAATGTACAGCGGAGGGGGTGATTGTATCTTGAATTTTAAAACTCTGTTTCTTCAAAAATTTCAAATGTTTCAAACTTAAACTTACTACTGTTTTAAAGCTGAAACAAATTCATATCATAGGAGTTCCAACATTATCTTAAATAAATATCCATATCTTCAAAAAGGTTTAACGCAATTTAATTAAATGGTGTAATTAAAAAGGGCTTTCCTTGAGCTCATCGTTCTTGCTATGTGTGACTCGTTTGCGATTGTTTATCTTGCCACCAGGTGGAGTTTTCTGACATGCTCGCAAAAAAGAATAAATGAGATTGTTTTTACGTCATTCATAGACAAATAAGGGCAAAGCATTCCCATATAATCATCAATATCTTTAACCTAACCTAAAATATGATTAAAAGAACTTAATGCTCAAAAAAAGGTGAATTTTGGGAAACAAATTCATTTTAATGGTTGTTATGATATCCAATAATTAAAATTTGGTTTCTCCTTTTACTTTTGTAAAAATATCTTTGGTTCCCAGCTGCTTACATTATTACGCTTTGATACCCTTCAATTAAGGTAATATTATCACTAACATTTTTATTAGTAATTAAGTTCAGTCGATTGACCTGAATTAATAAATTGTTGAAGACTAACCCAAATGTTAGAATTCCGCAGACCACTTTCCTTGAAGAGAGAGAGCGAACAGCTTAAAAAAAATCCCTTGAGTTTTCAAATTCCAGATGAAAACTACGCTCCTAGTAGCCATTTCAGAAATTCCAAATCAATTTTAAGTATTTTCTCTTAACAGATTTACATAATTCTTTTTTTTTTCCGAATACCGACCTCGTTGCCCTTACTAGGATATACTACCTATATACTATATACCTATATAACAATGTTGTAGAAATATAGCGCCGCAGCCTAGTATATAATGTATTTATTAAATTATCAACCAATTAGTTTTGCTAAATATCCAGGCTGCTAAAATAACCCGGTGTATCGCGCGATATTGCCCTGCGTTCGAAAAATTTATTCGAGCTCGCATATATTGTACTAAATTTGCTTACGAAACAGCTGGACCCAACTAGCGTTAAACGATAATTCTAGAACCAAAATAAACGTAAAATTAAACTCATTATTTTCAACATTATTTG
The DNA here is from genome assembly GCF_029955315.1 of Cylas formicarius. Classification (NCBI taxonomy): domain Eukaryota; kingdom Metazoa; phylum Arthropoda; class Insecta; order Coleoptera; family Brentidae; genus Cylas; species Cylas formicarius. The sequence goes on along the minus strand of NW_026844352.1, from coordinate 22,496,223 downwards.
CTTTAATCTACCCGAGGCAAATGGCGCAAAGAACAATACAGAATACGCAGTTCCGCTTTTATTAAATAACCGAGCGTGGCTTGGCAATTAGATATAGCCATATGCGACGTCATTCGAATGTCCATTAGAGAGAAATGATCACTGCAGGTTTAAGGTTAAAATCACTATTGCGCCAAAAGCTATTAAAAGATAATTTATTTCCACAATACCCTAAGGGGGAGCGTAGAGCTGATAAAATCGGGTTGTGAAAGCTGTTAGTTCGAACGCTTTGTCCACTAGACATGGAGTTCTCCAAGCTGTAAAACACTGCTTCAAGTTTTGATAGTTTTGGTGAGCAAAACCTGGATTTGACGTCATATCAAAATTTTATATTATTCGCAACGAATTGATGGTGAAAAATATTCGATGAATCAACCAATCATACGCACATTTGGGCTCTAAGGTTAATGAGCAGTGGGATCACTCTGCCGTATGGAGAAAGCAAGAGGTCTTCGTTAAAAAAGGAAATGGGGATAGAGTCTTCATTTGGAAATCAAAAGCAGAGGCTACTTAAATGGTATGTCTGGTCGGTGCTCTTGTATAGTGCACATCGATGGAAGCATCCTCAAAGAAATCCGAATTCTTCGAGACGTGGTTATACCGACGATTTTCAAGACCGTTTTGCAAGTGCTTAATAAATAGACCGAAATAATTGAAAAACGCAAATTATAATATTTCGGACACCTAATGAGGAACCAAAAGAGATATTTGGTATGCTTCAATTGGTACTCCATTGAAAGATCTAGTGCAGAAGAGAACCTGGAAGGCGCAGAACCTCCTGGTTGGTTGAAAAACTTTAAATTTTGGTTTTCGCTTTGTAGGCGAAAATCATTTAGCAGCCAGTAAAGCTTCAAATCGCTTTGCTTATCACCAACATTAGCACTGTGACACTACATAAACACAAGGGATGTTTGTTTATTCGCAAATTGTTCATAGTGGTCTTGAGGCGATCATGAACCAAGATCTTCATTATTTTAAAATTTAAATATTTTAATTTGTTATTTCTATTCTGTCCTGTTATTACTAGATAATACATTTTACAATATATTGATCTAAGAAGCACATAAATCAAGATAAGTCTTTTATATATCTAAGAAGGAAAAAAATCAAACTTTTTTGTAAATAAATATATTAGCTTAATAATACCGACAAACTGAAATGATTTGAACAAAAATACATAACCATGTGGAATATATACTGCAAATATATATCACCAGCATGATATTATTAATAGGTATGTAGGATATACAGAAAATTATCACCGTCAAAAAATTATCACAACCACTGCAAATATATCGAGTTGCTTTTGATGACACACAGATACAAATTTCCTTTTTCCGCTTTGATGCAGTGGAAACGGCATAGAAACTTAATAAAGGTCTGGAATTGGTCTTTAAATACTCAAGATTTGGAACGCCGTGCCAGACCGGCTTTTTAACAACTTGATCCAAACAAAAAATTCGATTCATTTCTTACAGCAAATATAGGTCATTTCAACCAAAAACAACTTTAAATTGTTTGTTAGTCTTTAGCATTAGTTTTGTATATAACAGTTTCTATGAATATTAAATTTTTGTTGGCATATGTGTTTCCTCTTATTTCACTGTTACTGTTAATTACTCATTTGAACAGGCTAATAACGGAATATTAAGCTTATTTATGTCAAAGACACATTTGTTTATCTGTTTATAACTCGAAAACCAGTGAAAATAGATATACGATAGTTTGGTAATTGCTCGTTTGCGTGCCAATATAAAATATGGAGTGTTCTGTTTAAAATTCCTACGAAACACGGATTTTTATATCTTGCCGATTGGGCCTTATGTTATGAACGAGTTGCGAAAAAATTATGAGTTTATATCGGGTTGTTTGTTGCCGAGTTTGTTAAAAAGTATTTTTTATCTCCGAAAATGTTCTTATCTCAGAATCCATCCATTCTTTTAGTAGCTACAAATGGGGCAAGTACCAACGCTGAAAATTAAAAGCTTATGGCAGATAAGTTGTGAACACCCCTTGTACAAGTTTTGCCATTCATAACTTGTGATTAATGATAATTGCTCTCTCCGCGAAACTGTATGAAGTTATAAATTTCGGGGGGCGAAAAGAAAGTGGGGGAAAGATTCAAGCTGCGCGCAGTGGCGTTCGCTACCTTCCCGCTAATGTTTTGAAACAGATAGAAGCTTAGCGCTTTGTAAATTAAAACGGATTTTTACACTTATAAATTGTTTTATAACTAAAAAAGAAGTCATGATTACAAATTGTGGGAGGCGGATTAATAGGTTACATACGCTATGATATTGTCAAACTAATCAAAACTAACTATTTTGCCGTAAAAGGTAAATAACCATTAGGCTGACAACAAAAGAAACCTTATAGAGTTACCCAGGTATCAGTTATGAAATCTAATGCCGCTTTGACGGAAAATATTATTCTCCATGTAATGAGAGTATATCTACAATGTATGTACCGTAATTCTACGTGACGATAAAATCGGATAGTTTATTTGCCACTAGCGTCATTATTAATTTCTGGTAACGGTATTTATTGGTAGGCGCGACAATCCGCTTTGTACCAAACGATTAACATAAGTCATCGAAAGTCGTTTCACTCTGTCCTTGGATATAATTTCCTCGGAGGGTTGTGCATTGTGCTTTCTATACACAGCAATCATAGAATTGTTTTGTAGATAATAAAATCTTATAAATATTAAAAAAATGATTCTCGCGTTCCGCTTTTTTCTTTCGGCTCCGCTGCTGATTCCACGAAATTCACCGCACAGCGCCGTAAACAAAAACAAGGGTCCTATAAATCTATAAATTCCATTTTCTGCGATGTATCTTTCCCAGCTCTCTAGTGATTGATGTTCTAATAGCTATTCCAAGAGAAAAAAATATTCCGACGTTGTAAAAAATAGGACAGTAATCATTGATCACATCGTTTCTATTGATTAGTCAAAAATTTAAATAAAATAAATAAATTTAAATAAAATAAATAAATTTGATTCATGTTCCGTACGGCCTTTTTTTTTATTTATCTAAGCGCTCGTTCTCTGGCGAAAAAAGTGTTTCGCACTATTAAATATTACTGCGTAATACCTCCATAAAACGGAATTCCCGATTTATAAAAGTTCACGGTGAGGATGACTATAACTTATTGGACCAAAGGATGGTGATGGTGGTATAGTGATAAAAAGAACAAGCTGGAAATATTTTTATTATTTATTATTTATTTATTTTATTATTTTAAATAGTGTTGTGACAGCCACAACATTATTTTCGCAACAATTATATTACAGTGGGTGAAAAAAAGTTGCAAAAGAACTAAATTTTATTGAATATTTCGGTAATTTAATTAGAAATAAACTAAATTTTATCTTATTAGTAGCATTTTCCAGCAGTTCAATCTATTTTAGCAACAATATTAAATCACAGATTTAAGACCATCATCTACATGTTTTTTGCAATAAGAATTGGGCCCATCCCATATTAACTGGCAATGGTAAGGCGGCATTCGTACGCCGTTAAAGCAGTTCCGAGTTTACCATATTCGGTAAAGGATTTTGATTCTGCCACTCATTTATTTATCTACCAAGACGAACTAGGTTGTGTGTTTAAGAACTTTGACTGATAGGAAGCTGCGTCAGTTTTTCTTTTAGCCATTTTCGACACATTTTACAGTTGATATTGTCATGAAAGTCCAAAATTTTTTATGTCAAAGAAATAACTAAACTTGCATCAAGAATCAAGAACTCTTGAACAACTAGCATGTAAAACCATCTACGACTGTTAAAATAAAAATCTTCTAGCGAGAATCTAACATTCTTATTAATTTCATAAGGATTGAAGTTCGATATCCAAAACACTACGTTTTTCAGAGTTTGTTTCAAAACTGGAAGAGTTACATTTGTTTTTTGTTCTATATTAATTATAAATTACATTCCTAACTTCCACGTTTCAAAATTTCTTTTGGAATCTAGCGATACATAATTACGTTTTAATATTAATTTCTGATAGTATTTAGATACCACTACTGAATGATATTTAACTGTTTTCACAATTGAAATATTCTTGTCGCCAGATAACGGTAAAATCGTTTTAATATAATTATAACTGTGAATTAAATTTTTATTGATAAAATACAGCTACAGTGAACAAAGAAATGGATGGTGATTTTTTTTATCTTCCAGTCTTGTCGCAATAAAATATATTTCATATGTGTATTGATTCTAGTCCAGATAAAAAGGATGTTTCAAAACAAATGCAACAAATAAAATGAGGTTTGTTGTATAAACGTTGGGTCAAAAACCAGCCATTAGGGAGATTTGGCTTTACAAATATGACGGAAAATTATGTTTTCATTTTTAATCTTAATTCTTAATAAAATATAAGAAAATAATACGCGATTACATGGAGAAAAAAATTGATAGACGGGTTTATTAGACACGTTCTTGTTACCTGCATTTTTTTCATAAAACTTACAGTTTCCAATTAAAAAAAATAAATTGCATATCAAAAAAAGTTATTGTGGAACAATAATTTAGTTAGTCCAAAGGATTTAAATCTGGGAATCGGAGCGGCCAATAATAAAGCCCACTTCTTCCTACCTAACGGTTAAAAAGTTCCTCACATTTCAGCTGAAATATATTTTCTAGTTAAGAAGGGTACATTTTCTCCAAAGGACGTCATTCTTGTAAAAAATGAAAATCTGAATCCCCAGGAAATTTTAAAGGTAGGAAATGATATGATGATGAATTGATGAATCGCGTCCCTCGATAAGGCATTTCGTTTGAATAAAAAAATGGATCATGGTATTCATTCCTCAAAACCATTACGAAAAAAATCATCCTCGGTTTAAGATCTCTTCGTAAAAAATGCAGTTTTTCTGATACTTGTCCGATTGCCTTTGAATAATTTGGAACTGCAATTTCTAATTCAGGAGTTCGAAAGGTGTCGCTCGGTACGAAAACTTCCATTTTCAGAACTTTCACATTTATGTAGCCTTTGATGAAGCCTTGTAAACAAGCTGTGATGAGGAGTCTATGCTGTATGATACGCTTGTGTATAATGACAGCACCTTCCAAGGAATTTGCGTTCGCACAATCATGGATAAAGTGCATATCTGCCATTTCTGGATGAGTATAATGCACCATAATTGTAATGAAGCTTTAATTATTAAACAATTATATGATTAGATAATAAGTTTCTGATTTAATTAGTCATGTATTTTATTCAAATAAAGCAATAATAAGAAATGCCTTAGCCATCTAATAAATTTTTAATTTCGCTGTGCACTTTAAAAATATATTTAATAATATTTTAGAAATAATGTATTAAATAAATTTAGTTCAGAAGAATGATAAGAGCATAATTCAATCCACACATTACAAAAAAAGTGAGCAGCAAGTTGCTTTTATAATAAAAGTACTTATAAGATAAAAAAATCCAAAACATATATATCTCCCTAATGCTCGTCTTTTAACCGAACTTTTATATAACTAAAAATAAAATAAAAAACTTTTTATTATAAACAGTTTATAAAGTTTTTCGCGTTTATTTTAAAACACTCTATATAAATATTTTCACACACAGTTACATTTTTTAGGTTAACATCCCCATTACTATTCAAAAATAAAAAGCTCGACGTGGTACTCATATTAGTTACTATGTTATAACCATTTTAGCAACGAGTTTATGACTATTGTCTGTTTATGGTAAAAATATTTGAAAGAATAATATCAAGTAGTTTTTCAAAGAAGCCCTCCGTGTCTCCGATCTTATCTGAACATTACAATCATTTTAGAGAGGACTCAACAAGGCTTCTACTATGTCGGATAACACTCTTAATGGTTGGTAACTAGTTTCTCGGATTCATTTCACTGCATTCTTCCCAGAATTAATCACGATAAATTATTGTTAATTTGGTAATGAAACTGCTTCTCTAATGGGTTTTTAAACAGTTGTTATGTTTCAAGATAAAGCGACGCTACCACGCGGGTTATTTTAAGAAATCCATTACGGCCCAAAGTTACACCGAAATGTGTGTTTGTATGTAAAAATATCGATATACAACGTAGGGATTTCGAAAATTCGAGAATTTCTGAAAAAATTCTAAAAACATGTTTGATTAAGTAACCATTATAATATTATAAGCAACTTAAAAAATGAAATCATTATTGTGGATTAAATTGGAACCAAAATAATTCTGCGCTGTAATAAAACTTTCCAAGACCGATTTTAAATTGCTTCCCGTTTCGGCAAATTGGCTAGTTTCGATTGAAATTAATGGTTTTCGTGGGTGGTATGAACGTGACTTTTTCGTTTCTTCGCCAAGGCCATAAATGCGGTAAACCCCGCAGTTAAACATACGGTGTTTGCAGTTCTGACTGATCGCAAATCGGTCAGTAACAACCGATATTAAGCCGCAATTGTTTGCTGCTCTTAAAATATTTAAGCGTGGAAGTCTTCTATGAACTGAGTAACATTGTTGTCCGGTATTCGGGCTTTTATCATTTTTTTATATATTTTTTTTATAGTTATTTCCGTTTTTATGTATTCCACTATTTTAAAATATTAGGTATATTTTGAAATCAACTAGAAAAGTTTGTAGTTTTTATATATATTTTTTCCTTTTTTTATTCCTTTCTATATTGCCATGTTATTGGCGGTGAATAGAATATACTAGATACTTTAATAAATGCAACTCTATCTGCAACTGCACATGACATCAACAGTTTTAAAAAATAATACTTTTTTTCTCAGACCATATGCAAAATTGAAATAATTTTATCAATTACGAAGTATTGCAATGTTTCGCAAAATGTTGCTTCTTTCAATTTTTTTGCATCAAACACCGTGTTTATTTTTGCATTTTCGAATAGCGCTTTAAAAGACGAATCCAACGATGTATGTGAACATTGACCTGCCACGCACCGTTTTGAATTTAGTGACGATTTTTATCCGAGACAATGTTAGGGCAATTAACCTTCTGAATGCGTTTGTAATATAAATTGCATATTATTTTATTTTTAAAACAGTAAAAACATTTGACAAACCTTTTCAAAAATAAAATTTATAACTTTTCCCGATGTCCACTATTTTCAATAATGCTAATAGTAAATATTACATCCAAATGATTTCTGGTTTTAATGTATAATTGGTCGGATTTAATTGGTGAGTTGCATCCCGAATTTGTTGCTGTAATGCAAAACTTCTTATTTTTTTATACTGTCTCTTTTAAAGTGCGTCACAAAAAGATGTCCAATGGGTTTAGATCCGAGCTCCTTGCTGGCCACAAGATGGTGCCATTTCGCCAAATCATTGTCTAATTTACTGATATCAGCACTTCGATAGTATCCCGAATAAGAGGTTTATGTTATTGATGTTGTAAATATCGATTCTTGATTAGATTAAAATTAATTAAATTGAATTAAATAATTTTTGCCTCCTAATCGATCAAAATCAAAATTGGATTCGTCTTTTATAGGGTGTTTGATTTACAAAAATTGGGAGAAATAGGATTTTACGAAACATTACAACGTCGTATATTTGGTGAACATATTCCAATTTTGAATATAGTCTGAGCAAAAGTATTATTTTCCAAAAATTTTTACGCAGAAAAATTCTTTATAAGTTAATATGCAACGGAACAAAAACTTTTCCAACATAACCTGAATCCAAATTCAAATTTAAATTCAAATTTATTTCGTGATATTTACAATAAAAAAAGATATCAAAAGATATCACAGTCTATGCATCACATATTATAATACTAATAAATAAGCGACAACTAATCAAAAGTATAAAACAGAAGAATGTACAAAAAAAAATTATAAAAACGAAGTTTACAAAATTTAAATAACACTATGCCAATCCCAACCACAGACACTAGCTTACCTACCCAAAATTTATAATTCCAAAATCAAACTCGAGATATTCTTGTATATTGTAGAAAGCCCTTTCAAGTAGATTTTTTTTCAATTTCGCTATAAACGCATTCAAACTTAAATCCCTTAATTTGTTGGGTAATTTATTATACAAGACAGGACCGTAATAGTTATGAAAGTACCTGCCATGAGTCAATCTTGTAAACACCAATCTTATATCAGTTGTACCTCCGGTGTTATGTTCGTGGATTTTAGTATTTGTCGTATAAAGATTAGCATTCTTCTTCAGGTAAATAAGACACAGTAAAATATAATGACTTGGCAACGTCAGAATACGGAGGCCAATAAAATATGGTCTTACGTCATATATATATATATATATATATATATATATATATATATATATATATATATATATATATATATATATATATATATATATATATATATATATATATATATATATATATATATATATATATATATATATATATATATATATATATATATATATATATATATATACCGTTCGATTGGTCTTTTTAAAGGGTTTTTAAAAATGTGATAAAATATAATAATTTTCCATTTCAAAAAGGAAGTAACTTTATTTGACCACCCTTTATATAATCAAGTAACAATTGAAAAAATACAAAAAACTGTCATTTTACTTTAAATAACTTTTTTTTTATATGAATCGTCGATTTCAATGGGATACTACTTGAAGAACAGTAATTAAATGATTCTTATATTCAGGAATATTTTTGTGATCTTTGGACCTAATATAAAATGTTATATGGCACCATTTAATTTTGGCACCATTAAATTTGATTCTTACATATTAGAGTTAAGGATAGTAAACAGTCTTTTTATGACAAGCATAAAATTTCCTTTAGAACTAGCCCAAATTTATGCAAATGCCATGTGGGAGATAAATTGTTAACTAACCCTCTCTTATTCACAAAGGTCAAAAAAAATCTTGGAGATGATTTGATTCCGAGTTATATTTAAATATTTCCTGTGCATTTCCTCTTTTTCAATCATATTATAATGAGATGTGAGTTATGGATTTGAATTTTCCTGAAAACTCTCAATACAATTTCTTATTAAATTATTTCTCTATTAATAAAGTGTAGATCTATATACTTATCAACTTTATTGGTTTGTGTTTCGCTATTACAGCTTGAGAGTGTTTTTCAGCAGTGCTGCAGATTTTATCATCAGAAAATACAACATTATCGTATTGGCATCATATTTCCATTCTATCTATAAATTCCTTATCGTCATTCCCAACTATCAAGTTAAATTTGTATTATTCTGCTTTACAGACCGAGGAATTCTAAGATGGCACTTAAAACTTGAAATGTGTCGCAGAGTTCAGTTATCTCTGGACCCTAAATCAGTCTAGACGTAAGATATGTGGTCTATAAATAAGAACCATTTATTATTTAAAACTACAAAAAACTGCGTGTGTGGCGCCGTTTGCCGGCGATGCAAACAGTCCAGAGATGTCGTATCCGTACTAATTGCGGGCGTTCCCCTTCTGGCGACATGAATTATGACCGTGCAACTCCGAAAAAAACGAAATAGTTTCTGGCATTCCTTAACGACTAAACTCTTGCTTTTATTGCTCAATTATTTGATTATTGTGGGTTGCCCGTCGAAACAATATATTATATGATTATATATTTACGTTGTTCCGCAGTCGAATTTGACGACATTGATTGACGTCACATTAGGAATGGCGCAATCCAACGCGGAGTTAAATTTCCTGTAAACTGACATTTGTTTTGAAGGAACCAAATGCGTTATAGATGTTAAGTTAAGTGAAAAAAATCAAAATACCTGCAGACTTTATAATGAGCCTTTAAATTGAGTTCAAATTTTAATATTCCTTAAAAGGTCATTTTCTCTTTCCAAGCAACTGCAGAACTGCAAAATGCCTTATCTGCTCTAGTAAGCTCATCGGTCTCAGTTAGTCTGCAATATTGAATTTGAATAAAAAAAGAAAGTATTTTTCCAAAGTAATTTATTCATTTTGAAGACCATACTGCACTCTACTTTTCTACATAATTTCCATGGGACCATCTTTGTATTCCATTGTCAAAGAAGGTGGTCGCCTGATTAGATAACTACTGCATCATCGTCGTTTTCACTCTGTCATCAGATGCTTCTTCAAGCGCAACACAACACCCGCACACTTCTTGAGACAACAGGAAACTCTTCAGATAGGGACGAAATCGTGATTAGTCTTTCTCTTTCACCTTACAACCTTTAGTACTGAGAAAACGCATTACAGCACGCACTTTACAATCGGAGGACAGGACAGCTGTGGACTCGATCGAGTAGTTCTGTAATGGTGTATGCGCCTTCCTAACGAATGCAGCTATACGGTGCGCATGCGCGAGACGGCAACCGCAGCGCTGGGGCGGCGTAAATTAAAAACTGTACTTACTTTTAAAACACACCTCGTAAGTTAATAACAGTACTTTCTGGATCAAAAAATCGCAACTAACTAACTAACCAAAACTATTACCTCTAATAAAAATTCATTATTAAATTTCCAGCAAACTTACTCTCATTTAGTTCAACTTACTCAAAATAAATAACAACAAAAGCATTACAAAGAAATTACACTTACCGCCACAAAATCAATTTTTATTTGTTACAGCACGAGGAAAGGTAGAACTAACATAAATAAATTAAAGAATACTGAATTTCCCTACGAACCCAAAATTGAAGAAATTTAACTGGACATGTACGAATTGACAATTGCAAAATAGTAGAAACTTTTCTTCAAACTTAATAGAATCAGAGAATTTTAAGTTGAAAACCTTCACCCACCCAGTTCCGAAAAAAACAATTTTATAATTTTATGTGGCGAAGCAGTGATAACATGGACGGTAAACTTGTAAAACTAAAACCATCTTTGAAATCAGTGACAAAATTGTTTATAATTCAACTTCTGGAAAATACTACATTAAAAGACAACAATAAAGATAGTCTAAAAGGCAGAATATGGGTTAGAAAATGTAGAGCAAGGCTAATACTTATATAATAAATTAATTAATTAAATTAATTATAATAAATTAAATTCAGTAAGTTAATTAACTATGGCTTCTAACCGAGATAATCATTTTAACAATATGTTGAATTTATTTTTAGAAGAAGAATGAGAAGTGGCAATGGAGTGAAGTAGTTTACGAATTATTTTACCGTGCAATATATTTCTATTGCTAGACATATTAAGTGATTTCTGGTGAAACTGAAACAGTGAACCAAGAAAGAGTTCATGGCTCGGTTAAAAAAATACCTGAATTTGTAGGAATATTTTCAACTGAACATGTGTATGTATAAATTTGGTGGTCGAAACATAAAATCCCGTGAGTTATTTAAAAATCTGCGAAACATGGGCTATTCCGCGGAATCTATGTTAAGGATAAGCAATGTGGAAAGAACCAGAAAAAAAAAAGGTTAACGACCAGTTGCCAAATACATACAACAACATTTCTCAAAAAATTGACTTTGTTTGTTTTCAAATTTGACATCACGATGTTGTCTGCGAAAATGTTGGAGAAGTTTCAAAAACAGTACTGGATTAAGTGGATCATGATCTGTACTCCATATTTTTAAACATTCTAATCCATATATTATGCACCATCGCCATATTCTTTGGTTTTCTATATTGACATTATTTTATTAGTGTTAAATAATTTCATCTCGTACCTCCAAATAGTAGCATGTACCTTATATTATAAAGATCAACCGGTGAGATGACTTGGTTCACCATTTCGACCTCACTCTACCTGGTATAATGCGGTTTAACATCTACCTATGTAAAAAATAAAATGTTTTTACTGAAGGCCGTTAATTTGATGGCGGTTCCTTTACTATTCAAACCTTCGTCTACAGGCGTTCTTATATACGTCGTCATCAAAAACGTGTATTCGGTGTTTATATTCTAGTGGGCGGTGAACCCATTATGGAACCATATGTTCTGCATTTTGTCCGATTTCTACAGCACTATCCTATCCGACACATAGGCGCAGTATATTGCTTCGAAATTTATACCATAATTATTACGTTATTTGTTGTTCCTTGAAACTAAAATACGAAACTTGTAAAATTGTGTTGTTAGGTTCAAAAGATTAAAAAATAGATTATTTTGTGATGATACTAAATAGCTCACCTACAGTGCAACTGACATGCGGTTAATAGTTGTTGCACTTTTCGAATTTAAAAAATATTTTATAAAAGCAGCACGTAAACACAATGTCCGCAAAGTGCACATTTTAAAATAATTTATCAACAAACAACGTCAAGTGCTTTGCTTCGCCTTGAAACAGGTTCCCCACACTTAATTTACAAAATTCCAAGACGGCAAAAGAACGATATCTTAGAATGTTGTAAAACAAAATTTTTTGAAGCCGATCTCAACATTGCAGTCATTTCACTCTACATGATTTTTTACTCAAGCTTTGCACCCTCTGATCCACAATTAATAATAATAATAAAAATATTGCTTAATATTTATTTATTTATATAAATAAATAAATGGGTTTTATTGTGATTCCTCGAATCGCTAAGTATCGTATTCTGATATTCCTTGAATACGTAAATAAATAAATACACATTATTATTAAATAATGGCAGATGACACTCTACAATTGCAAGTTGTTATTTAAATCATGTTGATCTAATTTGACTGGTCATATTGGACGGTTGAAATCAACACTACATAGAACAATAATTTCTGTTTGTGCTACTCGTATTCTTCGATCAAACTAATTTATTCCGACTCTTGAATCGCTCTGCCCGTCTATGTGATACTTGCACGAAGTGAAGTTATCTAAAGAAATCATTATTTTATTTATTTTGCCAGTGTTTTTTCATTGCAATGAGCGCAGGCCTGTTTAAACGACTATCCTAATTGAAGTGTGTAAAACAAAAGAAAGGCGCCAAATATCGATAGCCAACGTTGAAACTTATCCACCCTCTTAAGCAAATTGTCCTGTCCTCTACTACAAAGTATCAATTATGACAGGTTGCTCAAATGTCTTGATGATACATAACTATAAATCATGTCGATATTAATATTACATATGAGTTTCCGTCAAAGCCAGACTGTAATTATTATGATCACATGTTTATTTATATACAAAAAACAATCAAAATGATTTCAGTAATTTTTTTCTCAACCCGAAATTCTAATCAGTTTTTTCCGTGACAAAAAAAACAAACAAGTGTGTAGTTCACATCAGCCACCCAAGCGTAAAAGTTAATTAATTTACCCTTCCTTTGATAATGCGCATGCAGTCTGATGTAACAGCTGCAAGCCTAGTTATACTGGGGTGCGGCTTTATTTTTTCACATTTATCTCCGCCCCGAACGTGGAAGCCAATCTTAACAACTTTAATCAGTTTTTCAGATTATCAATTGTGCTAGTGAAAGGATGTATCTTCCCCTATGTTTAGAGAGGGACCGAAATAAAACGTGTAGACGTATGTCCTTGATAAAAAAATCGGTTGTTTTCTGCTTGGAAACAATTGGAAAATTTGTAGGTATCATGCGTTGTTTTCAAATATAGAATTTTTTTTCCCAAAAACTTGAAAACGCAGAATCTGATCAGAGGGGCCGTAACTTGATTGTTTTGAAAGAAAATCCCTGTTTTTAGAATAGATAGAGAAAAATATACTTATATGCTATGAGCTCGGTTTTTAAGGGATATAAAACTTTTCTTTATTTGTAAAATTGCAAGTGACTTCCTTATTTTTGAAAATTTCTGATTTTAATTAAAATCTTATTAGGGCACTTTTTTTAGTCAGTGGCATACTAAGTTCTGTTTCTTCTGTTTTTTTGTTTCCCCATAAAGGAATACAATTTGCTTTTTTTATATATTAATCATAGTTACCCATGGTCTTAAAAAAATACCTTTGTTGAGCACTTTTCAACCATCGATAAGTAGGCCGTGATTGTCAATGTCAATGAAAGACAGACAGACAGACGGACAGACTTCAAAGGTAATTTTAGGAATAATATGAGAATTATTAAATATTTTATATTTGATATTATTAACATTCTATTAGTATTTTATTTGATTTCTTAATGAAATTAAAAATTAAGTCTTATTTCAAATTGCGATTTGTCTTGAAATCAAGTTTACTTGCTGCGTCTGCGTTTTCGTTTGAAAAAATGATAAAAAGAGTTTAATATATTTTACTTTTGATTATTGGGGTACATTTTAAGCTGCTAAGTGATTTTAAAGTTTAAATTGGACTATTAAAAATGAGTGTTGCAGAGCATAATATCCAATAAAGAGTAAATTTAAGACTTCGCTTTTAAACTTGACAGCTATATGCATTGTCTTCTGATACATTAAATAAAAGAAATGCCTTATATAAATTTGCCAAGACCATAAATTAAATTAAAATTGAAGAATAAATCATCATCACTGCATTTGACTCAAAAAAGTACCACAACAGTGTATAATAAATAATAAGTAAAAAAATTATCCCCAATAGGGAAAAAATCGTGTGGTTTTTAAATTAAATTTAATTAAATATTTCCTCAAAAATCGATTCCCTGATGTATGAATCGCTTTTACTCTAACTACTTTAGGAATAGGTTTTTTTTCTATCTAAACACTCCAATAACGACCACCATATACTGAAAAGTGTATTAGTGATGATGAATTATGAATCTAGCAAAACACTTTCTACATAGTATCGACAAGTGATTTTGAAATTCGCTAAATTAATTACTTTCTGTTGAAGTAGCTTTTCGTCAACAGAAAAATGTAAAAAAATATTTGGTCTGGTCGTGCTGCTGCTAAACGTAGATACCGTTACTTAATAATGAGTAAAAGAGGGAATAAACTTTTATCATTAATAAAAAATCACAAAGCCTCGCCACCAAGACATTATAAAAAAATGTGCACTTCGATTCAGAATTGACTTGGCGTAGTAAATCTTATTAGAAACAAACTCGGAACGTTTTTAATTAGCGAACAGCGTTTATCGCAATTAATCTCCAACGGAATACTGTAACGTTTGCTTAAAGCACTTTTGGAATCCCGATGAAAATGGGACGAAAATTTATTAAGAGTTTTCCAGCGGCAAAGCGGGCATATTTCGGTGGCAGCAGTCGAGAGTGGAGACACGTACTGCTCGAAGTATTTATCATGTTCTAAAAACGCTTAAAGCTAAAGCTATAAAATAGGGTTGATTGATAGAATGGGGAAGCAGTATTTTGTATCGGAGCCCCGGTAAAAATATCGGCACACACACATCACCCAAAAATTTATGATAAGATGTTTATATCACGTTTCTAGGATATTTCAGGCCTAGTTATAATAAACGGAATACGAATGTAACGTGGCTATTGCCGCTTTAAAACAATGGCGTCAGTTTTAAACTAACTGTGAAATTTACTCACTATTTTTCTGCCACTGACTTTCTGAAGACTAAAATGCGAAAAAAGAAAGGAAAATGAATAATACTTGCAAAGGGAAAAAAACTGTAGTGGACCGCAAAGATTGGTAGTGACAAAAAATTCAGCAAAAATAGTACCCATAAACACCCCTCTCCTTTCAAATTCTTAAAAATTTGTAATTCTTTCTGTGGTATTTAATATTTCAATTAGATTTCAAAACTAAGTATTTACAAATAAAAAAAATACTCCATATTTTATTTTATATAAGAATTTCTAGCATTGAATTCCCTGTAGACTTTAACATACTTATTTAGTTACTCTGCACTCGGATGACCAATTCGAATAATCGTTTGCAAAATTGTTCGGAATCTAACTATTATGTCGTTTTCAACGCTGTTTTTGCCGTTTCTACTACCCAATCCCAATTCTTTGTTTTTTCCAAACTTTCTTTAATCTTATGTCGTAGTCAATGATATTTCATAAATGTCATAAAATCAAATAATTATTGATGAATTTGCATCCAAGTCATGAGTGTTATGTCATCCCTAATACAAATCGTTTGGTAACATATCTGTAGTTACTAACAAAATCGGCCATTTTGATGTTTTCAAATAATTTTTTTTTCTCTTATCCAAAATTTCGGAGGTTTTTTTTTCTCAAAATTTTAATCAAAGTTGAAAAGAAAAAAAATGCGTAACCCAAATTATCTGAGCAAGAACGCATATATAGGATTATTGTATATAGATTTTTGAAATTTAGGTATCACCTGGAAGACGCAGCCTTAAACATTTTTGTAAGAAAGTAATTTAAAGGACATTATTGAAAAACACAGATTTTTATGTAACGTAAGTAGGAAAGGGTATAATAGCTAGGCAGCCAGGTAATTAAGTGCTAATGAGATTTGTCTGAATTTCTGACTTTGAGATTTCTTATTTTGGGCCGGGATTTTCCCGAAATTCACTTTTCTCTCTTCTTCATTAACGCAAAATTTCGCTTTAACTCTATTTGGGTTTTGATTTCTGTAGAGAATGGCTGAAAAAACCATTTTCGCAAACCCACCAAGATTTTTCTTTATATTACTATACAGAGTGTTCTAATTTCATAAGAATATTAAGAAATATCGTTAATGCATTTATAATTTCCGTTGCAATTTGGATACCTATATAAAATTTAGAACATTTTTATGCGGATATTTCTGATTTATTGGGAAAAATTAAGATTTCCCAAAAAAAAGTACTCCCGTTAAAAACAAAAAAATACTGATTTTGACTTGTAACCATGATTGTTTCATTTTGTTCATGCTTGGTAGTAACTTATTCAAATCGCAAATGAAAGTAAACATGTATATTTTTTACATTTCGGCGTAACTCACTAATGAGGGTAAAGTTGTTTCAATAGAAACTTGCTGGGCCCTACATAAAACCGACTTTTATAACAAGCTTTGGATTTATTTATAAAATATTTTCCTTAACCTAGAAGATTCCGATATATTTCGTAATTAGAGTCGATTGGTAAACCGCATGGAATGTAACTACCTTCATCCAATTATAAGTTATACGTCTACATAAAAGTAATGAAATCTTTTGGAAAGAACCCCTTCCACAAGCGAATACGGCTTTAGAAAAATTTTGTTTATGGACTGACATTTTGCTTTGAAGTTTGCGAGAGAGTTTCATTAAAATGTTCAGTCGTTGATTAAAGTCAAACGTAAAAAAAAGAGAATGGCGAATGTTATCGACGTTAGCAGAGGTGGGGCAGTTTCTTGGTTATATTTCAAAATTAGCGGTTTTATGCTGCACTTGAGGGTTTTTGTATTTCCTGCAAAATTGCGGCACTAAAACTTGTAGGTGCTATCTGGTGTGAAATTCTAGTCAAAGGCATAACAACCGCGAGTTCATTAAAATGTTTCGAGTGTTACACTTTCTGTTGAATTGTGTTGCAGATCTACGGCGGAAAAATGCAATTGATGTTTCAAATTAAGGCGAATTTCGCGATATAAATACAAAAGCTTTACAGCAAGGGCGCAAATTTGAATTTCCGAACATAGCATATTTGCTGACATTTTTATTCTTGAGGCTAATTTCTATTATTATTATTGAATCTTTATCATCCAAAAAGCAAGAAGCTTAACGATTTCTATTTATCTCTATCTACTCAGCCTCTTCCGTCCAATTTTGAACATATTAAGCCCCCTCTAATTGTTTCCATCATTCTCGCAATTTTCCTAATGTCACCTCACCACCGCGTCTGCGATCTTCTTCTTTCGCTTTTGTTTTCCTATGGTTTCCATTGTACGATCATCTCGTTCCACCATTCATCATTTAGCTTAGATATCTTTTATCCTTTAATATAAGTCTTTCCACCCCTTTTCATATTGTTTAGATTACCTTTTATAAATGTCCATACTTGTACCCCACATCTGATTACTGAAAGTACACAAGTATTGGGGATATTTTTTGTCCGTTAGGATAAAACTCAGCTCTTTCCTGTTTGATTCTCTTTATCCAGTTTGATCTGTTGTCCCAGATATATGTAAACTTTGACTCGTTCTATTGTATGTTGTCCTATTCTGTTTGTAGTATTATCTTCTGTATTTGTCACTGTTTTGGTTTCTCATCATTGTTGTTGTTTGCTTTTAGTACTATGCCATCAGCATATCTTGAAAGGCTTGGGTTTTGTCCGCAAGTATGTCTTCCCACGCCATATTGGAAAGTTTCGGCGATATTGAGTCTCCTTGCCTAACTCCTCTATTTATTGGTACTTGTTCTCTTCTGTCGTGTATCTTAATGGTAGTTGTTGCTCTGTTTATGCCGATATTAGCAGTACCCGCTTTTAACAGCCCAGTGCTTTACGGTGTCAAAAGCTTTCTCGAAGTCAACAAATGCTTGGGAAAGTGGTATATGGTGTTTGTTGGTATTTCTGCCACCGACCTGTCATACTTAGTTTTTTATGTCTGTTTTATCTCCTTATTGATATGGAAGTATTGTCTTCTTTTATCATAGGAGTATTGAAATGCATAAATTGTCTCAGAATTTTTGCTTCAGTTTTACACTCTATGTCAACCTCGTTCGTTGTTAATTTTAGATGATTTTTACCATAATCTACCTGTTTTCGTGGTCCAAATAATATGACCACTGACTTGTTGGTGCTGAAGATATATCGAATAGAGAATTTAAGCCCTCGTTAATCTTTACAGCTAAAGAAAAAAGAGTAAAGCAGTTGGGAATATTCAACGTAATGATTAAGAGATACGTGTTTCAATAGAGAATTAAAGTCAGGGATGTATGTTAAACAGAGCAGAAGCAGATAGCTGCCAAAAAACAATTCAAAAACGAATGTCTTATTTACGAATAAATCAGAAAAACGCAATTTTATATTTTGAATCTTCTACGGAATGCAAAAGTTCGTGCATAATATTTGTCTAAAATTAAAAACGATTGAATTTATTACCATATTATTTCTCTTCGTAAAAAATTAACTACAACACGAAATGTTCAAAGACTTCGCCATTGTGTTCAATATATTTTCTGACAATTTTAAATAAATATGTTGTAGCCTTTAAAAGCCTTCTTCTGGTACATCATATATCTCTAAACGATTGAACGTCATAATTTTATATACATTACTTTTTTTATTTGAACATACCTACATTGCCAGTTTGTAAGAGGAAGGTACCCGAATGAGTCCATCCGCCATCGAGCACAGGAATTGGATCTATGTCCATCCACTTTATGGAAGATTTTGCGCAAGGATCTTGGTTTACGTGCTTACAAAATCCAACTCGTGCAAGAATTGAAGCCAAACGATCATCAAGTAAGGCGTAGATTCATCGAAAGGGCCCAAAACGAGATTGCCGTTTTTCCCGATTTTCAGAAGCGAATTTTTTTTTTAGCGATGAAGCGCACTTCTGGTTGAATGGCTACGTCAACAAACAAAACTGCCGCATTTGGAGCGAAGCTAATCCTCAAGTGTATGTCGAAACACCGTTACATGCAGAAAAACTGACTGTTTGGTGCGCTTTATGGGCTGGTGGAATCATTCTTCAGGGAATACTTCTTCAAAAACGATGATGGCCAGAACGTTACAGTCAATGGTGATCGGTGTAGAGCTATGATTACTAACTCTTTCATTTCTGAATTGAATAACCATGATGTCCAGGAGATGTGGTTTCAACAAGACGGCGCAACATGTCACACAGCTCGTGCCACAATCGATTTATTGAAAGACACGTTTGGTGACCGCCTAATTTCACGTTTTGGACCTGTGAATTGGCCTCCAAGATCTTGTGATTTAACACCGCTAGACTACTTTCTGTGGAGCTATGTAAAGTCATTGGTCTATGCGGATAAGAAAAAAACGCTTGACTATTTGAAAGACAACATTCGCCGTGTTATTGCCGATATACGGCCACAAATGTTGGAAAAAGTCATCGAAAATTGAACATCCAGATTGGACTACATCCGCGCCAGCCTGGCGGTCATATGCCAGAAATCATATTTAAAATGTAAATTAATCTATGGTTGTTTTATTGCAACTTAAAGTTCTATACATCGAAAAAAAACACCCCTTAGTAGTTATTGATATTTTATAGATTTATTTACATTTCGTACTCTAAAATACCCAATTATGAGCGGATCAAGCGTGCGGAATTCACGCTGCTTTGCAAAAATGAACCCAAAAACTAATGCTTGTAGAAAAAGTATATTACGCAATACTTTGTCTCAAGTAGCGTTTATCGAACTTATTGCACAATATACTGTACAGTATCCTTGTTACATCCAAGGATCCTTTTTACTTCTGCGGGCCATAACTGTTAAAACCATTTAAGACATAGGAGAGAGTTGGATTTAGAAAAACTGGTAGCACTTTATTATTTAGAAGAAACATTTCAAAAGCACTCTTTATAACAACAAAAAATTAATTATTCCACATTATCGGTGGGCGCATTTTCTGCCCATTCGTTTTACTTAACCGATATTGTCGTCCACAAAATAGAGATGTAGTGGTTCCTCATAATATTTCTTGCCTTGTTCATTAGAAAACATTTTTGCTCTATTTGAGCTGAATTTTCATCTTCGTTCGTAACTTTTTTGCCCTTGATACCCTTCCCCTTCCCTTTATTCCTTTCCTCTTCCTCTTTTATTCCTGTTTTTTTAACAAGTTAGCCAATTTCGGCAATGATTAGCCTGTACATTCGACAATACTTCTTATGGAAACGTTTTGATTTATAACAAGCTCTATCGCAACTTGGATTTGTTTAACTGATTTTTCAACTCTAGTAGTCATCACGAACAATCTACAAACTGAAATGGAAAATGGATGGAGAAATGGAAAAAGCTTTTAAAGGCGGTATAAAATGGGCGACATACCGAGCGATCCATTATGAATATTACCCTTTTTAACTTATTAGTTTCAGAGTTTAGAAAAAAACTTTTTAGAAAAAAAGTTATACAAGATTTTAAATATTTCCAAAATGTGTTATATGTTATTGAAATCAGTTTTCAAATCACTCTCCCGTAAGGCTGCAATATGCAGGCTGTTGCATAAGGAAAAAAATAGTTCTTTATTTTACAGCACAATTTAACAATATACAAAAAAATTGTTTACTGATGAGACTGCAAAATAGAATAAAGTGCCATAAAAACTCGGAGAGGAGGAAATAAAAACCTTTTATTAAAATTCTAACATCTTAACTAACTAATAGAACATATAAAGAGAAAAATATAATAATTATGAATTATACAAAGAGGTTTGAAATGCAGACTTTTATTGATTTGAAGTATTCAAATTTGCTTTTTAATGCTATGTTATATTTTTATTTATTTATTTTTTTAATACTAATTATTGTTCTGCAGTTGAGCACTGTTCTGATAAGACAGAGTCTTTCAAGGTTTTTTTGAAAAGTTTTCTGTTTGAGTGAATTAGAATAGTTACTGTACATTTTACTGATTTGAAACGAAAATGATCTTTTAAAACATTCTATTTTGTGTCGAAGAATTCTGGAAATCTAAAAATCTTGTTATATAGATAGGTTTGCTTATTGTTTAATACGACTTTATGAAACATACAAGCTGCATTTATATTCGACCATTGAATTTTAGCGCCACATAATTTATGAGAAAATAGGTTGTCTTCGATTGATGCCACAAATGAGTCTTAGACATGAATTTAATCGATGTCCATAAATAAAATTTCCGCCATCAAATCTTGACAATACTAAAGATTTAAATACTGCAATTGTTTATTTGCTGTTCAAATATCAATGAACTGTCAAATGTCAATCCAAGGTTTCTGGCTTGTGGGATGGGACGTATATTTTCGTTACCAACTTTTATGAAAATATATTATTAGTGGAGTTTTTTTAGTTTCCTTTGTCGCAAAGATTATTACATTAGTTTTTTGGCATTTTTTTGAGAGAATAGTTATTTGAACAATATGATGTACTAGATATGTCTTCGTTGATTATATCTATATCCAATAAATAGTTGTCTGGTGATTAACTTTTCAAAGTCCCATAAATATTTACTTTAATCTGGCGATTTTTTTAATGCAGGGTTTGTAGAAATGAATCAATACCACTTTTGTCTGCTAGATGTCGCTAGATGCTGCAGACGTAGGACCAGATTTAGATAAATTACTGTCTGTCCAATGTAGTGGGAATCTTAAGCGTTCGGTTCATATTATGTCGAATTCAAAGGATCTCTCCCCTAACAAAACTTTTTCTTCCTCTTTTTAAGAAAACTACATACTGTGGTTGAAACTTCACCTCTGGGTCGACTTGAATAAAGCGACTTTCCCCACTTAAATTCGTGTTTAAAGAGAGCAGCGAAAACACTTATTAAATAAAAACGACACTTCGCATTTCCCCAAGGATTATCAGGATTCGTTCAGTCTTGGTTACCGACGTCAATATTCAGTAGAGACGCTGTAAAAAAGTCAAAACACTTGCGCTAAGACAATATGAAATAATTACAAAAATTTCAATCGGTACTTTTGTTTGTACCCGAGTAACTCGCATTTAACTAACAATTTATTAAGAGGAAAAAATATGATTTTAAATTGTTGGGAATACTTCGAAGTCGCTTTGTGAGACGCTGAATTTTATGCGCAAAAATATTATTCCAGTTAACCAAAAGTTATACAGCTCAGCATCAATTATTGTGGCTCAAGAATTCAGGCTCCGGGAGGCTGTATAAACTTTCGGTACTTTATGCAAATTAATTATTGTAATTAAGGATTCCTCGGGCTTATTTAAATACACTTAGCGTGCGTTTTCAGAAAGTTTTGACGGGGCTTACATAATTTCAGAAATTAAATAATATAAATTTCTCGCGTTATTAGCATCTTTGTCGGAAGTTTTAATGATGTGTGTGTGTTTGATAATTATTTCACTGGACTAGTTGGTTAGGTAGTTTTTGCGTCAGTTAGAGTTTGGTGTATTTCTTCTTTGACAGAAGGTGGATTTTAATTAATTTATTTACTTTATTTCTTTATTTTTCGGCATCATTAATGCATTTCAAATACCTACGGCCAAACATTGGTAAAATATATTAATTATAAATAACAGTTTACACTTTAAATACCACAAATAATGGACAAAACTATAAAAAAGATATTTACGGATTACCCATCAGGTATATTTCAAATTCCTCAATTGCTTTCTAATGTATTGGTCAACAATGGCCTCTTTTATTAAAGTTAGAAGTTGACATTTTTATGTAAAAATTTAAATTTTTTTCGACCAAGATAATGACATCAAACTCATGATTAGTTCCTTATATAGATAGTTCCTGTTTCGCGTGTTATATCCTTAATGTGAACAGATTCTGATGTTTTTGAACGTAGATAAAGGCTTTGTACCGCCAACATTTTGTTTTCTGTAAGTGCATGTTTGCAGGTAGCGCAGGGAATAGACAAATTATAATAATAAATAATAATTGAATCAGTAGCTTTCGAGCTTTTCAAACCCCATCTGGGTCTCGGGCACTAGGCCATACGGTTATACCATAACTAAGCAAAACAGATCTATTGAGGGAATTTTCTTATGATTTTATCATGTAATAGCATTTATTTAATTTTGAGCAGACAATATTTATTAGTGTACAGTACAAATTATTGTAAATCGAAATTGTAAAAAATTTGGGAAAATTTCTCAAACATTACGCACATTTAAAATGGCTTACGACGTTTTTTTTTTAAATTCCATCATGTAATATCAAGATAATTTTTTTGTTGGAGGTCATAATCTGTATTTGCAGACACCACACTGGACGTATCATCTCACACATCATTTAGCAATTAGTACATATGTTATGTATTCGGGAAGGTCATTTATTAACAAAAAATTTATGGTTGTTGCTGTTATTTCCAATAATTAAAAATATCAATCCACGAAGCAACACAAATAAACACTTGTCTCAGCCTGGGTAAAAATTATTGTCCACTGGTTCCAGCGTTTTTTTTTTTTGCTTCACCAAAGACGCCCCAAAAACCAGCGCTGGTTTTAAGAAAACCACGTTTTGGAAAATGCCAAAAGTTTAGTATATGAATCGTCGCGAACAACATTTTCTGAAGTGCAAGCTACCGATGCCTCTACACATTAAAATAATACGATTGCGACTAATCCGGAAAACTAGGATTGCTTGCATTTTTTCTGAGGCATTGACGTGGTGAGGAGGTAGTATTGTAGGATTTTGCCAGCTCCATAAAATTGGCTGCATAGTTTCAAACAGTTATTCAACAGCCATGGTCTTGCTCTGGTCTGTAGTCTTGTCTTAGGCTTTTTTTTGGACTCCCAATCCAAATCTTGCATAGTCAACATATCCTTTGGATTGCCCAGCTGCCCAGAATGATGCCGGTATTATATACCGCTACAAGTGCTGCTGTTTAAGGCTAGTAGCCAACAAAGATTATTGAAAGCCACTATTTTTGTTGAGTCTACTACGCACCCATACACTTTTAGTAGTTCGTGACAATATAACTGCTAAATATCAGGTGAGAGATATACAACCAAAGTTGTTATTCTAGTTTTCTATATTGGTTCTCTTAAGGTATCTACAATGCGAGTTCATCCGATAGTAATTAGAAATTCGTTTTTTCGTCCGTCTTTAAATCATCCGAATTGTTGTGCTAAAATATCACACCAGCACTTCTCTCTTTGAAACAATCGCCAACTAATAAGATAATTATTTTCTAAAATATAGTGCTGTGCCCACTGTTTGAAGACTACGATCACTTCATGCAATACAAAAACTGGATATATTGAATAGAGTAGAAAGTTTGAAATTGAAGTTTTGAAATTTCAACGAGGGGTAGAGAGATATCAAGTTTTACAGCCCACAGAGACAATAGAGGAAAGCTGAGATGTTCTACTTCCCAAGGAATTTTTTAAACTATGCGATAAAAGAGGTAGTTTCTATTACTATTAAAGTCTGTTCATAGATATAAGAAAGTGACTAACTGATACGAATTAAGGAAAGGCCCGGCCAAACTGTAAGAATGAAATATCGCCGAACAGGTCCGTACTTTGTTTAAAATTTTTGTTAGGAAAGATAGTAAACAATATTTATTTATTTATTTTACTTATGGATTTAAACATAAATACAAATATAAATATTTATGTT
Source organism: Cylas formicarius (assembly GCF_029955315.1). Taxonomy (NCBI): domain Eukaryota; kingdom Metazoa; phylum Arthropoda; class Insecta; order Coleoptera; family Brentidae; genus Cylas; species Cylas formicarius. The sequence continues at coordinate 22,471,251 of NW_026844352.1, read as the reverse complement.
TAAATATAAAATAAAATTGCAAATTATTTTTATTACCTACTTAAATTACTTTAAATTATTCACATAATATATCAGTATCACTATCGCTATCATCGCCTGTTCTAATTATTATTTGTTCTATATTATCTGCGGTTTCTATGAGTTTGAGGACATTGGAGTTAACACGGGAAAAAACATTGTTACGACGAATGGCAGATTTCAGTTGGTGCCAAACATGTTCCTTTAAAGCCTTAAAACTGTATGCTCTAGATTTTTTGCATAATTATCACAGACGTATTCCTTTTGTAGGTTCAAGCTTTATAGAACCTCAATTAATTGCTTTTTGGTATAATCTTCGTGAAAATAAATGTCGTTATTATACATGCAGTTTTGGTTAGTTTGGTTAGGAAGGGGTTTTAGTCAACTGTCTATTCTGATAACTTGCATTGTCCATTACAATGACGCTATGAGGAGGAATGTTTGGAACTAGTTTGTTTTTAAACCTACTTTCAAATAAATCAGCGGTGGTGTCTTCATGATAATCCAGAGAATAATATTTAATATTTTTCGAAGACAGAGAAAGTTCATTTGGAATCCAACCATCTTTAGAGCCAGCATGCAAAATAGTTATTCTTTTACCTCTTTTTGATTGCGCGTTTGTTTTACACTAATCAGTTGAGTCAACCCAACCCTTTTCCGGGGTATCATAAGTGTCGAACCAGGTTTCATCCAGGCTTTTGTTGTTCTCTGTAAATCCTAATTTTTTCTAGATCTTCCAGTCGCCATTTCCGAATTCCAAAAGATTCCATTGAAACTTGCCTTTTGTCATTTTTTTTAAATCTGAAACCCATGTGTTGAATACACTTCCTTAAGGTAGTTCTGCCACATTTAACACCGGTTTCATCTTTTTCAAGCCTCCTAATTAAGATATCTAATGTAGGCACGCTTTGTTCGTCGTATAACTGGTAAATTTTATACCGCATTATATCTTGATCACTTTCATCTACACTCGAGAAAATGTCAGCATCGCTTCTTTTTTTCGTTGCTGAAATGGGATTATTCACAATTTTCCATACAGTTGATTTTCGAATTTTCGTCAATGTGGCCGTTTAGATTCCGAAACTTTAGGTAATAATCTTGTTGCATTGTATGTTAATGACCACCCTTGGATAATCCCATTCAAAAGCACAAAGGTCACTTTCTTATATCTATGAACAAACCATACTATAGTTAGTTCGTATCGTAAAATGGTTTAGTGGTACTAATAGTTTATCCTCGCTAACTTCGAATCTATAGCATTTATATACAGAAATAATCCCGAATATATTTCAATCTCAACCGAGTAAAAATGAGCCGTCAAAAAATATACCTGTCGATAAATTTACGTTATTAACAGCCATTTCACCCGATATTGCCCCGGAATTATCCCTGAAATTTCATTCCTATGGATTAAGGTCTTACGCAAGCGAACATGGCACCGTTGGTTCGAATTTAAAATAATAATTAATAGGATGGAAGCATTGAGTCTAAATTGCAATCAGTTTATGCGTTTTGGAGCTTAGCTCGCGGATTTGAATGATAAATTAAGGGGTTAATCGTATCTTCGTGCAATGTGTCTGATTCAATTGTATCGACTCGCATTCGGACGAGTTAACGTTTTATATTGAAAGCGATTTCTCGAAGATTGCAAGCGTCGCGATGTTTGGGTCACTACGGTTAAAAGATTGAGCTAGCTGAGAAATGCTGCTCGACTCAAAAGCTACTTGATTGCGTTCTTCTTATTAAAACAATTCCAAAATTGTGGACTGTTTTCAAAAGTAGGGCATATATGGTGGAAAAAAAATTAAAAGGATATTAGGGCAAGGGTTTTCGGTAAATTAAGGCTCATTTCAGGATTGATACTCCTACTTCACGCAAAATGACGTTTCCTTCTACTTACCAACTTGGCGTAGTAATAAAAATTTAACTGAAGCCATAGTCTTTCGAAAACCAGTATTATTCAATCCACATGCAATGCAAACATATGTAACATTTAAAATTTCAATGTTGATGCTACTTTCTGGACGAAGCGGCAACGTCGCAGCGTTAAAAATATTTTAGATCGATATGGAATCAACCAAATTTCAAAACAATCCAGTGTACCATTATATATTATGTGCATATGACAAATTAATGACAGAATATAAAAAACATTTACGTAATAATTTGTTTTGTTACATCCAATGACTTAACAATGATATATGAAAACTAAACTTGATTCACTCTATGAATGTCGATCCCAACACAGCTCAACAGCTTACAACAGTATAGAAATCGAGTCAATAACATGATAAATTATGGGAATTATTTTAATAGATATTTTGTGAAAGTTGGCAATTTCGTTATAAGTATAGCCTAAATGAGAAGAAGAAATTAAAATTATATTAAACTTAAAAAATTCTGCACATTTAAGTGACGAAGTATCTATTATGGATTTGATTAACATTAAAGATTTGATAATAGAACCGCTTTCTTGAAACTATCATTACGTAATTTATTGAGATTAATTCCATATGGTTTTCTACAAAAAAATTATACCCTCTCTGCTACCTTTGACTTGGTAAATTATGTGATAAAAGCCCTAGAGCAAAAGACGATTGTAGTTGTGTGATTCTAACTGAAGCATTACATAATATAGCGTTTCAGTAGAGAGGCACTGGAAAATAATTATGGTGTACCACAAGGTTCTGTCCTTGGACCACTACTCTATTCCATTTAAATGCTTAGTTTGCAAATTGCTAGCCTTAAAGCTTAATACTACACACATTATTAGTATACAGAGGAATTAGAAAAACCAATAAATAAGGACTTACAACTATATATACTTACTTATAAATATTGACAAAACAAAATTTATAATTCTTAAACAAAAAACAACAAAATGGTGACCAATAATAAACTAAAAATAAACAGCATCAATTTGGAAAAAGTAACATCATATTTAGGTTTAAATATGGATAAGTATTTGAGCTGCCAGTTGCACATTGATAAAATATTGAATGAAGTGAGTCCTATGTTTCCAATTATTTATAAGTGTTGAAATTATATCTCTCATAAAACAAAGAAACTGAGGCAGATGGTGATTAAACAAAATTTTTGAAAGTCTTATATCTATGATTATCTTACACTTACCGATGTCTTACATCAGAAATTAAATGTGGAAACTATTGGAAAGTATACTGGAAATCGATGAATCTAAGGTTATATATAAAATAATGAATGAATTACAAAAGTCAAATAGAAACTTTCAATCGGTTATCGAAATCCATAATCACAGCAGAAGAGCGTTATGGTTGAAAAATGGAAAACTATCTGAATATTCTTTGAAAAAAAAATGCAAAATAAAAATTAGTAAAACTTAACACTTAAATCTCGAAGCTATCAAAGGGACCAGCAAATATGTAAATTTTATAAATATCTATATTTTATTATTTTTATTTACTAAGGCTGCTTCAAAAAAATGTACCGCTTAGTTCATTGTTGTGACAAAAAATTTGTACTCTGAGGGATGCGTAGAGCAGAAAAAACATAATTTTCGTGTCATATCAAAAACAAAAGTTTTGACGAAATATTTGCTTTTTGGATATATTTCATTACTAGTGACTCCCCGTCTTATTTATTTCCCGCCGTACATTTACGATTATGCCGTCCTTTAAATATACCCGAAAATGTCACGCCCAGAAACACCAGTCGGCGTAGGCGTAATAGAATTTATAAAATTATACGGTTTAAATATCGCGAAGGCAGTTAAAAACAAAACAAAAACGGAAACGGAGCGTTGGTGTCTCGATAACAAACAAATATGGACCGGAGCGTTGTCTTCATGCATACCAAGCCTATTATTATTGTGTTGCGAAATATTTATTCCACAACAAAGAACAGGCGCATCGGACATGTTCGCCGCGTTATAAAAGCGAACTAGTAAATATAATAGTTTGTTTTTTTTTGGTGCAGCCATTCACAAAAATTAATGGGCGTCTTGGGTGGGCATTAATTATATACCAGTTTAGACCCGCAAAATATTTTTTGAAGCTAGTTTTAATCTCCATACGTTAAACGCTCAATATTTTCGAAAATCGATTAAATAGAATTCTAGAATTTTATATCTCGGTAACGGTAGATCCTATGAGATCGCCGTTGGTACAGAAATGATCACCGTCAAAAATTTTTTTTTTATCTGTTTGTCCGTTCTCCGTTCTCGTCTTTTGTTTTTCCTGAATAACTTTAGAACCGTTGGAGCTACAAAATTGATATTTGCCTCCTTTTTAACCCTCCACGAGGCACATAAATTATAAGAAATGACCCTGATCCAACGCTGGTATCCATCTTTTTTTCGCGATTTTCGACAGTTTTTTGGACCTTGCCATGAAACACGATAAATGTCCGAAATTTGAAGCAATCGACTTCATATTTGGCACATATATGCAGCTTTGCCCCGTGACGGAATCTATTAAAAATAGGGGGCTGGGGGTCGGGAAGTATTCTAAAAAAAGAAAAACAATCGCGCCTGCAAGGGTCTACAAAAAACATCATTTTTCAAAAACTGTTTACGAGACCAAAAAAATTCTAGAATCAGAAGGGGCAGAAGATACGGCTCTATAAACTTTTATTCTTTTTTTTCAAAAATATACAGGGTGCACTGAAAATTCAAAAAAAATGAAAAATGGGTCCCCTTATTATAGAAAATTGGTTATAACTGATAGACTATGATTCAGATCTCACTTACTTTTATATTGCGATATAGCCCGCATAGACAGCAAAAACTTCTGTATTTAAGGTTTTCACCTATTGTACAGGGTGTTCCCGATATTCCGTGCTAAACGAGAAATGTGTTAAGTGTCATGTGTAATTTGCAGATATCAACTTCAAATTTTTGAAATTTTTTGGTAATTTTAGCTTCCAGAAAAATATATATACATAATCGTTAATCCGATTGGCGAAAACCTAAAAGACCTAGAAAATTGTTCTTTTACAGACTAAATTTTTAGCCCCAAATCAAAATTCGTAAAAAATATGGCTAATAGGTTCAAACAGTGTCATAGGTCGCTGCTGCTGCTGCTGCTGCTGCTCGGGATATGTGAAAAAAAAAACTTTGAAAACCATTTACTATTTTCAAAAAATTCTTGAGCCAGGACGCGTGGAAAATCCAGGGCCATAACCTCTACTTCCAACAATGATTGTATCATATACAGGGTACGTCGTTTATGGGCAAAAAACCTAAAATATCCTAAAAATTTCCTTTTTTTTGAGTAAATTATTGGCGATAAATGAAAAACCGTTAAAGATGGGATAATTTTATTTGAACAGTATCGTTAACCGCATCGTGAGAGAGTTTCAGGTTTCGTTAATTATACAGGGCGCGAGATATTTGAAAAAATATCATTCATCAGTACAGTTGTTTGCTGTAACTTTGAAGTTCCATAGTGGTCCGTAGGAGCACGATAGAAAAACAATGCGTCCCTTTACCACACGAAACCGCGAAAAAGCTGCTTCGCGCTACTAACTTGCCCCGCCCAATGAGGGTTTTTCGAAAGCAATCTTGTTTTATTATGTTTTAATTCTTAATTTTTTTTTCAGAAATGCGTCTCACTCGATTTTTCTTTAATCAAAAAATGTGTTGTAGTATTCTATGAGATTTTGCCCTCACGCATCCTTCAATTTCAACTGTAAATGTCCCCAACACACTAAGCTATTGATAAAACAAGAAACACAGGAAATCTACTCTATTATTTGTCGAAACATAAATTTCATTTAAAAAACGGATGACATGTTTTACCTAAAATGGCCCCAAAAAACCAAACCGTCACACACGATGTGTGTGGTTTGTTTTCAATTGTATTGATTTAATGATGCCATTTAAGGCGGACTATCTCACCCTTTTTTTGATTTTAATTCTACGTTTTATAAAAATGACACTGAAGGTTTCGCTTCTTTCTTCAGTATATAATGGAATGGATGAATTTTGCAATTTAACCCTAAAGTATTCATTTCTTTGTGCAAAAGGTAACCATTGCTGAACATGTCATTTCTAGGAAAACTTTGATATTACGCCACTTAAGGTACAGTTTATTCTCCAATCCAAGAAAATTACATTATTATTTAACACTTGTAATCTACGAGGAGTGTTCAAAAATTAAGGTGACTTTCAAGTTTTGTTAAACGGTATTTATTTATTTATCAAAATTATTGTTGTTCCATTTAAAGTAATCCGCCCCCCCCCCAGATTTCATTAACTTGTGCCAACGTTTTTTCCAATCCTCGAAGCTCTTCTGGTAAGCACTTTTTTATATAGCCTTGAGTTCTTCCAGCTATTTTTTCTTTATCTTCTGAATCTTTCCAAACCTCCTTCCTTTAATTGGTTTCTTGAGTTTCGGGAACAAGAAAAAATCTCAAGGTAGACATAAGCAATGATGAGTGAGCAGTAGGGTGCTTCATTATTAGTCGATATTTTTTTTCTCTGTGCTACCTGAAAATCTGATACTTTATAGAAAATAAAAAATTATGTCCCCGGGTAAAAGGCTTTAAGTGCAATAGGGGCTTAGCTCATTTAAAAATTCATTTTCCTATTTAAATAACACAGCAAACATTTTTTTTCGGTTTTCACTTGATTTTCCGACGTGAAGAAAAACGTGTGTATAGCTTTTGTAGAGCATAAAATTTGCTACAAAAAGTTTCTGCTGACTCAACAGAAACTCCAAAATAACATAAAAAATTACACTTCTACATATCATGATTTATTAATTAAAATTTATATTCGTTCACTAAATTTTAGGGTGGTCACTAGATTACAAACATGATAGTTAAAAATGTCCATGATTAATTATTATTTAATTAAAATTAATATTTTTTAATAATTGACTTTCAATTTTCTCTATTTGATTCCAAAATAATTTTGGAAATTAGAAACTTCAATCAAACAATAACTCAAATAAAGCGTTCGTTTGTTTATTTAATGTAAAAATTAATGAATCCTAATTTAGAAATGATTTGATATCAATTATAATGAACATTTATTTTCACAGGTCTATAACTTAAAAGCTCTTGGTCGGATATAATGTACCCATAGGAACTTTTTGTAATAAATTTTACGCTCTATGAAAGCTATACACGCGTGCGCAAAAAAAATTTTCTGTGCTATTTATATAGGAAAATGAATTTTTAAATGTGCTAAGCCGCTATTGCACTTAAATCCTTTTATCCGGCGGCATATTTTTTTATTTTCTATAAAGCATCAGATTCGCAGGTAGCACAGAGGAAAAAAATCGTCTAAAAATGAAGCACCCTAGACTGAGCAGGTGCATATAATGACCTTATTTTTTGAACGCACCTCAGGAATTCTGGAATAAATCAGAATAAAATCTAATTGAGTTTTAGGATACTACATTTAAAAGATTGAGCAAAAGGCGGGCTCTTTATTATGGAATATGAAATCTGCTAATTTTAAATGATATTTAAAAAGCGAGGAAAATGTATTTATTGTCGCTACCAATTACATCTGGAAGACTTTTTTTAACTCATTATTGGTGCCAGGTTGTTGTTTTTTGTTCCATCTTACTTGAGTATCTCTTTGCATTTCGCAAGTAATTTCCATTTCTAGCATTTTCGGGTGCAGTCTTACTATCATATGAAGAAAACAATTTTGCGGAGAAACCTTCACCGCAACACAGAAGCGTAGGAGTAGTTGCCTTAAAATATTTGTTACAAAATACTATACTAAGCACTTCAAATTCGAGAAAAGTTGTTACTACATTTGTAAAATTTGCAGTGCCATTAAAATTGTACAGAACTAGACCTAATATGTTGGCTTATTAATGAGTTATAGCAACCGAACCCCAGTATCTGAGTTAGAATTTTTAAACCCTACCTTAAAGAAAGTTCATAGATGACCAGAAAAGCCATCATACAGTCGTTAGAAGTATTTAACTTGGTTGGTTGTATTACGTTAAATTTATATGACTTTTAACTTAATGGCGAATGTATTTCACCCAATCTTCAGTTAACCTTAGTTGATGTATTTCAATCGCATTTAATAAGATTTGCCATGAATGGGGAAAATATTTTCATTAAAGTTTGTTCAAACCTCCCCGACAAGATACGCGGCAAATTTATGTATTTTAATATATCACCGCATAAAATCAGGTCTATTCAGCAGTGGGATTATCTAGATAAAATTCGAACGTCATCAATCTTTATTAAATCGATATTACATGCGCGTTTCCATGGAAATTTTTTAACGCATTTCGTAAGCAATTTTGGTAAACGTTGTATTGACGAAATTAAGAACGTTCGGTGTTTTACGATTGACTCGTCGAAAGAGCAAACCGACGATATTCCCAGAGCACGAATTGTGTACAATGCATCTGTCGCCCGAAGCCATCCGAAACGCCAGGCAAGTGCGAGTAAGTCATTCGTATAAAATGGTGATTTATCCTCCATATCCCCTCACGCATAGGGGCAGTAAATAGGTTATGTTAATCAGGTTTAATCCCTAATAATTGACCAAACGGATCGTAGACTCACGGGATTATTTGGCGACTTCGTCAATAATCGACAGTTGGTCTCACATATTGTTGATGGATTATTTTTTACAAGGAGAACTGGTGTGGAAGTGTCATTTGCTTGTGGGGGTTTGTATCGTTAAAAATCAAGCGGTCGCCATAACCAGTATATATATATATATATATATATATATATATATATATATATATATATATATATATATATATATATATATATATATATATATATATATATATATATATATATATATATATATATATATATATATATATATATATATATATATATATATATATATATATATATATATATATATATATATATATATATATATATATATATATATATATATATATATATATATATATATATATGATGACACTATATTCCGGGATATCATCCGTTCGCTCGTTGAACTCCGACTGGAATCCTGCATCCGACTGGAATCCTGCAACACACTTCGAAGTGTTTTCGGAGCGCGAGCATTGAAGATGCCAAGTGAGATTTTGGCGAAACGTCTGCAGGATTCCAGTCGGATGCAAGATTTGCAGGATTCCAGTCGGATGCAGGATTCCAGTCGGAGTTCAACGAGCGAACGGATGATATCCCGGAATATAGTGTCATCACATTTTTCCATCCGTGAATCAATACGTGAGAATATATATATATATATATATATATATATATATATATATATATATATATATATATATATATATATATATATATATATATATATATATATATATATATATGTGTTCGAAGTGTTTTCGGAGCGCGAGCATTGAAGATGCCAAGTGAGATTTTGGCGAAACGTCTGCAGGATTCCAGTCGGAGTTCAACGAGCGAACGGATGATATCCCGGAATATAGTGTCATCATATATATATATATATATATATATATATATATATATATATATATATATATATATATATATATATATATATATATATATATATATATATATATATATATATATATATATATATATATATATATATATATATATATATATATATATATATATATATATATATATTGAACTAAGGGGAGGAAGTTTAGTGGATCAATCCAATAAAAAACATGTTGCCCCAGATCCCTCAAATAAATGTTTTAAAACCTTTTTTTTTATATTCAGTTACTGGCGATGCAACCGTATCTTGAATATATTTTCCTCAAATCTCTAATGAGGAACTAATGGAATGCTAGTGTTACTTAATGTTCAGTAAAATTTACCAGATCAGTCCGATTTTAATACTTCTTTATTTTATACTTATACATCATTTGAAAAATGTTGATAACTTAGTTTGTAGTCCAACCGAACGTCTAGGTATTTTGGTGCAAACTTTAGCAACATTTGCCACGGCCCTCTGCACGGCCACCAAATAAACGTCTAGGTCTAGAAAGCTAACGTTTTCAAAGGGCTAGGTGGAGAAAAATCACTTTGAGAGGTGGTCAGAACAACGCATAAAATATAAAGGAACAAATTGCTTGCCAAAGAAAATGCCCTTATTCTGTTTGGAGAACCCTATATCGAATGAGAGTTGGGCTTCCAAGATGCAAATGGACATAACTTGATAGCGAAGGCACAAGATGCAATCCGGGACCCCAGTCTGACCCATGGTTAAACAGCCCTGTGCGATCGATGATTTATTTCTTGGATATAACAAAACGGCCGCTAATTACCGAAAAATGTGTCTGAAATGGGCATGAAACGGGAAGGAATACTGAATGGACGGCCCAGTATTAATTTGGAGAAAGCTGAACACTTGACTCAAGATACAGTTCTCCGAGTGTTCCGGGGCTGAGATAGTCAAGAGCTAGAACCGCTACGCCTCAAGATCAAAAGTATGGTGCGACTACGAATGTGTTGGCAGGACCCTTCAAAGACATACTTTATCTTCTTGACGGTAGAGGGCTTTACTTAGGGGAAGAGAGAAAACGTGCGGAAAAAGGTCTACGATCTGGCTAAGGACAACAACTATAAAAAAAACTCCAAAGTCAACGTCTCTAAAACAATTATTTATAAAATTATACACTTGTTTCTTCCACACGGTCATCATCTGGCATACAAAGACGTCACTCCAGATACACACAAATTGGAATTCCAGGTCTCTTCGAGGATGGACAATTTGTTTTAGTTTGGAAACATTTCCCAATGAAATTGTTTGATCACTGTATGCTGGGATCAAGTAGATTACGTCTTATTATTATTTCCATAAACAAAAATTTGATTTGGTCGTGGTCTAGTTAAATATTACCACTCTAGAAAGCAGACAATTTGGAAAAGCTCTTCGTGTACTTACATAGTAAATTTTTGATTATTATGTTACTTTGTTTTTACAAATAAAACTTTTTATATGTTATTTTTTAAATGAAACTTCCGCAGGCTACTGTAATACTTTTTACAAAACTGCTGGATTGCTCCTGCGTCGGTTTTTGCTGACGTTTCGCCAATCATCCTGTTGGCTTCTTCAGAGCTTGACTGAAACTGGCTCGTATTTTACTCTGTACCTGCTTATATATTGATTAAGGGGGGCTAATGAGGGGCATAAATACCGTATCGGATGACTGACTCCCAAATTGGTGACAGGTACAGACCTGACTTGCGCTTAAGATTGTTAGGTTGTTTATAGATTTCTATAGACTCTCGTATTTTTCGTTGGTAGAAGAACTGATTCCATGCAAGAATTTTAGTTTATCGAATAAAATTTTATGCCCGGTTTCATGAGTGTGTTTGGCAACAGCTGATGAGTCTATTTGTCTTAGTCGTAAGGCTCTTTCGTGTTCTTTGAGCCTAGTTGATATTTTTCGTTCGGTCTCTCGAATGTATTCTTTGCCGCATATGCATGGAATGCTGTAAACTCCTGTCATCTCAAATGGAATTTTGTCTTCGACGGACCGAAGATGTTGAGAGATTTTTGTACAAGTGGTAAATCTGGTTTTGACGTTATACTTCTTTAGAACTTTTGATATGTGGTCAGTGATGTTATTGAATGTAATGAAGGACCACAGTGGCAAGTGTAGCATTGCTTTCAGCCTCATTGCTATTGGAAGGTTGTGGTGAAGTGTATTGAATTGAATTCGTTTCTTCTTTTTATTGCATTTAAAACGTTTGCTTTGCACTATGCCTTTTCATAATTGATTCTATTTTTCGAAAATATAATTCCGGCAATGTGCCATGCCAAAATAGTAAAAAATCAGAGACCGGGGTAGGAGATTTGGAATTTCCCGTGGGAACGAGGGGAGTATTGTCGAAAAGAAGGGAACTTTCGAAGTTTGAAGCTGCAACAAACTAAGGTGTAACTCACGGGGAAAGATAATGAAAATACGCAGGGAGTTGTTTCGGGGGAATGTAGTGTGTCTGTCTGCAACTGAACGAGATCTATGGGGTTTCTGGCACCGACATTGTACTTAAACTTTAATTTGAGAAATTCTTCCCAGTGGCGTATCGATAGTAAATATTGGTAAAGTTTTAAATAAAAACAAATTTGGAATTTAGAACTAGGGTTAATGTTATTACATTTCTTAGAATAAAAAAAGTTTTGAAAAATTAGAAAATTCGAAATTTGAGCTGCTCGCATCTAAACTAACCAAAATGGGGTTTACGCTGGATATCAGTACGTAACAATTTCAAACTGGGATACCACTTTGTGCCTCAGAATAGGTCTTTGGACAGAAGCCATAAAGTTTAACTTAACAGAGACACATTACTTAGTGTTAAGTTGAGTATGAACGTGCGGAATTTGACTTCTTGGTCATCATAATATTCGTAATGATAAATAAAAACAAGACACAATGAAACTATTACAAACAGATTAGAAACCAAACTAATATCAGAAGAGATATCTTGAACATTTTAGTAATGCAAATAAAGGGAACAATTATCTAGCAAACTGAGACACTTAAACATTGTAAACAAAAATTGATATTCGTGACCTTTTAAATAATTCTGGCGAAATTAATAAGAATTTCATTAAGAACCGCGGTTCTAGATGTCCACCGAATAAGAATTGACTACAAAATAAAAAGAAAGAGTTTGATAGATTGTTTGGTTTTTCCACAGTAACAAAAAAACGACATTAAGAGACATATTCTAGAATTTTACGCGTAGTTACTGTACTGACGGCTTTCAGATTGTTGCATCATCTAAAGGAGAGTCAAGTAATGTTCCTATTCCGTGTGGAGTACCCCAAGGCTCAATATAAGTGCATTCAGAAAGCCTATATGAGTTTAAAAAACATTTATTCCAGTAGTCATCTTTTAAAAACTAACCTTAAAATGAGATTAATGGATTCGCTGGTACTTTCTCATTTTAATTATGCAGATGCGGTTTAGGGTCCTTGTTGGAATCAAGAAGATCTAACCAAAATACAGAGAATGCAAAAGTCGTGTTTACGATTGATCTACGGTGTCAAACGACGTGATATTATATCGTATAAACTCCATGAAGCAAATTGGCGTAGACAAACGTAGACAGTTTCATGCAGTCGTTTTTTACCATAATATAATTTTAAATAAATTTTAAATATCTCTTTGAAAAAATAAAATACCGAACTGATTCCACACTTTGAATCTTCTTCTCCTCCCCCGCATCTTGAGGCATTGTTTGAAAGATCGATTTCTTACTGTCTTTACAAATTTTTTAGAAAAAAATATTTTCTTTACAATCAATCTTTTCTAATAATTTCTATTAATAAGATACTGTACAGTTTGTTCTTTTATGTATACATGTTAGTGAATTGATATATTCAGTATGTATCATAATATGTTAAGATCTTGATCTTTTTTTAAATTGTTTTGCAACTCCTGTCTGTAAAATGCATAATTATACTCCGATCTAGCATGCAGGAAGCGTCACTTTACCACGCCAGTTTCGTTTCCAACGGATCCGAGACACTTATTATTATTATGAATTTGTTCTGTCTCTGACTCAATTAACTTAGATGTCGCCAATTTAAGTACAGCGTAAGGTTATTATAACTAACTCTATTAAATAAATATTGGTTTGTTAATGATATGTGCTATACTCGTGACTCATTCCGACTTCAAGATCAATAATATCATAATGGTTGATTGTGAGTTCAAGACCAAGTTCTCTTGTGTCACTTCATTCATTTTGCTTTGTTTTGCTTTGTTGATGATATGTACTATACTCGTGACTCATTGCGACTTCAAGATCAATAATTTCTTCTATTGCTAATCTATGGTTGATTGTAAGTTCATGACCAAGTCATTTCATTCATTTTTTAATAGTATGATAACATCGATAATGAAATAATAAAATCAACAAAACGCTTAGACGTTGGCAACGCTGGATGTAATATTAATTTCTGGACAACGGCGTCGGGCCGTAGTCATTACCTACAAGACCCAAGCCAGAACGAAATTAGCCGGAATCAGCCACTCCCCTATTAGTATCGGGTAGTGACCCGAATGTTTCGGATTTCTGGATTATGAAGAGGGGCGACTTAATGTAACAGATTTTTACGATATCCGAACCCCGAAGTGGGTTCATGCGATGATCAATAAATTCCAATGGCGCAAATGTTGCGCTGTGTGTTGGGGTGGAAGCTGCGAATGTCATACGAGATCGTTGCTTCGCATAAGGGTAGCGAATTACCTACAAAAGCCGAAATATTGTGCAGTTTTGCTGTAATAAAATTGATATATAGTTTTTATGTGGATTTTCTAGAGCTGTGGTTTTCAGCGTGTGATATTGAGCGAGGAAAAATGATAGGCTTACACGATGGTGGGCTCTTCGTGAGAATCCAATACCAAAATCGTGTTTTTCAAACTGAAATTTGGATCCAAGCAACGGTGCTCAAATTTAGATTCCATAGAACGCTAAAATAAACTGTTGAAGACTTGAGGTCCGTATCCGTCCGTATGAAAAAGAATATTTCGAAAAGATTATGGAATAAATTAATCACACACATTTGAAAAATAAAAAAACATTGATCTGCCAAATCCCCGGAAAAATGCAGTTATAAAAACGTGTAATTTCCTACGTCATCAATTGGAACCCAACTATCCCGCTGTCACAAATTTCGAAAAATATCTGTTAGCTCAGACCAGAACCAATCTTGAAACGAAAAGGACTATACACGGATGACCGAAAAACTTAAAAAATATGTTGCTTACTGTACCTTTTATACGACCATACAACCGAAAATGTTCTTACAAAACTGCACCAATACATAAGTGACGTGGGAAGAAACCGTGGAAACTGGCAAACGTCAAATACAAATTTGAAACTTAAATTTATATTCTAATTAGTCAAATAAATATCTGAAATTGTCCCTGACCCAATCTCCCTCTAATAGATTTTCACTAGTTTTGACAAAAAAAAAGTGAGCTGTTTCAGAATTGGCCTCCAATGATCCAACGGAAAACAAAACCTTACAACGAACTTATGATTTCTAGAGAAAAAACTTTCTTCCTTCCCTTTAATGTCAAGCTGGGGTTGATGAAACACATGGCTTTAAATCGAGATGGAAATTGTTTTGAATACTGGTCACGTAAATTTCAATTCGCCTGATGAATGAACTAAATCTAAGGTTTGGTGATCATTTGTTCAAGTAGTACAACATTTTCTCGGTAAACACAAATTACGTAGAATTAGTGGAAATTATGCTTTCAGATTTTGAGATTCTTGGTTGTAATATAAGCATTAAAGTTTTCTGCTTAAATGGCCACGTAAGTTGCTTTACCGGAAAACACAGGTGATTGTAGTGCAGTCCATCTGGTCATAAAAACTATGGAAGATTTGTTAGCAAATACACCACATGATGACAGGCTAATGTTGATGCCTTCATTATGACTAGCCTAGTAAACTCTATTCTATTGTATGCAGTTGTATAAAAATATTAATAAGTAACTAATGTATGTAAAAGAATCTAGCCTATCTCAAAAACTAGATCTAATAGACACAATTATTTGAGGGTTCTTATGGATTGTGGTCCAAAAAAGTATCCAGGAATAGATGACTATCGGTACTATTAAGTATTACTTATAAAAGTTTACTGGATAAACAGCCACGTAGATCGTTTTACCTTAAAACATAGGTGATTGTAGCGCAGTCCATCTGGTCATAAAAGCCATGGAAGATTCGTTTTGCAAATACACCACGTCATGACAGACTAATGTTGACGCCTTCAGCACGACTGGCCTAGTAAACTCTATTCTATACAGTTGTATAAAAAAATTATTGATAAGTAACTAATGTATGTAAAAGTAGAATAAAGCTTATTTTAAAAACTAGATATAATAGACACAATTTGAGGACTCTAATGGATTCATGCCCCCAAAAATTACCCTTGAATAGATGACTATAGGTGCCCTGTATAATTAAGTATTACTTACAGCCTAAGTAAAACTCAACGGTTATATGAGGCGTGTTCATAAAGTACGGCTACTTTTAAATTTTATGAAAAGGTAAATACCATTCATCAAAATTAATGTTGTCAAAGTGATCCTCCTCAAGATATAATACACTTTTACAATACACGAAGCACTTCTGGTATAGCCTTCAGTTCTTCCGGCGATTTTTTCTTTATATTCTCAATCGTTCATTTTGGGAACAGAAAAAAGTCGCAGCGAACCATATCCGGTAAATATGGTGGCTCGTTCTTGATTGTTTTTGGCCAAAAAGTTAAACACAAGCATTGCTGAGTGAGCAGGTGCATTATAGTGATGCAAAATCCATGAATTGGTTTCCCACAATTCCGGACGTTTTCTACTTATGGCTTCTCGCAAACGACTCATAACTTCATAATACCACTCTATTGATCTTGTAGTAACAACTCTTGGTCAAATTCTTTGTTCCATTTTTTTTTGACAGCAGAGAATCGCCGATCACGCAAAACATGTCTAACGCTTCTGTCCCACAAAAAAGAAGTAAAGGTGCAAACTGGCTGAAACTGTGAACATATGTTAGGGACATGTCCGACCAATTACAAAAATCTTCTTACTTTTTGAACACACCTCGTACATTAAAAGTAAATGTAACAAACAGAAAACAAAATAAAAACTCGTACAGTTATATGGCCACTTATGATGAACATGTTTAATAAAGAATGGTATCGCGAGATATATGCTTATTCAGCAACTATAATTATATAAATAGGCGCACTATTCATAAGATAAGACAATCTTCAAGTTGCTTTGCGTCAGTAAATATTGTGTGTTACTTGTAATAAATAATATATAAAATAATATCGTTTTTAAAAGTACGAGTTTCACATTTTGAAACAAAATTGGTGCAGTCGGTATGATTCTATTCTACCCTTAAGAAAAGTCTAGTCGCTCTAAAAAACGAACATCGTACTAAAACGATCCAAGAAATAACGCATATCGCAATATTAAATTATAAAGTACACATTCTTCCCATGAGTATACCAATGAACCAAATCCTGTGAAGCTGCCCATACCTACCAGATCAATACTCACTTTAGCGAATCCAATTGCTAATAATAACAGGAATGTCACTGGTGCAATTCATTAGAACTGTTTCAAACAATAAAAACTACGAAGTTGATAAATGTTTATTTGGTTTTACTCGAGACAACACAATAGTATCATATGCCCCTAAAAAAAATCAATGTGTGATCATGTTGTCCACCACGCACCACCACCACAACCACAACCACGACCACGACAACTCTGTTGATCAGGAAACTAAAAAACCTAAGATAATAATGTTTTACAATGAGACGAAAGGAGGCGTTGATGCCCTTGACCAAGGTCGAAGATGTCGTCGATGTCCTTTGTATCAAACGCTATCACGGATATTGCTATGGTAAATAGTCATATCATTTTTCATGCAGCTAATCCTGGAATAAACAAAAAACTCTCTGAGTTTATCAAAGAGCTAGGAATCAGTCTTATCAATGATCATTTGAAAATAAGATTTGCTATGCCCAATTTGTCCAGAGAACTTGGCTCAATAATCTCGAAAGCTTTAGGATCTGAAAATACTTGTGACGATCAGCGTGGACGAGAAGGTCCTATTTTAAGGCGTAGATGCAACTTGTGTCCTAGGGGTAAAGATACCAAACATTCCACCATATGCTCAGAATGTCATAGGATAGTCTGCAAAATTCATTCACTATAACAAGTCAACAAGTCAACTGTACTTCATGCCAAGAATAGGTAAGCACTATATAAAAAATCAATTTCTATTGCAATCATATTTTCAAAAATTATGTCAAAAACATAAGTGTCCTTTTTTTGCTTTAGATTTGAATATCTTTTTCTTTCTGTTACAGGTGAAAATAGTATTATGAGAATCCTATAAACTTTTTGTTACAATATTTTTTAATATATTTTTTTGTTGTAATGAACGTTTGTTTTTGTTTATATAAAAATGAAGGTGTTGCTTATTTGTTCTAATATTTTTATTTTTTTGAAATATAAGTGTCTTTTTCTAAATATATATCTTCTATATACTCATACATTTACATAATTATAAATTTAAATAATTACCACAGCCAATTAAAAATTGGGTGGTCCTTTGTGACCCCACGATAGTAGTTATGTAAGTGTAAACGGGCGATAGTAATTCAGGGTTAATAAAATACAGCTCTTCTAATTTTTTACACTGTTAGTTTTATACGTAACCGAATACGGCGAGGCGTCTAGAAACGATAGTTTTCGCCAGTAGCATCGCGCGCAAAAAATTCTCTTTACGAACGCCGGATGTTTCAATCTGATATATCCTGTACGCGATATTTCAATATCGCTAAGTAATGTAGTGTGTGTCGACGCTCCAGAGAAAACTTTCAAAGCGGTTGCGGCGCAGCGGTACAGTGAGAAAGAGCTTTGCCATTTCTAAGTGGATTAAAATACCCGCATAGGTTTCACTTGCAGCGATGTGGATGGAGATATTTTAGTAGGGAGCCGTATCAAAAATAGCTCGCCATAAAATTTGAAACGGTCTTTTTTTTTCTGGCAAGGGAGATTTCTTTTTACACACGATTGTGGCGGCACTCGTTATTAATTTGCGGTCATTTGAATAAATGACGAACACGATTTTGAATGAGATTAGGTGGCACGTTACTTACGTTTAGGCTTTAGTTGATCTTTTACTCTGAAGAATTTAAAATGAGAGCTTCAAAAGAGATGTACAGGGTGACTATACCTTATCCCGAAACCTACGACTGTGATGCATCGTTTCGGACTTATTAGCAATCATCTTCAGAATTCGGGTTATGTTTAAAACATCATTGTTGGGTTGCTTATTAACTGTTTAAACTTTTTTTTCATCTATGATTTTTACGAAAATAATGCTTTTCTTTAGGCAATGATCAAATTTAAAATATTTTCTCAAAATGCGCGGTGTTGCCACGTTTCGCAAAATGATACTTTTCTCAATTTTCTCATTTCTCATTTTCGAACAGCTTCTTTTATAGCAATTTCAACTATATAACATAGTAGGGGCCCCTCATTTACCGTTATTTAATGGGCAGATAAATTCAAAAGATTGAAATTATTAAGATATGAAACTGGGAATTAGCTCCTTATCAACTTGTTAATAAGTCATATTAAAACAGCCCCCCAGAAGATGGTTCCGTTTTGTCCAATACACTCTCTGAAAATTTCGTTTAAAACTGAAACAGTTTCAGTCAAGCTCTGAGTGCGACTCAACAAAAACCGACGCAGGAGGAATCCAGAAGTTTAATCATTGCACTATTTTCCTAAAAATAATAGATCGAAAAAAGTTTCAAAAGTTAAGTAAGTAATCCAGCAATGATGGTTTAAACATAACCCGAATTCTGAAGATGACCGATAATAAGTTCGAAACGGTGCATCACAAACCCATCCTCATATATATCGTTGAATTTGTCTTTGAAAATGTTTCGTGTTCTGTTCAAAAAAGTTAACTTTATTTTTTTTATTTTACCACCTTGTAGCTATATAAAAAAGTGATGATTAGGAAAACAAAAAAAATTAAGTTCATTTTAATAGAAACAACTTTTGTATTTCAATTTTTTTTTGTAACCCCCGTAGGTAACGGCCACCCTGTACCTTGCCCGTGTATTTGCCTGTTAAGTATTTCCAATCATGGTGTTAATGGGATGCATTTTAGAAAGTTGTCGATAGTAAATATTTAAAAGAAACAAGACTTTGCAAAAATGATTTTTTTGTGAGTTTACTCAACAACAATGGTTGTGGTTATGAATCACCTTCAGAGACGACTGTTTACAATTGGTTGGCAGAATTGCGTTATCGTGATGTATCAAACTCGGCCAAGATCGGTTGTCATTCTGAGAAACATCGATGCTTGCGCAACATGATTAAAGAAGATCGGCATGTGACTTACAGACAGATAGGGGCGTCTCGTAGGATATCGCAGACTGCAATACAATCGATTTTTCTGGATACATTTAGGTGTGAGAATGATATACCATAAAGAACGCCAAACAACTGAATATTTAAAAGAGAAAAACAACGGATCTACCCGATTTATGACGTAATGATTTTTTGGCCACCTTAAGAAGCCGTTGAGAACTTTCAGAGCTATATCTCTCGGTATTATAGTCATGTATCCATTAATTTATTTATTTATGACAAATTTCACGGACAGACTTTATTTTTACATACAATACTTAGGAAAAATGCAGTATTCAATTACAGGTTTGGCTTCTACAAAAGTAAAAAGTAAAAGCTTATTTTACAAGTTAAGGAGACAAAAAACAATAATAATAATCAGATTGAAGTTTATGTTAGATCATGTTATCCTATACTTGCTTGAATCAGATATTAATTAATGGTATTGGTGCCAAAAACCTAATTTTTGACAGTGTGGCAGATCTTAGCCAAGTCGACTTCCAACTTAAAAGCTGTTTAGTAAAGAAAACGGCGTTGGACTTGTTCGATTGGATGAATATCAGGATTTTACCAACATGTTATAATATGATCGTTAATGGTAAAGTGCCTTTGTAGAGCGCGCCAAGGTCTTTAACATTTGATATCGCGTTTAGGTTTTCATCCGTCCAAATATATTCGTAAACTATAGGGTCTCTAAGACGATTAAACGAGATACTTCAGCATTTCGAAACATTAGGACACTATCTGGCCAACAGTTCTAAATCCTCCTGTAAACGTCCATTGTTATGAGTTCGAATAACCGAGAAGACCTTTAGGTCATCTGCAAACAGAAGATAACGGGCAGGTATATCATCATATCATCATATCATGTGTGAAAGAATAGCGGCCCCAACTGAGAGCCCTGAGGCACCCTCGAAGCAAATGGAAAGCGTCCGATAAGTAATTTCCAAGTGTAACAACCTGACTGCGTCCCTCCAGATACCACGCTATCCACTCCAGAAATCTACCAGTTACACCTTCCCACACACGGTTTATTAAGCGGCACTGCATGTTCCACCCTATCAAAGGCTTTGCAAAGCAGCAGAAAACCAATATCCCGCCTCCAAAGCACCAGCGATTACGTGAGGGTACGTAATCGAATTTAAAGTTATTGACCTTCCCGATTGAAAACCATACTGATGAACAATATAACATATTTTTCAGTAGTATGAAAAAATTCCCGATTCATTAAAAATGGATTTTCGAAGCCTCTCTAAAAGCTGTTGTGTTTTAAATTCCATTATTTTGTTGTAAAACTGCAAAAATTAATTCGATACTAGTGCAAAACTTGCACTCGGCAGTTACACGAGCATGTGGAAGTAATTTTTTTGAGAAAAATCACTTTTATCACACGCCAGCTTCTTAGTCATCCGATGCAAAAGAAATATACTTTGCTCACTCGTAATAAAAATACCTATTTTTAGTCTTTCCTTAGTACCTAATACCCTACGTTTTCTCTGCCCTATCTATTCGACTATTTTACGCATTCTTATCCGTTGAACATCAGGGGCTTTTCCTTGTCGAGCCCGGATTATTCATCTATCCATCCATAGATTTTCCGTACATCTAAACGTGTCGCTAGAGCTTATCCGACAAACAACGTTCCCTCGCTCATAAAAAAAATAAATCTGCGGTATTTAACTCTTCCTATTTATACAGACTGCATCCCCGTGCTGACCGCGACGGGTTAGACCGGGCATGCACGGGAATTCAGTAATTCATCCCCCGTTAAGCCCCTCGTGGGCAGCGGCGCCCGTCACCATTGATTGCCACGAAATCGCGTCAAGCAACCCTGGGGACGCATTAATAATGTACCCGTTGGGGATTCGTTATAAATTCCGTGAATCCACGTCGAAATCCGATGGTTGTCGAGGATATTACGTTGGAATAGGCAGTGGCGTGGCACGCTTATTTTTTTGACTAGAATCATAATTAATTTATTGAAAGTGCTATCTTTCGAATAACTCTATATGGATTTAGCCTAAAGCCAGAGCTTTCGAAAATCTTACAAATAATAATAACAAATTCTTTAATAAATAGTTACTAATCAGTCACTTTTTTTTATCAAATACTTTTTAATAAATAATTATAATTGTTATATATAACATTATAAATAGGGGAAAGTGGGCACGAGGGCCAAAAGCTTCATCAAAATTTGTGTAAATTTATTTAAAGTTAGTCAAGAATAAATCGACTTGATGGTTAAAAGCCACAAAAAATAATAAAAAGCTTAAGCGAGGCGCTTTGGCTACCCTCCCCTACACCATTTAAAAAAATTAGTTATACATAAATAAATCAAAAGAATGCTTATGTTACATCTCAAAAATTTAGTTTTGGTTAGTTCAACCTAAAAAACACTAAAAATAAGTCCTCTTCAAAATCCGGAACTTTTATTAATAATTAAATGCATATTTTCGAACTCGAAAACAAGTTTCGTATGAAGGTGGGGTTTTCATATTTGAATTGCTCTTAAAAATCAAGCCCCGAGTAAATACTCATTTTTGAATATGCTCGATTTTTTTTTAAATTGTAGTAAACTTAAAAAAAACTTCAAAATCTTGTTTTTGTTTTGATTTGATTTACTCTTAAAAATCGAGCAACGAGTATCTCTGCTCATTTCTTAATATGCTCGATATAAAAAAAATTTGTGGTAAACGTAAAAAAACTTCAAAATCTTCATTCTGACATTTCCTGTTAACTGGATATTGTCTTCGTAGGTATATTTTTAGGAAACACATTATGCATTTTGGGCTTTAAGCACTTTTTAAATGTGTGCTGTGTTCAAACTTAGTTGGCTACTTGGAATAAGTAATAAGTTGCCTTGGAGTACATGAATATTGGGGGAGAAACGTATCCTTGCTTCACCACCATCTAACGGGTTGATTTGTTGGGGGTGTGGACTGTATTCTTGCGGGGCTGGTTTATTTTAAATGATAGCCGTTTAACACAACACAAACTATATTCTGTCACAACGCGACGACGGTACAAGATAAGGCATTTAACAATCGGTTTATTTGAGTTAATCACAAACACAATTTGCGTTAAAATAGAGATTAAACTTCCTCGAAAGAAACCATTTGAGGGGCTAGTCCAAAGAGGACACCGACTTATAAGGGAATATTAAGAGTGAAAGGGGCTTAAAGGGGGGTTTAGCGATAGGGCGATTTTCACTTTTCTATCGTCAAGGGCGGTCGCGGTCGACTGACTAACTGCGCGCAACGCATGTCTGGAAAACAGGCGCCGTCGGGGCGGTCAGTCACGTCTATGCAGCGTGATCAAGGGAGGCGATAGACGTTGTCACGTCTAACGCAATATCCGCGTTTCAGGGTTCGCGAGGGCATTGGGTTG
This sequence comes from Cylas formicarius, assembly GCF_029955315.1. NCBI lineage: Eukaryota > Metazoa > Arthropoda > Insecta > Coleoptera > Brentidae > Cylas > Cylas formicarius. Next base: position 22,447,993 of record NW_026844352.1, on the reverse strand, counting down.
TTTTATCAACATTCTCCCCCGGTTGAAGTTACACTTCAAAAGAGGAAGCATGGAGAAATAAAGAGATTTAAGGGTGAATATGGGAAAAAGGGGCTTCATCTCTCGGTAGAGGACAAATCTTTGTTATTGGCCTGGTTAGCTCGCCAGCAGGGGTTTTAAGTTTGACAACTCGAACCTTATCGTCAGAGCTTGTAATCACATCAATGATTCTCGCGAGCGACCACTTAAGGGGAGGCAATCCGTCCTCTTTTACTAGAACCATATCATTGATTTTCAAGTTTTCACAAGGGTGGAGCCATTTTGGGCGATTTTGCAGTCGGTTAAGGTATTCAACTGACCATCGTTTCCAAAACTGTTGCTGCATCTTAGAGCATCTTTGCCAGAACGCTAGGCGATTTTCTGGCGTACCACTAAAGTTTCTATCAGGGAAGGCGGTCATGCTAGAGCCTATTAAAAAATGACCAGGGGTTAACGCTTCAAAGTCGCAGGGGTCATTGGAGATTGGACATAAGGGCCTTGAATTCATTATAGCTTCAATCTGAGCCAAGACAGTGTAAAGATGTTCGAAAGTCAACATTGAGTTTCCGACAATTCGCTTAAGGTGGTACTTAGCACCTTTGATGGCACTTTCCCAAATACCACCCCAGTGTGGAGAACTTGGGGGTATGAATCTCCAGATTATTTCATTAGGAGTCAAAAAATCTTGGATGAAGTTTAAATTGTCTTTATTTTTGAAAAATTGATAAAGTTCCTTGAGGTTGTTTCTAGATCCTTGGAAATTAGTTGCATTATCACTGAATATTACAGATGGATTTCCTCTCCGTGATATAAACCTTTTTAAAGTGAGTAAAAACGTCTGGGTCGATAGATCACTAACCAATTCGATGTGCACTGATTTAGTAACCATGCACACAAAAATGGCAATGTAAGTTTTAATGAGAGGGGCTTTTTTGAGAGATGACGACTTAGCCATGATAGGTCCTCCAAAATCGATTCCAACCCTTTGGAAAGGGCGAGATATTAGCAATCTGTCCTTGGGCAAGTTAGCCATAATTTGCTGGGCAGCTTGAGCTCTAAAACGAAAACAAGTTTGGCAGCTTCTGATCACCTTTTTTATTTCTCGAAGTGCATTTAACGGCCAAAATCGAAGCCGAAAATTGGACAAGACATTCTGTGCTCCAGCATGTCCCAAACGATTGTGCTCTTGAATAAGCATGAGTTTGACGACATAATTTTTAGAAGGCAGCAGCGCGGGATGTTTCTGCTCATAAGGAATGTTAGCGTTTTCAAGTCTGCCACCGACTCTCAGAATATCATTATCTAGAAATGGGTTCAAAGATAAAATTTGTTTATTTGAAATCCGCTTACCAGATTTGATATCGGAGATTTCTTTGGAGAAGTTTCTTCTTGAATAATAGTTATAATTTTTTCTAACGCACAATTCAATTCTTGTACCGAGAGGGGACCAGAGAGTTTATTTTGGTTTCGAGAATTGTGGACAAAGCGTAAACAATAGGCAAAAGTGCGACGTAACTTAGAGAATCGGGAGAATTTTGTGAATAATTGTTGCCAAAAGTTGTTTACCGAAGATTTGCCTTGGACTACTAAAGCGATTTTTCTTTCCTCGGGTAAATCAGATAATTTGTAACCAATATCAAACTTTTCCAACTTTAACTCGGGATTTAATAAGAACTTGGGGCCATTCCACCAAAGGTCGCATTTTAGAATATCTTGAGGAGCTAAACCTCTAGAAGCGATATCAGCAGGATTGTCTGCAGATTTGATATGTCTCCAACAGTAGCTTTGTGTCAACTCCTGAATTTGAGATACGCGATTGGCTACGAATACGTTCCACCTGCTGGCGTGCGATTTGCACCAACTTAGGGCAATTTGGGAATCTGACCAAAGATTGACAGAAGCAACATCTAGTTTTTTACAGTAAGCATTCACAATTCGCTCATTTAATTGGGCTAAGAGCAACATGGCACATAGTTCTAATTTTGGAAGCGACAGTGACTTGAGAGGAGCGACTCTGGATTTGGAAGACACAAGACGAACAGAGACTGCATTATCAAAGTACATAACTCTCAAATAGATACAAGCAGCATAAGCTTTCAAACTAGCATCGGCGAAACCATGTATTTCAAGGATCTTGACGGGACTGTCTGAAAAGAGCGGTCTGGGTATGTTGAGAAAATTAAGTTTACAGAGATTTTGACAGAAGTTAGTCCATTCATGGATTATCGATTCTTCTGTAACTTCAGTATCCCAATTTGATTTTTGAAGCCAAAGCTTCTGCATGAGAATTTTGCCTCTAACTATAACGGGGTTAACGAGACCGAGGGGGTCAAAGCACTGAGCTATCGTGGACAAAATTTTTCTTTTAGTTATTGGACCTTCCAAGGAGCCTTGCGGTGTCGAAATTAAAAAACAATCAGATACAGAATTCCAAGTCAGACCGAGAATTTTGCTTGGAGAACCATCTAGATTCATGTTTCGAGTCAAATCTGATGCGTCAGGAATCTGATTAAGAAAACTCTTTGAATTTGAGGACCATTTGTGTAACTCAAATCCGGACTGATTCAATAGCATATTGAGTTCGTTGAACAAAATCCGCAGATCTTGCACACTATTACAACCAGATAAAATATCGTCTACATAACATTGATTCAATAGTGTGTCAGTGCCCAATGGGAAGTTGTGACCAGAGTTAATAGCTATCTCCTTTAGTACGCGAGTGGCGAGAAAACCAGAAGGTTTTACTCCATAGGTCAATACCAAAAGCTCTAAACATTGAAAAGGGAGTGACGGTTTTTCACGCCAAAGGATGTTTTGCAAGAAGGTTTGTCTGGGATCAACTCTAACTTGTCTATACATTTTCTTTATATCACAAGTCAATACAAACTTAAAAATTCTGAATCTGCAAAGTATATCATAGAGTTCCGGTTGTACTTGATAACCTTTCATGGTTGTATCGTTTAGAGATATTCCAGAAGAAGTGGGACAAGAAGCGTCAAAAACGACTCTTAATTTAGTAGTCACACTCGAATCTTTCAAGACACACAAATGAGGGATAAAATATTTATTGTGGCCTTCAGGGGTTTTTAGTGTTAAAGGGATGTTCCTAGCGTGTCCTAGTTGCACAAATTCATCGATGAATTTTTTGTATTCTAAGAAGAGAGAGGGATCCTTTTCGAATCTTCTTTCTAGACTAATAAATCTTTTCGATGCATTCGAAAAGGAATTTCCGAGTTTCTCATATTCTGAGGGAGTTTTTAGAGGAATAGAAACTTGATATCTACCATCCTCTAAGACCTTGGTAGTTGAAGTGAATATTTTTTCGGCAGCGGACTCTTCTTCATTCAGGAAGGTCTTAGGCGGAATTTGCTCCAGTTCCCAGAATTTTGCGATAGTTTTTTCTAATTCAGTGGTTTGAGCGAGTAAGGAGACCTTTCCGTGTGCACTGGTCGTGAAATTGGTGGTAACACTGGATGAAGCAGTCACCGATGGAACGCTTCCCGCTATCAAATAGCCTAAGTGGGAATTTTGAAGTACTGGGAGGTTAGATCCTAGTTTAATTAATCCTTCATCGAGAATGTCGTAATACAGATCTGCTCCAATGAGCATGTCTATCTCTTCGGGGATGTGAAAATATGGGTCTGCGAGTTGGATATTTTTCGGTAACCTTAAGGATTGAACATCAATTTCTACTTGGGGTAATTTACAAGTGATCTTTTTAAGGACAGCACACGTGACCTTAAATTTCACATCAGGATTGACATCAGAGTAAATAAAGATGTTGACCATTTTATGCGACGCAACACAATTTTCGGAAATTCCGAAGATGGACAATATCTTTTTGAATGGTTGGCACCCGAGTCTTGAAACTAACTGTTCAGTCGCGAAGGAGCTTTGACTGGCAGAATCCAATAGGGCCTTGACTTGAATAGGAGTTCCTTCTTTCGAGTATACTGTGACTAAAGCCGTGGCTAATAGAATTTGAGAACTAGTTCTTGATGTCGATGCGTGTGAAAGAGATTGATTTTTTCTCACGTCAGAGGTTTGGGGCGAGTTCCTAGAGGTGCTCGTGAATGTTTGTTGAAGAGAGGTTGAATTTTTAGTTTGAGGCACAGGCTTGGGAGCATTTGACACGTGCAAAAGGGTATGATGACTGGATTTTTGACAGATAAAACATTTCTGCGTTGATCGACAATTTTCAGTAACGTGTCTATTGCCTAAACAAATCGAACAAATATTATTTGACCTTACAAATTCCTGTTTTTCAGACATCGGTATGTTTTTAAATCCGTAGCACGTATAAATACGATGACCTTCCTTGGTGCAATAGATACATGAACTTTGATTTCTGGAATTCTGAGGGTTATTATTTGTATGTAAACTAGTTCTTTCATTTTTCTTTACGAATTTGTTTTCGAAAGCGAGTAAATTTTCGAGGACAACACAGCGGCTATTAAGAAATGTAAAGAAGTCTTCTAAAGTCGGTAACTCGTTTTTGTCTTTACCTTTTTCCTCCTCAAAAAGTTTCTTTGAAGTGTAGTCTAATTTTTTTTGGAATAAATTTATCAAAACTAGTTCAAACAGTTGTCTATCAGACAAATTTAAATTTTTTAAAGATTCAATATTTTTCTTACAATTTACTACAAAGTCTCTTAAATTTTGCGCATTACATTTTGTTATAGTTGGCAAGTCTAATAGTGAGTTCAACAAATGGTTTAAAAGCAAACACTTATTTTCATATCTGTCTCTTAAAATTTTCAACGCGATTTCAAAATTTTCGTTCGTCACACTAAGGGAGTCTATAAGTTTTAAACTTTCACCTTTCAAGTAAGATTTTAGATACAAAAATCTTTGAATGTCACTTATACTAGGGTTCTTAATAATTAGCGCATCAAACAGCTGATAAAAGGCCGCCCAATCACTTTGATTATTAGAAAACTGGTTGATTTTGATCTCTGGTAATTTAACAGACGGTATATTTGACACAGAATTAGAATTTGTTAACATATGCGAGGTTACAGCGGAATTATTTAAATTAGGTGATAATTGTTCAATTACATGTTGAATTATTGATAAATGTTTAAAATAATTACTTTCTACAGCATCTCTATCCTCAGCATGATCTCCTTGATCAACAGGTAACTCAAGTAAAAGCGTCTCGATGCAATTCTGAACATCATTATATTCCGAAAATACTTTTTCTAATTTATCAGCGCGCATTTGAAATTCAAATTTATCTTTGATAACATCTTTGTTGGAGTTTACCCAGTTACAAATCCTAGTTATCGAGCTTTTTAAATGGGCTCTTTGATTTTTTAAATCTTCCAGCGAATTGATAGACATTTTAAAAGTATTCACTTGAATTGATTTTTCAAAACAGCGAAATGAACATACGAATTTTTTACCGCTACAGTTGTATATAACTATGCTTTACTAAATGCAATTTTAAATGCTTTCCGCAGAAGAGCCAGGCAATCACGTGAAATAACGTCAAAACGCGAAGTATTGCACAACACTTTATAAAATTGGAATTGTCTCACCAAACTTCTGAAGTACGGTCCTGTCTAACCGCGACGAAAGCGAGTCCAAACTCGTGTCGGTAATTTTTCAAAGACCGAAGGAAGCTGCTTCCGTCCGAGCGTCTCCGTCGGCGTCAATTCAGTACCAAGCAAGCTGATTTGGTAATAATAACCAAACGTTACGATGCGTTGAGGAGTTTTACAATTTTTCTGATAGGCAAAACGGCCAACAATCCGGCTGCTATGGACCAAACAATGGGGGAGAAACGTATCCTTGCTTCACCACCATCTAACGGGTTGATTTGTTGGGGGTGTGGACTGTATTCTTGCGGGGCTGGTTTATTTTAAATGATAGCCGTTTAACACAACACAAACTATATTCTGTCACAACGCGACGACGGTACAAGATAAGGCATTTAACAATCGGTTTATTTGAGTTAATCACAAACACAATTTGCGTTAAAATAGAGATTAAACTTCCTCGAAAGAAACCATTTGAGGGGCTAGTCCAAAGAGGACACCGACTTATAAGGGAATATTAAGAGTGAAAGGGGCTTAAAGGGGGGTTTAGCGATAGGGCGATTTTCACTTTTCTATCGTCAAGGGCGGTCGCGGTCGACTGACTAACTGCGCGCAACGCATGTCTGGAAAACAGGCGCCGTCGGGGCGGTCAGTCACGTCTATGCAGCGTGATCAAGGGAGGCGATAGACGTTGTCACGTCTAACGCAATATCCGCGTTTCAGGGTTCGCGAGGGCATTGGGTTGTTTTATCAACAAATATTAATGAATGGTTTTTAAGTAATGGGTTTGAGCGTAACTTGTGAAACTGATGAAAATTGTATCGTTCCTTTTTAGAAACAAGCGTCCATTCTTCAATAATTAAAATAAAATCAGACTTTGCGGATTAAACTGATCCCCTGTAAGAAAAACGCAGCTTTGATGTTTTTGGTGGTTTATGGAAAAATTACCTATTTTTGTAATCAGTAAATCATCCAAATTAATTGTTAAGGGGAAGGTTACCAAACTAACGTCTTATATTTGGGTTTTTTCAAGGTTTTCCATAGGCTATGTCATATGGTACTTATACCAAAACTATATGTATTTTTTTTTTATTTACTCTCTAATCGCAGTCAATCTATAGAGCATATAGCTACGTCAGAGGTACCGCAATGCTTGGTTCTGGGGCCCCTTGTTTTTAACGTTTCTACAAATGATATAGGCGACTCACTGGACATCAACTATTTGTTGTATGCGGATGATGTTAAATTGCTTGTGGAGGCTAGATCCATTGAAGATTGCTTTAATATGCAAACATATTTAATGTGAATTAATCTTTGAGTGAAAAATAATAAACTTCAAATTAATATTGAGAAGTAGAATGTCGTTTCCTTCACGAACACACTGACACTTTTAAAGACCCAGGAATAATATTTGATAACATGTGATCATTTACGGCACATTGCAACTCTATAGTAATGGATTCGTCAAAAATGCTTGGTTTTTTATTGCGTTCTACCAAAGATTTTATCCAGATCGTAGCTGGAGAAAAGTTATACAATAGTTTATAAAGGGTTATAACGAGCAAGTTTTAGACAAAATTGGCTTTATAATGAGTGTGAATTGGCTGGATTAATTTTCAATTACTATTATCTTACAAGCTGGTCAATAATAACATTCATTGCCCTTCTTTACTACAGAAACTTCAATGTTAGCATGGCACTTAATTTCTCGAATTGCAAACCCCTCGTGCTAACGTTCTGAAGTGAATAATTTAACTAACCTCCTTTCACAAAACCCTGAAATGCTTTACAGAAAAACTGTGATTTCCTTTTTGTTTCGTTTGCCTGTTTTTTTGACTTATATGGTTCTCATAACTTTGTGGAATTATTAATGTTTAAGTTATTAAGCATTCACTAACTTTGTTCTCCAGGCTTCCCTGGACATTTCAAATGCGATTGAAGCCTCACTTCTTAAACTCGCACTTAATAAACATATTTTTTCTGATTTTGATAGCAAAACGTTACTCGTAAGCATTTAAACCTAAACAAAGCTTTACGCTCTCTCGCTATGTCCTCTATCTCCTCTCTCTTTGACGTATGGTGTCTTTCGCTCCTGGAACCGACTACGAGACTTCAAACGAAATAATTTATTATTTTAAGCGGAAACCAGAAGCGTCTCTTAAACGAAAACACTCAGCCTATGATATATTTCGAAACACAGCGAAAGGAGTCAAAACACTTTTATCTCACATAAATTAGTTAAAAGTTTAACGGCCAGATTTCCGCAGTTGTAAAAACAATTTTCGGTTTATTTTAACTTTGAACGTTTGAGTCGTTAAAATTGTGTGACGTGTGGGGACGGAGGGCGTAAATTGATTTTTGAAATAGTAGAAGCCTTACGGTGTACGACGTTTAGGTTCATGCTTGCGGAAAAACAAGCCTAATTGATCGAGACAAATTAGTAGCAAACAAATCTGAGCGATGTACCTTGGGTCTAAATTTATATAACCTCGACTCGGTCATATTGCGTTACATTTTCATTATAAACACTAAGTAGGTATGGTCTGTTCATAGATATAAGAAAGTGACCAATTGCTTTTGAATGGGATTATCCAAGGGTGGTCATTATGATACAATGCAACAAGATTAAAATTGCGGTCCGTAAAAGAAAATAATTTTATACCTACCTGTGTTTAATATTCTTTGGTTTGGTATACTACTTAGTTTAAGTTTATTAGTAATCATTCTTACTTCGTGTGTAATACAGCGTTTGTTCAATCATGTGCGAATTATGCAAAATATGTGCGAATCTGGTGTATCTCAGGAAATGCTCCCGCCCAAATGTAGAAAACACTATTCTATTGAGACTAAGGAAGTTATAAACAATGTTTATTTGACTCTCATTGAACGTGGTGCCAGCCAACAAGCATCTTTAGAAGAAACAGCCACATTGACGAAAACTGTATGGATAATTGTGAATATTTCCATTTCAGCGAGGAAAAAAAAAGCGATGCTGACATTTTCTCGAGTGTAGATGAAAGTGATCAAGATATAATACTGCGTAAAATTTACCAGTTATACGAGGAACAAAGCGGGCCTACATTAGATATCTTAATTAGTAGGCTTGAAAAAGATGAAACCGGTGTTAAATGTGACAGAACTACCTTATGGAAGTGTATTCAACACATGGGGTTTAGATTTAAAAAAATTGACAAAAGGCAAGTTTTAATGGACTCTTTTAGAATTCGGAAATGGCGACTGGAATATCTAGAGAAAATTAGGATTTACAGAGAACAACAAAGACCAATTATTTACTTGGATGAAACCTGGTTCGACACTTATGATACCCCTTGAAAAGGGTTGGGTTGACTCAACTGATAAGTGTAAAACAAACGCGCCATTAAAAAGAGGTAAAAGAATAACTATTTCGCATGCGGGCTCTCAAGATGGTTGGATTCCAAATGGACTTTCTCTGTCTTCGAAAAATATTAAATATTATTCTCTGGCTTGCCATGAAGACACCACAGCTGATTTATTTGAAAGTTGGTTTAAAAACAAACTAGTTCCAAACATTCCTCCTAATAGCGTCATTGTAATGGACAATGCAAGTTATCAGAATAGACAGTTGACTAAAACCCCTTCCCCATGTGACACAAAAGCAACAAGCCAAAACTGCATGTATAATAACGACATTTATTTTCACGAAGATTATACCAAAAAGCAATTAATTGAGGTTCTATAAAGCTTGAACCTACAAAAGGAATACGTCTGTGATAATTATGCAAAAAATCTATTGCATACAGTTTTACCACTTACCACTGTATATTTAATCCCATTGAACATGTTTGGTACCAACTGAAATCTGGCATTCCCCGTGTTAACTCCAATGTCCTCAAACTTATAGAAACCGAACTGTTTAACATCCCTTCACATACTTGGGCAAATTCTGTTAAACATATATAAAAAGCAAAACAATCATATCCATATTGCAAATAATATAGAACAAATAATAATTAGAACAGACGATGATAGCGATAGTGATACTGATATATTATGTGAATAATTTTAAGTAATTTAAGTAGGTAATAAAAGTAATTTGCAATTTTATTTTCAATTTAAATATAAATACTTAAATTTGTATTTATGTTTAAATCCATTAATAAAATAAATAAATAAATAAATATTGTTTACTATCTTTCCTAACAAAAATTTTAAACAAAGTACGGACCTGTTCGGCCATATTCCATTCTTACAGCTTGGCCGGGTCTTTTGTTTCTTATATCTATGAACAGACTTTAATTGTATCATGGCGGATATTACGTTAGTTTTAAACAAGTTCAACGAGCATATACGCTTATTAGATCAACTCAGAATCGGTGCGACATAGAGTCGAAGTAGTATGAGATATTTCTTTTATGGGATTTTTTAAATAGTTTAATAATATTGCAATACCTGTCGTTGGAAGGTTTGTACATTTTACTTTACCTTGCCGCGAAAGGATCGTGTTTTTAGTTTAGACAATAGGAACAAGAATTAATCAACATGACTGATTGTAGTGCTGTTATTTAATTTCACTTGTTATTTGAGGCAATGCAGATTATAACCTCAAAAATCAAGGTCAATTTATCCAAAGCAAATACAACTCATTCATAAAATAAGTTGAATAAAAACAAACATCGGTTAATGGTTTGCCAGCATTTAACTTAACGTTTCAAATAATTTAAAATAGCCGTTTAATTAATATTTTCAAAACAAAACACTTCTAATAATTCAAAATGTCAAAAATCCCAATGGCCCTGACATCTTCCGTAGACATTTTATGCATATTAATGGCTGTAGAGCCTATAAGTTATAGTTGAAGTTGTGGAACATCAATTTTACTAAAAAAAATGGAATTATTTCTTATCGAAAAGTCGGAAAATTCAATAACTCTAAGCTGAATGCTACCGTCATCCTCAATCCTATGGTAGTGTGATATTACAACGTAGTAGCTCCCTTTACTACGTCATATATGAATTTAATTGAGGTTACAATCGTTTTTATAATGCAAGGTTTAGGAACTTGAAGGACTGGAAAAGTATGAAATCATTTAAAGGCATAGCCAACAACTTTGGCATCGAAATTATGAATTCTAAAGTTCGTTTTTTTCTGGTACGTTTTATGAATTGTGGAAGTATTCTCTGGTTAGTTTTAAGAGGTGAAAACCCGAATAATTACCATGTGATGAGTTACTCGGTTGACTGACTCTTCTTCAAAAATAGTGAAGCTCATTTGGTGTAGATTCTTTTTTAGAATATCTTATGACCCTTATGGTCCACATTTGGAATGGTTAAAATCATACGTACAAATTAATGGAGATACTGTGATATACAAAAACTTTCGTTATATGGCACGGCAAATATATATCTACTTCGGCGTTCCGCAGAACATTTTCACCACTACTATTTAATTCAATGTTCTGTTCAAGAACAAAAACCCGAAAAGCGTTTGTCATTTTGCAGATGATACTTCTGCGATAGGAAGATCTGTGTCTCTTAATTGGATGGTAACTCCGGGCAATATGGTTCTCCAAATATAATATAAAATATGATTGGTGTTAGTGTAACGGTCTTGAATGATATTCTGAAAAGTCACTATTGTTGCAATGTTGCAAAAATAATGTAGTATGAGAGACAAAGTTACATGGAATGCAGAAAGTAATGTATTCTTACAGATCTTCATTGTTTTGTAATAATGACCACTAGGTAATGATAAAGCCATACTTATTCTCAATTTCAAGCACTTTGTGACATTAAAAGTTTATAATAAATCACATCACTTACAAGTACATCCCAGATTTTTATGATGCAGGGGGTGCAATCTTATTTAAGAAGGGAATAAATACATTAATAATAACTTATTTTCGATGACACATGTGACATTTTCATATCCGACCCCCATATGACACTTGCTTCACTGAACCTAAAGCTATTATCATTATCTTTCAGTCAGCAACATAGAATATTAAAATTGATTTCTAGGTAATTTAACTGAAAGGTACTTTAGTATGCCGTTTGCTAAAATGGACAAATTCGAGTAGTCTAGGTGTCCTAGAAATTTAGTTTTTGGGGCGAATTTGTAGTTCGCTTTACCGGCTTAAATTAATTTCGATATAATCTACAATACGTTTTCCCATTTTGTTTCAGGTGAGTGTGTGTCCTTTGGCCCAATTACCACTGCCTCTCGACACATGCGCCCGCTTCGCAATGAGCTATTCGCAAGGTTGGTATACCTTTGTGCCGCTTGTTTGATTGATTATTGTCTTTTGTTGCTTTTGGCGCTGCTTTAATCGAATACCAACACATGATCGCCATTTTTCACCGACGGACATTAGCTATAGCGCAACATTTTTGTTTGCATGCCATAGGAAAATGCAAATTGATTCTGCTTCTTTGTCTGCCATCACAGCGCCCCCAAATATTTTATTTTTCTCAGTTTTGAACAAATTAATTATCATCAGAAATATTGCTCAACCTAGAAGTATGTATTTTTGCCTTGGTTTATTTGCTAGAAATTACGAATAAGAATAGTTCTAGTGTAGAACATCAAAAGTACCATTTTTCGAAGAAACTTCCACAGGCTACTGTAATACTATTTGTAAATCTTCTTGGAGTGCTCCTGCGTCGGTTTTTCATAAGCGTTTCAGAAAATACACGTCGTTTATATACTTATATACCATGCAACGGCGCTCATCCGTGACAGAGTCGGGGGTAGTCAAGCATGAAGTTTAACTAGAACGCCAGCATTGGTGCGCCTTATTAAATTAAATTAAATTAAATTGTTGGTATATCCATGCTTGGATTGCTGAAGATGTTTTCATTGTTTCTAATGAAAACTGCTTCTTTAAATTTGCGGTTTCTCCAATGCTGCTCTCTGCGAATAACCCGCGCTCTGGACCATTGGATGTTGTGTTGTTTGGTCCACACATGTTCTGCGATACCTGATTTTTGCGTTTCACACGTTTGGTTTCGCCAATATATGACTCTCCGCATTCACAGGGTATCTGGTAGAGATCCATTCTTTCTCTTGAGTCGATGTTTCAGGCTTTGTTTTTGTGCGTACACTTCTTAATGTTGATCCAGATTTAAATACAGTTTTAACTTGATATTGTTTAGCAATTCGCCTAATCTTTTCTGATATTCCTTTCACGTATGGGATCGTCAACAGAGAAAGAGCATCTACCTCACATGTTATGGTGTTGTTTCACGCTTGCAGTTTGTTATTATTTTGTTTATAGGTTTTTAATATTATTCAATTCGCGCATCGAGAGATGCTTGGTCGCTACATATTGTGATTGCTCTTTTGCACAGTGTTTTAATTATTCCTAGTTTGCTTGCTTCAGAATGGTTAGACTCAAAATTTAGATACTGTGCTGTCTGGATAGGTTTCCATTCTACTTACTATTTACTAGGACGTCTAGAAACGGTAGACAGCCATTCTTTTCTTTCTCAATAGTAAATTTTATTGATGATCGCAAAGAATTAAGATTATTGGGAAAAGAGTCTAGCTGTTTATCGGTCCAACTCCAGAAAATGAAGGTATCGTCAACATATCGAAGCCAGATCTTACGTTTAATAGTTGCAGCGTTTATGGCATGAGGTTCGAACCACGAACACGGTCTGAGTGGTATATTATCTTTATGGATTTTGTGGAGCTTTGGTGTGATGTGGAGTTAACGTGGTTCTAATGTTATCCGAAATATAGCGTCTGTATTTATGGAGAGATAGGTATATTTTTCCTTCAATCGTCTTAGTAGGGTCACTAGACAGTAGTCTGTATTTTCCTATAATAAGCGTCTCCTTGATTTACACGGCATCACAATTTCCCAAAGAAAATGAGTCCCACACTTGCCGTTGTGGTCCTGATCGCATATCAAAACTTATTAAGAAAAAGTTAAAGCCAGATTTCCCACTTGTCCAAAAATCTTTCAACATCTTCGATCTATATCAACTAAGCTAAAAAAAAATGAAGCCTACGACAAATAATCTCACCAGCAGTTGCCGGACACAATCATGAAACATCAAATCTTATTCCACCAAACTAAAATGCTTGCAGGTAAACAATTCTTCTAACAAATACAATTCCAAGAATCCATGGAAACCTCTAAACAACCAAACAATATTAACCGCGACTCAGATTTTTACGAGTACCTCCTTTAGCTTCCCCACTACCCTTTCAAACAGTATATAAACGCAGGAGGAATCCAGAAGATTTGTAAATGGTATCAAAAGTACAAGTAGATTAATATCTGAAACACTTTAAAGACTTGTGTTGCGTCCATATGATATTCCGCTCAGAGTACATATGGGGAGTGACCATATACTCGTACAAAATCTAAAATCAAGCTAAGTGCAACCAATTGCATGATAGAGGAGTTGCGTTTTAAGCTTGTGTCACTCTTATCTTACAGTTTGACGTTATCAGTGTGTTAAGGTTAACCATATAGATTCTAAACCTTTTACCTTGGTCCCCTATTCTTTTCCCTCATGATACACGGTATAAAAAATTGTTTCTAATACGTATAATGTTATATAAAATATGTTATAGTCCATAGGGTGCTGAAAATTGGAAGCAAACTTAAATGGTTTTACTGAATTGACTCATAAATAACATTGCTTTTAGTTACAGCTTAAATAATGTTTTTCTTTGAAAAAATGATCTGGGGTTAACATTAGGCTCCAAGTTATTGTTTGCGCAATTGAAACAAAAATTAAAAGGTCAAACTTGAAATACGTTTTTTCGGTACGCAATCCAAGCAAACAATCATTTTTAAATATATTAACAGCATAGAAAACATCCAAAAACAGTTTATACGTTATCTTGTGTTCAAATTATATCCAAAACTTTCCGCTTCAAGATAGACTTAGGAGCCTTTAATTAATTACACTGAGCTCCAGACGATCGCTTTCAGATCGCTCCATAGATACACAAACTATTCTCTAACTACATGTCCTTAAATATTAGTTTGCATAAAGATATTAGAAAATCTATGATTTTTGAGATACTCAAATTTATTTTTTGACTCTTTTAATACCAATTAAGCAGTAAACTCTCCAATCACTCAAAGGCAAAAGTCTTAATTCAACTAGGAAACTAGCTAATGATTGAATGATAATGATTTTTTCTAATTATTAGTTAGGAATACAAATAATGTGTGGTCTATAAATTGTAATGTTTCTACGTGATCTCCGCTATCGGTCAGATTTCTGGCGCAGAAATGTTCAGATTTGACTAAAGCCGAATTAAATACATTTCCTATCCAAACTAACTACCAGCATTAGAACTAGAAGATTTGAGATAAATTCAATGGATAAGCCTGCGAAATTCGACGTATTGACATTAATTTGCTGGACAGCATATTTGCTAGAAAGCATTCATATATTTTTGTCCAAAATTCATTAATCATGTTCTAGATGTTGATTAGGATGTTTATTTCTAGAGTTGGCCAAATGCGCCAATGGTTCAATGTAGACCCTTGCACTTGCTTTTTCATTTTACAATATTATTATTTTATTAAAATTCTGTCTGAAACGATGCAAAGGTAGGTTCTACAATGATATTAGTTAGATAGATGTTCGAAAAATTCATTTATTTCATTCATTTATTTTACAAATTCTCGTGAATTTGTAAAATAAGCCCTTCATTTGGAGTAGCAAATTAAAAAAAAAATCGGCCAACTTCATTGAGAAACTCATACATTTTTTGTCGTATTGTAAATGTTTTGAAAGAATGAAATTGCCACTGAATTTATAAAATATATTAAGCAGGTATACAGGTAGACATCCGCAGTATGTAACCTATATCCCTGGTTAGTAAAAAATATCGAAACGCTTATGTACCTTCAAAACTGCCAAAACTGGAAAGATAAAATTCAATGCCTTGGGGTTTTTTTAAACCTGCAGAGTTCAAAAACGCTAACAGCAATGTTGTCAGTCTTACCACTTTTGCGTTACAGCTACTGTTACAGTGCTTTATTTTTTCCAATGAATGCAATAATTGAACGATTAGTTGTGCATAATTCAAAAATGCTAACAGCAGTGTTGTCAGATAATAAAAAAATTCTCAATTTTCCAGATCTCTGAAAATTTTAGAATTGCCTCAGTCAAAAGCTACCAGAATTATAAATATCAACGTGAATTCTGACAGCATTGCTGTCACCTCAGGAATTGAATTTTATTGTTCCAGCTTTGGCAGCTTTGGATATATGAATATATATATAGAATAAAATAAAACTTTATTTATCGGGAACTTTTACAAGTTGAAGTTTTTGAGGAAGACAATGTAAAATAAATCAAGTGTAATTAACAAACACCTACTGAAAATTTGCTGACAGAACATTATGCAATATAAACAATGCCCTATTTGATAACAATGAAGTTAACAATAAATAAATAAATAGTTTTTCAAAGAAACTTCCACATGCTACTGCAATACTTTTTACAAAACTTGTGGATTCCTCCTGCGTCGGTTTTTGCTTAGTCGAACTTGCTGACGTTTCACCAATCATCCTGTTGGCTTCTTCAGCGCTTGACTGAAACTGTTTCACTCAGCAAAATCCGACGCAGGAGGAACCCAGAAGTTTTGTAAAAAGTAATAAATAAATACATTTATTGATTATTTTTGTACAAGGTTCATTATAGCAAGTCAAAAGAATATAAATGCAAAACAATTAAATACAAACAACATTGTTCTCAAGACAGCAGATATTATTTCATACCGTTTAAAATAGCAGAATTATAACGTGTAACACCTAAGTGGTAAATCTGTTCAAAAACCGTTAGTATATTTAATGCGCTACGTTTTAAAATTTTGCAGAATTTGTTTTTTTTTATGCATTTCAATCGACTATGCGCTCCTTTTTGTCGCATACGCATATTTTCTTGTACGCTACAGCGATGTGAAGTTAGCAGCTAAAAGTTTGCGTCCAAAATTACGGAAAGAGCCGAACAACCAGGGGCGGCGGACATTTGTAAACCAGTTTAGGAAGCAACTGATTTAAATTAAATAGATCTCTCGCTTTCGTTTCCAGAGAAATTGTTCGTTTGCAGCCCCTTACAAGGGTTGCTATAGGGTGAAACTAAAAAGTTATAATTATATATATTTTTTCAAATTTAATCGAAATTTGCACACTTTCATTTCATAACGAAAATGTGCCCCTAAAGGTTAGCTTTTATTCCCAGCAAAAATATTCTTTCGTACTCCCATACGGGTTGCTATAGGGTGAAAAAAAATTATTAAATATTTGTTTTCTACTTTAATCGAAATTTACACACTTCCATTTCTTGATGAAAATGTGTCCACAAAGGTTAGCTTTCGTTTCCAGTAAAAATATTCTCTTTTACTGGAAACGAAAGTTAACCTTCGTGGAAACATTTTCATTAGGCAATGAAAGTGTGTAAATTTCCTCTAAAGCAGAAAAAAAATGTGTAATGCTTTTTTGTTTCACTCTATAGCAAGTGCAAGAGAATATTCTCTAGGGAAACTAAAGCTATTTAATTTAAATCAGTTGCTTCCTAAAATGCTTTAAAAATCTCCGCCGCCACTGGTCGTTCGTCTCTAACTTCACACCGGTTTTAACAAATTACTTTGTGGTGGAAAACAGTCCTTTCAATGCTTCTTTGTGTGAAATTTGAAAATTTCGAATAAAAACTTCCCACAATAAATTCAAAAAATCAGAAAGCCAAAAGCGAAAAAATATTGCGTGTAGTTGCGCGGCTCGCTGAAGTATTCGCTTCATACATTTAACCGAGAAATTAAACGGCAAGCTTAAATTGGCCCTTTAAAGCGAGAAACATCTCGGATTGCTCAAAGGCGCCCAAATTAATTGGAGAATTTTAGGCAGACCGCAAAGCAAAATAAATTAAGGTTAAGTTTTATAGAACCGCCGCGAATTATTTTCAGTGTCGCGTCGCAAAATGCCCAATTTCGAATCATTTTCCTTTATTAAACCGAAAATTGAAATTTTAATTTACGCGAAAGCGTCCGGCTCCTTGTCTGCCATACTGGAAAATATTTCAAAATTGTCATCGGGTCTGAACATTGCGAATAATATTTAATTTCCAAAATGCGTCACCTCGTAGACAAATTGCAGTAGCGTCCATCTGGCGCCGTTATTCCAAAATAATAAAATACCAATCGAATGTTCATTTACTGTTCGAGTTTGTCGGGCTCGATCCGACTTTTTCGTCCGTCCGATTCAATTCCGGGACAACGAACGCGCTAGTTGTGTCTCTATATTGAATATTACGGCCGGAAAAAGGCCTATTTTGGGAAACACAAACGAGGAAATAATATGAAAATATACATTTGAAACGACATTTTGGAAAACGGGGACATTAGTTTATGCGTCTGGTTTGTTTATGGGCTACGGCAGTTTTTTTATACAGGGTTCCACAAACTCGATTAGAAGTAGATGGAGAATAAATAAAAATAGACATTTTGCAAAATATGTAAGTGTAATGTGAATTTTCAATGGAACTCAGTGTACAAGGTGGGTCATAGAGTAAAGTTCATTATTTCATTGGTTTCAAAAGAAAATGGTAAATAAAAAAATTGTAAAGACTGTTAGGCTGCACTATTCAAAATTATTTTAAATTATACAGGGTGGATCATTCAAGCATGGCGTATATTTTTAAAGTATATTTTGAATTCGTTCTGTAATTGTTCAACTTTTTTATTAATAATAATAATACATACCTAAATCCAATAATTTTCCCAACATTTCAATATTTCTAAAGAACTACTTGTTTTCACACTTGCAAAAAAAATACGATTGCGCAATTATTTTTGAAGGTAGATCACTCAAATTTAATATAAACGTTATTCAAAGATGACTTAAAAGATATATGCAACAGATTAGAATCAGATGCTACAGGATGTTTAAAATAAACGAATATATTTGGATCATTTTAAATCGAAAAATCTCATTTTTTTTTAATGGCGCACCATATATATTATCTTACAAAAACCAACAACATGTTTTTCATTCATTCATCAACCGCAGATGAAGCCACCAGCGATTTCTATTGCTACAAATTAACTTGTCTTATTTTTAATTATTATTATGGAAAAATTAATGTTCACAAATATGCCCTTCTACCGAAATATACATGTTTTCTTTTTTTTAACGTTTTTTAGCAAAACTTACTTTCCTTCTGGTTTTGTAGTTAGATTCACATAAACACGATTTTTTCTTTTTTCTTTAATTTACTGATATCACAATAAATGTTAGAAGGGTAAATATTAGAAAAGTATTGAAGTAAGTTGAAAGATCTTCAAGGGTTATGGAAAGTCTGAGAGTAAATGTCAATAGTATTAAACATCGTATAAAACTTGTCATGTTACTTAAAAAGAAATAATAAAAAAATGAATTAATTTTATAATATTCAATTTTCACTTTCACCATAAGTTTGTAATGTTCAATTTTTATCTCACTGTGTTTTTTTATCCTAGTTTTCCCTTATTACGTCGTATTAACAGATTTTGAATAAGAAGCATTTATACTTGTTTTCAAATTTGTTTTTAGCATATTTTCGTTTAAAGAATACGTGAAAGTTATCCGAAAACTCTTTGACTATTCACTGCTTCTCCCAATTTTACGAACCGTTTTTCATAGTTAGTAAGCCTCTACACACGGCACCTTGTACCGCACATATTTCTTCATTTGCCACTTATAACGACGGCTATCCACCTGCTTTACATCGTCTGAGGGGAATTTTTCACGAAGTTACAAGTTTTACGTGGTGTGATTCTGAAACCGTTTTTAAAGTAAACAAATAATAATAAAATATTCATACAGAACTTTGCTTTCGACATCGACGAAGAATATCCCACTGGCGATGAGTTTTACGTTTGTGTTTTAATATAGTAGGCTTAAAGAAAACGCTGATGAATTTTTGTAAAAACTGTAGTTTTAAATTAATAAACATTAAACTTGGAGACGAATACGGAAGTCATTATCGCTTAATTACCACCAAAAATAGACTTCCCGGAGTATGCCTCAGCATAGAATAACCAAGTTGGTTGTGGTCATAAATTTGTTGAAGAAGTAATTCTAACTGTATACGATCTACTTGTAGAATCGGTTCAAATTTTTGTGCATTTCTTGTGATTACAAAATGATCATATTTATTGTTTCTTTATTTGAATTTTATAATTAACAGACTAGATAAAATTAGTACTTGTGTGTGATGCTCCCATGCAACTTGACAATACGGAAAATGCCCATGTGATGTCGACCTTTTCTATTCTCGACTATTTAAATAGACCAATGCCAATGTCTGAACGAGTAGGAAATGAAATATTCCGGAAAGAATGACGGATTTCTAAGGAAACACACAAATTAAAATCTCTCAAAAACTCGTATAAACCATGCTATCTAATAGATAAACATTTTTAACCAAAAATAAAAACCACTAAAAAACGTCGATTTTGTTTGCAAGGGAACACATTTTCGCAATTTTGAACTTTTCATGGGGTTAAGTTTTATCTCATTTCCAAGGTTTCAGTTACACCTTTACAACTAAAATTGGAATTTTAAAATTTTATGATTATATTTAAGTTTGTTCTTTTTTTTTGTAATTATTTAAATGTTTTTCTTTGCCATCTTTAAGTTTTATGTAGTAGTAGGTACCTAACAATTATTAATTCTTTAAAATGGTTCATTCCACCCAATACCCAACTAGTCTTTATTTACTATCAAACTAATAGTTGTGCTATAAAAGCTGCTTGAATTGAACATTAGATAATGCCACACAATTGAAAAGTTTGAAGCCACTGGATCCATCCGTAGCAAAAACCACAAACGGAGGCGTTCAGTTTATTTTGAATCCGAAAGGAATATACTTTACTTTACCACGTCAGTTCGTTTCCCACTAATCCGAGCCACTTCGGACATTTCCGGGATTTTACCGTACGGGATAGGGAGCAATCGGATGTTTTCGGAGATATTTCCCACGCCTTGAATTTTGACGTCTGTCAATTCTGACGATCAAGTCAGTGAATGTATTCGTGTTGTTTTGCGTAAATGTACCCAAAAACTAACGGTCGTAGAAAAAGTATAGTATGCAACACGTTCGGTAAACTTTTTAACTCACTCGTTGATTAATAATAACATTAATAAACTCGTGACTGAAATGCCGTTTGCCGCACTTGTTACATAATATACTATTTAAAAATTAATAACTTTTCGGTTGCTACTACAAACTTAAAAATGGCAATTACCCATTGAAAACCGTGTGTCACCCTTACGATTAGAGTGGACGTGTTTCTGCGTTTTTTATTTCCTTAAATACTTTTTTGAGAAAATCAAATTCATAATTAAAATCCTGTATAACAAGGCGCTTAATGCACTTCCCTGCGGAATCTTGTTACTTTCGAAATTCGATGAAATCCAATTTTTCGAAAGTATCTATGGTCGTATAAAAATTTTACATCTCGGTAACGGTAGGTCCTGTGGGATCACCGTTGGTACAGAAATGATCATCGTCGAAAAAAAAATTTTTTTGTCTGTCCGTTCTCCGTTCTCGTCTTTTGGTTTTTCCCGAATAAATTTTGAACCTTTGGAGCTACAAAATTGAAATTTGTTTCCTTTTTAACCCTCCACGAGGCACATAAGCGTATAAGAAATGGCCCCGATCCGACGTTGGTATCAAACTTTTTTTTGCGATTTTCGACTGTTTTTTGGACATTGCTGTGAAACACGTGACGGAATCTATTGAAAATCGGGGGGCTGGGGGGTCGGGAAGTATTCTAAAAAAATTAAAAACCGCGTGTGCAAGGGTCTACAAAAAACATCATTTCGCAAAAGCAGTTGACGAGACAAAAAAAATCTTGAACCAGAAGACGCAGAAGGTACGGCTCCATAAACTTTTATTCTTGACAATTTTTCAAGAATATACTGGGTGCGCCGCAAATTCAAAAAACTGAAAAATGGGTCCCCCTATTATTGAAAACCGGTTATAAGTGAAAGACTATGATTCAGATCTCACTTTTGTATTTAAGGTTTTCACCTATTGTACAGGATGTTCCCGATCTTCCGTGCTAAATGAGAAATGTGTTAAGTCTCCTAAATTTGCATATATCAACTTCAAATTTAGTAGGGAAGTAAAAGCCGTGTCCACATTTAAACGGTATAAATTGCGTGCAATCAAGTTTTACCAAGTATTTTTTTTAAATTTTTGATTTTTTTTTGGTAATTTTCCAGTGCAATAACTTTTATTTCAGGCATTTTTTCGATTCGATACAGGGTTTTCAAATTATAGGCAAAACTCTAAAAGACCTAGAAAATTGTTCTTTTACAGAGTAAATTATTAGCCGCAAATCAAAAATCTTAACGTAAATTCTTGGACCAGGAAACGTGGAAGATTCAGGGCTATAACCTCTACTTCGAACATTGTTGGAATCATATACAGGGTGTGTCGTTTTTCTGGGTAAATTATTGGCGATAAATGAAAAATCGTTAATTATGGGATAATTTTAATTAAACAGTATCGTAAACTGTGTCGAGAGAGAGTTTCAGGTTTCGTCAATTATACAAGGCGCGAGATATTTGAAAAAATATCATTCGACAACGCTATCATTTGTTCAAATTTTAATATTTACCGATGTTTACTGCAACTTTGAAGTTTGACGAGATGTAAAGGACACTTTCTACACTATATGCACAATTAAATTACATCGATTTTGCGAAAGTTTCATAGTGCAGGAGCACGATAGAAAAACATTGTGTCCCTTACCACACGAAACCACTAAGTTCTTTTCTTTTATAATAAACAGCTGTTTTGCGCTACGAACTTGACCCGCCCAGCGACGATTTTTCGAAAGCAACGTTGTTTCCATTTGTTACACACTTAGATGCAGAATTGGACTGATTCAAAAAGCAAGTACAACCTTTTTCTGCCATATTTCAGTTTTCCTCATTAGATTACACACCGGCAGGCATCCTCTTTCATTCATGTAAAAAACTCCGATCTAATGAAAACACAAAACTAAAAATCACTTGTCAACGAAAACTTTGAACAATTTCTACATTGACACGGAGTTGTTTCATTAATTTCATGCTACATTCGTATAATGCATGTATAGCTAATAGTAAATAACCTCAATTATCAAATATCATCGAGCGTTAAATATTTGAAGATTATGAAATGCATTCGATGTATCTCCACACAACATCACGAAGTGCACAGCAATCGAACATGCCAAATGACAAGTGAAACATAAAACCGTTTAGTCTAATAGGACCATTTCCCGGTTTAATAACTTCGAGTCTTCTGTTTATCCGATGAAGACTTACGATAACAAACATGTGTTAACACGTTTACGGCAGGAAATAACAAATAATTGGCTTTCTCGTTCGGGCTTTTAAGCAACAGCGCAAGGCATTTCATTCATACTCGAGTGCTTTCATCGGAAATAGGTGGGTGATCTGCTTTATCAATGAAAATAATCGGTTTACGCGTTGTTCAGAAGTTGGCTGTGATTTTCGCCTTCACATCGTTTTTGGAACGCGTTTTGTAAAAGTCTTATCTTGGGGCAGTACTTTGTAGTAGTGAGTAAAATTTACTAAATGAATACAACATATTTAAAATTATTTAATTACAAATTCGACCCCTAATAAGAAAAGATGCAAGATGAATAATTATCAGTGGCTGAATATTCATTATACCACATACATATAAATACGGCGTTATTTAAAACTTTCCGAGAAGTGTACAAATCAATGTCTTTAACCAAAAAAGCCTTAAATAAAGATATATAAATATTGCTTAACTTGGATCTTAAAAGGGGCCCAGGGCTCAGCACAATTTCTCAAAAATTGTCCACTTTTGTCGAAACCTCTTAATATTCTCTTTAATAAATGTCTAGGTCAAGGAACGTTTCTAAAAAGCTGGAAAGATTCTACAGAAGCTGCTAATTATCGTCCTATCTCTCCCTTATGTCACTTTGCCAAGGTTTTTGAGGCTGCAATTTATTCACAGTTGTTTTTTTTTTGGTAAAGAATGACATAGATCCAAATCAACACGGTTTTCACAAAAATAGTTCAGTTCTTACAAACTTGGTACCGTTCATCCATGACATCAATTTTTCCATGCATAATAGTTTTGAGACGTGCGCTGTGTATACCGATTTTTCCAATCCTTTTGATAAAGTACATCATCCAACTCTAATTTCGGTGTGCACGGCGACCTCTTCCAACTATTGCAAAGCTATATTACAGAAAGAACTCAGTTTGTTGTTGTCAATGGTAAAAAATCTCATCTGGGTCCTTTACTCTTTAATATTTTTGTTTTCGATGTTGGCCTTTGTTTCCCGGTTTCTGTTTATGCTTCTTTTGATTTAAAAGTAAAAAAAGAGATTCGTGCACATTTAGATGTATTAGAGCTTCAGAGCGATCTTGACAGATTTGCTAATTATTGCAGATACCACAGATTATTCTCAAATCTTGAAAAGTGTCGATATATTCCATTGACAAGGAAAAATGATTTTATAGATATTAACTTAATGCTTGATAATAAACAGCTGAAAAAAGTGAAGCAAGTAAAATACTTGGGAATTGTTGTTGACTCACAGTTAAACTTTGAGGCTCATATCGAAACTATTGTCAACAAATGTTTGAGAAATCTGGGCATCATTTTGAGTCAGTGTAAAATAGCATGATAAGGTCTTTACTAGAGTACTCATCCACAGTTTGGAATCCTATTTATAGTAAATACATCATCAGAATAGAAAGCAAACAAAAACAACTTTTTAACAACTTAAACTTTAGATACAACAGAGATTTAGATACACCACTCTCGTACGAAGAAAACTTAAAATTTTACAATTTGAAGTCGCTTGAAACTCGAAGAAACTGTTTTGATATTGTTTCTTTTTACGAAGTTGTAAATAACCCTGTGGATTCTTCTTTTTGTATAAAGCGATTTAGGGCGAATTATTTTTCTAACTCTCCTAAAATGAGATGTGCTCGGACTTATAATAATTGTGTTTCTCTAGATGGAATAGATATAGATATGTTTAGTTTAAGCCTTAGTTTATTTAAAACAAACTTATAAAAAATTCTTTAGCTCGTAGTTATAGTTTACTTAAATCCAACCTTTGCTTTCATTGTAGAGATAAGAAATTTATTGTTCACTTTCTCGATTTTCTTAAATAGTTTAATCCTATATTGTGCCATTCTGTAATTGGGTAGCTGCGTCTGCCTGTTGAATGGCCTGCGACATATAAATAAATAAATAAATAAATAAATGAACAACCATCCGACATCCATTTCTTTCGAAATTTTGTTGTCACCGCTATTGGAATAAATTATAGAAATTAAAGTAAGGAATTGCGACTTTAGAGAACGAAAGAGTAACTAAGGGTGGATTATTTAAAAATATCTCTTTGGTAAAAATAAAAAATGAACTAGCAGATTTTCAGTTTTCTCCGAGTATTTAATTATTAATTTAACCGTCGAACCAAAAAGAAATCAACGATTACTTAATAAAATTGAAATTATCATTAATTAAACTGCAGTCTATTTCAGAAAGGTTTAGAGGCGGTATAAACCTTTGAAATTTTGTATTCGAAACTTTATGTTCATAATTTTTAAAGATAGATATCGGACAAAATTTTATGAAAAAAAGATGGTTCAACATTATAATTAAATCATGAAATTTAAAATTATTTCAAACTAGCGACACCGAAATCGATGAGACATTTGAACTAGAATTTGGGATTTTTTTGTCGATTTTCGGATAAATTCCATTCATACAAACACACTATCGTCAGTCAACCTTTTACGATGTTTTGATTTATTATCTTTCATCATTGGAAAGGACAATTCGTATTTATAAGTACTGCCAATCGCACAAATCAATCCTCTTCCGAATTTTCTAATCTGCGGAAAATGGTCTTCGTCGAGGTATTTTTTATTAAACATAATACAAAAAATACATTATACAGAAATTATATTATAAAAAAAAACATAGTATTTCACAAACGATGGTTTGTTTAAATTTGCAATTGGTAAGTAGTAAGTGTAGTCAATACTTTATCCAGTCAGTAGCGGTAACTATGGTAAACTATGGTTATTATTACTAATGAATCAGCCGGAAGGTATTTTATCATTTCACCAAAATATCTTCAAAGGCAAAGGTGCACCTGAAACAATACAGCAATCTGGCCAAGCGGGGCTAGCACTTCTTGACACATTTCATCTAATAAGTAAACTTCACTAATCCGCGTCTCATAAAGATAAACGTTTTTCTTATGCTCTCTTCGGAACTGCTGTATACTTCTCAAGTATTTTCATCACCAGCAAACGATTTCACTGTTTTCCAATATAATGTTTTGCGGTTATCGTTTTCCCTGCCTAAATTCATATTTTTTAAAGTGGTTCATAAACGTTTTTTAGTTATTAACATAATAAACTAGATTCCTTTTTAAAATAAGTAAGTGAACTTTTGTTTCGAAGAACGGTTTTGGTGCTTTCAAGAATAATGAGGGCCAATATATCAGGTAGGATGGTAAGTGTTCAAAATTTATCATAGAGGATTTTTCAGGGAGTTTTGTAACCAGATAATATACAAATTTCTAGAATAAATGCAGATTTAAGGCGAATATTTGGTATTTCTAGTGAACAGCTCTTAACACTCAATCTTGGCAAATAGACGATTTATTGCTTGGCAGTGATAATCAGTTGTGGTTGTATTTATTGTATTTCAAAGACAAAATTGCGAAATTTAGGATCCCATAATATACCAAAATATTGGACAATTCCAAACATTGACGGCATCCTTGATTTCTGTCACCCTAATCACACCTTCAAATCAAAATTTGGGACCGTGTTGCAACGGTCTCAATGAAACAGGCCCTCGCCATCTCGATTTTCTAATGTAGTGTATACTGTATTTGTGTATTTTGTTTGGTTGTGCTTTGTTATATTCGCGGTCTAGGTTTAAATAGCATATGAATTTCTTCTAACTTCAAAGGAGGCCTAAACAGCACCTATAATTATAATTCTGTGTGAAACCAAATTTAGTAAAGCCTATTGTCGTTGAAACAATTTTTATCATTATTGTTGTTGTAGTTTCGGTAAGACTTTTTTTCTGCTCAGGCAATAAATGTATTATTATTACCAAATTTAACGACACCTATGGCCGACACTACACTATAGACAATTTCTGGTAACATCGAAGTTTTGGCTATAGAGACAGACTCCCGTGGAACAGTGTTAAAAGTGTATTTCGTAAGCTTTATTGTCTGTAAGTATTCAAAACAACTCTAGATTGAGCACCTTTAACCGAGTTTGTAACGACTTCACGTAAAATATCTATAATTAATTTTATTAGCCAATATACAGGGTGTTTTCTAATTCATTGTCAATTATTAATAGGAGATTTTTGGGTCCATTTTAAAAAGAAAAGTTCATATGAATATATGTCCTAACTGTCTTAACCTTTTTTTTTTAATACACCAGTGACGAGGTACGGAATTTCACCTATCTATTTTGGCAGACATTGATGGTACGCGACTAATTTCTCTTAAAATAAAAATTATTCCTGCAATCTCCAATCATTTCTAAAGAAATTTAATTTCTTGATTTATTTCAATCAGATGTACGGTTCTCTGTTAAAAAAATAAATTTCGCTTCTCTCCATGGTCATAACAATATCGTTAATTTGACGTCATGGAGGTAATTATTATCGTTTTTTACTTAAGTAATTGTCCATCGGTAGAAGAACTGAAGGATCGTATAAGAGCTTCCTGCCATTTAATTAGAAACACCGAAAGTATACTTCAAAAAGTGCTCGGCAATATGAGGAAAAGAGCTGAAGCGTGCATACTTCAACAACTTATCTAGTTTCTGTGTTCTACTTTTTTTCAAAAAGGATTAATTTATTAACATACAATTTTGTTAAAAATTATTAAAAATAGGTAGTGTTTTCTTTTTAAATGAGAATTAGTTAGGATGTTTTGTTATTTCATTAAAATTACAGAAGTAAAATAGTTTTTTTTCTGAAGGACACTAGAGGGTAAAAAAATATAATTTATTTTTGAAAACTTTACTTAAAAGTTAAGACGTTTAGGATATATGTTTATATAAGGTTTTCCTTCTAAAATGGACACAATAATGGTCCCCACTCATATTTGATGTTAGCGTTATTTATAAAGTGATATATTATAAAATATACGAATATATTTGATCATTTGAAAATGACACACCATGTATATTGTTATTTTTTCTGAAAGATATTTCAAAAACCTAAAACGTTTATTAGGTATGTTATACACCTATTTTTAATACTTCGCGATTTATTTTAACTTGTTTAATATTTATCCTCCTTTCCGTTGAAGACTGTTGCCATAACATTAGTTGGCCATGACAAAATGACATGGTCAATTTGTTACTTGACAACTGAGTGATTAAGTTCATAGAATAACATTAAAGACTCTTGCTTAAATTATCTTGAAGATACAAATACAGAACTTTTTAAAAACTATTATCACAATTATTTTTATAAAAACACTTTTTAAAAAATATTTAAAAAAATGTGACCCTTGCTTACTGAGCGTCAATTGGAATTAAATTTTGATTAAATCCGTACTTATTTCCGATTAGAATTTTACAAGAGTGTACAATCCTTAAACTTGACACACTGTATAGAGAATAAACATCAAAAACTCTTTAAACTTTAACGCTCGTTAGATTAGTTACGAGGCATTTGCGAATACATAATATGCGACAACATTATTTTATTTGGAATTGAAAAATAGAGCACCAAAGTTTGTGCTTTGTAGAGCAAAAATTCATTGCAGTTTTGGTCACTTTGTACAGTCTGATATTGCGAATGCTTTTAGGTTCAAGCAATGAGCAAAATAAGGGTTTAGTGCATTTTTGCAAAATCGAACCGTAAACAAATATATTACAAGAGTGTACAATTCTCAAGTGTATAGAGGAAAAATTGAAAAAAAAAACTCTTCAAACTTTAACACTCTGGTGGTTAGTCGTGGGGAGTTTGCAAACACATTGTTGACATTCAGTTGGAAAACACTGGAAGGGCTATGAATGAAACTAAGAAAATCTTTAGAAATATATGATTTTAAATTAAGTTCAAATTTATTTCTTCTTCTTTCCTGGCCATCCGGTCTCTAAAAAAGTACTGTATTTATTAATCTGCGTCTTCTAATCTTATTTACTAGATTGTAACAAATTCTGTATTGAGGCAGGTTCTCCATGTTCTTGTTGTTTCGTGGTCTAAATACCATTCTAAGCGGCTTTTTTTCCAAATACAAGAAGTATGTATATTTCCCTTTGATTGAGGGTTCAGGTTTCGCTGTCCTCAGTAACTACTTGGCTAATAATTGACTTGTATAGTGTTAGTTTGGATCTTCTCTCGAAAAAAAAAGGTTGATTATTTGACATTTTAGTTTTGTGGTTGTTGCATTATGAATGTACATGCACATACTATCCTTTAAATCTGTTATTTTACATTTCCGATATCTATTAACTTTTTTAAATGCTTTAAAAAGTTTAAAAGTATTTTACAACATGCCCATATGCTGGTTTTAATATTTCTGAGATACGGCAGTGTCTTAAGATGCACGAGCCACCCTATGAACGTTGACGTATATTTATTAAATTCAGCCGCAAAATTAAAACGCTAAACAATCTTGGAGCACGTTTATTAACTTCACTTGCTCTTAAGATGAAGCAATTTGCTTTTATGATCCTCCCTGAAAATGTAATTACAGAACATACCGTACCTACAGCATTAAACCGGGAGGCTAAGTAATTACAGCTAGTCTTCCTAGTATTTTAGTTAAGATAATATGTAAATTTATGGATAGGGTTGGTAATATTAGACTGTTAGTTGGCCATTTCGTCGTCGGGGTCTTCCAATTTGCTCTTAATTAATATTTTAAAGGGAGTTTAGAGAAAAACGCATTGAGTAAATGGAAGGTTAAGCTTAAATCACCTCCGTTCACCGAATTGTGAACAGGTCGTGTCTAGTATAAACATAATTCTTTTAAAAAAAGTTTTTGTTTTTAACTTTTTTATTTGAAGTGTGGCAAACGATTCAGTGTTGTTTAAAGTCTTAAAAAACCAAAAGTATCATTCAGAAGCCTCACGTCTCCCTTAGAAGTCGAATGAATGCTCATGAGTCCCATTCATATAAAAATATTGAGCTAATAACATAAGTTTTCCAAGGCCTGAACAGAATTCTTACACTAAAATGTTTAAATTTTTGTGGAAATGGAAAAATTAACGTAATTGGAAAAAACTGTCGTACATACTAAATAAATTGCTAACTGCTAATAATTTGAAGAAAAATTGAATAATTTTTGCAATAATACAAATGTTGCTGTCGATTATATTATTTATGGTCAAACCTTAATATGAACGATAGGATTTTAGATTAATAAGAAAATCTGTATTTGTTGAAACATCTTAAGATTTTTTTTACCTTCACCCGCAAATTTACTTATCTTGTTTTATATGAATAAAGTTCACAATAAATGCATAAATATTGTGCTTGAGCCGTTTCTTAGTTAAGGTGGTTCAATAATATCAACATTTAATAATCAAAATATGATACAAAGTAAATATTTAATGCATAAATATTTACATACCTTAGTGTCGTTTTCAATGAATATTGTAATATTTAAATAAGAAGAAATGTTACATATTTGACACGAATATTATTTATTATTAAGGCTTTGTTTAATTGTTGGTCTATTTTCAACGCTGAATTATTTTTATAAAATTTTGACTTGATTTTTAATTTGGATTATGTTTTTTAATTGTGATATAACTGACTTAATAAACTTAATATCTATTACATAATTTTTAGCATTTATTTAATTTTTTTTAATATAAATCATTTCTTAAAATTGATGGTTTGTTAAATTTTTGTCTTTCTTGAAAACAGTGCATTTTTTTCTAAAATTTGGCTTGCCATTCCAGTATATTTTTCAGGGCAATTTGAGCAAGGTATTGAATGCAGTAAAATAGATTTCACTAATTTGTAAAATTTCTGGCTGAAAGAATATGTTTAATGTTTTCAGAAAAACTTTTTCTCTATTTCTTAATATTTACTTTTTAATCTATATCAGAGAGGTTCGTCATGTGAAAATTATATTAATCTTATTTTTCGCAAAAGGATTTTCAATTGATTTTTGACCAAAATTCTTGGCTTCTGTCGATGTCAGTTTTATAGTACGATCTGTTAAACCAATAGTAACACCATTTTCGTGTTTTCTAGGGGTGATAAGATTTATAATTAGATACTTGAATATTTTTACCTACTCGCAATAGAGAGAGAACTCAATTCAAAATCGATTAAAATCGGGGAAATCTTTTTAATAATTTTTTTAAGTGAAGGGATTAAAAAACAAAACATGTTTTACTATAAAATATTTGTTGAGGCTTCTACAACTTACTACCAGCGGGTTGAAGCTTCCAATAGGAAATAAAGAAAATGAAGAAAACTAAAATTTAAAAATAAAGGGAAAAAAAGAGCGGAGAGGAATAACTATTATGACAGGTGGTTTTCAGATACTAACCAACCTTTGCTAGGAAAAGGGCACATTTTATTTTATTTCAATAATAATAACAATAATTTAATACCTCAAAACAGCCACAATTTTAAAGGAAAATTAAAGTTTGGGTTAGTAGTTCAAACTTTTTGACTGAAACCATGTTTGAGTTCGACCAGAAAATTCGAGGATCGCGCCGTCGCTGAATTCGAATTGCCAACTAAATCGTCACGGGAATTACTGATAATAGGCCTGGGCAACAAGGGAAGTCTTATGGGAATTCCGCCCGACAAAGGAAATTCTGGGCTTGCCAAAATGCCGCGTATAGATTCTGCCCGATTTAACTTCATACAAACAGATTTGGCTTTCGGAAAACGCTATTCTCTAGTTCCGAATCTTACTTGAGTTAAATATATTGTCTTAATTATGAGCGTGAATAAGGCACCCGTGCTTTGGATAATGGCGTAGTTAGTTTTTGGAGCTTCGAAAGTAATTAAATTACTGTGCTTTTGTTAAAATTATTGCTCGACGAAACGTTCTAAAATTTCGTTAGTGTTTTTCGGAGTATTGTTTCGGAGTTTTTGGTTAATCAACAAAATTAGTAAATGTCTTAAAGTTCAACACAGATTTTAAAGCAAAATTTGCAATAAAAAATTCTTTTGAATTAATCAGCAAAATTAAAGATATCAAAATCCCTTCTAACGCAACACTATTGTCTTTTGATGTACAAAACTTATTTTCCAGTATTCCACCTATGGATGTGATAGATTTAGTAGATTTTACCCTCACTCGGAAACAGGTTAACCCATTGGTGAAACAAGATTTATTAGATCGCTTAATAGTATCTTTAGACCAAAATTATTTTGAATTTAGAGATTTACATCTCTAAGGAAGATTTAATCCTTTGTTGGCCGAGATCTTTATGGATAATTTGGAAAATATCATACTAGAACAGTATAGTTTTCTATGGTGGTATAGATACGTGGATGCTTGCTTTGTTGGAACGGACAGACAATTGAAATCTTTTTTAAATTACATTAACTCATTACATAATCGTATAAAATTCACTATCGAGATTGAACAGGATAACTCTATTAATTTTTTAGACTTAACTATTCCAAAAACGCAAACAAATTAGATTTTTCCATTTACCATAATACCATAAACCTTCACACACGGACCCAGTCATAGACAACAGCCCAAATCACCCTTATACACACAAAATGGCTGCATTTCACTCTTTTATATACAGACTTCTTAATACTCCACTCTCAACAGAAAATTTCAATAAACAACTTAATATCATTAAACAAATTGCACTGAACAACTACTCTAATCGGTCCATTATCCATAAAATTATAAATAAAAAACAAATCCAGACAGCAGTAAACTCTATTCATCTGAAACTTAATACAGAACACTAACAATTTAAAACAATTTGTCAAAATGTGGTTTAAAAATAGCTTTGAGAACTAACAACACAATAGAAACATTTTTTAAAAACAATAAAACGAAATGTCCAAGATCCCAAAAATCAGGTGTCTACCGGTTGAAATGTGGATCTTGTCCTATAATTTATATTGGACAAACAGGTAGATCCTTCAAGAAACGCATTAACGAACATAAAAAAGCGTTTAAAAGCAATAGTCTAGATTCTAATTATGCTACACACTTACACACAGAAAAACAAATATTTGACGACAATTTTGATATTTTACATACAGCCACAAAAAGTAGAAAATTAAATTTATTGGAAGCCATGGAGATTAACAAAATGAGACATTCAAATGTATTCTTTCTCCTTTATTGAACTTAAATTCTCACAACATAAATTAAGGTTGTGTTGTAATTTTTTTATATATATTGCAGCAGGTAGTTTGTAAATATTACATTTGATAAAGGCACGGTGTCGTCAAAACCATTGTCATGTGAAAATATATTATTTCGCGAAAATCTGAACTTTTAGTTCTTACTTATTTATTTTGTTAAATGGATTTTCAACAAATAAAAGGCACCTCAGTTCAGTTTTTGGTTTAATCACCGCCATTCAGTCATATTAATTAATTTCGTCTCGACCGTGCTGTAGGAACATAACAGTATAGAATTTCGGAGCATCACGTGGCACACGTATTGGAATTTTCTATGACATGTCCAAAGCTTTTGATATCATCAGTCGTTGGCTGAGGAACTTAATAATAATAATTTTTATGTTCCAGATATACGTGATGTCCCGGACACGTGAAACTTTTTGCAGATAATGTTGTTCAGCCAGTGAAGTCACAAAATTTCTTAAATTTGACCCATAAAGATAGCACAGGTCTACAAAATTAAACATGTGTTTTTGAAAACTGATTTTTTGCCATCCAACAGTAGTCCGCCATCATCGTGATGTTCCATCTGCCTTGGTATCGCCGTTCCATTTCCTTAATGTCCTGATGAAACCGCTCTCCCTGTTCTTCGCTAACTACTCCAAGATATTCAGGAAAATAGTTCAAGTGTGAAAACACATATTACAACCTAGACGATGAGAGTGTTAAGATATTTTGAGCAATACTTTCGTAGTTTTTGGTCCAAAGAGTTCCCAAGAAACGTATATGTTACTTCTTTAAATAAAACCCAGGCTTCGCTAAGTGCTCCAAGATTTTCAGGAAAATAGTTCAAGTATGAAAACAGGAAATATACTTTCAAACTCATATTGCAACCTTGACGATAAAAGTGTTGTAACATATCACATACATTCGTAGTTTTCGTCTTTAGAGTTCCCAAGAAACATATCAATTACTTCATCAAATAAAACCCAGACGTTTTTCTTGACATTGGTCATTGCGTTTTGAAAATTTTTGTCTTTGCATAATGCTCTTATCTTCAGCCCAACAAAAATACCTTCTTTTACCTTGGCACCAGATATTACTGAAAATGTCTCGCACACTGTCCATTTTGTCTAGGGCTTTAACAAACCGCTTCATCAAGCCAAGCTTTATATGAAGAGGAAGCAATAAAACTTTTTTGGGGTCAATTAAGCTATCTCTTAATAAATTTTTGTTACCAGGTATAAGGCTAGAGGGGCAGTCTATTTGAGTCCTATCTTCTGCCAGACTATCCCACTGCCAAATGAAGCATGGATATTTTATATAACCCCCCTGTTGCCGTAGGAGCAATCACAGAACTTTAAGGTCAACACAAAGCATCGACTGATGTTCTTGGTAGTTCATTTTGTTTAAATTTTCTTTTAAATGTACCGATTGTGCAACGGGAATCGAGGCCTGTTCGTTACCATTGTGAAATAAAACGTCTTTTAAACTACGCTTACTTGAGTCAATAAACAGGCCCCATTCTTCTTTTATATACGGCACATTTGTTGCAATATATTAGCGGTCCTTCCTGAGTAAAATATTGTCATAACTCTTTTTCGCTGGACGCTAACATTTCGGATGCATCCTTTGGAAGGTGTAAAAGTCTAATTAAATCATTTAAACACTTCGAGCTCTCTGAAATGCATCGTTAAATCTGAGTCATCTGGGTCGGAATTAGATTCCTCTGATTCTGACACACACAATTTATTTCTTATTTTTTCTGTTGAAACGTTGAACATTACACGGACAGAAATAACAATCATCATCGTGATTCCTCATACGACCTCACCATACCATAATACCATCAATGCTTAAACAATTCTTCCTACCTTTTTACTAGTTTCATAATGTTCCAACACAAACGGAACAAACAGTATGAGTAGCCCAGGGCTGGTCTATTATTGTATATTAATAAAATAATATTTTGAAGATATATAGTGCTATAAAATGACGTGCAAAAATATGGCATTTCTTCGAAAAATATACAAATAAGCATATAGTTTCCAAACATCAAAACCACTGTAGACGAGTGTAGTTAAAGCGTACCTAAATTAAATTAGAACGTGGTTTCTCAAAAATTAAGACTAAATCGTTAAAAAATAAATTCCACGGTGCAACATATGACTTCAAAGCTAGCTTTTAGTGGTCATGTTTTAACCTGAATATGGATTTAACTCATTATTGAGAGATGGGATGCTATGTTGGGGCAAATTTCACAAAATATTTTTTTAACACAAAATTAAGGAAAAAATTGTCCAAGATCCCAGGTATAGGTTTTTTCTTAATTTATTCGGTACTGCTAAAACCAGATTGCAAAAAATCCAGAACAGGTTCGACCAATTTGGTTATACTTTGAAAAAGTTTGATCGTATTTTAATTTTTTAACAGCTGTTTTTAGTAGCCCTCTAAAGATATAATTCTAAAACTCTTTTAGCTATCATGCGATCAGTTCAGTTTCAGTATTTAAGAAAAAATTAGGATACATTAGTTCGAAAGTCTCTAAATAAATTATTATTAAACGACAATGAAGCTTAGACTCTTGTTGTTGTAACTTGTTGATTTATTATTACTGTAACATTCTAAAGATGGTTGGTTAATAAGCTGAGATCAAGATGTCTATAAAAAAGTTTTTAACAGAAAAATGTTTTTACTCGTATTATCAAAATTTTGAGCTAATCAAAGACGTTTATGATACACATTAATTTCTTAGTCTCACTTACTATGTAAGTCGCTTGGGAATAAACATTGCAAAGCCTCTGCAAATTAAAAAAAAAAGGATATTCAGGTCTGAGTGGACGCTTTTAGTATAAGATTAGGGTAATTACGACAATTTTTAGATTTGGCTTAATAACTTTAATTGTGGTGTCTATATATATGGCATTCTTTTTATCGACATGGATAATGGTTACCTTAGGTGCTGGGACTGATTTCACATTCCAGTTCCTTGTCTTGGGTACACTATTTTACCCTTCATTACCAACAAATACCAATCAAATATGTTCCGTAAAACTTGTGAGGCGTGTATATGAATTGTCAAACTTGAGCTTACGAAAACCGACTGTCACCCACTTAGGGTAAATGTGGGAGAGATGCCGCACATTTTTATAGATTTTCATAACTGTTACACCTATCGAGATAAAATAAAATTAAAAACACATGTTTACTTTTAGAACATTTATTTAAAAGTAAATATGTAACAAAACCAATTTAAATAAAACAGTATTCTAAGAAAATATATTTTATAATCCCATGTATTTGGCCATCTCTCCTACATAACGTGGGTGAGTCGCCGCATAGTACATGGGAGAGATGGCTTACGAAAAATAACATTACATCTTTCTTCTAACTTGATCGGCTTTTAATAAAAGCCTTCCACATCGATTGCAAGTGGTTTTGTATATTGAGCAAGTCTCGTGTAGCCAATATCCACAGCGAACGCATTGAATCCAATCAGCACGTGATTTTGTTAAACAGTATTTTTCAAGACACTCCACACATTCGTTTTCGTCAATATCACTGCAGTCATTGGTTGAAGAACAAATTGGCATTTCTTCCTCAGACTCAGAAGACGATGATAAATCTTTTTTTTGTTTAAGTTTTATTTTTTTAGCTAAAGGCTTAACTTTTAGGTTTTTGTCCTTTTTGGTTTTAGTTTTGTTCCCTTTTTTGTGTTCAATATAACTGGGGCTTGTTAGATGTGCAGCCGACTGTTTTCTGCGCTTTGTAGTGTTAGAAAGAATAGGAATGGGCGATATTTGTTGCAACATTTTGCCAGGAGTGATATCAGTGCTAGCCGAAGTAGAAGGTTGAGGTTGAGCTTCTTGCGATTTAACGTTGATTTCTAATGATGGATTCGGCGCAGCGTTTTCTTTTTCGGTATTGCAGGTTTTAGTTGCAGTGTCTTCAACATTGTGTGCATGAGCTACGTGCAGGTCTGATACGCTGAAAGCGTGGTCCGGAACTGACTCTGGATTAAGTGGAAATGCTCCAGTAGCACGAAAACCATTAATAGCCGTTCCAGCTGTAGCTGCGCGAGACCAAGCACTACTTAGCAATGTGCCAAATTGCATACGAGTAATTCGTCTGCCTTGATGTGTTTTAATCCACTGGTCGCAAGCCTGATAAAAAAACGTTTTCAACGGTTTAAAAAAACTACGATCGAGTGGCTGTAAATAGTGTGTGGTGTGGCTGGGCAAACATACCAAAGAAATATCATTTTCTGTCGCAAATTCGAGGCAATCTAGACTCATATGCGATCCATGTCCATCAAGAATTAGAACAGTCTTCCCTGGTGGCTTGCGAGGGGCAAAATGATTTTTCAACCAGTCAAAAAATAGCTCATTATTAACATAAGCAGACTTGCGGTTCATAACAACAACCGAACCAGGTGGCATGCCGTCTTCAAATTCCTTTTTTTTATTTACCCCTTTAAATATGCAGTAGGGAGGTAAGAAATTTCCTTCAGAGTTACAGCAAGCTACAACGGTGATTGTCTCCCCTTTCTCCCCAGACGTTACTGTGTGAACTTCTTTGCTACCTTTTGCTGCGATAACTTTACTTGGCACATTATTTAACTGAAGGCCAGACTCGTCAACATTAAAGACATGACCTGGTTTATCAAAGACATCGTTAGCTTCATAAATGCTTTCTAAAAGTTTAAAATATTCTTCAACTTCTTTTCTATTCATACCCTCCGCCCTTGCAGTTGATAGTCCCTCTGCCTTTCTTAAACTCAAATCACGATTCCTTTCCATGAACGATCGGTACCAGTGATCTCCAGCTTCTTCTTTTTCAGTGTTAAATTTGTGTTTTAACCCCAAACGTTGAGCCAAGGTATAGGCAATTTGTTTTACGGTTCTTACAGTGGGAGGAAAGCCTGCTTTCTGAAGAGCTTTAATATGCCCTACTACCTTTTTTTCGGATTCTTGGCCAAGAGATGACGAAGGCCCTTGTACACCCTTTTCAAAATTATTGTTTTTTAACCTTCTTCTTAGCGTTCGCTCTGGCACGTTGCATATTCTACCAGCCTCTCGTACTGGAATATTATCCTGTTGTACTAAATTTATGGCTGTAACCAAATTTTCTTGAGTCCATCTTCCTCTATTAGATTTTCGTTTATATTTGCGAGGCATATCCAACTAAAATAAAACATCGAATTAATGCGTCATCTCTACCACAAACTTCTGCTGCGTCTATCCCAAATGTATGGGAGAGATGCCGCAGCACATTTTTTGTGACACTTATGATCCACGAAATTAAAACCCGGTGGTAACATAACCTTACTTATCCTAAATCTCCTATAAGTTAATTGCAAACCAAATTTTATTCGTTTAGAGGTATAATTTTAACTTACAAGAAACACTGAATAAATTTTGTAACTTACCTGAACGTTATTTTAACAAACACACGAAATATTTCTTGAGAAAATCGTTTATTTTCAACCGGCGTAATGGAGTTCTCAAGGTTAGCCATCAACTAATTGTAAGGAAACACAAGCGCCTTTTTAAAAAGTCGCAGTGTTGCCAAACGTACACCGCGGCATCTGTCCCACTGCGGCATCTCACCCACATTTACCCTATATCGAAAACTTGAACCATTATAACAGTAGATACGACAATTTTGACACACGACATTATCCATTCATATTTTGTACGTTCGTTATTTAATTAGATTTCAAATGTCATTCTTAAAAATCGAAAATAAATTGCGATAAAATCAGTGGATGGTAACTTTACAGACGATTCTGATTAATCAAAACAAGCCGTCATCCGTTTTGCTGGAATTGAAAACATTAAAACCCCCTTGCTTTTCGATTTTCTTTGTTTTCCGTATCTGTCTGGAATCGTTACCGTCTGAGAACACGGTAATTGAATTCCGAAAGTCGCCTTGGCTCTCTTGCATTCGACCGCATCGGTCACCTCGCAGAGCAAGTAGTCTGGCTTTCTGTCACTATACCTGCAACCGCATTTCCCTTGCCAGGTAACAGGTTTTAATTGATCCTGAAAATGGAGGAATGTTCCGCTGCATTTTAGGGAAATTAATCAACTGAAGATTCGGCTATAGACCGGAATTCCGGTTACAAAATGGATTAAAACCGCCTTGGATATTGGGTACTTCGGTTATTTAGTCTACAATAATATCTGCATTAAAATGAAATTAGTTAGAGGGAATTTGATTTGGCTTAAAATTCATCTCGTGAAGCAGGAGCCACGTGAAATAGCACTAGCACTTACTTACGAAAAGTGTCCAATTGTATAGCTTCGTTATATAATTTTTATTATTAACAGATGTGTGTGGCCGAAATTCATACATTAAGGGAATCACGAGTCTTCTGCTGCACAGTCTTAGCATTCTATGACGTTCTATGTTGTTGACATAAGTTTCAGATTTTCTTTCACAATATAGCCGGCAAGTTTAAGGAATTTCTGTTGAATTTTTTTAATCATCTATATATATATTTAATATAAAAAGGGGGCCAAATTATCCTAGGACTCCACCAGACTATATTTAAGAATATCCAGAGTTCTTTCCGATTAGAATTTTTTTGCATTTCTAAAAAATTTCGTATCTAATGTAACGCCTAGGTCATCTTTTGTGGTAACTAATTTGATAGTAACTTTATTTAATTTATTTAAAAAAAATAACGTTTTTACATATGCAAAAGGCAAGGGGTTTCACTTTTGTTCATTGTCCATTTTAATAAATTATTAACATGCTTTCGTAATATCTTACAATATAACAAATAGCTTGCTTGGATTAAACTCTTTCACTAAACAATCAGATTCCTTAGTTTCTATAAATTTTAATTTATTTGAATTTAATGTTATACACATATAAGCTAAATCTGTTCTATGACTGGCGATCTAGTAATTAACTGCAAACATTTTTAACCACTTATTTTTTATAGTGTTATCTTCTTCGATAAGCATTAGGTGATCTGACAGAAGAATTTCTCCTTCTAATTCTTTTCAAGAACTTGAGTATCATAGTATTTTGAACTAAACTTAAAAGTTATAAAATGGCTTCTTTGCAATTTGATCATATTCTGCTCGTCGTGCACTCAAAACAATATATTTTTTATTTTCTTTGTATTTTAGGGCATATTTTAAAAGCGTTATCGGTTGCAAATAATCCAAAGCTTTTCATCAAGTGTTTTACTGTGAAAAGCAGAAATTTCTCGGATCTATTAGAATTTTTTGTCAACAAACGACGTACCCTATATATAATTCCAACATTGTCCGAAATAAAGGATATAGCTCAGGATCTCCTTAGTTTCCTGGTATCCGAATTTTTCCAATGCAGTAAATGGTTTTAAAAGAAGTACTTGTTTTCTGAAACCATGCAGTACGTGGTAATAATAAATGACGTCATCGCGTCTAGAATGAGGGCGAGAAAGAGCGTATGTGATAAAGGAAAACCGTAAATACAAAAATTGTTGCTCTTGATACGGCCTATAACGCTGTTTGCACGGATCACCTATCGTACGAATTTTGATTTACGGTTAATAATTTACTCTCTAAAAGAACAATTTTCAGGGTCTTTTAGATTTTTGTCCATAACTAAAACACCTTGTATATAATCGAAAAAATGCATGAACCAAAAGTTATAGCGCCGGACTTCCCACGTATTACGGATGTAAAAAAAGATGTTTTTCTGGATGTCAAAATAACCACAAAAAAATGCAAAAATTAAAAAAAAATACTTCGCTTTATTTTATTGCTCCCAATTTAAAGAGTCTAAATGCGGGTCCAGACTTCTACTCCTCTACCAACTCTGAAGTCGGTAGCTGCAAATTTGGAGTACTTATTATGTTTTTTAATATTGCAAGGAATATAGCCAACACCCTGTACAGTTCTTAAAAACCGTAAATACAAAAGTTTAAGCTGTTTATGTGGGCTATATGGTCATGTAAAAGAAACTGACATCTAAAACATAGATTCAAGAATTTTTTCGGTCTTGTGAACCGTTTTTGAAAAATGGTCATTTTTGTAGACCCTTGCACACGCAATTTTTATTTTTTTTAAAATACTTCCCGACCCCGCAGTGAACCCATTTTCAATAGGTTAAGCTGCATACATATACCAAATATGAAGTCGGTTGCTTCAAATTTCGGAACACTTATCGTGTTTCATAGAAAGGTCCAAAAAACAGTCGAAAATCGCGAAAAAAAGATGAATACCGGCGTCGGATCAGGGCCATTTCTTATAAGCTTATGTGCCTCGTGGAGGGTTAAAAAGGAGGTAAATCTCAATTTTGTAGCCCCAACGGATTGAAAGTTATTCAGGAAAAACCAAAAGACGAGAACGGAAAACGGAGAACGGACAGACAATTTTTTTTTTTTTTTTTGACGGTGATTTCTGTACCAACGGCGATCCCGTAGGATATAAAATTTTGACACGATCCTAGATACTTTCGAAAATTTCGATTTCATTGATTTTCGAAAGTAACAAACTTTTTGGGGCGCACTATATGTTAAAATACACCGACAACCAAGGCTTTCGGCAATATAGCCAATAAAAATGGATTTGTGATAGCGGGATGTCTTTTTCTTTGAGGATTGCAGTGGTGACATAATTAACTTCTTGTTAGTTTCGATTTATAATTGAATCTGAAGTATATTCGACTTGTTATATGTGACGATGTACCGAGTACCATACAAATTCAATGAAATCATAACGAGAATAAGACGCAAAAGCTCCATAAACCCACAATGAAAGTCAAACTCCTTATATATTTCTGCGTAAGCTGTAAGCAGATAAAATAATCGAAGCTATTTTTACAACTTCCTTATCCGTTTTTGCGCTCAGTTTGGTAATTTGGCATCTAAAGTAAATAAGTAGAAGGGAATTTAGTTTTAACAAGTTTTTGCCCATATGTTATACGACTCTTCCATAGCAATAAAATCACTTTTTATGCCTCGCCTAATTTTTATCCGAATATGAAAACCGCTTCGCGCCGGTAAAATGGAAATTCCGGACTTATTGACCCACATTTATTCGAAATTACCTATACAAATCGTAAAAGCGCCTTCCAGGAATACAAACTTCCTGACAATTCCGGTATAGAATCCCCTTTGGACGTACAAAAGTGCGTGAATATTCGGGAACCGTCACCAGAAATTTTTACATAACAATGGGAACAAGTACATTTCGGCTGCCTGTATTCAACCGGCATCTCCCGGCAATCATGCGGATTCCTGTGGGAACGGCTCGAATTACGTCAGTAGTCTGGATTCCCTCTGGATTAAGGAAGGAACGTGCGTACTGCACCGTTAGGAAGGCAGCCGAAATGAGTTATGAATTGTCCAGAAAAATATTATCCACCTCGATGTGTGTCGCTGAACCGACGACAATACTGTCAAAAAGTATTCGCGTATGTTTGCACTATTTTATGGATTTTTTCCTATTGATTTATATTAAATTGTTTTTTTTTAGTTTGCGTTTTGACAGACTAGGGTTCTGGCTCTCAAAAATATTGAATGATTTA
Organism: Cylas formicarius; assembly: GCF_029955315.1. NCBI lineage: Eukaryota > Metazoa > Arthropoda > Insecta > Coleoptera > Brentidae > Cylas > Cylas formicarius. Next base: position 22,405,554 of record NW_026844352.1, on the reverse strand, counting down.
TACAGGGCTTTTCGCCAGTTCATACAAAACTTATTGAGGTGTATTTTAGAAGCGCTTTTCAAATTTTGGGGTTACGGTAAGTAACAAGACTGATTTTGAAAAATCGACGGTGGGTATCTTGAAAAGAAACCACTTCGCAGAGTCTTGTCCTAGAGAGAGAGACATTGTTTTTCTATCGTGCTCCTGCGGACCACTATGGAACTTTCGTAAATTTGATGTAATTTTATTGCGCATGAACCCTGTCTTGTTTAAAATGCTGTCAATAAAAAACTATTTGACGCAAGACTTCAATTTTTTTTTTCGCAGCCTACTAAGATATATACTTAAAAGAAGACAAAGTTTTATCGTGATACTGAAGCTGCATCTATGTCAGGCTGGGAAATTTTGGCGCTAATCGCGTTTTATTTTAAATTGCCCAAATAGGCAATTAAAAATTTTGGAAAAAGTTGGCAACTGCGAAATGAATTCATAGTATATTCGCTCACACTCATTTTAAGCAAATGATCTACATATTTCTCCACAAAATTCGTTCCGATGCGTGCTCCAATGAGCAAAGTTTGCTCTCAATTTGGCTAGCTAAAGCGATCCATTTAATTCCGAAATCATCTGGCCACATTTCTAATTTCTCTCGAATCCTACTCTGAAACTTTAAGCATTGCGTTATGGGATTTGTTTTGGAACACGGTGATATATACATCCTCTATCCGACTCTGTGTTCCCATTCACACTCGTATAATAACGATTTCGTAATTGAAATTAAAATAGATTTAGATGTCCATGCAATTATAAAGTTTTTACCTTTTTCGTTTAACTGGAATTTTATTTAAGCCGGACGAGAAGCGCTTTTGGTTAGTTTCGCCAGTGTTGTGGATTTTTTTAATGCTACTTTTCTGCTGGGCACTACTCAATATGAATAAATATATCAAAATCTCCAAAGGCAACAATGGGTCCAATGTTGCGCTCTTATTTATAGTTCGTATATCTGTTATATATATAATTGGTTATTCTGATATCAACCACGACAGTATTTTCTGGGACATTTGTATTAAGCATACATAACCTCTTACTCAATGAAAATATGACACGGCCTTTAATTTTCAAAAATAATTGACTAAAACAACGCTTAAATTTATTTAAGTTGTACACTGTCTCTTGTTGACCGTAAAAGGTTAGACGCATTTCCTGACAGTAATCTCCTAAATTTGTTATTTGTTCATAATCGAGTTAAAATTGTAGTTTTCCTCCGAGCCTTATTTCAAAAAGGGCCAAATCAACCTTCAGCGTCAGATAGCCTGTGCTAGATTTCCTTAGAATATTCATAAGTTCACGGTGGTTGACTTTAGACGAACGGTTTAACTTGCATCTCTTAATTTTAAGTAACAAAAACTCTTCAAACACCTTACTTATTTGAGAAACTTACTAGTAGCTCAGTTCTCTGTTCTCAAGCATAATTTAGGCTTGCTACTTAACTACCAAGCTCTCAAAGCTTACAATATTTTTTTTATATTTTTTTTATAGACCTCTTAACATATTTTTTGTATTGTTCGTAAACTTTTTCTGAGCACTTAACTTGTATTTCTTTTGTTTTTGCTCTAAAATGTTTTTTTTTTCTGTTTTCACTATGTATGTTTGCTTTTGGCATTCCTGGAATCATATTTTATGTTGATCCAATAACATATGTTTAGTGTATCTTGTTTAATCTAACAAAAGATGAAAGTATTGCACTCAAGGTTCAAATTTTCTCCTTCTCTTCTTTTTCTTTTAACAGGACCCTGTCACGATTAAGTCTTCACGTTTACCTTAGCTTCCAGCTCTCATACCATGTTTTTGGTAGTCTTCTAGTGCTCAGCCTGTGCTTGGAATATGGTGAGTCTCTCACCACATCCCGAATTCCTAGTTCTTCGCTAATATCCCGACTTCTGTCTCCCTTAATTATTCTTCACGTTTTCATTTCAGTCGGTCTCATTAATCGTTGATTTCTAGGTTCTTATCTTGCTTTGTGCACCCATTATATTGTTTGTTTCTCAAACATCCGTTAATATATTCATTTTAAGACAGATTACCGAAAAGGCCATAGAGCACAATAAAACCGTGTTTATGTGCTTCATAGATTTAACAAAAGCATTTGATAGAGTGAGATTACATGACCTCATTGAGCTGTTGAAGGAACGAGACGTAAACCAAAGGACAATAGACATCATTCAGGACATGAACAGCGGAAATAGCACGTATGTAAGGGTAACAATGAACTCTCCAGTAAAATTTCAGTATCAACGGAGATCAGACAAGGAGATAGCCTCAGTCCAATACTATTCAACATTATAATGGACGAAATAATAAAAGAAGTCAAATTTGCAGGCAGAGGATACAGAATGGGAAAACATGAGTTTAAGATAATTTGCTACGCTGATGATGCGGTTGTGATATCGGAAGATGAGGATAATCTGCAAAAACTACTACACAGATTCAAAACAGCTGCAGGAACATTCAATATGATCATATCGACACAGAAGGCACAATCCTTGACAATAGCGAGAGAACCCAGAAGATGCAAACTGGCAACTTATAATAAAAGTGTGGAGCAGGTTATGTCTTTTAAATATCTCGGGGTTAACATCACGAGCAATAGGAACCTGAAACAAGAAGTAAAAATGCAAACAATAGTAGCATTTAGGATATCGGTATTCTTTCGAACCGTGATATGCAGGAATAAATACTTAAGTATCGAAAGCAAAACACGGATATATAAAACTTGTGTTAGACCAGTTATGGCATACGCCATAGAAACGAGGGCGGAGACTGCAACTACTAAACAGATTCTTAGAACGACCGAAATGAAGACATTACGCTCAATCACAGGGAAAACGGTAAGAGACAGAATAAGGAGCAATGAAATTAGAAGAATGTGTGACGTTTCGGATATAGTGAGATGGGCCAGAACAAGAAGAAGACTAGGGAGAGTTCATGTCAATAGAATGGAAGACGATCGATTGGCGAAAATCGCATAGGAAGAGAGACCCAATACAAGCAGACCTCCCGGAAGACCACCAAAGCGCTGGTATGAGAGCTGGACCTCGCAGTCACAACTTAGGCTACTTCCTTGGAAACACAAGAGATAGTTTTAAAATAATAAGAAGAAGAACAAGAAGATATCCGTTAACCCTTGTACTTTTATAGCTTTTGTTCGTGTTTCACACTTCTCCCGCAATTTTCTCTTTTCGTTTTTGGCGATCTTGATGCTCACACGTAAATATAATCAAACGAAAAGCCGTGCTAAACTTTTATAAAGGTAATTTTATTTATATTGTCCTCCCCGCCGAAATGTTAAACGAGATAAATCATGTCCGCGGTTAATGGTGATCCCCTAATTGTCATCTCTTTTAATAAATAACCCGAATGACTCCCCTCACGTCCGCAAGAACAGAAAAGGAATCAAAAGAAAGACGGGGCAAGTAAGCAGTGTCAGTAATTGATAGGGACATTTTTATTTTCGGGCTTTTTTCCTTGCGACATTATTTATGAATCGGCCATTTCCTGGTTCGTCTGGAATACATGAGCTATTAGAGGAACAGGAGGGTGGTCGAGAATAGATGATGAACTGCTGGGCTCGGCACAAAATTTGATCTACAGGGCGGCAAATTGTTTTGTAGCATTTTTAATCGTCCACTAGTCATATAACTATTTTGATGTTTCAGGAACCTTGGCTCCGCATCTTGTTTTAAAGTGGAAAATTTTATTTCGGAAAAAGATTTTTGAAGCATTTTCTTATCCGAAGTGTAGGGTTTCAATTACGCAAACTTTTGGTTTTTGTTGTAAGCCGGTTCAACTAATTATCGGTAGACTATACAGTGTGTTCCAGAATAAGTTGTGTCACCCCTCATGTCTCTAAAATTGCTCTACGGACTCCCAAAATTCACAAACCAGGATTACCCGTTCGATCTATTGTCAGCACCATATTCATCTTTATCTTTATCTCTATTCCATTAGATATACGAGATATTCTAGTTAGTTTCGACGTAGAAACCCTCTTTACTAAAGTTCCTATTGCTGAAACTCTCACCATCATTTTAGATATATTAGAATTAATTGAAAAATGCTTGTCGGGAATCGCGAAAATATTTATGAAAGCCTTTGAGAAGAAAACTGTCGTACCTTCCATCTAAAACCAAAATTATGGAAACGCTACGTCGGGGGTACTTTTGTTATTTGGCTTCATAGTCAAGAATCCCTGGTAGATTTTCTTAGACATTTAAACTCTATACACCCCATTTTTTTACCATTGAATTAGAAACTAATAATAATATTTTTAAACATTCTTATCAATAGAAAATCAGACCTAACATTGGGTCATTGTGGTTACAGAAAACCTACACACACAGACCGATACCTTAATGTATTTTCACATCACCATGCGGCCTAAAAATCATCAAGAAAGTTATGAACTCTCTTGTTTAAATAGTTGTAAAACTATCTCGGCCCGAGTCACCGAACCTAGAATTAAAACACCTTACTTCTGCGCTTCTCTCTAATAATTTCCGTGTTAAAGATATTAAGCGTTCCATCACAAATACAATTCACCACAATCTTCCAATACCAATGAAGCCGAAAGCAATACACTTGCCACTGTCGTCCTTCCTTACATCAAAACATCACTGACCACATATAAAAAGTTTTAAAGGAATATAAAGTCAAAACCAGATTTACCACTTGTCCAACAATCTTTCACCATCTTCAATCCGTCAAAGACAACATTCCAATTGAGATGCCAGGAGTTTACAGCATTCCATGCATATGCGACAAAGAATACATTCTAGAGACCGGGCGAAAAATATCCAGTAGGCTCAAAGAACATGAACGAGCCTTAAGACTAAAATTCTTGCATGTAATTAATTCTTCTACCAACGAAAAATCCAGGAGTCTATAGAAATCTATAAGCAACCTAACAATCTTAACCGCGACTCAAGTCTTTACCTGTCACCAATATGGGAATCAGTCATCCGAGGCGGTGTTTATGTTAGCTCCGCCCTCTCAAACAATATAAAAGCAGGTACAGAGTAAAATGCGAGGAGTTTCAGTTGAGCTCCGAAGAAGCCCACAGGATGATTGGCGAAACGTTAGCTAGTTCGACTCAACAAAAACCGACGCAGTTGTATAAAAAGTAACTTGTGATCGTAAATCATAATTATGAATAGAAAAGTTCAAATAAGCCTTTTAAGCTAGAGGATGCATAAGAAAAGTTTTAATATTTTAACATGTGGTATCCGTGTGGTGAGCTGGATATTTTTGGAAAAGTATATAGTGGTTAATTTTTCAAAGAAACTGCCTCAGGTTATTTTAGTACTATTTATTTCTTCTAAAAATCACAATGATGCACATTCTTAACGGTCCGAACTAAAAAGAATCTAGAAAGAATTGTTATTTTATCGAATAATATATCAGATGCAATAGTCTGAAATAAAATATATTTATTTTTCCAGTTGTTCGTTACTAATTTTTGTTTATTTGGTGTTTAAATCTGACAACTGTTATAAAGTTTTCTTATTTGTTCGTGAAAACAATTTGGATAGTCTGGATACAGATTTACACCTAAAAAAATTTCGCTCTTCTTAATATTTGCCAATGTAACCCCAAAGCAACGCAATTAAACCAACAATAAAATAAACTTAAGAACCAACTTTAATATCACGCGAAAATCGTCTTAATCTGGCCTTTCGTACGGCAACATTTATTAGCCGAGACCCTCCTTAGGAAAGCTTCATCTTGACGAATAGCTCTGTTTTCCTTTTCAACCCTTTTCCTTTGTTACCTTTCGCCCCAATTTTGAAGGGAACAGATGTTTTCAGTCAAGTACATAAGTACAGATTATACCCAGAAACGTGTTTCAAATTAATAATAATAATAATTTCGAAAATGGGTTTACTGAGAAAACCAGCCTCGGTGCCTGGAACGACGTGTCTGAAAGTTTTACTTTAAAGTGGTCTCGAGTCACAAATCGAAAAGTTTTAACGGTTTGGCCAAGATAGTATATGGTTGAGCTAAAGTTATTGTCTTGGGCAATTGTTTGTAGTGAATGTTGCAATTTTGGAGTGCGCAATGTGCTATCATTTCATCGTTTGATTCTACGTGCAGCTGAATCGTCTTGTCGAACGCTGCGCACCATATTATCATGGCGTACAGTTTGGGCACTTTAATAGGGGTCTCTACCTTTTCTCAGGAACTACTGATTTAAGAAAAAAAAAATAGTTGATACAAAAGTTTTGGAATACCCTATATATTTTCATATTTTTAGAATTAAAAAATACAGGTGACTTTTATAGAAACTACTTGTTCGAATTTTGTGCAGTTCAGACAGAAATTGAGATTATATATTTTTTTTTGGAAAATTATGTTCTTAGTAAAAATGGTCTTCCACTGGCGGCAGTAATGACAACTTGATTTTTTTTTTAATTATACAGGGTGACTCAAAGTACAGGACATTTAAAAAATAAGTAAGAACTAAAAGTTCAGATTTTCATGAAATTATATATTTTTACATGACAATTGTATCGACAACATCGTGTCTTTATCAAATGTGATTTGACATTTGATAAAAACACGGTGTTGTCGACACAATTGTCATGTAAACATATATAATTTCGTGAAAATCTGAACTTTTAGTTCTTATTTATTATGATAAATGGATTTTCATCAAGTAAAGGCCACATCAGTTCAATACAGGACATTTATTAAAATTTTAACTTGCAGTATTCATTTTTTTTTTAAATGAGACGCCCATGGGAAATCCTAATAAAATATCCTACATTCCTTGAAACAATCATTAAAATTAAATAAAATATGAGAAAGATATGCCATTATAAAATACTTTAAAATAATTTGGTGTCAGTATTTTTCGCCGGCGAGTTTATTCCTAAACATTTCGAAAACTATTAGATTTAGGTATAGCACATATATATATATATATATATATATATATATATATATATATATATATATATATATATATATATATATATATATATATATATATATATATATATATATATATATATATATATATATATATATATATATATATATATATATATATATATATATATATATATATATATATATATATATATATATATATATATATATATATATATATATATATATATACCAAATTATAGGTATTTTGACCCGCTTTGCGAAAAAATATCAAAAACTTGGCCATCTCATTAAAAAAAAAATGGATATTGCGAGTTGAAATTAAAAAAAAATCCTTTAATTTGACACCCTGTATAATTTTAAAATTTCTAGCTCTCGTAGATCGTTAGAAATACTTAATACTACTTAAAAATTACTTCCAGTCGTGGAAAACCATATTTACTAAGAAAATAATTTTCCATAAAAAATATATAATCTCAATTTCTGTCTAAACTACACAAAATTTCTATATAGTTTCTATAAAAGTTACCTTTATTTTTCAGGTGCTCCTTTTAAAATTTTAAAGCTAATGCCGGTCCGGCACTTATCGGACACCCTGTATACATAAAAAAAATAATTTTAAAATTTTACCTAAATCATAAAAATTTCGTATAATTTTTTTTCTAAAATCAGTGGTTTCCGAGAGATGGTACAGGACCCTAATGAATTGTCCATCTTGTATTTGTTTCAACGTTTTTAGCGTTAGGAAAATACCCATAAATGTTATGCTGCTTCTTTTGTTGATAACTCTCATTCAGTTTTTTATAAATTAATGATTTATTTGCATATATAAGATTAAAATGAATATAGTAAAAATTTCATGTTGCAAAAGGTTTCGTGATCATCGTTCTTAGCCATGTTGTAGCTAAATTATGAATTACGAGCGGATTTTAAATAAAATGCACAAGAAAAGAAATAGAGTACCGAATTCTAAGCTACATGTCCTGTTTGTTGACAAGATCTGCGAAGGAAGGAAAGAAAACAGTGATGATTATATATAACATGTGCCTTTAAGTATTCTTTTTATTTTAATTTAAGGTGTTATGGGTTTAACTCCTTTAGTTCATCCTAAACATTATTATAAAGTTTGTATATATTAAAAGTATAAGATCCTATACGGATCTGCGCGATTTGATATTTTTTTGAATAAATATGGGTTACATTTCTAAGAGTCAATTTCGTATTTTTTCTATCGAAAGTCAAAGAAACAGTATCATACTTATGCGCAAAACGATTTTTGAACCATCTGAATTCATTGTTCTTTGCCTAAACATACACCAGAAACATTAAAATTGCACAAAACGAATGAATTCGCTAATTTGATTTTTGCCTTTCCATGCAAAATGTTTCCCTGATAGTATACCTAGGTAGGCTTTTTGGGTGCATTTTAATACATGAAATTAATTTAATGTTTAACCTTGGTTCCAAATTATTTGTTATTACAAAAAAAAAAGGCACTACTTCTCTGCATTTATCAACTACATTTTAAGTCTGTCACAGCTTGGCGGTAGTTCTTGAATCAAGATCATAATATACTAGTGTCGTCTGCTTATAAATGAACAGAACAGATCCAAAAATCTCTGGTAACTCTTAAGTGTACATGCTGAACAAAATGGGCCCAAAAACTGAACCTTGAAGAAGTTTATTTGCATAAATTGAGACCGCTGATACAAATAATACAATTCAAGCAAAAATGCCGCACTATCTGAAAATTAAGTACAGAAGAATAGAAAAAAATATGAATTGTCTTGTCCGAAGCGTAGTAAAAATCAAAATGAGCAAAGGCTGTTGTTTTTTCGATACCAGAAGCTCTGATTGACTAGGTGATAAGAGCCGACCCAATATCCTGTTTCTCTAAAAGTTTTTAACATAATGGGTAATGCGCCAAAAGCCGCTCTTTTTGGCAAAGGAAATATGTTTGATATTTTGGAACAACTGACTTCAGCAAGCAGGTATTTTAAAATCAAACAAACCACGATTTGAAGCTTGAGATATTTTCCCAAGTAAATAGCTTATTAGAAGACTCCACGGACTATATTCGGGCACAATATTTGAATATATTTTGGATCGCTAACGTCGCACTCGAACGCCAACACCAATATAGGGTCGAGATACCCAAGCTTATCTATCGCCTCCGGATAAAGGTCGCTTCCGTCCCCCGGAAACTGCATCGAATCGGATGAAGTGGTTACGGTTTCGTCAACATCTTTCTCTCTCTACATCTATATATTTATTCGGCCCTAGCACAACCCGGAAAAATAAGGGCGTTGTGCCCACGGGAGGCATTAGAATCTTCGTTTCATCTGCAATCACCATAGTTCACATCCCATGTGTAGTGGGGCTGAATAATTTAAGTAAACAGGAGAATGCCCGAATTCCAATACTTAATTGTCAGATTAAGCAGATTATTATATAAACCACAACCAATTTTGGAAACTTTTGCAGGATATTGCACATACCTTCAAAAATATTGGTTTTGACAATGGTATGCTAATTTTTGAGATATGCCATATTAACGAAATTTTCTTTGCCCTTTTTGGGGATTTAGGGTCTTTTTGGAAATATTAAGTTCTGAGATACCCCTTAATGCTGATTACTGTTCCCTAGAATTTCACACTTGAGACCGTAGCTAACTCAAAAAGTAATTGGACCCTAATATATGATTTTAAATTAAGTGCCCTGCTTATAATATTTAATTTCAGTGAAGAATCACGCCTTTGAAAAAATGGATAGTTTTATAAACGGAATATGAAAAGTAACCTCAATCTGTCAAGTTCAAATTGCTGTAACCATATACAAGATGCAATACGAATCTGTAACGGGACGAAAATTTTAAGAAAAGGTCGTTACGTGCACTTTTCAACAATGTGGTATAATAAAATTATTTTTTAACTGAACACAAACATTGATGTGAATTAGATAAGTAATCGCCATAAAGTATTCATAATTGATACTTGGCTGCACTTTTTAAATAAACTAAATTATTTCATTTTACTTCCAAAAATATGTAATTATTGTTTAGAGTTATTATTATTTTGTTAAAATTTTTTGCAAGATTGGAGGAGTAGACTTAATGAGAAAAGTAACTTGCACAATAAAAGAGTTACAGGAGAAATATTAAATATCTGCGACATCGAAGCAATGTTACAAAGTTTAGTGAAGTCTGAAACTGAATTTTTTCTACAACAGACTTCACAGCCCAATAACAGATTGCAAACACACAAAAAGACAAAAAATTAAACTAAGTTCCTTCTATAAATAAAAAAAAAACACCAGCGCCTAAGCAAATACACACTCATCGAAGTGAAATTTACAGATAATACTAAATACAATACTTTAGGTTCTAAATGCTAATTTTTTCAAGTTGTTTTTGAATGAATCGGTGGAAGTGTAATTTAAAATATATCCGTTTTCGTTGTGTTATGTATATATGTTTCGAAGCTCATTTTTTTGCGTCTAAAGTTACGCTTAGATCTTTAATTTGCTTTTTCGTGGTTAATATTATATTATTGGGTCGATACTCATAATTTAATGGATTGTTTTTAGTGTAAACGTTAATTTAAAACATTTTTGTACATTAAAGGATAACTTGTTTTCATTGGCCCATTTTTGTGCTCTATGCATGTCCTCTTATAGTAAAAGACACTCTTCTAAATCCCTAATAACTCTGTAGAATTCTGACGAACATTTGGTAGGCCATTTATGAAACAATGGAGAAAGATTTTTACCACATACACAGCACATAGAGGATGGGTATGAGAGGGGCCAGGTGACAGGAGTTGCATTCATTGATTTAAGTGCAGCTTATGATACCATCAATCATAGAAAATTGACGCACAAAATATATAATCTCACTAAAGATTACAGGCTCACAAAGTTTATCGAATGCACTCTCCAGAATAGAAGATTCTATGTAACGTTGCAGGGGAAAAATAGCCGATGGAGACAACAGAAGAACGGCTTGGCACAGGGAAGCGTTCTTGCACCCTTATTATATAACATTTACACGAATGATCAGCCAAATAGTTCCAAGGTGAAACGTTTCATATATGCTGATGACACAGCGGTGGCTGTACAGGGGAAAACCTTTGGGAAGGTGGAGGAAGAGCTTAACCAGTACCTTGGAAACCTTGGTTTGTATTATGAACAGAATAACCTTAAACCCAATCCATCTAAGACTCAGGTGTGCGCTTTCCATCTTCGAAATAAAGAAGCCAACAGGAAATTGAAAATAAATTGGATGCAACAAGAACTTGAGCATTGTGACTGGCCTAAGTACCTTGGTGTCAAACTGGACCGAACGCTGTCATACAGAGCACACTGCCAGGATACGAAGATGAAGGTGGCTGCTAGAAACAACATTATACGCAAATTAACAAGTACAAGATGGGGGGCTAAACCTGGTGTCCTGCGAACCTCAGCTGCTGCACTCTGCCTCTCCACAGCAGAATACGCTGCCCCAGTTTGGGCAAATTCTGTACATTCCAGGCATGTTGACACTGCAATTAATGAGACTGGGAGAATAATTTCAGGCTGCCTCAAACCTACGCCTGCTGAAAAGATTTTCCCAATTATAGGAATAGCGCCGCCACCCATCCGAAGAACTGTGGCGGCAGAAATAGAACGGAAAAAGCAAATCAGTGACCCAAGGCATCCTCTGTTCCACCACCAGCCAGTAGCAGCAAGGCTCAAGTCAAGGAGGAGTTTTATCCATTCAACAGTACCTCTCACTACCACACCTGAACAACGAAGGTTAAATCTATGGCAGGAGAAAGTGCAAAATCCGCTCTTAGATCTGAAAGAAAGTATAAGCTGTGGCGACGAACTCCCCTTCGCAACCTGGAAGTCTTTAAATCGGCTACGCACAGGAGTCACAAGATGCAAAACAAACCTGCTGCGCTGGGGATACATTCAGGACAATGCTACCTGTGACTGCGGCTTGGAACAGAACTACAATCATCTGTTGCAGTGCGGGTTGCTTGGCACAAATTGCTCTCATGACGACCTCCTCAAATGCAACGACAAGGCCCTTCAGGTGGCCAAATTTTGGGAGCGAAATATTTAGAATAATACTTTATTCATAATGGTGATCCTGGACACGGAAAAGAAAAAAAAGAAAGACCACGTACATTAAGTACGATGCACGTACCTTAAGAATATCGACGCAGACGTCAAAAGCATCTAATTTTGTTAGAAGTACTGTAAATGTAACGTCTACCTGTTTATGGTTATCTATGGATTCATTCATTTTATGTAAAAAGCTTGTTAAGTTGGGCTCTATCGATCTTCCCGGCATAAAGCCGTGCTGTAGGATGATATATTTATACAAAATGGTTTCAAAAATTTTTGCTTGGCATGCATGTGATTACTACAGGTCTATAATTATTAATTTCTGACTTTTTCCCACTTTTACGAATTGGGCACACTTTTGACCTTTTCCACGCAAATGGGTATTCTTTGGTTTTAATAAGATTAAAAATTATTTTTAATGGTCGAAGAAGCTGATAGACACTCGTTTGGAGGGATCTTGTCTGGACATTCTGACTTTTTGGGCTTCATTTTTTTTAATGCCATTTAAAATATCCGAGATGGAATCAATTTTCAAGATGTAATTGTGTGATTACAGAGTTCTGTATTATATGAAGATTTTGTATTCGTATATACACTGTTAAAATAATCTGGTTGGTTAGTTTTGGTTAGTTCATTAAACTCACTCGGCGATCAATTATATGCTCAAAATTACTATGGGCCTGCTACATAAAAATTAATAATAATAAATACATAAATTGAAATATGTGGCTTGTTTGTTCTTTTTATTTAAATTTAATTTGCTACAAATTTTTAATGATTGTTGAGTGACGATGAGTTATTGAATAGCAATTAAAAAAAATGATTTTGGCAAATTGTGGCCAAGAAATATACGTTTAACTTAAATCGAACTAGAATTTGATGTATTTTGTTGGGAGAGGTAAATTTGATAAGGATTAAGTGCTTATGCGGTTTGCATATCGTTTAATATTAAATTACCTACATTAAACGGGATTGCATAATAATGTAATTTATGTTTTAGTTGAAAATGTCACGCTATTTTAAACACGAAATTGAAATAGTGGACGCGGCACAGGGTATACTAAACGAAGTAGGACTACGGCACATACCTATGCTCCCAAATATCCAAATTCAAATTGAATTGAGGTTTAAACCGGAATCCGTCTTATTCGAACCTGAATCCCTTGCAACTTATTTCTGCATCCCATTATCCCAGTCGTCCGCCGCCATCGACGTCGCAATTCCTAGTGCCCTCGAAAATTCCCGAGTCCCGGGTATTGATCCCGACCGACCACTGAAGTCAGGCACGGATTAAAACGATTTTCCGAGATCGCATTGAAATATAGACGATACAAATCGAAATGATTCGGTTGTGTTCGAAACTAAAATTGTTTTTAGAATTGAAAATCATAAAACAAACAATGAAATTTAGTTATTCTAGACCCTGTTGTTTGAGATATTGACAATAAAAATGAAAACACTTTTTTTAAATAATTTGTGAAACGCCTTTTGGTTTCTTTTGGATAGTTTAATTTATAACGCTTGTTACGGTGCATCATTTAGTTTTGTTCTAAAGTCCTAAAGAATACTGTTTAAGTAACAATATCTATATCGAAATCAGATATAAATAACTTTTGGAAAGATATGTGGGAAGATGAAAAACACCACAATGAGCAAGCATCTTGGATTAAAGAGCTGGAAAACGCTATCGATTATATTATTATTACAGTTGACATGGTCTCTAACCAGTGCAATTCTTCTGGTTAAAACACCTTAAAAATCTCCATACAAGGCTAGCTTCACAGTTTAACCAAGCATTGAGTAATCCAAACAACTAAAAATGGCTGACAGCTGGAAAAACGAGCCTACTCATGAAGAACCAAGAAAAAAGGATAGCTCCTAACAACTACAGGTCTATTACCAGCCTACAAACAACTTTCAAGCTGCTAACGGGCATTTTTTCAGAGGCCATATACAGACATCTGACTTCAAACCAGCTCTATCCGGTCGAACAAAAAGGAAATCACAACAAATCTCCTGAAACTAAAGACCTGCTGTTGATTGACAAAATAGTCATAAAAAACTGTAAAAAGAGGCAGATCGGGCTACATATGGGTTGGGTTGACTACAAGAAAGCCTTCTACTCGTTGTCACATAACTGGATAAAGAAGTGCGAAAAAAAAAGATAAGCGAAAACATCGGAAAGTTTGCAGTGAGCAGTATGAAAGAATGGCGAATTTTTCCTTCATCTTTCGAGGCAACTTCCTCTCACCGCTTTTGTTTTCTATAGCGCTTATACCACTAACAACTATCCTAAACAAAACAAAAATGGGATACGAGATCAGCCAAAAAGCAGGAAGAATTAGCCATTTGTTGTACATGAATGACCTAAAGCTTTATGGAAAGAAGATAAGGGAAATCGAAGGCTCGAGTTTGGCTTTGATAAATGCCTCACCCTCACTATACTCAGCGGAAAAATGACGGATGCGGAATGCGGAAGGACTCGAATTTGAGGATGGCGATACATTTAAATGCCTCATGACGAACGATAGTTATAAATTCCTTCCTATACTGCAATGAAGAACAAATCCGAAAAAGAATATTATTAGAGATTTCCAAAAATAATGCAATCAAAGCTCAACATAAATACATAATAATAATAAATAAATAAATTCGTTATTTTTTAGTTGTACTGAAAACCTAATGGTCGTGAACAAAAAAGTATAGCTTGCAAAACATAGATAAATATTTTTACAGCAGATGACATTTTTTCCGTATTAAAGCGATATTAAAGTAATACTTTGATAGGCTAAGACAATGTTGCCAGCCCTGATTATCGCACGGGTCTTTTGCCGACACACCATCCAGAGAATAATAGTTTGATGTACATAGTCAATAGATAATATACAATAAAAAAAAATGATTTACTGAATACATATGATCACAATATCAATGGATTTAAATTTGAAAAACTTAATTATAGTTTCTTTTATTTCTATTGGATTAGTTGAACGGGGATTACACTGCATTACATTATTATATATATTAACTTAAATTAGATTAAATAATAGGGTAGTTTAGACTGTTAGTATTTTTGTCTTTATTTTCAAGAAACCTAGACGGAACCAAAAAGAAAAAAGTGTAAGTAGAACTCAATTCCGAAGTATCAAGTATTTTGTTGTTCTGTGTAATTGCTTTTGCATTATCTGTAAAATTGGGTCAAATTTGTTTAATTTAACTCTTGATAATATTATTAGGAAAATTTTAATATTGTGATATTATAATCTCACCCGCCAATGGTTGACTGCCCCCTGTGAAATTATTTTCCCCCAGCTTGCCATAGCAACCGACACAATCCTATATAAATGAGTCATGCTGTGAAACTATTCAGTTTAGTGATTATTCCGCAAATGCTTCTTTCTTCTTCAACTTAGATACTATTTTAAGTGTAAATCATATCTATCAACCAGGTTTCAAATAATACATATTCCGATCAGGTTACTTTGCTTTCTGGAGTCCAACAAGGCTCCACTTTAGGGCCACCGCTCTTTTTAGTTTATACTGCTGACATTTTGAACTCCATTCTGTGCAGTAGGGAATAGGTATTTGTCTATGATACGCAGCTCTAATGTTGTTTTAATGCCGTTGACTATGGTGAGGCCGAGTCGAATATAAATCGCGATTTGCGTACTGTATGTCATCTTTCCAGTGGTCACAACTTCAAATTAAACCATACGAAATCATGTGGCATGATTTTCGGAAGTAAAATCAAAACTATGCCCTTAGTTGATAGACTTAACATTAAAGTGACACTAAATTAAAATTGGTAACCACTGCAAAGAATCTATTTTCAAAAAAAACCTAACTCACTAACCTAACTCACTAAAGCTCACTAAAGATGCTTTAAAATAACAGGCATATACTAGGCAAAAGTTTGAAAAGAAACTTATTTGAGTCACTTGCCTTTTCTTATTTTAATTAGTTAGTGGTAGTAGAGATCTACATTTTAGTTATTTTTTAATTAAAACTATTAACAAACCTCGCTGCCACCTCTGTTCGTGAGCGATCAATATTTCGTTATAACTTACATAACATAAATTTAAATTAAATTGGTACTATTACATTTACAATAGTCTACCATGTTTCCGCCACGTTTCTTTTTCTTATAACGCAGTGCTTTAAAACACAAAACAAATACAAAAATAGAAAAATTGTGTTAAATTCGGTTTAAGCTAACGATAAGAGTTTCATATTGCAATACTGTTTATGGTTTTATATAATTAATGTAATTAGTATAATAATTTATATTATTAATATAAAATAAAATTTAATAATGTTAATATAAAAAATTTATTGTTATGAATTTCGCGGATGCGTAATGTCTTGGTTAAATATGTGAACAATCGGTTCAGTAGAGTAGCTTTTAAGTTAGACTGCGCCTGAGTTGTGATGAATTTATTGTAAAATGCTCTTGATGATACATTACACAATAAAAGGCATTTACTATTATTATTATTATTATTATTCTGTATTCGCAATCCTGTTTTCGTTGTTACCCGGTATTTTATTGAGTGTCTCCGCAAGGTTTTTGTGGATGGTTCCAGTCGCTCCGATCATGACGGAGACAATTGTTGTTTTAAGCCCCCACATTCTCTGTACTTCTATTTGAAGGTCTCTGTATTTTATAATCTTTTCGGATTCCTTCTCTTTTATTGTGGCGTCTGATGGTATGGCAACGTGAACCAATAGGCATGTCATGTTTTTAAAGTCCTTAATTATAATATTGTGGTTTGTTTTCCATCATAGTCCTGTCTGTTTATACATGCGTGTCCCGTATTATTGTGATTTCCCCTTTGGCTTCAACGTTTTTTGGCTTGTGTTTGTACCAAGCATCCTCTACCTCTATACCGTAGTGATTACAGATATTGTAATGTGGTATATTAGTATATTAAGCTTACTTCATTGTGACGTTCAAGATATTGTTTCCTTGTTAGGACTAGGCAGCCTGTGGTGGTGTTCTTAATTGTTTCATCATATTATTTACAAAGTCTGCATCTTGCGTCTATTTTTTCTTTGAATATTTTTTCCTGGTATAGTTGGTTGAAATGGTCTGGTCTTGAGCAGCGAATATGAAAGATTCTGTTTCTCCCTTGAATATTCCTGTTGTCAGCCATCTGAAAGTCTGCCTCTTGTCCAAACCTTACTTATCGACTTCTCTAGCATACTGTCCATGAATTGCTTTGTTTTTCCATTTTTGTTTTGTTTCCTCGTTAATTTTCCTCCTGGATCGTTGTCTGAGCCTTTTCGCTTTCTGGGCTGTTTGTATATTGTTTTATTAGTTTTTGGCCTTTGTTCATCAGTGTACATTTTCCTTTTCTCTCCATTTCGTTGTAATTTATTAACTCCACAAGCCTATCATCTTTGTTTTCCCTTAAGTAGTATGCTCATTACTGTATATAGTCTATGTCCGCCTTCGGATAATGTAGATTATGGATGGTCAGTAGCTTCCTGGTTTTTCGATCTATTCTTGTTATTTCCTCCTCTCTCCAGTCATAACTGTAGGTGAGGACTGGTTGTGCGAGCACTGTAATGGCCATGAATTTGTTTTTCCTTGTAAGATGGCTCCTAAGGATTTTTCTGATCCTGCTGCTTCCTTGGATACTTTTTTCTTCATTTTTATATCTTCCACACCAGTATTTCCTAATATTCCGAGGTATATGTACATTTGTGTTTCTTCCAGATTTGCGATTACGGTTTCTTTATCAATGTTCATATTTTTCCTCGTTCTACTGTTATTTTGGCGTACTTATCCAAACCAAATTGCATCCTTCACTAAATGCTTTGACACTCACAAAAAGGTCTTCTAGTTCTTTGTCATTCTTTGCATATAATTTTAGGTCGTCAATGTAAAAAAAGTGGTTAGCCGGCCGCTTTTTCTTGTCTAATACGTATCCTCTATTGGTACTGCTCAATTCATTTGAGAGCGGGATAAGGGCCATACAGAAGAGGAGAGGTGATAGTGAGTCTTGCTGAAATATGCCGCTCCTGATATTGATTGTCCCTGCTTTCATGATTGTTCCCTTCGCGTTGATTGTTAGGTGTGTTTTCTATCGTTTATTATTTATATATTTATATGCCTATATTTATATTTATTATTATTATTATTATTATTATTATTATTATTATTATTATTATATGATAAAAAAACGCCCTAGTAAAGGATCTGGATTATCAGAACCACTTGGGTTAGGGTGATCCCATTCTGTTTTTTTTCTGAAACGGGATTAAAGGTGCTACGTCACACAGCACGACGCTACCACCTGCATCGCGAAATTATCACCAAACGTTCTCTACATGCGGTGAAACGCGACACACAACTGAGGGTTTTTCCGTGCCTTGACTTAGAGATTTACTTACAGTACCATCGACAACAAGTGACGTTTTGGTGCTTATTTGAATTAAAAGTTCTGCATTTAACAGTGCGTGTAGTAAAGCTAGTAACACCAACTAATAACTTGCACACCACGGTAGAATTAAATACTGATAACAAGGTACCCGAGATGAAGAATCCGAAAAAACACCAAATCATAAATGTGAGAATAACATCTCCGACGCAATTCTACATTGACTCAGTCATTTCGTGGGGGGTGGGCTTAATCCACACCTGTCCGAAGTTATGAAACGGGAGTCAAGCGTTTTGGCCACCCGGCACTATACACCACGTCGTCGTCCGATCGATTTTGCTGGGAAATCTTCGTTAGCGGAACATGTAATTTTATAATAGCACGACGACCCAAAGGGTAACCGATATATTTAAAAAGTTTTGAGTCCACTAAATGAGCCCCCGGATATCGCGTCGAGTCTCGACAAAACTTCAAATTTCTGGTAATGAAACGGGAAAAAGTTTCTTTGTTAGGTCACTAGATAATAATAATGGTCACAACGGATTGGATATTTTCGTAGAGAAGGTAAATGATTTTACTCTTAACTCGTTTTCCCAGAATATTTAGCGAGGTCTAGTCATAATTTGAAAAAAGACTGCTGTACAAGTTCCTATATTATCAGCATAGGCAGGGCCACTGTATCTTTAATAGTTATATAGTTTTCTTAAACATTCTACCATCTTATACATCAAACTTACACAGCCTAAAAGCATTAAGAAAGAAAGAATGTTAAGTGTTTAAGGGATCATGAAATAGAACAACTCCGTTTAAAAGGATTTGCACTCCCCAGCTCGTACTGCAGAGCTAGCCCAGAAAAAAGGGACACACCGCTTCTAAATTAAATTTCTAAAAAGATTGCTGTGTAGAAAAGCTCTTTAAAATATGCGGCTCATATTTAATAACACAGGATATATACTACACATACAGGTCCCCATCGGAAAATTTTGACATTTTTCATAAATTTTGAGGCAGACAGTTTCCAAGCAACTATACACGACGTAAATCGGTAGCAAAAAAAGAACGTATAAGATTAACAAAAAAATGCAGACCAGTCATTCAACGCCGAAATTGTTGACGTTAACATGTTGGGCTAATAAGTCCAGATATTAACGTCCAAGAAGTTCTATTTACGCTTATTTTTCTTTGTTTGCTCCTAGGGTTGCAGGAACCCGTATAGGTTTTCTTAAAAAAAGACAAAAATACTAACACTCTATAATACCTTAATAGACAATCTAAGTTTTATACATAATATAATGCCCAAATAATCCAACAGAAGTAAAACAAACTATAATTCAAAACAAGGCACAATAAATAAATACATTTAGGACTCTCCTTCTTAAGTTTACCTATTGTATTTATCAATCTCATTATATAATTTACATCCCAATAATTTTATATTCTTTTCATAAAATTCATTTCTAGGTTTCGGTACCTTAAAGAGACTTTATTCTGATAAATAAAACAACAAACCGTATAACGTGGGAATGTCGTAAACTTTTTCCCTGTAGAAAATATTTGTTGGAAATATGTGACGTTTTTTGTAAATCACTTTAAGAATTGTCTTGGGAACCACAATTAATGCTTTGAATGCACTTCTGTGCAGCGCTGCCCAGTTTTATCCCATACTTCAAAATCGACTATACGAGACTATAGTATAGCAGGAACAAAAGTTATTCAGTTAAACATTGCCTTAGTAAATAGAATTTGTATATTGAATACTTTCGCTTTTTTGTTAAGAAGTTAATGTGGCACTTCAAATTTGAATCAGTATAAATACCCAAGTATTATACAGTTTTTGCTTATAAAATTTGTTTATTTTAAATTTTAACCAGCATACTTTTAAAAATAGAACAGTCAATAATAAGGTGTTTGAAAAAGCCTTCTACATTCAGATAGTCTATCAAATCCTTTACTCTGCTAAGTTTGTCGATTGCCTGGGCTCTCACACCATCCCTGCTAGCACTGTTAAAGAGAAAGACAGTATCATCAGCATCTGTAAAACATTTTCATCTCTTTGGACGTAATTCCATAATAACCGAGAGAACCAGCGGACTTTAAACTGTGAATATGTTTCACAATATCATTATAACTCACTGGCCCCAGATACATTGACTATTGCTCATTTCTGAACCTATACTTTGTAGGTACTGGTTACAGAAGTTGGTCATGTTGATATCCTTGTCCAAACTCTAATTCTTGTTAGCAAGAATTTGAAAATTCTGCATTAAAAGTATCAGAAACTAGTTGAATGAACATTAGACAAAAGAGCTTTAAGTTCATTTCTGCAGTTTTTGAAATGAGATTCTTTAGTGATACTGTAATTTTTTTGATGTTGTTTCTTTAGTTTGTCTGGGTTTTCATAGTGTTATTCAAAGAATTAGCAATGCGGGCTATTCGAACTCCACAACTTAGTAGCAACCTTTTCATGGGATTTTGTAATTGATACGAATATTGACATATGCAAAAATTTGAGATTATGATGCAATTAAGAGTCCCAGAAATCCACAAATAAAAAATGAATTGATTAATGCAAAATGATATTTTAAAGATATAAAAAAAAGCAAAAATAGAAACAAAAGATAGACTAATAACACCTGAAACAAGAAATGTGAGATGGGGATTAATGAACAAGAAACCGAAAATAAGAAAATACGAAATTCACAAGTCAAATAATAGATTCAATGAGTTCTTCGCAACGAGCGTAACAGAGAAAATATCATCCACTAATAAAGAGCACCTAGAGGATAAGGATAAGGAAAACAATGAATAACTTAAAATCCGAAAATTCATGGGGTCAGTTTAATACGAACACAACATGAAACAGCAAGGAGAAATGGATGATACAAAATCCTCAAAGAGCAATTTTGGCACCTATTTTATTTTTAATTTAAGAAGAAAATAAGATAAAACAGCAAGATCAGAAGGAGGTACACACGTAATAAAATAAAACTCATAAAGTGGTATTTACATTGATGAACTTGCATGATATTTCTGTCAGCACAATTCTTGGTAGTGCATATGCATGCAAACCTGATCTAAAAGGCCCAAGTGGTTCTGGGTGCTAAGCTCGAACGCAGCCAATTCGTCATCAGCCTTGTGGATGTGGTTCCCTTCCAACTGTATACTATTCGCTTTTTCATATCATTTGCAATAATAATTTGTGGAAACCCGTCCCAGGTAAAGAGAATTTTTGTTCTCCAACTTAAAGCAATCAGGGCAGGGCTGAAACATCGGGAAGATTGTAGAGGTCAATTCAACTACAAACATTAACCCAACCACCCCAGTACGCCTTGGATTGTCTTGTTTATTTTAAAACAGAAAAATATCAAGCGTACAGTGAGATTTACAGTTAGAAAACAAAGAACGGAAGGGACTAGAGACCACACTATACAAGAATTGCAAAAGTCAGGGTGACCCATGGTATCAGGATGGTAAAATTTTTCAACAATTTTCCAGACAAAATAAAAAGTATATAAACCCATACTTCAAGAAAAAAGTAAAATAAATCCTTTTTAACAAAGCATGCTATGACATAAGCGAACTCTGCCATCTTCTAGAGTGTGTTAAACTAAAAACGCTGTACATCTGTTATCGGCCATAGTAGAACATCTGTACAGTAATTGTTCAATTGTAAATACATTTTTTTTTAAACATATATCTAATTAGTAAATTTAATATATAACAGGCTAATGTAATACTATTTACAAACCGTTTTCCTCTTCGATCAACTTAAGTCTATTGGTCGGTCAGATCTTAACTGAAAATTGAGATAGTTTTACGTCTCCGTAAACAAGAGACTTCATAACGGATGATTTTTGGGCCGGAGGGTGATGTGATAATACATGAGGGTATCAGTCTGTGTGCGTAGGTTTTCTGTAAACAGAATAACTCAATGTAAGGTCTGATTTTCTTTTGATAAGAATATCTGATGGAAGATTATTTTTATTTTCTAATTCAATTCTTATCTGTATCTGTTCTTTCTCTTACATATCTCTCTTCTATAAACATAATGACCCTATGTTAAGTCTGATTTTCTATTGATAAACATATCTAAGGTGTGTCTGACTAAATGAGGTGCTTCTAACCGTGGATGTAAAAATTTATTTATATCGGGCTTTACTGTCCGGGTTGTCTAGATATTTTCTTTCAAATTTGACCTATTTTCTATTGGAAATTGCAAAGGAGCAGTAAATAAACTATGAATGTTTAAAGTGAGGGCCATGAAAACCAATTTATCGCAGTTCCCTCTCAAAAGAGACCTGATTTGCACAAATGTGTTGATTTAAACTAATTATATATGCATTTCAATCAATTCATCGTCATTCTTACTTCTCCTTACGCGTATTTGATGTCTTAAAACCGATTATCCAAAAAGATGAGAATTTTACCGAGGTCGTATTCTTTTATCAATTCATAATAACATATTTTTTGGTTACCTGCATTTTTTACCCAACAATAGCTATAACGCCCCCTAGCGGCGTATATATGATCTGGAAAATTATTTCTAGTATTTTCTTTTGGTCACTTTAAGTATAAAAAAAATTTACCACAAATCAGAAAAGAATTATCCTGACACTTTCGTGTGTGCTATGATTTTTATATATCAAACCGAACAGAAACATTAGAATACAATCTATTTTATTTATTTATTTGTCTCCAAGTTTTACAACGAAACTTTTGTTTAATAGATATTGTTTTACAGGACGCATTACCTTTTAATTGATCTGGCCATCGAGAACTAAATTTAATATTGTTTAATTGGACACCAACGTTTATGGAAGTCAATTTTTATTACAATATTTTATTTCTTTGCCTTGCCACTCTTTATGAGAGATTAATTAATTCTGTATTAGGCAACGCTCTTTAGATTTTCGATTTGTTAGCGATATGTATTTTTGACGTAAACATAATTTATATAAAAGTAGCAACTTACAGGAAATGGTAGTGGAAAAAAATGAACAATACATTCAAAGTTTCACCAATTTTACTTACAAACAAATCTGCATGTCTAAAATAATAAAAACAAATAAATAAACAGTTAAATAAAAAATCTCTGAAGCAGTGTTTGTCTGTGTACACCACTACCATGACCGTACTTTTCCCCACCATAGCTGTTCTAAGGCAGACTGCGTGTTTTCAGAACACAAGAAGAGGTATTGAGATTTACTTACCTTTATATTTATTACAAAGCTGACTCACTTATAGTTAATAGTGGAAAATAAAACGAACACATAGTTTTCGTAGTATATTGACATACGACATGGATATCATACAAAATTACAAATATAAACAAATAATCCATTAAATAAAACTTTGCATTTCAGGTCTGCAGGGAAGTTTCGAAATAATTATATAAAAGCATCAGTCTCTTTTTTTGTGCGAACACTTCATATATCAACTATGCTTTTGTGTGTCTTCTCCTTCTAGTGTTGATAATTGCTTCAGCTATTTTCTTGGCAATGTCCGATATGTCAACAATAATAGTCAGCACCCCATAGGTGTTGCATTTTCCATTTCCAATACAATAATCTATTTTATATTCTTTATATTCTTCCGAAGCTGTGGTGGTAACATCTGTAATACATGTTTCGCTATGAAAATTCCAACTGTTTTCATATTATGGAAATAGTTGTCTCAAGTGACGTCCACACTGACCAAACTTACGTAATGTCAGTGCAAGACATACGAGTATGACAATGACTCCCTGTTTCTCCATTACTGTGTTTGCGGAGTGCGATATTAACAGGTTATTTCATGTTGCGCTTGTATTTATAAGCGTTGTCATATCTAATCATAGTGATATTTTTATTTGATAAATAATTATCTTAACAAGCAAATACAGATAACATTTATATACAGTCTGGTTGCATAAGTATATATTTTAGGATCTAATTAGTTTTTTTTGTATACAGTTAGCAGCACAGACTAACTTCCGGATAACAATGTTAAAACATTAAAGCTTACTTCATTCTAATTTTAATATATTCCTTTGTAGAATTTTATATTTTTTAACATTGCACACAGAGCCCTACTACCATTTCTTTACTACGCTTTCTTTGTCAATAGTCGAAAAACGTTGCAATCTTCAATACAGGATAAGTCTCAAACGTATGGCGGTAAGATCTGTAATGCATCATTTTCTTTGATGTTTTGTTTTGAGTACTTTGTTTCTCTGATATTTTTAACTAATCGAAGATTTGTTCCTGACAAGATTTTCACTGACTAAACTTACAATTACAATAATGACTCTATTCTACGCCACCCATGTCCGTTTTAAGGTCCGATAGCAATGATGGGTCAGTAAGTTTCCTGTATAAATATTGTTTTTTGATAAATCAAAATGTTACCAAGTAGATAAAGATAACATAAAAATCACATTGCATACAATCTACTGATGCAACAAGTAATGATTTTGATATTTATTAGCATTAAGCAGCATTAAGAGATTGTATTTGTAAAGATATTTATTGCTATACAAATATGGATGTATACATTTCTAACCAAGATGAATAATCAATTATGACAGTACTTTTCCCCACGTGTGCGTGTTTTGTGTGTAAGATCTTTATTGGCAGATCAAATCAGAACACAAGAAGAGGTTTTGAGATTTACTTACCTTTATATTTATTACAAAGCTGACTCACTTATAGTTAATAGTGGAAAATAAAACGAACATATAGTTTTCGTAGTATATTGACATACGACATGGATAACATACAAAATTACAAATATAAACAAATAATCTATTAAATAAAACTTTCGATTTCAGGTCTGGAGGGAAGTTTCTAAAAAATTATATAAAAGCATCAATCTCTTTTTTTGTGCGAACACTTCATACATCAACTATGCTTTTGTGTGTTTTCTCCTTCTAGTGTTGATAATTGCTTCAGCTATTTTCTTGGCAATGTCCGATATGTCAACAATAATAGTCAGCACCCCATAGGTGTTGCATTTTCCTTTTCCAATACAATAATCTATTTTATATTCTTTATATTCTTCCGAAGCTGTGGTGGTAACATCTGTAATACATGTTTCGCTATGAAAATTTCAACTGTTTTCATATTATGGAAATAGTTGTCTCAAGTGACGTCCACACTGACCAAACTTACGTAATATCAGTGCAAGACATACGAGTATGACAATGACTCCCTGTTTCTCCATTACTGTGTTTGCGGAGTGCGATATTAACAGATTATTTCATGTTGCGTTTGTATTTATAAGCGTTGTCATATCTAATCATAGTGATATTTTTATTTGATAAATAATTGTCTTAACAAGCAAATACAGATAACATTTATATACAGTCTGGTTGCATAAGTATATATTTTAGGATCTAATTAGTTTTTTTTGTATACAGTTAGCAGCACAGACTAACTTCCGGATAACAATGTTAAAACATTAAAGCTTACTTCATTCTAATTTTAATATATTCCTTTGTAGAATTTTATATTTTTTAACATTGCACATAGAGCCCTACTACCATTTCTTTACTCCGCTTTCTTTGTCAATAGTCGAAAAACGTTGCAATCTTCAATACAGGATAAGTCCCAAACGTATGGCGGTAAGATCTGTAATGCATCATTTTCTTTGATGTTTTGCTTTAAGTACTTTGTTTCTCTGATATTTTCAACTAATCGAAGATTTGTTCCTGACAAGATTTTCACTGACTAAACTTACAATTACAATAATTACTCTATTCTACGCCACCCATGTCCGTTTTAAGGTCCGATAGCAATGATAGGTCAGTAAGTTTCCTGCATAAATATTGTTTTTTGATAAATCACAATGTTACCAAGTAGATAAAGATAACATAAAAATCACATTGCATACAATCTACTGATGCAACAAGTAATGATTTTGATATTTATTATTACAGCATTAAGAGATTGTATTTGTAAAGATATTTATTGCTATACAAATATGGATGTATACATTTCTAACCAAGATGAATAATCTATTATGACAGTACTTTTCTCCACGTGTGCGTGTTTTGTGTGTAAGATCTTTATTGGCAGATCAAATCAGAACACAAGAAGAGGTTTTGAGATTTACTTACCTTTATATTTATTACAAAGCTGACTCACTTATAGTTAATAGTGGAAAATAAAACGAACATATAGTTTTCGTAGTATATTGACATACGACATGGATATCATACAAAATTACAAATATAAACAAATAATCTATTAAATAAAACTTTCGATTTCAGGTCTGGAGGGAAGTTTCTAAAAAATTATATAAAAGCATCAATCTCTTTTTTTGTGCGAACACTTCATACATCAACTATGCTTTTGTGTGTTTTCTCCTTCTAGTGTTGATAATTGCTTCAGCTATTTTCTTGGCAATGTCCGATATGTCAACAATAATAGTCAGCACCCCATAGGTGTTGCATTTTCCTTTTCCAATACAATAATCTATTTTATATTCTTTATATTCTTCCGAAGCTGTGGTGGTAACATCTGTAATACATGTTTCGCTATGAAAATTTCAACTGTTTTCATATTATGGAAATAGTTGTCTCAAGTGACGTCCACACTGACCAAACTTACGTAATGTCAGTGCAAGACATACGAGTATGACAATGACTCCCTGTTTCTCCATTACTGTGTTTGCGGAGTGCGATATTAACAGATTATTTCATGTTGCGTTTGTATTTATAAGCGTTGTCATATCTAATCATAGTGATATTTTTATTTGATAAATAATTGTCTTAACAAGCAAATACAGATAACATTTATATACAGTCTGGTTGCATAAGTATATATTTTAGGATCTAATTAGTTTTTTTTGTATACAGTTAGCAGCACAGACTAACTTCCGGATAACAATGTTAAAACATTAAAGCTTACTTCATTCTAATTTTAATATATTCCTTTGTAGAATTTTATATTTTTTAACATTGCACATAGAGCCCTACTACCATTTCTTTACTACGCTTTCTTTGTCAATAGTCGAAAAACGTTGCAATCTTCAATACAGGATAAGTCCCAAACGTATGGCGGTAAGATCTGTAATGCATCATTTTCTTTGATGTTTTGCTTTGAGTACTTTGTTTCTCTGATATTTTCAACTAATCGAAGATTTGTTCCTGACAAGATTTTCACTGACTAAACTTACAATTACAATAATTACTCTATTCTACGCCACCCATGTCCGTTTTAAGGTCCGATAGCAATGATGGATCAGTAAGTTTCCTGCATAAATATTGTTTTTTGATAAATCACAATGTTACCAAGTAGATAAAGATAACATAAAAATCACATTGCATACAATCTACTGATGCAACAAGTAATGATTTTCATATTTATTATTACAGCATTAAGAGATTGTATTTGTAAAGATATTTATTGCTATACAAATATGGATGTATACATTTCTAACCAAGATGAATAATCTATTATGACAGTACTTTTCCCCACGTGTGCGTGTTTTGTGTGTAAGATCTTTATTGGCAGATCAAATCAGAACACAAGAAGAGGTTTTGAGATTTACTTACCTTTATATTTATTACAAAGCTGACTCACTTATAGTTAATAGTGGAAAATAAAACGAACATATAGTTTTCGTAGTATATTGACATACGACATGGATATCATACAAAATTACAAATATAAACAAATAATCTATTAAATAAAACTTTCGATTTCAGGTCTGGAGGGAAGTTTCTAAAAAATTATATAAAAGCATCAATCTCTTTTTTTGTGCGATCACTTCATACATCAACTATGCTTTTGTGTGTTTTCTCCTTCTAGTGTTGATAATTGCTTCAGCTATTTTCTTGGCAATGTCCGATATGTCAACAATAATAGTCAGCACCCCATAGGTGTTGCATTTTCCATTTCCAATACAATAATCTATTTTATATTCTTTATATTCTTCCGAAGCTGTGGTGGTAACATCTGTAATACATGTTTCGCTATGAAAATTTCAACTGTTTTCATATTATGGAAATAGTTGTCTCAAGTGACGTCCACACTGACCAAACTTACGTAATGTCAGTGCAAGACATACGAGTATGACAATGACTCCCTGTTTCTCCATTACTGTGTTTGCGGAGTGCGATATTAACAGGTTATTTCATGTTGCGTTTGTATTTATAAGCGTTGTCATATCTAATCATAGTGATATTTTTATTTGATAAATAATTATCTTAACAAGCAAATACAGATAACATTTATATACAGTCTGGTTGCATAAGTATATATTTTAGGATCTAATTAATTTTTTTTGTATACAGTTAGCAGCACAGACTAACTTCCGGATAACA
Source organism: Cylas formicarius (assembly GCF_029955315.1). Classification (NCBI taxonomy): domain Eukaryota; kingdom Metazoa; phylum Arthropoda; class Insecta; order Coleoptera; family Brentidae; genus Cylas; species Cylas formicarius. The sequence goes on along the minus strand of NW_026844352.1, from coordinate 22,376,829 downwards.
ATGTTAAAACATTAAAGCTTACTTCATTCTAATTTTAATATATTCCTTTGTAGAATTTTATATTTTTTAACATTCCACATAGAGCCCTACTACCATTTCTTTACTACGCTTTCTTTCAAACGTATGGCGGTAAGATATGTAATGCATCATTTTCTTTGATGTTTTGCTTTGAGTACTTTGTTTCTCTGAAATTTTCAACTAATCGAAGATATGTTCCTGACAAGATTTTCACTGACTAAACTTACAACTACAATAATGACTCTATTCTACGCCACCCATGTCCGTTTTAAGGTCCGATAGCAATGATGGGTCAGAAAGTTTCCTGCATAAATATTGTTTTTTGATAAATGTTATCAAGTAGATAAAGATAACATAAAAACCACATTGCATACAATCTGCTGATGCAACAAGTAATAATTTTGATATTTATTATTACAGCATTAAGAGACTGTATTTGTGAAGACATTTATTGCTATACAAATATTAGTGTACACATTTCTAATCCAAACGAATAATCTATTAAATAAAAATATTAACAGGTTTTTGCTTTACTACAACTATTGAAATTTGCAAATTTCGGTTAACCTTCACATTATTATTGTTATATTTAGGTTACCGAATTTGGTAGACAGTTAGAGACGTGGTAGGGAAAGATAAAGGTAATGTGCATGTAAAGAATTTGTATTTTATTGGTATTCCAACAGGGACTGCGTTAATAAAACTGCAAATACAATTAAATAGTTTATTGAATAAAATCTTCCTAATCGTGTCCAAAGGATCGTTACTTGTTGCTTGTCGTCGAGCTGCCTTTCTGTCTTAAAGATTTTACGTCTTGATTTGCGCCTTCTTTTCTCCCTGGCCAAAGCTTTGATAGCACTTTCAGCTATATCGTCGATAATGTCGGAGATGCCACCAATAGTCAGCACTCCACGGGTATTGCATTTTTCTCCAATACAGTAATCAATTTTGTACTGTTCAATCTCTGCTGCTGCAGGGGTAAAATTTGTAATACGTCGTTCTCGTGAATGTTTGGCTATGAAAATTTAATATCCCTGAGATTTGCACTGAACTGTTCTTACAGTAATTAAATATTTGCTCCGGTTTAAGTATACACTGACTAAGCTTACGTAATGCCAGTGCGAGACTCCATTTTTCTCCTTTCTCCTTCTTTGGACGGTAAGATAGAAATAAGTCAGGGCGTGTCTTGAAATTCAGTTGAAATCTAATCACAGCAAAATTTTGTTTTTCAAAGAGGTACAGATAACAATAGATAATATCACTTTTTAGATACTGGCTTCATAAGCAATTTCCCATTCATCGCTTACATGAAACAACTCTGATTTTTAATGAATAAATAATCTACACTGCTGAAACTATGCTAGTATAACAATAACTCCACTTTTCTCCATTACCGCCTTTGGGGATGGCAATAGATATCAATGTATTGCAGCAATAGCTCATTACTGGTTGTGCAATGCTTTATAAACGTAGCTATTGTCTAATCAATTTTTTTATCATTATCTTATAAACCTTATTAGGACAATAACGGATAATGTACATGGTGTCCCATTAAGTCAACGAGGTAATGCTGGAAACTGTTTTTGAGGTTCTGATATTACAACCAGAGGGCATAATTGCAGTTTGCCATTTTACAACTCGTTTTCTTGCAAAATTTTCGTATATGAATGATACTGGTAGTGAACACTGTTCTAAAGTTAACACAAATGCTATATTTTTTGTTAGACGCCTTTTGTTCTATCTCTAAAATAAAAGTGGTGGAGGGTACTGTAATATTTCCGGAAATAAATGTCGATTACTACAAAATGACTTAATAGATTTTAATAAACTTGGAGTTGTTAAAAAAGGCTTTTCCTGGGCTATCACACATTCAATAAGTAAGATGAATATGATTGAGTACCCTCGCACGAGATGAAGTTTTCTGACAATAATGGCAAGACAAATAATTTTCTGAAACAATTAAATGCAACGACACAATTTTTTGTAAGTTTTTGGATAGTCAAACAATGGCTCAACGACCCATTATTTTTATCCTAACTTAACGCAACCCTTATAAATTAATGACTCAATTTGAACACTATGGAAACTAAACATTGATAACGATAAAACAGAATACAAAATTGACTAAAAGGAAAATCCAAGGTTTTTAGAAATGCTCAAAGTACCTCCCGTCGTTTCTATGTAGGAATTTATGCACCGTCGTGTATTAAATACTGCTCTACTAATGTCAGCTCTAGGATAGGATCAACCATATTTTCTGAGGTGGTAGGACGAGTTTGATAAACAGTATGGTCCTATAATTCGGTCATTCAAAATACCACACCAGACATTGATACTCCATCATCGAATATCTTAATACACTTCACGCATTAAATGAGAAAAATTAACTTCTGCATTGCTCGAAAAAGTAGCATTATCGGTCCATAATATTCAAGATAAAGAATTGGGATCCTCACCCTCATCTAGAATTTATTTAGTCAATTGCAGCAGCCTAATCTAATATCAAAATTAGTTTCTACAAGGCATGATATAATTCAATATGATAAGGGTGTAGACAGTGGTCTTTTAAAGTTCGCCACCAACATGACGTATGCTTCGATTTACCAAAATTGAAATTCCTCCGAGTTTTAAATTCTTTTATTTATGTTTTAGGATAGGATAATGATATTAAGATGTGCTTATCACCGCGCCCTTGCATGACTATCTAACGATTTAAAAACATAACATGATTGCTTTTTTTCAAAAAATTACTTGTTTTGTTCATTTGTGGTTAGGAAAAGCCCTTCTTAACCGCTTCAAATTTTTTAAAAGCGTATATGCCATTGCGGAGTTATCGTAACTTATTTTCAGAACTGTTGAGGAGATAGAGGAAAAAACATCGCCATGTCAGAACTTCAAAAATTATTTACAGCATTTTATGCTGGACGTTTTACTTATTTTTTTTTTTCGTGCGTTCAATTTATCCTGATAACCTTTGAATTGGCTATGACTTTTTTGTTTTTACAGATATCAAAGGTAGGGTTAGTAGCCAAGTTCTTTTGCAAGGGACCTCTAAAACAAAACACTATCAATTTTCTGACATACAAGACACTTTATACGCACACTTTATATTTTAGTCCACTCGTTTTTGACCAATAAAAAGATGTTTATGTTTGACGTATTAGTAAACAACATTGATGGTTGAATTATTGTCCAAGTCGTTATTGTTAAAATGGTTTCTCGCGAATTTAGCATCCGTGAAAGGAGTGGTAAAGAAATTTGCAGAAAACGCTTTCAATGGTAAAAAGATATGCTGAAATCATAATGTTTTAAATGAAGAAAATAAGGCAAACATAGGATTCTATGTAGCACCTCCATTTTCCTCTATTACTAGAGTATATGAAGAGACAGGTATTTCTCGGAGATTTTTTTCGAAAAACATTTTATGGACTGATGAAAGTTCGTTCACTACAAGGGTTGTAATAGACAAAATACGTTATATTGGTCTTTAAATAATCCTAGTCAAATACACAATAAACAATAAAATCCCAGGGGTACGAATCAATTAATGTATGGTGTGGTGTTATAGGTGGGCGGCATACTTTGGGTCCGATATTTATAGATCAACAGTTAACTGGAGATCATTATTTGCAACTCTTAGAGCACCAAATTGAAGATTTACCCCTAGATGTCAGCGCTGATTATATAGCAGCAAGACGGTGCCCCTCCTCACAATGTTGTGCAAGTTAAAAAATTTCTTAACACGGAATATTCCAGTCGTTGAAATTTCATAAAAAATTCCTATTTTTGTCGATTTGTCACAAACGAGTATACTAAAAAATAAAGTGTGTGACATCATTGTAATAGAAATAAAATATTCTAAGAAATACAGGGTGTTCCATTTAAAAAATATGATGTAGGCTTATTTGTTAGAAAATTGACAGTGTTTTGCTTTATATGTCACTTGAAAAAACTTGGCTACTAACCCTACATTTTGCAATTTTTTTGTTTACCTTCATATCTGCAAAAACAAAAAAGTTACAGCGAATTAAAATGTCATCAAGATAAATTGATCGCACGGTACAAAGTATTTATTTTTTTTACTTTTCGAGATCGATAGCTGAAAGGATACAAGAAACTCTAATTTTTAATCCTTCTACCCTTTGTAAGCTAAAAACAGTTTATGATATGTTACATCATACTACCCCGAAATAGGGGGTAATATATAAAAGATATTCCCTTGTGCATCCCCTTTTGTTGATTGGACAATGGAACCACACTGTGTGTCCTGTCGTCAAAACGATCGCTATCTGCTCATGTACTGTAAAATTAATTCAGTTTTCATTATCGTACTCTAGTGGATCAAGCATTACTAGCTAGTTATCAATTTGAATATCTAGCCCATTCTTTTATTCATAGTCATAGGCGTATCAAATACAACTCGATGATAATCATCGGTATGCTGAAGACTCTGAAAGTTCGATTATGTAATGTGACGCTGCTGCACATTTGATCCCTACTAAGTGCCTTTATTTTATTTTTTTTATCATGTCCCAAATACATGCAAATTTTATACTCAAGAATTTTTCTAGAAATGATATTAATGTTCGAATTAACAGGATGATATCACTTATCAATCAATCGTTTTATTTTTCCGTTTTGGATAAAGAAAAAGGTATGAAACTAGAAAATCACATTTGTTTCATTAAAGGTTGCTTAGCGCTTAGAAAAATATTTACGTAATTATTATTTATCAGAATAAAATGTTGTCCTTCAAATTCGAATACCTCTAGAGGAAACTTTAAAGCGTAATTTATACACTGAGCGTAAGCGCCGCGAAAGAATTTTGAGAATAAGATGTATTTGCTGAAATATTCATCAAACGACAACGGAGTTTGCGACGCTACTGCCGTTGGGTTGGAATAGCGCTGACAGCGTGCCGCAGGAATGCGAGCTTATTTTCGAAGGATACGCTTTCATCTAAATAACATTTCGCCTGGTATATCCGCGTGTTATGAATGTCGCTTCGTAAAAATCGGCCAGTTTACAGGAATGATTGCCGTTGTGGAGTTGTCGAGATTTATATCTACTACTTTTACACATCCAGCAGCTAATTCATTCATCAGTCGCTTTTTAAGCTAGGGCTAGTATAGTCGAGTATAGTCAATTCGAAGGATTGCAGACTAAAGAAAACTGATTAAAAGTGATAGATCAGCAAAAGGCAGAATGTGGGAAAGAACTGATCTGAATCGCCTCAGGAATCTCATCTTGGTCCCCTCTTCATTTCCAATACTCTAAGTTTGCATATATGCTTTCCGGATTATGTTAAATTAGATGAGGTAATTAAAACGATCTCTGATTACTGGGAACTGCAATTCAGAATAGTTTTACCGAATACTGTAACAGAAACAAGTTAAAGATTAATATCAAAATAATTTTGATTTTGGTTCCATAAAATAACATAAAAACCCGTCTTATGTCATAGATCTGGGGGTAATGTTAGACTTCAGGTTATTGTTTGAGATACATATTGAATCAATAGACGATCAAATGTACCTGAGTTATATTGAGAGTTTCTAGGAATTTCAACAATCCTTAATGTGTGATTCTTTCATATAACAAACTTGTCGGGTCAAATTTGGAATACGCATAGAAAACATACATAAAAGTATATATCTTCCAATCCAAAGCTTAATTACTTTCAGTAGGAACTCGTAGTACAATTTAAACTACTCCCCAACAAGAACCTAAACTTGTTAAGAACATCATTAAAGAACAGAACAGCCCCTGCAAAGACTGAATTACATAAACGGCTCTCGACAATATAAAAAAAAAACAAAGTATTAACAACACAGAATTCACACTCACATGAGACTCAGGGACAAAAATAAATACTTAAGGAAAATATGCACCGAAATCAAAAAACAAAAAAAGTTTAACCAGACACGAGACCTATATAAGAAAGTTTCAGAACTTAAACAGAACTTTAAACCTACGACATTTGCTATCGAAGAATGGAAAATTTTGGTGTAAACATACTCCAATGATCGAAATAATATTGTGAAGAACTATACAAAGTGGAAGCAATGGACGAAAAGCAAGCACAAACAACGAACTGCAACCAAGTATACTGAAGAGCAAGCTAGTAGTAGCCATTACACATTTCTAATTAATAAGCCCAGTAGCAAGCGATACCTGAGATAATAAAGTTTTTGGGAGAAGAGGTGTCAATAGGTGTCAATAGCATCTGCAATGGAATATGGCGATGGCCTAAAGATTGGACTGACTCTGCTTTCAACCCTATCTACAAAAAGAGTTTCACATAAAAATGCCAAAATTTTGGAAGGATATCTGTACGAAAATCTGAGTGGACTGTATTTGGGCTGGTTGCTATTTCTTGATTTTCCCTTTAATAAAGTTTTCGAGATCGACGATATAATGACGACTCCGAAAGGGTGCGGCCTACCTTGATCCCTTGAAGGGGGTTGCTGGTTCTCTGCACCCGCGGGTTTTACACATACCTGCACTTTTAATTGCTTTACACTTTGGAATTGTCCGTGATGCGTTCGGTTCGACGGTCGATCGATTTAAAAGTTTTGACCTTTGTTTTCGGCCGCAAGGAAAAAGAGTCGTCATTTTTTGAGCTCGAAAAAACCGCGAAATAAATTAATATATGTAGAGTAATTTAAAAGAGGAGTTTGCATAAATCATAAATCTCTTATCGGGACGATACAATATCCTAATATCACACGCCTGCAAAATTTTACTTAGGATAAGATCGAAAACGGCAAAGTGTTTGACACACCAGATACCTCCTGAAAAGCATACGTCATAGAAAAATCTCTGGAAATCAGTTCTTTTATGCACCTATGCTTTATGGACTACAATAAGGCATTCGACTAGGTGAGATGGAGGGTGTTGAGAGAAATGGGAGTCTCGGATAGCTCTTACTCCAATTTAAATAATAATTATACTGCATTTGTCAACATGGATTATAAAATGTCGGGTCTCTTTAAACCTAAGAGTACCCAGATTATTTAATGCCTCATACATAAATACATCTTGAATCCCGCTTTGGATGGCGAGGCAGGACGAATCCTAGTCAACTGCAAAATTCTAAACAACCTTAGAATCACCATCGAAATCTTGGTCTTGCAAATAAACTAAACTAAACTCGCGGATTAACAGAAGCAACTCAGTACGCCTGCATAATCTTCTCCCTAACATAGAGTAAATGAATTTATCTACTTAGGGTTCCTAATAACAAACACTGGGAGTTGTAAGGAGGAGATAGAAAGATGAATAGCAATGTCACAGACGGTTTGGATGAATCCAAAAAAGATATGAGCATAGAGAAAAAAGTGAAAGTACCAAAAGGACTCTACTGTTCGATCCTTGGTGTTTCCTATGTATCACGCAGTACAAAAAACGTATGGATGCATTTAAAATGTGATACTGGCAGGTACTTGTGGATATTTTCGAGAGTTATATCACACGAAGAGATGAAGACAATCTTGAAAAAGTAATAGTAGTGCAGGGTAAAATACGAAGCCGAAGATCCAGAGGCCGATCACCATAGACCAAGTAGGAATAGTTTCAGGTGAAGAGAGGCGGAAAAAATCACCTATTGCATATAGCCATACCATCATAATTCTTCAGATATAAACAGACGACGACAAGGAAGAACAAGAGACGCAGTTAACACACCAATCACTCAAATGCAAAACTGCAATAACTACCTTAGTCACATAAACATATTCTACCTATGTCGAGACATATATCTTAATTCCACTAGAAAACTAGCTTTTGATGATTCCATGTTAATTTGGTAAGATTACGTTCCCTTCCGAAGCATAGCTATAATGATAAATGATACTTTGATTTCCTGTTCTTCTTCTTTTCTTGTTTGGTTAATTACTTTCTTAAATTTTCATGTAACCATTTTTCTTGCAAACCTTTTGTAAATAGATGAATAACATTTATAAAGACCATAAGAGCAGAAGTGATACTCACTCAAAATTTTGTGACCAAAATACAAAAATATAATCCGTCCACTCCTCAGGATTCTTAGTAGCCACTCAGGACGCTGTCCAACAATGTGGTTTTCAGTTTATGGATCCGTCACTAAACGCTATTATTTTACGAATTTTCAGATTGAAAGAAGTTGTTACGTTTACTTTTCAAACAATTTTTTGGAGATCAAATGTAAGGGAAATTGTCGCTTTCACTCTGCTTCCGACTTGTACTCAGTCACCTTTAACTTTAAAATCTTTAAGTAAAATAATATCGGAATCATTGAGCAATACAAACATACTTATTAAATATTACTTATATCATATTAATGATAGATATTTGATTGCTTATTAAATAACAATTACAATTATAATCCAATATAACTGCCTGATAGCCTGAACTTAGGCCGTACAGAATGTAATTTTGATTTGTTTGGTCGGATGGCTCTTATATCCAGCAACAAAAGCAACAAAACGAAATGAATGAACCTACATAAATATCAGCCAATCTAAATTTGCAGAGGGTTTTACTAAAGTATGAGCCACGATAAGTTGTGTCTCCTCTTTTATCCAGATCGTCACCCTCTTTAACCCCGATCCCGTTTCGTCCCAAAGCCTAAAGAAAAAAAACATTAAATATCTTCAAACGATTTGGCAAAAGAGTTGGCGAGATTTTAGGCTTTCCAATTTTGGGAACAAACAAATAAATAGGCATTTGGGATAATGTTATCGCACGACTGCTATGTTTGGGGCTGGAACTTTATGGCTGCGAAAAACTGGAAAGGACAGATTTTTCTGCGAGATTACTTTTTTTCTTGTTTACTTTATTAAAGCGATTCCGTTTTCGGCGAGTTTGGACATTTCGCGGAATTCTCAAGCATGAAAAATTTAACTGTCAACTTAATAATAATAATATCCGTTGATTAAATATGACTGCATTCCGACACTTATATATAAAAAAGATAGTGATATATTTTTAATTACAGATATAGGGTTATAAATTTAAATTTAACAACGGAGACGCATTTAAATCCAATTGGTCATTAAATAATAAATTCGAATCTCTCATTTTGTTAAACTACATAGCTTCCAACAATTGTAGTTTTTTGCTTTTTGAATGATTACACAAAATATCAAAATTATCGTCAACGTTGTGCATTACTCAATTTAAATGAATGGCATAGTTAGAATCCGAACTTTTATTTTTATACGCCGTTTTATGTTAGTTAATGCGTTTCTTAAATGTTCTACCTGTTTGTCCGATATAAATTTTGGGACAAGATCCACATTTCAACTTGTACACTCCGGATTTTTGGGTTTTTCGTAATTTAGTTTTATTGTTTTTTAGAAAATGTCCTATAGTGTTTTCAGTCTTAAAAGCAATATTAATACCAAATTTAAAGAGATGATTCGAAATTTTCTTGTTCTCCTATGTTGTTTACATTGTTTTATAAATTTTATTTTCGATGTTTATTATGGGATAGATAGAGTTCAGAGTTATTTCAAAAAGCAAAAAACTAAATTTGTTGGAAGCTATTTATTTTGACAAAATGAGATATTCGAATTTATTACTTAATGACCAATTGGATTTAAATGCGTCTCCGTTGTTAAATTTAAATGTATAACCTTAGGCTTGTAATTAAAAATCCATTACTACCTGTTTTCATATATAATATATATTTTGTATTTGATAAAGGCACGGTGTTGCCTAAACAGCTGTCATAAAATATTAAAAAATGAAAATCTGAACATTTCAATTTGTCTTTAATGAATATCGAAATTACATGCATTGAATATCTTCCAAACTGCACTTGTTATTACAGATACGAAAGCAAAGACCCAAGGGTCTGCAATTACAGGTAATAAATAGAATTTTCAATACAAAAAATAATGTCCATTTTCAGAGAATTTTCATAATGCGTGAGATACAGATTTTTCGTAAACTTTCGTGCTAAGCAACCTACTGATATCAACCGACTTGGGGATTTGGCCAGAAAAGTGTAGTTGACACCGGGGCCAACATTACAGCACAAAAACGCCATGGAGGTTGCTATTTTTATTTGTTGTATAAGTTATGAAGAACTAATTGCACGAAACGGTTTTTTTTATTATTTTAAATTCACTAATAATTAAAATTTCACAGTAAATTTTTTATCTCGACTAGGAAGTAAAATCATGCATTTTCTGCAGTTCTCTCTAATATGGTTGTCATTATAATGCGAACCAAATATGCTCGATGGGGTTTAAAATGGAATAATTTGGAGGGAGACATGTTGTGACCACGTTCTTTTGCCCAATGGTTTATTAAACAATAAATTGTATATTTCTAATTATAATTAATACAGTTTTTGTCTGGGTATTATTTCATATTCATTATTCAGCTCGCCATAATAATCACTCAGTTGAGTTCTCAATGAAAATATTACTTTTACATCATCAACAAACCCAATTTCATCATGGGCATAAAGCAGCATCAATTTTAGTGGTTTCAGTACTTTTTGTTTTACTATCTTTCCAAGAACGCGACCTATGGTGCCATTTTTAAATATCCATGTCTTATCAATAAAACAAAGTTAAATAGACCTTCCGCCATTTCTAGCTTATATATTGAATTCTGTGATGGTTTAAAAATTGGTCGGAGTGTATGTGTAGTGGTGTTGTGCGGAGCGCCCTCTATTGCCAATTGTCGGAGACGAAGTCGGCGAAGAAGCGCGGAGTGGCCAGTTCCTTTTTAGGGGACGAACTGTGTTGACGTGCTATTGATTGTTTTGTTCGATTTCGATCTGCTGGACCAGAGTCGATACAACCGGTCCATGCAATTTGTACTTTTGTTTTTCACGTATATTAATACACTCCGTTAGTATAGTATAGTGTGTGTATTGTTTTCGCTGCTTCTGAACCCGATGTGCTTCGGTAGAAACACGCACATCCATCACAATTCTCTTTAAAGCAACATTTGGCAGCCTAGTCAATTTATCATTTTTCATTTAAAGATTATCTTCTAACATACTGTTTAGTCAATTTTAGGCTGTAACTAACCAGCCAAGTAAAATAATCCAAGTAATAAGCAATAAAAGTAAACTAGTAAGTAATTTGTTTGTTTATTTTTTATCTTGTCAAATAATAATTTTTTCAAAAACTAAACATTCAATTAAAATTTATGGCGAGGAAGAACAGTATCCAAATCATACAAAAATTTCATTGATATTTAAGATTTAAAGTATATCTGACTGGCCGAGAAGCAGATTGGCTTTCCATATAACACGAATTTAATAATTTTTCTTTGTTTTTTTTTTATTTTGGTCTCACATAGTTTGCAATTTAAGTTCCGACATCCTTAAATTCAAAGAGCACTTCGAATATTATCAACTGGATAACATTTCAGTTAATGTTGTGATGTTTGATTCAAATCTATACAGTGTAATTAATATCTGATTTTGTGTCGAGTATTTTTATTTAGTCATATTTTTTTTGTCAAGTTGTTATTGTTATAATTCATTCAAAATTCCACATTTTTATTTTTTTTTTAATGTTTTTCAATTCTCCAATGTTTCATCCCTAGATTTAGAGTTGTCGTTGGTGTGTCCGTGTGGTTGTTTCAGGGCCGAAACAATATGCACGTTTGCTACAAGTTTTACGATTTTGCTATTCTGGTCGACTCAAAACAAACAAAAAAGTTACAAAGATAGAATACAATAGTCTCTAATAAACCGTTCATTTAGAGTTGAATTCGCCGCGTTTTTTGGAAAACATTTTTTAAAAGCTGCACCACTCACAACGTCCCCGACATCCCTCGATGCCCGAAAAAACAAATTAAAGGGCTAATTTTCAAATGAATTGCGATTTGCCCCGACAACATGCAAAAAGAAAAAACGGCGCATACGTCCCTGTAAATAGAAAGCACCGTGGAAAATCCAATTCTGTTCAGGTTTAAATTTTTTATTTCCCCGTTTCGACATTCGATATAGAGCAAAGCCCTCGCCGTATATCGACGAATTGTTGAACACTGTGTCCCACATTTCCAAAATGAATAATTGAGAATATCGGCCATGGTTTTGCTGCGATGCGGCGGCGGTGTTGCGGAAAATAATATAAGAGCCGTTTCTCGGTGAAATATATTTAGAACGTCAAGAAAAGTTTCTCGATCTTTTGAAAATCTAGTATCGGGTGTGCCACTAGCCAGACGGCCAAACAAGTACATGAGTATATATACAAAGTGATACATCCTTTAAAAATGCTCTGAAATATACAGGGTGTGTCATATAACCGTGGTCAAAAGCAGCTTTCTTATTTTATATGTAACCCCCTCTATGTTGTTGGATTTTTTTATCGTAAATAAAATTCTAAACACTTTTTGTTCAAGGTCTAGAAGAAACAGTTTGTGGGATATTTCATATTTTCTGTGAAATTTGTCAGACGCCGCACTTTTTTTAAAATCACATTACTCGAAATGGATAAACTACTCAGAACCAAGATTCATACAGCAATAACTTTGACCATAGAGCTGTTTAAAGCCGCGTTTGAACATTTGCTAAAGCTATACAGAGTGTGCTCAAAAATTGTTACTTTTTTACAAGTTTGATGAATGATATATATTTTTTCAAATGGAATACCCTGTAATAAGCTCTAAACTATTAACATTTTCCTATACCTATTATCAGCCATTTTTTAGGGTATCACCTGTAATTCATCTAGTAACTCCAAGAACCAATTTTTTGACTGAAGGTGTTCTCTACCAGTTGAAATTATTTAATGACTTCTGTAATGATATTGATGATTTTTGAAATATTATAATGGATTGTATGTTTCACTATTACTTTGCTGGAGTGAATATAGTTGATTAGTTGTTATAGTTATAGTTATAATTTTTGAGATGAAATTGTCTCCTAGTAAATTAATATTAATCTGTTAGACAATAAAGGTTATTATTATTATTATTATTATTATTATTATTATTATTATTATTATTATTATTATTATTATTATTATTATCATTATAAAGCTTTTTGTCCGGAATGTGCAGAGTATATCGTTTTTATAGAAATTGTGATGGAACATCGTTAGAAAAAATGACTTATGTACATAAAATAGAACACAATTGTTACAATTATTACAATAATTATTCGATATGGTTGCCTTTTAACCCAAGGCATTCTAAAATATTTTCTTATAAAATGTTGTAGCTCTCTTAATTTGTTCTGGTTGTAGACCACTTTAAAGCTCCATGCACTTTCTTTAACAGTTTAAGAATTTTTTTAGTTTAGCATTTCAGTAATGTTGCCATGCTGAATAATTAAAAGTGAAGAATTTTGGTCGGAAGCATACATTTTGAAGAGTGGAGGTAATAAAAACTGCAATAACTTTTTGTGAATCGACCTTTAGAGATTTTTCTTATTAAACCGGGAAATCTCTATTCTGCTACGAAAAATACATACACCTAGTTGATATCGCCAGGAACAACCCTTTATGAGGAAAATCGGTTTCAGAAATACACTGTTTATAATGAGCATCTTATTTATCTATTGAAATTGAAAAGTAGGCCTTGAAAGCGGGTTGATTTGTTTCACACTGCCCATAGTGGTGTTCCATCATGATGAAATGAAATGTTTTCACTGGTATTTTTAAAAATATTCACGAGTTTGAAAAATTTGTAGGATTTAATTTGAGGTCATTTAGTATTCGGTAAGAAAATTTCACGCCAGTAGTTTTTAAACAAGCAAAATTGATTTTGTTGACATATTTCCATAGCAACTCAACTTTCCACTAAATTTCATCCGTTGCCGTGGTGATCTGTTTAAAGATTAAACTTGTGAAATTTTAGTTTTAGTTTTAGAAATTAAGCTCATAATATACGAGTTATCACAATAACATTTTATATATTAAAATAAATTATATTCAATTATAAAAAAGTCAAACGTAGTATAATTTGCAGCATTAAGAAGAAAATGTAATTTCCTCTTCAATTTAAAGTTTCTGAAGGAAATATTCCTTCGGTTAGTTGAAAACGGGTTGAGATTTTAATAAAGTAAGCTCGAGAAGTGCGCTAAAGGCAATATTGGGTAAATTCATAATCAGTCTCAGGATAATATGAATTAGTTTATAGTTTTTTAGCAGGAAAGTCGTAACGAAAAACTTTGCGAAACACATTTTCATGATAAATGTTCGGTTCTGTACTTGTCGTTTCACATTTTTGAATCGTACTTTTAGCTGTTAGCTGATATCTGAAAGGTGAAAATCCTTAATGCAGAATCAGAAATTCTTTATTGTTAGCAGCAATTGTCCACCTTTACGGCGATACCAAATTTGCGTTCTTCGTCTTTTTGAAGAATTTCAAGCCAACATTTTTAAATATCATCATCTATCTAAAATAAAAAATTTTACCAAGGATGACCATTACTTCATTAATTTTGAGTAAAGAAGAATAAGACAATTCCCAATCGTGTAGTATGATAAGTATGATAATTATGATTGCATGCACGTATTGAACACAATAGATAACATTTTTATGTCGTATAAATTTTGCAATACAAAAAGGTGGCTTATAGGCAGCATTGCTATTTTTATCTTTCTCATTTATATGAATTGGAAAATAGGGTGTTCTGATGTTCACATAATTCCTTCTAGAATTCTTTGGATTTAATGATCAGAAAATATTTAAAATATTTATAAAAAATAAAATTTATAATGTTAGAACTTCTTTAAAATCTGCAGAATGAAATGCATACAAATAACATGGAAATTTCAAATTGTTGTGTTGTGTATTTTTGCATGAGTAATTTATTTTCACCTATTTGTTTATCAAGAAATATTTTTTATTTTCGGAGAAAAGAAAAAAATTCTTTTTCATTTTTTGTGTGACAAAGACAACCAAATTGCCGATTAATTTTTTATTTCTAAAGAACATGCAAAATATACATGTGAGACATTAAAATTAAAAATTTCGCTGAATTATACAAATTAAGTTTTCTTTTGTCGGGTATATTCTAGGGTGCTTCATTTTTAGGCGATATTTTTTTTTCTCTGTTAAAAAAGTTTCTTCTTTAAAAGAGCTTATAGAGCTGTGAAAATAAATGTTCATTATAATTGATATTCAATCATTTCTAAATTAGGATTTATTATTTTTACATTAAATAACAATTAATTATAAACAAAAGAACGCTTTATTTGAGTTATTATATGATTCAAGTTTCTAATTTCCAAAATTATTTGGAATCAAATAGAGAAAATTAAAATTGAATTATTAAAAAAATATTAATTATAATAAAATAATAATTAATTATAGACATTTAGAAACTATTCATGTTTGTAATCTAGTGACCACTCTAAAATTTAGTGAACGAATATAAATTTTAATTGATAAATGGTGATATGTAGAAGTGTAATTTTTTAATTTTTTAATAATATATCCTAATTTAGAAATGATTTGATATCAATTATAATGAACATTTATTTTCACACCTCTATAACTTAAAAGTCGGGAGAATTTACGCATAGGAACTTTTTGTAGCAAATTTTATGCTATACAGCTTCACGTCGAAAAATCAAGTGAAAACCGAAAAAAAAATTTTTTTTGTGTGTTATGTAAATAGGAAAATGAATTTTTAAATGAGCTAAGCCGCTATTGCACTTAAAGCCTCTTACCCGGCGGCATATTTTATATTTTCTATAAAGTATCAGATTTTCAGGTAGCACAGACAAAAAAAAATATCGCCATATGCAACTCAATAATTTACCATATTAAAAAGTGTTTCTTATTTATGGGTAGCAAAAATCTATCAGTAGATATTCTACGCACACAAAATTGTCACAGTCAATAACAGACCAAACGTATCACTTAGTTCAAAGAAGGATAAATAATAAATAAAATCACACACCTCATATATTTATTACTATCCGCCACAGAAAATCCATATTCGCTGCATTTCCCAGTTCATTACAGGTTAGATCCAGTTCACTGCCAGAATGCAGATGGCAGATGCTTTTCGACAAGAATTATTTATAATTTTATTATCGACGGTATAGCTCAATTCTTATAGAGAATCTTCCAGGTGTCATTTACTCTTAACTTACTCTTAGTAATAATCAAGCCATTTTGCTGACTAAGGCAAAAAAATGTAACTGGAATAATTATTCTCACTCACACTTTTTTGTTTGACGTTAATCCAGAGGGCGTTGACTGTGGAGTTAATTTCAGGATCTCAAAAAGCATCACTTTCAAAAGAAGCTATTAAAGTTTACAAGGGGTGTGAGGGAAAAGTTAATTTCCGGACCTTTCTTGTAAACAGTGTTCGTTACAAAGGCTAAACTGTTGGAAAGGCTAAACGTGGACGCAGGGACGAGATTGGATACGTCGCATCGCGTGTACGACTTTCGTTGAAAATTGACGTACATGCACTGCCTATCTTTTTCGATCACGCTTTCTATTATTAATATAAAGAAGTAATAAGGGGTAGAACATAGAAACACGATCTACGCACGCATTGTACTTCCCAAATTTAGTATGTTTGTAAACAAAGAAAAATGGCGTCAAAACTCAACGGGTAACGTGACTCACTGAGCAGTGAAAATTCGATAAAAACATGAGGCCATTATTTCAATGGCTTGAACCTCATGTAGCTTATCATGTAAAGCTTGTACTGAATTAAACAAAGAATAACAAAAATCCCTGATGGGTTGGATTTAAAAAAAGAATTAATTGAAAGTCCAATCCGATGTGTTTCTAAGAATATCTCTATCTTTTTTCTTCGATTATGTTGTTTTTTTTTTAATATTAAATTTTTAGATTCTTTCAATACTAATCTATCAATAAAATTGATTCTATATTTTCTGTTTGTTTTTCGTAGTCATATTATAATTATTAAGTTTGTTTTAAATTCCATTTATTGTTTGTCCATCGGTTAGTTATTTTTTTTTAATTTTTGACTCATTAATTGTGGTTCCCAATATTTTCTCAGAAATTATTCTTTGTGTTAAATCCTATTTCACATGCTACTCAATTTTCACCAACTCAAGGAAGTGTAAAAAAATTCTTTTTGATTAAATGTCAGTCTGCAGATTTCTATATTTTATTATTCATACAGAACTTAATAAACAGCAATTCTAACTTTATCTTCAGTTAGTAGCCTGGAACATATTGTATTGATAACATTGAGGACAAGATTTCCATATTTCTAGATAAAATATTAAGGGTATTTGGGAAACATTTACCTTGCAGAACGCTACAATATCAAAAAAATAATAAGCGAATGAAACAAGGCCCTAACTGTTTGTAAAAATACACGCTTGGTTGCGGATTGTTCTGACTACAAAGCTAGACGAAATTCTGTTGTTGCAATGAAACGTGAGGTATTTATTGCATTTTTTATAGGCCAATACAATTAACAACTTCTTTTCCTTAGTTTTTAATCCTCCCACAACTAGAGAGTACTACTGCAAATGCTGCTATGTAGTTCCAAAATTATTAATTTTTTGTCTTTCTCACTTCGTATGGCAACATTGGATGAAATGAAACAATTAAGGTCCAATGCGATGGTGTACCGGCGCGTGTGCTGAAGCTTTGGGAGCTGTAATTTATCATCAGTTATGTGAGTATGCTATACCTATGGATGTTATGTTCAATTTGCAGTGAGGCTTTCGCAAAACCACTACTATCAGTAGTTTTAGTATTGTTCGACTTCTTAAAGCGGTCCGATACCCGACACCATGAAATTCTTTCAACGAAACTTGGTTACTATGGGTTGGACTGTCACGCAGTTTCATTTTTCCAATCTCATCTTTCCAACCGCACTCAAAAAATAGTGTTGTCTTGGGACGGACTGCCTTTCTGTATCGCACAATAGGTCTCTTCAAAACGAGTGTGAGCGGTTTGATGACGTAATGGGATTCGATGAAAAAAATAAAGTTGCCTTCCTAAATAATAACCTTGCTCTATTTATAAATGGACTTCCGAATGCAAGAAAATAAAAGATCTCGGCTTGCGCTTGATACTTGCGCTTCAAAGCTTTTGCAAAAGACATATTGTGCAACGTAATCATTTTAAACTTCAATATAGTCTATTACCTTTGAATTATGGTTACAAAAGCTTCAGAATGGTTTATTTTCAGGCTTAGAAAATATCAAACACCCCTGCGCACTTAATTATTTCTTTCTTCGTTACCCCAATATCTTTTTTGGAAATTTTAACAATTAACACTTTTTGGATCCCTCTTTATCGATTAACTGTACTTCGTAGATTTATTTAACAAATAACAGCTTTCGTTGAGAGCTCAAACGCGTAGGGCGCTAGTGGTTTGTTCTCTGATGGGTGGTGCAGTGGCCGTAGGTTCTAGACATCAAATTATAATATTCGAGTCAACATTTTTTTTTAACAAAATGTTGCTCATTTAAGAGATGCAGGGTGTTAATGTTCCATTTTGAATGATGTGAAAATTTGGAATAAGGAGCTTTTGGCGGTGAGAAATCTGATTCGAACTTAGTTTTCAAGTTGCTTGTACATAGCGCTAGTTACATACACTTGTATCAAATTTAGAATAATAATCTTCAGTAATAAGTAACAAGAATTTATTTCTTACATCGAATAAGAGACCTTCTTTGATCCGAATCGCCTCAGTTTCTTCACGAATCTTCAGTAGTAGATGTTGAGATGTTATAAACCAGGTTATAACCTCCTTCAAGTTTCCGCAAAAGTAGTAATGTAAGGGGCTATATGGCATAATTATAAAATATCGTAACAGGTAAAGGTGACTTCGTCCGTAAACAATATCTTGCATAAAAAAGCAGCAGGTGGTACATAGGCCAACAAATCTAGACAGTGGGGAAATGATATGCTACATGCCGACTACTTTTTCCTGCTGTACAGTTACCACCTTCGGACGATCGATCCTACACTTAGGGTAAAATTCTCCCGTTCCGCCTAATGGGTATAATTCGATATCCTCTAGATGCTGAAGGTCCATTATTAAATTACTTTGTAAAAATCATATCTCGCAATTCAAAATTTGTGAATGACAGACGTAAGTTTCATTTGTCTACAATTGCCCTGCCATCTACATCAAAGCCTACTTTGATTTGTAAAGGAATGATGCCGGTTGTTGAAGTCGGCGTGCATTAAATCGATAAAGTTTGATTTTATAGAAAACTAAGCCATTTATCGATATTAAACAAAGGCATTAAATAAAAATGAATAAAACACAACCTCAGTTGAACCATCTATTGATGGCACGATTCATTAGTAACACCACGAACATAACCTGAAGATTTTTGTAGCCTAACTTAAAAAAAGAAAAAATATCGCTATTCAATTTAGATTCCATTAAGTCATATTTCTGGATTGCGCTTGTAATTTCTAACGTACCTTTAATTTTCGCAGATC
Organism: Cylas formicarius; assembly: GCF_029955315.1. Classification (NCBI taxonomy): domain Eukaryota; kingdom Metazoa; phylum Arthropoda; class Insecta; order Coleoptera; family Brentidae; genus Cylas; species Cylas formicarius. The sequence goes on along the minus strand of NW_026844352.1, from coordinate 22,357,449 downwards.
CTTTTACGTGTAAATTGCAGGAATAAATCTATCGTGTCATATCTGCTTATAGGCAGGATGCAGAACTTATAGCCGTGGCCTTTGTGCATCGCCGTCTCCGTAAAAGTACCCCACCCACGTTATTAAAAACCATATATTTCCATTCGCAACTTTATAACAAAGGCACCAACGCCCATATACACACACACGGTATAATATCAAATAAGAAATTATATGTATGCATAGGCTGCGCGCAATCTTCGGTGCCGTGCCAATTTTTATGATTAACTTTTTTTTTCCTTCTTCGGTGATTCAATTCGCCGATTTAAATCAAGTAGGTGTGGACTGCGGGGGTGTACGAAGGGAAAACGCGTTTCGTGGGTAGGTAGTAAATGATGGTGTTTCGGAACAATGGTAAGCGACGTGGTTCGTTGGGTAATAATTGATGGAGGGAAATACGTAAATATTATTTTATTCTATGTACGATGTATCGAACGCTGTTTGTGAGGGAGCCTGGGACAAACCAAGAGTTTTCATTTCTAATTTTCATATCAGAACATTTATCAGAAAAAATAATCAATACCTAGACTAACATATGACAAATAAAAAAAATACTTTCTATTTACAAGAAAACGACACGACACAATATTAAGGCAAGTAGTTTAGAGACTGTAAATAGAACAACAGCTATAAGCAATGTCCAAAAAATGTTTTTCGATATTCCACATCCTCTGTTTTGGTACATGTCTTAAGCACTTCTTACACTCAGGTCTTTTTGCCATTCAAGCCTGATGAATAAAAGCAACCACCAATGTCTATTTATAGAGATTAACCGTACACTCAAAAAATCGCTACTTGAACCTATGGGCAACTGTTAAGCATACTATGGTAAAAAGTCAATAAACATGCCTAGGTAATAAAATTAGGCAAAGTGACAAGAGAAATATTAAGTCTTATGAAAGAAAGGAGATCAATAACACGGAGATAAGACAAAGTTTAAGATTAATTCACAAAACAAATGTAAAATCGAAGTAGCGAAATAGCAGTCGACTACTGAGAGATTGAAGCCACAGACGATGCATGACGACCATAACACTCATAAAATAGTTTTGGTTAGTTTTGTTTAAATATATCGGGAGAAATAACTACTAGTTTGGTACTTAGTGCGTTTCATTGCATTGAACAATTAAAAAGCATTACATTAGATATTCTGGTTAGTTTCGACGTAGAATCCCTGTTTATTAGAGTTCCTATTCATGAAATTCTCAAGATTGTGTCAGATATATTAAAATCCGAGAATTTAGAACCATAACTTCTCATCTTAATTGAAAAATGTTTGCCTTGAACATATTCTTCTTATAACGCTCTAATTTTGGAACAGACTTCGGGATAACCAAAATTATGCAAACGCTATGTTGATGATAGTTTTGTTATTTGGCCTCATGGTCGAGAATCCCTTTTAAATTTTCTTAGCCATTTAAACTCTATACACCCTAAAATAAGTTTTACCATGGAATTAGAAACTAATAATAATTTCTCACTCTTAGATATTCTTATCTTTAGAAAATTAGATCTAACATTTGTTTACAGAAAACCTACGCATACAGAACCAATTCTACTCAAAAATCATCGGTTGTCTAAAACTATTTTAATCAGAGTCATCTCTATCTCTCACAACTACTTTGCAAGGACAAAGAGTCCGAAAGCAATCCCACACTTGCCAGTGTTGTCCTCCCTTACATTCAAAACATCACTAAACACATATCAAAAGTACTTAAGAAATATAACGTCAAAACTAGATTTACCACTTGTCCAAAAATCCAAACTTTAAGCAACTGCATTCAAAATCTTAAACAATGCACTAATAGCGAAGCCTCGCTTCAGAAGTACTGAATAGAGCTACAATAGCCAGAAACAAATACGAACCGAACATGAACATTGATGTTTCCAAGAAAGAACCAATGACCAATGAACGTAAGAGTAAATAAAGTGCTACAATCAGTACCTAACTTCAAGTGCATTGAGTGTTGGATTGCTGATGATTTGGAAGAGGACGTAGCGGTTAAAACCAGAATCGAACAAGCATTTTTCTGTATTCTGTAGTCTTACATGGAATCGAATACCGGATCCTAAAATTGACCAAAATGTGACCACAAATTAAAGCCTTTGAAATGTGGACATCTTATCGTATACTGAGAATATTGAACAGAATTCGTGCTACTACGTATACACCACGAAAGGAACGTACTAAGCATAATTAAGATAAGAAAATTGGCATACTTTGAGCATATTCTCAGGAACGATAAATAGTACTTACAATGACCATCAAGACCGATTTCATGGATAAAAAATATCGGAAAATGAACTTGAATGAGAAGAATTTGCAGTAGATATCTTCAATGAGAAGAAGCACCTGAAGAAGGAGAAAAAGAACTCTGGATCACACGAAATTAGTGCATTTGTTGTAGTATTTGGTAAGGGCAATGTTGACATTAGAAGTTCGTTTAATGTAAAAATTTAGAATATAAATCCGTCATGTACGAATTCATCTAGATATCTTGAAATATAGTTGAATAGTATATAAAAGAAAAAAGCAAATTTCAATTTAAAAATGTTTTTAAAAATCACCACTTGGCTCCTCCCCTAACAATCAGACTTACAGACTACTTTGTTATAAGTTATTTTAACTATGATGAGTTACAGTACACCAGTGTGTTTAAGGTTTATGTTCGGTATTCGTAAGTATGAAAGAGTCTCTTATAAAATGAAGGAGGCCAAATGGTTAAACATTCTATGGACATTTAATGGACTCTTTATTAATAAAATTAAATTTAGGATTGACGTATACTCGCTTGACGTTCGATTTCAAGGACGTCATCCTTATGAGACCAACTTATTCGTAAATTACCTATTGCTAGCATGTGATGCTGGTTTATACAAACTATTGTTGATACCATTTCGTTTTGCTACTACTTCTTACTGGCGTTTAAAAATTGGGTATTGGGAATTACTTCATGTCTATAAATTGTTTTTAACTCTCTTTTCTGGTTAATGTTCCATTGTGATAACTATCCATATATTATTATTATTATTATTAGAGACCGCAAGCAATAGGAAATCGTTTAAAATAAACCAAAACTGATATTTACTATATCACATTTACACGACGTTCAAGCAGACTGAAGTTCTTCGGCACTTGAGAAAATGGGTCTCTGATCCCAACATCGGAGGAGGTGGTTGTTGGAAATGCGTATATACAATGCACTGAGAGGGGGAACCCGAAAATTAATTCGACGAAGTAGTTTGAGACGGTTTATGAGATTATTACGTTCTCACAAATAACCTATAAATGCCCACCCTCTCAAAATTGGGTTAGTATAAAATGAAACCAGATTTAATTAAATTTCGATAAAACTAGAAAAACAAAAACTGCCTATTTAATATGTAAGTAAGTAAAGGGTTTGAAAATATTGCAATATATAAGGAATTAGAATCCCTTATTTAACAAGCATTTTTCGCAGTTTGATGTTTTATTATAAGGAAATGGATATTTATAAGGGGATTATAAGAAACCTTAGGATGTATAACGGTTTTAAATGTTTTATAAAAGACCACTGGTGTTACAAGTTTTGTAGGGTGTCTTTATAAATCCTAAAGCGTTTGATAAATATTTTACAACTATAGCTTTTTCATTTAGAAGGAGACCGCTATGTTTTTGAATTTATAGCGTATAGCAATTTATTTCTTATGTTTGTCACAAGTTAAGCAACCTTGTTAAAAATTAAATATAGGGCAGTCTATATAGCACGTGTGGAAAACTAGAGAAAATCTGAAAGAAATAGACCAAACTTGTAGAATTGTAGCACTCGCACGTAGTTAATGGGCACTTGTGGGGATCTTCTTCTATTTTCAATTCTGGGCAAAAATTTTGCAGTGTGTTAATTGCAACCGTTCCATCTGTAATATACGAAATTGCAGTCCAATTGCGAAGTTCAGCCAGGTACTATTTTAAAAAAATTTAACATTTGCCCACTCATACTTTCCAATTGCTTTTCCGGTTACCTTTAGTTTTAGCGGTTACGAAGCTGTTATAGACAATTATTAATTAATAAATAAGTTCATTCCAAAATCAGCGTAGGCTTTACTGCAAGAGTAATAGTGCTACAAGACACCCAGATAAGTTTTAAAGTTTCTAAGTTGTTTAGTATTACTTGAAAGCTCATATAAATTTATAACTCTTTAAAAAATTAACCTGGTGAAGTTTTTTTCGAATCTAATTATAACACATGAATTAACCGTTAAGGATCGCAAGGTAATTAACAATAATAAACCTAAATAGCTTAAACCGCTTAGTAAACCTAAGCGTAGATACTTTTGAAATTCTTCAATTTTCAACCTCCAAACTTTTAGGATCTTTTTTTTATTTATAACCTTCGATACTGAATAAAATGTTATCTAATCTGTCCATCTTTATTTCTAACTATTTCTTAACTATATAATTATAGAAAATATCCAAGATAATTCGTCTAATCTTTCCTTTTCATGAAGAAGAAATTTAATAGAATGTTTCTGGAAATTCATATCGCATATTTCTTCGAAAATATTGGATGAAAAAATATTCTGAATTTTATTTGCAAAAAAAACAGTTTTACTTTTTACTAAACTTCTGGATTCCTCCTGCGTCGGTTTTTGCTGAGTCGAAATTGCTGACGTTTCGCCAATCATCTTGGTGGCTTCTTCAGAACTTGACTGAAACTGGCGAAAAGTCAGCAAAAACCGACGCAGGAGGAATCCAGAAGTTTTGTAAAAAGTATTATAGTAGCCTGTGGAAGTTTCTTAGAAAAATTAAGACAGTTTTGGGTTTTTACCAAAATTGAGTTTTAAAGTACTCAAGAATATGGCGTTTGGGTTTTAGGAGGAGTGAAATATAAAATTATTGGATGAAGTTCAATAAATCCGTTGCTTTAGAGTAAATGACAAGACAGGAGATAAAATTATATACAAATGACATAGAAAAAGGCGAAGCAGAAAGCGGAGTGTTTTTTTGTGTTTATAAACACTGTACGTAGGTTTTATAGAGGAAACCAAATTGTAAATAGTTTATTAAGGTAACCGCAACCTCTCGGTTTCAGATAAGTAGGGAGTAAAAATTTTATGTGGGTCATCGTTACCTTCGGAAAGTTGGTTTCTCGAATAATTGATACATTCTCAGATTTTATGCAATATTTCATCGAAACATAAAGTATAAAACTAAAAACAATTGACATTAACTAAAAAAAAATGGGTACGATGCTTATGGGTTTCTCGATGGTCCACCATCATATTTATCTGGTGATATTTAGCACTTGTGGTTCTGTGGTTATATGGACCTTAAGTAGTTCTGTATAGGTCATTAATTTCGTGTCAGTTCAACATCTACTTAAAAATTTATCAACAAATTGGTCTCATTTATATTTCTGTATCAACGCACTCACAAAGGTTAATTAGGTACAACAACTAGGTAACCATATATTCAATGCGTTCGTTTTCCGCTGAAAAATGATCCGACGAAGTTTATTAACAAACAATTTTCCTTCACAGATATTACGGGCGAAATTTCCACGACGATGTAATTGAATAAGCAAGAATAATCGTGTAGAATCAGATGGCTCGCGTGACAAACTAAAATCAATCGCGTTAAATTTTTCAGCTTTCGATATAACAGTAATCAAACGGCAGTTTTTAATATGGGGATTTCATTTTCCGCTAGCTCAAAGGGAAAAAAATAATTACAGCGGAAGAAGTGGAAATAATAATTTTACGCGGTCGTGGGTGGCGAATTTTAACTATTTAGCTCGTGTTAAACCTTAAGTGAGGCCGTTTATATATTTTTGATGTCAAGGATTTTTTCCGGGCACGCGATTTCAACGAGATATCGATTCGTTCGGAATATTTATTGCCATTTTGATTAGCTTCTCGCGGTGTTCGGTCTCAAAATGCAATCGATCTTCACAATTTCTGGGGTCTCGCTATATGAGACAGGAATATCATAAAAATGAAGCAAAGCTGTTAATTTTAGTACTTAACCTTCGTCGTACTTTACACAAGGGTTCCGCAAAATGTGGTGTACACTTGTACGCCGTGTGGTATGCCAAGATACTCATTGTGATTAGTCAAATATCAGCTGGTGTCAGACATTTTTGATTTTTTAAATAATAACGCTAGCGTGAAATGTTACACAATGTCTGATAAAATAAATATTCGCAATCAAAATAAATAGAACTCTGTGATAGTGAAGAAGAGAGTGATGATGTTCCGGAAATGATAGATTCTGAAGATGATGTAATAGATGGAATAAATAACGGTGGTGCTCCAATGAGTGAAATAGTTTCTGAAGATGTGATTATAGAAGAAGAAAATGACAGTGGTGCTGCGAACAGTGAAATAGAGACTGACGATAGTGAAGAAATCTTAGAAGTAGGTAGATTATTTTATCGAACCAAAAATAACACAAAATGGTATAAAATGCTACTTAGACAAAAAAAGCCTGGACTAAATCAACACACAATCAATATTGCTTCAAGACTTGAATCATTTAGACTGTTTCTGACAGACGAAATTCTAGAAATAATTGTCCGGCATACTAATGATAAGGCAGAACAGGTAAACTTATCGAATTATATATGGCACTATTCACTAATAATACCTATCACTGTCCAATTTTTCAGATTTTCCAACTTCAAATCAACAAATCAAACAAAACCTCTACAACACATATAGAAACCAACAGATGCTGTTGAAATAAAGGCATACATTGACCTCATTTTGATCCTAGGTGCTCTTCAAGCCTCAAAAGAACCGATAGTAATGTTGTGGTGTACCAAGAGAGGTTACACTAGACCAGTTGTTCCTGCAACTATGTCTCGCTCACGTTTTCAATTGTTGATGAGTTTTTTTCGTTTTGACGATCCAAAAAGAAGGGTAGTCAGAAAGAAAACTGATAAGCTTGCACCGGTAAGAGAAGTTTTCAACATGTTTGTGGACAATTTCAAAAGGTGTTATAATCCCAGAAGCCATATTTCAGTAGATGAGCAACTAGTTAGGATTTAGAGTTAGTTGTTCATTTAGAGCTTATATGAAAAGTAAACCAGATAAATATGGTGTGAAAATTTGGGCGGCAGCACAAAGTGAAAATTCATACACTATAAATATGCAACCATACTTGGGAAAAATTAATAACACAGCAGGCGAAGAAGTCGTCTTAGATCTTGTCGGAGGTCTAGGAACCGAATATGGCATAACTACAGATAATTTCTTTACAAGTTTGTCCCTAGCAGATAAACTATAGAGAAACAAATGACTTTGCGGACATTACGAAAAATTAAATTTTATGTATCACGTTTCCTTCTTCATGAATTTTTCCAATATAGTTTTTGAAAAAATTTTTTTTTTTCTGGATGGTCAATGACGTCATCGCGTCTAGACTGAGCGCGCGGAATGGATGTTTCGTATGGATTTTTTCAATTATCTCGAGCAGCGTATGTCGTAGCTGGAAACAGTAATTACAAAAAATGTAGCTCTTGATGCGGTCTATCATACTGTTTGGAGAAACTAGCAACTTTTTGCGCAATTTTGATTTACGGGTAATAATTTACTCTGGAAAAGAACATTTTTCAGAGTCTCTTAGATTTTTGTCCATAATTTATGAACCCTGCATATAGTCGTAAAAATGCTTGAAATAAAAGTTATAGTTCCGATCTTCCGCTATTTCTTGATTAAAGAATTTTGGCTATTGGGTTAATAGTTTTCGTGAAAATGATTTTCTAGAAGCCAAAATAAGCCAAAAAAATTTTAACCAAAAACAAACTGCTTAATTTCTAGGGTTTAGATGGGACTTCTACTTCTCTGCTAAATTTAATGTCGATAGCTGCAAGTTTGATAATCTATTTTTCAATATAGCCTATGCTATATGTGCAAGCCTTAAATACGAAAGTTTTAGCTGTGTATAATGAAGTCACAACTGAAATTTTTAGTTATGGTCAATTATTATTATAAGGAGAATCCAATTTTCAGTTTTTTCGAATACCGCGCGCACTCCGTATACTTTTGAAAATAATTACCAGCAAAAAAAGTTTATAGCACCGAATCTTGCGGATCGCGCAATTTCTTATTAAAAAAAAACACGTCCCGACCCCCAAGTCCCTCACCGACCCATTTCCAATAGTTTCCGTCATGGAATCAAGCTCCATACGTGTACCAAATTTGAAGTCGATAACTTTAAATTTCAGCCATTTATCGTGTTCCATAGAAATTTCCAAAAAACAGTCGAAAATCTAATCTAAAATATGAACCGTGTCGAAGTTCGACCGCGGCCACTTTCATATCTATGGACTGTTTAAAAGGAGCAAAGTTTGAAGTGTCTAGCTCAAACCGTTAAGAAGCAATTGTCGAGAATTGACAAAAAAAAATTTAAAAATTAAAAGCTAATTAAAACTACTGCACTACTGTCCCTCCGATACCAATCCTTAAAGTATTGTTTTTTTAGGTTAGTTAGAAATTAGCTTAAGAAAGGAAAGGAGTGTAACTCTATATATTCCACCCAAATAAATAACAAAAGCCAACTAAAGTTAAAAAAAAAACATACATCTCTATGACAGCACTAATGATCCCTTTATCATTATAAATGACCATACCAAATGTCAACAAAATCGAACGTTTCTGTGAACTGTTTTTTTAATGAATGGCGCAGCTCCAATCGAACGTTGGTGCATATTTCTTGAAACACTCTTCTCGTAATGAGAACTGCCTATTTCGTATTTTTGGTGCTTCCCATTTGCCACAACTAGGTGTCTCGTTCCCAAACCTAATTTTGTTATAACCAGTCTTGTAGTCGACTTTGGATGAAACAGAAAAAATTCACACCGTCTTATTATTTTTATTATTAAATTGTAGATAATTGAAATAGAATTAAGTAATTTTTTTAAAAATTGAACTGAGGTGGCTTTTACTTGATGAAAATCCATTTATCAAAATAAATAAGAACTACAAGTTCAGATTTTCATGAAATTATATATTATGACATGACAATTGTTTCGACAACACCGTGTCTTTATCAATCACTCAATCAATCAACCACATTTGATAAAGACACGGTGTTGTCGAAACAATTGTGAATGTATATAATTTTTTTAATTAAATTAAATTTATTTTTCATATAATACAATTTTTAACCCAAAAATTCTATGCCCACCGGAGACACGGTCCAAATTCTATCGCAAGTTGCCGAAATTGTCATCAACCCAACGATAGAATAGGCGATCGATAACGCTTCAGTTCGAATTTTTCGATATGGCAATTACAGAGTGAAAAGCTGCCGTCTGCGCCAGATGCGATTCTAATTTGCAATGCGGAATAGCTCCCATATCCGTCGTAGTCATGTGGATTTTTGTGGTCGGGAATTGCACTTCCACTTGAATTTTTCGTCGATATCTTGCGCACCTGGATATGTAATACGTGGATTATACGTCTGGATTGAGCTTTCATAGGGTTAAAAAATTCAAGAGCGCTCTCTCCGCACTGAAAGCAGCGCCCCTTTATCCGCGCTAGCGGATTTAAAAAAAAATGCAGTTGCACTTCTTCTTTGCGCGTACCGGCTCGAAATTTTCACCAAACATTTGTTTTTCAATTACGACGTAAAAACGCTTTTGCAGTAACTCCGATTGAAAGTCCAAGAACAATGATACACAAAGCGGTACATAATCAATAATAAATAAAATGCACCATGTTTCAAATTAAAAAGTTAATTGCACTGAAAACATTGTTTTCCAGAAACACAGAAATTAAGTACGGAAGTCAACCAACGCAGAGGTCATCAACAAATACCAAACGTATAATAATATGCGAAATATGCCGAATATGCTGGTACGGGAGTAAACGGAGTTTTTATTTACAAATATCAATTTTTAAATTATTTAATTTTGAATTTCTACGCGATTTATAAGCCGCATATGCATATACGAGGGCAGCGCCAAAATTTCCCGCCCTGAATATGAAAGAAACAAAGTAGGGTAACAAGTTTTTATTGTTTTTCAACTTCATTTTAACTTCAATGCACTTATTACATCTCTTTATTAACAACTCAATTCCTTTAAAAAAATATTATTTTGGTTTGTCTGCAAAATGAGCTAAAGCAGCCTCTTTTAATTCAACTTCATCGTTAAACCGCCGTCCACGTAAGTCCTTTTTCAAATATCCAAACAAATAATAATCGCTGGAAGCCATATCTGGACTATAGGGAGGATAATCTATCTGTTGGAACCCACACTCTAAAATGGCAGCTTGTACAACACCAGCAGGATCGTGCAAAAGACGCACGCCTCTGGTCAGTTGTCCTCGACGTTTTACACGTATCTATCAAAAGAATTCCTTCACAATCCCAAAAGATCGTGGCCATCACCTTTTTTGTTGACTGGCACACTCTGAACTTTTTTGGAGGTGCTTCACCCTTACGCCACTCCATTGATTCTTTTTTCGACAGAGCTTCGGTTCCGACCCACAGAGTTCCAAAAAAGACCGCGCACACTCGACACGGCGTTGTTTTTGAATAGCCGAATGGTTTTAGGAACCCATCTTGCACTAACCTTATGTATACCTAAATGATCATGCAAGATTCGACGAACACTTGTATCAGAAAGCTTACTAATTTCTGAGATTTTCTTGATATTTAAACCACCACAATCGCAACAATATCTTTCGTTATGACCTCCACTGGTCGACCAGTTCTTGAATCATCTTCAAGGGACTCCTGCCCCATTCGAAAACGTTTTGCCCATTCTTTCAGTGCAGAATACGAAGAAGAACTTTGGCCGTACACACCATCCAGCCTTTCTTTAAAAATATTAGGTGCTAACCCTTCTTTTGTCAAAAACTTTATGACTGCTCTATACTCAGTTTGCACTCAGGTGCAACATTTTTTCGGACAAGTCTTGTTTAAAATGCTGTCAATAGAAAACTATTTGATGCAAGACTCCAATTTTTTTTTCGCAGCCTACTAAGATACATATTTAAAAGAAGACAAAGTTTTATCATGATACTGGAGCTGCATCTATGTCAGGCCAGGAAATTTTGGCGCTAACCTCGTAATTAATACTTCTATAGAGAAAAACTCTTCACGGAAAAAGGGAGGAGGGGATAGGAGTTTGGATGACATCCGCCTGAGCGGAGCTGCATACATGGTGTTTTCATTTTAAAAAGAAAACTTCAAATGAACATATGTCCTGTAATATCACTTTAGTTATTTTAATGAAATTTGGCACACATGCACTATGTATCAAGAGGCATTGTTTAGTATACCGCAATATTTTTAAAATACACCAGTGCCGGGCGTACGAAATTTCACATGTCTATTTTGGCAGAAATTTATAGTACGCCACTGATTTCTCTTAAAATAGAAAAATGTTCTTACAGTCTCCAATAAGTTCTAATGAAATTTAATTACTTGATTTTTTTTCAATCCGATATACGGTTTTGGCTTAAAAAAATGAAAACTTCCTCTCTTCGTGATCATAACAATATATTATTTCTTACTTTAGTCATTGTCTATCTGTTTGCTTAAAATACTTCAAAAAATCTAAGTACGAATATGAAATAAATTAAATTAAATAAATAATAATAACATAAATAATATGTTTATGATCTCTGGGAACCTTTCTCAGCTGACGCCCGAACTAGTCCTTCGACCTTAAGGTGACGCCACTGTCTGACATTGCATAACCAGGATAGCTTTTTACACTTGATCCATCTTCTGAGTTCCACTTTTCCCTGTATTATAAGGCCCAGTACCTAGTATTTGGGTCTCCATATCTCATGTCCAAAGTATTAAAGTGTCGTATCCATCATTCTGTGGACGTCCTCATGTGTGCGCGACCCACAATATTTTCAGAAACCGGCGATAGCATCACAGTTCAAATGATTTCATTTCGTTGACCATTGCGACCTTAAATATCAACGTGTCGCAACTATAAAGCAACCATGCATTTAGGACTATTTTACGGAAATGTATCGATATTTTTACATTACATATTATCTATCCATCGGAGTCCGCATTCGCATTTACCCAATTGCCCGGATATTTAATCCTCTGAACTCGTATATATATCTTTTCTCGAGTACACTGTACTCGAGACTATTATTCTATCTACTAGGATTTTTTTTTTATTAAGAAAAATCGCTTAATAAAAATTATGGAATTTTATTTATTTTTTATATTTTAAAATTTATTACAATTATAGCATGGAAAATAACTAAATAAAAAAACTTGAAAAACACTAAATAAAAAGTAATGGCTTACAAAAATAATAAATCTTGAAGATAGAGTAACACAAATAAACCCTAACATTATCATAATCACTACCATTATCATAAAATAAATTTATACACAATATAAAAAAATTACATTCTGTAATGTTGTAGTGTATGGTAACGTTCGAAGCAGTCGCTAATGTGTAGTCCAGGCTTACGGGTGCAAGTGTCACATACCGCACAGTCTTTTTTCTTTCCATCATTTTGGCGTATAATATGTAGTTTCTCATTTCTCTTCTGTATCTACAAATGATGGTCTGCCAGAAATTTTGGACCCTTGCCGAAAGTTTTTTGTCATTTCGTCAACCATTGGTTTTTTGTTTTGTCGGCCCCGTTGTTAAATTTTGTATAATAAATGTTCATTGATACTAGACATTTCGAGTCCCCAGAAAAATAACTTTCGCTACTATTTCAAAGACTTCCTCAGGAAACAGTATGACGCTGAATAAGAGTCTACGCGATCGACACCTCCCATATATTTATTGTAATTGACCACTAAATATGACTTATTTACAACTTATAAGTTACCTCCACGTACCCTTCTGTTGATAGGCTGTGTGTTCCTGAAATATCCCACGAAGTAAGTGTGGTGACGACCAATTTATCTTTCCACGCCAATAACATCAAATTACCTGATCTGCATGCAAATGTGTTATCTTCCGCAAATGTTTTTTTGGTGGAATCAGGTATAAATTTGCAGTTGATTTGAATGGTGCCCGTCCAATGAACAATTAGTTTTAACAATCCTTCTGCAAGTGGCCAGCTCGTATAGTATGTATCGGTGTAAAAATGATATCCTCTACATCCTGGGTTATTGTCTAATAATTTTTGACACAGATGTAGCTATCCTTGTACTTACAGGTAAATCAGGTCTCACTAAATCTTCCGATGTCAAGCTTCCGTAATACGACAAAATCGAATAAACTTATTTACATTACATTACATAAATTATTATCCCCCATTTCGTAGGCTTGTTAAGATTGAAACTTAAAAAACTAATTTTATCCTTAAATCTACTATCTACTACTCTCTTCTGTGCTATTTTAAGTCTAGCGTAGTTATTTGTATGTTCCACTTTATTTATTATTAGCTCATCGGTGAAAAAGAGCTTGAAAAAATCTATGGCTTTTTGTACAAGTATCAGGAATTTGTGGTCCTACCATCATGGCATTTGACTTCCTGCCATGGACCAAAATTACCAGGTAGTGTTATATTCTCGTTTTCTTCACTGCTGCTGGAACTTGACGGTAAAGGTTTGGTTCTCTGTCGTTTAGTAACTATAATATCACTACCACTACTAGAGTCACTTTCGTCCCTAATATTATCACTATCCAATCTATCATTTTCAATTTCATCCTGTAAAAATTTCTTGGTTATTTGAATTTTTTTTTTTCGAATTAACACCGAAAAAATACGACGCCCTTCTAGGTTCTCTACAAGAATGTGTCTCTTACATCTCCTTATCTGCCATCCAAGGGTTCCGTGAATATTTCTTGTCAGTATATGTTGAAGAGTTGAAGTGGTGCTTGTAGCTTGTTGTACTCCACGTTTAATGTGCAATTTTTGAGTTACGTGCTCTTTGATTTGTATAGTGGTTGGTTGGTAGGTGGATAGGAACTCACAGCTTTTTTTAAAGAATGCATATACCAAATAAAGCCTCAGACATATCAAACTTCCTTCGTCTAGAAATTTAAGAAGGGATTTGGTCCGGAGTGGACGTCTTATTACTTTTTGCTTGTTGTATTTCTTCTTTGACTTCTGTTTTCAAGTTGTTCAATTTCGTTGTCGCAAGCAGTGTGTTACGTTTCCTCGTTTCACATCGTCGAAGACGTTAGTGATGTATCTCTCGCATTGCTGGACGTTTTTTGGATTTTGAATTTCGGAGATGTTATTGAAGTTTTTTTTATAAAGATTGAGGCCACCTCATTTTCCCGAGTTCATCTATTTCTTTAACGCAGTTTGGGAGCAAATTTTCTTTAGCCAGTTTAATTTTTCTTTTCATTTCTTCCTTTGTGCAATTCCGTTCAGTTCAATTAGGCGTCAGGCAACTAAGCGCCCGATTCGTTCAAAAATTATAGGTAAGACCAAATGAAAAGTCGAGAGAAAACGAGAACACTCAGAACGAAATTAATATTAATGATAATTAAAAAAATCTGCATATCCCCCTTGTGCAGGTCTCAAGTGGCAATACCGTGACGTTATGGTCGCCTTGGGAACGTCGAGGCGGGCATTCGAATGTGAAATGGCGCGGCAAAAACAAAATTAAATATCAGGGAGTCGCAATTTTATATATCAGTGGGTCTCCGGAAGACGGAGAGGACAAAACGGAATAAACGTCGACTTATCGCGGGGATTTTCGTTATTAAAAAAAATTAACGTCGGGCAACCGATTTAATTTTAATGACACAATAACATACCGTTCTGAAAAACTCACATATCAGGCTTACCAACACTTCTTTTTCTTCAGCAGTTTTCGCAATCTTATTTTTTTGACTCCTAGAACCACATCCAGAAAAAGACTTTTTCTACTCCCGTCTGTAAAATACCTAATTACGCACCGATCTAGTGTGCGGGAAGCATCACTTTACCACGTCAGTTTCGTTTCCTTCGTTTGTCAATTCTGACGGACATGTCAGTGAATGTATTCGTGTTGTTTTGCGAAAATGTATCCAAAAACTAACGGTCGTAGAAAAAGTATAGTGTGCAACACGTTCGATAAACTTTTTAAGACACTCATTTATTCAAAATTCAAATAAACTCTCAAGTCAAATACCGTTTACCGCATTTGTTGCATAATTTACTATTACGAACAGTCAACATTTTTATCATTATGGTCGCTTAAATGAGCAATTGTTGATAAAAACAAATTGATGAAAACCGCAAATGAGTTTAAAAAAATTATGTTACTTTTTTTTCATTGACATTATATAAATTACATTATTATATTATTATTTTATATTATTATATTATATATTGTTTTATATTAAATCATAAACAATAACAAATACAGAAGTTAGACAAAATAGGCACAATATTATCTTAATATAATTGAACTGAGGTGGCTTTTACTTGATAAAAATCCATTTAACCCAATTAAATTAGAACAAAATATGTTCGGATTTTCACAGTTATTTATTTAAAAAGTCTCGTCAAATCAACGCACTGTTTACAAACTTATGTATTTATTCAATGCTTCAAAAATATGCCAAGCTTATCATTTACAAGTTCGGCTTAAAAGGTTAAACTTAAATTTGTCATCAAAAAACGTTGGTCATAATTAAATTGCCACATAAAATAAATAAGCTGTGTTAAATTATATGCATTTTGAGAACGAACGAGGATAATTACATAAAACATTAGCTAATATTTCGTTATGCCGGCTGTATCTATAATTGTTAAACAAAACACATTTCCCTACAAATATAGGAATCATCATCATTTGGTAAGTTTTGATATTAAATATTCATTTAAATCCAATTTTTTGTCCTTTCTTGGCATTTTTGTTTTTATTTAATTTGCAGAAAACTTAAAATAATTTTTAAAAAACTGTTAGTTAATTACGGATATTAAAAAGTGTAAAATTAATGTTCCGTGTTTGTTTATGCCAAAACCTATGTAATAATTTTTTACGCGGAAATTTATAAAATATAAAAAAATCGTATTTTTCCAAAAGTAAAAATAACCTGACTTCGCGACTAAAGGACAAGAAAAAAGTCTTCTAGATTTTACTTAGCGGGTCAAAGATTAATCCTTTGTCTACACAATCAAAAAATACAAGTACGCAATGCCGGTCGGAATTTATTACCAATGTCCCAATGAATTAATAGGTTGTGTCACTTTAATTTTCATTTGGTCAGTATTCACCAATAGTTTTGCTTTTGCTTTACTTGAGCAATGTACTGGTCAATATGTTGATCAAAAAAACCTGTTCGTTATATAGGGGGTATATAATGAAAAACCGAGCGAATGACATTAGTGGACCAAACGGGATGTGCATAATAAGCATAGAAAGAGATGCATACGCATGCTCCTAGGAACCTGGTATTTAAGGTAATAGTATGAGCACTGGACAGTTATTTAAAAATGCCTATTCTTCAAGGTGTGAAATTTGGCTACCGCATCTACAGGTACGGACCCGATGCTAACAACTACAGCGGTAAAAATGTTCCAGACAACTAGTAGTAAAAACTGTGCTTGTTGACACTCGCCTTTTCAGATGCTTAACAAATGGCTCGTTTAAAAAATCACGTTGGAATTACAGACAGATACTTATAGAGAGAGACTGACATACCCAACTACATTGATTTATTGATTGATTGATTGATTTTGTTTTGAATAGTCTGATTTAGTCAACCCGTTTTTTTTTTTTTTTTTGAGAAAATTACAGTTGTGAAATGTTCGTGTATTTGCGATAAACCATTTTTGACGCGTTTAGATTGGTTCCAAGTCAACCATTTTACTTAAATAGAATTCAGTAAGTTGTTTAGAATAAATTAGTCAAAACCAAATCATTCATATTTCAAAATTTGAGAAAAAACTGATATTTTAGGCTATTACAAAATTCATGTTCCAGCAATATTAAACACACTTGCAAAATTTCGAAACAATCCTTTTTAAGAAGATTAAAGATCGGTAATAACAAGAGGCATATTAATAAAACGGGCTTCAGAGTGAAGAATATCTATTTGAAATGTTGATGTATACATTTTTCTATAAAATTCTTTTACAGCACCAGTAGAACAAAAAGATTCACATTGCAAAAATCTTTAATCAAATGTGACTGCTTTAATTAATTTTTTATTTTGCCATTTTTACCAGAACTAGATCTAGATCAATTGGTTTGTTTAATGCTTATTGAAAAAGGAAAGTTTGTAACCGAACCCTTTGTCTAAATTAGAAAACACGGAAATTCATGGTAAGGGATAGTCGAATATTAACATTTTCCGACTAGTCAATCTATGTAAAACACTGAAATGTCTTGCATGGCACCTTTATCTCAACTACCACGCCCATCATTAAGTGACCATAATGCATTCCATATACGGTATCTTGAAAATGTAAACAAAATATCACTTTAGGCTCCAACCAATTTACGTCAGCAGCGTTTTTGAGTATAATGTCGTTAAGGAAGAACAAAGGAAACCGGAAGATACGCGAAAGCGTGATAAATAAAAATGAATATTGAAGGCGAGTTGTGTACGATGGGAAATGCAATGGATATGGATAAAACGTAGCGAATGCTTTATTTAAATGTTGGCTTCTATTTGGAAATCGTTCAGAAAACAACATAGCATTCGTAAGATTTATTGCTGTGTTTTAAATAACTGTCTATTTAATGAATTACAAATCGCGTTTCTGAGAGGTCCAAGGCATTTGATCTGATCGCAAAATAACGTAAAGTGTGCCTTCGTTAATAATAAGATCTTGTCGACTCTTCTATGGGCAAAATTGAATTCTCAAAAACCATAATGTAGACGCCCGAGTTACTCCAAAAACAAAGTCAACAAAACTTCAATCCTAGAAGTTTAGCTTAGGATATTAAAGCAGTCCCCCATTTGTTGATATTTATATTTCGCCGAATGGTACTTAAGTGTTTAATAACGCCCAGAAAAAATAAACGTACTCCAATTTTTGTAGTTGAAAATTCTTCTTATGTATTACGTATGACATTTGTATTTTATAACCTAGATCTTTTTTTGACAATACGTTTCCCCACATGACCTGCGGCATTTGAAGCAAAAGTATCTGTCTCTTTCTTCTTAATTATCATCATCAACTGAAAATCTAAAATCAATAATCTCATCTGTTGATTATGGTTTTTTTAAATGTTTTTCTTTAGGATAGAAGAGAATATAATAGAGACATATTATTCTCCTTTTAATCTAAAATTTTCCTTTTCAATCACTTGGTCTATCATGTTTGTTCTTTCTTGCTCTACAATAAACAACAATCACACCCAAAGACAATCTTGAATCAATTTACAAACTTTCTGGATTCCTCCTCCGTCCGCTGTTGATGAATTGCTTGCTGAAGTTTGAGTTAAAGTCTGAAGAAGCCAACAGGATGATTGGCAAAACGATTCATCAACCACCGATGCAAGATGAATCCAGAAAATGTATGTAGAAATCCATAGAAGTTTCCTGTAGAATCATAATTTTAACGTAAAGTACTTAGGTTCTTACATTCAAAACATCACTGACCACATATCAAAAGTTCTTAAGAAATATAACGTCAAAACCAGATTTACCACTGGTCCAAAAATCTTTCAACATCTTCGATCCGTCAAAGACAAAATTCTATTTGAGATACCAGGAGTTTTGCAGCATTCCATGCATATGCGGCAAAGAATATATTGGAGAGACTGACAAAAAATATCAACTAGGCTGAAAGAACACGAAAGACCCTTACGACTAAGACAAATAAACTCATCAGCTGTTGCCGAACACACTCATGAAACCCAACATAAAATTTTATTCGATAAAACTAAAATTCGTGCATGTAACCAATTCTTCTACCAACGAAAAATCGGAGAGTCTATAGAAATCTATAAGTAACAATACACCGAAACAAAAAATTGATATGATGTAGATTTGTATAAGCTAAAGGAATGAAAGAGTCAGGCCTGAAACCTGTTCCTTGGTAAGTTGTACAATTCCCGATGCTCACCATACGTTGTATTATAGTAAAATCGAAGCAGAGAAACGATTATTAGTATATAATAACCATCGTTGTTGATCTCGATATAGCTATAATAACGGGAACAACCAATTTATCAAATAACTTTACGACACTTTTATTGTAATACTAAACAACCCGAAAATCCCGATACTTATACCTCGTTTTCATCGATTTCGCGCTGTCAACAAATTTTCCCGGCAAACCATCATTTTCCTGATCGCTCGTAAACTTTTAGCACCGTACACCAGGGTTGGAGTTTGCTTTTCTTCGGGACCGGGAAACTTCTCACCCTTTCGACGTTATTATTTATTGGTTCGGGAGCGCCATAACTGCAGCTGCAGTAAAAGCAACAAGATACAACGGCATCCCGTTCAGAAAACAGTTTAGAATTGCTAAATAAAACCCGAATAAAAGTTAAACACAAATGTAACATTCAAATTAGAATATTTTGGTGAACGTTTTATTTCCTCCTGGATAAAGAACACACGCGAAACGGATATCTTATTTTTATATTGAGTTGGAATATTCCCAACGTGTTGTGGAAAATAGCTCAAGAATTCAAATTTGCAAAAATTGTGACTACATAATATCTTTTCAAAAATGTCTACTTCATGTATATGTATATCCTCCGTTGGTTAGAAAATTAGAAAATTGTCTTTTAAAAAAACAGCTGATTATTAAAGTTATGCTGGAAAAAAATTATTCTTAAAACCTAATACACGCAAAACATGGGACATTTAGAACATGTTTCTTTGAACTTTTCTTCTTAATATTGTCTAAGCATATTATTTATGTATATAGCAGGTTATGAAAGTAATACACTATAAATAAGTAATATAAAGGGTTTGGCTAATGAAAATGAAGTTTCCATGAGTCCATTATACTATACTTCCAGAATCTCAGATGTTTCCCACCATATAAAGCGTTGATTAGGGTTATCGATGTAAGCAATTTCTAGATTTTGCCCTAATTCACTTCCTCTTCTTCTTCCTTTGCTTTTTCCGTTTGGGGTGTTAGCGATCATCCGTTCATATTCGGTTCTTGTTAGCAGCACAACTAAACAGCTCTGTGGGGGCAACAATATATTGTCTACGTAGATTTGCCAGCCAGGAAATTCTCCTTCCAACTGGACGTCTCATCCATTCCACTCTACATTGCACGATGATCTGTAAGATGAACAGTTATCCCTCATAATACGGCGAGAGTACTCTTATTTTATTATTTTAATTATCAACATAAGTTTTGACTGTTAAGTACTTCTTTGTTAACAATGTGATCCGTGAAAATTCTTCGATGATTCCTAATTTACTACGACCAAGTTAAACTGTGAACATTTCCGTTTTAAATCACTGCGAAGGCAATGTATCGGGAAAAGATAGAATACTCATCACTTAAAGCACAAATTTCTTGGCAGTTCATTCCGTAAGTAGCCAAGTAAACAGTTTACAGAGAAATTAAAAGAGTTGATTAGCTTATCTTTGAACATATTGTTTCGTTCAGCACATCAACACCATGTAGAAATCCTATCATAAATTCGAATCCAAATCATTGGGCTTTAAATACATCCTGAGATCCAAACCCAGTTTTACTTGATTCTTTAATTTTTTCTCCCTAGATAACTATTTACAAAAGGTTTGACTGAAATGTGTTTTGAAAAGCATACTGGAATGGCATCCTTTAACGAATAGGTTTTGCTTTGGTTTTTATGTTCACTCTCCTATTAATTCTGAAAGTTGCCTATTACAAAGAAATAATAATTCATATAAAAAAATTGAGTGTTCATATTTGCTCGTTTTATATTAACACATGTTTTCAGAGTATCTATTATAACAATATTTTTGGCTTTTGTTCTTTATATTAATATAATTATTAACGTGATTTTAAGTATGACTGTTTCCATCGTTCACTGTAATTCGATAACGACACTCAAAATTCCTGTCATATTGTTTTTTTTTAATTTTTTGGAATTTTCGAAAACATCCATATAATTTCAAATTTTATTTAGGTATTTTCTTCAGAAAATAAAATTAAATTGGAAATTTAATTTAAAATATTATGGTTTTAGTTAATTCTAAACAATTTTTTGAATAATATTATTTTATAAAAAATGTCATGCATTTTTTATGTGGTGAGCTGCACATCGCGCTAAACTCTAGTTCTAAAAGGATTTCATGAAGGATTAGTCATATGCTTTTTCTATTAAAAAATCAGTCTATTTAAATTAAAATTTACTGCCTTGTTTTTACTTCATTTTAGCAACGAATTCATGTAATTCATGTAATTCTTCATCACATGAATTTAGTGAAGTGTCTTGTAAATTCGTATCATCCTTTTAAATGAACTACCAATAAAAGTGATACTTAACAACTCAACCCCTAGGCATTTTGGTGATAACAAGAGAGTTTTCCAGGGAAGTATTTTATGTCCACTTCTGTTTGCGATGTTTACAGCCAGGATTGCAGCATAATAGTTTTGTGATTATCTTTGTATTATCTTTATGCGGATGACACTTAACTGTACATTTGAGAAACGCTTTATCGAAGCAAGCAACATAATTCTGATAACGATATATGGAAATGACAATAAAATTGGTAACATGAAAAAAGCAAGTTAAAAATATGTATAATGGTATTTCTCTCTGTAATAGTTGCAAAAGTTTAGAACTTACTCTAGATTCTTGGCTAACATTTAGAGAGCGCCTTACAAGCAAATTAAGTATTGAATTACACAATCTTGTATTTGTTCTGTCTGTAACAAATGGTCTCAGAACATTCAGAAATATAACAGAGCAAGGCAAGTTTGATGAGATACAACCGGTAAATTTGATAGTGTCTTCCGATGTTTAAAGTGTGATCATGTGGCCCAAAATTGATTGCTTTAAAAGAGTGCGTTCATCAAACGGCTTACCGGTTCTTCTAGGAAATAAATCAAAAGAAGTGGCATATTCTATTATTTGGAATGAAGCCGTCTGTGGCACTTTTTACAAATTCTTTACAAATGTGCAGGACAAAATAGAAGCTGGGTCTTGGTTAGATTCCTAATTTATATAATAAATTCAAATGAAATCAGTGCTGGATATACTGAGTCTATTAATTCGAACCTGGCGATACATTTATGAATGCCGATCACTATTACCATCAAATAGAGGCCAGATATATTATTTTACTGATTTTGCTGATCATCATATAAAATAAACAAGCTTAAACCTAAATGACATGTTTCAGATAATAATATATAAATAAAAATAAATAAAAAATAGAAATAAAAAATTTAATGCCATTCCGATTTGCAATTTAATTATTTCCGGTGTTCTAGTATTTAAAAATTGGATTTTTTTGCACAAAAAATGTATAAATAAAATGGCCAAACCAAAACCAAATCCGGGTTCTTCACATGTAATTTCTGAGGATAAAAAGAAAGACATTTTCACCAAACTTATTCCACAAATGCCAGAATCCAGGAGGGTATACTGAGAAAATTTACTTGTTTTGTAGAATTAACGGTCAATTTTTTATTTGTTTTGAATATATAATACATTTCAAAAATAAAATTCTTTGAAATTAAAAACTGCTTGCGTTGTTAATATTTATAACCTTAGTCAGAAGAATAAATGTTTTGTATTAATTTAAATTAACGACTTTAGAGTTACAAACAACATGGTATCATATTTATTTATTAACAATTATAAAACTAGAAGTAACATAACTTACTTAAAATAAGACACCGCTTAGTAAATTAGTCTCAAATCACCCTAATATACTAGCTAAGTACACGGTAAATAACACATACTGGGTTATTGCTTAGTAGGATGGGGATTCATTAACTACGTGTACTAATCAAAAACCACTTATCCAATATGCCAACGGAAAATATATGACATAGTGACATTTTTGGTATGGTATAGTATATTATGCAGCAAGTGCGGGAAACTTCATTTGACGGGAGTAGGAACAAGTATATTTCAAACCATTTCTTTAAATCCAGGAAAAAAATCATATTTACTGAACCGCGTAACATCTCATATATCTCATATAAAATCAATCCACGGAAGTCTTCTCAAAGGCGTCTCCTTACTCTGCCGCAGCGTCATTTGAAAAAGTCCTTCTAAGACCAAATTTTATATATAAAAAAAAGAAAGTATCTGATGTCAGCAGAAAAACGTTTTCTACTGTTACAATGGGTTCAAGGTTTGTTAGAGAGGTAGCACCTTTGCTTCGGGATGACTGGGCACTGGTCCTCATGACAACCAGGGCTGGGTGACGCGTCCGTGCCTAAAAGCACACATAGCCTCTCCTCAGCCAGGACCGTACTGCGTGGTGCAGAGCCACATCCTACTCGAGGTGATCCTGTTAACGCAGAACAGTACGGATCTAGACTGGGAGGTCAATAAATATCCCTGGTGGAGGGCAGCAGCGACCACCAGTACCAGGATGGGGCGCAAAGAAAATGATTCTGGACCGGCTCATTGCTGGATCACTACAAGTATGACTGCAGCAGTTTTAATAGTTGTGGTACTGCGATACAGAAAAGAAACGGAACTCTTACTGTATTATACTTTCCAAAAAATCTCAATGGCTGAAGAAAACACAAAAACGGCCCTCAGTCCGGGGCACCCCTTAAGTGGGGAGAGGGTGCGAAGAATACCCCCGTCTTCCACTAGTGAGAAATATGCAGATAGAGACAGCGAAAAATTCAAAATCTACGGTAAAATCGTCCGCATTGCCACATGGAATACACGCAGCTTATTTATGGCAGGAAAACTTACAAACGTTGAATGCGAGATGAACAGATTGAACATAGATATCATGGGAATGAGTGAAGTCAGATGGCCTAACTCTGGAAAACAAAAAACTAAAAGAGGGACCATGTACTATTCAGGAGGCACTGATCCGGACCATAGATATGGAACGGCAATACTTGTCTCAGAGAGAATAGCAAAGTCAGTGACAGAGTTCATTCCCCTAAGTGATAGGGTCATGATGCTAAAACTACAAACAACCCACAGAAATTTAAACATAATCCAGATCTACGCTCCAACACAGGACAAATCAGACCAAGAAATGGAAGAATTCTACTCCCAAGTTGATGAAGCCATGCGACTGACAAGGAAGGGTGAAATAAGTATGGTTATTGGTGACTTCAATGCCAAGGTAGGCCGTGGTTCTGATGGAGATAGTGTAGGGAATTACGGTCTTGGAACGCGCAATGAAAGAGGCGACAGACTGATACAGTTCTGTGTAGAAAACAATCTAATCATAACTAACACCTTTTTTAAGCTTCACCCCAGAAGACTATATACCTGGAGATCACCTGCAGACAGAGAGGGGACGATTATCAGAAACCAGATTGATTTTATTCTCATAGGACAGGAATTCAAAAAATACATAAAAGCAGTGAAAACATACCCTGGCGCAGACATTAATAGTGACCACAATCCTGTGGTGATAGACTTCAAACTCAAACGATTTATGAATACCAAAAGGGAAAAGATCACAAAACAAATAGACTTTGCACAACTGAATAACACCAAAAAGAAACAAGAAATAAGTTTGAAAATAGAAAGTGAAATAGAAGCAGCAGTCAGTTTGGCACCAGAAAGGGAAATAGAGACGATATGGAACATATTTAAAAACAAAATAACCAACATAGAGGAACAGGACATCGGCTACATAAAGAACGACAGGAAGAAAGAGTGGATGACACAGGAAATTATGGACCTAATGAATGAGAGAAGGAAACTTAAAACAAAGCCGACAGAATACAAACAACTAAATAGAACTATTAGAAAGAAATGCAGAGAGGCAAAGGAACAATGGTTGATAACAAAATGCCAAGAAATAGAGGAGCTACAATCAAAACATGACAGCTTTAATCTGCATAAAAGAATAAAAGAGATGACAGGCAAACACAGGCGACACCATGCATCAATACTTAGGGACAAACACAATGAAATAATTACGGGATTAGATGCTAAACTGAAAAGATGGCATGAGTACATCGAACAGCTATACAACGACGAAAGAACACACACCCCACCCTCATATAACAGCGAACTAAACGAAAAAGGTCCAGTAATATCCAAATATGAGGTCATGCACGCCATCAGATCACAAAAAAATAGAAAAGCTACTGGGCCAGACAAAATTCATGCAGAAACACTTAAACTAATAGCAGATAATGAAGGCAAAAGCTTGGATTTGATAACATCACTGTTTAACAAGATCTATAGTTCGGGCAAGATACCAGCCGATTGGCTAAAGTCAACTTTTATAACGCTGCCCAAAAAAGTCAATGCCTCTAATTGTGACGATTATAGAATGATTAGCCTCATGTCCCATGTGCTCAAAATATTTTTTAGAATTGTCCACACAAGAATATACAGGAAATGCGAAATGCAAATAGGCGAAACTCAGTTTGGATTCCGAAACGGACTAGGTACACGCGAAGCACTCTTCTCTCTGAAAGTGTTAACACAAAGATGCAGGGACATGAATGTAAGCGTATATGCATGTTTTATCGACTACCGCAAAGCATTCGATTGCGTCAACCATCAAAAGATGATCGAAATACTAACAGCAACCGGTATCGATGAGCAGGACTTACGTATTATTTCAGAACTTTACTGGAGGCAAACAGCAGTGGTCAACATCGAGCAAAACATATCAGATGAGATACTGATCAAGAGGGGAGTTCGCCAGGGTTGTGTGCTGTCCCCACTATTGTTTAACCTCTACTCGGAGGCTATATTCAGAGAGGCAATGGATGGAATTAACGGAGGAATAAAGATCAATGGCATCAGCATAACCAATATCAGGTACGCGGACGACACTGTTGTCATGGCAAGCAGTCCGTCCGAGCTACAAATCATGATAGATCGCATAGTCCATTATAGCCACTTTTTCGGATTGAAATTAAATGTCGCCAAAACCAAAACACTAGCGTTCTCAAAAACGGTTACTCATGTACATCTAAATGTTAATGGGAAGCCAGTTGAACAAGTCGACTCAATCAAATACCTGGGAGCCAATATCAATAGTCAATGTAATCCGAAGAAGGAAATATTGTCGAGAATCGAGCAGGCGAGAAGAACATTTATGAGCATGAGGGTATTCTTCATAAGATCTGACATAAGTCTTGAGCTCAGATTGAGAATGGTGAAATGCTTCATCTTCTCTGTTTTGCTTTATGGATGCGAGAGCTGGACACTCGATGCTCAAACAGAGAAGAGACTAGAAGCGTTCGAGATGTACATATATAGAAGAATACTGCGGATCTCATGGGTACAGAAAATCACCAATAATGAGGTTTTGAATCGCATGCACGGGTCTCGCGAATTATTAAATATAATAAAACAAAGAAAAATGCAGTATCTTGGCCATGTTATGAGGGGCGAAAAATATGAATTTCTGAGGCTGATAATAGAGGGCAAAGTCCAAGGTAAAAGATCGATAGGAAGACGTCAAAACTCGTGGCTCAAGGACCTCAGGAGGTGGTTTAATCGCTCATCAATAGAAATATTCCGGGCTGCAGTTTCCCGAGCCACAATAGCCATTTGGATCGCCGACCTTCGAAAGGAGAGGGCGTAGTAAGAAGAAGAAGAAGAAGACTGTTACAATAGCACCTGGTATGATACCAGCACAGATATACTTAAAATACCCCACTCATCGGTACTGAGAAAGATATGTGTACCAAATTTTTCAATAAAATACCATAGCTTGTGAATAACTATTTACAACACAACATAAACCACTTAAAAAGTACTCCACTAAAGAACTCTAGAACGTATCGGAAACTTTCACGGATACACAACATTTCTATATCTTTCGAATTCGTTGAGCTTTTTACAAAAAAAAAAAAGAACCAGGCGCAAGAGAAGTTTCAGGTATTCGACCGCATATACGTTACAATAAAGGTATGCGGCGAACGTCTACGGCACTGAACTCGGGGAAAATGATTTATCTCCTTTATTTCTAAGTTATAAGTTACACGTCACGTTTGCACGCGGTTAGAATTCGAAGAGTTATGCTGCCTACTCCTCTTTGTGTCGGTATCCTTTTCGCTGCGTGCTATACACGACTTTTTTCTCAGCTTATATGGATCCGTGGAAAATTGAAATTCTTTTCGATATTCGTTTCATTCCCGACATCAACGAGATTTTTTAACGGCTCCATCTCTGCGAACGCGTCCAAACCCAATTCGACTTGTTGTTTGTGACGGTAACAGAAACTTGCATAAGCACAAAAATACTCGGCATACCAATAAAATACATTTCGGGGATCCTTAAACGGAAACTTAACGGTTTCGTTATTAATTATACTTATATTTGAATTATGTTGATGAAATGAGATATTTTGGACTTCAATTTGTCTCTCATATCACTTTCAACTAGTCGGACGCTTGATTTGCGAGGCATTGTTTACAGCTCAGTTGACGTTAAACCAAACAAACAATAATGAAAGAAATTAATATCAAAAAAGCAACGAGATTCGATTCAATCTCTGCAAGAACTCTCAGAAAAATGTTTAAAACATTTACATTCAACGCCATACTGGGCATAAATCACTTTTCTAGCACATGGAAAGTAGCCCAAATCATCAGGCTGGTTAATCAAATATACTCTTTCCTCGATATTTAAAAAGTTGTGGCAAACTAGCCTGCAAGTTAAATTAAAGAAGCGTCTATCCCGTCTATATTCCTCCAATGAAGTCTGATTGGACCAATATTATATCTCTTGAGCATAGCAACAAGAACTACTTTCATAGCAACATGATGGCACTGCGATTCTCGCATTACACCCAGCATCAGCTTGAAGAAAGCTTCAAAGTAAATAAAATCCAATACGCATGTGATATTCGCACTACGCAAGGAAACATGTCCCCCTGGGAAGATTAACAATTGTCATCTCCCACAAGCGAGAGAGAAAACATACATTTACTAGACTCAAGCAGCTGGGACTTAAACTAAGCGAAATGTATTGACTCATTGGCCGAAAATTATACTTGGATGATTAGGTATTCTGCTATACAAGACCATTCCCAAGTCTGTGGGATACTAATAGTGACTTCAATACTAACATCCTGCAGAGGATAGAAAAACCAGCTATTGCCTGCCATCACCAACGCGCCTTATTCCGTCACAAATGAATTGATCCCCTGGAATCCATTAAAAAAATCGTACATTGTAAATTATAAAGCGATTTGAAAACCTCTCTGCAAAAAGTAAAAACTATACTGGAATTAGATCGACGTTAACTTCTAATGTATAATAATTTTAGCCGATCCAAAAATTGTCTAGTATCTGCATTCATTAAGTTTAGCCGGTTTGGTCCCATAATCTGGAATAATAATAATAATAATAATAATAGTAATAATAAAATAATTAAAAAATGTTTTTTGAAGCATTTCATTAGAATTGCGAAAGCGAAGCGAAGCGAATTATAACACAAATAGGTAACAAATAAATCAATCTTAAAAACCACACATGCCATGTTGGATTTGAGAAAGGTTATCCCTACGCTGTAGTTTAAAAGAACCTAGTCTAAGACTATTGATACCACGCTTTTACCACAATTCTGTTTTGTTATAGGAAAGGGACGCTTATATCCGGCCTATAGCCTAAGTGGTTCTGAAGGTGAGGAATCTCCCAGGAGATACGGGGGTCCGCATACTTATCAGCACCCGCTCTATCAACAACCGGCGGGACTCAGTGACACCCCTTCGTCCGAAAACGCATCAGACGCTACCCTTACTGATTCCGAACTGGCCCTAGCAAGAGATTCAACCCTTCTGGTTCACAACGGTGAGTCATATCGCATTAACTCAGAAATTCTTACTACAAGTTAAAACTTAAGGGCCGACTCTAATGGAGAAATTGACAGTAAGGTTGATATAATGTTATTTCGAAAAGTCAAAGTTATTATAATGAATTCTACTTAATGTGTTCTTTTTCTAGTTTGTACTATTTTTATTTTCATACCAAATTTGACCTAAAATCCTTAATGCCAAAGGACTTTAGTTGACCTAGACCGTAAGAGAAGTTGCTCAAACTTTGGTTTAATTTATTTTTTGCAAATTTTAATAGCTTTCAAATTAAAGAAAAAACGTTATTAAGAAAAATTTTATTGCCACCCTGTAATTTCGCTATTTTTGAGTTTTTGCAAAAATACTGATTGTACTGGACCAGTCTAGCAGAAAACATCTTTTAGCACTTATATAATCTATAATTAACTAAAGCGGATATCGTACAGATTATATGAATTTTTGTTTAATTTTGTTGAATGAATAAAATGTGCGTAAAATACATTATATACAGCATTTCGCAAAGATATGTATTCATTTTATTTAATCTGTCGCCATTACAATATACAAGAGTTGTGTCCGAAAAGAAACTATATTTGTAAGTGTTAACTTTTCGTCACTTCAGTAACTCTGTTGATAAGCTTTGTCAGCAATACCCATTATTATTAATTAATTATAAATTAATAAAAATAAAACTACGATAATAATGTGTTTCAAAACTAACCGAAATTTTGTATAAAGCGGTTAGTCTGTCATGGTTAATTCCCTTAACAAAAGCTGAAAGTAGAAGTTAATTTGCAAGAAAAAGTCTTCATAAAATGAATTAATAAATGTTCATCAACTACTTTGCAATAAATAAGTAAAATTTTACAAAAAGTCATTTTATAATTATAACAATGGAACAAGAAATAATCTCAGAACCACAGTACATAATGCTTGTTCGCGATAAAATTACTTATTAAGAAATTAGGGGTTATAGGAGGGATATCTAATCAGAATCAAGAGAAAGGTCATAATCGGTGTAAATTAAAACATTCATTTTTAGTAGTTTAAAAGTAAACATCGAAAAATATTAATATAATAATTATATATATATATATATATATATATATATATATATATATATATATATATATATATATATATATATATATATATATATATATATACTAACACTTGGAATTTCTTATTATATCGACCGTACTAAACTTATTTGAATTCAAAGGATATCGGGTAGCGGTCCGTGGTTAAAATAGAAAGCTCCTTTTTTCTTTAACACTCAATATTTCGTGAATTTATTTGTTGACTTCTTCAGTAGTGAACTAAAATTTAATGAAAACAACAGGTCAAACTATATAACAGACAATTAAAACAATCGTGAGAAATACTTACAAAATTAGAGTCTACCACATAGTTCCTCAAAAACCATACTTTACAGTTAAGGTAAATGAACGAAGCGACATAATGAAACAAACGGATAAACACTTAGTATACAATTCTTAATAATGGTAGGCAAAAGTTGCGCTAACGGGGGTAGCGAAAAAAACAAAAAAAAAACAATCAAAAAATCAAAAAAAAAAAAACAATCTATCTAAATAATGACAAAAAAAAGGGGCATCAAAATAACCTACTCCGTGGATCAACAACGCAACACGAATACGCTACTCGGTGGCCGAACATTACATTATCTGTGGTTTAACTGAAAAATGTTACAGTATATATTGCTTATTTGTTGTGTATCAGACTTGTAATTAATTGAATCTTTGTTTTTGTTGCTATGGCACATTTCAAGAAACAATCGGGCTTTATAATTATTGACACATTGCAAAATTTTTGGATTGCTGTAGTCAAATTCATGTCCTGTTTTTATGTAATGCTCAACCACTGCACAAGTATTCTTATGAATACGGCAATCACTTTTGTGCTGTGTTAAACGTTGTTTTAACCACTGTGAGGTCTGTCCAATATAACAGCCTTGACAACCCAAACACGACAATCGATATATGACATTACAGTTATATAGTAGCGGAGTTGGATCTTTCACTCTAGAAAAAAGTTTAGAGAATTTTTCAGTATTATATTTAGCAATTTTTATTTCCTTGAATTCTTTGAAAATATTTATGATAGATTCTGTGAGGTTTTTAATATAAGGTATCTTTATGTAACACATCCGAGCGTCTGGTTCCTCTGTTGAACCGTCAAATGTGTTGGAGTTATAGATTAATCTCTTAAGTATATGTTTTGGATATCCGTTATTGACAAAAACGTTGAAAATTTTTTTCAGGTTATTTTGAACAAAACTGTCATGGCTCAAATGTGTAACTCTGTTTTTTATGCCTATAATTGTATTATATTTTTGGTTCTGTGGATGAGAGGAATAATAATTAATAAATCTACCTGAGGTAGTTTCTTTCTGGTACCAATCCAAAATAATTTCATTTTTGTTAGTTCTAATAACCTTGGTATCTAAGAAGGGGACATAGGAGTCTTTTTCATGTTCAATTGTGAATTGTAGGTTGGTGTTGAAAGAATTAAAAATACTCAAGGTTATATCTGTTTGGTCACATGGTACCACACAAAGAAGATCGTCAACATATTTATAAATAAAAGGTAATTTGAAAGGTAATTTGGGTATAATTTGATCTAGTAAATGGTCCAATACTAGGGTAGCAATTATTGGACTGATGGGAGAACCCATTGGGGTACCAAAAATTTGTTTGTAGAATTTTGAATTGAAACTAAAATAGGTGTTATCAAAAATAAATTTTATAAGTTTGAAAAAATTTGTCTTTGTAAGATTAGTGTGTTCTTTTATCTTTTTCCATTCATTATCCAAAATCTGATTTACCAATTCGAGAGGAATATTAGTAAAGAGCGATACGACATCCAATGAAATCAAAACATAATTGTCAGGGAGTACGTAACCGCTGATCATGTTGGCAAAGGTAAATGAATCTTTTACATTATAGTCACTTGTGTTTGTAAACGTAATTTTAAGGATATTAGCCATAAATCTCGATATGTTGTACGTAACAGAGTTAATCGAGCTTACTATTGGTCTCAGGGGGATATCTGTTTCATGGATCTTAGGCAAACAGTACAACTTTGGAAAGGATGAATTATAGATCGATAGTTGTTTACATTCACTGTCAGAAAGCTCTCTCTTTGTTTTTAATGATTTAATTATCCTATTGTAAGTTAATTGAATCGAAGTAGTAGGGTCGCGGTTAAGTCGTGTGTAGGTGGTCGAATCGTTTAATAATTCCATTGTTTTTTGAATATATGTGGTTTTGTCCATAGCAACAGTGCAACCACCCTTGTCCGCTTGCAGTATGTACAAGTCAGGATGTGCATTCAAAAAATGTTTAGGAACCAGACGCTCGGATGTGTTACAGAAAGATACCTTATATTAAAAACCTCACAGAATCTATCATAAATATTTTCAAAGAATTCAAGGAAATAAAAATTGCTAAATATAATACTGAAAAAGTCTCTAAACTTTTTTCTAGAGTGAAAGATCCAACTCCGCTACTATATAACTGTAATGTCATATATCGAATGTCGTGTTTGGGTTGTCAAGGCTGTTATATTGGACAGACCTCACAGTGGTTAAAACAACGTTTAACACAGCACAAAAGTGATTGCCGTATTCATAAGAATACTTGTGCAGTGGTTGAGCATTACAAAACAGGACATGAATTTGACTAGAGCAATCCAAAAATTTTGCGTGTCAATAATTATAAAGCCCGATTGTTTCTTGAAATGTGCCATATTAACAAAAACAAAGATTCAATTAATTACAAGTCTGATACACAACAAATAAGCAATATATACTGTAACATTTTTCAGTTAAACCACAGATAATGTAATGTTCGGCCACCGAGTAGCGTATTCGCGTTGCGTTGTTGATCCACGGAGTAGGTTATTTTGATGCCCCTTTTTTTGTCATTATTTAGATCGATTGTTTTTTTTTTGATTTTTTGATTGTTTTTTTTTTGTTTTTTTCGCTACCCCCGTTAGCGCAACTTTTGCCTACCATTATTAAGAATTGTATACTAAGTGTTTATCCGTTTGTTTCATTATGTCGCTTCGTTCATTTACCTTAACTGTAAAGTATGGTTTTTGAGGAACTATGTGGTAGACTCTAATTTTGTAAGTATTTCTCACGATTGTTTTAATTGTCTGTTATATAGTTTGACCTGTTGTTTTCATTAAATTTTAGTTCACTCCTGAAGAAGTCAACAAATAAATTGACGAAATATTGAGTGTTAAAGAAAAAAGGTTTGGCAATTTAAAGATATTTTGTCTCAATAATTATTTTCAATTATTTGCTAGTTACAGGTTTTATACAAATGCCGTGCAACGGTCATACATCTCTATATCTGTCTCTATCTTAAATTTATGAAATTTAGTAGACTTAAAATAATTAATGATCTAATTAATAAACTAAAATTTAACTTATGAAGGAGATAATCGATGATTGTAACGAATTGGTAAACTTAAATAACTCTAACAACTGTTTAAAAACAAAGAAAATAGGTACTGATTTTAATAAATGCTCAAACTGACTGCGGATAATAATTTTAGTCAGTCGTCAGTGAGTTGAATGTTGAGTTGAAAATAAGTATGAACCATACAAGATACATCTCACTCGTTTGAATAAATTCGTTAATGGATGATTGATTATCGCACATGGTTTGAAGATGATAGGGCACCTCCCCATTATACACAAAAGGTAAGAGAATACCTGATTTAAATATTTCCAAATCGGTTGATAGGACAAAAAGGGACTATTTATTTAAGAACTCCACTAGTTTTTTTTTTAAGTGTACAAAACCACAGGAGCTATAACAACCCTCTCTTCATTGTTATTTAAGTTTACCAATTGGTTAATTATTATTTTTAATTATAAATTATTATTAACTAATTATTAATTAATTAATATCCAACAAGTGTGGTAAACGGCATTTTAAAAAGTTTACCAAACGTTTTGCATACTATACTTTTTCTACGACTGTTAGTTTTTGCGTACATTTTTGCAAAACAACACGAATACATTGACTGACATGACGGTTAGAATTGAGAAACGTCAAATTTCAAACCGTGGGTAATGTAATGTAAAATGGCACTTTCCGCATTATAGATAGGTATCTAATTTTTTAGAAGGGAGTAGAAAAAACCACTAATTATTAAGTATTTTCTTTTTCTATCATTCCTGCAAAAACAGTTGAAATTGTGTATAGAAAGACTAATCAAAACTAACCAAAACTAATCATTTAACGATCAAAACTATTGTGTAGGGACCAGCTTCGCGGGACAGTACTGTCGTGTATTTTCATCGGTTTTCATAAAATTAGGAGTGGGATAATAGCTCTGTAGTGCCTCGAAAGCCATCGGAAAAATTTGTGACATTTGGTGATAAAATAAAAAAAAAGCTATAAAGCATTTAAGATAGTGATGATCCAGAAGCAATTGAGCTGTATAAAAATCTGCTGCATAAGCATATTTAGCAGAGAGTGAGCGCATATCTGAGGAGAAATGGCGAAAGTCTTCAAAGTAGATCCGGCGAAGAGCCGTCAGTTGGAATAAATTAAGGTAAATTTTTGCAAAACGGGATTTGATTGGTGACTATAAACTCAGTATAACTTCTAAATAATTCATAAACCTGGAACATCCATGCAAGTAGGAATGCTCTCGGTCCTCATACCCTTCGTAGTAGGATGTGAGCAGTGAAGACTGGTTTCTTACAGTCCATATACAGCATAATATCAAGCAACTAAAAGAAGATCTAAATTCAGATTTGTGTCCTGAATATTGCTTGAAAGATGATAGAAAGATGAAAGACTCTTTAGAAAACCTTTATACGGCGAAAGGTTGCTAGTTCCTAAATTAGCGTGATGGAAATTCATGCAATAGGTTGTCTGGCTATGCACACAATGAAGAGGGTTTATTGGTTTTCTAAAATGACGCGGTTTATCAGAAAGTATATGATTTCATGCCTTGATTGCGTTAGACTTTGCAAAATTTGGCACGAACAATACTGTACATTCCAGTACCAAGTATACTCAGCATGAATTGATGTTTGCAAGTGACGGTAGGATTTTGAATGACTGTGAACTTAGCGCTAGTTTCGATGAGTCTCGTGAGGACATTAAGAGGAAACCGGAGAAGGCTATCATGAATTTAAAAGCAGTGGCTAGTAGATGTGGTAATAATATCGACAGAATTTGGAACGACATAGGGAAATGCAGAGACTTTTGACTTTGTGTTTTTTTGCCGAAATGTAACGCATATTTCACTAACGATTACGAAACAAGGTGATCCAACATAATACGGTGCGATAGACAAGTGAAAATAAATTTCCTTGAAGAAGTAGTCGTGTATTTTTATGGGTTTCCATAAAACTATTTAAAATAAGAAAGTTTTTGAGCTTAGGGAAAAAATAGAAATGTGGCAACGACGCTTTGTGTAAAAAATCAACGAATATCCCGGCAGAAGAGATTGTCACGTCACTAAATTTCTAGCTTAAATTTTAAAGCTTATTTCGTGCAACTTTAAATTATTATTGTTAATAGGGCAACACCGCTTTCTTTTGCTCTCTTTCTATTCGCGAAATCCCCTCAAGTAAGAACTTTCCCATAAAAGTTCCCCCACAACTTACATAAAACCTCGAAGTTGGTAGGCAATACCCGAAAACTGCACATTTTAATCTCATTACCCGTACTCGTTGCATTATTAACCGCAACAATGTAGCCAAAATTAATATACAACAATAGGTACAGGTAAAATGATGAATCCATCCACAAAAAAATGAACGAAGACAATAGACTAGAAACCGTACGCTACGGTTACTCGCAATTTACTCGACAAAAGAACCAACCACTCCACGGGCTTGCGGCTGAGACCAATTATTCATGGTTTCTCGATTTCACGTCTTTTTCATATCCAGGCCCGACTTATCACTTTTTTTTTCGCCGCGCGGAACGTGTGCCACCGAATTCAGCGAGCCTCGCATTCACCGCTGTCTCGCGAACGGCTTTACAAAAACCGCCATTAAGAATATTTTTAATGGTTCCCTCGCATTCACCGCTGTCTCGCGAACGGCTTTACAAAAACCGCCATTAAGAATATTTTTAATGGTTCCAGCGGTTTCGCTTAACTGTCCGAGGAATAGGATTTTTTCGGTTTTATGAGTGCAAACCGAAGGTGTTGCTAAATTATATCCCATGTGACACCAGGAATTTGAGACAGTTACTGGTTTTATATTTATTTTATTATAGTTTCATGTAATTTGGATTTTGAAGATCTTGCGTGCTTAGTTTCAAATTCTACCCAAAATATACACGCAATATTCATTCCTATAATATATAATATATATTATATAATATATAATATATAATATATAATATATAATATAACTTAATAATATCTACTTTGATTTAACAAAACATCGAATTTTACTGTTAGTGGCGCAAAAAACGTTATGTTGGGAAATTCGAGTTACACCAGAATCGTTTATTTTTTGCTATCGCCAGCACAACTTATAGATAAATTCCTGGCCCCTCTAAAGATCCTAAATAAATTACAAATCACAGTCCTTGTTAAACGTTATTGTAACATAAATTTAAATACACTGAGTGTTTCATTTAAAATGAATGTACTGCTGCTGAAAAATGTCTGAACTTTTACACAACTCATGCCTCTTCAACTTAAGGGATTTCTTCAATCGTCATTGCTTCAATCTGCTTCAAAATAAATTATTCTGTTTACGTTTAATACACTATGGATATTCAATGTTGTGCACGTTTTATATTGCTGGTTAAAAATAAGTGCCGATTTTGACATATATTTGGGTGTGTTGACAACATCAAATAAATCTAATTTATTCTAATATTAAATGTTGCTTGCTAGATCGCAGAACTATTAAACACAACAGGTATCCAAATCGCATACTACAAACTCGCAATTTGAACTGTGAAAATCCCAACTATCCTATTGTCGTATTATTCAACTTTACACTATTCTGTTGATATTTCATAGCACAGAAGATCGGTTGCACCTTTACAATAAGCACATTTATTACCTATCAATTCCTTTATTTTCTTCACAACTTATACAATATCCTGGATTTTCATGTCAGCATCATCAAAAGGATCAAGTTTCATTTGGTTGGGTATTCGCCTAATTGAGAATTTAACGTTCATTTTATTTTTGATGCCACACAGTAGAAGCGATGTTTTTCAACATTATCCTGTAAGGTTGTAACATTTACTGACCAAAGAAACTTTGCTTAAACATCGTATCGGAAACCACTGGAATTTTGCACAGATTTAAATTATTCTTTCCTCGAGAATCGTTCGGAATACTATGGGGTTTCCTCTGAGTTGCACTTGCAACTCTAAGCTCCTACCTACAAGAACGATCTGAGAATTGGATGGAACACAAATTATAATCATTCAGGGTTCTTCTGACTATCAAAGTTGAAGCGGCTTTCGATTGGGGTTGTAACAAATCTAGAATTCTAGCACATTTCATGAGCAAGAAGCCATTGCTCATCCAGGGAATTAGACGACTTGCGATTCATACAACAAATATTTACGAATGTTGGCTTTCCAAAATAAAATTTTATTTGCAAAAATGTATTCCTTTAGATTAGATTAGATTACATTTTATTTCATGTCATCAACAATACAATTATTTTACATACGTCCGATACATAAATAACATAGTAACATAAATAATTGTAAACACCAAATACAAACATTTTAATCAATTTTAGATTGGAGGTGCCACCGTGTAATATTCCAAGTGAAAAACCATTTCCCCTTAAGCCATATTGAGAGAAATACAGTGCGCGCGTTGGTTAGCCCCACATAATATCTGCACTACCCGGTTCTGCAAAGATCTGATTAGTACTTTTGATTTAAAAAGATATAATGAGCGCTTTTAAGCTCATTAAAACAAAGAAATGATTTCAAACATCTGATTAAAATTATGCTGCTAGAGAGTTTGTGTTGCATAATATGTCTATATAAATGCTGAACATTCCACTCTATTTTCGTGCAAATTTCTCTTTGTTTAAGCTTTCTGTATAATTTTTCTAAATCCATAGTTCATAATCAATAATCTTAATAAAAAAGACAATATTCGATATACACCTGTTATATAACTAATATTAATTATGAAACCAAATATTGTACACTTAAAAAATATATTTATAAAAAAGTTAATAATAAATATAAAAAATTTAGT
This sequence comes from Cylas formicarius, assembly GCF_029955315.1. Lineage (NCBI taxonomy): Eukaryota > Metazoa > Arthropoda > Insecta > Coleoptera > Brentidae > Cylas > Cylas formicarius. The sequence goes on along the minus strand of NW_026844352.1, from coordinate 22,319,404 downwards.
TATTCAAAATTTATTAAAATATCTTAGAATTATCAACAGTAATCATATAAAATATGCTTTATCAGAATCAAAAGGGTTGAATTGAAATAATTAATATCACAATTTTATTATTGATACAAGTACAGATAGCTCTAAAGCTCATTTACATATACTGACAGATAAAAGCAACAGTAAAATAATAATCATACAACAATATTTTAAGTTTATTCTAAAAACATATATGTATGTAACATTTCATTAAATTTCTTATTTACTAAGTTAGTTACGAAATAAAATATTCTTAATTTTTCAAAGAAACTTCCACAGGCTACTGTAATACTTTTTATAAAAATTTCTCCTGCGTTCGTTTTTGTTGAGTCGAACTAGCTAACGTTTCGCCAATCATCCTGTTAGCTTCTTCAGAGCTTGACTGAAACTGGCTCGCATTTTACTCTGTGCCTGCCTTTATATTGTTTGACCATCTGGGATGACTGATTCCCATATTGATAATAGGTAAAGACCTGAGTCGCGGTTAAGATTATTAGGTTGTTTATAGATTTCTATAGACTCTCGGATTTTTCGAAGGATTGATTACATACAAGAATTTTAGTTTTATTGGTTTCGTGATTGTGTTCGGCAACTGCTGATGAGTTAACTTGTCTTAGCCTTAAGGCTCTATTATATTCTTTGAGCCTAGTTGATATTTTTAGTCCTGTCTCTCCAATGTATTCTTTGCCGCATATGCATGCTGTAAACTCCTGCCATCTCAAATGGAATTTAGTTTATGAAGGATCGAAGATGTTGAGAAATTTATGGACACGTGGTAAATCTGGTTTTGACGTTATATTTCTTTAGAACTTTTGATATCTGGTCAGTGATGTTTCGAATAAAAAGAAGGACAACAGTGGCAAGTGTGAGATTGCAGGAAAGTTGTGGTGAAGTGTATTTTGTGATGGAATGCTTAATATCTTTAATGTGGAAACTATTAGAGAGAAGAGCAGAGGTAAGGTGTTTTAATTCTGGGTCCAGTGGCTCGGGTGAGATAGTTTTACGCCTCTGTAAACAATAACAACTAGGCTCAAGGAACATGAAAAAGCCTTAAGACTAAAACAAATAAACTCATCAGCAGTTGCCGAACACAATCACGAAGCCGGGCATAAAATTTTATTCGATAAAACTATAATTCTTGCATTGCATACCAACGAGAATCTATAGAAATCTATAAGCGACCTAACAATCTTAACGGCGGCTCAGGTCTACCTGTCACCAATATGGGAATCAGTTATCCGAGACGGTGTTTGTGCCCCGCATTTAGCCCCGCCTCCTCAAAAAATATAAAAACAGGTACAGAGTAAAATGCGAGCCAGTGTCAGTCAAGCTGTGAAAAAGCCAACAAGATGACTGGCGAAACGTTAGCTAGTTCGACTCAACAAAAACCGAAGCAGGTGTAATCCAGACGTTTTACAAAAAGTAATAAAATTTTCTGTTAAACCAATATTCTTTACATGTAATTAAGGATAAAGTTTGACAAAAAACCAAAACGAAAAATAGCACGTTGCTCCTAAACAGCAGATGCACGACCAACGTTCAGAATCCTTAATCTCACAGTGATGAGTTACCTCACACCGATAGCGTAATAAAAATTGACGTGGACATATTCAAAAACACCCTTGATATAAACCCACCTCCCGGCATCTCGGAGGATTAAAATACTGTCAAACAACCTTCAAATAACATCGCAGACCCAAAAATCCCATATGCAGGATTCTTATCGCAAAAACGTTTCGAGGGACGTTGAAAAATATCCTCCTCCCAACGTTACGGCAAAATACGCGGGAGGGAGTAATAGACAGGCCATGATTGATTACGTCCATGCAAACACACCAGGGGGTGCCGTAATCGCGCGCGGCAATAAATTTGAAACATAAACACATAAACTGAGCGAATAAAACTACCGGCAGTTATCATTTTTTCTTAGCAATGGTTTATAGGAGATTTCGTAAATTAAAATCGTTGAGCTGATGTCTTTGTTTAGGTTACTTCTAAATGAGTTTTAATTGTAATGCGCCCAAAGAGGGTCGTTTCAGAACAAGTTCAAAATCCTAGACCTCTTACATTTGCCTCCTAGTTACCTCCTGACAAAATTCGCGGTCAAATAAATATCATTGGGATATATATATATATATATATATATATATATATATATATATATATATATATATATATATATTTAACAGCCGCTTACGTTTCCGCTATAAGTAGCCATCTTTAGGTTCCCCAACGGTTTTTGATATAATTAATTTTTTTGAATAATGAAGAAGGAGAAATACTTGAAAGTTTACAGCCGACTCTTGGTGAAACGTCGTTTACCAGGATTTTCACATATCAAAATAAATAAGAACTAAAAGTTCAGATTTTCACGAAATTATATATATTCACATGACAATTGTTCGACAACACCGTGTCTTTATCAAATGTAATATGTACAAACTACCTGCTACTATATATACCGAAAAATGACAACAAAACCTTAATTAATGTTGTTGTGATAATTTAAGTTTAATAATGGAGAGGTATTTAAATCTAATTGATCGTTAAGTAATACATTTGAATGTCTCATTTTGTTAACTTCCATGGCATCCAATAAATTTAATTTTCTAGTTTTTGAGGATGTGTGTAAATATCAAAATTGTCGTGGAAAATGTGTTTAAGTGTCTAGCATAACTAGAATCTAGACTATTATTTTTAAACGGTCTTTTACGTTCGTTAATGCGTTTCTTTATAATTTTAGAGATAATGGACGGATTGTAGCCTTTGTTCAGTGCAATTTGTTTAATGATATTAAGTTCATTGTTGTAATTTTCTATTGAGAGTGGCGTATTAAGAAGTCTGTATATAAAAGAGTGAAATGTAGCCATTTTGTGTGTATAAGGTTGATTTGAGCTGTTATGTATGACTGTGTCCGTGTGTGAAGGTTTATGGTAAATGGAAAAATCTAACTTGTTTTGTGTTTTCGTAATAGTTAAGTCTAAAAAATTAATAGAGTTATCCTGTTCAATCTCGATAGTGGATTTCATTGGATTATGTAATGAGTTAATGTAATTTAAAAAAGAACTCAATTGTCTGTCCGTTCCGACAAAGCAAGCAAAGAAATCATCCACATACAACTACTTTTACTTAAAGGATATTCTTGTATGATATTTTCCAAATTATCCATAAAAATCTCGGCTAACAAAGGACTAAGTGGGTTTCCCATAATCAAAACTTCCTTAGAGATGTAAATCTGTCCATTAAATTCAAAATAATTTTGGTCTAAAGATACTATTAAGCAATCTAATAAATCTTGTTTAGCCAATGGGTTAACCTGTTTCCGAGTGAGGGTGAAATCCACTAAATCTGTCACATCCATAGGTGGAATACTGGGAAATAAGTTTTGTACATCAAAAGACAATAGTGTTGCGTTGCAAAAGAAATTTTTATTGCAAATATTGGTTTAAAGTCTTTGTGGAACTTTAAAATATTTACTAATTTTGTTGAGAGTTTAACTGCTGGTGCCGTTACATAAGACACGACTGGTCTAATGTTCATATCTCGTTTATGTAATTTAACTGAAGAATATAATTTCCGAGGTTGTGGATTCAGAATTGTTAATAAATACTTGTCTTTGTCACTAAAGAGTGTGAAGTTAGTAATTACTTCCTTGACTTGTCTTTGATATAACTCGGTAGGATCGGGCTGATACATTGGAAAAGTTCTGGTTTAAAAAAATTGTTGGTTTTTGAGATATATTCTGTGAGATCGATAGCTATGACTGTCTTCCCTTTGTCTGCACTTGTAAATATTATGTTCCTTTCAGAAGCTTCGTTTTGATAGATTTTACTGGTGCCGTTTGAGAAATTTCTTGGTTTTTGTTGTTATCTATTAATTGAGAGTTTATTATATTCGCTAATAAATGTTTTTTTTAAATTAGAATCGTTAATGTCCTTAATCGCTAATTCACAGTCGATCCCTAAACAGTCTAATTCCCTATTAATGTTCGAGTGCTGTAAGTTAAAGTTGAAATCTTTTTCCAGAAATTCAAATTCATTTTTATAAAATGTTAAGTTTATGCACATGTAGCAAAATTGGTGGTCGGTATACTTTGTAAGAACTGGCTTGCTGTTAGATATTTTTGTATTAGAAATTAATTTGTCTAACTTTAGTTTTTGTCTAAGAAACTTTTTATGAATGATAGATGAAATGAAATTCTATGGGATCAAGTCTATGAGACAATTCAGAATGTATTAGCTTTACATAAACGTTATTTGTATCCCGTTTTCTATTTGATAAAGACACGGTGTCACGGTGACAATAATTGTCATGTGAATATATATAATTTCGTGAAAATCTGAACTTTTAGTTCTTATTTATTTTGTTAAATAGATTTTCATCAAGTAAAAGCCACCTCAGTTCAATTTTCACATATATAAGCGTAAGAAACTTTTTCGAACTAACTAACTGCTTAACGACATTCATTTATATATAAAATGTACAATCATTATGTCTAAATAATTTATAAACGAGAGTAAATTCTAGCTAAACTATCTAATATTTGATATCACTTTTCCAAATCTAGGTAAGTATTCTCAAAATTAGTTTAATAGAGATAAGTTCACCAGATAGGGGGGATATTTCAATTTTTTGATATGTTAATTTTTCTCCTATATACGTTTTGTTACTGTCATTAGAATGAAGTAAAATGGTAACTAATATTGGTTTTTAGTTACGTTATCTGGTTAACTTGATTTTACCTTCGTTTATAAATTAGTTAAACGTAATGATTATAATTTTCGTGTTTATGTGGATGAACTTTGTTAGCTAGCTTGTTAGTTTTAAAAAGGCTCAGTGTAAATGAAACACATCACTTTGTTTATAAATATATGCGAGAACCTTTTGTTTTAGAAAGAAAAACATTGTGAACAAAATACTTACATAAATAACAAACATAAAAGGCGATAACAAGAAACAGTAATGAAGAGGAAATAATAAAATTAATTTTATTGTTGTGTATTGTTAAATTGTGACCGCTTGAATCGATTTCTGAAATTAGAAACTTAACGTCGTCATAGCCGAATCATAGAGAAATACAACATATGAGGGAAATTTTGAAGACTTTCTAATGGCAAGAGACGTCTCAATTGATTATGTATCTAATTTAAATGTGTGTTTGAAAATCAGAGTAATTCATTGTTTGTTTTATACACTTTTATTTATTTTATATCATGTGCAGCCATATGGTAAATAAATAAATACGCTACACAGGTTATGTTCTATTTAGAAATAATATCCATCCGTATTCCTCGTACCAATCACTAAAAAACGAATATATTAACACCAAAATAAAAAAGTACTGAAAGAAAATGTTAACAATCTACATACAAAGTAAAAACATAACATAGGAGTTGCTTATAAACTAAGTAGTGACAGCAAAATGTTCTTCACGAAAATGAACCGCTGATTGAAAGAAGTAGAACGCACAACGAAGAAACAACATCTTCTTAGCTGGATCTCTGTAAAAATAATGCTCTTGCTCATTCTTTAAAAAACTTCCAGTAATTCGACTCTGAATAGGTTAATGTCATAGCTTCGGAAAGCGATTATCACCAATGATATGCTAAACATTAACAATAAATTGCAAATTTACACAAACTTAAAATAAATTCTCTACTAACGATTTTAATTTTTTTGTAAATCACCTTTTATTTAACAAATTAATTTAACCCTCTATTTTTGACTGTGTTTTCTTCATTACTTTTTATAACAAAACTTGTTGTGGAACCTGAAGATGGCTACTTATAGGCGTAACGTTTTCTCTTTGTTTTTAAATAAACGAATTGTGATGGTTTATGTGTTACAATTTTTCAAAAACTTGTTTTGCTATCGTGGCTTTAATGTCTTCTGGATTGTCACGCCGGTCCTCTATGTCTATAACACCGACTTGGGTAGTTTGATGGAAGATAAAATCACAAAACTCGGAAATTAACTTAGTTGTTTACAGAATTTTACCATTGTTTTAATTTTAGTCTTCTTATGTCTTTGTTAACCAATAGAATTTGGAAAATAATATAAAAGTGGATCCGAATTGGATAAAATTAATAAATTATCACATATCATGCATATATCAACTATGTAATTTTACTCAAAATTGGAACACCATTCCTAACAAGAAGTTTTAGCAATGATTCAAAGAGCACGAAGGATTTGTGGATATTTTTATCCTAGTGGATAATATTATTGTAGCAATGGTACAGTCCTCCCCAATAAAACTTTAACTATGTTATTACCTATTGTTATCTAGTAGAGCTATTAACAAAAAATTATTCTTACTTTCTGATATATTTCTTGAGTGTGATGCAAAACAAGTTGTGAAGAATGTGTTTGACACTTTAATCAGTAGAGCACTTATTCCACAAGAAACTTTAAAAAAAACCTGTATACTACAAAAACATCAATAACGTCGATAAGGATTAATAGTGGAGAACTGAAAAAAACGAATAAAGGTGGTGATTTTCAAACTCACCATATAGACAATAGTGATCAAGACCTAATAAGAAGGAAAATATATTGTCTTTATCCAAGCGAAGTTGTTGCTATCTCGGATAAACTGAAAAAGAGCCAATATAAATATAAGCCTCCCATAGAGTTATTTGTAAAATGTAAAAAGGCAAGTAGTAATAGGATCACACAATGATTACGCACTGTGAGATTTAATTACTTAAATAATAGCGATTCCCAATTATATTTTTTAAAATATCTGGCGCCCCCTGTATGATAGAATTTACTGCAAATTACTTACTTACCCACGAAAACGACAATTTCCAGGATCTCTTTGCTTTTTTACAAATAATCGACACACCCTATACATAATCCAAAAAATGCCGCAAGTAAAAGTTATAGCCCTAGATCTCCCACGTTTCCCGGTATATGAATTTTTTCAATAGGATAAATATTTTTTGTGAAAATACCTCTTTTCTGGAACCATGCAGTACACCGTCATCGCCTCTGAATTGAATGCGATATATTACGATTTTCAAATAGATTTTTTCAAATATCTCAAGCAGCGTACGTGACAGACGAAAATCGTAAATACAAAAATTATAGCCATTGATACGGCCTATAACACTGTTTGAACGGATTACCATATTTTAGTACCAATTTTGATTTACGGGTAATAATTTACTCCCTAAAAGAACAATTTTCAGGGTCTTTTAGATTTTGGTCCAAAATTAAGAAAAAATAGTTCGTGTTATTTTATTGCTACCAATTTAAAGAGTCGAAATGCGGGCCCGGACTTCTACTTCTCTCCCAAGTCTGAAGGTGGTAGCTGTAAATTTAGGGCACTTATTACGTTTTTTTAATATTGCACGGAATATCGCGAATACCCTGTGCAATACTTCCCGACCCCCCAGCCCGCTCATTTTCATTAGGATCCGTCACGGGGCAAAGCTGTATATATGTGCCAAATATGAAGTCGAAAAATTCGATTTCATCGATTTTTAGAAAGTAACAAGAGGTCCATAATTTACCTTGATGAAACATGGTTCGATACACGCGCTACTGTATCCAAAGGATGGGTTGGTTCTACTCAAAACGAACGCACTTTCAGATAAAGGAAAACGCATTACCATAATACACCCTGGGTCAGAAGGTGGATATGTCACAAACTGGGTGCTGTTATCTGCGCAAAATATTAAGTATTCTAGCTTGGGGTAAAACTTTGTATGTCACAATACGGAATGAGGACATCAGAGAGCAGTGCGGAATACCAGACATAGGAATGTGGGTGAGGCAAAGACGAATATTTTAGAACAAACACATAAAAAGAATGTAAGATGGCCGACTCGTCAAGAACGCAAAAATGAACAACCTAGTAGGGAAAAGATCTCAAGGAAGACCGCCAAAACGGTGGCGAGAATGCTGGACCTCGTCTTCCGGGGAAGACGTGTTGCCAATAAACAGGCAGTAGCCTTCTAATATGGTACCCATGTTAGAAAGAAGAAGAAGAAGAAATAGAAGAGATAGAAAGATATTCCCAGTAAAAGTCTCATTTTCATGGATAACTCAAGCTACCACACCCATCTGCTTCGCAAAGCACCAGCCTCATCAAATTCAAAAACTGAAATACAGGAATATCTCTAAGAAAATGATATTTATTTTGAATTCAGTTACAACTTTTGGAAGGAATAAATTCATATGCAATTAAAAAACAATATGTATGCGATAATTTGTCTTCCTCTATATCATTGCGTGTTTAAACCCATAGAGCAATTGTAGAACCAAGTAAAGTCAAAGGTCGGAAAATTTTCCTCCTACTTTAATTCCCAGTGTTATAGTGTTTGATAGAAAATGTAATTAATAATATACCAATCGGCAGCTGGAAAAATTCAGTACTGCACATTGTAAAAATTGAGGATTCTTACATTTCTATAAAAAACAGCGTAAATCCAATTATAATTAATCTCAATGACGACTCTTATAGTGAAACAGAATTAGATTTAGATATTTGGAATAAAAATGTATTTATGTATAGATATTGCTAGCTATGGATTTATTGCATATATTAATGCCGTTTTTTCTTAGTGTAGTATAGTGTAGTATACTAAATAAATAAAAAAAATATTATTATTACCGAAGCACGATAAAGATTGAGAAAATAGGAACAGCGGGAGAAGTATGAGTGCATAGAAGCTGCTTAAATTAATATGGCTATTGGGCAGGTCGGGATTCATGCTATAAATAATATTAAAAATAAATTAAAAATTCTATCAATTAAATTTGATACCTCGCATTCTTCGCCCCGTTCTTTTTTTAAGTAAGTGTAGCGAAATTTATTTGGGTAAGACAGATTTATTTTTTCGCGAAGTAATTAAGGCTTTTAAAATCTGCTAAAAAAAGGCTGGCCGGCTTTAAAAAAACTTAATTGGCCAGATAAATTTAACGTTCCCTTCGTTTGCGTCAAAAACATTGTTTTTCTCCGGGGTTTTCCGAAGGATTATAAATCCCTTTAATTCGTTTTATGGGGTAACTCTTAGCTATAAAGGGGTAAATACCTCACAGCGTAGTGTCAAGGGCCCGAACCGATAAAACACGGGGGTTAAACTAATAAAATATACATACCAGTAAACTTTTAGGCTCTAAGTATCGAAGTCGAAGTTGACAACTTGGCGTGCTTACTATTTCCCCGTCATTATTTCTTCATTTATGCGTTACGAAAGCTTCTAAAAAGTACGAGATTGATTCACACGTTTTCTCGTGAAGCAATTAAATTATATTGGATAACCGTGCCGTAGAAAAAGCCTTCTCCTGCAGTTTTTTGTCAAAAAATACGCCGGATCTTCGTTTTGCCGGGCTTTTCTAAATCCCCTATAATAAAAAACCACCCTCAATACGTACCGAACATAATTTCAAATGGAAAAATCTCTCTGATAAATTCGGTATTCATCGAATGCCGAGTTCAAACGGATCATTTTCTATTGGTGCTCATTCAAGCTCATACCGGGCCTTTTGCTCAATCAAGCTAGGGCTTTTACTTGAGATAGAGCCATATTAATCGGCATTTCTGTGGATAATTCTCTCTTTGTAAGGCCGTTTCAGCTTAAACGCCGTCTTGATTAAATTTGGGATTTTTCTTTATGCAAGCTGGGCGCAATCAACGAAAATTGTGCTGTTTTAGGTAAAATGTAAAACTGCGGGAACCGCAAGACACGTACGAATGTCGGATGTCCACAACTAAAACACAATACTCCTATTTTTCATTGTACGTATATTATATAGTATTATAGTCTGGGCCACTTTTTGTTGAGTCGCTAATATCGCAATTTGCTTGTCTAAATAAAATGTTTGAAATAGTGTTCGTTTCTCTGCTCTGCCAATTTGTGGAAGTTAACACGAAAATACACAAATCAGAAAATATAATTTTGCGCTCGGCAGATCTGCCCAGTGGGAACAAACGAGATGATATTGCCAAGTCCATAAGCTTGATTATACATTAACAGGATTCCCCAAACCTAGTTTTAATTATATTTGCTTCAATCGAACTCTCTCTAAGTTTTAGTCAGTCAGTGACTGCCATTTTCCAGCACCAATAAGGTGTGATAACTTCAAACTTAATTATTATTATTTATCGAGTTTGCCTTCGACAATATGTTTTTCAATGTTACTATTAACAAATACAGGTCTGAGAACTGCCGGTGGACTATTCGAATATATCATAATTGGCCTCAATATAGTGGATTCGGCTTAGATCTTTTTATGTAATTTCAAATGTTTAGAGGGCATAGGCAAAGCTTTCGTTAATATTCAGCAAGTCCGATACGCACTTTATAGACGTCGTCATGGCCATACCTCAACGAATAATCGAAAACTGGAGGTGCAGTACTTAGTTGGTGGCCATAGCAAACGTATACAGTAACTAAATTCCAACATGGCAAATATGTCTCGATATATTTATAGGTTTTAAAATAAATATGGAAATTGCGTTTTTCTGCACCCTTCTCTTAAATTCCCAATTATACACCGATCTAGCGTGCGGAAAGTGTCATTTTACCACGTCAGTTTCGTTTCCCACTGGTCCAAACCACTTCGGACATTTCCGAGATATTACCGCACGGGTTTGGGAGCAATCGGATGATTTCGGAGATATTTCCCAAGCTTTGAATTTTGACGTTTGTCAATTCTGACGGTATTCGCGTTGTTTTGCAAAAATGTACCTTAGAAAAAGTTTTGTAATCTTTTTAAGTCATGAGTTTATTTGGCGTAGCCTGAACATATTACTCAAAGACAATCATTAATTTCAACGTTGGTGCTACTTTTTTGAAGAAGTGGCAACGGCGCAGCGTTATTTTAAACCGATAGAGCATCATTTTCAGGAGAATCCAATATTTCACTCGCCGTAAACATCTACGGTACCATCAAAGGGTAAACACCCTATAGGTAATGTATAGAGTTTCTTTCCAAGCTGTTTTAACCAGAATATGCTGATAAGACTTGTCGTTTTTCCAACTTGGTTAATTTCAGCACTGATTTCTTTGTCGTTTGTTGCAGTATTAGAAAATTACTCTTAAATAGTTACATTCATGAGAAGATCTTATAATGCTGGTCAGATCTAGGATTAAATCTGACATATCGGCTCCAATAGGCCAAGCAATTGTTTTTTTTTTTCGTACTAAATAGATTGATATTCCTGTTGTAGACTTCGAGCCATGTAAGAGAGATCTTGCTTGTCATTTGCACTTAGTATTTTGCCATCTGCAAATTGTAATATAGTATAAAGTGGTATTTGGCTATATACATTTTGAATTTAGTTAACAACATATAGTCCGCTTGAAAATTCTCGGTGAACTCTTATAATTAATACTCGGGCGTCAGGATAAGTTTTTAAGGACTTTAATTAAAGTATGGCTGATGTTAGTCTCTCAATGTCGATACTATCGCCAAAAACAAAAACGTCGGATTGATGATACTGCTTTGTGATTGGCTCCGCACAGTTAGAAAATTAACGCGCTGCAGCGGGAGGACATTTTTGCATCCAAACTTTTGAAAAATTTGTTATTGCATGAGTTTCGTATTAATTAATATTGGCCTTCTTTCGCGCATTGTTTTCGTTTTTAATTACAGCGAAAATGAATGCTGAAACTAACGAATTCGCTCTAACTCAGAACCCAATTAAGCCCGACCGAAACTGTCATTCTCATACATAAAAAAAGTTAATCCTACGAATAAATTCAGCTTTTGGGGAGAAAAAGTGTTCCGGGCGGACTTTTCGAAGAGGATTAAATGCCTTTGACCCGTTTCTGCCCTGAAATCCCGTGTTTATGAAAGGGTAAGCGCTGCATGGTACAGTGTCAAAGGGTTGGCTACTGATAATACCGGGGGCCGCTGTAATAAAATATGTACGCCACAAGGGTACAATTGGACAGGAATTATGTAGCTTTGGCCGTAATTTGCTGCACTCGCTTGTACGATTCGTGTTGGGGGTTGTAAATTTCGAATTTTGCAAGTTTCAAGTTGAAAATTATCGAATCCCCCATTGGCGCTTTGTAACTTTTTGTTTAAAAAAATGGTTATTGATGTGGATTTGACTTAGATGCAAGTTGGCAGAAGTGCAGAAGAATACCTCCGAATATTATATACATATTATATGTAAGATAATAAAAAGTTTTTTATTCTAAAAACATTAGTAATTGATGATAATGATTTTTTTCACTAATTTTAAATACTGCCACAAATTCCATCTTATTTGTAAAATTAACAAATTTTTTTTTCATTTGTAAATTAATTTGTTTTTATGGAAAAAATATTTTTATGAAAATTCTTTTTATGTACTCAAAAACTTGCTAATGATAGTAGGCATATTGATATTATTATTAGCATTATAACATAAAATCCTAATAAAATAAGCGGCAATATCCATGATATAACGAGGTGAAACGTTGAAGTAAACACACGGATGTTAATAAAAGGTCTGCTGAGAACATTCTCAGGAAAAATAAATATCCAGCCTATAAATCAAAATTTGTTTGCACTTTTCAAGAATGTCAAGAACGAAACCTTGGCTACGACTGCGACTTCTAAAGCTAACCAAAATTTTAGGTGGTGGTCCGATAAAAATCAGAATTTCGTTATTAACAATAAAAACCAATATTACCAAAAATCAAATGTGTGGTCGGAATTATTAGCGACAAATTAATTGGGTCAAAACTTGACTGTTGAAACGCACTTACATTTTTTGAGAAAGGAATTATTGGAATACCATAAACTATGGTCAAATACAGAATTTGATACCGATCCCCGTTGGCCAGATATCACCCCATATTTTCTTTAGGAGGTATTTGAAAAAAAAGTTTATAGGGATCAACCATTTAATAATCTTAAAAATTGACTTGAAAATTCAATTGGAGAAGTATTACGCCAAACGTACTGAGATCAATTGAATTTTTTGATCGTACAATTACATATATCAAACAGGTAGCAGACCATACAGAAACGCTCCCATAATTTATTTTGAACTGTTTTATTTTTTTTCCTTCTAAATATGTTTTTATTCATAATTTGTTAAAATTGTCATTTCTCCTATTTTGTTAAATTGTTATATGTTAATATGTTATATACTAGTTAAGAATAGTTCATAATTTTTTATGGTCATCTGCGATTGCATGTTTTTCTTGATTAGTAGATTTTTGCAATAATAATTATTTAAAATAAAAATTTTGCTATTTAAATCATGATTGTTAATATGCCTTTTATAATTAGCAATGTTTAAGTAACCTAAAAAGAATTTTTATAAATCTTTTAGTGTTATTACTGTGATACTATTTACGAAACTTCTCGATTCCTGCTGCTTTCAAAAACATCGTCTCCAAGTACAACATGGAGATTTTGGTAGCAAAATCTAAATCACTCACGATATCAAAAGAACCCAGAAGATGTAAATTGACCATATACAATGACATATGACCATAGAAGGTAAAACCCGCATATCTCAGACCTGTGTGAGACCCGTTATGACATCAGCTGTAGAAACAAGAGCGGAAAACTCGGCAATAAAAAGAATCATCCGAACAGCAGAGATGAGAACTCTAAGATCTATAACAGGCTACAAACTGGGGGACCACAAAAGAAGCGAATATACGATCGTCCCGAAACAGAAGGCGCGAATGGTGAGATCATGTTGAACGGATGACCACAGATTGCTAATAATTGCAAGAGGTGGTCTCCCAAGATATAGCAGACCTCCTGGACGTCCCCCCCATACGAGAGCTGGAGCTTATCTTCCCAGCTACGTCTCTGACTACAGAGTACAAGACAAAAGCCTTATAAAAAGAAGAAGAAGAAGAATAAGAGAGATTTTTTTTTTACGTCTTAAAGGCATTAAAAGTTGCACGGTACAATAGGGCACCGAAAATAATTCCTAAATTGGTTTCATCGGGCAATTTATTCTAAAGAAAAATATATTAACTATATCTACGAGTTTCCTTGCGCGGCATTCAGCGAAAGAGACAAAAACGACATAGAAAACGGGAAACGTAATACGAGACTAAGCTTCAAAATATAATTACGGCCATGGCTTTTATTTCAACGGATATGCATTATAACTAGGCTGAAAGCGCACAATGGATTTTATTAGGTTTTACATGTGAGTTGGTTCACAGAGGATTAGGGAACCGCGCGTCTTAAAATGTAAATTTCTCTGGTTTCGAGCTCGACGCGGCGTCGCGCCAAAAGATAATTATTCGACCCTACTACCGAAGCGCCCCCCTTATATACGGTTTCATAGTTTTGAAATCCGATTAATTCGGACGCGAAAGTCCGGCGCAGGAAGTCCGTCACTGCCGCCATCGCGACGACGAAGCCTTAACTTTGACGCCGATTTTGGAACCGGCGGCGCTGATATTCCGGCTCACGAAACATGATATTGTTCAAAACAATTGAAACTTTGGATCAAAAAGTCTACTCTTTCTTCTGCCAGTAGGATTCGAAGTAAATCCAATAAATCCGTATCAGGGTGAATGATCAAAATCGTTTTACAGGGTGTTCTTAGTTTTCAATATAAACCTATCGAGAGATGACACGGACCACAGTCACAGACCCTAAAAGAAATGAACCTGAAAATGATTTTGCGTGAATATTTCCGAAGCAGATTGACAGAAACTTCTGATATTTTACTGTTTTACTAATTTTGTCATGGTGAATCTCATTATAAAATTATAAATGTCAAATTTTGGTCAGGGGCGTAACCCTTAAGGGGCACAGGTAACAAGAACTTCAATAATAAACTTTAGACTCCTTGTAAAATGGGAAAAATCTGTGCCATATTACGAAGTGTGTTATCCTCTATTCTTCATGATAAGGTACTGGCAGAAGCCTCAAAAAGCTATGGATTTATCGTACGTTGCACTAGAAATTTAAAAATACAGAAGTGTCTCTTAGTGATTACCATTACTTAATGACTTTATTTAAAGTTTTAAACAACTTGTTTGATCGCTCTGACCTATTACATGGACTAAATTTTCTGGTTCCCCGTATTAACTCTGTTTCTGACAACAAAAGCAATTGGACTTTTTTTCGCAATCTATCACCAAGGTAAAAACACTATTGCCCCATTAACTATTATGTTTAATTTCAGTCTTTCAATATTCCTTCGATTTTTATTATAGTTAGATTAGGGCTTATGTTAGGCCAGACTTCAGGTCGAGTTTCGTGATACCATCATTCCTGTAACTATTTAATAATTTGTACTGCCTGTTACTTAGGCTTCATGCCTGTTAAATAGACTTCTTCAAATAAGTATACTTTACTTGATTGGTTGATATCAAATTGATAGATTGATTTCAAAACTACTGCCAGGTAAATTGGAAATTACAATTATGAGGGAGCGCTAAAGAGAAATTTCAAGAGATAAAGTTTTTATTACTCACAATGCGCATTTATGGAATAATGGGATTCCGAGGATTGTTCGAAGCACCAACATTAAATGTTTGGGCAGATATAAGTGCATAAGTCATTTTATTTCGCGACATAGATTAAGTGCTAAGGCTTACTTAAATTTCTTTACAAAAGGACGAATTGTTCTTTATTCCCATACATACTCGCTTGAAGATGTTCTTTCAGCATGACGGAGCACTTTGAGGTGGGTGCATGAGACTGATGCAAATTTTGGAAACAAGTTTATAGATCGAGGTGGCCCAATAAATTGGCCCGCTTGGTCGCTTGACTTAAACCAACTAGATTATTATAGGTGTGTGTTGCTTCAAGATAATGTAGCTGTATAAATTAACCAATAACAAAGCTATCAATACGGTTTGAAAGCATACTTTTCAATTCTTGATGAATTAATAGTATGACTAAAATTTGACATTTATAATTTAAAAATCCGATTCGACATAAAAATATGCAGTTACATTGTGGTCCACTAACTCGGGACACAATCTATACGCTTTCAAATAATACGTTTCATCTAATTTGTCCCGGCACTATTCTGAACTAAATATTTTGCATTGGTGAGAAGAGAAGGTCAGGTGTACATTAGAGACTTTCGTACTTGCCTTAAGAAATAAATTGCCTTTCCTAAAAAGGCAATGTATTCTTAATCCATAAAGTCGCTTGGGTAGCGACCATAGGATACTATGGTGTACATTTTAAAAATTGCATATTTGCTATATCTACTCGAACCACACACCACAGCCACCACAACCAAAATTATAATAGTTTTTATGCAACATGCATTATAGAGCCCTCTCAATCTGTTTAGCAGATAAAAATTTGCCATGCAAATAATTATCTATATTTAAAGCCTTTTAGATAAACATCTGAGATGTTGTTTCCGAGTAGTTTGCTGTATCATATTATGATGCTATCGCTATCGGTTATTACAAAAGCATTTTGTTAAATAAACCGATATAAACTAAGCGCGTGAATTTTAAAAGGATCTCGCTCTCTCTCTCTCTCTCTCGCTTTTGGTAGTTATTTTTTCGCTACTTTTTTTTTAAGCAAACGTTGCATTCTACTACTTCCGTCTGCCAATTCAAAGTTTGGCGCCAACATAAACCCGTTAAAGGATTGACAAAATACCTGATCAGTTACCGATATTTTCAGCAAGGAACACTCTTTAATTTTATGCTCAAACATAATCTTCAGCTTTTTGCACACCGTTAAATAACGTCCGAATAAATTGCAGATAAAACATCTAACACTTCATTTCTCTGGTTCTTTAGTGGTGATCCCCTTTCTAACCATATCCTGATATAAAATATCCTAGTAGTGGTGAATTTTGGACATTATAAATGCACTGAGCTCATTTCACCGCAAACCAAAGGCAATTTGTTCTATTAATTCGTCAAAAGTCAGCCCCAGCTCCTTGCATTAGGCTATCGAATAGAAAAAAAGAATCCCTTAAAATTAAATTTAAATGACTCCTAAAAGCAATATCTATGGCACTTTCTTTCTTTTTCTCGGTTTCTTCTTCAGTTCTTCGTAAAGGCCATTGAGTGTTCTTTGCCGTTACGGTGTTTATACATAAGCCAACGTCTAAATTTTGTTGGTTTGCCCCGAAAAATAAGATTTGTATTGAAAGTGGTTAATAATGTGTTATTATTAATCATTCCATAATCCATTTTTTCACAAAATATCTCAAGAGTTCATGCAATTTTGGCCATTGCACACATCTCTGGCAATATACCGTAAATACCCTGAAATTGTTGCTAGTGACATTTCGGTCTGGCAAAATGGGTTTGCCTTTCTCAAATATTTGCAAGAAACATTTATTAAAGAAAAATTTGTTGTGTTTATATTAATTTTTCTATTCACAGACATGTAGACTGTGTAGTCATTTAAAGAAGTGCATTGCAGAAAGACTGGATTATAAGGATGTAGTTTTGCCGATGCAAAATATAAATTTTTAAATGACCACTCGACTTGACGGTTTGTAAGAGATGCGTTTCACTTTATTACACTGGGAGAATTGTATTTTTTATTGAAGCCCTTATCGAATTTTAGAACTCGCGTATCGCAGACTCACAGAAAACTGTTCGCATTTTCATTTGCAATCTGTTCTTGTTTATGCCGAGGATAATAACCCAATTAATATTTGACTGTTGTAATAGTCTCGTGTGTTTGCTTATTGACGGTATTAACCGAAATCTGTCAGCACATATTAATTCGTTCGGTAAATACGGGAGCATAAAGACATGACGTCCACTACATTACGTTTGAAAATCATAACCGTATGGTGCAGTCCAATAAGCACTCGGCCGCATTGGGCCAACAGTAACGTTTTCATCGCCGGTTATAAATAAGGGAATTCGTATTGAAATATTCCGTAATCGTTTTGAGGTGGCTCGATGATTGTTGACAATTGAATGAGTATTGATCACGGTCGCATTGTATTGGAACGGGTAACTTACCAGTGAATAATCTATTTGAAGGCGTCTTTTTTTCAAAACACACAGCGTTAGCTAACCGAGAGTGCTCAAATAAAACACTTTTTCAAAAAGTGTATTGAAATTGGTCTTATAAGGGAAATATTTTGAACATTTCGAAATTTTTCAAAAGATAAAGCACCACATACATTCTTTGAAAGTTAGGGAAAACGTTAGTGTCCCAAGATTATTAGAATGTTAAAAATGAATTGGAAATTATTAATAATCTCTCATTATTAGATATTCTTATCAATATAAAGTCAGACCTAACTTTGGGTCATTGTGTTTACAGAAAACCTGCGCACACAGACGGATGGATACCTTAATGCTTTACCGGAGCCGTAAAACTATATCAACCCGAGCCACAGAATCCAGAATTAAACAAACCTTACCACACAACCTCCCAATAGCAATGAAACCAACCTTCCTTATATTCAACACATCACTGACCACATATCAAAAGTTCTGAAGAAATTTAACGTCAAAACCACCACCAATTGTCCAAAAATCTCGCAACATCTTCTATTTGAGATGCCAGGAGTTTACAGCATTCCATGCATATGCAGCAAAGAATACATTGGATACAACCAGACCAAATACAACCAGACCAAAAATACCAAAATAAATTCATCAGCAGTTGCCGAACACAATCACGAAACCGGAAATCACATATTTTATTCGAGAAAGCTAAAAATCAATTCTTTCACCAACGAAAAATCCTAGAATATATAGAAATCTATAAGCAAACAAACAATCTTAACCGCGACTCAGGTCTTTACCTTTCACCAATATGGGACAATATTTATGCCCCTCCTTTATCTCTGCCTCTCTCAAACAATATATAAGCAGGTATGATCTGTTCATAAATATAAGAAAGTGACCAATTGCTTTTGAATGGGATTATCCAAGGGTGGTCATTAACATACAATGCAACAAGATTATTACCTAA
This sequence comes from Cylas formicarius, assembly GCF_029955315.1. Classification (NCBI taxonomy): domain Eukaryota; kingdom Metazoa; phylum Arthropoda; class Insecta; order Coleoptera; family Brentidae; genus Cylas; species Cylas formicarius. Next base: position 22,300,522 of record NW_026844352.1, on the reverse strand, counting down.
AGTTTCGGAATTTAAATTGAGGTAAAATTGTGGTTCGTAATAGACAATAATTTTATACCTACCTGTGTTTAATATTCTTTAGTTTGGTATACTACTTAGTTTAAGTTTATTAGTAATCATTCTTACTTCGTGTGTAATACAGCGCGTGTTGAATCCTGTGCGAATTATGCAAAATATGTGCGAGTCTAGTGTATCTCAGGAGATGTTCCCGCCCAAATGTAGAAAACACTAACGAAAAGACTAACGAAGTTATAAACAATGTTTATTTGACTCTCATTGAACGTGGTATCAGCAAGCAAGCATCTTTAGAAGAAACGGCCACATTGACGAAAATTCCAACATCAACTGTATGGAAAATTGTGAATAATCCCATTTCAGCGAGGAAAAAAAGAAGCGTAGCTGACATTTTCTCGAGTGTAGATGAAAGTGTTGAAGCTATAATACGGCGTAAAATTTACCAGTTATACGAGGAACAAAGCGTGCCTACATTAGATATCTTAATAAGGAGGCTTGAAAAATATGAAACCGGTGTTAAATGTCGCAGAACTACCTTATGGAAGTGTATACATATGGGTTTTAGATTTTAAAAAATTGACACAAGGCAAGTTATCACGGGGAAAAACATTGTTACGACGAATGGCAGGTTTCACTTGGTGTCAAACATGTTCAATGTAATTATATATACAGTGGTAAGGTAAGGAAGACTTAAAAATGTATGCTCTAGATTTTTTGCATAATTATCACAGACGTATTCCTTTTGTAGGTTCAAGCTTTGTAGAACCTCCATTAATTGCTTTTTAGTATAATCTTCGTGAAAATAAATGCCGTTTTATACATGTAGTTTTGGATTGTTGCTTTTGTGTCACTTGAGGAAGGGGTTTTAGTCAACTGTCTACTGTGATAACTTGCATTGTCCATTACAATGACGCTATTATGAGGAATGTTTGGAACTAGTTTGTTTTTAAACCAACTTTCAAATAAATCAGCGGTAGTCTCAATAGAATAGTGTTTTCTACATTTGGGCGGGAGCATCTTTTGAGGTGCACATATTTTGCATAATTCGCACACGATTCAACACACGGTGTATTACACACGAAATAAGAATGACTACTAATAAACTTAAACTAAGTAGAATACCAAACCAAAGAATATTAACACAGGTAGGTATAAAATTATTTTCTATTGCGGACCACAATTTTACCTGTATTTAAATTCCGAAACTTTAGGTAATAATCTTGTTGCGTTGTATATTAATGACCACCCTTGGATAATTCCATTCAAAAGCACTTGGTCACTTTCTTATATCTATGAACAGACCATAACCGAGAATGGCCGGAAAGATATTTCTTAAAATTTTACTTGACCCCTAAACTAGGTTTATTATAAAATGACGTACTCCTACTAATCGATATTTTGACAGAGCCAGGGGCGAGAAATGCAGGTTTGAAGAAAACATCTGGCTCTCAAGCGGTTGCTTATTGCGTTGTACATATACAAATTTTATAGGGTAAAAAATTAGAACATTCATGAGGTAAACACCATCTGCTGATGAACTCGTATTTAGGTGGTAGCAAACTCAGTATGCAAACTTAAAGCTGCGTCGTCATCGGCGGAAAAACAATTTTAGAAATTCGGGGGAGAAGAAAAATATATTACGGCGATACTGTTTCGGTATCGAATTAGAAGCAATCAGTCAGCGGGTCGAATTTAATCGAACGAGGCGCCTATAGAGACCCTTCAATTCCAGACTTATTTCAAATCGCCCCGGGGAAATCCGTTGTACAGTTATTAAATCTGAAATGAGCGGAGTCTACATCAACATTTCTAAACAGTTGGAAAAGTTAGGGACCCCGAACTTCCTTCAACAAATTTCGGTTAAGGAAACTTTTATCACGAAAGTAATTATACTGATAATGGAGAGAAATTGACGTTGAAAGTTCGTTTATATACCGGATCGGATGGCTGAAATTTGATTTGATGTTGTTACGTAAGGAAAACCGGTTATCGTCCCTTTTGCAATATAAATTTCCCCTTATTGTCAAGTTTGCTGGAGAATGATCATCAATTATAACGACTGTAAATATGCTTGTCACTTTCGCACTAAATCAGATTTTAATTTTAAATTTATGATATTGCCACACGAATGCAGAAGTTTTTGTTGTACTGTGGTACTTATACAAACTTTAAAAAATTAATATTTGACTAACTTTCATGCAAGATTTCATATAATTATGGCCCGGTGATGTTTGTCATTTTCTAGGGATTTTCTTTCAACAAAAGTTAGGTTTTTCAAGCAGCGGACTGAGGAAGTCCTCTAAACTTCCACTACACTTCTAATCTTTCTGGCATACCACAACTTCTCGTCTATACGTATTAATAAGAATATAGTTCAATAATGGTGACAGAAAATCAAAAGAGAAGGAGATATGGAAGTGTCGAAATGATAGACAAAGATTCAAATAGAATAGAATTACCAACTTTAGCATATTGACTACACAACTTAGCACCAGCACCGTCAGTACATTAAAAGCTTAGTTAGTCCAAACCATTAAAGCATAGATGTCCAAATTTGGATGCTTTTGGTAACCTATGTACAAAATATATAGTTGCAAAACTTAAAAAAATATTTGGAAAGGAATTTTCATGTACTTTTTATACATCTTCTGGATTCCTCCTGCGTCGGTTTTTGTTCACTTGAACTAGCTAACATTTCGCCAACCATCCTGTTGGCATCTTCAGAGCTTGAAAGTTTCAATCAAGCTCTGAAGAAGCCAACAGGATGGTTGGCGAAACGTTAGCTAGTTCGAGTCAACAAAAACCGACGCAGAAGGAATCCAGAAGTTTTATAAAAAGTATTACAGTAGCCTGTGAAAGAATTTTCATGTATTTTATTAGTTACACTGACGTTTTTTAAGTAGCATAACTTTTATTATTGAGAATGGTAAACAGATACTCCATTTTTGTTTTAATTTTCAAGTAAACGTGCTTTTATTTTTGGTTGGTTTTTCAGTTCATTCCAATATTTTTTAAAAATCTTACATTTAGTAGCCGTTTATTTGAATTTTCCTGCTTCCAAGAGTTTAAACATTTCTGAACCTATAACGCATCATTTATTAAAATCAGGTTTCAATCTGACTTATTGCTTGTATTTATCTAACCTAATTGTTATATTGGTGGTTAAAACATGAAACTAAAAAACCATTTTACGACCGCCAACGGCACAATTAAACTCAGATTGAATTGTAGATTGAATTGACATTGTTTAAGTATTTTTAATTCTTAAAATGTATTTTAAAACAAAAAAATATTTCTATTATCCTAAGTAGGATTTCAAAAATACATTATTATTATTGACTTTTGACATTTTATAAAACTTATTTTCAAACCGGCATATTCAAGCTTTTAAATTTATTGTGTTTAATTGCATTAGTACTGTAATCTGATCATATACATACTTATTCTAAATTAAAATAATCTACTTTTGTAATCCAAACAAATTTGAATTGAATTGAATGATAATGTTTTTCAGGTTTCTGAGTTATTAGGGACGGAGTTAATAAAAAAATATATAAAACTGTAGGTACGAGGAACCTCGCTTTTGCAGTCCTAAGGTTAATGTAAAAATTACCTCCGTATCCGTTGTAATCGGCAAACTGGCTTTGTACATATTTTATCATGGTTTTAACATCGTTTTCCAATGCCAAACGCAATCTCAATCAGCGCATCATGGCTTTTGTTTCTATTATTATACTCGTAAGCATTTGAATCCCACAGTACAGGCCGATCCCCATTCTATAAAAGAGATAGTTTGCTCTTCACTCCAATTCATCACTTGTTCATAGATTTGACAACAAATATAATTTAACTGCGGTTAAAGACAAATAAATAGGACTGATTGCTGAAATATTGTCCAACACCTTCACTGAGTAGTAGCATTTTTGAATAAAGAATTGCTTCACTTTCACTCTTTCACATTTTATTATAACATTTAACCACCATAATTACTATTTACAGGAAATCTTGATAGAGAGAATGGTTGAACTAGGTTTAATTTACTTCATATATAAAGTATAAATGTTTTTGGACTTTTTTTGAGACCGGTTGCTTCAGATGTCTAGACAAAACAATTTATTCTTATTTTAGAATTTAAGAAACTAAACTAATAGACTGTTCTTTACAGAAAATTGTAAAATTTGTGACTAGCTACCATTTAATGTAAGCCCATTGTTCATCATTCATCCGTAATTGGAAATTACTCGTGAACACAGCTTATTACTACTAGTGGTAATAAAAATGTTGCTTAAAGTAAGAATGTTATTTTTAAAATAATCTTTTCCATGCTTTAATGTAATTAAATACAAAATCAAAAGAAACAAGTAAACCATTCTCTGCTTAAAAATAAAATAAAAATTTTTAACGTTCAAGGTGACCTAACCGAAATTGTAAAACTTAAAATTTAGGTCATATCATCGACGAAAATTTAAAATTTAAAGATCACATTTCTTTATGGTTCATTGGTTGTCTTAAAAACTAAGTCTTTTTATGATAAACCGATTTTATCACATTTTAATTTTGCTGATATAATTTATGGGCCATTTTTGGATTCTATCGATATTAAAAAAAATAAACAAAGTTCCAAATTGTTGCACGACTATTATATGGGATTAAGCGCAGCCAGAAATTTTCCTGTATGCTTGAATAATTGGGATGACTTTCTATGTCTGTTTTATATGAGAATTAAATTGCAATGTCCACAACATTTTCATGAATAATATATCGTACATAAAATAAATAACTCTCGACAATATTTGTAAACTGCCCCTAAGCATAGAAAAGAGCCGTATTAAAACTGTTTCCCCTACCTAAATGAAGGGTAGATGTAATGTGAGCAAAACATCTTTTCTTTTGCTTTCTTAGCGCTTCCCGTATGTTCTATTTCTGATTCGTGTGTCCCCTCTATTGTGATTAATGTTCATTTTTAGGCTTCAGTGTATTTATTCTGACATGTATAATTTATAGTAATAGCGTATTATGCAACAAGTGCGGTAAACGTCATTTGACTCACGAGTTTATTTGGCACGAGCGGAGCGAGTGCTTAATAAACGAGTAATATAAAGAGTTTACCAAAGGTTTTGCGTACTATACATCTTTTTAAATAATAACAAATTACTGAATTACTAAATTTCGTACCATTCAAACAACATATTTACCAGTTGCCATTAAACTCACTCATTTATCGTTACGATCGGTTCTACTATTGTTGTCTCTTTATAGCGGTGTACGTTAGACAGAGAGAGCTGTATTATTGGATATGTCATATATAAATAACGGAGTAAACACAATTTTAAAACGTTATGTTGTTTATTTAACTTTTACAATTTATCATTAAGTAGTTTATTTAAAGAAAAAGTCTGTAATTGGAAGAAAAATTATCCAAGGATAGAGCTTTTAAGAGGATTAAATTTTTAAGATCGTCTAAGCAAGAAAAAGCAGGTTCTAACGTTCAATTTTATTTTGTTTGTACTGATGAGACATGGACATTTGAAAATGGTACAATTGGTCTTGGCAAGATATTAATATTAATATGAAATTGTTTAATTTGTTAAAGACAAGGTGTTGTCGAAACAATTGTCATGTGAATGTATATAATTTCGTGAAAATCTGAACTTTTAGTTATTATTTATTTTGTACGAATACATTCACTAACATGACGGCCAGGATTGACAAACGTCAAATTTCGACCTTGCGGTAAAATCTAATAAAACATCCGAGTGCTCTCAAGCTTGTGCGGTCAAATCCTGCAAATGTCCGAAGTGGCTCGGATCCGTGCGAAACGAAATTGGTGTGCTAAAATGACACTTTATTATTTAAAAAAATCAAACCCAATTGAATATTCTTGTAAGTGATCAAATTGAGAATGAATTTTTAAATAAATTAATAAATCCAGTCATGTCATTTTAATAAACTAATATTTCGTCGGTCACTATTAGCGTTATCTCCTAAATGTACGCCTAATAAATTGGATTCGTTATTTATTTAATTTTAATTGTATGGTTATGTTTTTAAACCATTCAATGGAAAAAAATCAGCACTATAAAAAAAGATTAAAACGGTAATGCAAAATGATTTACGTCCCGATTTTCTGTTCGCCATTAAATTCCAATAACTGCCACCATTTTTGTTTTGCAATATTGACAAAAAAACGCCGGCATATATGCGCCGTAAACCGCATTTCCGCTGGCACGTCGAATCGTTTAACCCTTTTCGAAATTTTACCCCGGGGATTAGGCGGCCGCGCGGCAACTAAACCCGTCAAAAACTCAACGCAAAATTTGCATTTCAAACACGCTTAATTTTGTTTGTTTGGACGACAAAAATTAATAATAATTTGATTTGGGACGTATACTCGGTTAGTTTGGGTCTTGATTAATGCTTTAAACGAACGGAGCGGTTCCTCACTTTTATCGTTAGTTGAGTTACGGCGGTTGTAGTTGAAAGAGTCGTTAAATATTTATCTTTTAGCGTTTTGGCGGTGCAACAACTTCGTTTATGTTCGTGGATTCGGAAGTTTATTCGGGAACATTAAATTAGTTCTTACAAACCATGGTCCGCAACCTCTCGGCAGGGTGTGAAAGGTATATTCACGTGCAGGGTGTGTGCAGAGGGAGATATCGAGAGAGTTTGATCGAACTCTTTCAATGGAAATATATACAGGTGTTTCAAAACAAATGCGACAAACTGAAGGGAGTGGTGCATTGCTTAAAATGAATGGTAGTTTTGTTATATAAACGTTGGGTCAAAAAGTGTTTCTATATTTTATTTTAAAAACAAAAATAGATAAATCAATAAAAAATTAATGGAGTCTTACTAATACAAAATTTTTTAGTGGATTGAATTAGAATACCTGCATAATTCTTCGCAATAAATTCATGAAAAAACAATTGACAGGCGGGTTTAATACAAACTATTATTGTCCCCCGCAATTTTTTTTTTCAAAAAAATCTATAAATCGTCTTCGAAACAATTACGTTTAAACTCTAACTGTTGGACAATTAAATGATTAGATAATAATTTTTTGACTATATTAGTCAATAGCAATGTCAAATAAAACAGTAATAAAGGCATAAAAGATAGTACATGTAAAATTTAAGTCAAACTAAATTTGGTTTATAGGATAAGAAAACTGAAAGACAATTACTAACTACTACACTATGAGATATTTGAGCCAAATACTCGCAATAAGAATAAAAAGAATTTTTAATTAAAAAGTTATATTATATAATTTTTGAAAAGAGAGCTTTAGTATTTCTGTAGGCATTTTTATGAAAAAATTAATGGCAGGGTACCCTGGGCGGCTCTAGCAACGAATTAATCGCTGATAAGCTGGTTTCTCAAAAACATCAATGTGAGTTCTATACAAATCCCTATTTCAAAAATATCTTTGTATTCTAACCCTGTTAAAATTTTTATAGCCTTTCTCTAGAGTCTAAATGTTCTATTCGATTGAGGTGCCCAAGCCCGAATAGCATATGAAAGCAACAAATTAAACTGTTCATTATAAGCTCTGTTTAATGTTTCCTGAAATACGCGATTTCGAAGATATCTGAGGGCATCAATCCTTTTACTAAGTACGGGGTCCAATTGCACTCCCAACTACAGAAGATTCTAAATTGGTTTCATCAATATCTCTCAATGTTTTATCTGCAAGTAATTTATTGTGCATCAATTCGTTCCTTAACATCATCTAAACCTTAATTGGTATCATCCGGACGGTAGCAGACAAGGACACAGTGGTGTCATCATCGAATAGGGTAAACCTGGCCTCGGGATAGACAAGTGGCAAGTCATTTATATATACATTAGAAATTAATTTGGCACGCCGCCTTGGAGCACTCCAACTATAATTCTATGCTTCTATAAGTCTATACTCTCGAGAAGCTGTAAAAGTAGAGTTTCTGCAGTGGGATAGCATCTAATACAATCAACGCCCTACTTAAATGATGAGACAAAGCACCTTTAAAATCTGCTTCATTAAATTAATCAAGAATATAGGGCATAGGGTCTAAAATTCCCAATATATCATTTTTATTCCTTCTAAATCTAAACGGGCAGTTTGTGAAATAATCATTTGCTTTAAAGGTACTAGGTCTGTTCAGGAGGTAAGGTGAATTTTAGGTTTTATCAATAAATGTTTATTTATTCATCAAAATTAATAATGTCCCCTTCAAAGTAATCCTTCCCTCATATAATACACTTATGCCAGCGTTTTTTCCAATCCTCGAAGCACTTCTGGTAAGCACTTTCTGGTATAGCCTTAATTTCTTCCAACGATTTTTTCTTTATCTCCTCAATTGTTCCAAACCTCCTTCCTGTCATGGCTTTCTCCAGTTTTGGGAACAGGAAAAAGTCGCAGGGGCTGTATCCGGTGAATATGGTGGCTGAGGTGTGATTGTGGTTCTGTTTTTGGCCAAAAAGTTAGACACAAGCAACACAGCAGCAAACGACTTTGTGGTAAGCGCTACGATAATCAAAGAAAACAGTAAACAAAACCTTGACATTTGATCGGACTCGACGTGCTTTTTTCGGTCTTGGCGATTCTGGATTCTTTCATTGGGACGGCTGGGCTTAAATTTCGACGTCCTAACCATATACCTATGATTCGTCACCCGTTATGACCATTTTGAGTTTGTACCATTGATAACCATTTTATTTGCTATCAGTAATTTTATGCAAATTCTTTGTTCCATTCTTTTTTTGACAGCAGAAAAGCGCAGAGCACAAAAAAAAATCTCACAAAAACAGGAGTAAACTTGCAAACTGGCTGAAACTGTAAACATATGTTAGAAACATGTGCACAAAAGTCAATTTACCTTTTGAATACGCGTCGTAATTATAATTATGATGGAGATAGATTATTCTGCTATGGGGGATTAGTTTTGAGATAACTCAGGGTTGGTTTTTTTAAAAAAGGCTACAGCCAGTGCCAGTTTTAAAACATCAGGAAATGTATGCTGTTGAAAATGAAGGTTCATTTATTTAGTGAATGAGCGAATAATATTTTTTAATTCATTGAATTAATTTCACGCTTAAACCAAAAATATTCAACATTTTATCTACCTAATCTATCTAAAGAGTGGCCGTAACCTCTGTAAAAGTGACTTCTTTATAGGTATTCAGTTAGTTAAGAATTGTGATAGAGTAGTCTAATTCCCTTCCCTTCACTCATTTTTAAAAATTTTGCAGTTATCCATTTTTTTAAAGATAACAATGTAAGTAATAAACCAAAATGTAAAGTCTCTAGACAAAATTTTTGTGCTTATTTTTTTGTGCATAAGTTTTCGTGATAATGTGTGTAAATGCGGTCCATAATAAATACAAAATTTTTATGTCTATACCTTTCTTTCTATCATTTATAAGCGACCAACAATATAAGAAAAAAAATTTATGTCAAGAAAGATGAAAATGATGACCATATCTGCGCATAAAGGAATATTGCTCTAACTGGAAAAATTACACCTATATATGATTCAGCCATAGAAATATTTACAAAAATTTGACTAGTCCAATTATTTTTTAATTATTACTGCCATAAAATTAATGTCAATTCAAATTCTTGATTCTTTTGTCTTTGGCATCTGTTTACAGAGTCGTAAAACTATCTGAGCCCGAGTCACTGAACCCAGAATTAACCTTACCTCTGGTCTTCTCTCTAATATTTTCCGAAGTAATCCCACACTTGCCACTGTTGTCCTTCCCTACATTTAAAACATCACTGACCACATATCAAAAGTTCTAAAGAAATATAACGACAAAACCTGATTTACCACTTTTCCAAAAATGTCTCAACATCTTCGATACGTCAAAAACAAAATTCCATCTGAGATGTCAGGAGTTTACAGCAAAGTAAAATATCAACTAGGCTCAAAGAACATGAAAAAGCCCTAAGACTAGGACAAATATATTCGATAAAACTAAAATTCTTGCATGTAATCAATTCTTCTACCAACGAGAGCCTTTAGAAATCTATAAGCAACCTACCAATCTTAACCGCGAATTTTAAATGTCTCGAATATGGCAATCAGTCATCCAAGACGGTGTTTATGCCCCTCATTTAGCTCCGCCCCCATCAAACAATATATAAGCAGGTATAGAGTAAAAACAAGTCAAGCCAGTTTCAGTTAAGTTCTGAAAAAGTCAACAGGATAATTATGGAAACGTTAACAAGTTCGAGTCAACAAAAACCGATGCAGGAGAAATCCAGAAGTTTTATAAAGAGTATTACAGTAGAATGTGGAAGTTTCTTTGAAAAAAAAAACTAAAACGAATTTAAAGTTCACACAATATGAAGGAATTCGTGAAGAATTGCAAATACTTGTCCCTTGTTTTCCAAATGCATGATTGACTTGATACATGTTGGTAATGATCAACAGATCAAAATTGAATGTCGATGGGTTTTATTTATTTTATTATCTTGAAACGAAACCCATTTGAGTTGCGTTACCACTAGCGTAAATTTAAAAAATTTAACGCGATGTGCGCACGTTTGAGAATAAACGTAGCCCGTAGTCTTTACGAGCGCGGCATACACAAATCCGTAGCTTTTAACAGTCTTCGTCTAACCTGGGGGTTTTAATATGTAATGCACGTCTTGAAATCAACTAAAGCGTATAACTTAGCGCGATGCCGAAAATCGGAGAAGTAGTAAATAAAAGGCCTGTCGGGCGGAGTCATGGAGGATTTACTGAGCCAAATATTGAAAAAGACTGCTACGAAGTTCCCGCGCCGTTGCCCTTTTATTTGTAGAATCGGATGGAGGAACTTAATTTTGTTTAGCTCTTTAATTTGTCGTTGAAAATACCGTTTTTTATATTACGTTGGGTAAACAAATGTGTAGTGAAGTAGACTTATATACAGGGTGTCCCGTTTATTACGGGTGATGCATTATCTAGGAATATTTAAAGAAGACTAAAAAAAATTACAGACAAGAGTGAGGATAAAGACGAAACATGGCAGGAAAAATTCATTTTTTATAAATGTTATGAACCGTTAAATTATTACCACAAATTTTCTGAAAAATTTTTAATTTTAAACTGAAACATTTAGACATTTGTTGAAAAAAATTGAGAGAAACATACAAAAAAAAACGGTTTTAAATAACGAATAGGACATGTAGAAATTTTTGGACCGTTAAATAAGGGAAGTAAATCGAATCTTTTTACAAAAAAAAACGCATTTTTATATTGTTATTCATATTATTTTCTCAATGATTTGCTATGCTTTATTTACTATCAAAATTTCCTCCATTATTTAGTTTTTTTTAGAAAAACGTTTTCTGGATTTGATGTTTTCTTATTTTATTAACTATTTTAATAAAAAATGGACAGGTTAAGTGGCGTACAACTGTTGATCAGTAATTTTCAAGCAATGCAAAAATGGCGTCGCGTCTATAATCCTCGATTGTTTCTTTTGTTCGTCGTGTTTCGTTTTTCTATTCGTAATATTTTAAAATCTACAATTTTTTCAAATAGGCAAACCTATAGAAAGTCATCCTTTTTAAATACTAAATAAGATAAAAATAGAGTATTTCCAATCCGACCAACCCCAAATATATAAGAAAAGCTTTTCAGTCTGTGAAATCTTTAAATAATAGACCTGCAAACATCACCTTTTCAAATCAATTCAAAATATTAAAAAGACTTAAATATTACATTTAAAATAAATTCCGAGGAATGCAAAAACGCCATATTATACTGGAATTTCAATTTAAAATAAAAAAGTTTAACCTTGCTAGTAAAATACAGAATAATATAGAAATATAATATTTTAAAATTAGAAGTGAGTTCAAGCAACTTTTGTATTTATTTATTGATATTCTTGACAGATTCTGAGATATCTTATCGTCCAGTTAACAAACGGGCCACCCTGTACATCGTAGTCGTAAATCTTAGAGGGAAAACTGTATTCCGTAATTGCCTTTATACATCGGATTCCTTGGAACTCTTCTCGAAATTCTTTTGAATTTCTCTGAAATTTTACCTTGCGTAAAAATTTCATATTTAAGACCAAGTTCAACTTCTTATGAAGAATTTTTTTCCCATTAAATTAACAATGATGAAGTAAGATATAAAGAACAATCATGAGACATAAAACATAATTTTTAGTGTAATGTGAAAGAAATATCAATGTTTAAAAAGTCATTGGTAACGGAGCCATCATTAATTAATAACATACGTGTGGCTAAACGCGCTACTTATTACTGAGACTAACACTGGCAAAGTTTATCAATATCTAGAAAAAAATGTCTGAAATGTTAAAAAAAAAGTCAAAACCAAACGTTTTACGACACATGATTATATAACCTTTTCTACTTACGTGCAATGCGGCCTTAAATTTGGTATAGACATAACAAAAATTAGCTTGAAAATGCCGTAGAAGTTGTGGAATTTAAAATGTTATTACATGCTGCTGATATAAATTCAGATAGTTAACCCATTCATATATTGTTCAGTAAAGTTAAGAAGACTGAATGCTTAGAATTACATCCAATTTTGGTTACATTAAACTTTGCTACGCACATTACTTTCAATATTTGCCTGGAATACAAAGGCAAACAAGAATCCATTACGTTGTCCAGACATTTTAGTTAAGGGCTCTTGTTTAACCCTAAATTGTTAGATTGAACCGCATCGTAATTCCGTTAGCTTATGTCAATACGAATAGACTATGTAATTCATCTTGAGTAAATATTTGAGGAATATCATTCCTAAGCTATTTCCATTTTGTTTGTTGATCATTTTAAAGAGCGATTATTGTTTGCTATTAGATTAGATCGAAAACCTGCATTTGTTTTTCCAAAGGGGCTGCTCTGTCGACAAATCAATTTTCGATCAAACATCTTCGGCGCTATTTAGTTGAATCAGCACAAAATGCTCAGGTGTCGTATGATCCCATCTATCACTCTGGACGACAAAGGCTGCAAAATATTCCTGATTTACCAGAAAAACTACAAAATGGTAAAAAAAAAATTAAAGTACGACGATATATTAGAAGTAAGCTGCCATTTCATAATTATTAAAGTCCAATATCCAAAACGCAAGTGTTTTTTTCCAGTTTCTTTCAAGATTTCATTGGTCTTTCTTCTTCTTGTATTATTCAGTAGGAAGTTTTCCTGTTTGTATTGCTTCTCACTGTTCAGGTGAAGAAGGGAACTCGCTGTCTGCCCACCATTTCTGTGGTCCTTTTGTGGCCTTGCTCCTTCGGTTTTTGATCTGATGATCACATTCCCAACTTCCGTTTTCATATCTTCCCTTTAATCTTAGGTCTTTGACTTTCTTCGGTTACACTTTTTAGTCTTTTTCGGTATAGTTGTTTTTTTTCACAGTTCTTTAAACTGGTTGTCAGTACTTTCGGTACATTTTCCTGAATATTCGTTGACTATTTTTCACATTCTTTTTAATTTTCAAAGTAATTTTTCAAAGAAACTTCCACAAGCTACTGTAATACTTTTTACAAAACTTCTGAATTCCTCCTGCGTCGGTTTTTGAGAGTAGAGTCGAGTCGAGTCGAAAGGAAGGACCACAGTGGCATTGCTATTGGAAGAATGTGGTGAAGTGTATTTTTTGATCGAACGCTTAATATATTTAATGTGAAAATTATTAGAGGTGGTATACGTCTGTCTCATTTATCCCACGAATTTCATCATTTCATTACTATGACAACATATTGCATGTTTATTACTTATGCAATAACCCCACGATTGTCCTGCTGGTTTTCATTATCATACCGGTTATTATAAGTGTAGATTAGTGCAGTTGTCATTGCTCTCACATTCATTTTGAATTAAAGGTAGTCTTTGCCAGGTTATGATGATGTGTGCCCAATGGCTTATCGACTTAGCTTTAGATTTAAAGTCTAATTTTATTTATACGTATTTTCAAAGTTCAGAGTTGAAGATGCAGACGAAAGTGGCGTTCTCTTTTGAAACTTTTTAACAAACTCCCACTTCACTAAACGCTGGTGGCCTCTATTTAATCACATTTAACAAAATACTCTTGATGAGGTTAAGTTTTAAAACGTTCAACTTTACAATGCTATATTCCGAAAAATCTCTCAGTTCTGCTTCCTCATTAAAACTGATCTTGAACAAAAGCTCCAGAGCGAAACCATATTGTATGCATTCTCCCGATCGATGTACTATGCACGAGAACGCTTGGTACGCGTCCCGCAATATCGACGGAGAAAACCCCATTTCCCTAAAGAAAGAAAGATTTTAATGGTTTTCCTTCGAGTTTCTCCACAATTGCGGTAAACAAAAAGATCGCGGCCCTGTTAAAATTTTACGCTCCCGCTCTCAATTTTATAACAAACCATAAACTCTTTTAAAGCTTTTTTTGTTATCTTATCGTTTGAGTTGCAAACTTCCAGCCGATTATTACATAAAACGCGGGGGTATGCCTTTTTTTCCGCCTTTTATCGGATTGAAAACATTTCCCTGGGCAAAAATTGCGCCTAAAATGTAGAATGTCTCCGCGATATTGTCGTTTTACCTTTGTCGTGCTTGGGTAGCTATCTAGAAAACAAAATGGACAAACAAAATTCTATTGTGACGTCCTAATTTTTTTTTCCATGGTGTTGACACACTTTTGTTTGACGCGTTAGATCGGAATTCACTTTAAGAGAAAATTTTAGGTTATGTAGTCATAAAAGAAAGTCAAAGTTAATTTTCTTGCGAACTGTACCTACGATCTGCAAATTATGTTAAAACGACAAAGAGACGGCTGCAAACTTCGTTATTTTAAATGTAACACCCTCTATATTTCGACATTTTTGAAATCCTCGCTGAAAACAAGAATTCCTATTCAAATTTCGCATAGTTTAGCCATAAATTGAGGTTATGTGTTTTTTTTTCATATTTTGATTGCCCCATAAAAAATTGTGTTGTGACGCTACTGATCCAGGTATTGGAATGAAAATTTAATAACAGACTAAGGAGATGATGCAATACTCAATCAGTTTGACAGATGCGCCTCAGTTTATATAGGGTGTCCCAAATAGGTGATGCCGTTTTGGCGAAATAAATTAACAAAATCTCAAGATTTTCAAATAGAATACGCTATATTTTTATTGGGATATCAATTCTATAAACTAAGTTTGTAATTTATCTCATATTTAAATTTTACTTACTTTTTGAGATATTCGATTTTTAATATATCAGCCGTATACATTCTTGTTGAATTTAAAGCTGCCCACATTCGGTCACTTGTTCGCAATATTAAGCGTTTTTTAAATAGCACAGACATGATACTACTTCTTTTAAAGATATAAATAATAAATAACTAAAAAAAAATTAAATATGGTGATACTGTAACATATTTTCAATATATCGTCAGGTAGCATTCATGTAATTTTAGAATTTTGAAATTATAACTTATTTAAAATACCAATAAAATATATACTAACAAAAAACTTGACAACTATGAACTTTTTAAATAGAAATATGAAAAACTACATTTTTAAATATTTTGATATTTCGTTGTTGTTTTGATACCAGCTGAAACGAGCATTTTTAACTAAACTTCAACGAACTCTTTTTGGTTAACTTATTGTTTTATAGATTTTTTTATTCAAATTTGTTAACTTCTTTAGTCAGGCGATAAATTTTAATTATTTATTTTTGTTATTAGGTACTTTCAATTAATCTAGATAATTAACTATTTAACGTTTCTTTAAATGAATTCTGAAGTTTTATTCAATCTGTTAAAGTGTGTAGTACAAAGTCGATTTTTTCAAAATTTCCACTTATTAATGGACACCCTGTATTGTTAGCAATAAGTCTTATTCGTATATCTGGAGTTTTAGATCTTTAAAAGAAGTAAAAAAATACCTAATATTGTCAACAAGTGACCTAATGTGAGCAGATTTAAATTCAACAAGAGGTCTTAAACCTCGAATATCTCAAGAAGTAAGTAAAATTTAAAAATAAGATATATTTCATACGTACCTTATTTTTTGTCCTAGAATTGATATCTGAATAAAAATATAGGGTGTTACATTTGAAAATCTTGAGATTTTGTTAATTGAATTCTCCAAAACGGCACCACCTATTTGGGACACCCTGTATAAGCGCATTTTCGTTGCAATACCTGGATCAGTAGCGTCACAACACAATTTTATATTGGACATTCAAAATAAGAAAAAAATACGTAACCTCAATTTCTGCCTACACTATGTAAAATTCAAACAGGAATTTCTTAAGAAAGTGACCTTTATTTTAACCAACCAACGAAAAATGTTGAAATATATAGGGTGTTCCATTTAAAATAACACAGTTGATGGCGGTTTGAGGGGGGGACACTTTTGGGATACCCTGTATCAACAAAATTATAATATTTTAAATCTTCAGGAGAATCCAAGAAACTTTTGTACGAAACTTTCTTTCGTATCTCCTATGGGTTTGTTGATTTAATTATATAGACACTTCAATGAAATTAAATTCAAAAAGTAGATGCAGAATGTAAAAAAAACGCCTATTATGCGTAGTTATCCACTTGTTTTAAGCGAGAGTGTGACTAAAGTAGAAATTTACTTATACGAATCTGTACTTATCATGGGCTGTTAAGCAAGGACCATAGACAACATCACAATATGTGATTTGAGATAAGGCTAATGAATGACTAAGTAATATAAGGGATCTACCGAAAATATGTCTATGCTGAAAGGTTTTTAAAAAATAATTTTAAATGGCGTAAATCTCAACTAATCAATTAACAATCCTAAATGTTTTATTTGATCTTTAAAGTGTATTGGCTTGTTTACCTCCTATATTTAATACATTAATGTAGGTTTGCAAAAATTGATTTTTTTTTACCAAAAAATGTTCCTTATTATTTTTTCAGTATTGAAGTTGAGGCAACGATTTTGAGAAAATACTGGCAAATTATAACCGCAGAAATTGCTTGTAATCATCGATCAGAAATGAGACCTACGTCTGATTGTCATCTCCATCTCCAGACACGATCAAACTAGATAAAATATCAGGCACATTTGAGAATTGTGATACATTAATAGATAACAGCCGTCCCAAAGTAGAACTCTGACTGTCTCCATAGGATACTTTCAGAGAACTTGACATTCTGCCACAAGAAAGCACCGCCTGCTCACTGTCGTTTAGATAATTTTAAATAAGCCTTTGGTGCAGATACCAACCAGTGATTAATTTTACTAAACAATTCAGAATAGTCCAACAAAACTAACAACGTCAAATTGCCGTTACTCCATGATTTAAAAATATCATCAGTAACATTGAGAGAGCCGAACGCTGTACCTAATTAGAACTAAATTTCTTCTTAGGAGCTTCGTGGAAGTTAATGCGTAGCCCCATCTTTTTTCAGCATTTTGCTTTCTCATTCAAGTCTTTATATAGTACATATAATACGGAATTTAATGTCAAATGTAAAAATTACAGTTTACTACCACTAAAATGTTCAAAGAACAATTTTTGATCTTTGAAAGTCATGACCAGATTATAGCTTGACATCGGAATCTTTCATTTCGTTATCGCTAGTAATATAATGAACGCAGACGTCCGGCATCCTGATTTCGGGGACCGACATAGAGACAGTCTGGAGACTATTTCCTCAAATGGAAGGAAATGAGAGGCAATGCCGTAAATGCGAATTTAGAACTTCCCAACAAGAATTTTATTTGGTTAGTTAGTGCGGTCACGTAATTTTGGCAAACTATTGCCTGGGACAATTTATGGAACGGGCCACGAAACAGAGTAGGTTAGTTTAACGTTTGTTTTTTTACTTCGCGTTAGTTGGAATTCAAAAATCGTCCCGCTTTAATTAGATTTTATTTATTAAGAGAAAATTAATAAAAATAGAACGCGGAAGCATGACTTATGACTCAAGTTAATTTCCGCTAATGTAAAATTGAGCAGATACTGATATGCATCCACTCTATGGCTGAGAAAACCGATATCATAAGTGTGACTGTCCTCAATTATCGGTTCGATTGGTTTGGTCCACCTTGTCTTTCTGAAATAATGATTAGTTATATTAATCACGCCTAGTACTGCAAGATCGTTTTGAATATATATAGCAGCTACTTTTCAATTGGATTGTTTGGGATTTTTTTTTTAACCATTAAAAATACAGATCCGGCTAATTGGGATAAAAGTTGTATATTATGACCTGAAGCACCAAAATTAAATTATTAGAGGTGGATTAAGAAATATTTTAGAAAAGGCAATTTTTTTTATTCTAATATTTCCTTCTTAGCACATTTACTTTTTTGCCAAAAAAGTAGGAAAGCTGTTTTGAGATTAAACTTAAAAACTCACCAGAACTATTTTAAAAACTTTTTTTGCCCCGTACTGCTTACATGTCACACAAGTTATGCTTTGAATATAGAAAAAAATAGAATAAATGAATCTGAACTTACAGTTGTGATTAGTCGTCCTTGAATTCCACGCGCATCTTGGTTAATATCAATTATATCTTTATTTAAAAGAATCTCCCTGAATTTTTACTCTATGGTCCTCAAATCCACTGACATTATTAACGGAGCTGCGAAAATAGCCCAAATTGTCATTTGCGCTTTGCTCTGTTCATAGCTCAAACCGTAATTCCCTTTTATGTAATACTCATTTTAGCCATTTAGCAATGGAATAACTACCTAACGCAGTCATCTGGCAAAATTGCAGTCAACGCTGCTTAACACGAACCTCATATTTTTCAAAAGGCTTATTTTGAATTAATAATAAAATTCCTTTTTTTTTTGGTACCATCAAAATAACGTTCCATATAATCGCGAAAGTACTGATATTAATGGCGCCAATTATCCAGCAAAATATCTATCTTTTACATTAGAATCCTTTACAGGGAAAACCGATAGTTTCGTACCTCATGCTTTTCAATTCAAAAAATTATAAAAAAAATAAACATGATCAAGCAACAGTCCCGAATAATTTCCATTAAAACTGAGGCAATGAATTTTGGCAAAAAAGATGCAAAGGTCACCTTCATTGACAATCACGCCATTTGTACAGGATACTATTTGAAAGATATCAAAAAATAGATATATTTTCTATTGAACATCCGGTCTATGTTGTACTTATTATTCCTAAAGTAAAAGGATTGCGAAAACTTGTCGATTGAATGAAAAAATCCCTTTATAAAATGTTTACTGTTACTCGCTTACAACAGTCTTTGACACATTTATTATTTATTAAATTAAAGTATTCTGGAGTCGGAACCAGTGCCGCAAACATTTTCAGAACTTGGTTCTCTGATCAAATAGGGAATTTATATTAACAATTATTCTGAATATATATTCAAATTTACGAAGGAAGATTACAAGGTAGTATTTCGGATCCAATGTTGTTTTCTAATCATGATTTCAAATTCTGTGGAATGATCAACAGCAGTATGCAGACGATACGGCAATATATATTAGCCTTTCAATTATTCTGAAATTATGGCACATAGTAATAATAATATTTATTGACAACTTTACACATATATGGTTGTAGCAGGTCATATACGTTTATAACACAAATCAAGCAGATTTGTTTTTAAAATACTAAATTACATATTACTATAATAACATGTTAAGAACTACACTACAATACTGTTTTTATTATATTTTTGTACATTGTACATTTAACAATCTGATTTTTAATGGAACATAATTAAGGAGTTTCAGGTTTTTGTCAGCTATAGCTAGACAACAACATGGAATTCTTACTAAGTTAATCTTGATCTTGTCTAGTGATGATGTATATCCGAATGTAGAATTAATAAATCTCTCCTCCTATGAATCTCCAACAAACTGTGGTAAATAAAGAGACTAGGAAGGGGCATTATCTTTAAAGAACGGAAAAAACGGCTAGCAGTATTCCTTGTGACCGACTTAGAGTTACTAGAAATAACGTCCAACATATTCTCAGCGATAGCCGGTAATTTTTTTTTTTAACTATAACCTATAAAGGCGAAATCGTTTGCAAATATTATGCTGTTGGTTGGTATCATAAAATTGCCTAGGTTACTAAGATTGATACTTGAGTTAGAACATATTTGATTGAAAGACTATGAGCACTGATATCGATTGGAGAAATATGATTCAAAGAGCTTCAGAGGAGTTCCTCTAATAACATAGTTTGATAGTTTTTTGAGTAGTAAATCATAGGAAACACAATCGAAAACGCTCTACCAATCACACACTGTAAGAACAATATGCGACCCACCCTCCAAGCCCCCAACTATGCTCTCTGATGGTATTTTAGTCCAGTAATAATTTTGATGTTTTGATGAACCCTGGTAAGGAATTCATTATGTTTTCAGCGATTGAGCTAGAAAACACATTTAACTCATCTGGTTTTAAGTTGTCGTTAATTGGATTCGTTTTTCTATGATTTTTTTAGCGTTAACCAATTTCCAGTAATCATAGGATTTATTTTTCGAATTTCATTGAAACTGTTCTCAAGCACTCCTTTTTGCAGTAGATATCTTGTTTAACGATTTATATAGCTCCCAAAGATAGGGATCATTTTTTGTATCACATGTTATTTTTATTGTAGGCAGAATCCCTTTTTTGTTTTCTTGTTCCTTATTAAACCAGCTTACTATAGGTTTCTGTATTTTAGGAAATGATTTCCTAAGAGAGAAACACTCCAAAACATCTTGATAATCTATCAAAGGAGAAGCTAGATAATCAATATATCGACTAATGCCATTAAATACATCCCAATTCTCTCCAGAAAGCAGGAATCATTTCTAAGCCAACACTGGTCACCGGCCGTATCCACACGGGGGAAGTTCGAACAGCCTCACTGCGAACAATCACGTACTGAAAACCAGCATCATTGTTTTGGTTAGTTGAAGAATATTTGGATACCCAACATTGATAAAAAAAATTCTTGCTATGTAAATTTCTTTCGATGCTAAGATGAAGATTTTTGCATTCCTTTTTAGTATAACTGAGAAAAAAGTCTTTGCCGTATGCTATTTGTATACAATGTTAATTTCAATTCAACATTAGCTCCTACTTCTTAGGGGCATGAATGATATTTACAAGAGAGCAAAGGAAGAGTCGGGAGCTACAATGGCAAACCAACTATGTAAGTTGACTGGAGCTGAAAATGAGTCAAGTTAAAACCAGAGGTCAACAGTCAGATGCTGCTGCTTTATTACAAATTTGTCAAGAGTTAATTTTTAGGATATGCATGTATCATATTGGTAGTTTTGCGAAACGCTATGGTTAAGTTGTGGTTTGTTGAATTCAAAATTTCTCCTGAACCATCTATATAACATTTTCTTACCTCTGAGGCACATTAAAACTAGAAGAAACAAATTATAGTTACAAAATGCTTCTCCGAGATTGTTTATTGACCTGTACTTGAAACGGTCGAAGAAACATTTAATTATTCATCAGCTGCACTTAAAATGTATTTAGAGTTTTCCAGCTACCCCAAAAAGTTAAAGTTAACCTCAATCAGGCAATCTCAATGTCGAAGGGTTTTTCATTTAGGCCGAAACCAACTCCATATTCCAGAAAGTATAAGGATAAGAAGTTATATCTCATCAAAAATGTAACCTGCTTTCCGATTTCATCCCCAAACTTTCTTGTTTGAAAAGGTCGGACGGTAAAAGTGATTGGACCGATATCAAACAAATATTTGACATCATTCGAAGTGTATTTGTATTTCGCCCTTTTAGAGGATTAAGATTTGTATTATTTAAAAGGGACCTTTGGATTTTAAGATTACACGATCAAACGTAAACCAATCAAATCGATCGATTATCCGTTATTTTCTATTAGCCTATTGCGTCCGCAATTTTTTTTCCTTGCTGGGCCACCTTAACGTGTCCCTAAAAAAAACGCCCTACAACGTCCCCTTCCAATTCGTTTGAAACAAACGAAAATTTTATAATATTTCTATTTATATGCAGATGCGATAACAGGTCCTAAATAAACCCGTTCCCTCCGCCCGTCCCCTTCCGTCATCAGAATTCTCGTTAGCTGCGAAATTAGCTTTTCATTTACTTCATTTTTCTTTTAATTATTCCCGGCAGAGATTTTTTTTTAGGATGCTGACACTTGTCGTGGAAATTTCGTTACTGGCACTCATTAGCTAGACGTCGCGCAACTCAAAAAGTATTATTTAAATTAGAAAGCGGATCTGGCATCAACGAATAAATTTTTAGACATTGATTTCTAATAATGCCCAAACACAAATTTCTCTCTCTCATGATTTGCCACTTTATCCCTTCCGAATATCAGTCAATTGAAGGTTAAGTACCTTGTGTTTGTTCAAATTTTGCAGCTTAATCTTGAAGAAGACAATCTTTAAATATAAAAGGTGAAGAATTTTTCTATTTATCATATTTTGGCAATTTTTGAATTTGAAAAAGTCAGTTCCAAATACATCAAAATTAAATAACTTTCATCGCTTTTAAAGTAACACCCAGCATAATTTTAATAATAATGAAAATAATAATAATAACAATAAGAACAATAATAATAATAATAATAATAATACTAATAATAATAATAATAATAATAATAATAATAATAATAATAATAATGATTTCCAAAAGAAGGTGCTGTTGAAGCCAACTTTCATATTCGCCTTAAATAAAATCATTGAAAGCTTATCCTATGTAGAGAATGGTACAGAAGAATGACAAGATACGAAGAAAAAGAAAAAAAAGAAGACAGGGCTATAGGAAACGACAAAAAAGATATTTCTTTATTTAATGCTTCGTTAATTAGAGAACCATCGTTAAAATGCCGTGCTAATTATCAACGTGTCAAAAATTTGCATTTTATGTGTCTTTTCAATGAGCCGATAGATTTTATATTTATTAATTGTAAACGCAATCTAATAGGAGAAACGCTTTTTTATGAACAGGTATAATTAACAAATATTGTCTACGAATATTTATGGTATTGACATTGGTATGATATGGTAGTTTTCCATGAAGACAGGGAAGACATTTTGACTTAATTATATATACAGACATACCGACATACCGAATGTAAAACACGTGGTTGAACCTTGGAATGCCATCCCAACTCTTCATAGAAGTTTGGACTTTTTGTATCCTTCTACTGTCAACAGAATCCAGAAATTGTATCATTATTTATATTGTATCGGCAATACTAAAATGTGATAGTATTCAAGTTTCACACAGAAGTAACTAAGATTTTTGAGATAATGAATGAAAATGCTCCCTTTATACATAAAGTTATGTGTTCTTTACATTTTAAATTTACATTAATAACAACACGTATGTTTCTGCATGAATTTTTAAATGTACAATTCTCCAATCTGAGTTTTATACATTCCGTTAACTTTTATCGAATATTATCATTGCAGAATAACAGGGCCACAGGTTTGGATGGGTTCATTTGAAGACGGTGTCAATTCAAAAATTTTAAAAGATTGCCCAAGCCAGGGTTTAGAAGGTCATTAACACTATTAAGGAGGGGGCCGAGAATACTTCCTTGAGGGACTCCTATTCTATTTGGCTCTCATTTGTATCTATTTTGTAGTTACCAAAATATAACAGCCAAAAATCCCTAAATCTTTTAAATTTAGAGTTTTTCTCTTCGGGGGTTGGCTATAGATATGGTGCAAAATAACCAAACTAACCAAAACACCCTGTACATATGTAAGGCAACTTTGTGACCAAAAATCTTGATAATACATGAAGATGTCATCTGGACAGACAGACAGAAGACACAACAGCAAAGCAAATTAATTTTTATTACTTCTAGTTAGATTTTTTTTGGCACGGGGCAGACATTTCTTTTAGCATTTTATGTTTCAATGTATTTGCGAAGGCCACTTATATTTTGTGTTTACTAATATGAAATAAAAAAATCTTGGATTTCCCAGAAATTCTTAGTCATTGTATTGTAAACGTTCTGTCAATGAAATTCATGTTTTTTTTTTGTAATTTCATCGTTTCCAGTGAATTTACGACAAACCAAGCTGAAAAATTTTAAACAGTCAGTTTTTCAAGTCCGAACTTGTTTTTATGGGTTATATTATACTTTGTTTCCAATTTCGTCTTTTTTTTTGTTACCTTGTTAAAGTTACCTAAAAATAGGCTGTTCCATCTGGTATATCTGCCAGAGACGCATTACCCTGTATATACTATCTTTCTTGTTCCTTTTCTTCTTCAGCCTCTAGGCATCCACTCCTGGACATAGGCCTCTTCCAGTGATTTCCATGCCAACCTTTGCTGTGCGGTTTGCATCCAGTTTTACCCAGCATGTCGTTCAATGTCATCTATCCATCTCGCTTGGGGACGCCCCACCCTTCTTTTCGTTCTCCTTGGACGCCATTGCATTAGTGTTTTGGTCCATTTCAAATTGTTTCTAGCAACGTGTCCTGCCCAACGCCACCTGAGACTCACTATCCGCTCTACAACGTCACAGACCCTTGTTCTTCTCCTTATCTCTTCATTTCTGATCCTCTCTCTTAGGCTTACACCCAGCATTGCAGCATTGCTCTCTCTATTGCTCTTTGACACACTCGTTTGATTCAATCGAAATCTGAGATATACTCGCTTACTTCAATACATCTACGAAACTGCCACCCTACATGTAAGAATCAAATAATATCTAATAAATGAAAATTATTTCTGCTGTTTTGCAATGTACCAATTTATGAATATCGTTTTGATGTTTCATTTTTTGAAAAACAATCACATTGTTTGGCTATCTAGAATGTTCCCGAAATTATAGGTATTGCAGGGCAACAATGTTTTCATGCTACATTATCGCCGGTTAACAATGAACTATTGAAACAAATCGCTTGTTTCCAAATCGGGTCCGATACATCGCTATAAATAAATTATCGTGAATCAGACGTAGTGACAGCCTGCTGGTTAAATTTCAAACCTTCATACCAAACTTTTGTTAAACAACATTTCTCGAAATTTAATACCCCATTTAATACCCTATAATTATAATTACAATAATTATTGTTCGCAATCGTATCTGCGTTGTTGGGCATCATCCTGAGACTGGAGTTTTCACACCCACTGAAAGCCGGCGACAGACACATACTGGCAAAAGCCATGTATATGTAATATAGAATATATAGACGGTATAACTTTTCAAAATATCCACCTTTATTCCCTCCAAAAAAAAAAAGATAAATATAAAACATGCTGGAATTAGATGGCTTCCTTGTGAAGGGTTTACTCTTACAATTTGCTTCAAAAGTTGAAATAGAACAAACAAGAATTAACTTTTCCTACAATTTTTAAAACATTTGTATTATAAGTATTTATAAGTTCAGTGCGACAAATAACACATTTTTTTTCAGTATCAAACGGTTTAAATGAAATGCTTAAAGTCGCCACCATCTTTTTCCATGCAACAGTAGAGACTTTGTTCAAAAGCCCTTTTGACATTTTCCAACATTTCTGGATTTACTCTTCCGTAACATTCGTTCGCTTTTGCAGAGGCGGAGTCTAGTTAAGAAACACCTTAATTTTCAGAAATCTCCATAACAAATATTTAATAGGTTTAAATGTGGAGATCTAGTATTGAAAAATTCTCTCAAAAAAACAGTGTACTGAGGAGGAACACTATCATGTGCTGGGGATCATTATCAACCGCTTCAGTTATTAGGTTGTCGATTTGGTTTTTCAAGAACTTTAAGTGCATGCTCGGTTAAGTTTACCTGGAATAAAAATTTTCCCAATTATGTGGTTGCCCAGTATCCCTGCCCAAACGTTTAGTGTTTGTGGGTGTTGTGTATGAGCACAAATGCACAAGTTAAATTGTTCTCTTCTTTCACCGCCCATCTACATTTAGTCCATGTGATAGCTAAATTGTGTATGGGAGATATTTCTATGAAGTGAAAAAATTTATGGAATGTGAGGCACTCCTGTCGCAGCAGCCTTTTGATTTATTTTGACTTCAACATAACCAAGGACAGTCATTTCTGCAACCTTGTCTTTGTTTTTTGTGACAGAGGATTCCAGTGGCTGCAAATTTTTGAATTAATCTACAAATATAACAGTGACTAAGATTTAAGTCTGGATGAATCATTTCAAAACAAAATGGCCAAATTGTGGTTTATTTTAAATTGACGTCTTTCAGGACTTTGCAAAAATGGTTTAAAAATGTAGAAAAAAAAGGCCTATCCAAATTAATTACTAAATCTGTCAAAACGTCAAAAAAAGCCAAAATGTGTCCTCGACGCAAAGCAAATCGACGTGTTTCAGCTCTTTTTATTTTTATGTATGCTTTTATGCTGCTATAATTTGCATTTTATAAATGGTAGTTTCTCTTAGAGCAGGCAAAAGTTTGTGACTTCCACTTGATTGACTGAATCGCAATTATCTGTTCGCTGAATCCAGCTAGTTTTTCGTATTTTAAAACCAGATGCCAATTATTCCAGATTGTTCTAACTAATTTAAATAAACTTGCAGAATCCATCTTCCTATTCACTCATGGTAATCTCAGACCAGGTGTCTGAAAACTCAAAAGTACGGGTGGTTAAAAAACAGCTATACCGACAATCCCTTTCCACATTGCCACCCTCATTCAATCGTAGATTCTCATCTTTCGGTGAAAACGAAAGAAAAGAAAAACCACTTTCTAAATTCAGTTTGAGTTGAAATTGAAGAGCGTGGGGATGGGCGGGAAACCGGCTCCCCCCATCATGCGGGCAAGGCTAGTTATTGTCGTCGGTGAGTTAGAAAATCGACTTTTTATTCTTTCCGGTTCTGGACGCCTTGAAATTGGCCGCCATGTCTACAACGGCCGATCCGACGAGAATGTCGCAAATTTCTTTGTGTACGACTTTTCTTTTCGGCGGACGGAATTGCTTTTATATTACGACCATCACGGATCAGAAAAAACTCCTGAGGTGTAAATCCGTTAGTTATTTTCCGTATTTCGCTTCCGATCATTTCGCAGTTTTCTTGAACTAAATTGCGAAAGGAACGACACAATCCTTATAATTTAATCCTCTTATTTCGAAAAATGGTGGACAACTCTAAAGCTTACGATAAATGAATTCATAAACTCCTATTTTCTAAAGCAGCTGTTCGCTTTATACAGAATTGTATTTATTTATATTTATTTATTTACTTATATATTATATATATTACGATATTTACTTATATAGAATTATATATAGACAAGAGATGGAGACGAGTGGTGTGTTGTCTGTAGGAAATGTGTTCTGTGGTATTGCTCAGGGATCTATTTTAGGTCGTCTTAGCTTTTTAGTATTTATACATGTAACCTTGGAAGCTGTCTTAAGTGTATTTGACTATTTGACTTTCCATACCGAAGAAAAACTCTACTCTCAAGCAGCACATTAATGACCATATTAAGATTTAAAACACAGTGCATTCAAAAAGCATACATAACCGAGGTTGGTTTATAGCATTCGTAAATACGAAAGAATGCTCTACAGACTGAAGAAGGCCATGGAAAATAGAAGGAAATGACGCATACTCTTTTGTTTCCATATAATTTTATTGACTCAGAATTCTCCATTTTTTTTAATAAAATTAAATTTAAGACCGTCATCAAATTTTTTAGTTAAAAACATTCGTTCTTTTAAACACACTGTTGAAACTTATTTATTGGGTTGTAATGTTCTAGTATTATTATATATATAATATCTTAATAGTCCTCATTAGTTATTCCGGATTGTACAAACTGCAACTAGTTGATATTTTGAGCTAATTTATATATTTATATAGATCTAAATCGTCTTAACTCCTTTTTGCTTAATATGATTTGTAATAAGTATTTCCATATTATCGTTTTTTTTAATTTCTGGCAAATAAACCTTATTATTACTATTATTATTATTATCAATTAATTGTAAGAGTAAATACTAGAAGAAATATCAACAATTATCGAACTTTCATTGTCATCATCTACACTTAATAACGCACGAGGATACAAGTGCCCAATTTGTAAAAATAAAATAAAAATAATAATAATAATGATAATAATAATAATAATAATAATAATAATAATAAGATAATCTCTTGGTATTTCAACTGAGTCAATGACTACTACTTTAAATACTAGACATACACTATACATTATATAAAAATACTAGACAAAAATACATAATATTATAAAATTATACTGTATAATTAGAAATTATACAGAGCATCATTTTAATACAAAATGCTAATCGTAAAACTAAAACGCAATCTTGGTCAGGTTATTTTTACATATTCTTCTTGTTGGAGGACCATCTTCTTTAGTGAAGATTGTTAATAATATTATCATATTTACGTCGGTCTTGAGAACATCGAAGCAATGCGGTTGTTCTCATATGTGTTCAATTACGAATGTTTTTTAGGCATGCATGTTGCAGTCTGCCTAGACCTTATTTTCCATCTATTTTACCTTTCATTTTAATTTCTCAGATATGTGGTTTGTCTTCATTTTAATGTTAGTATTAATTCCCTGTTTCTTAGCATTTACCTAAGAACCTCTTCATTTGTTTTATGTTGTACGTTATCTTTTATGTAATATTAAATGAACATTTAACCATTTCCTCAACTTACCAATTGGTCCATCAAAAATATTATGTTTCTTACTATTAAAACGATTTTGTTATTCTGCTTAATCACCACTACTTCAAAGATTATCGAGAAGATTATTTTCTAAAATTATTTTTTGTGCACAATTGAAATACACTTTTTAAAACTTGTAGCCCAACCGAAAGATGATAGTTATCATAACTCTTTAGCGAAAAATAATAAAATATAACCATTTATTTATATTTTTCTTTGTCTCTAAAAATACTCAATTATATACAGATCGGGAGAGTGCACTTCGAGGGTTTTCGGTACTTTAGTTACTGGATGGGCGACTAATGACGTTTCTGATGTTCTGATGATGTTTCTAATGATCACGTCATACATAAGTGTAGTTATTTAAGAGCGTAGTTAAAAATTAACTAATTGGAATTGGAATTTTTCGTGCCTGCCGTAATATCTCATTTTTGCAAGCTGTTACTCGGAAGTATAATATTTTTTGGCATTTTAAATAGTTTTAAGAAAAATACAACAAACCGTCCCTACCTTAGCTGTGCTTCAGCCTCCCGCGGCGAAAAAAAAAACGAGTGGCCATTTTAACACCTCGCCCAAGATAATTTTCACACCGTTATGGCAATGCTCTTAAGTCCGCTTCCTCCTGGTGTTGCATTAATGGAAAGTAGAGCGCTATATTTTCTCTGCCACCTTCGAATAATAAAAAATAAAATGCGGTTATGTTTACTTTTACTCGGTTGCGTTTACTGTTATGGCTGCCATCCGTTTTATCCATAAACGTGTGCGTCCGCAGGAGTTGAAGTGATAAAGGCCACCCCAAAGATATTTTTTTTCTCCAGTGACAATTTATGCAAATGTTTTGATTAAAAACGACAGTTTTAATTATGCGTATTTGTATACAGTTGCGAAAATTGTGGAAATAAAGCAACCCTCTAATCACTAATGCAGATATATATTTTTTATATAATAAAACAAAATAAAAATCGCTTTCAATATTTCATCCGTATCTCCCACCTTTCGTCCTTATTTTAAATAGAAAATCCGGTATTATAATAAAGATATTATTATTATTATTATTATTATTATTATAGCTTTTCGTTTTTGCACGTGTGAGAAAATTTCAGTGTAATTACTGAAATCAGTCAAACTATAAAGTTCTTTACAAGCGCAAAGTTTGAGACGTTTTTAGTTTTATTTAGATCAGTTAAGGAAGTCTATAAACGGTTGTATAGAATAACTAGAAACTGCGAACTATAGGAAAAAATTAAATATAAAAGTTGCATTCTTTCGTATTGATTTTGGATGGGTTAAATAGCGGCTTTAATTTTTTTTTCCTATAAAGGAGCAATAATTATTTAAATTTGGATGGCTTGCTTGTAGAATGGGAGCCTACTGTCAATGTCATCGTTCATATGGAGCAAATACCAGCTTTCTTATCTCTATAAAGGCCGTTTATTGGCCCTAAAATAATGAACATTTTTTCCTACATATATGCGTGGGTATTTTGGATATAAATTAATTCAGAATTATATAATATATTATATAAAAATGTAGTATACAATAATATATATAAATATAATATTATAACCTTTACAAACTATAAAACAGTGTCCAATTTCAATGTTTGAAGGTCAATTCTTTAAAAAAGGAACAAAAACTGTACCTCCTGAGTGATGGGTAGTACAGTGGATTATGTTTTAATTGTTAATACGCATTTAAACCTTACGTTCTTTTTTATTTTCTCTTTTTTTCTATCACTTCTGTTGTTCATTTAAAATCTAATTTTAATTTTTCAAAGAAACTTCCACAGGCTACTGTAATACTTTCTACAAAACTTCTGGATTCCTCCTGCGTCGGTTTTTGCTGGGTCGAAATTGCTGACATTTCAGAAATCATCCTGTTGGCTTCTTCAGAGCTTGAATGAAACAGTTTCAGTCAAACTCTGAAGAAGCCAACAGCAGTATCATCTGCATATAAGGAAACATAATTGTCTGGAAAAGAATCAGATATATCATTAATAAATATTATAAATAATAAAAGTCCCAGTATTCAACAACAAATTAATATCAAGCACATCAAAAGCTCGCTTGAAGTCAAAGAACATACATAATGTTTCATTATTCTGATCCAGGTTCGAGACTATTTGATTATATAAGAAAACTAAACAATCTTGAGTAGATAATGCATTGCGAAAACCAAACTGAGAATTCGAGAAAAGTTGCTCCTTGTTTAGAAAGGCATCGAACCGCACATTTAAACACATTTTTCAAATATTTTGGAAAAAACCGATAGAAGTGATATTCCACGGTAATTAGCAATTGAATGGGTATTGTTCTTCCTATGTATAGGCACAACAATGGAGTGTTTTAAGGCTGAGGGAAGTACACCTTCTAAAAAAGACAGATTAGTCAAAAAAGTAAGAGGTTCAACTATAAAATCTGTAACGTGTTTTATCAATGAACAGGTTATTTCATCGTACCCAGCTGAATCTTTTTTTGTAACTGACGAAATAATGCATCGAGGTTCAACTTCGATCTGAGGATATTTTATTAGTTGTTTGTGTGGTTTTTATATTATTTATTATTTCTCTAACGGAATTCACAAAAAAGTCGTTAAATTTTTTTTATGTTTAGATAGGTTATTTTCATTTTTTATAATCGTGCACGCCGTTTGAGATTTGTTAACAGAGGTTGTAAGAAGTTTATTGTGAAAACTTTTTTTAGTATTCTTAAGTTGTTTGTCATGGTACTTTTTTATAATTCTATATTTGGTTAATTAATTATTATTGGTTAAAACGCCTTTATTTATTTTTTTGCTGGGGGTAACTTTCCTTCAAATATATGGGGGTAACTTTCCTTCAAATATATGGCGTTAATTATATATTATGCAACATGTGTATTTGATTCACGAGGTTACTTGGCACGAGCTGACATACGTCAAAATTAAAATTAAAGCCGTGGATAATATGTCCGAAAACATCCGATCTCTCCCAAACCTGTGTGGCTGGCAGATGTAGGAAACGAAACTGACGTGCTATAATGACACTTTCCGCATTCAGGATTCAGGCTATTATTTGTTATACCAACAATAATTTAAAAGGAATACTCCTATAATCCAATACTCCTTTTATAACCGCAAACCCTTTTTCAGCTTATATTTAAGAACATCAAATTAATTGTACGCTAGAAATGAAAATCGTTTTATCAAACACGTAAAATATTGACATACAAATCATTAATTATTAAACTATTAATCGATGATTAATACCCGACTGAGCCGTTAACAACTTTGAATTACTGCCGGATAATTTTAGGGTAATTAATCTTTAAGAAAATAATTCTCGAATACCCATTAAATAACGCCGTATTAGCTTTCCATAATGGTATCTGGATTATACGTGATGAAAATTAAATTTCGGAAGTTTTAGCGGAAACCGGGTTAAGTGGAGTTTTGTAAATACGCGTGCAAAGCTTTGCGAGGCTTCAATTTATATATTTTGTTTGTTACTGTGTTTGAATCATTTCTCTTATGCAAATGATTTGTAAGTTGCGTTATTAAATTCTCATCCTGCAAATCGTATTTTTAAGTTTTATTCATTTTGTACTTCAGAAACTTTTCATCAAATCATCCCGATTCCCAAATTTTAAGTATATCCCGCTATATATGTTTGTCTAATGAAGATAAATACCTAACTTCTAGAATAGTTTTTAAATTAAATTTAAAATATGTTTCTGGGGGTGGTTCAATTAAACCAAAACCAAACCGGAAGCTTCGGTTTCGAATAAACAAAAGCAAATACAAATTTTGCGATATTTAGAGAGCACAACCTTATTTAAGCCAGGCTGTATATGAACATTAAATTTGCCTCTAGTACTTTGCCGATTGTTATCGGTTAGTGGTAGGTAATATAATCAATTTCCTGCGGTACGAAATGCAAAAAGTAACGCTCACTATTGTCGGTCGTAATTGAATGCAATATCTGCAATCGCATCAAATTATTAACTGTCCGACTGGGTTTAAATTAAACACGCGAACAACGTCGATCAAAATCAATAATAAATTGGAGCGATTCGAAAACAAATTCGCAATGTTTTTTTTTCTTTAATTTCTGCCAAGGTTTAAATAATTTTAACTTCCTCATGAAACAAAGGATACCCCCTACATTCATAACACAATTAAGAGCATAATGTTATATTTGCTCCATTTTGCACATTCTTCGTATGTCATTTGTTATTTACCCCATCGTAAGAGTTCTATAAGAAAGTTGGGGTGTTAACTTGGCTTTGGCCAATTAGAAAAAGGAAGAACAATGTTTTTATTGTTACTTATTCAAATTGTAATTATTATTTATTCATAGATTGTCAACGAACAAGTAAAGTCTGGATTCTCGGATCCTTCCAGTTCAGTAATGATAATTTAATTATTTAAAACAGAAACAAGAATTAGAAAATAATATTCCTAAACCAAAGTAAAGTGTAATATCATTTAGATATTAATAATGAGACTACGGATTTAATTTTTTATTTTTTTATTCATTTACTTGATCTTTGGGACAAAAACGGATTAAACACACAACAATGTCCTCTAAAGAATCCCAATATAAGTACATAATATTACGCAAAGCTTAGTTAATAACGATAACAATACATAAGAAAAATATGAAAGAGAAAAATATAATAAAAATAAAGATACTTTATTATCAGATAACGAATGTCGATCCAATAGTCTAAAGGTCAGTGTCTTCTTTCGGTTATCGTTTGTTAAGTTATATTCAGTTTTTTGCAAGCTTTTAAAAAATACATAACACATAATAGCCATTTCACATACAAAACAAATACCCTTTCTTTCTGCTATGAGAGGCCATGAAAAATAAGGGTTGATTTTTATAAAAAATTATTTAGTTTACCAGTCAAAAGAAACTCGTACTAGATAAATGCCACCTTACTACATCCAGTTTCTCATAATGCTCAAACATCAGCCATAGTAAAAGACAGAAATTAAAATCATATTTTTGAAAGGTTATGACTGACAACCAAATTTTATTAGGGGAAAGAACAGACGACGTACCTCTTATGTTTTGCATATTTCTGACAAGCTCATAGCACTTCTAATGTAGTTTTTTAAATAAAACATACAGGATGTGTGTAATTTAAAAAACATACAGTGACTCACTGCTTAAATGATGCAGTCGTTATAACATAAACTAACTAGTCTGAATGTCTCTTTATTTATTTTACTAAATTAGTAAAGAGCCTTCGAAGAAAATGTGAATTACTTTTTGTCCTAAATATGCCTTACTTAGTTAACAATAAAGAATTAATTCAATTATATGCAATATTAAAGTCACAGCTTAAATGAATCAAAAATAATAACCGGGGTGAAAACTTATCAGTTTGAAATTTACCAAGGCGACGTGGCTTTTATTTATTTCTGCAATTGGGTCGTCGAACTACAATTTCTGAGAGAAATTTAATTATTACTCATCATAGAAATAGATACAGCCAAAGAGGCATAGCCAAAATGGTAAATAAATGTCTGTGAAATAAGATCTTCAATGAACGTGAAGAAAGATGGATTGTAAGAGAGGTATCGAATTATCCAAAAAAAGCGCTCCAAAGATGTCGAGGTGGAGAGACAGTTGGGAAAAAGTTGTGAGAACGAAACAATTCGATCAATCCTGCCAGAAATAAGCCTTTCATTAGCCGAAGAAATAGAGGCGTGAGATTGGCATTCGCTGGAGAGCATATCGATAAAGATTTGAACTTCCGGAATTCAGTAATATTTGCCGAGGAGAACAAAATAAACTTATTTGGATTCGATGGAAAAATATCAGTTAGGAGAAAGTCTAAGGATGAATTAAAATTGAATAATTTAAGAGCTACAGTAAAGTACGGTGAAGGTAGAGTGATGTCATAGGGCTGTATGCCATCTGCAGGAGTAGGTAATATGCATTTCATTGAAGAAAATATGAACCTATATGTGTATTTGGATATATTAAGACACCATCTGGTTGCTAGTTCCCAAAAATTAAATATGGATAACAATTATCGGTTCTGTCATGACAATGATCCAAACACACGTCATTTCGTGTCCACAGTTGGTTAGCCCAGTCATCAGACTTAAATGTAATTGAAAATATGTGGTTGACATTAAAAAACAAAGTAGATAGTGCACCAATATCTAACAAGAATGAATTAAAAGTAAAAATTACTTAATTATGGAATACAATTTGCCGGCAGTATATTAGAAAACTAGTGGAATCAAGACTACAAGGCGTTATCGATAGTGAGGGAGGCCCGACTAAATATTAACACGAGTATTTCAAATTATGCAGTTGTTTTTCTCTATTCATTCGGTTATATTTTGTTTTGCATCATTTAAGATGTTATTCTTAACTAAGTAAGGCATATGTAGACAAAAAGCTTTTTTAGAAGGCTCTTTGCTATCTTAATTTCAATAAATTGTTTTTTTTTTCAAATAACTAAAGGGACATTTAGACCAGTTAATTTTTGTTATAGCGACTGCATCAGTTAAGCTGTTAGTCGCTATATGTGTTGTTTGTATAGTAAAAATGTCAATGGAAAACTGACTATGTCCGATAAGATAACGTAGTTCACAAAAAAGCAGCTTTGCGTCACGAAAGCTTCGTTAGTAAATAAGTAAAACCATCAAAAAAGGGGCACACTGTATTTATTTCTATGTATCGGCTATTGGAACATGTTTTTAAATCCAATTATCGTTAGTGGTAAGTTTCTCATCTGTTTCTCGGTTGGTCACTGCGTCTATTAAAATAAAAAACAAAAAAAAAAACAGTCTATGATACTGTAGTTTTTAATTTGCAATCGTTTCATAACCTTCGGTAGTTTTTGACGACATGAATGTCACGAACGTGACGATACGCATACGATTCAATATAATAATAGAGCAAGAGTTGTAAAACCAACGGCGTATAAGGGCCGTTTGATCGATAACGTGGTTACGCCGCGTCTTAATTTTGCTGATTGCTAATTCATGTATCGCGTAAATCTTCCAGTTAGCGCGTGAATATTTTACGGTATCCGTTTTCTATAAAGCGGATGACTATGCCCTACGTCAGGTTTTACGTGGTTTTACGTGCTCTATTTATAGCTGATTCGCGGCCCAGTATGTAGCTTTAATACGGAGTTAAAAACTTTTGTTGATATTAAGTGGTGTTTTCCATTTTGGAAATGTTCCTTAGTTTCGAGTGTCCTCAAATCCTCGCATAAAAAGTTAAGTGGTCATAGGCTTTGAATTTATGGATTTAAATTAATCCTTTCACGGAAAATAAAAAATATGTTTTTATATTAATAATGTAAACAAATCAGGTGCATTTGGATGCCACATTATTTCATAGAAAATATTCTTATTGCTTTTTATTAATTGTTACTTGATGAATTGTTTGATAATAAATTATGCCACATGCGTGACAAATATCTACCTTGCAAATTATTAAAGGAGGGGTAAACAACAGAGCTAAGGGCGTAGAACGTAATTCCTTATATCATATTATAGTTATAATTCTTCGGAATTCGACTAAAATTCTTGGCAATTCATTGGAATTCCTTCATACTGTACATCATAATTCACATCAGTTGTACCCCTCAGAGTAATTAAAATGTTTCCAAGACACCTCTTTTCCAATAACCTAGTTTAAATAAGAAATGAATATAAGAAAAGTAATGTTGCAAACCCCAAGTCTTCAAACAGAGTGGGAGTGCTTGTGCGTAAAATTTCTAGAATTAATGATACAAATCAATATCAAAAATCTTTTTCTTGGACTCCTAAAAATAAGAAGTAAATTACTTATACATAACTTCATTTATCAATTTTATTATTCTACCTATTTATCGTATTATACATCTGTCAATTTTTTTAAACCCTTCTTTTAGTTAATAATATAAATTATTTTAAGTATTTATAAACAACAATAAGGGACCAAATATAAACGAAAAATATGAAAAATTCCTAAGTAAGATTTATGATCTTGTATAATTTTCTTTTTTTTTCTTAATTAAGTTTGCTTTGAGAATGTTTATTGGTGATATGACTTGGTAACTTTGCATAATATACTATTTTAATAATTCGATAAAAATAAGACAGCTAGATCATGGTCAATTTGATAGGCACACAGACAGATTCCCATATCTCTCAATCTATCAGATTTTGCAATAATTATAATAATTTTTTAAAGAAACTTCCACAGGCTACTGTAATACTTTTTACAAAACTTCTGGATTCCTCCTGCGTCGGTTTTTGCTGAGTGGAAATTGCTGACGTTTCGCCAATCATCCTGTTGGCTTCTTCAGAGGAGTTTCAGTCAAGTTCTGAATAAGCCAACAGGATGATTGGCGAAACGTCATCAATTTCGACTCAGCAAAAACCGACGCAGGAAGGAATCCAGAAGTTTTGTAAAAAGTAATTATAATAATTGATTACAAATAATAAATAAAATATTCGAAAGCTCGCTGCCTGTCGTTGATATCCTTTGTCCGAAGACTCGACAATATATGCATACCTATTCGTCACTCCACGAAATATATCGAAACCTAAAACCAAAATTTCTAAACATATGTGAATATTTTGCTGTATTTCTATTTATATGGAAATTTAGTAACTTCTAAATAAATTTCGGAATACACATATCATTTTATTTGCTGACTTCCAGTGACACCGCATGTGTTGCTTGTTCTTGCGTCTCGTAGTAAAATAGTTATATTTAGAAAACTTTCTAATCCATGTTTCTTTCCAGTGGACAATTTTCTCAGCACTAACATCTAAGAATAATAAGTGTAAACAAACTTATCTTGACAACATTTAAATATTTTATATTTAATAGGTATAAGTATTAAATAATAAGTTGTTGTTTTTCTTCACTAAAATATTATAAATATAAGTTTAGTAGATGACACATACTTCGTAATCTTAAAAGCTGATTGCTAAAAATTATAGTAATCTCGAATTATCAATTAGAGCGCTTCTCGTTACTTTAACACTGTCTACAATATGACCTAACATCAAATAAGAACTTGTTTAATATACAATATAAATAATTTATTTCTTTATTCCCTGTACTGCTAATTCTACCTAATCACATGGAAATTCAGTCAAAATCACTTTCTGAAACAAGCTATATAATTTACATTTCTATTATAAACTTCGATATATTCAGATTTAAAACGTCGAAATACACATAATTATTATTTTATTATTTGTAATTTCGCAATATTTTGAATTAATTTTACCTCCATTAGGCTGCAATTTTGAACAGGACAATCCCGTTCATTACTTTGGCTCACGATATACAATGGACCCCATAACTTTGCCGTATGGCCGGAACCGGGTTTAATCCTCGGACTTTGTGATTAAATAATGGTTTAATCTTTAACCAACTAACTTAAAGTAACGAAGTAACCTCAGTGGTATCGAATTCTCTTTTGCAGTGGACTGAAACTATTAACTATAGACCCGTTACGTAGATAGAGACTTCGCCTGTAATAAAAGCGTAACGTGGAAACTTTAACTGAAAAGTTTAAGGCCCGTTGTTGCAATAATTTTAGGGCCCTGGTTAAAGGTCGTGCGCGCATCAAATTAAAATTAGATTAGTTAAGGCTCTTTGTAGTGGCTTTAACTAATAATCCTATTTTGCAATTCTGATCTTAACATTGCTTCAATATGCTGTACTATTTTAATAGTTTTAACCCGTTTTTGCCCAATGTTTAATAAAATGAGCCTATCTGTTATGCCCAAATTTGGCAAACAATTAACTTTTTACAAGTTGTTTTTTTATATCGTTTGATTTTTGAAACACTGGGAATCAATGGGCATTAAAAACAAATTGTATATGATATCAAAAAATGTTGTTTAATATTAAAAGACATAAAATGTTATTATTTGTAAAGGTAAGACGTTTTAAAACAAGCTTCACGTAAATTAAGAAGACATTTTTCACGTATTTTGGTCGAGCTTTTATTCTATAATTTATTATTTATTCTGTTCTGCTTATTTGCTTTTCCGTATTTTTTAAAGCAAACCTGCACCACTTATCTTCGGAATTGCACTTGCACTTTTTTTGCCTTGCATTTTATTGCGTAAAAAACAATTCTCTAATCTATTTCCATTAATCGGGCCTGTATATTGTACTCCAATCTTTTGGAAAAAAAATCTCCAATTTAGTGACGAAAAATATCCATCACCACACATTTGAAAAGGTGCATTATTTGGAAGATTTTCTAATATTGTCATCAATCAATGGGAATTAAAGACAAATTGTACATGATATCAAAAAATGAAGTTTAAAATCAAAAGACATAAAACAACGTCATGCAAATTAAGAATACATTTTTCACATATTTTGGTCGAACTTTTATTCTGTTATTTATTATTTATTCTGTTCTGCTTATTTGCTTTTCCATATTTTTTAAATTAAGCCTGCACCCGGAATTGCACTTGCATTTTTTTTGGCCTCGCATTTTATTGCGTAAAAAACAATTCTCTAATCTTAATTCCATTAATCGCGCCTGCATATTGTACTCCATTCTTTTGTGAAAAATTCTCCAATTTCAGAGACGAAAAATATCTATCACCACATATTTTAAATGTGCATTATTTGGAAGATTTTCTAATATTGTCATCACTACAGACTTAGCTTCAGGTATCGCATATTGTTTTCTATTGTTCACACAATGACCAAGCCCTGTAACCCTATGTAAATGATTTTTCCTTTATATATTGCTTCGCCCCATACCCTCCGAACTATGCAAAGATCGGTTGGTTAAATATATTTCGGAGTTATTTTCAGGCCAATACACATTTCAAATCAATTTTTTGCAGATCATTTGGTATCAATTGATTGTAATAACATGTGAAATAATATGTATCAGTATCAACGTCCCAAAAACATACGCCTTCCTGGAAGATTGCAGTTCCTCCTCATCAACACTTAAATTATGATTTCCTTTTTGTCTGGCAATCAATTAAAACATTTATATTAAACGATTACGTATCTCCACATCAAGAATGATTCAAGACCCGCAACAGCATTTGGAAATATGGTAAAATTTGGGGAAAATGGGGGAAAGAGTGATTTAACTCATTTTTCTTTCAGCTTCTTTCAACATATGTTCAAAGGACATATTTGGATTTAAAGGATTTGAACGACCTATTGGGTTTTTATATTGACTGGACATATTCAATTCTGGCCTACAAAATTGCCTCTACTTAGACGGAGTCATGACTCTTGCCCTGCCTCGTAGAAATTGTCCGTTCTTGATCAGGGTTAGAGTTCTTCTTACGTCTTCCTTTTTCCTCGTTTCAGAAATAATGTTAGATTTTAGTAGAGAGTAAAGTTGGAAAAGAAAGTTGGAGACTAGCAACTTCGGAAACTATCCGAAACTAATTTTCCGACAAGAAAACAAACAAATTTTCATTTAGCTTTTTAATTTCAATACAATAGCAATTGCAAAGTTACTATCTATTTACACACTACTGTTTATTAAACACACTACTAATAATTTATATATAATTACTTATATTTCCGCGCTGCACGGTTTCACATTTGAACTGACTGGACAGCATGCGGCGCGACGCTTTTAAAAAATTATAATTCTTGATCACAATTGGTGAATTGATAAACTAGATTCACAACTCACTCTATACTATGCTATGATTATTCAGGTCACAGGTAACCACTCTTTGTGTGGTGCTTCTAGGAATATTCACACCTGCTTCAATCCCAGAAAATTAGCCCAGTTTTTGGTTTGTTATACTGAATTCCATTATTAAAATCAATGAAGCTTACTCTGTATAATGTTTTGAAGCACTCCAAAATGAAATTAGAACATATTTCATTAGTTAGTACTACTTTTAACCACTGCTTGACTATCTGTCTATATTTTACTTCCCTTCTTTCAGCTCACACAGCAACACATAAGCTCTATATCTGGTTTGGATTAATCTCATGCTGGTGTTGGAATTCGTTTTGGATCTATCTGAGTACCAAATCGATTCCCGTTGTTTTTGTCTTTTACCTTCACCACTTCATTTGTCACTACCAAGGCCTGTAAAAGTAGACCAAGGGAGATAAAATACATTCTTTCAAATTTAATACAATCAATTAATAAGAAATAATCTTTTAAATTTGACTTTTCCTTCTAATCATGCTGTCTAAAATTTGGTACAATTCAAATGGTTCGAGTAAATCCTCATAACAAAGGAAGAAAAGTAGTTCTAGGTTGATATTAGCAGTTTGGCTAATGACTCCATTTGGATTTACATTAGTTACGTTATTCCAATCTGAAAGGGAAATGCTTCAGAAAAACTTTTTAAAATTGCGCCGAAGTACTAAAACTCCAGAAAATTTCTAATTGACGAATAAAAGTTAGAACTTAATATCTTGTGAACACGAAAATGCAGGTTTCAGCTGCGTAAATTAAATCCTGTCTCGATTTTCCTCGGTGGTCTTAATTTAAATGGAGAAAGTTATAAAAATACGCCAGAGGAAATCTAATCATGCACAATAAAACGAACTGTTCCGGAAAATTATTCCCAATGAGTGATATAAAACCCCGCGAGAATGGAGATAATTTTAATCTAAAATAAACCGGAATTAAAAAATATTAATTTATTTTTATTAGATAATTTGTCGTTCAAAACGCCTTCGTGTTTGCGTAATAAGCTAATAATACTTTCTTTTTTAGACGTTGATTAAATGTAAAAAAATAGAGTTTGCAAAATACCTGGAAGAATCGGCAGCTTGTATTGACTTAAAAATTCCATGTTTTGATAATTTACTTGGCAACACTTTTCCCGGCTAAAACTGTAGCTGTAGTAGCTGCCTTTAAATATTTCCCATTCTTCTTGCCTGCGGTGTATCCTTGTCCAGGCCTTCGCATCCACACCGTTTCCCACTGCCCTAGAAGAGTACTCTCGAAAAAGTACATCCCTCTCAACGAATTGGTTTTGGTGGGCATAGCCACAACATGATACATGATATGCGAAATCTTAAAATAGCAGCAGATGGAAGTACTGCTTTGTTGAACATTACAGCACTCAAATAACAACCAGAGAAAACAGGAAAAATGGACAACTAATAAGAGCAGCAATAATCTGGTACACAGACGGCTCAAAAACTCAAGAAGTAATAGGAAAGAAAGAAAGGAAAGAATATGAGCCCACGATGAAAATAAAAATTATGTTCCAATCGCCAATCTTGCAACAGTGTTCTAAGCAAAGATTGCCTCACTAGAACACTGTACAAGAGAAATAAAGACCAAAAGGGTTGCTGCCTACAGCGACAGTCCAATGGTAGTAAAACCTACTCAAACAATATTCAAATTAGTTTTGAAGTCAGAGAAGACGCTTTCTTGGCTATCAAGGTACGAAGGTCATAGAGGTAACGAAAGTGCCAAGGGAGTAGCTCGCGAACAAGACACATCATTGGACCAGAACTCTTTTGTGGGGTGGCCAAAGCCACTGCAAAATCAGGGGTCAAAAAATTGATGCCAGGACGAAGAACTCTCGTCTCTCCCAGTGAAGGCCGACCTATTTATACAGCTCGCTTTACAGTGCACCGTCTCTTACTCCGACCGACTGCTCTGTTAGAACAGTATTACTGCAGAATCTCGGATCAGCCTCAGAAGACTTCTCATTGCCATGGAAGGCATCCAAATGCGATTGATAGAGCTATATTCCCACAGTCTTTATAATATTTCTTCTAAGTCGAATGATCACTACAGACAGTATAGTTATGCTAGCAGTTAAGTCCTCTCTTTGCACTGTGACCATGTCGCTTGGCTTGATGCAAAGCTGAGTATTCTGTATAGGCTTAGTATATAATGAGGCCTTAGTAACGTGATATAGGCTACCCTCCTGCACTTGCAGGTAGATACCAGGCCAGTATAAGAGTTGAGGTTTAAGAATTCTCCCTGCTATTTTTGGGCTACTCTTACGATTTGAGGTTCGACCTTTAATTACTGGTACTCACCCTAGGGCTTTCCAGATACAGTGTTTCTCAATTTTTCCTATACAAAGTGCGTCTTACTTCATAGAAAATTGCATATTTTCGAATGGTTGTCTTTTTTTCTTTAGAGGAATAAATAAATAAATAAAAATTTTGCTATTTTGGCGTGCTTTACATTATTCCAATTAATTTTTGCCCGTCAATATATCAAATCGAAATAATCAACGTGAATTGTTAAATTTTATAATTGCAATTTCCACACGTAACAACCCTTCCAAATTTCCTTTTTTGACGCAACGAGTTATCCTAAAACAATTGGTTAACGTTGTGTTGTGCCATTTTAATGAGGGGGACCGTTTAATTGGCAAATTACGTTTTAAGTGATCAGAATTCAATAAAATGCCGTTGCCTGGAAAAACATTTGATGCAGAATGAGCAATAATTTTACAGTGAATGGAAAATATAAAAGGTCTGGACGTAACAAGGTAATTAAAAGAAATGTTTCATTAAGCGTGACAAATTAATATAACAACGTGTCTGCGGAAACCTGCGGTTGAGATTACGTTGTTGATAAAATTATATAAAATATTTTGCTTCGTGGTCAATTACTGAAAATAATTTGTTGTTAATAATAATACTGTAAACTATAAGCTACCAACAAATATGACTTTATTGTTTCTCAAAATATTCACCCTGATGATCAATACACTTTTGCATTGGATAAAACCAAAGCACCAAAGCACTTTTCCCACATGGATTCGCGCACCTCCGAATCATGCTTTTTAAACACATCAATCGCTTCTTCTGGTGTCAAAAATCGTTGCCCACGTAATTTCTTCCTAATGTATGGGAATAAAAAGAAGTCATTAGGTGCTAAATCAGTACTATGTTGTGGATGGCTCATAAAATCAACGTTTTTAATGCTCAAAAAGTTCTTTGTTTGCATTGATCGGTGAGAGCTAGCTAGCGTTGTCGTCGTCGAGAATGATTCGTCTTCTGCGGTTGCTTTTTCTAATTTCTTCGAAGACTTCGGCAAACAAATGGTTGTTTACCAGTCAAAATTGACTGTTTTACCTTTCAACAAAGAAACAGTTGCAGCTTGGGCCAGTTTTCCTGAAAAATGAGGCTTCGAGGTGCTTCGCGCACGAACAACTTTTGTTTCTGATAGACCCACACAATCGACTGCTGCTTTCTTTCAGATTCATATGCATTGATCCATGATTCATCACCCGTCACCATATCATAGACCACGACACAATTGTATGTCTGCTGGTCCCACTAACGACCAAAGATATCTCAATCTCGTGGTAAGTCACATGACGATCCTGCAAAATCAGTTTCCGCACTGCATCAAGGTTTGCTTGGACAACCACCTATTTTTGACTACCTTCACGAAATTCATCCTTAAGAAAACTACGACCACCACTCTGAAGTCTGAAGACCAGCTATAAACAGTAGTCCTAGATGGTGGTTTAACTCCAAAAGTGGAATTAAGTTCATCGATGCATTGTTGTTGAGTTAGTCCACGTCTAAATGCTCCCGATTAAGTTCCATTTT
Source organism: Cylas formicarius (assembly GCF_029955315.1). NCBI lineage: Eukaryota > Metazoa > Arthropoda > Insecta > Coleoptera > Brentidae > Cylas > Cylas formicarius. The sequence continues at coordinate 22,256,428 of NW_026844352.1, read as the reverse complement.
TAACCGTCACAATTTTGTTAATTTATCACAAAAAACATAAACAACACTCTTTCGCCCAAAACCTGAGTAAACCTAACCTCAAAATGTCAAACTTACCTATGAAAACGTTCGTCAGCAGTTTAAGAAAATCCCGACATATAAGAGGTAGCCCTCGTAAATAAAATAAACTTTACCGCTATTAAATACTAGCATGGTTTGAGAAAATGTAATTGCAAGCGCAATAAATTTTTAAAAAACGTTGTTCGAGTGGAAATCGTCTGAAAAAATCTCTAGATTAGCTTAGGCGTCGAATTTACTCTTATGCATTCATTCTTTTCGGAACAAATAAACACGTCGTCTGATAATCCCGCTTTAAATCTTATTTAAGTCACCCCACATCTCTTAAGAAAATTGTCCGCTCTGGATTATATCAAACCAATATGGGATTACTATATTCAATCAGACGTATCTGATAAAACACCCCTCGTTGCGACAATAAACACCACACACACATTCTTTAAAAATGCATCTTCATAATCTCTTTATCTTTAACTAAAGCTGACGAACAAAAAAAATCGTTTCCCATGTGACGTCTAGCAATGTAAAAAATAGATAAATAAATCATTTTATGAGAAAAGCCATTTTAGAGTTGTCTGCGTTACGCCGTTTATGGTGTTTCAGTGGCGTAGGACGGGAGAATCGATAAAACATTGTCGTAACGATAAATAGACAACTTACTACACTATACTACAGGTCATAAAATATTCACTGAATGGCAACATGTATTAGCGAAGGTTGCCCTTGCTTTATGATTGAATATGATAAGTTGTGGTGTCAAATAATATGCAGAATAGTTGTTTTTAGCTTAAAAAGCTTTTTTTAGTCAAAAGCTTAAAAAAAACAAAAACAGTGCAAAGTCATATAGAAATATAAGAAAATATATAGAAAATTGGAAAGTATTTTTTGACTTTAAAACTTTTTATGGCTAAAAAAAATTATATTATTTAAAAAAAAAATCGGAAAATGTTCTATTAAGTAATTACTCTATTGACATTGGTATTTGGTATTGGTATTAAAGGGGGGCGCCCTCGCGGGCGTCCAAGCACTTAGGCCACCAGATGGGCCCGTTGTGCCCCCAGGCCGCTCTAGAGGGCGTCCAGAATGCCGCCCCTCCTGTAGAAGGTCAGCAACTCCTTTAGCCCAATACAGTGCACTGAGTCCGGATCGATCAGGGCCGTTCCGAAGACTCCCAATCTTGCCCATGTCAAGGCAGGGCACTCGGTGAGCAGATGATACGGGGTCTCCTTCCATGCACCACCTACACTCCGGGTCGTCTCCAATGCCTAGCAAGCAAAGATGCCTCCTAAGCCTGCAATGTCCTGTGTAGGCCCCTGTTACTGCTCTACACTCCCTTCTGGTCAGTCCAAGCAGCTCCCTGGTCCGAGGAAGGGCGGGCCCATCCATCATAAGCCTCGCCTGCCTCATTCCCGGAGCAACTCTCCAGCCCCCCGCGGCCCGGTCTCTCGCCCAGGCTTCGAGAGCTCCCCGCCTCACACACGGGGCGATCCCCAAGCGGGGCTCTGGCCCTATATGCCTATGCGAGGAGCCCTCCCTGGCTAAGGCGTCCGCTGCCTCATTGCCCCGGACACCGGTGTGACCCGGGACCCAGACCAACGTGACCTTTCTCTCCTCAGCCACCCTCCTCAGTACCCCTTTGCACTCCTTTATCAACAAGGAGCGCGTACGCACTGACTTCAGCGCCATGAGTGCAGCTCTACTATCCGAGCAGAAGAAGACTCTCCTGCTTCCGTAGTTGAGCCGAAGCACCTCTCTGGCCGCCATCAATAAAGCGAAAATTTTCGCCTATTGACGTACGTAGTTTTTGTCAATTATATACATTTTTTGGAAAAAATCGTTATCTTTTTTTTTTTAATAAAAATTCTGAATTCCTCCTGCGGCAGTTTTTGGTTGAGTCGAACTAGCTAACGTTTCGCCAATCATCCTGTTGACTTCTTCTCAGAGCTTGACTGAAACTTGCTCGTATTTTACTATGTACCTGCTTTTATATTGTGTGAGGAGGGCGGAGCTATATGAGAGGAATAAACACCGTCTGATTCCCATATTGGTGACAGGTAGGGACCTGAGTCGCGGTTAAGATTGTTAGGTTGCTTATAGATTTCTATAGAATCTCGGATTTTTCGTTGATGATTTTGTTTGTCTTTCATGTTCTTTGAGGATAGTTGTTATTTTTCGTCCGGTTTCTTCAATGTATTCTTTGCCGCATATGCATGGAATGCTGTAAACTCTTGGCATCGCAAATGGAATGTTGTCTTTGACGGATGAAGAGATTTTTGGACAAGTGACATCATATTTTTTTAGAACTTTTGATATGTGGTCAGTGATGTTTTGAATATAAGGAAGGATAATAGTGGCAAGTGTGGGATTGCTTTTGGCTTCATTCCTATTGGAAGGTTGTGGTGAAGTATATTTTGTGATGAAACGCTTAATGTCTTTAATGTGGAAATTATTACAGAGAAGAGCAGAATAAGGTGTTTTAATTATGAGTTCAATGACTCTAACTGAGATTGATTTACGGCTCTGTAAAGAAGAGAATTGATAACCAATGATTTTTGGGCCGGATGGTGTTATTTTTTTATATTCCAATGTTAAAACGTATGTTAGGGTGTATAGAGTTTAAATGTCTAAGAAAATCTACTAGAGATTCCTGACCATGAGGTCAAATAACAAAAGTATCATCGACTTAGAGTGGTCAATCCTCAAAACTGCCCAGCAACGGCAACATCGCGAGCACCGTAAAAAAAAGGTTGCCTGCAAGAAAGGGATCGGCGCTGCCGACCCTTAAGAGAGACCACGGGACGCTGGGTCTCGACATTACAACCCGTGCTAGCAAACGTTAAGCTTCGTTATTCATTTTCATATGTTTTTTCCTTTGTTTGTTAGTTGTAAAAGTTTGTTAAGTTGTAAAAGTTAAAAAATAAAGTTATTCGAAAAATACAGTCCACTCAATCGAACAAGAATCAGCGCAGCAAATAACGTGGACCTACGTTAAAACCCACCATTTTGGTCCTTCGAGCCGGATGGAAATATCGTTTAGAAGTCTTCTAGTCCCAGCGAGTGGAGAAGACAACCATTAGAGGTTTGAAGAGAATTGAAGCGAGTACAGCGGTTGGCAACCAGCAGGCGGCAGGTGTCGACAAAGAGCAAGTAGGTCCATTCCATTTTCCAAAATTCCATTTCACTCTCGAATATTTTCAATTTATTAGTTAGTTTTTTCCTAGTTTGTCATTCGGATTTGTACCTGCGCAGTATTAAATTTCGAGAAAAATGACGGAAGCTAACGAATCATTAAACGCGAAATCTCTCATAAATAAAAGGGGTATTCTCAAAGCTAGGCTAACAAAATTCGAGTCTCGAATTTCCCAATTTGAGCAACAAGAAATATCTTTATCCGAATTAAAATTACGCCTAAAAAAGATAGAAGAAACATGGGAAGAGTTCGATAAAATTCAATCAGAATTAGAAATACTAGATGCTTCGCAAGTCAACGAACGCGATGTATTTGAAGACAACTATTTCAGGGTAGTTTCTAAAGCTTCTACAATGACAGAGTCACTAGAAAAGCTTGCGATGGCAAGCAGACAAACCGAAAGTCCAATTCAACAAGTAAGCAATTCTAATAATGTACTTCCAAATTTACCAACAATGAATGTTCCATTTTTTTCGGGTTCTTACGAGGGTTGGATACCATTTTTCAAAATATATGAGTCAGTCATACATAACAGAATCGATCTGTCAAATGTTCAAAAATTTTACTATTTGCAGTCATATTTGAAAGGTGAGGCAGCGCAACTCTTACACTCATTAGAGCTAAGCGAAACTAATTATGACGTCGCGATTGAACTTTTAAAAGAGCGTTTTGAAAACAAAAAAATGTTAATTCACAATCATATGAAAAATCTTTTTGATTTAGCTCCGGTGCACGTAGCAACACGTAAGCTAATCGATACGATTCAGCGAAATACTCGCGCGCTACAAAATTTAAATGAACCTGTAAATCATTGGGACACTCCAATAATATTCGTAACAATAAGCAAATTAGATAATCAAACTCGCAAAGAATGGGAAGCTTCCACTACCAAGATAACAAGCCCGAAACTAGAAGATTTATTGAATTTTCTTAAAAATAAATGTCAATTATTAGAAACAATAGACAATAAATCTGCTAGCAAGGACAAAACGCATTCTCACGTTGTAACTAATAACGAAAAGCATTCAAACCAATCCAAATTTAAATTCAGATGCTCTTTTTGTAAACAGGACACGCATGTCACATATAGGTGTCGCAAATTGCTTGCCATGTCAATTAAAAAGAGATTAAGCGAATTAAAAAGGGCTCAAATATGCACAAACTGCTTGCAAATCGGCCACAAAGCGGATGATTGCAAGGGAAAAACATGTCAAATTTGCAATAAACGCCATAACACCATGTTGCATGATCCTGACTTTAAACTCGAAATCAAAGTAAATGAAAATGTCAAAAACAACGAACCACAAATCGATAATATAAGCGAAGACAAAACGGTCGCCTTAACATCCAATTTTTATTTGCCAAATAAAAATCAGGTATTATTAGCCACCGCGGTTATTAAAGTTCTTGACAGCGACAATAAATTTATTTCCTGTCGGGCGCTATTAGATTCAGGGAGTCAATCTAACTTTTGCACTAAAGAATTTTTTGAGCGACTTAAGTTACCAGGGAAACGTTTGGACTTGTCAATTTCAGGTATAAACGGATCACCCTCCAACATCTGTTTTCAAGTGGATACGCAGTTAATTTCTACTGACAATAAATACCAGGCATCGTTGCCACTTCTAGTTGTCGACCAGATAACATCTGAATTGCCACAATATTCTTTCGATGTTACTAGACTAAGTATTCCAAGCCATTTACGTTTAGCTGATGATTGCTTTAACATTTCTCAAGGCATTGATGTTTTACTCGGCGCAACTATATTTTTTGACATTTTAAATTATGGTCAAATGAAACTGGGAAAGAAAAATCCCATATTGCAAAATACAAAACTTGGATGGGTGTTAGCTGGTCCAATGCAATGTAACGGCTTTGACAATAAATCGGATAGTAAATGTTTTCTTAATTTTGACAAGTTAAGTCGACAAATTGAAAAGTTTTGGCAACTCGAAAACATCGATAATCCACATTCAAAATTGTCTAACGAGGAACTAGATTGTGAAATCCATTTCCGTGAAAATACGCGAGTCAATTCGAATGGACAATACGAGGTAAAATTACCGCTGAAAGATTCTTATGTCGAATTAGGTCAATCACTGCCGACGGCGATTAAACGTTTACATTTTCTTGAAAAGCGGCTAGCCAGGGCACCCGACACAAAGGCTCAGTATATTTCCTTTTTACGGGAGTATGAAAAAATGGGTCACATGACTCGCTTAACTGAAAGGGAAATAAATGAACCCGCCTTATCATATTATATTCCACATCATGTAGTTTTTAAGGATCAAAGTTGCACCACCCGCGCTCGCGTAGTTTTCGATGCCTCGTGCGTTACCTCAACAGGCTTAAGTTTAAACGAAGTATTGAAATTAGGTCCGAAGGTGCAGAGTGATTTATTTGATATTATTGTCCGAATGCGTACTCACAAGATAGCTCTTACGGCGGACATCGAGAAAATGTATCGGATGGTTTCAGTAAACAAAATTCATAGACCTTTGCAAAGAATTATTTGGCGCGAGGATCCCTCGCACGAAATAGCTCATTTTAATTTAAATACGGTTACATATGGACTAAAAAGTTCAAGTTTTTTAGCAACGCGTACACTCAATGAAATCGGGAGAAATTCAACAGATCCAAAAATCCGAAAAATCATAATGGAAGATTTTTATATTGACGATCTTATTTCGGGCGCAGAAAATGTTTCTGACGCGATAAAACTTAAGCAAAATGTTTCGGCTACCTTGTTAAAATCAGGTTTTAATTTACGTAAGTGGAGATCGAATGATCTAAGTGTTCTAGAAAATGATAATTTTAACACAAATTCAGAATTTTGCATAAGGAGCAGCGAGGAGACCAAAACTCTAGGGGTTATTTGGGATCCGATTAGTGATACGCTTTGTTATGCTTTTAATTTATCTATTAAAGCCGATCTAATTACAAAGCGAAGTATACTTTCCGGTGTTGCACAATTATTCGATCCTTTAGGCCTCATTAACCCGTGTGTGGTGAAGGCAAAATTAATTCTACAACAACTTTGGCAAATCCAAGCAGATGGGGATTCCGAAGTACCGCAAGGCATAAAAGAAAATTGGTCAAATTTTTTGGAAAACTTGCACTCGTTGAATGACATAAAGATTGATCGCAAAATTTTTAGCCCGGACTACACTAAAATTGCTTTACACGGTTTTTGCGATTCATCCATGCACGCGTACGGCGCATGCATCTATGCATTGTCCGAAAATTCCTATGGGGAAAGAAAATCAAATTTAATTTGTGCAAAATCGAAACTTGCATCTTTAAAAACACAAACACTACCTAGACTAGAATTATCAAGCGCATTACTTTTATCCCAGTTAATGTCGAAAGTAGTACGAATTTTACGAGTCCCAATTTCCTCAGTTACCTGTTGGACAGATTCTATGATAACACTTTCATGGATTAATTCGGAACCGAACAAGTGGAAAACATTTGTTTCGAATCGGGTTTCGGAAATACAAATATTAAGTGAAAATTCATCGTGGAAACACATTGAATCGGAAAATAACCCAGCTGATATTATTTCACGTGGTTTAAACCCATCGGAGTTAAAGAATTGCCAAAAATGGTTTCAAGGTCCTACCTTTCTTATCGAGGAAGAAAGCTCCTGGCCTAAAACGCATATTGTTAATATGCCCGACTTACCTGAGGCGCGAAAAGAAAACATCATTTTATCTTTTACTTTATTAAATAATCTTGGCTTAATAGAACGTTTTTCAACTTATCGAAAATTGATTCGTATCACCGCATATGTATTGCGATTTAGCTACAATTTAAGGCACAAAAAGGCAAGGCGATTTGATACACTGCTTCAATGTGAGCTTGACAATGCAATTACCAAATTATGTATCAATATTCAACATCAAGTTTTTCAGACGGAAATTAAATGTTTAAATTCAAATCAAAACATTCCAAAAGGCAGCAAGTTGCTTGCTTTAAGTCCATTTATCGACGAAATTGGTTTACTGCGCGTAGGAGGACGTTTGAAAAATTCTCATCTTGCTTTTAATCATAAGCATCCAATTGTTTTGCCCAGCAAACATCATTTCACTAGGCTTTTAATTGAACATTATCACAGAAAATATTTACACGCTGGTACCCAATTTATTCTCGCGCAAATAAGAGAGGATTTCTGGCCGCTGAACGCAAAAAACCAGATCCGCAGCGTTTTGAGAAAATACATGGTATGCTTTCGTGTAAAACCTTTTAATATAAGTCAACAAATGGGTTCATTGCCTCAACCTCGCGTTACTCCCTCTAGACCTTTTACATTCACCGGAATTTATCTAGCTGGACCTTATTTTACTAAGGCATCCAAAACTCGAACAAAAATTTTGATCAAAACTTACTTGACGGTGTTTGTTTGTTTGTCATCAAAAGCGGTTCACATAGAGATAATTACAGATCTTACTTCTGAAGCCTTTATGGACGCGTTTAAGCGTTTCGTATCCCGTCGAGGACTTCCAAAGAATCTTTACAGCGATAACGCTAAAAACTTTGTGGGTACGAATAACATTTTTCACAAATTCTACGAAAGCGTTGCTCAAACTGCTAGCAATGAAACTCAAAGTAATTATTTCTTGGAAAATCGCATTACTTGGCATTTTATACCCGCGAGATCTCCGCATCACGGTGGAATTTGGGAATCCGCTATAAAGTCATTTACGAATCATTTACAAAAGGTAATGGGTGAAACAAAGTTAAATTACGAACAACTATATACAGTCGTTGTACAAATTGAAGCTATCTTAAATTCGAGACCTCTCCTTCCCTTATCAAGTGATCCCACGGACCTACAATCTCAGACGCCAGGACACCTATTAATAGGTGGAAATTTATTAGCCACACCTCAACATGACGTAACCGAAATTCCCAGCAATCGTTTGAAAAATTTCCATCAGTTGCAGCAATTGGTTCAAAATTTTTGGAAGCTTTGGAGTCATTCCTACCTCCATACTTTGCAGCAGCGTGGAAAATGGCACGTAAAATGGGAAAACATCAAAGTGGATGCGTTAGTTCTACTCAAGGACGAAAATTTGCCGCCGTTACAATGGTCAATGGGTCGCGTTGTAGCAGTCCATCCTGGAACCGACAACTTGGTGCGAGTGGTTTCCATACGCACAAGGAACGGGATAGCCAAGCGGTCAATCAACAAGATATGCCCGTTACCCGTGGACGAGATCAATATTTCTGCGCTTTGAAGTCCGCTGGACATTTCAAGGCCGGCGGGATGGTCAATCCTCAAAACTGCCCAGCAACGGCAACATCGCGAGCACCGTAAAAAAAGGTTGCCTGCAAAAAAGGGATCGGCGCTGCCGACCCTTAAGAGAGACCACGGGACGCTGGGTCTCGACATTACAACCCGTGCTAGCAAACGTTAAGCTTCGTTATTCATTTTCATATGTTTTTTCCTTTGTTTGTTAGTTGTAAAAGTTTGTTAAGTTGTAAAAGTTAAAAAATAAAGTTATTCGAAAAATACAGTCCACTCAATCGAACAAGAATCAGCGCAGCAAATAACGTGGACCTACGTTAAAACCCACCATAGAGTTTATATTCTTTTTGGATTACGATGTCGGGATTAGATTTTGATGGTGGTTTGTTTAGGATACACTCGACATTTGAAATGATTTCCTCCTTTGGGGATAATACGTGGGACAAGGACAAAGTTAGAACCTTTTCAAATAACTAATTTTTCCATTTCCAGAAGTTTTATAAAAAGTATTACAGCCTGTGGAAGTTTCTTTGTAAAAATTGTTATTGAAATAAATTTTTATTCAACCTTTGTCAGCATATCAGAACTGTTAAATGCGGTTCATTATCTTAGAAAAATACTTTTTCCCGCCACTGGTGCACGGTCCTCCGTAGCGTTAGGTTGGCTTGGAAGCTTTCATGTGTTTAGACAGTGATATGGGACACACACACACACACGTGCGCGGCCGGTACACGCACAGAGCCGTTGATTTGAGACACATTGACGTTCCAGATTGGTCACGTGCCGTAAGGGATAGCCTAATGTGCATTAAATTCAGTCAACAGCCGTCCGTCTTTTCGAAATCGATTGTAAACACCGTATGGGAAAATGTTTTTCATTGATTTTTTTAATATTATATAGGCGACTGCAGAAAAATCTTGCTTTTACCGATACTATAGAGATACAGTCGGTCAAAAAAAGTCTCCGTACACGTAGTATTTTTTGAGTTTTCATTTAGGTTCTTCTTTCAGTTACATTTAGTGAGAAATATATGTCAAGTAAATATCGGCAATCTCACTAAGATTTAAAAAAATGAAATAAAAATCATTTGGAATACTTTAAACGATAAAAAATAAGGCAGCTTTAGAATCAAGAAACTATGTCAAATTAGTCTCCTTACACTATTATTTCTTATGATAAATTGAAAAGTTTCTTAAAGCCTAATTTTTTGTAGAATTGCCACTTGTTTTAATAATGGCATTGAGTCTTTTTGGAAGGCTTATAACAAATTTTCTTGGCGATGTTTTCCCACTTTTCTCTTATCCTATTTTTGAGGTCTTCTTTACTCTTACCTTGATGTTTTTTCACTCGCCTATTTAATTCTTGACAGGTGCTACATGGGGTTTACATCCAGATATTGTGGTGGTATAGTGACGTACAAACGTAGCAGTGTGTTTAGGATCGTTATCCTGTTGAAATAAATAATGCACCTCAAGGTTAAGTTTTTCAACACTTTGGTTTAAATTATTCTTTAGGATATTCAAATAGCCATCTTGGTCCATAATTCTGTCCGTAAAAGCTAAATTATCTTTCCCATTAGCTGACATGCACCCCCACAATAAAATATTACCTCCACCATGCTTCACCGTAGGATATACATTTTCGATTTTCAAAGCTGTATTTTTTCCTGTAAATGTTATCCCGACCATCTGACCCAAAAAGGTTAATTTTTGTTTCGTCACTAAAGATAAAGTTTTCCCAAAACTCCCTGGTTTTGTTAATGTGTTCTCGGGCAAATTCCAAACGTTTTTTTCGATTTTTTTATATATTATAACCTGTTCGATGCAAGCAGTTTCTAACCGTTTGAGGGCTAACATTTTTTGAAAACTCTTCCCTGATTTTCTCAGCAAGTTTTGGAGCGCTTGTTTTAGAATTAATTCTAATTTTTTCAGAACAGAACACTCTTCTCGTGCAGTTAACTTCCTGAGACGACCAGAGCGTAGCCGCACTGTATAAGATCCGGTGGATTTGTATTGATTTATTACATACTGTACAGTTGAATGTGATTTTGTAATTATTTTACCAATACCTCTAAAACATTTTTTATGATTTTTCGAAGCGCTATTCGAATCTTCCAATTTTTAGGGTTTTTTTTGCTTTTACTTCAAAACCACTAACCTAAAAGTCACGTTAAAAATAAACAAGTATAATTCATTTGTTTAAGCGAAATTTGATACAAGCTGACTTGATAAAATCACGAGAATTTGACTGACTTAATCGTTTTTTTCTTGGAGTAGGATTTTTAGATTCGCCATTGTTCTATGCCGCTCCTTTCTTGATGTTACTGCTGCACTTAAAGTTTTCATCATTCACTAAACAGCAAATGATATTAAAAATCATAATTTTTGCCATTGTTTGAATTTCATTCCATATTATTAGTAAGAAATCGAATATGAAATAAAACAAAAATTTCATATATTTTTAAAGTCATTTTGACCTAATGAAAAGAAGGTGCCATAACGATGACATGTGTAGGTCATAATAGTTCTATTTTTTGTTGAATTATTAACGTCACAGTAGTAAACAACCAGTTTACAGCAGTTCGACTTTGTAAGGACATGGCCAAAGTAAATCCCATTAAAGTCAGTTTTCACAGCCAAGAAACAAAAGTCCGTTTAATGAAATCGAAAAATAAATCGCATCTTACTATTCAAACTTGGGGATAGGTAGATAATGAAATATATTTAATTCATGATTTAACGAAAATCTAGAACTGTTTAAAGCTGCTCAAAGGTCTAAAAATGAAAAAGGGTATAAATATTTGTGGATCAATCAAGCCAAAAAAAAAAAAACAAAAGTAATGCAGATGCCAAGATTAAGTATTAAGAATATAAATATAGAACGTGTTAAACGATCTATGATAGTTTAAACTGAGCTGAGCATATTAATTTCATATGAAATAAAATTCAGTTCCAAATATAAAAGCCGACATTTATCTGAGTTATGGTAGTAAAATGAGTATTTACAATTCTTATATTGTATCACATATGAGATACCTACAACATGGGGTGTACGTGACGCAATTTATTTCAATAAAATACAAACTCTACAAAATAAATTCTTAAAAATTTTATTTAATTATGAGCGTCGCACGCATACAAAAAATTTGTAGAGAGAATTGGACATTTGTGGAATAGACAAATTGCTTAAGCTAGAACAATGTAAATTTATGTATAAGGTGATAAATGAAATACAAACGTCTAACATGAAAATTATATTTAATAAAGACGTTCACATGTATGACACCATATCTCATAACGATATTTACGATTATGATATCAGAATAAATACAAGAATTTTCAATCCATTATTCCAAGCAGCATGTACTTATAATAAGCTTCCAGAAAATTTAAGAAATATAAATAAATATATTAAATTTGTAAAACAGTTAAAAATTCACTTGAATGTAAATTTAATATGAGTACAACGTATAGTAGTAATAAGATTAAGTAATTTATTATTAGAATTCTTGGAACGAGTGCTTTACGCACTGTTTAAAGAATTCTCAATTAATTTTTTTTACTTATTGTAATTTTTTTTTGAGGATTAATAAATTTTCAAAAAAATATCGTAGTATTTTAAGTAAACAAGTAAACAAATTAATCGCTCTGTAACATTGTTTTGATTTCATTAGAAGAGTGTATTTTTATTTCGATCAAACTGCGAAAATATTGACGCCGCGTTCACTTTTTAATTAACAAGTTTTGCATCAATAAATACGACCCTGATCTGACAACAGGCCAACTTTCTTGCCGATTCCGGCCACGCCTCGAAAACAAAAAAACAAAGCCCGCCGAAAAAGTCTCCCTGGGGAAACTTTAATCTTCGGAGGGATAGGAAAAAATTAAGGCCTAACTTTCGACCGAGCAATGGACCGTGTCAACGTTGCCGCATTTAGTCCATTGTTCGCGAAACAAGGCTTCCGTCACTTAAATTTACTTCTAGTTGTTTTTTATAAAAATTTTCATTTAATGCAGGACGGTCCTAGAAGTGTTTAAAGTCTTTAAATTTATTAATTTTTCTGCCAATTTAAGTGGCGGTTTTGGTAAGGTTTTAGTTTAATTATTCCATCATTCATTTTCATTTTCATATTCGAAATTCACAAAATAAGATTGCTTTTTACACCTGCATATTAACTGCATTGCCAAAACATTAACGGTAAAAAACAAATTGCAGTGATTTTCAATCATTCCAGATTTTGAGTTTCGTTTCTTTTGGCTATAATTTTTTTGGGTGTTAATTTTTGTAGTTCTTTTTGAACCCATAAACTTCTTATACATGATTGATAGGTGCTCTTAAATAGCAAAAAAAAATTGGGGAATCTAATCTGCTTTCTTTACTATTATTTTTATTTGCTAATTTAAATTAAAAAAAAAAAACACAAAAAGGCATAGTAAAACCAAAACTGTAAAACAAAACAAAGTATTTTTTAGTAGTTTAAACTGTGTTGCTAAAACATTAACGTTAAAAAACAAATTGCAGTGATTTTTAATCATTCCCGATTTTGAGTTTCGTTTCTTTTTTGTCTATAATTTGAGAATATTTTGGGTGATAATTTGTTTTTTCAATTTTCAATAAACGTACTTCTTTTTGAACCTATAAACTTGTCATGTGATTAATCCTGTCTGGTTTCTATACAATAGGAGCCATTTTTTAAATTATTAATTTAAATGAAAATGATTTTTAAAAAACCATGGTAATAGGATAAAATGAGACTCTGTATACAGAAATTCTTTTGCAAAAATGAGGTCCGATCGAGACGTGAAAAACTCACTAATCGCCAGAAAGGTAGATTACGCCACCAATCCGAGTCCTAATCCTAGAAGACGCAGTGTAATGAAATTTTAAGGCGGAATATATATATATATATATATATATATATATATATATATATATATATATATATATATATATATATATATATATATATATATATGATGACACTATACTCCGGGATATCATCCGTTCGCTCGTTGAACTCCGACTGGAATCCTGCAGACGTTTCGCCAAAATCTCACTTGGCAGTGATGCCAAGTGAGATTTTGGCGAAACGTCTGCAGGATTCCAGTCGGATGCAGGATTCCAGTCGGAGTTCAACGAGCGAACGGATGATATCCCGGAGTATAGTGTCATCACATTTTTCCGTCCGTGAATCAATACGTGAGAATATATATATATATATATATATATATATATATATATATATATATATATATATATATATATATATATATATAACAGTGATTTTTACACCTTGGCATCGCCTCGTTTCTGAAACACGCCTAGTGAAAATAACCGTCAAAGGAGCCGCCGTTAATATAATCGGCAACGTCGCAACGAAACCCCTGAACGCACTAAGACGCCTTGATTTTGTCATTACCAGGCCTAATAGGATCTCTTTTTCTAGAAATTGTCCCCGGGAAACAGCGAGTAGATCGTTTCATTAAAATAACGAGTTTCATTTTCGCTATACGCGCCATTGTATTTTCCTTTGTAGACACCCTAGAAATGAAAATTAAAATATGTAACTAACGGGGGAACTCATTGCCTTCGAAGTAATTAAACTCGCTCTATATCAGAAGTGGGGTTAAGACTGGAATTATTAGTTTGAGATGACATTATACGCGTAATGGAAAATTTAAGTAGTTCCTCAGTGAATGTGGATGCAACGCAACCACAACCCAGGATTGGGTTTGTTTGATATTATAGAATCCAATATATCCGAAGGCATTCCCAATTTTAAGTTATTCTCACTTTCAATACAAAAATAAAGCCAACATACCATCAATAAAAGTTAATAAAAATTTAAAAATCCTTACTAACTTTTTTTTAACACTTTTTTTTTTAGAATTTACTTTATTTTATGTCATCAAAAGAAAAACAAACAAAATGAATTGAAGTAAAACTACAACAATAAAAAGTTAAACCTTATTTATAATTTTATGCAATATTATCCACCTTCTCTAGAATTTCATTGCTAACCATTTTTACATTCTAGATACAGTTGGGTTGTGTGCTATCGGCATATGTACTTTTGGCACTGTACAAACTGCGTCTTTGTTTTTTGTTTTTTTGTTTTTCGTCGACGAACAATAGTGGCATCTGCCTGGAAGACTGTATTGGCTAGTTTCCGCAGGCTCTTCTACACCACCTGATATTTCTTTTATGCGATTCTTCATTGTTACTGGTAACATCGGCATTTCTCTGCGACGCTCAGGTTGGGGGCTGGCAAGGTTCATGGTTAAAGACTGCAAAAAGTGTCCACGGCTTATATCGGTGCTGTTGTTTTGCGTCGATAGCTATATGACTATTTATTGCAGATATGTTCAACGAAGCCATCGAAAACTTTTTAGTGATACAGAATACATTCCTTTTAGCTCGTCAACGAGATCAACACCTCTCTTTGTTGAATTGTAAAAAGAAATCATGTTTGGCTTACAGACATCACCACTTTCTAGATCGATCTGTAAAATGCATTGTTGACAATAAAACAACTATTTTGTTTTATTTGGGCTTGTTGGACTCCAAAGCCATATCTTCTGTAAAGCCCAGATGCTTGAATTAACCTTACACTCTCTCATCTTTGCAATAAAAACGTCAGGAATATCTCTTTTGTTTATTCGAATTGTTCCCACCATAGTGAGCCTGCGTTTTTTCAGTAAATCTAAAGGATTGATGTAAACCAGTTGTCAAACCTAACATTTCTTCCCGTTCCAGAAATTGTTTGACTAATCTTTGAACGACTGCAGAGGCACTACTATCAATTTTGTAGGGTCGGTCTGGTTGAGTCCAAACATGCACCTCCAAATTATAGGTGTAATATGATTTAGGCTCCACAAGCGCTAACATTTTTATTACATACTTTCCTGGTTTATTCGGTATATATTGACCAAATCCACATCTGCCGCGAAATGACTCAAGCATTTCATCAATTGTTACAAGTTCGCTTACAGCAAAATGGGCTTTGCATCGCTCAATAAATGTATCAAAAAACTGCCTTATAGGAACTAATTTATCGTATTTTTTTCGTCCTTCTCTATTAACAAGGTCGTCCATGCGAAGGGCGAAGAATCTCTACGCCGGATGCGTCCTGTGCCCACAGATCGCCCAAGTGAAGATGCGATGATCGCAAGACTCCAACCAAATAAGGGAGACCAATAAGTGCTTTCATTTCATCCATATCTGTATTAGTGGCATCCCTTTCCCTACTACAATTTGCTCTGAGCTTCTGAATGTATTTGTTTGTGTGTTCAACTATTTTTTCTTAAACAAAATCGACAAAATACAATTGTCAAGCTTCTAGAATCGATTTTGTTTGTTTGTCTCTTCCAATTACAACAAAAGAGTAAGTCGCTATATTTCTACTTCGCGTTTTTTTGTCAGGTCTGAGATTTATCGAGTTCTAGTAGCTCTTCTCCTACTGACTGTTCTGAATTAAAGTCTTGATCGTTAGTCTCCAAAACGTCGTCTTCCTCTTCAGGAAGTCCACCTACCTCTTCATCACTTTCAATTTCACCATACAGTTCTAAAAGGCGTTTGGTTTTTTTCTCATATGAACATATCTACAAAACTAATACGTGAGGCATAGTTATAAATTTGGAATAGTGTCATACGCAAAATGCTAACACTAAAATGCAAATTCAATGCTTTTCGAATGCAGGAAAAACAAAGGTCAGTGTCTACTGCAGAGATAACATCTTAGAAAACTTCTCTTCAACGTTTTTATTAAAAAAGATCCCAATAAATAAGTAATTTTCTTCTCTTTGCTGATGAACTTCTTCCATTCTGTCATTTTCAGTAGGAGCAAGAATATCAACATGCACATGCAACATAAACAATAATCAGTAAACTTTTTTATACCCCAGTTCGCTTGACACCCAAGTCTTCGAAAATGTTGGATTGTGATGCACTGGAGAATTTCATAACATTTCATCATAAATTTGGGGTGTTTATTTAGTGACACCGCATACAAATTGAATGTCCAGGATTATAATTATCAGCACCTGGAATCCATCTTAAATATGACGACTCTGGAAACTCTTAATACCCATAGAGACCTATATAACAGGCTGCTCTTGCCCAGGCTTGCTGAGCAAAATTAGGATACCTATTCTAACTAGAAACACAATACAGAAAGGACAATAGAAGTTTAATGTAAGTGAAGTTTCTTATAGATACTGCCACTGCCAGAATATAATGTTCTTTCCAAAAATCTACGCAAGTAAATTAACACCATATCATATTTTTGTAACAGCTTAAGCAAAAAAAGTGGAAAATTTCTTAATTAGAGACGGAAACTACGTATCTAAGTACACATATATCCACTAAATAGTTTCTCCTCCACATTTAAAGTATGAGAATCTTCCTATTTACCACCATCGTCTCTGATTATAATTAATGATATTTTACCTGTTCCATGTAATAGGATTGGCGAATGATATTTTCGGTATTCTGCCACTAAACGCCTCGACTAATTTCAGAACGCTGGCCTCATCGGTATGTTTGCATGCAAGTTTGTCATAATAATTTTTGTTAATACCCTACACCAATTCAATTGTCTCGTAATGGCAGTGGCATGGCGGTCAAAACTTCATGACCATATATCAAGCTTTTTCATTGATGGTTAATCATTTAATCAAATTGTGAAAGAGATTACTGAAATATTACTGATAATTAGTGATTATTTTCAAAAAAACACGTAAGTAGTTAGAAATAATACATAAAGCCAAATATAGGAAATGATATTTGGATATTTTCAGACAACGCTGCTACTATTTATCTCAACATCATCGTTATCCCTCAGCCCTCTGCATCCATGGTCTTCTGACTTGAGTAGCATAAAACATACTTTTTTTTAGATAAAAGATATACAGTTCCAGTTTTCACAGTTGCACAAAAATCACTATAGCACCACGATTTTTGAATACTAGATATGGGCGTTATTCGGAGAAAAGATATATGTAACGGAATTTGAATTAGATGTTACAGGGTGTTCAAAATAAACGAATGTATTTGGATCATTTTAAATGGAAAAATCTTGATGTATCTCATAATTTATTTGATTTGGCAACAATCTTCTGAAACCACAAATAAAATTAAAAATATCAATACGACTTTTTTAATATTTTAAGCATAAATATTAGTTCATTAAATCTCGTTTCTTTTAAAAAGAAAATTAAAGAGTACTTACTTGCCAATTGCTTTGATATATGCCGAGTACATAGATCAGGCTAAATCTAACAAACAGCTCGTCATGGATTAAATTTAATTCATTATTTTTTGTCTTTTTTATGTCGTTTGCAATCTTATTTCTTTTTTTTTGTTTTTTATACTTGATCTCTGTATTTAAATATCCCCATCTACTTATTACTTTATTTTAAAACGTAGTTAATAAAATCTTGTGCTTCATACAGCTCGTTTCACTAAACAATTTTCCAGCCAGCGGAGCAGTGTAATATTGGTTGTGATGAATGTGTGAATCATAGAGCGTTCGATATTTAGGTGAAATAAAGTTATTTACAAGGTGTTTCATAAATGTCAAAAATTTAGGGGGCGATTTTTTGGTCCATTTTAAAAAGAAAACTTCATACGTCTTAACTTTTGAGATACAGGGTGATAAAGTTTTCAAAAATAAAACATTTTTTTTTGTAATATCGGTAACCACTTCAGATATTTTAAAAAATTTCACATATTGATTTTTCTTAAAACCAAATTATTCTTATAATCTCTAACGAATAGTATATTATGCAACTAAGGCATTTGACTCACGAGTTTATTTGACACGAGCGGAGCGCAGCGGAACGAGTGTTTAATAAACGACTGACTTAAAAAATTTACCAAACGTGTTGCATACTATACTTTTTCTACGACCAGTGTTTGGGTACATTTTCGTAAAACCCCACGAATACATTCACTGACATGACTGTCAGAATTGACAAACGTCAAAATTCAAGGCGCGGAAAATTTCTCCGAAAACATCCGATTGCTCTTCAGATATGTGCAGTAAAATCCCGGAAATGTCCAAAGTGGCTCGGATCCGTGGTAAACGAAACTGACGTGGTAAACTGACACTTCACGCACTCTAGATCGTTGTTTAAGTAGGTCTTTTACAGACGGAAATAGAATAATTTAATCTCTTGATTTTTTTGTACTCCCGTCCGTAAAATACTTAATTACACACCAGTCTAGCGTGTGAGAAGCGTCACTTTACCACGTCAGTTTCGTTTCTCAGGAATCCGAGCCACTTTGGATATTTTATGGATTTTACCGCACTGCTTTGGGAGCAATCGGATGTTTTCGGAGATATTACTCACTACTATTACAAATATAAACTCACGGTCGTAGAAAAAGCGTAGTATACAACATGTTTGGTAAACTTTTTAAGTCAGTCGTTTATTAAACACTCGCTCCGCTCTTGTCAAATAAACTCGTGAGTCAAATGCCGTTTACAGCACTTGTTGCATAATATTCTATTTCAATGTGATTTACGTTTTTCGTTTAAAAATACAAAAATCTCTTCTCCGCATGGTAATTGAAAACCGTGCGACGAAGAAAAAAAGTTAAGAGATAAAATCTGCTGATGAATGAATGTAAATGTTATTTTTTTAAGAATGTCAAATAATATTGTGTTTAAATAGGCCGCCACTGCACTGAGTAAATCCAGAACAAAATACAAAGTTTTTAGTTACCAACTACTGTCCTTTAGAAAGAAAAAAGATTGTACTTTTACAATTTTAATGAAATAACATAATAAAATAATCATAAAGATTTGAACAATACGAACAATAAGTTTATGAACTTCGTACTCGTAATTCGAATTTTGAAGTATTTTAATGAAATGGATAGATAATTACTTAAGTACTAAATAATAATAATAATAATTCTCTGCATGCTGTCATATTAAGGATATTGTTATGACCATGCAGAAGTTTTTATTTTTTTATGCGAAAACCGTGCATCGGATTGAAAAAAGAAATTAAATTTCTTTAGAAATGGTTTGAGATTGTGAAAATAAATTTCAGTTTAAGAGAAATCAGTGGCGTACCATCAATATCTGCCAAAATAGACATGTGAAATTCCGTACGCCCACCACTGGAGAATTACAAAAAAAAGTGGTACACTACATAATGTTTCTTGATACATCCATCACATGTGTGCCGAATTGCATTAAAATATCTAAAGTGTTATTATAAATATTAAAAAATTATATTTTATTTTTGAAAAGTTTACCACCCTGTATCGCAAACGTTAAGATGTTTAGGACATATGTTCATATGAAGTTTTCTTTTTAAAATGGACACAAAAATCGACCTCTTAATTATTGACATTCAATTAGAAAACTTTTAACTGCATTCTTTTTAAATAAAATGGCCAAATGGCTAAATTGTTATGGTGCCATGCGTTTGATGTTGCGCCCGTTGAATATTACGCGAAATTGTAGCAACAAAAATCTTCTTTTCACGCCCGATTAACAGTTCGCTTCGGCAGTGGTCTAAAAAAAGTTGCCGAAAAGAAAAAAAACGTGAGGGAAAATGATCACGTAAAAAAACAGTATAATAAATCTCCCCGAAGGAAGGTGTGTTTACCGAACCCGAAGCGAGCCTTCGGAAAAGTCCTGGCGGCCCGCCGTTGTCCCAACTTTATAGGAACCGAACACTCCTTAAAATTAACTGCTAATAAATTACCCAAACACTCGGCTCACTTCGATTAGCGCAACCGCTTTTGTATCTCAGCCCCATGATTTATGGTAGAAAGATAGCGGGAACGAACTGTGATTAAATTACGCCACCCTTTGGAAAAAAAGGGTGGGTGGTGGCTTGCCTTATTGTACGAGGGCTACATTTATATTTCGGGATTTGTAATAAAAAACTATAAGCTAACAACAAATATGGCTTTATTGTTTCTCAAAATATTCATCCTGATGATTAATACACTTTTGCAATCCATAAAACCAATCATCAAAGCACTTTTCCCGCATCGAGTCGGGCACCTCCAAGAAAACATGCTTTTTAAACGCATCAATCGCTTCTTCTGATGTCAAAAATCGTTACCCACGTAATTTAAACAATCTCCCTCCACCTGCAGACAAGTCCACATAAACTTGTCAATCTTGATTGGATATGAAATATGAATAGGTTTGAATCTATATGAAGTCCTAGGAATTTTATCTGGTCCATCATTGGAATCTTCTTCCCATCGCGTCAAACCAGTAAAAACTATGTTATGAGTTTTAGAAAAGATCATCAATCCCGGATTTTTTTCATTTTATTTTAAATGTAACCACAAGTCCCAGTTTTTCATCCATTCTGGCATACCCGAACTTCACAGACAAACTATCATTGGAAATATCAGACGACACACTAGAGATGTCGTCCACAAACTGACACACCAACCCCAGCGTAAGTTGGTCCGCCAAACTTCACATACAATACAAATAGAATAGGTCCCAGAATGTCCAAGATGGACAACATCAAGTGATGATTCACTGTGTCAAAGGCTTTGGGCAAATCAAAATACATACTACACCACACTTTCTTATCAACGTTTTTAGTTATATATTAATTGATTTTTATTTAACATATTGTACCTAATTAAATGATTCATTACCGCTTTTTCAAAACTCCGACGATAACACTGAGACTGGTCTGTAATTTCCAACGACCATGGCATTTTTGAGTGCATCTGAAAATACATGGCTAGAGAAATTTCACCAAATCCAGAGGAGCATTTATAAGAAACTAACGTTATTATTCTAATTATTAATTATTATTAATGTTTGAAATTGAAAAACGAAATGGTTAGCAAAGAGTTAAGCTAGTCTTTCATTTATGTTTAATTCAATACCTATCTTGTTAGTTTTATATTTATTTATATTATATATATATTTGTTATTTGCGTTAGCTATTTTATTTTTATGGAGAGGCTTGTCATAGTCATGTAGAAATTTTCCATATTTTTTTCTCTCTTTGTAAACCCGAGCAATGTGTTCACAGTCAGTGAGTTTGTACCACACATAGACATCTTCAATCTTCAATCTTTATTATGGTTGTACATAGCGGAAATGCTACGTCAAAATAAAGAAAGAAAAAGGACAATGTTTTCAGCAAATCAGCAAGATTCGGGAGAAAAATCTGAATATTTTCATTTTGGTGATCTGTACAGGAGTAGAAATCGCCTTTACATAAAATTGGATTTTTTTTTCAATAAGTATCAACTGTTTTTTAAATTCTTTCATAACTTACAATGAATTACTTTGGTTATCTCATCATCTTTTAACCAATCCCGAATTCTATAAGGAAAAAACAAAACTCAATTTTTCAACACATTTATTTCTGTAATCATGAAAATAATTTTAAGTTGAGGATGTTTTATTGGGTGACCACGTATATATTAAGTAATACAATAAGAAGGTATTTTTAATAGATATAATTGGTATATAATAGCGTCGTCAAATTTTGGTTTCAAAAACGTTACGACCACAAAGAAACTCGGACAAATTTTTCAAATTTGAAAATGTTCTGGAGTAATTAAACTTTTGTTTTTATTTCAGGTGAGTGACACTATAATTGACGTTGATATATATAGGGTAAGTAAGACGTTTAAATCGGCCGCAATTTTTTTGGTTCTTATATCACACATGAAATTTCCATTTTTTATTAATAACAGCAGCTCAAAAAAAAATACCCGCGCTGTAATTCTGAGCCGCTCCTTTTTATCTCCCGAGAATGCACGGGCGCTTTGAAGTGTGAATAGACGTACGATTATTAAAAAATCCCCCAAAGCATTTTTCACTCCGCGCGAAATGAGAACGCCATTTTCTAACGATTTACCTTGTTGGCGAAGTAGTCGTATAGACGCACTCAAAAGACTGCGTTTGTTGCAAAAAACATTTATTCCCTCTCGCGATTTGTTTTAGCATTTAATTCCTTCACGTCTTGTGTTACTTTGCAAAGTAATTTTTGTCTGAACGCCTGCGCCATAACAAAAAAAATTTAAGGATAGCTTTTTCTCGGGACACGTAATGAAAATTTGTAAAATATGCAATATTTTTTCTTTTAGCGCTGTCAAGAAAATTTAGATAATCTTACCTGAGGATTTGATTAATTGAATTAAATTATAAACTTGTTTCTCCAGCAGTTTTACAACTAAAGCCTCGACCTTTTTTACCAAAAGTTTGTCTTTATTTTGTATTATTTTCAGTATTAAGCTCCTACTTTATCCAAATACTATGCACAACAAGCATTTTAAAGTAGCACCTAAATAGAGCGAAGGGGTTCGGGTTTCTAACTTAACTTAAATTGAAGTGACGCATGTCAAAAATATTTACAAAACTAACCAGAAATCTTAGGTAACTTGTTTCTACTTATTTTTGATCTGTAATAGCTTCTTGTTAAAGATATTTTCTGAAATGTATTGACTTTTTCAACAAATTCCTAATTCCCTCATAAAAGAGAGGTTAACTTTTTCCAAATTTTAAATTGTATTTCGCTCTCTCTACCTGCGTCTAGTAAGTAAAAGTAAAAGTTTCGGTTAATAAATGCAAAAATACTGTACTCAGAAACATAAATGTATTGTAAGATTTAAAATTAAATTAATTTGAATTTAATCTTCTATAACTACTGTAAATACTATATGACTATAAGGAAAGCAGTTTAGAAGTGTTTGAAGAATTTTATTTGTTAAGCTTCTCTTTTGGAACCACCCTGAAAAAGGTACACAAACAGTTTCGGTGTAATTGTCACGTGAAAATATATGATTTCGTGAAAATTTGAACTTTTATTTCTTATTTATTTTGTTTCTGAATTTGTAAAATCTCTTTAGGAATTGCTAGCCCATCCCAATAATACAACTAAAAAACTAGAAAAACTAATTTGCAATAGTAAATAGTTAATAATGTTTCTGCGGTATATGAGAAGGGACTTTTAATAAGATGGTAACAAACACGTTTTTTCTAACGGAAGTAGTATGAACATTCACTTTCAAATCATTAGTTTTAATGAGTAAGATACACTAACGGACAGCGGTTAAGGCGTCAAAGTTAAAGGGATAAATTACCAAAACAAAAATGGTTCCTCTATAAGCTTGCAACACCAGAGCAGCGTATTCAAAATTTATTTATATATAAGGTTGGGAAGTGTTCTTACTTCATTCATATTTAGTTTTGAAGTTTCAGTTCAAAACTCTTTGATTAAATTTTAAATTAACTTAAAAAAAAGTAAATTTAAAATTCGTATAGATAGTCCAGTAAGTTAAAGTTTCCTAGTCTTTTTTATTTCATTGTTAGCGACGCTTAGTACATAAATGTTATTTTATAGTCAGTGGTGAACATGTCGAACCATAAAACGTCCTGATTCCTGCTTAATTTATTTAAGTAGGTACTTATGTAAATTTTTTGATGTCTGAAAATAAATCTAAAGAAAAGTAAATTATGTAAATCAAAATCTACTGTTATAGGAAGAGTCAAACCATTGCAGATTAGAAACGAAATACTTAAACATTACATATTAAGATATTCTAT
Organism: Cylas formicarius; assembly: GCF_029955315.1. Classification (NCBI taxonomy): domain Eukaryota; kingdom Metazoa; phylum Arthropoda; class Insecta; order Coleoptera; family Brentidae; genus Cylas; species Cylas formicarius. The sequence goes on along the minus strand of NW_026844352.1, from coordinate 22,232,374 downwards.
GGAAACAATTTTCTTACACTAACAAGCGGGATATAAGTATGTTTTCAATCTTTTTTGCCGAGCAATTCTTGAAGCGTACATAAAAGAATTAGTACAAAATGGATCCGTCTTTTTACGAAATAATTGTCATTACGTTCGACTACCATCTCCACTTCGTCTTCAAATTCTGCGTTGTTTTCCATGTCTTCTTCTAACCGGGGAACATCTGCTTCATGTTAAAAAACAGGAACCTTCACAAAGTGTTTCATTGTAAGATTCTAATAAATATTTATCTGTATTCTTATGACGCACCTTTATCTACCCCGAATATAATCTATAGTCTTAAAAAAATACTGTTGTTTAGAAATCGAAGAAAAATCGACAAAAATACAAGAAGAAGAATGTTCTTAATCGACAGGCTTACAAGACAAAAATGATTATTTTCAAACCTTTCAAACAGCCTCGCAGTGTCAAAGAATCAGGTACATAAATATGTAACTTACTGGAACGATCACATTCAAATATGTCCTTAATATATATATATATATATATATATATATACGAACGTATTGCAATTTAGATTAAACTCTTAAGAACGATATATATACATATATATCCGAAAATACCTCGCAGCATCAATCCTTAATCAAATTTAACATGGCCCATTTACGTTTTAAATAAAAATTTGAAGTTTTTACAAATATTCGTCACTCAATGTAGAATAAACATCCCTTGGGATGGGTTTGATGACGGTCCTGCGAAGGTCTGCGGTTAAGGTACTGTAAAATACTTAAAACATCAAAGCAATAAAGGCACTATATTTTTTGTAGTACAATATATATTTTTTTTTGCTTCAGTTATTTCTTGCACCCAGAATGATAAGTTTTCATCATTCAATTAGTAATTTCCAGCAATTTGGATTTTTTCCCATGAGACGCAACGAAAACATACTCCATTTGTATCGAGAAACATTTTCACAAGGAAAGAAGAGGTTAATATCTCTTCTTTACGCTTTCTCGTTGCCTCGAAGAACTATGAAATACTGAAATAGTAAAAGAAAATGTCGGGGTACGCCCCCATAACGCGAATGGAAGTGTTACTACCCAAACGTTGCGGTAAGCTCCAGACCAGCAATTACCCAATTGATTTTCCGCGCAATAAGTGTACGAAAACAGATTTATTAGTGGAGGTCCCACCCGTTTTTCCCCGACACGTTCAAATCGCTTTCCTGTACCTGCCGTGCCAAAAAGTCGTTCCTCAAACAGGGAGGACAACGCGAAATCGGGCAAGACTGTGAAATTCCACGACGTTCGCGACGTTGACAAACTTCCCATATAAATTACCGGAACGTATCTATAGAGTAATCTACGAAATAAATGAGTGTGTGGGTGGAGATACTAACGGACGAGAGTGTAAATTTTACGAGGGTAAATATTTTTCTTCGGCTTTCATCCCCGCTACGAACGATTTGATTTATTCGTAATATTGGGCGGGATTAGTTTTCCGAAAATATTATTAATTTCATGAATGTGTGGTGTGGTGCTGTTTTTTGCCACTATATAAATGCGCATATATTTTACGAGCAGATAAAAACAACGGAAACCGGAAGCTACAATCTAAAATATTATAGGTCGTTGTAGCTTCCAAACTAGTTTATAAGTGGCATATGGCAAAATTAAATTTGGAAAAATGTAAAACATCGTTGAACAAAGATCAAGCAAAACTTGCAACGTACTTTCAAAACCACGAAATTAAAATCTCAGTAACGCTTATAAGAGTAATACGTCTTTATCTTCAAATGGTTATTATACTGGGTGACCATCAAAAAACTGACAGATTTTGATCGCTTATAAGTCACAGAACTTTATTAATTTTTATAAAGTTATCTTTGACAGTGTTGGCAACTTTCCAAATTTACCTGAACAGGCCGATTGGGCAAAAAATGTAAAACGAACACCCTGCACTTCTTAATGTTATAGGACTGATTTAATGAATTGCCCCCTTGCCATGTATATGAAAAGTATGTATTCTTTGTATTAAATATACTAATAATAAATAATAACTAACCACAGTGACAATAATCTCTACTTATAATAATTTTAACAACAAACATCAATTTGGCTGCTGTACAGGGTGGTCGTAATTGAAGTTTTTTAACAGGAAAAAGCTATTTCTGAACTAGATGGAGCAAAATCGACTTACATGTCAAGGTCTGGATTATGGAGAAACATTTAATTATTATTTAATTATTTAATTACAATTGTCGGGTCCTATTAAAATTCACCATATGGTAAATGGCAAATATGGCAATCGTAGTTGGCTGTGGTCTTCAAATCAATCAATGTCAGTTAATTTTGTGTTCTGTCATACATTTTTTTTTTCTCCAAACTTAAGCTATTAGTTCGTTTTGAAATTTTAAGTGAACCAAAATTATTAAAAGAATTATATGATAAAGTGTTACGTTTTGGCAAACCAAAAGTCAGGGACATCGACCAGACAAGCGAATATTTCGGAAGTTAAAAAATAATTTAAATAATTACGGAACTTTCAAAAAGCCATGGCAAAATCAAAACCACTTAAATGAAAAGTTATGAGCAATTTTCAAAATGGCCGAAAATTTGAAAAACGCCCTATATCTCGTAGGGAAGATATCGTCATGCGGTTTTAACCAAATGTTTTACAAAAATCGAGCTCTTGACATGTAGGTCGAGTTTGCTTCATCTAGTTCATAAATAGGTTTTTCCTGTTAAAGCAGTCCAATTACATATGTAGAAGCAGAAATAAGTTGTTGAAGGTTTTTTGTATAATTTGAGGAGTTTTTTTAAGTTTACTATGTTGTTGTGTAATTCAACTAGGTTTCTTTGGGCTGAATTGCATTAATGCACCCTTACATACATACATACATACATATACAAAAAATCTGGTTTGGTTAGATCCCTATCCATCTGTTTGCAAAAGTAGTATCTAAGGAATCCCTTGCTACCTTAGAGAAGTCTGGTGGGCGTAATTAAAAATTGTCTAAAATTCCTGCTTATGCAAATCAAATGGCCCGTAAATTATATATTTCGATACTGCACCAGACCAGTTTAGAAACATCTCCTTCAATTTCGTAAAAAGCATCCCTCCGAATTCGGTAATTATACTTATTTACCCGCCCACTAAGATTCACACATTTCTAATAGTGTTTCCCACATAAATATCTATTTATCAGTTTGTTGGAACGTTTCAATTTAAACTTTATTATTTTGAGAATTTTATGTACTTTATTTTAAGCTATTTCCCTAATAAATATTCGATTAATGTTAAAGACAACATTTCACTTACCAGCTAAATATCATCCAGCAGACTGATTATCTTATACAATGTGGACGGAATTCAGAATTCAGCATATCTTCGTCTCATCTACGTTACTGATTTTTTGATAGTAACACCGAAAGTGTTACTATTTAGTGCAAATGAATGACGACATTTACAAGATCTGACGGTAGTTAAAAGTAACAATACAAATCATACGGTTCACAGCCACAAGTAAAAGTTGTTATTGGTATGTACATTAAGATGTGCATCATTTATTGATTGACTTAGAGAAATTGTCAAAAAGGGTCATTTATTAAAATTGACTCTGAAAAAAAAAAAGAATTCAATTAAAAAGAATCTATATATTTTCGCAAATAAGAGCTGACAAGGCTTTTATGCATGCATTTAAAATTTTTGCAAAATCGACCTTTAAAATCATCATTTCCCCCCCCCCCCCCCCCCCGTTGCTGCTATATTTTAAAACTTGGTAACACCGTCAAAAACTATAAAAATTGATAGAGTACTACTGTGAAAATCGCACATCGATATAATTTTTCGTTATCGACTTGTAAGCAGTTGAAATATGTCAATTTATACTTTGTATTTATTATAATAAATCAACCAACAAGAGAATCAATAAAAATCAAACAAAAATGTTATATAAAATTCTAAAATTTTATAGGCAGAAATTCAAAATCAAAATCAAAAATCTGGTTTCCTTATATCGTAAATCCCTTGTGTATTATATTTATCTTTCCCTCAGGGGAGATTTCAATATAGTCTCAAAACATCAACATATGATGATTTAAAAGATATCAAACACACGTTATTATACGACATAAACTGTCTTTTTATAAATACCCGTGAGTTAAAAGAAATGCATATTTTAACAAATGAAATTGCAATTCCAAAGTGCAAGGCATAAAATTGTACGCCATAATATTGAATCTGTATCTCAGAGCTGAATATTTTGGGATCCCCATAAGAAAAAGAGCGCGTAAATTCGAGAAGATATTGCCGAGTCTTGTTTTACAGGATACAGGATCTCTCATTTTAAGATTAAATATAAAACATATGCACGAATTTTGAATACTCTGTAGCGTACCTCTGGATTGAACATCAAGACATGGGCTATAGGCCATATCCGCGTAATTACAATCTGAAAGAACCAAATGTTCAGATAGCTGTAATTGACTGGTTGACTTGTTTTTATATAGATTTCTGATTGTGGAGATTTGGCCCTTAAATCTAACAAGGTTAGTACCAAAAACTATTCCGAAGTTTTTTGAGTCTGCGACAATGTGGACCGAAGCGTTGGCCAAAGTAAACTGAATATTTCCCCCATCCCATTCCCGATCCGGACCAGAAAAACATAGCAGCAAAAGAATAAATAAGAATATTGATTAATATAATTGAGACTCTCATTCACTAGAGCTAGAGAATCTAAGACCTCATTCTTGCGAAAACTTCTCCTTAAGAGAGTCTTCAGCATATTTATGTGTATCACATGCTCCACTACTGAGGCTCTCCATATCAAAATTGATCCTTTAATGTCCACAGCGGACCAGATGTTTTATCATCAACAAGTACCTGTCAGAACCATATAGCTATAAGATAATATAGTGGCCCTACTACGGTAAAAAGTGATGCGCCGCAGGTGGCTATGATATTTTCGTAGAGAAGGTGTGGATCTTTTGCGCATGCGTCACCCTCAACTAACTGAGTTGTCACATTGCCGTAATTTTTCTGAAAAAATTGACTAATTGGCAACGCCGAGCTAGGAATTGCTATTTCCAGAGAATACTAACAGTCTGTGACGTTGTTTACATTTATTTTTTAGTTTAACAAAAGATGAAATTGTAAGGAAACATTGGATAACATTACTTGTCAAGGAGCTGCCAGGGAGGCTGATAGCTTTAGAAGATCATCCATATGTGGGGCTCACATCACTCCTTTGAGCTATAGAAGAGGTGGTAAACTCTTGATAAAGTAGGCAGTGCAGTGTCTTTTAGGTAGATATTGTGATCAGTTGCAAATCGGGTTATTTGTTTTCTGGTCACTCTATTTGCCGATGGTACTTAACAGCCCATATTTAAAGTGCCAAATCGTACCTTTTTTTCTAACAGATTGATAAAATTTATCAAATAATTCCACATTTCCCAAAAATATTATTTTGTTGGTAATATGTTACTTTACGGTTATGTTGTGACTGAAAATTTTCCAGCTTGAACATAAGAGAAATTTTTGTTGATGGGGGGGCGTTTTTAGGCTTTATTTCCAAGAAGTCAAAATAATGATTTCTTTCCTAGGTAGAACTACAGCAGAAACCAGCAGATCTTTAATCTTCAGTTGTAGTGAATACTACATCACAAGTTATAGAGAAGCCTGGCACAGAATAACCAGCGGTCATCCGTTTTTAAAAAGAACTTAAAGCACAGTTACATATTGCCTACACGTGCTTCTGATTTAACAATATTTTTACAATTAACAATATTTCATTGTATTATAAGTAAACATTTTTCCTCTCAAATCAAGTAATATAAAAGTTCCTTGAAAAATAAAAAACAAATATTATTATGCTATTAAAAAATGCAGCATATATTTTTATGTAATTTCTTATTGTATTTATAAGCAACAATATATTTTATTCTTTTCAATAAAGGCCTTATTAAATAATTCATGCATTTATTTATACTAACCGAAACAAATTAATAAGACACTATATAAAACGCTATTTTAATTAACTTAGTTGTAGCCTAAACCACAATCTTGTCTACAAAACCAGTATTAAGAGTGCATGTGGGAAAAAATATTTCTTTATAGGGCATCTTCCTTTTAATCATTTAAAAAATCCCGAGCATTTCTGGAAAAGTAATTTTTGGTTATTTACATTTCAATGCAAATTGCAATAAAATGTAGCTACATTATTGTGTGAATTGATACTAGTATCTAAAGCCCAGTAGACACAATGCATTTTGTACGTGTATTTTTAGCATTTAACAATTGCTGTTAAATATTTTTAAGGGGTAATTTTTTGCCGTAGCCGCCATGCAATTTTTGCTAGCAAAATGTTTTTTAAATTTTGAGACAATAAATTACACTTTTTAGGGTTTGGTAATGTTAATTCTGTTACATTTATGGCTAATTGTTTATTGACTAATATTAGTTTTTAATTTTTTTGATTGCATTTTCCAATGCCTACAGTTTTTTAATGAGATTGTCAATTGGTACTTTTCGTAATTATATATTTGGGAGGCGAAACTTTCTGCAATTACTAGACTTGCGATGAAAGAATGGGCGTTCTGTCTATATGAGGTGCTCGTTGAACATTTTTTCCACTTAGATGTTTCCAGTTATTGACATTTTCAATGGAGGTTAAACCAATCAGTTTATAAAAACAAACTGTTTGCGCCGATTTACGGGCACAAATTTGGGAAAAAATAGCTGGTATCGTCTCTATAGGACTTAAAGAACCAAAACGCCAAACTACTTGCAGAATTATATTAAAGACGCCGATCCGTATGCTGTAATTCAGCATAATATTAACCCTGCACTTGTCGCTAATTTTTTTAACAACGCTTTTCACACCTTCATTCCGATTTTGCCTGAAAAGTTAAAAGGATTTCGACATATTTTGAGAAAATACTGCCCTAAAAATGCAGCATCCAAACATTGACAACCTGCCAGCGGCGGTTGTTGAAAGCTGCAAGGCCTTGTGGGTCGAACGTCAGAATTTGCTTTTAAAGCCATTGATTAAAAACGAAATTTCAAATCTCGCGCATGCGCATATTGAACAAACTTTTTCAAAATTTTATTGCATAGTTGCTTCACGAGTTCCTGTACTGTATACAAAGGTCCTGCATAGGCAGGGCCTTTGTATACCTAAGGGCTATATGGTCAGAATGTATAAATTCACAGCCTACTTAGTGAACTAACCAAAATATTGTTGGTGCAAAGTAGTAGACTAGATGTTTCATGACTTCAATGGAATCATCTAGGACTTTAACTATTACTCTACGTCTATACACACGAAACGCTGACATAACTAACACACTTTTTTACATGGTAGATTCCAGTATTCGTAATTTCTTAAGTTGGGAAAAATTTTATTCAAAATATAAAACCAGTAGTAGTGAAATATAAAAGGAGATTAAGAGAAATCGTACTAAATATTAGTACATAGCTAGTAACATTGTCAATGCTAGATCGATCCAATGACACCGAAAATAATATACGATAAAGCTAATACGCATTGCAGTTGTCTTTTGGAAACATGCACCCCGAATTGAACCTCATTTGGCAACACCCTCGGGCAAGTATTTAGCAGTATGAACGTCGTCATATCTTTACTGGTAAAAAGACCACAAATTGTACGGCAACAAAGGGAATTTGCACACGTGTCACAGTTACTACTCTGTTAACTTATGTAACTATGTAAATGGTGCATAAATAACGCATGTGTGCTAGAATAAGTACGTTATCTTACCGGGAACTGTTACAATTACTGAAATTTATATGGGGCGAGGAGTTCATTTATATTTTGCTCCGACTTGCATTATTGCCGCTCTTCTATTTTGACCTATTTGTAGACAAAATTTGAATATGGAAAACTGATCATTTTATTGTTTGATTCATATTTATTCCAATGTGCAAGTCAATTGGTGAGTTGAGGTCTATAATAGATTATAAATACCGCTAAATCTAACTTCTGAGTTTATGTTCCATTAGTTTACTACGCCGCGGTGTTAAATTTAGAAGTTAAGACGGATTTAGAAAACGATTTATTCTACTTAAGGTCAATTTGCCTCCACATCTTTTGGGCGTCTCTTTCATCTGCACGCCGTAGAGGCTTGAACTTTGATGGAAGCTGTATTAAAAAAGTTAGAAGCATCTCATAGTAGATGCAAAGATTGAAGGTGAAGAAGGAAGATCCTTAATAAGACGTACGTCACGGCTGCATAATCTAAGGCACTAGCATGAGCTGTCAATTAATTTTTTCTACTCCCGTCTGTAAAATACCCAATTACCCACCGATCTAGCATTCGGGAAGCGTCACTTTACCCTGTCAGTTTTGTTTCCCACGAATCCGAGCCATTTCGGACATTTCCGGGTTTTTACTGCACGGATTTGGGAGCGATCGGATGTTTTCGGATATATTTCCCACGCTTTGAATTTTGACGTTTGTCAATTCTGACGGTCACGTCAGTGAATGTATTTGTGTTGTTTTACGAAAATGTACCCAAAAAACTAACCGTCGCAGAAAAAGTATAGTATGCGACATGTTCGGTAAAGCTTATTACTCACTCGTTTATTAAAAACTCGCTCCGCTCGTGTCAAATGAACTCGTGAGTCAAATGCCGTTTACCGCACTTGTTGCATAATATTCTATTTTCCACTTCCGTTTGTAAATTATAATCTAGTGTACTAGTCGATAACTAAAATTGACATTTATAATTTAAGTTTCCCACAGAAATTTTACATACTTTTCTGATGTGGTTTTTTGCAGTTTTTATATTAATATCTTGCCAAGACTAGTTGTACCTTTTTAGGTTAGGACTTGCCGGTTCGTGCTTATACGATCTTCAAAATCTGATCCTCTTAAAATCAACATTTCACAGCTCTATCCTTGGATGATTTTTTTTCCAAATACAGTCTTTTTCTTTAAATAAACTACTTAATGATCAATTGTAAACGTTAAATAAGCAATATAACGTTTTAAAATTGTGTTTATTCCATTATTTATTTGACCTATCCAATAATACAACTCTCTCTGCCTAACGTACACATTTAAAAAGAGACGACAGCAAAACCGAATAGGTTTAATGGCAATTAGTTAATATTTTGTTTGAATGGTACGAAATTTAATAATCCGATGATTTGTTATTATTTTTAATAGGTTAAATTGTGATTGTTTCGTGACAGTCATGCTATGTTTTTAGCAAATAAAGTCTTTATCATCTAGACCCAACCCATATCGACTATCTCGAAATTAATTACTTTGGAATATTATTTTGCTGGGGCGTTTCTTCTATTCCCCCTCCCAAGATGATCCCTGCCACTTATTTTCAACTAACAAATGGTTTTCCTCGTAGATGTAGGGTGATTTTTTTTTTCAGAATCTGTCCGGATCTGACCTTTTTCCCATCCCTTAATAAAATTGAATCCGGTTTTTCATATCCAATAAAATTTATATATGGAGGTATTAAAAGAACCCCGTGCATTTTTTATATCGAAATCGAATGTGATACGACAGATAGCATATATTGGAAAAGGGGATCGAAGAAGTTTGACGCCCGGCACAGGTATAATACATATAGGGCGCTTTCGTGACTTGGGGAAGAATTCCTTTACGCGTCCTTCTCGATAATATTTAATAGGATTACGAAATACGATTTCCTTGATAGGTCGACCACGTTTTTTTTTCAACATCATCAAGCGTCTTCCTAAAAATACATTCCCAGCGCTAATATAAAAAATTCCATTACCGCTTAAAACACCCTTGCCTTTACTTTTACAGGTTCATTTAAGCTCTGAAGAAGCCAACATGATGATTGGCGAAACGTTAGCTAGTTCGACTCAACAAAAAACGACGCAGGAGGAATCCAGAAGTTTTATAAAACGTATTACAGTAGCCTGTCAAAGTTTCTTAAAAAAAAATAAAATTAAAAAAAAACCTTGACTTTTATATAAAAGTTCTTTGAATGAACAACGAGAGATAGTCCAAAAATATTATTGATATCATCACTTGAATTATAACCTCGCTGCCTTTAGAAAAGATGCTTCTACTTAAAATATTAGTCAAAATTCTAACTGAATCGGACTAAAACGTATTTCTGAGCCAGAACAAAATCGAATTTTCTAACGATTAGAGAATTGCCGATAACTTTTTTATTTATAAAAATTTCTGATCTGAATCAATTTATTTGATACAAATAAATACAACTTTCTTATTTTATGTGTTATTCATAGATCTTAAATAATAATCTAAATTTACTATAAAATGTTATGGACTGGCGAATCGATTTCTAATATACCAGGAATGCCCAATAACACTATAGAATATTCCGAAAAATAATTGAGAGTTAAACATTCTCGAATAGAAGATCTTTTAGAAAATATCAGAATCGATCAATTGGCGGAAATTATATGGCAACAAGATGGCGCCCCTTATAATGTTGCTCCAGTAACAGAATATTTAAATAATACATATTCAACATTGATTGGGCGACACGGCACAATATATATATATATATATATATATATATATATATATATATATATATATATATATATATATATATATATATATATATATATCGTAATTTCGATCTTTTTCAAAATATTCTTATTTTGTATAGGTGACATATATAACATATATAACAAATATTTTTTCTAGAGATATTTAGGATTTATTTTGGTCGGCATGTTAATATAAATGACACTAACGAACTAGTTAGGAGTGAAATAAATAATATTAATGATCTGCATCCTGAGTGGATCATTACAGCTTTAGATAAGTTAAAAAAGGCGCAATTTCACAAATCACAAAATCACAAAATTGTTTGTTTTATGCGTATGTTTTTTATGTAATATATACAGGGTATTTAAATACAAATTCGAAAAATTTAAGGAGGTGATTCCTGCTGTAAATGTTGTTAATTTTCTTTTTATCTAATAATTTTTTTTATGTTCTTACGCATAGCCTTCATTTTTTTATTTAGAAACGAAAGTATTACGAAAAAATTGCAGTAGTTCCTAAATAAAGTGTACAATAAAAATATCATATTTTTTATGTTAATTCATAAATTTTCCCCAAATTTAGTTAAGGAGAATGATTCAGTAATTCAATTCCCTACACACATTAAAAAAACAAAAGAAAATAAGAACAAACTGTGTTTTTATAACAGTTATACTTCTGCAAGATTTTATTGTTTTATTGTCGTTGTTAAGATGCAAAATACAAAAAAATATTTTTAATGCATATTTGCAACACGGTTGGCTCTTGACCAACAAACTACCCTTTATTTACATACACTGCTCAACAGGATCAAACGCAATTATAGAGCAGGAGAACATCAAGTACATTTAATCAGAATTACAAAATTATTTACAAAGTATAAACACCACCACGCAAATACACTAATATTGCAAAATATTGAACATAAGAAAAATACTAATGAAGGAAATCACTCAACTGCGAAGGCAACGAAATTGCAATAACACTAGGCACAACAGAATTTTAGCCTAATAAAAACTGCAATTAAAAATGTCTAAATCGCTGGTACGGTTGGAAACGTTGCACATATTATATAAGGGAGAGAACTTCAAGACATTAGTCCTCGCGGTGGGAAGGTAAAAGGTAGCAGAGTATCGTGATGCTAACCGCGGAACCATGAAATTCAGCTGCTCAAGTAAATCAGGACAATTTACCCAATTATGAATCAGCTTGTATAACAAAACTTGTGACAAATACTCGCGCCTGGTCCGCAGAGTCCATCGAAAACAAATTCAACAACTTAGTCTGAGAAACACCCTGTTCAGGATAAGATCCATAAGTTTTATAATACATATATTTTAGAAATCACATTTTAATGGACTCCAAGTTCTGCGAACGAACGCTATAACCAGGCGACCAGACGGCAGAGGCATACTCTAATTTCATTACATTTGTTAATGTTAAAAGGCATGTTTTACATATTTTAAATCAAGTCTTTCGCATTTTTTTAAACACCCTGTATAACGATAATGTTTATAAGGCACAAGTGTCATAATTAAACAAAAGACTTGGCGTTGGCGTGACGGCATATTGTTTGTGTTTTTAGTTAATTCTGGCATTTTAGTTAATTCTGCCATAACATATTTTGAAAAATATACCTTAGATGAGTTATAGTTTTTTTGGCATATAAATAAATATTTAAAATTAAATCTATACATTAAACCCTACAAGTTTGGTATAAACTTTTTTTCTGCAATGTAAAATATAAAAGTAAGAGGTTGGAAAGTCTTATATTGGATTACCAAGCAATTTGTCATTAAAAGATCGACGGTTTCTAGTAGCCTTGCGCAAAATAACGACAAACATATTATATATTCTTTTCGGAAGGGCAAGATCCCATTTTCTGCATTACGTTTGCTAAAAATACGGTTTGCTGCCGAGAGCACCCAAGGCTCACGACGAGCACAATGATTACAGGACGTCCACAACCAATCTATTCTCACGCTGCGATCCCTGCAACGGGGCGTAATAATAGTTCGGGAGGCAGTCAGCAGCAGGAGGCCCGCAGGATCTCCGGAGACCAATCACCGTAGATTAGTTGCTTTAACTGCCGGGGAACAACACAAGGTGCGGCGCGCCGCGGCCGACTCAGGTATAATAAAAAGAAAACAGATAATTGTAGCAGGAGAGATAATGGAAGCCGGTCAAACCCGTGGCTGAAAGAGAGGGATGATGCCGAAGGCACTGCGATGCTTTCCCAGTGGCGCGCTTAACGGCGCTTCTCAATTTATGGCTTGAATATACAGGGCATGTTATGTTATGTGATAATATTGAAGTTGATGATATGAGTGATATCTCAGATCACTGTATTGTTTGAATTGAATTGAATTGTTTATGAGAAGTCTTAGAGCAAATAACTGGCTCTTTTATACTCTTTTGATGATAGGAACGTACAAGTTGACTTTCTTACTAATAATATGAATTATTAATTTGATATACATGCTCCATTAAAGAGAGTTAGAGACCCCCAGCCCCTTGGCTTACCGAGAACCTTAAACTTTTGAGAAAACTTAAAAATAGATCACGTTTAAGATAAAAAGGTGCTAAGTCAGATATTGCTTTAAACAAGTATAGAGAATTCCGACAACTCCTGTGTGAGAGCCGAGAAAAGGGCACATTTGGCAAGCACATTTAAAGTCGATCCTAAAAACACACGTTAATGTTTAAAAACAATTTAGGCCAACCTAATAGTTTTAATGTTGCTTTTACTTCTTTTGGAGCTGTTGGTGGTATTGATCCGAGGTTTGTTCCTGCAAATTATATTAATAAACTATTTGGTCCTAATTCCTTCTGTTTTGCTAAAGTTTACCCTCAGGAAGTTAATAAAACTTTTATTAGCATTAAAACTAACCCTCATGGTTCAGACAATAGTGATATAAAAATGATTCTTTTAACTACTCCGTATTTAGTCGATCATATCACTTTATTTGTTAAAAAGTGTCTGCTGGCAGGGATTTTTCCGGATTCTTGGAAGCAATCTAAAATTATACCCGTTCCAAAAAAATAGTGTCCAAGTGGCATTAACCAATCAGTTTAACAAAATCCTCCCAGATACTCAATCTGGACTATATCAAAGCGTTCGACACCTTGAATCATCTAACTAAATTGAAATTCTTCGGGATAAAAGGTACTCCTCTTTCATTTTTTCAAAATTTTCTTCGTCAGGCATATCAAAGGGTATTTATGAGAAATAGTTACTCAGATGCCATTGTTTTGGAGAGGGGTGTTCCCCAGGGGAACTATACTCAATTATATTTATCTTTTGTTGCTAGTAAAGCTTGAAATTCCGCTACTAAAATAAGTTTAGATCTAAAAATAATTTCGGAGGTCGTCTTATTGAATACTAACACAGTAAAGCTTGAAATTCCGCTACTAAAATAAGTTTAGATCTAAAAATAATTTCGGAGGTCGTCTTATTGAATACTAACACAATGCAGATGTTATTATTTTGAAATAAAAGGGAAGATATTGTAAAAAACGCCTCTTTTAAGATTACGGTAAATGATGAGATTATCTCCCTTCCTTCAGGACCTTTAGGATCATGGTTTGACGGTGACTTGCGGTTTTCTAAGCATGTTGGCTCGGTGTTACAAAAATCCTTCTATAAATTGAGGACACTGTATATTCATAAACATTTTCTCAGTAAAGAAGTCAAACTTAACTCTGTGATATTTTAGTTTCATCCCCTGTCGCTTATTGCAGTATCGTCTATTGGCCTACTATACTTAATCGCCACTTAAAACGACTTCAGAATGGTTGTATTCGTTTTAGTTACAATCTCAGAAAATATGACCATATTTCACAGTGCTTCTCTGATTCGGGTTGGCTCAAGCTGGAGGACCGATATAAACTTCAGTTAGACACCTCTGTTTTTTGCTAAACTCCAATAAGACCCCGTCGTACATGTTTTATAAATTTTGCAGAGGAAATGATATTCACAATCTATTATTATGAATTATTTAATGGAAAACCTTGTGCTATAAAGTCCACAATAAAGTCCTTCAAAATAGCGTTAGTATTGTTTCTTAGGCCCGACAGTATCTAACAAAAGCGTATGAGTTTATGATGTGCGTCTGTTTCTTGTATTTACGATGTATATACGGGAGTGACAATTATGGTGTTGGTGCCGTTTTTGTATTATTGTATTATTACCTATATTGTAATTATTTATTTATTTATTTAAAAAAATTATTCTTTACGAAAACCACGCGATATATAAAGGGTGCCTCGAAATTAGAGATTCAAACTATACCCGCAAATTCTACGTTTTTTATTAATGTTTCCGAAACAGGTTCAGAAAGCCTTGAAAGGTTTTATATTTTAATAATTTTGGTCAGCGGCGTAACTTTTGAGGGCGCAATAACTTTTCTGTGGGTTGACTTTTAGATTCTTTTTACAAAATCCATAACGTTGTATTCTATTGCGAGAAAAGGGTACACAAATACCATTTTCACAATATTCATATTAACAAAAATATTCAGGTAACTTTGACAGAAAATTACACAACAAGGTCAGAGAGTAAAGGGCAGACGTGTCTGATTTCTACCCTTATCTTACAATAACAAAAGACACATCACACAAACATTTATATGAAAATTTTAAAAAAAATTAGCAGTGCAGGTACTTTTATCTTTTCTTTCTCTCTTCCTGTTTTTTCTTTTTTCTTTTCATGAAAAAATTTATTAACGCATTCAGAAGGGACGTTACAAACTACTTTTTGGTGTTCTGGTAGAGTGATAACTTTTGTTTAATAGTGTTAACGTACGCATCTGTCAAAAACGGTACATGTGGCTTAGATATTTTTAAATACAGCTATGTTTTTTAAAACTTTAAACCAGAAGAGAAATGCAGAAAGCCTTTGGTGAAAAAAAACTTGATTTCAAACAGAATCCTTAGTTTCAATTTGTAACACCTGTAAATTGCACTATGTAAAATGTACTTGGGATTTTGTTTGTTGAATTGCACGCGATATAAAGTCTTCAAGAAATACTTGCACAAGCTCCGCTAAAGAGGACTGAGCAGGCTTATATATGTTACTTCCCTGTATTTTTGGAAACGAAAATAGTAATTCGATATATGGTTTAAATTTAATTAGAAAAAAAATGATAATAATAATTAACAAATAATAAATATCTTCGTTCAGTTTCTTTTGCTTCCTCTTATCTTTCACAGACTTAATATTCTGGTAACTAATACATTTTTTGATCATTTGAAAACTCTGAACTATATAACATATGATATTTGCTGATTAATAAATTTCAGTGGAGTGTTTTTCACAATTGACAGTTTTCAGGTTAGATCACGTTTCTTTTAATCTTTAGAATTTTCATATATATTTTCCATCTCTGTTTCTTGGTTATTGCAAAATTGAAAACTGGATTTCTTGATTGCACTCAAGTTGCAAAGAAAAATCGTTTGCATCGGCTGCATCAGCTAGAATTTACTTGATCTGCATATAATTAGACAATGTTGTAACTGAATTCTTTCACGGGATTTTGTTAAATTTTATCAGAAATACGTATTCTAGCATTTTTCGCATTTGGGGTCTAAAGTTATACGTTGGAATTTTGGAAGTTTTTGAAAAATAATTGCACTAGATCATTAACTTTATGCAAAAATAGTGGATCAGCCGTGCAGAGCGCCAATAACCAATAAATGACTAATAAAATAACTTGGTAGATACATATTAGTTAAGTGAAGCGCAATACATATTCCGAATAATCGCAAACCACAATCAATGCTGCGTGATATTCAACGAAACAATGTAAGGCAAACCAAGGAGCAATCTGAAACGTAATTAACAACTTTATCTTTAATCAACAATTTCGGACGAAAAAAGTTTTCATTGCCCGCATTTCACCATCTGCGGGCAACTAATTACAGAGATAAACAACTTTGTTAAAATTAATAACGCCAAATCAAAACAAAAGATGCTTATGTGTGGATAATTCCACTTTGTCAGGTTAATAATAATTAAGAATAAATAATTCCATGTGTTGTAATCGAAAACTTTTTTTGTCCTAATCGTATACACAGCGGCTCACACAGTGCCAGAGATTATTCAAAAAATAATCTTCTCACATATTTTCTCAACTTCCACCCGATTATCCTATTTTTTAGAATTAAATGAAATGTTGATGCCAGCGAAGTAACACCAATCCCGCAGTTTAAATTTAAGATTCCAACTCCCATGCATTTTTTCCAATTTATAGAAATTATATTTTTATTTATATATAAATATTTTCTAATATATATATATATATATATATATATATATATATATATATATATATATATATGATGGCACTATATTCCGGGATATCATCCGTTCGCTTGTTGAACTGCGACTGGAATCCTGCAGACGTTATGCCAAAATCTCAATTGGCATCTTCAATGCTCGAGCTCCGAAAACACTTCGAACACAGGATTCCAGTCGGAGTTCAACAAGCGAAGGGATGATATCCCGGAATATAGTGTATATATATATATATATATATATATATATATATATATATATATATATATATATATATATATATATATATATATATATATATATATATATATATATATATATATATATATAATGTCTTTATCAAATGTGATTTGATTGATAAAGACACGGTGTTGTCGAAAAAAGTGTTATGTAAAAATATATAATTTCGTGAAAATCTGAACTTTTAGTTCTTATTTATTTTGATAAATGGATTTTCATCAAGTATAAGCCACCTCAGTTCTATTAAATATTTTCTATTTTATTGAGGGTCTAATTTCCGTTCGCTTGGAAACTCGTTGTCACCAAACGATCTTTATTTTTAATCGGACATAACGGAAGAAGTTGATGAATCATTGAATCACTTTAGGTTTTACTTGCGGTGTTAGCGGTCAGTCGGACCGCATAATGTTTATTTATAATGGTTCTTTGTAATGCTTTCGCCTTAACTTTTACATTTACTCTTTTCGTTTTTTCTTTTATTGTGATCGGTTCCAAGAGAGAGATAAACAGAGGCGGACTTCTGCATTATTGGGTACATAAGCATTACTTGGTTCTTAAACCTAAGGAATTTAATTCGAAAACAAGTTAGAGGCTATTGCTTCCCTTAACGGTATTGGATTTTATATAACTCCAACCTAACTAACCAGGCTGTTCTATGACTTGTGTACCCTCGGGTGTCTCAAAAAAAATTTTTTTTTTTAGCTCTTACCCTCTCAAATGTTTCTTTTTGATATAGAAAAAAATCCGCACCAAAGATGAGCCCTGTAGCTCAACTCTAAGGGGCCGCTATTTTTATGTTTGTTTCCCATTTAATTAACATGGGAAAAATTCTTTTTTCACTAAAATTAAATTTACGTATAATTTTTTACAAAAAAAACAATTTATATTGTTAAAGTTGAGTCTTTAAGCTTTCCAAAACCATAGAACAAAGTATAATTATCATTAAAAGAATATTAATTACAGCCATTTAAATATTACTAAAATTTTTTTGAAGCACCCTAGACTGTACCTATTACCACTAAAATGATCAATTCTGCTTCTAAGTACATACATACATACATGCTCTACCACTGCAAAGTTTCAGCAACTTGAACGTATTATACACTCACCACACCAAATATTCTCCTTTTGTAATAAAGCCGACACCAGTTTCCTATTTTCTCACTTTGCTACGCTAATCAAAACTCTCCCAACTATTTTACAGACAAAAAAGTATTTCTATATTTAATATTGCGTTCAAGTATTTCCAAAGGAATTGAACTTCCCCTGAAGGTTGATGATTCGCATAGAGCGAGTATTTATGAAAGACTTTTTAAGTTTTTTCTATAGTTTAATGTTAACAATATAATATTAAGATATTGATAAAGAACGTTAAAGGAGATATTCCAGTAGAGATAAACACTTCTGATACATTATATTATGTTTTGAGACATCATTTAGGGAATATGTTCTTGTGGTGTTGCAGAAAAACATTTGCAAGTTTTGAACATTTAATATCTTTAATTTTGAATTTTTCCTGGCAAACCATCATCTCTCTTCCGTTGCCTAATCGCTTTATCTTTACATTATAACCAAGTAAATGCTCAACCACTTTATTTTAAAAAGTCGTTAGTTGCTGCTTTTTGGTCTTAACCGTAAAATGTCAGACCTTTCCTACAAATTTTTTATTTTCTGATTTTCATTACTAACTGCGGCCCGGTCCACGTTTCGTATTGAATGAATCACCTTCTTGCACAGAGTGTCAAAGATCTCTATCGACATTGAAATACAAATGAAATATTGTAAATAAAACACCTACAGCATACACGTAACACATAATTAGCAATTTGGTATGCATCTTGAATACGTTAAGGCTTTTATATGCTACCTGCTTAACATTCACTTAAGATGGCTATTTATTTTTTAGTTCAGTTTAAACCTGCTACGCTTACGACGAGCGAGAACTGTTTTCTCTCGGTAATTTTCTAATTTTCCAATTATATTTTTGTCTTTTTGCTACATCTGAAACGACTTGGCCTAGAGCAAATATTTCCGTTATCTATCTTGAACTATCTAAACGCGGCGTTTTCTGGAAACGCTTGGAGTGGATTAGGTTAGGGTGAATTAGGATATGAAGGTAAGTTTTTGATGGAACTCTATTAATTGAGATGACTAATTATACGTTGTTGTTAATCTTAACGAAATTACAGAAAACAAACTTTTTAAAAATGAGTTTAAAGAAATTAAGGAGTTTAGGGCACCCGATTAAACTAAAAAACATTTCCTTGAAATGTTATTTTTATTTTATTTTTGTGGACGCAATTTGCTTTCGCATTTAAAACCCAAAAATGTGGACTAAAGGTTCTTAATGTTTCGCTACTCTTACAAAGCACTAAAGTCTTTAATGCGCCAATACTGTGCTTTACTGGATTTGGATATATTTTTTAAATTGTCTCTTAAATCCTCAGAAACGATTTGACAAAAAACATATTTATTTTAATTTAAGTCTTAAGGAAATTTGAAACAAAATCATAAATATTAAACAAATAATTGACGGATTCACGTTTAATGCCTGCCTGATCGATATTAGTCATTATCTTTTCTACATCATCCAAGGAGAATGATGGGGAGTTGTTAATGTATTATCTATATACCCATTTGGTCATCTAAGTTTCTATTGGGTTGAGGCCTGTACCGCGTCGAGGCCGGTCCAAAGTCTCCATAGTCACAGGCTTTATAAGACTGCTTTTGCACTCTGAGATGGAGAGTGAATAAAAACAAGTTAAGGCAAGACTGGACAGACACCTAATGGCGCTGAGGGCACAGAATGTGCCAAACATTGAGTATAACATTGTTTTGTTTTAAAACACTCTGTACAGGCATAAAACCTTTCAATTAAATAGAATTGTTTTTCATAACATCCTTTTTGAAAATGTAACATACAATTTATAAATATCATCAGTTTAGAAAATTAATATTGGATTGATCCTAATTTGTTATTATTTTATTATTGTGGACGCAATTTGCTTTTTCCATTAAAAATGCAAAAATTTGGAGATTCTAAAACTTGGCAATATAGTTTTAGGTGGCTATTTTTATAAAGCACTAAACCCTTTAATATTAATAAAACATTTGACAAAAAACATATTTTTTATACTCAATGTTTGTCATATTTTGTGAAAATTCCCACCACCACTATTAGATGCTTGCCTAAGTTAATGCACAGTCTCATCTTTCCTGAACATTTTGTTTTTTAATTCACGTCTTTGCTTCACACATCTAAAAAAATACAGCATTTAATGTTAAACGTAAGAAACATAGCTTATTATAAAAAGAAGAAATAAAATCATAAACATCTAATGTCTGATCGATATTAGTCATAATCTCTTCCACATCATCCAAGAAGGATGGTGGCCCATTGACACCTCTAAGCTACCTACCCATTTGGTCCCATAAATTTCTATTGGGTTGAGCTGTAGACCACCTGAAGATGTACGATATAATTTATTAATATGCAGAATGAGTCAGCAGTTCACTACAAAAGTAACTTTGAATTTTGAGGTTTATTTTAAAATAAATATCGATACTCTACCTTTTCGTTAATTGATGTTTCTGAGATTTTACGTGTATATTCCTCCGTCCAAATTAATCTATTACATGTTTTTTTAATCTAAATGCGAAGGGAAGCTTTTAAAAATTTGATTAAAATAATTTTTCATTTGCAATTCGATACAGGAAAACAAATTTAAGACTTTCGAGTATCCCTTTTGGAAAACGTAACTCCCCAACGGCAAATGAATTGTTTTCGAGTCACGTAGACGTCTCGCTCCGACCCGAAAGACAAAATTTTTTAATTCAACCGGAATCTCGTTAAAAATGAAATAAAACTCGATGAAAATATGAAAATAAAAACGAAATTTCTCCAACCTAAGAGCTGAAATTTAATTAAGCAGAACTTCATATTATCTTATGCGAGTTCAATTATTACAACAATGGAATTGCTGAAAGGCGTCGGGATATTTTAATAGAGTACCCTGTTCGCGGAAAAGGACTTTCTCTCAAAATGAATGGGGTTTATTTGAAGTAAGACTTCATTACGTTAAGTCAAATTAAAAAACTTTCCCAGACAAAGGAGTTAAAACAAACAGCGGAATTTGCTAGGTAGGAAATTCAAAATTAAGTAAATATTATTGGGTTTTACCGATGAAGAACAAAGCCAATGAAATTGCTGGCAGGAATTTATTTTTCATTAATTATTAGTCGGGTATTAGTAAAGAGCAACGCCTTTAGAAATGACTTAATTTCTTTGAACAAAAAGTTATCCTTAACAGAATCAGTATTATAACAGCTAAATTAATTGATTCAGTAAATTTAAAGTTTAAAATTAATCATTGACTTCTATTTATAATGGCATCTTGTTAAATAATTATAGGAACTTTTCCAGTTTTGATAATTATTTGAACGGCAGACATCATCTTTTTCAAAAAATAAACTTAATCAACAGAACAATTATCTGCAGATAGTAATATTAATAGACTAAGGTTCATTTAAAAAAATCTTCATCCCTGTCTACTGTAAGAGCAACCCATATAGCTACTAAATACGTAGCTATTCAATATGTTTAGGCCCGATTATTTCAAATCTCGTTTTGAACCAATAAGACCTAGCGGCGTTCAACAACCAAAATGGGAGGTTATGTTTCAGCTTAATTTAAGTCTAGTGTATATGTTTTATAAGAACCATTCAAAATACAAATTTGAGATAGCTTATTAATCTTCCCACAAGTTACCCTATAGTATATAGTATATAGTAAGTAGGTATATATATTATAAAATTGTATAACTATTTATTACACAAATTATTTCTCCTCCAATGTTACAGAAGGATTTTTCTTGAGAGAGTATATTAAAATAATATCAAGGGAAAAAAAGTTGTCTAATTGTATCCATAAAAAATGTCCTCAAAACTTTTATAATAATATACCAAATATTAATAACATGAATTTTTCCTGAAATTTCCATAAAAATTTTAAGATGACATACAGGTTTGAATTGGGTATTATTTTAATTCTACCATAATAATTATTATATTGGTTTATTAATTTTTTGCATAGTATATTGGACAATGTTAATATCAAATTGAATAAAACAATAAATCCTCTTGTTAGTTATCCTCTAAATTCGACAGGAACGAGGTCCTGAACAATGAAATCCCATACCCATAAAAACATTGCAGTTATAGTCGCGAAAAACAAGGATTTCGGTTCTGAACTTCGCTATTAGTTTCTTACATGCCAATAGATGGCGCTAGCGATGATCTTTCTATTCTCAAAATGTATAGACACAACCAATATGGTAGCTAAACATATGGCTGCCGTGCTTATGCTGATAATACAGGAACTTTTGAAGCCACTATGATGAAATGTGATGATTACATGTCACCGTATTATCTAATGGCTGTCATTTTATGTAGAGAGTTACACTCGATTTATATTTAGTTCCTCTAAATTATTTCTGCGTTGCTGCTTGCCCATTTAATTTCCCGAAAACGAATTAAACATGAATGTACATATTGTGCTAAACCTAATATCACTTTCTGTCGCGCAATTTTGATGGTCATCCGTAAACCGCCGCCCCTAGTTGCGGCGAATGTTTTTGATTGGTAATTAAATTTTAATAGTAGAGATTTCTCTATAATATAGTAATAATTCCCGAAATAACTTTTCCTTCAACTACGCATGGCATCCATAAAATCGTATTTTGCTTCACTAGCAATTAAAATGATAAATTAATATTCTCTCCAAAAACCAAAGGGCTTCAGTCTAGAATCATTTTTGATGAAAGAAACTTGTGAGGTACTGGGATAGTAAGTTGACATACGAGTGTTTGTTCGCTTTATATTTTTTCCATCAATGCTTTTTTCCTATTAATTGCAATTGCCATTGGACGAGTCCTAGCTTGATAGAGACTAAAAAAAAACTAAAATAATGTTTTTATACAAACCTCATATTTATAATTCATAAAATTAAATGCTTTTTGTATCTGATTTTGTATTTTTCTCAATATTCGTTGAAAATCTCTACTAAAATTTCAACATAAGATTTTCCTATGATGCATTTCAATGCAAATGCAAATTTCGAGTTATCAGTTTTATTTAATCCATTAAATTAACTTCTTAAGTTATCTTCTATAGTCAATATGTTAATGAAATAAATGGTGAAGCCGTTCTAAGCAATTAAATTTTTCTTGGTGTATTAAAATATCTGTTATTAAAATTATTTAATTCAGCTCAGGGAAAAATTTCTCTCCGTGTAGTAAATACATTATCTAATAGCTTAATATTATTGTATAGGGTGAGCCATTTATCTTGGGACACTACCTTATCTCAGAAACTATAGAAGATGAAATCAAAAGTTAAATACAAAAGTTAATTGAGGTATTACAAAACTCTAACTTATTTATTTTTTCGTATATGCAGAGTGTTTATTTTTTGTGCGCGAAAATCAACTTTTTTATTTTAATATGATATATTACTTTATTTTTGAATACTATACAAAAATCTAGGCATATTTTGTCCTTTACCTAAGTCTAACCGTTTTAAACCTTTCCAATTTTTTATGCGAAAAATGAAGTTTAATATCTGTCAATTTCTTCATTTGGAAGCATTTATTGTTTCGCTTGAGCAAGTTTTGTTGTAGACAAGGGACTCGAACGACGGATTCCATAAGAAATTCTTGATACATATTAATACAGGGTACGCGAAAAATAAGATTGAAAATGAAATGAACAAACTGTCAAAAAACTTGTTTTAATGGAAACTATGTCTTTTTATAATCTTGTCATATTTATCATTAAAAATTAGGGCAATTTTATATAAGGTTATATGTGCCTAATATTTTTACTTTTTGAAATATTTTCTATGACAAATAATATGCTGTTGCCCTATAAGTTCAGTTAGTGATAAGGTGGCTCTTAATTTCGTCGTTCCCTTTTAGGCACATTATTTTCAACAAAGGGATGTATAATATTTAAAAGCTCTAAGTAGCTCTGGGAATTTAAATTCTGATGAAAAAATACTGGACCTATTATTCTAAACCTCCAAATGGCGCACCATACTTTGACAGAAGTTCTACCTGATCTTGAAGCTTCCATATCTTTTTTATTATTCTTGCAACGGGTATTTTTCCTATTAAAAATTTTAGTTGAGATTGTAAATGTGGACTCATCTGTCCAACTAATATTATCAAATATATTTTCTTTGGAAATGGAAATTTGTCTGGAAATGGAAATTTTTTTATATAATCTTTCCAACATATCGATCTACTGAAAATAAATAAATAATATAGTGCATTCCATTTAAAATAACAAATTTATGATGTGTAACGTAAAAGTCGTCAGTCTGACAACATTGCTGTTAGCATTTTTGAATTCTACATATTCAAAAACCTTTAATATGATAAAATGTTATAAAGCTTTTAACAATAGTTACGACCCCCTTGATAGATAAGATTATAACTAAAATCAGTTTCAAATAATTACTCTGAACTCTATCTATAACACCGAAAACAAAATTTATAAAACAATAAAATACATGGGAGAACCTAGCAAGAAAATTTCAAAACATCTATCTATATTTGGTATTAATATTGCTTTTAAAACGGAAAACACCATAGGACTTTTTCTAAAGAACCATCAAAACTAAATTACGAGAAACCCAAAAATCCGGAGTCTACAAGTTGAAATCTGGATCTTGTCCCAAATTTTATATCGAACAAACAGGTAAAACATTTAAGAATCGCATTAACGAACATGAAAGGGCGTATAAATATAAAAGTTCGGATTATAACTATGCCATTCGTTTAAATTCAGAAATGCACAACTTTGACGATAATTTGGATATTTTACATAATCATTCAAGAAGCAAAAAACTAAATTTGATCGAATTTATTACTTAATGACCAATTGGATTTAAATGCGGTATTGTATTCTAGGTGTTAGAGTGAAGCCATTATTTTAAAGTCACTGTCGATACTTTTCATAATACTTTCCGTCAATTCACCGTGATAGCAGCGGTGGTCATGAGCAAAGGTAAAAATTAATCTTTTCCATTTAGAGTTGCACAAATAATTAATGTAAATATTAAACAGGACCAGTGAAATTTGCGCCAAATATTTCGGTAATGAAGAATACCAACGAAAGCCAAAAACAAACCGAGGCAGCCCGAAAAACGGGCAAAAATTTAATCCATTCCGATTTTCCAATGCGACACCTTAATTTATCGTCAACGCGATGCCATTGCGTGTGTCCCACTACATACAAAGTTCTGGCTTCCTCCATATTTCTTAGTCGATCACCATTGTTATCAGACATTTCTTATCGTAAATCCGGCTACGCGACTATCTCTTTCGCTTTTCCTGCTATCCGAAGAGTCAGTTTCGCACAGTAAAATAACCCTCTTTCACGCGATACCACAACCCCGCGCATATAATATATAATGGAATATTTTCTAGGCGTAAGTAACCCCTCGGCGAGGGTGAAATGGCCGATAAATGGAATTTCGACGCATAAAAGCCCTTCGATTCGGGTGACTTTTGTGCGGCTATCGGTCAAGAATAGGAATTCCTCTTGAATATTTTAGCGGCTGTAAGTGGGAAAGATTTTCTATTATTTTAAGTATTCCTCTGAACTCATTAAACTCTGGGGATATCTTATGCACAAGCATGGGGTTACCGAGTATGTCCGGTGGAATTCCATAAGTTTTCTTGTTTAATAAAAGGTGAATCTGGATGTAAAAACCGAGATGTTCAACTGTTAATAATTATAAACATATTATATTTTCCAACTACATTGTCATTTATATTTATGATGTGTATGCAAAGTTAAAGTGATTTTGCTTTTGTCATCGATCAATCATATTTATCGAAACTGTTTCTGTTAAGTTTTTCTAATGTTTTTTGGAGAGTTTGGTACAAAAGTACATTTTTTGAAAGGTATGTTTTCCTACCTAATATTAGGTGAAAGGTTTTAGCGATTTATTTCTTTTACTTGCGAAAGAAATAATATGGATATTATTTACAAATTTGGTAACGTTTCGTCAATGATCCTGTTATATTTTCACAGCTAAACTGAAACTGACTGCTTATAAGCAGTTTGCAGGGGAGGAGCTAAAGGAGGGGCATGAACATTGTCTCGGATGATATTTTACGTCTTGGTTCCCCAATTTATTTTTTGCCGCATATGCATATATTGCTGTAAAGTCTTGGTATCTCAAACAGAATTTTGTCTTTGACTATACGAATAAGTTGAGATATTTTTGGGACAAGTGGTAAATCTGGTTTCAACATTATATTTCTTAAGACTGTGGTCAGTGATGTCTTCATTGTAAGGAAGGACCACACATCACTTGCTTGGGACTCCTTTTTTTTGGGAAATGTATTTTGTGATTAAAACTTAAATCATTGAAATTATTGGACAGAAGAGCAGATCTAAGGCATTTTAATTCAGGGTACAGTAACTCGAGTTGAGATGTTTTACGGTTCTGTAAACAAAAGAGTTGATAACCGATAAGTTGATAAGATGAATGAAAAAATGTTTGCCTGGAATATAATTTTCTTGTAACGGTCACATTTATGAACAAATATCAGGGTTCTCCATTATCACCAGTCAGCGCAAACATTTTTATCAAAGCTTTTGAGAAGAAAGACCTGGACGCCTTCCATGTAAAACCAAAATTATGGCAACGCTAGGTTGATGTTAAAGTCTGTTCATAGATATAAGAGAGTGACTAACTGATACGAAATAAGGAAAGACCCGGGCAAGCTGTAAGAATGAAATATGGCCGAAGAGGTCCGTACTTTGCTTATAATTTAATTATTTGGGGTTTTCTAAGGAAAGATATTAAACAATATTTATTTATTTATGTATGTATTTATGTTTAAATCTAAAATAAAATTCCAAATTATTTTTAATTAAATTACTTCAAATTATTGACATAATATATCAGTATCACTATCGCTATCATCGCCTGGTCTAATTATTATTTGTTCTATATTATTTGCAATACGGATATACGATTGTTCTACTTTTTCTATATGTTTAACAGAATTTGTTTCAATAAATTTGAGGGCATTGGAGTTAACACGGGAAAGAACATTTTTTCGACGAATGGCAGATTTCAGTTAGTGCCAAACATGTTCAATGGGATTAAATATACTAAATATTAATATGGTAAGGCCTTAAAACTGTATGCCCTAGATTTTTTGCATAATTATCACAGACGTATTCGTTTTGTAGGTTCAAACTTTGTAGAACCTCAATTAATTGCTTTTTGGTATAATCTTCGTGAAAATAAATGTCGTTATTATACATATAGTTTTGGATTGTTGCTTTTGTGTCACATGAGGAAGGGTTTTAGTCAACTGTCTACTGAGATAACTTGCATTGTCCATTACAATTACGTTATTAGGAGGAATGTTTGGAACTAGTTTTTTTTTAAACCAACTTTCAAATAAATCAGCGGTGGTGTTTTCATGATAATCCAGGGCAGAATCTTTAATATTTTTCGCAGACAGAGAAAGTCCATTTGGAATCCAACCATCTTTAGAAGCATGCAAAATAGTTATTTCTTTACCTCTTTTTGATGGCGCGTTTTTTTACACTTATCAGTTGAGTCAGCCCAACGATTTTCCGGGTATCATAAGTGTTGAACCAGGTTTCATCGAAGTAAATAATTGGCCTTTGTTGTTCTCTGTAAATCCTAATTTTTTCTAGATATTCCAGTCGCCATTTCCGGATTCTAAAAGATTCCATTAAAACTTGCCTTTTGTCAATTTTTTTAAATCTAAAACCAATGTGTTGAATACACTTCCATAAGGTAGTTCTGCCACATTTAACACCAGTTTCATCTTTTTTAAGCCTCCTAATTAAGATAACTAATGTAGGCACGCTTTGTTCATCGTATAACTGGTAAATTTTGCGCCGAGTCGAGAAAATGTCAGCATCGCTTCTTTTTTTCCTCGCTGAAATGGGATTATTCACAATTTTCCATACAGTTGATGTTGGAATTTCCGTCAATGTGGCCGTTTCTTCTAAATATGCTTGCTTGCTGGCACCACGTTCAAGGAGAGTCAATATACATTTGGGCGGGAGCATCTCCTGAGATACATAACACTCGCACATATTTTGCATAATTCGCACACAATTCAACACACGCTGTATTACACACGAAATAAGAATGATTACTAATAAACTTAAACTAAGTAGTATACCAAACCAAACAATATTAAACACAGGTAGTTATAAAATTATTTTCTGTTACAGACCACAATTTTACCTGAATTTAAATTCCGAAACTTTAGGTAATAATTTTGTTGCATTGTATATTAATGACCACCCTTGGATTATCCTATTCAAAAGCAATTGGTCACTTTCTTATCGACCATACTTTTGTTATTTGACCTCATGGCTAAAAATGATCGGTTATCAACTCTTTTGTTTACAGAACCCTAACACTATCTCAACTCGAGTCATCACCAAATACATCACCAATAACTGTCGAAAAGTAACCCCAAACTTACTTACTTTATTTTCATAAGTGAACACATATCAAAAGTTCAAGTACAATAATAAATAGATAAAAAATAAATAAGCAGGTACAGAGTATAATGCGAGCCAGTTTCAGTTTAGCCCTGAAGAAGCCAACAGGATGATTGGCGGAAGGTCAGCAATATCGATTTATCAACAATTAACGTAGGAGCAATTCAAAGGAATTGTAAATAGTAAAGTAGTAGCGTGTGGACCTTTCTTTGAATAATTAAAATGATTATTGATACATTCTTACTAGAAGCATCACTTTCTTATGAAGTTTTGTTGGTTATAACACATGCAGCAAGTCGACGAGAAAAGAAATGCCAATTGAGGATGTAACAAACATTATGCTTTGGGTAACACTTAAAACATCATCATCATTTCTTTATTCGTAGTACCTTAGGAAATTTTAAAAAAACAGCAAGCATACACATAGGTAAACCTTCTTTCAGAATAGCAACTTTATTGAAATAAACCATACCAAATGACTCACAGGGCATTGTTTTTTTTAGCTTCAAAATTTGGGTAGCTGATAAAATTCAAAATCCAGGCAGTTTAAAGCACCTATATTGTATCATCATAATAATATGTAATGTTAGTAATTAGTTTTAAAGCATCACTACATTAACAAGCACAAACTCGAGCTTTGAAAACACGGAAGGACAGTTAGAATGAAGTCAAACCTTGTGGGACTTGGTAATGAACCACTCATACTTTCACAATCTTAAGATCAAAGTCGCCGGAAAAATCAATTTAGGTGTACTCGAAGGGGCAATTTATCGAAGCGCAGTGCACAATGACAAAAAAGGACTATACCAGGCAATTGTTGAGTGCGCTGTTTGGTATTATCAGCAACCTATCAGCGATGTTGATTCAATTAAAGACGGGACCGCCTGGGAAGTTTTAAGGTATAAAAAGAAACGTGCGGTCCATACTTCAGACAGACACTTGTGGTGTGCTGTCGACAATGTGCGATTGTACTCGTGAAAGTAGACTCTCATGTCATCTCGTAAGTAAATGATTGTTAGATTTATTAGTTAAGGTACATTATTTGTTCTTGCATTTATTCTTTTCTTCTTCTATTTTCACCTGTTCGTTCCATACGACTTATCATTCTTGGGGAATTGATCTGCAGAATGTAGCGTCCACGATTTTAATTCAAAATTCTGACATGTTTGGACATGTACCAACAACAGGTACTCAAGCAATTGTTCAACAAAATGTATTGGTTCTTTAACCGATAGTGATAACAACTTGTTCTTCTTTCCGCACAGGCTCCTCAACGCTTGGGAAGTATGAGCAAGTTATTTATTGTTAACATTATTTGCTGCACCATGATTTGGTGTGCAGAAAACGGTCAGGCCGTAATAGAGTCCTCCGAAAAGTCTTAAAATCATGCTTTGAGCGCTGCCAATTTTTACGGTAAGTTTCACTGTTTGGTAAATAGACACTATATATAGTTCCACCATTATAAGTAAAAGTAAACTTTTGTTTTTGTTTAATTTGCGGGAATAAACATTTGATGACAGAACGAAATCAGTAAATAGAAAAATATTTACTTTGTAGAAATTGTTCACTGCGACTATGTATAACCGCTTTTGTTGGAAAGCTTGCTTCGCCCAGTTTGTTGGTCAAATTCCAGTAACACATATTTTATATATCATTACACTAAATTATTGAAATAGTTTTAAACCCCTACAAATTTGTGTCACTGTGGTAATTATAATAAAAAACAAAAGTGTTTTTCTTAAAACCTAACATTTCCTAAATTGCTTTTGAAGATTTTCTATTACTTTAAAATGTCCCTAAGTCTATGGGTAGCCGAGCCGGTGCATAAGCTTGGGGGTACCCGAGTAATAGGCGCCTGGATATAAAAATGGATGTGTTGAACAGACAATAGTTGTAAAAATATTACATTTTGCAACTGAAACCATTGAAACTCTTAATGTTTCTTTTTTGAAAAGTTTGACAGAAATTAAATTTTTTGGAAGTGATATTTTCCTACCTAATATTAGGTAAAAGGTTTGATAGCTTTATTTTCGTTACCTGCTAGTAATGGGTAAAATGGATAAATTCTTTCAAGTAGTAGCCAGAATATCTAATGACCAACGTTTTGTTGATTATAACCCACCGAGTAAGCCGACGAGAAACAATTGCTAATCAATTAGTCGACGACATAACAAACAAACTACAAAACGAACATTCCCAACCAACGTACCTCATTATTCGCTGAATTTAAGGAAAATTTTAAAAAGCCCAAACCCCAAACCAGTGGAATACATGGAGCATTGTTTTTGTTAATATTTAGCCATATTGCTGGTTAGTTATAATAACGAACGGGTGCCATGTGGTTTGCGATTGATGTGCGACTGTACCCGTGAAGACCTTTGAAGCATGTCAGTAAATGGAACAACATTTACTTTATAACAGTTTTTGTTGCAAAGCCTCTCCCGTTTACTGCAGTTACTGTGATTTTATGGTCCAAATTCAACACATCATTTATTTATCATCACACTAAAATATCCTTATCTTGAAAACATAAATAATGTTTTCAGTCAGTCAAATAAAGATTGAAATAGTTTTAAACCCCTCGCAACTGTCACACTGGTATCTAAAAAAAATGGAGTCCGTAACTCCATGCAAATCCGCTTTTTTATTTCTTAAAAAAACATATTGTCCGTACAACACAATAAACAGCTACTTTTTTCTCACACTCATTGAATGTATTCGCCCTGTTTTGTAGAATTTAGCCGGATCCATTTGCTAGTCATGTATAATTTGTCTAAAAAATGTTCATTCAATTGTCTAAATTGTTTTCAATTATTTCGGCTGTTTAGATTGTTATTTACATTATACAGTCCGTTAGAAATATTTCTATCACGGTTCACAAACGCACACAAAATTGGTAAAAGAGTACAAGGACATAGATATAACACAAGACCAAATTGACTTTGGTTAGTTTGGTTAGTCATCTAATTTATAATAACATCTACTGCGGGTCTCCGATTTACAAACTTATGTTGTAGACCTGTCCGTGTGGGATGGGCGATTTGTGCCTCTGTCTATATTCAATTTTCTTTTTTTTTAAGTGTTGGATCGAAAGTTCGTCTCCAAAAAAGTCGTTTATTTATTATGCTTGCATTACATTTTATGGTAGGTAAGCTTCTACTAAGTACTTAAACAAATAATTCTAAAGTAATTTTCGTAATTAGTTTGAAAGCAGCATTAAGGAAGCAAAAAACTAAACCATAACAGTGTGGATTAACAGAGTATGAGTGCATGGAACACAGTTTAAACGAAGTGAATCCTAATAGATCTAATGCATCACTCATATTTCTAACAATTTAGTAATATCGCACCCTATCAAGCCCTGCCGCCTAACCGACCATAGGTGAACTCAGAACAAAAGCTGCAACTTTGCAGGCATAAAAAGTAACTCCACTCTCTACCCATTTGCAGTTTACCTATTGAGAACATGAGACTTTACTGGTTATGTTAGATCCTCATGTCGTCTCGTAAGTAGGTATATTTATTAATTCATTTTTTTAAATTTTTTCTAAAACATATTTATAAATGACTAGTTTCCTTCTAACTTGTTCATTCCAAACGAATAACCTTTCCTTGAAGCATGTCGCATATGTAATAGAGTTTAGACCTGCAGATTATGGTGCCCATCATATGTAATAATTTCTAATTCCTTCGATTCGATTACTTGGCTTCGGATTGTCGTGTACGTAAACAAATATAGAAAAGGTGACTGTATCCTTTCCGTACTTAACCCTAACCAACCTTAATATTTACACTACGCTAACAGTGTCCACACTGGGAGAAAAAAAATATTTACTGCTGAAAAACTGCATTTGTAAAGACGCCAGCCCAAAATTTACTTTGCTGTAGCACTAAAGTGACATCTATTGATAGTAGATTTTAATTGAAAAGCATAGATGGCTAAACGTTTTTTTAGTAATGCAATTTGGTATTTTGATTCCCCATTTATTCATAAAAGTGACGCTTTCAGAATAATTAAATAACAGAACTTAAATTATCCCAAAGAAATGAAGCATCAATAATGATATGTGCGTAGGTATGTATTAATGTCCAGACATCTTATGACTACTAACCACCGTATAGAAATAATCACAACACCCACAATGCCAAATGTCAGGAAAACTGAGAAGTAATTAAATTTGCTTACGATGGCATCTGCTCACAAAATCCAATTTGGGGGAAAAATGGTGTCATTTAATAAAAAATCTCCTTGCTTTAACTAAGTGATTTAGTAGGTCTGCAAATTTACTAAAATAGTAATTTTTTAGGACAGATCAAAACGGTTAGCAAAATCGTTTTTGCTAACCGTTTTTGCTAAAAGCTGTAGAGTAAATATATCTTTTACTGATATATGTCTCGGTGCTACACCTATATTGTATGCTGTATACTGTGTCATTTTTTGAAGTTCCGGTTTCACTATAATACCACAAAGTCGTAAAAAATGGCAGGTACCTCTTGAAGGTCTTGAAATTACGTTTTATGTGTGGGTACCTGATTTTAGCTCATTTCAGCGTCCGCTCCTTCCAATGTTAAATGTCTTCACTGCATGGATTAAATAATCCGTACTACACACC
Source organism: Cylas formicarius (assembly GCF_029955315.1). NCBI lineage: Eukaryota > Metazoa > Arthropoda > Insecta > Coleoptera > Brentidae > Cylas > Cylas formicarius. Next base: position 22,199,140 of record NW_026844352.1, on the reverse strand, counting down.
TATCAAACTAAAGCGAAAGTGTCTTTATTTACAAAGATAGTATAAAAGCGGGGGATAAAATGAAATTTAGTTGAAGCTATGTCTCATTTGGTAACTGCATTGTGTAGTCCAAATTAACCAAATACATAGGTCATTGCAACAAACATTTTGAAGAAATAAAAGATAAAAGTGTGGAGGTTAATATCGAAGCTGCATAATCATCCCTCGAACCCAGCCTATAGCTTTAAGTAAATAAAGTCGATTCAAGCAAAGACAAATAAAACCTAAAAAGACATTTACATTGCACTTGTGGCACTGTTTGATTATGCGTAATGCATATTTGAGCAGGTCTCCAGCTACCAATGGTATTGAAAAATATTTGAATTGTTTTACGGTCGCATCGGAAAATTTTAATCATTCGGGCTAATAAAATCCGTCGCTTATCGGCATTCTTTTAAAAAAACGCTTCCTAAACTATGGCGTTTACTTTGCAGCTTCTAATGAAAAACTTTTTCGCTCAATTTAGTAAACTGAGAAGGGAGACTCGGAGAGTGCCAATTGCGAATTGTTCCGATTAAATTGTACAAAAATTATTGCCCAGCAATGTGTGAGTTACGCGTTATAGAGAGAATTTTGTGTTGATCATCGAGCTAATATACGCCGGTTCATTTCACTTGTTTCAATCATCGAAAAATCGTTTTTATTGTAGATCAAGCATTTTATCCAACACGCGTGATTTTAGAGCCGCAAAACAATCAAAATTTATATTGAAAAAATACTATCAAACTCCAAAATAACAATTAAACAAAAATCATTCGCCCTCAAAATCAAACAAATTTATTAGAATACCGTCACATAATGTTTAGTGATATTCGTTATTAATATATTTCAAAAAATGGAATACACATTAAGCCATTAAAGTGTACTTTTATGTACCACACCGATCTAGCCTGCGGGAAGCGTCACTTTACTACGTCAGTTTCGTTTCCCATGAATGCGAGCCACTTCGGACATTTCCGGGATTTTACCGATTTGGGAGCAATCGGATGTTTTCGGATATATTTCCCACGCTTTGAATTTTGACGTTTGTCCATTCTGACAGTCATGTCAGTGAATATATTCGTGTTGTTTTGCGAAAATGTACCCAAAAGCTAACGGTCGTAGAAAAAGTATAGTATGCAACATGTTCGGTAAACTTTTTAACTCATTCGTTTATTAAAAACTCGTGTCATATAAACTCGTGGGTCAAATGCCAATGTTGCATAATATACTATTTTCTACTCCCATCTGTACACACTGTACGGTCATGTCAGTGAATACAATCGTGTTGTTTTGCTAAATATACCCAAAAACTAACGGTCGTAGAATAACTATAGTATGCAATACGTTCGGTAAACTTTAGTCACTCATTTATTAAACACTCGCGCCGCTCGTGGCAAATAAACTCGTGAGTGAAATGCTGTTTACTGCATTTGTTGCATAAAATACTAATTTTCTACTCTCGTCTGAAAAATACCTAATTACACACCGATCTAGCTTGCGGGAAGCGTCACTTTAACACGTCAGTTTCGTTTCCCACGAATGCCACTTCGGACTTTTCCTGGATTTTACCGCACGGATTTGGGAGCAATCGGATGTTTTCATTTTTTTTTGACGTTTGTCAACTTTGACGGTCATGTCAGTGAATGTATTCGTGTTGTTTTTCGAAAGTGTACCCAAAAATTAACGGTCGTAGAAAAAGTATAGTATAAAACACATTCGATAAACTTCTTAAGTCACTCGTTTATGAAACATTCGCTCCGCTCGTGTCAAATAAACTCTTGAGTCAAATGCCGTTTACCGCACTTGTTGCATAATATAGTAATTCTCGCACTGTTTATAACATTTCCATAGAAACAGAAATATAGAGGCTATTTCGCAATATGACGTCTTAGTGAACAACAATGTTTAACAAAACGAAACACACACTAAGCATATTTTCATTTTGTATAAATAACTATTTTACTCTAAAGATCTTGAAAGAAATGGACCAGCGGGCGACCAGGCCATATTCAATATCTCAAAACATTTTAAATCCAGGTGATTTTACATTAGTAATGAGTCAAGCAGCAACTGGGCCTTTCACTAATAACGCAAAATTGCCACTTCTGGCTTGAGAACATGGAGGGTAATTACATTCCTCGAAAGTTAGTGTATGGTTTGGTTGTCCCTACTTTTTTGATGAGCATACTGTGTAATAGCAAATGCAGAGCGCTATCGCAAGACCACAATAGATGCAGGAGACATGAAAGAGAAGTGGTGAAATGGAAAACGAAAAGTTGTCAACAGTCTGTATTATTACCTTCCGAGCATTGGAAAAAATAATATTGTTAGAAAAAGAAAATGAATAAAAGGTAATGCAGGAAAATTGTAAAGTAAATATTATTTAGACTTATGTGATCCAACTCTCGGGACTGGGTGCAATTTAAAAATAAGATAATTGATGTTCAGAAAGCTCGCATTATATGTTAACAGAAATCAGACATAAGAAAATTTTAAAGCATGGGTTTGCAATTTTTTATTAAAAATTATCTTTATTTGGTGTTTTCGAAATAAAAGTTAAAAGATTTCTTAAATGTTCTAAAAATTCTATGGGTAAAACATCATCCGAGAAGCTAAATTTCAAAATTTTACAAAATTAAAAAAACTAAATTGATTTTTGAATACATTTTTATGGTTGGGAAAGTTAGATAATCTGTCCAAGAGGTAGTTTTTAAATTTGTTCGAAGGAAAATTAAAAAAACAATAATAAAAGTTTTGCCATATGATGGGAACTTTCTAAAATACCCTGTACAAGTATATCCTTTACAAATTTTGGGAAATTTTATTTCAAAATCTGTGAAAGGAATTGGTCGCGGGGAAGGAAAACGGGTGAGACGGCCATTGAAAAAAAGTGGGTAAAAAATTTTTCAATAAAACAATTAATGATACAATGTACTTCTCGCGCGGGAAAACCGGACTCTCGCAAGCCGGAATATTAACATTCACAACAGCACTTCGTTTTAACCATTCAGGTACCTGCAAACGTCCGATAAATCTATTTAGCCCGAAGAAGACTTTAGACTCGACGGTGGGTCCTCGTTTGACTTGGGTGGGCAGTTTTAAAATTGCCTCTTCGATTGTACAAGCGTTTTATGGTATTGTTTAGGGGTTCCATCTAAATGGCAGTACTCGAAAAACACTTCAAAACATTTGCAACCGCATGTCTCCTTTTTGGTCCGACAAATGAGAACCGATTGGGCCTTTTGATAAATTAAGCTGCTGGTATTCTAGAAAATGGGAGGTCGATGCTTAACCGATGTCCCCGATGAAGTGGTTTGATTTGCAGAAATAGAGATAAGTCCATATAGCTATTGGATAACAGGATGATGGCAGTACTGCTTTAAAAATTAAGCGTTTTCCGTGCATGCCATCTAGTTTGATCTAGTCACATTCTGAGAAAATAATGCCCTAAAAATGGCGCTTCCAAAGTTATTGATGTCAGCGGCCATGTTGGTTGTTGAATAGACCATCTCAATTTTTTGTCATAGTTAGTAAGTTAAGACTATAAAGAAGGCAATTTAATTTTAGGAAGTAAATTGACCTATGCTAAAAATAACTTTCATTTGTCAAACTCTTGAAAAACTACTAGAACTAGAATTTATAAGAACCATTTGTGAAATAGCAAATGATGCTGGCAAAGAGGTAGGAAGATTAGAGCATTAGATATGGTCTGTAGGTTGAGGAGAATCTAGTCAGCATTTTGTCAAACTTTCAAAATTGCATCAACACAGGAACGCTTAACAGTCTGTGATTCTGGAAGGGTCCGAATTAAATACTGCCACTCCGGTTGATTTTGTAAATAATATTTACAATCATGTCAGTTTCATTTCGGAGTATTTTTGCAAAATATGTATGATTGCAAGAACTTTTATTCAGACAGTTTTTTTTTAATTTATCAGTGAAATTATTGAGGTATTTAGTGACTGGCATATGATATACAAAATAAAACAGAATAGAAATTTAATAAAAAATATATAACATTTGGCGACAACACACATATTTTATTCATTAATAATAATATGTTAATTTTTTGCACTTCGTATTTACATTTATCTATTAGCATTAAAGCAAAAGCACAGCGCAAAAAAAAGCAACTGGGGAACAATTTTAAAAAAGATCAAAGCCCAGTCCCCAATTTCATAGCTACATATTATGAGACATACTGAATGGATCAATTTATTAAAAATAATAAATAAAAAAAAACAAAAGAACTATACAGTATCTTATTAATATAAATCTACTTCAGCTAATTATCTTTGACTAGTAGATTGTTTATAGAGAAAAGTTTTATAATTCAAAATTAAAAAAAATAAAACATATATTTGGGTATCATCAGCATAGGAATTAATTTTGCCGTCATATAAACAACTACTCAAATTGCATGTATTAAAAAGAGAGGCCTTAATATTGAGCCTTGGGGTACTCCACACGGAATTGTAACTTTAATTGACTCTCCTGAGGATGTTGCAACAAACTGAAAGCGGTCCGTACTGTAACTACACACAAACGAGACTGGACCACTTGAAAAACGTAAATAGTGCAGTATTGATAATAGAATAATATTAATAACAATAAAAAATATATTAAAATATCAATAACAATATAGGAACATAATATAAAATATATAAGTACAAAATTTATTACATTAATTGGTTAGTTCAAGACAAAAAACATTCACAATAAAATATTAATACAAATCCTTGGAATGCTATTTTTCTTTATTATTATTATAAGTTCTGATAGCATAATATTTTGGTGTTTTTTCATGTAAAGAGGAGACATGACCTGGAATGGAAAGATTATTCCGTCCTCTGGTACACATTGTATCGAGACTGTTATCAGGTTATTTTACACGAGGTTCTTTTTTACAAAGTTTATTCGATGTACTAGAAAATGACCTCTACATGGTGTCTGAACAGGCAGTTTCAGGATGCACCTTAATATCTGCTTTTGCTTTAGAAAATTTTTTGCAGATCTAGCACCACCATTCCATAATTTAATAGTGATTGAAGATGAGAAAATGGCACTTGATTTCGTATGTATCTTAAAGCATACAATGCTGAGTTAAGGTTACTATTAACCTCATCGATATTTCGTCGCGTAATACTGATATAAAGACCTAAGAATTTTGTACATGTTAAGTTTGGTAATGATTTAGAGACTCACTTAAGTTTGTACGCTTATTAATCAATTAATTAATACAATCAGGCTGGTTTTTTTCGCATTTAGTGTGATATTGTTTTCTAGACACCATAATGCCATCTTATCTACACTCCTACATTTACTTGATAATTCTTCAACTGTTGTAGAACTTGCAGTCTATGTAGTATCATCTACGTATTGCGTGATTCTCTGGCCCTTTAGGGATTCGGGCATAACATTAACATAAACAATGGATAACAGCGGACCCAATATCCCCCCAAAAAAGTCTTGGCATATCAATGGGAATAATGGAAATAGCATTTCCTTCACTTAAATTAATCATTGTTATTATTATTTACAAAGTTAATTAACACAAATTTTTTCTAGTTGCTTTAAGGGAAGGAAATATCAGAAAAACGCTATTCTACGTAGAAAACATGCACTTCCCGTCAAAATTTAAACTTTGCAAAATTAGGCTTGAGTCAGCCACGCATATCTCTAATTGATATAAATGTTCATATAATTAACAATATTCCTCAATTGATGGCAACAAAAATAACTATTCCGGTCGGGAGGGAAGCGCGAAAGACACAAATATGTTAATTTCGAAAATAAGGGTTGAAAATTAAGGGTTAAAACTCGGCCATACATTTTAATTAGCCAGAAAGTTCTCGCCTGCACATTTGCTAGGGGCTTTTGAAAATGTAAGGGGTACCTTTAAGGGTGAGCACTCGTTTTTCAGAACGGAGCGGAACGAATATTAATAAATCATTTGTCGACAACTAGAAATTTCATATTTTGAAGAGTTATGTGTTTAAATTCAGCACGGTCTCCTTATAATCTGCCTACTTTGTTTTACTGATGGGTGTATTACAATAGTTGACTATGGGACTATTAAAGGTTGAAAATAGTGATTTACCCGCAAAAATATGTAGTGTTGAAGATATAAACAGCCACTTTATAAAGTCTGTTCCCGATTTGCCCCCTGATAAGAATTTAATTTCATATTATACAAACAGAGAAAGTAGTTCAATCCCACGTACTATTTTTTTTACCCCAGTAACTGAACTGATGTATTGCGGATAATAAATACTATTAAGGCTAAGGCAGTAGGTTGCGATGGTATTAATATTTCTACGATCAATTTATGTATTCCCCATATTTTGCATCATATCACGCAAATTAAAAACTATTGCTTAAAATATTCAATTTTCCCGGATCAGTGGAAAAAGGCACTCGTCATACCGTTACCAAAATTTGCAAATCCAACAACCTTAGATAATATTCGCCCTAACAGTATTTTACCAACCTTTTCAAAAATCTTGGAGTTGATGCAGTTTCACTTAGATAATAACAAGATTATCCCCGTTACTCAATCAGGATATAAAGCTTGACACAGTCGTACTACAGCTCTACTACATATAACCGATGATATATTTAGAGCAACAAATGAAGACAAGCTGACACTACTAACCCCTTTAGACTATTCGAAAACGTTTGATACCGTTAATCATCAAATTTTTATTTCAATGTTAAATTTTATTGTTTTGTCAGAAGACGCAATTAATCTTTTAGCTTCATACCTACAACACCGATCTCAAGCGGTAATATATAATGTTGTAACTCCTTCATTCTTAAATGTTAATAAAGGTATACCTGTTGCCAAGTTGTCATCATTATTATGCAGACGATACACAAATTTAACTTTCTTTTTTTCCCGGTGATCCTAAGCAAGCCGTTGCAGCCCTAAACTATGACTTGAACATAGCTTATGAGATGTCCACTAAGCATTGTTTACAAATAAATGCTAGCAAATTCGCAGTAATCATTTTTGGCCGAATTGTGACAGGGAGAGATTTTTATTGGCTTACCATGCTGTGGAGATTAATAATAAAAAAATTAAGTTTTGTGATTCTGTGAGAAACTTAGGAATAATAATGGACAAGGATTTGAGATTTTCAGAGCATGTTTTTAAATGTTTACAAAAGGCATATTTAATGTTAAAATTTATATACCAAAATCGTGAATTTTTAAGCAGAAAACATAGAACAATGCTGTGTGAGTCTCTGGTTTTGTCTCAACTAAATTACGGGGATGCAGTGTATGGCCCTTGTTTAGACTATTTTGATAAACGCCGATTTCAAAAGCTTTAAAACTCATGGGTCAGGTTGATTTTTGGGATCCGAAAGTTCGACAGAATGAGTCAAACACTTCAAAGAGTTAATTGACTAAATATGAAAAACAAAATATTTGTTCATTCTGCAGTTCTATATTCAAAAATACTAAGTAGAAAGTCTCCTCCATACCTTTTCAATAAAATAAGCTATCGCAGTGACGTACATAATCTGAATATACGATGTACATACATGTAATGAAATATTGCTTTAATTATTTTTACTTTGTGTTTGATTTTCGCGGGAACACCAATCATTTTTTTTTGTTTAAGTTGCAACTTATAAAATGGAAATTCTCGTACTTTTTTCTCTCTCTTTTATCGGGGTAGATAGAACAGTATACTAATCTTTAGCAGACTGAATCTCGCCTTTTTGCCAAAATGTTATCTTGTTCTTGTTATACTGTATATAATTCAAATAAAGACCTTCATTATTATTATTATTGTTATTTCAGGAGTAGGCAAATGTTTCAATATTCTTCCTTCGCTTAAAGCATAGTTATATCTTCTGAATTCGCCTACCATTGTCCTAACTTGTCGAGTAATTGCTTTACCGGAATAAAATTGTTAATATGTTATATAATGTCCTGATTTCAAATTTGTTGTTACGAAAAAATTTGCAGACTTTTCATGTCCTTAGCCATCTAAGGCATAAGAAAAATATTCTCTAGATGCAAGTTGTATTTTTTTTTTATAAATTAAGCTGACGCAAGCGACTTCCGTTAGAACGAACCCACGGTATTAACATTTTTATCGCTAGCGTAACATATTTCCAAGAACTCCATTATAAAATGTAAGGAAACACCCTCCGCAGAGCAAATATTTTCTTAAACTTTATGCTGCTATCTTTATTATCTTTATTGCTCTACAATATAAGAAGATTAAAATCTTGGACCCTAAAAGTCCACATAACAGTTTTACGCACTTTAGTGAGGACATAACCATATTATGGATGTTTTTATGCTTGATTTTATCGTTTTCAAAGTTAAGGAAATTTGATACTTAATATATGTATTCATTTTTATAGGTAATGAAACAGCTTTTTTATAAACACTCAGTCAACATACAAGTATTAAACCTAAACGTTTTCTTGTAATTTTGTTAATTGTTAGTTTCCGGTACCTTGTATTATAATATGCTGTTAGAACTTTAAATTGCTTTTATTGATTTTTTATTTAATATCGGTGCCAAAATAATCGTATTTTCAAATGTATGTGGGCTTGTCCTAATAAGCCAAGTGGAATTGTAATATATAACTAAATTTTCTGCATAAATGATATGGAAATGCCATTGACTGTCAGAGGATTGAATCACCTCGTTATTTGAATTAGCCATCCGCGTTCCTCAAAATTTCATAAATTTGTTATTCGCTTGAATACATTAAAAAATAGTGCTATTTTCACGTTTGAAAAGTCATCATCCTCTTCATGTGCATTTATTTATATTTAAAAAAAAAAATACGAAAAACTTGAACCAAATAATAGTTAACTACAGAGCTGGGGGGTCAATATTAATTGTAAATTGTAGATTCAGAGAAGATTCATTATCTTATAATTTAGGATGCACGTACCATTAGGGAACTTTGGTTTAAGTGGATTTGATATATTACACTAGTAACATCTTGATCTAGATCTAAACCACATGAAGAAAAGGCTGCAAAAAGAAACACATCCGAAGTACTTAATAATTACAAAAATGAAACTTGTTTTATTGGTTCAAACCCTATGTCGGGCCAAACGTAACCCGAATACAGATCAAACTAGTTTGTACTAGGCCAAACTGGAAAATCGGATAGCTTTGATATTTTCGTACACACTATATCAATAGTCACTACATATGTATGATTGTACTATAAAAAGTTTTTGTATACTATTTGAATGTTAGCCAGTGCAACCAAGTCCCAACAATTTTCATTAGAAATAAGTGACGTCTTGACCGTCCAACCAATCGGACGTTGAGAAATTATAATTAGCTTGAACCATTCTGGTACTTTAAGTCGCAACCAACATATATTTTATTTCTCTTGATTTGGAGCTGGTGAATCAAATTTTGTTATTAGTAACAATACAATAATGAACCCTTTTTCCGTACACATCCTCTTTTCCTCTTGTCACTTTTTTTTTTAAATTTGGAACTATTTCCATTGGAAAATATCCACGTTTCGTTTAAAAATTCCACTTTTTTAAATGTTGAGATGTAATGTTCACTACGTTTTTTTTTTAAACTAAACACGCTGATGATCTTATCACTTTTGATAATGATTCAAGTCCAATATCCAAAACATTATGTGTTTTTGGAGTTTCTTTCTCAATTACATTGGTTGTTGATCTATATAAATCACATTCCGACATTCCATTTTCACATTTTCATCCTTTAACTGTATTCGATTACGCTTTTTAGTCTTTTTAGTCTTTAGTTCTTAAACTAATTCCCAGTGCTTTCGCTACTGTTTTCTGGATATTCATTCACGATTTTATTTAAAACTATTTTAAATCTAATGTTTTTGCTCGGGGATGCAAAAAACCTGAAAATTCCCTTTTGTCACTTCAAATTGCAAAATCTCAAAACTGCTTATCCTTTTTTTGTAATAAAATATGCAGATAAAAGAAAACACGGCTTTGGACCCTATCCGGTGTACTTGTTGTTTATATATTTTTGGAAATTATTTATAGGCCAATAAATATATCTAGTTACAATTGCTTAAGTTCCAGTGGCTAGTTGTGATGACCCAGGTGACCCATTAATAAAGGACCGTATCTCATGTTAGTCCTACAACTTACAAAAAAATATATCTATCTTAATCTACTCAGATAAAGAAAACTTTTTATTTAAACTTTGTCTTTTCCTTTTTGAGTAATTTCCTCTGTCCTTTGCGTTTTTAATAATTTCCTCTTTATTTTGCGTTTTTTATAATTTCCTCTCTCTTTTGCGTTGTTAGTAATTTCCTCTGTCTCTTGCGTTTTTAATAACTCTATGTCCTTGGGGTTTTTAATAATTTCCCCTTTATTTTGCGTTTTTAATAATTTCCTCTGTCGTTTGCGTTTTTAATGATTTCCCCTGTTTTTTACGTCTTTAATAATTTCTTCTGTCATTTGCGTTTTTAATAATTTTTTCTTTATTTTGCGTTTTTAATAATTTCCTCTGCCTTTTGCGATGTTAATAATTTCCTGTCTTTTACGTTTTTTCCTCTGTCTTTTGCATTGTTAATAATTTCCTTTGTCTTTTGCGTTTTTAATAACTTCCTCTTTATTTTGCGTTTTTAATAATTTCCTCTTTATTTTGCGATTTTAATAATTTCCTCTGTCTTTTGCATTTTTAATAATTTCCTTTGTCTTTTGCGTTTTTAATAATTTCCTCTGTCTTTCTTTTTTATATACTGCACAAGTTATAATCGTGCACAAGTTTACGTGGTTTTTCAGTTATCCAAAGTTTACATTTTTTAAAATAAATTTAAAGAATTCAATTTTTTAATATCTTCAGGTAGGCCGTTATACAATTTTGGAGCAAGGTATAGTGCTATGCTATAGTCTTCTCAAGAACTGGCAGTTTATATTTGTTGAGCTTGTTCTTTTGTGCGTTTATTTTTGTGTTGGCGTATTAACTTTTGCCAAATCATATAATTCTTGTGTTGTGTTTTCTTGTAAATTACTTTTAATATCCATTTTTGAACCTCCCTCGACTATTATACTATATCTAATATGGGTTTCAACAAAATCATGGTACAGCAGATTTAATCGAAGCCAAAATCTTGAATTGGCAAAAATTGCCCTAATATTTTTCACAATATATGCGATCTGAACATCCCACTTTAGGTGACTATCCAGATATATGCCTAGATATATTGCCTCGATTTTATTTGGTCAATTTTGTGATTGATAGTAAATCTTAATGTATTATAAGCAGGGATGTTTCTCGCATATGATGTAAAGGCTAAGAATTTTTTTTTCACAATTTGTAGTCAACAACACACTATCGAACCAAGTCAATACAGTTTTAAAGACCTGTTCAGTGATTAACTTAAGTTGTGTCCAGTTTACTTCACTATAAATAACTCCGGTGTCATCAGCAAAACTCACAATCCGCCCTTTGATGTCTAACTTTAAAAGTCCGTTAATACAGGTACTAAATAGTATAGGGCCAAGTACGGTTCCTTGAGGCACTCCATGTTTTATCAATTGAAATTCGCTAGTAACATTTTGAATTTGAACACATTGATTTCGATTATTTAAGTAACTTTGTAATAAATGGTATAGAATGCCTCTAAAGTCACTATAGTGCAGGCAAGCTAAAATTTGTCCGTGGTCCGACTATGTCGAATGCTTTAGCCAGGTCAATAAATATACATAATGATGGAGCCTTTTTGTCTATACATTTGTTTATGTTAGCCACTACTGCATCCTCTGTCGACCACGTAGGGTTGCCATTCGCACTAGCTTTGAATTACAACAAATAACACCAGAAATGTAAACGTCCCGCACATTGACATGACCTTTATATCTAATAACTACATAAATTGTTGTATATGCATAATTTCCTCCCTTGTCTAAGAGGGATTAACTAGCGTCATACAAAAGAATATTTTGAACACTTTAATGCGTGAATAGCGATAACTTGTTACGGGATTTCCATTTCAAAGAAACATAACGAGAGACACATCAAACGGCAGGAATCAAACGAGTCGTAAAAAACTGGAATGGCGGCATTTTCGCTTTATATACTTTTTAAAAGAAATAATAAAACTTTATTATTATTGGCTCTTTAAAAACGGACTGGGGGACAAGGAAATTATTGTTTTGGGTGTAAAGCTTTTGCTTTGATTGCTGGCAATAAGAATATCGATAAGAAACTGATTCCGTTTTGTCTGGGACCCCGTTATATTTTATGAACTCAACTTGTTGATTCGGTAAGAAAAAAAATCAGGTACCAAATAGAGTCTATTCCTAAATTTGCAACTTCGATGGCATTTTGTTTACCTCAATTTTCTTAGGATAGGATTTGCATCGATTTCCATTTGCTGTTCATGTTTTTTTCGTTTAGCCAGTTTTAGCCAGTCAGCAAGATAAGAAAAATAAGAATAAATTTATTAAAAATCAGTAATTAGATTTCAAGAAAAATGCTCGCACACGTCCGTCATAATTTTTTCTTGCGCATTGTTTGCAGTAAATATAAAATTTACAGGGTGGCCAAAAAGTATATGTCAATATATTTTTTATGGAACACCGTTTTATAAATGAATTTTATAAGTCTGCGTTAAATTTCATGCATGATTCATGTACCAAACCCTACAATCTCTTACATTTTATGAGCAAAAACATTAAAATCAGAAATTATATTTCGAAATAAACAGGTTATTACACGACCAGTGAAGTTCCTAAATCATCACAATTTTATTTCTGTAAATTGGGACAGTGAATATGGCGTATCTAAATGAAACCCAGAGAATTGAAGTTGTATTTTTTTTTTTTGTAATTTGTTTAACAGAAAATATCCAGAAAGACCCATTACAAGATCCCCAGGAAGCAAAATTAAGAGAAAATTTATTAAAAACAGTGCATGTCAAAGAAATTATTGGTAAGATGACGAAAATGCCCGCCATTAACTGCGTGACAATATGCTAATCAGTTTAGAACCCCTGCCAAAATATTACTCAGAATATTTTCATTAATTTGCCTTATTTCGTAGCACTTTTTATTGTAAACATCTCCTGAGAAAAAAAATCGGTGCAGTAATATCTGGAGATCTTGCAGGTCATTCTATTAATCCCCGTCAACCCATACCCTGTCCAGGAAATACTGTATTTAAATATTCACGCGCAGAATGCGGCGGGATATAATCTTGGCTGATTTGAAATTTGTCAAGAAACTGCGAGAGTAGGAATATTAAAGAAATTGTGAATATCAGGCTTCAGTAAACTTTTGATCTAAGAAATGCGGTCCAATAATAACAATAAATAAATAACTTCATTATGTGAAGCTAGTCCAGAAGATGCAAGATGGGGAGTATGCTCAACTTCGAATAAAATGATTAATGTTGTGTTCTTGTTAGTGTTTGGGCGACCTGGCCGTAGACGGTCTTTTACATACCTTGTTTCTATAAATTTTCTCTTAATTTTACTCACTTGAATGATTATTTATCTAGTCTCCATATTCAGTAAAAATTAAAATGATATCAGGAAATTCCATTTTAACCACAAACTGAACATATTTTCGTATTTACATTTTTTTATCACTTACCGATGACTATGTGTGCAAAAATATGCACTATCATAAAATGACATGACAATTTTATTTAATTATTTATTGTGTTTGGTATATAATAATGTACACTATAAAAAGCGTTAAAATACATAAAACATTAACTTTAATTAAATAATTTTGCTAGTCTTACTATGAATCTGTGAAAGTGATATTACAAGACAACACTGAAAAAATTACATTCCTACGAATTTTCTATGTTACATATTTTCAAACATCCGTTTGCACGTTCTGAAATGGATTAAATAAAAATCGATACTAGACTCGAGATGTATTATGCAGCAGTTTAAACTGCAGCTTTATTAAACGACGTTCGCGTACGATACTATCAAATAATAGATTTGAGAAAATTAGCGCGCGCAATCAAATTACAGTAATTGCGCAGGTTACACTTCATTATATGTGAATCGGAGTTTATTTTTTAATAATAGCCGTCGCCGTCGATAGTCAGGTTTTAATAATATAAATATGCTTAATGCACATTCATATAAAAATTAAACTTCATGAAATTGAGAAATCAATAAGTTATCAGAAAACTAGACGGAAAGGAGGGTGAAATGAGGTGAAAGTTGGTGAATTTAGATAGTATTATAATTATTATATTAATTTGAAATTTTATGGTCACAACAATGACTTACTCTTTTAATTTGCAACTTTTCCGCTTCATCAAATCATTTTACCACTATTTTTAATGTGGATCGATATTATTTTATCAATCAGAGTAACAGAAATTGTACCTTGTATCTTTTACTGTGCCATAACCAAACCACGGACCATAAAAATCTCGAACTTAATTAGACATAACCATGGACCATCGTAAAGTAGCACCATGGTCTGTATGATGAATATACTTTCACTATGTGGAATTGGTCCATAACCAACATTGTATACAATGATCGGCTGTTTCTTGAATTGAGTAAATTGAAATAAATTGTTTCATTTTTATTGCCTATTATTGCAAGTATCTGTGGTAATCTAAACAGTTCTACTTAAATCAAATCAGTCACATATGTTTAATAATTGTGTATGTGTTGGACAACATATTTTTTAACTATATTTTGTTTTGGTCGAAATGAAATTGAGGAAGCGGTCAGTCGTTTTTAGTAGAAGCGACCGCCTATGACAATTTACATATTTACAACGTCGCCTAGTACAGTCTTGGCGATATATGGTTGGCGTTAAGAAGCTTAAAAATAACAATGAGTTAGGAGCCTTTTAGATGGAGCGTTACAATGAATAACATCTGTAAGGGTCCTAGGTATACGCACATAGAGGGTCCACTTTAGAATGCCAGAATATCCATTATGGGATATGAACGCATGCACCTTCCAATCCGGGACAAGTACATTGACGTGGATTAAGGGGGGCAGAAGGGATTTTATTATCCGGTCTGTCCTTAGTTTTTACTGCGATTAAGTTTTGAACCAAGTAAATTGAAACAAAATAGCTCTGTTTTTAGGCAATCTACTTCAACTGACTTTGTACTTCAAAATATATTGTGCCAGAGAATACAGAAAATATATGACGGCGCCACTGGGTTGGGTTTGGTACCTCAGCATTAGCATTTTTTCTATTTTGTCTAAAAATCTTGACTCGACACAATGCAACCCCGTCAATAGGGAAATCCGATACGATTTTGAATCATGCAATCGTTTTGAAAAAGCCGCTCATTCAAGAAATTTGTTAATGGAGCGTGCTTGAGCAACGGCTGGCTGTTACAAATTCCTTGTTGTGTAAACTCAAGTAGTAATTTTGAGGTGCGTTAAGGGAACCCTTCACACTTAACCGAACCATGCAGTCGCAAATACGCAAAGCATACCAAAAATATTTCGAAAAGTAAAACATGCTTATATTTCTTCACACTTAAGTAAAACAACATTAAGTTTTTATTTTCATTAACGTTTTAGTTTTCGTTGCAGTTATTAGCAAATTATTATATAATTATAATTTTTATGATAGTGTAATCACTGAGTGTATCACAAACTGAACTTGATGAAAATCCATTTAACAAAATAAATAAGAACTAAAAGTTCAATTTTCCATTTAAGTTTAATAATGGAGACGTATTTAAATCGAATTGATCGTTAAGTAATACATTTGAATGTCTCATTTTGTTAATCTCCATGGCTCCCAATAAATTTAATTTTCTTCTTTTTTTGGCTGTATGTAAAATATTAAAATTGTTGTCAAAAATGTGTTTTTCTGTGTTTAAGTGTGTAGCATCATTAGAATCTGGAATATTGATTTTAAACGCTCTTCTATGTTCGTTAATGCGTTTCTTGAAAAATCTACCTGTTTTTCCAATATAAATTTTAGGACAAGATCCTCATTTCAACCTGTGGACACCTGATTTTTGGGATTTTGGAAATTTCGTTTTATTATTTTTTAAAAATTTTGCTATTGTGTTGTTAGTTCTGAAAGCTATTTTTAAACTACATTTTGACAAATGTTTTGAAACTTTTTCACTGGGTTCTGTTTGTAATTGTTTTAAATGGATCGTGTTCTGTATTAGGTTTCGGATAAACAGAGTTTCTGTTGTCTGGATTTGTGTTTTATTTATAATTTTATCCACCATGGAAGGATTGTAGCCGTTGTTCAGTGCAATTTCTTTAATGATATTAAGTTCTTTGTTGTAATTTTCTGTTGAGAGTGGCGTATTAACAAGTCTGTGTATAAAAGAGTAAAATGCAGCCATTTTGTGGGTATAAGGGTGATATGAGCTGTTATGTATGACTATGTCCATGTGTGAAGGTTTGTGGTAAATTAAATAATCTAATTTGTTTCGCGTTTTCGTAATAGTTAAGTCTAAAAAATTAATAGAGTTATTCTGTTCAATCTCGATAGTGAATTTTACACGATTATGTAATGAGATAGTGTAATTTAAAAAGGAATTCAATTGTCTATCCGTTCCAACAAATCAAGCAAAGACATCATCCACTTATCGATACCACCATAGAAAACTTTTACTTAAAGGATGTTCTAGTGTGATATTTTCCAAATTATCCATAAAAATCTCGGCTAACAAAGTACTAAGTGGGTTTCCCATAATCAAACCTTCCTTAGGGATGTAAATCTATCCATTAAATTCAAAATAATTTTGGTCTAAAGATACTATCAAGCAATCTAATAAATCTTGTTTAACCCGTTTCCTAGTAAGGGTGAAATTTACTAAATCTATCACATCCATAGATGCATTACTGGGAAATAAGTTTTGTACACAACATTTTGTTGATTAATTCAAACGAATTTTTTATTGCAAATTTTGGTTTAAAATCTGTGTGGAACTTTGAAATATTTATTAATTTTCTTGAGAGTTTAACAGCTGGAGCTGTTACATAAGACTGGACTGGTCTAATGGGCATATCTTGTTTATGTAATTTAACTAAAGAATATAATTCTGGCGGTTGTGGATTCATAATTGTTAAAAAATACTTGTCTTTGTCACTAAATAGTGTGGTGTTATTAATTACTTCATTAATTACTTCCTTGACTTTTCTTTGATATAATCCGGTAGGATCGTGTTTGATACATTGGAAAAGTTCTGGTTTAAGAAAATTGTTGGTTTTTGAAATATATTCTCGGAGATCAATAGCTATGACTGTCTTCCCTTTATCTGCACGTGTAAATATTATGTTATTTTCAAAAGCTGTGATTTTGATAGTTTTTACTAGTGACATTTGAGAAGTTTCTTGGTGTTTGTTGTTATTTATTAATTAAAAGTTTATTATTATTGCTAATACATGTTTGTTTAAATTAGAATCGTTAATGTCCTTAATTGCTAATTTATAGTCGATCCCTAAACACTCTAATTGAAAGTTGATTGAAAAGTTGAAACCTTTTTCCAGAAATTTAACTTCATTTTTAGAAAATTTTGTGTCTGTTAAGTTTATGAACCTGTTTTAAAATTGTAGTCAAAAATGTGTTTTTCTGTGTTTAAATGTCTAGCATAATTAGAATCTAGACTATTGATTTTAAACCCTGTTTAATGTTCGTTAATGCGTTTCTTGAAGGATCTACTTGTTTGTCCAATATCAATTTTAGGACAAGATCCGCATTTCAACCTGTAGACACCTGATTTTTGAGATTCTGCACATTTCGTTTTATTGTTTTTTAAAAATTTTCCTATTGTGACGACAATTTTTATATTTTACATAAAGCCTCAAAAAGCAGAAAATTAAATTTATTGGAAGCCATTACAGATTAACAAAATGAGACATTCAAATATATTGCTTAACGATCAATTAGATTTAAATACTTCTCCATTATTAAACTTAAATAAGGTTTTAATGTCATTTTCGGTATATGTATTACAGGTAGTTTGTAAATATTACATTTGATAAAGACACGGTGTTGTCGAAACAATTGTCATGTAAAAATATGATTAAAAAGGCAAGTAATTTATATGTGTTTGTACAGTCAAGAGGAAATAATGTTCTCTCAATTTATACTGGAAATTTTTTTATTTGAAAGTCGTAGTATGATTTATTATTCAGTGGTTTAAATAATTCTATCAATAAAAATTCGATTTTCCTTAAAATTGCCTGGAGCAATTTCCGAATCCTCATATTTAAAATAAATTGATTCCTGCCGGGAAAGAAAAACAGTAAACTCATTTTATGGCATGTCTGAAAACCTATTTGACTGTTGCGTTCGTCTAAACGCGTCTTTTCCATTCCGATCGATGCAGCAAAGTAATATCGCGTTCCATATATATTTCAATTATTTATTTCTCACGTGTCTTGAAAAAGTATATATTAAATACTGGCACCAAATTAGGCGATACACTGCACATCTCGACTTGACCGTGTTTGGTCGAACTACTCGTTTCGAATTCCGATCGAAAAGAAGAACTGCAAATCGTGAAGAAAGACGTCGACTGTTACGTAGCTGTGTTTACCTTCTTCTGAAGACTGAATATGTATTTAAAGATATTCTTTATTTGCAATGAACACGGGATTTAATTAAACAAGTTAGGTCAGCCACGGAAACAAGGAAGAAGCCCCAAACCTGTAGACTATAGACTGAAACAATAAGTTATACACGTGGTGAATTGGCGATGATCAACATTCACATAACCACTTTACTTAATACATAATTTTCATTCGATTATATATAATAATATACAATAAGGTAAAAATAGATGAGGCTTCCATAAATGGATCTATAATAGATAATTTGTTTTTATTATGGGACTTAATATGTCTCTTAAATAGGGATGTAGATGGAAATTTTCTAATACTAGTAGCGGTTCAAACAGCACCTTTATAGGAAAAATAACTTTGGTATATTGGTGTCGGGCAGTTCTATGCTTTGATTTCTACTGCACACGCAGGGCTACAAGGCTTTAATTGCGATGGTAGTATAAGGTAATGTATTCTATTGATTGTAGATTAATGGAAAAAACTGGATCTTTAACTTATAACTAAATCGAGTGCAGAAGTTCTGGATCATCTGCAATCTGTTCCGATCTCGATGCAAGAGTACAGTAGTTCAAGCGATTCACTATCATTATATCGTAAAGCCATTGTGTTATTCATTGTTTTGATACAATTGTCTTAAATTAAACTAGCTGTTTTGGACTAATTAATTGGGATTGGAACTTAACTTAAAAATTAAGTTAAAAAGAGTTAAAATCGGCAACTATTTACAAATAAAATCTAGCCTAACCATTGATGAATATAAGGGCTTATGTTTTCGACAGTTACCTTCAATTTTATTTGACTTCGTTGTTACGGCGGTCTAGTGACGTCTACTTTTAACGTTTTATTCCTTCGTTCAATTTTTCTGCCGGCTTTGTGAGTTTGTAAATTGATCCAACTTAAAAAATGGCGAAATTTGACAATACCACCGTGAGAAGCAACTTTTCTCTTCTCCTAACCAATGAACGATATTTTTTTAGGCTTAGTTGGCTTGCACCTCCCTTGGAAGGAAGTCCAATATGTCTTGTGTAGTTTGGTTATAATAAACTTTATTATTATAATTATACAAACTTTCCGTCCTTAATTGACTGGTTGGGCTAATCTATGAAGAAATTTATATTATTTCATTTACCAAAGCTTTCTTACTATTGGGCAGATTTTTTGCATAGGCTTTTGCATCCAAATCGGTTGACTAGCATAATTTTGGAAATGTATTGGATATGCCTGTCTGTTTTGATTGGTATAACCCATTATTTAATTGCTTCTTGAGTTTCTGAAGCAGAGGCAGGTGAGTATTTATAGGTTGGTACCATTTAATTCCGATGTTTGTAAAAGTGCGACAACAGGTGAATTCAAGATATCTTTCGTAGTTATGCGGACGCATTACTTTGTCCAGCATACCAAAAACGAAGCTATCGACTACAGTTTTTGGTTTTGCTCGTTGTCTAACTGAATGGGGTGCTTTTCTTTTCCAGTCTTCAGTATTAAATTTTTAACATAAGTAGTTTTGGGATTTAAGTTACGTTGATGTAAATTAGGTAAAATACCAAATACATATCAAAATAGAAGAGACCAAAAATGCTATTTGTACTTTTTCTTTACTTCTCTTAGTCTGTGTTGATGGACCAGTTGGCAAATTATAAAAAAAGCATTTTTAAAGCCTAACGTCTTTTAAGAGTAACTATATGCAATTGAATTAATCGCTAGATTTACATTCCTGAAAAACTGCGACAACTACATTTTGAACCGATGAACCGAATTTTTCATTCAACATAAAAATGTTATTTATATACAGGGCATTCCATTGTAAGGACAATTATTTTAAAAATATGAATCAGGGACTCTACGACCGCACTTTTGAATTGTGCATTTTTTCCATTGTCCATATATTGTAATTCAGGAACAAAGCTAACGCTCATCTCGATTGGATGTTTTTCGGTGAATTTAAGCGGAAATCGCATCACTAAGAGCGGTCCCGTTTTCAGTACACTCTTCGAACCATATGGCAATTCTAATAATACCTTTCCATCCTAACTCCCACTCTGTAACTCTTAAGGCTATTCTGACCCGACTACCGTCTTCTATTACCGATTTAAAGTGCCCTTAGGGTCTCTAAAAACAACCGGGCTTCGACGTCGAACACGAAAGCCTGAGCCTGTCAGTATCATGATATCGCCCTACGCGTACGGACCTCTTCAGAGGCCAGACAGTGACGGTTGCGAGAGCGAACGATATTCGCCATACGAACGATACGAACGTTATCCACCGCCCGAGTACTCGCCAACCCAATATTTCGAAGCCACCCAGTATTCAAAATGTAATTTTAACTTTTCGTTTAATTTCGCGTGTGTAATAAGTTTGCCGAACGTTCGATTTGGAACGTGTTTATCGTTTGAGAGAGTGCCTGTGATGTAGTTAGGATATATTTGAGTTGCGCATACGAATATTTGCGATACGCGGGTGTTTAATTTACATGCAAAATTGTGAGAAATTATGAAATTGTTGAGCAAATCAACTTTGGATGGCACAGGTGCACGAAAATATTGTGAGCCGCTAGATTGAAATGAAATAAGTCTCGGTTTAACTTTGCCGGATTTTTATTACAGGACTAATAAAACTAACCGAATTGACCGAATGGTTTTTTACTTTTTAGAACGCGTAGTTTTCAAATGACTGCTTGAATTATCCCTTCGGACACTGGAAAGATGGAAAAATGTTTCTGCAGTTGTCTCTACTATACGGTATATTATGAAAAATTAGACAATTCGTCTAAATTTCTTTGAACATTAGTTTTGTTGGTTGGTTGGTTGGTTGGTTAACCTATTTGCTCTGGTAGTGCAGCATTGATGCACCAAAATTCCTTCCTTCTTTTCTTTTTTAAAATTATACATTTAAATGAATTTTAGGTGTATATGTTATTTTTTTGTGCAAAGAAACTGCCATAGGCTACTATAATACTATCTCAACAACAATCGAAGCAGCTATGTTATTGATTCTGCGTTTCTTATTAAATTGCAATTAAACCTTACTTAGTTGTTAGGCGTTATTGTTGTTGTCTAATGTTCAAAATGAGAAGGTCACATCGAATTTAAGAAGCGGTTATCAAATTGGAGAGTGTATTTTAATGAACTTTACACACAACACAAAATTTATATCCGGTAACGATCATTGCGAACGTTCATGCTATAGTCTATTGACTGATAGCGAAGCTGTCAGCGGACTTCTGAACGATATATGTTGCGCATGTAGTTGTGATGTGCATTGGTTTAAAGAACATTAATGAATAAATGAAAATTGTATTTTATAGAACTTAATGAAAATTCTCATGCCGGGCTCCGAACAAAGAAAACAAGAAAGTAACATTTATGAATACTAGACAGCGTTTCTGATTTTTCAATATAATAGTTACACAATACAATCTATACAAATATTTACACGTTTACTACTACTATTATTGTTCCCAAAAATTTTATAACGATAGTTCGTAATGTGATTCTATTATAGCACCAGAGGTTTTTCTAAGAGTTTGAATAATCAACATACTCACAATTTGGGAAAAATTGGCATTACTTGGATAACAAAAATGGATATTTCAATTAATATTCCAAAGTTTTTGTTTGCCTTCATATAGCGACTGACAAAGTAAGAAAAATTTTAGATTTTAGATATTATTCCAAAATTCCATAAATTTCAATAACAAAGACTTCTACAGTTATTCTAACACACTGCCTATGGTTACTTCCTCACTTGTTTGACTATTTCCTTCGATGAATGGAATTATTACAGTTTTATTAAATTATAGGTGTTAAAAAATCGCTTAGAGATTGTATTAGTTGTGTAAATTCTTTTTTATACTCCCTTCTGTAAAATTAATTAATTGTTATTTTACCACGTTAGTTTCGTTTCCCACGGATCTGAGTCACTTCGGACATTTCCGGGAGCAATCGGATGTTTTCCCAAAATTTGAATTTTGACGTTTATCAATACTAACGGTCATATCAGTGAATGTATTCGCGTTGTTTTGCAAAAATGTACCAAAGACTGACGGTTGTAGAAAATTTTTTGTATGAAACATGTTTACCATTTTCTTTATCGCTATTTTTTTATTTACGAATTAAGAGCTAAATAGTATGACAATACGCAAAACATACAGAATAGCATGAAACCTATAGGTAAATAACCGGGAAGGATATTATAGTAAAAATATCAAGCGTGCAACTGAGCTTATTGGCGAAAAATGACCATACAAAGTTGAAAATTGAAAATTTTTTCATGATACTTCCGAAGATATGAACATTCTTACTGACCCAGAATATTAGGAACAAGCAAAAACTGCAATGTTATTAAAATTTATTGCTTCATTTTTGTGTTTGGGTGTACTATTAAATTCGACTATTAAATTCGATAATCATTGATAAGATATTTTAGAACTTGGAAAACAATTTCAATTTTATTAATATTACCTATTTCATTTCAGGCTGTTTGCTAGATAGTGCGCCTCGTCCTCCAGATGTACCACCGAGAAACCCAGCAATGAACAGGCTCAACGGACGCCTGGCGTCAGCACCCCCACAGGATCCGAACCAGGATTTTGAACCATCTTGTTTAGTGCGAACGCCATCAGGAAATGTGTATATACCAAGTGGAACGCTCAGTAAGTACTAGTAGGCAGAAAGTCAAAAACATTTGCTTAATATTATACTGCCTGTGAAAGCGGGAATAAAGGCAGTGCAATCTAAAACAATAACAGCCGATTAAGTTTTGGATTTATCATATTGTGATCGTTTTAATACGATGTGTGTGAATATAAAATTTGTACTGACCACTCAGGATAGGTTTTGACTGAACTGGTGAAGAATTATTTTTATAAATAATGATTGAGTGTAGGAGATTAGTGAATAGAGAGCCTTCAATCGGTTAGACATTTAAGGAGGTGAATAAAAGGGAAACTGAGGTTCCAGAGTTAAAATCACTGAAAACCAAAGAGTTTTGATGATGTTTTGAAAATTATTCGAATGTTTTTCCGAAACCAGTGATATTTCTCTGTGTTTATCGCGATATGAGTAACTTGCTTTTGTTTTTTTTTTTTTTTTTGATGCGATAAACGGTTTATGCGAAAAAATAAAGTTGGGTATATTTTGGTAATTTTAACTGTAATGAACTTTTATTCTTATCTTGAGGCGAATATCCTTAAGTATCGGAACAGTACTGAATTGCTAAACGAGCCAAGTATGATTATTTGTAACCAAAGTTGACATTTTCATTGAGAACCCTTTTCTACCATTTTTTCTTAGAAATTCTTAGAAAAATAAAAACAATAACAATTTAAAATCCTGTTTTCCAAAATTTTGGCATTTTGCTTGCGAAATTATTAACTGCGTTTGAGTTGTGAGTGAATATCATTCGTGCTGTTTTGCAAAAATGTACAGAAAAACATATTGATAGTACAAAACATAGTGTGCAACACGTTGACAAACATCTTCAGTCACGTTAGTTCAAGTACGCGCTCCGCTGTGCACATAACTGCTTACTTAGTTACTCTATCTCATACCTCATGATTCTAAGGTCACTGGCGATGTGGTCCGGCCATGCTAGCCGGGGTCTTTCAAGGGGTCTTCTACTTTTGGAATTAGTTTACCAGAATATATTAACTATATCTGCGCCTTCATTTTTCTGATTCCTTAACTTTGTGCTATGAATTATTGGGAAATACATCTTTCTTAGAACTTTTTCCTGGACACAACTAGATTTAAGTTCACTACATCACTACCGGTCTTATAATTTTATATTGTTAAACTTTCCATTGCCTAGAGTCTAGATGGATGTTTGGTGCACAAAGCCTTGTCCACTGCGTACATGCATACGTTTCCGCTGAGAATTCTTATTGTATTTATATCATCTTCTGTTATTGTTTTTCCAAATATTTGTACCTTTTTACCACCTCAAAGTTGAATTCTGGAGTGTGACTCACATGTAATTTGTCTTGTCTTTATTTATGCGTCTATGGCGTGTATCAATCTTGTTGTGTATTATATACTATTAGAATGCAGTGTTAAAGTAAAAGCCGAATTAATATTTCTTTCAAAATTTCAAAAAAATATGGTTGCCATGCCAATATTCAGTATACATACATGTCGTTCAAAGTAGCAAATATCAATGGAGAGTTTAAATATAAATCAAATACCTGAGAAGCATATAGGGTTCAAAAATGTTGAAGGCAGAAAATCTCTAGGTGAGAATAAGTTGATTTGCCTTATTTTAACATCTATAATTTCTTTTCAAATTTTATGTTCATTGACTAATAGAAACGCGACAAGTAATAGAAATTACATTATAGATAGACAGAGAACGTACGTTACTTTTTTTAATTATTACCTATATACATTTTAAACCAAAGTGTGTAAAATAAGCACAATATGGTGAATAAATTTCAATTTTTGCGTAAATTTCCGCCATTCAACGTAACTGCTATTTTCCATATTTTCCAGCTCGAACATTCGATATCTTCAAAATATTTTGTGAGAATTTTTGGAGTACTTTTTTACTAAATGTTTATTTATGAACCAAATTACCAGGAGAGCAAAAACTGCTCATATTGTTGTACGCCAAAGATATTGCGCTGAATTCAGTTGAACAAATTCGAGAGTTAAGTGCGCGCATACCTCTTTGGTCCCAAACAAAATAACCTACACTATCATAAAATTGCCGTTCCAGATATTTTTCCACCCAAAATTTGAGAGCAAATCGTATTATGAAAAAATAGCCCAGAATTGCTCACATGGAAACTTTTTTATCTGTGGCGGTCACTCCCGCTTCCTCCAAATACTCCCGAAAAGGGACTGCTGGGTTAACTATCAATTCGCCAGTTGCATAAGACCATTTTCGTGAAGAACCATTAACCCTACCGCTGAAATATATTTAGTGGTATAAACAATACCTTAAATGATAAATGACGTTGTTGTCGGCGCATCTTTAAACGCAAACGTGCGCTGTCAATTTATCCTCTTCGGACCGGTGCCCCTGACCAGAAAGAATTAGGGTTGAAGATCAGATGGTGAGCGGGACACCGTTTCCGAGATTCCTTTAAGAAGCGGATCGGATTATTATATAAAAAAGAAGGGTCGTACCTGCTTATTTTGATCTTCGTTCATTTTCCCATCAGACATGTGGCGCGTATTGTTAATTCCGCCGGACACAACATGTGGTCAATTTTTTTTTATTTGCCGTTTTGTAATTTCTTAACGGAAGAGAAAATGGGGCATATGCGCCTATATGGTGTCACGAGTCACCGCTAGACAAAGACTTAAAGATATTAAATCCAACTTTATTTGTGTTGTAATTATTATGGCTCTTTGGTTCGCCTCGAGCACTCGGCACTAATTGCTGCAAGTGTTAACGAATATATTGTTTGGCGTTTGTGATTTAAAAACCTAAACTATATGATTGGGCAGCTGTTGCTCGAATAGCTAGACTTCTGCGCTATTACTGAGAATCATAATTTTTATAGAGAACTAAACGAAATAAAAATTAGAATGAAAAAGTACAAAATTAATAATGTGTGGTGGCCCTTTTAACACTCTCATGTCTGTGTGTGACTGATAACCACACCGCAATACTACCACATTTTTAAAAAGAAGCTTGTCCTGCGCGTATAGCCTGTACAATGGACTTCCCCTAACACTAACAAAATTAAACATGCAAATATTTAAAAGGCAACTAAAAAAACTTCTGCTTACTGAAAAATACATTCCCGTACCTCAATCTAATTTCTCCTTCTTAATCCAGTACCTGACAATTAGCACTCAAGTTGAAGCTTTTTTTTTTATGTTCACGAAACCCATCAGTTCTATCCCCAAAATTATAAAATTTAATAATTAAAATTTCTAGTTAATAAAAATCTCTCCTCTTTGATATTATGCTTTTTAGTTTACAAATAGGGTAAGATTTAGCGACTACCAGCAGCATCGGCTTGCCGATTATATAGAAGTAACTCCATTATTTTTTGTGGATTATAGCAAAGCCTTTGACATGACAAATCATGAAATGCTCATTCCAATTCTTTGTCATATAGCATTCAGTCAACGGTCTCGTAAATTGGTATCATCCTCTTTAAATGACGGAACACGAAAATTCATACTTAACATATCAACCTCTAGGCCTTTGGGTGTTAATAAGGGAGTACTCAAGGGTAGTTGCACTTCTGTCTGTTTTGTTTCTTTGTAACAATTGGCAGAGCTTATGACTAGATTCCCGGCTAAAGTTTAGAGTAGAAAGCACTTTATCAGCAAGTTACTACTACACAGGATACTAAAAACCTTTTTTGGGATGCAATGGGACTATCACAGTTTAACCACTATAAGAGCGTATTCACGCCTTGTCCAAGTAATACAGACCATATGATAAATCAACCTGTCTGCTCAATAGAATTTTCTCTGACGCTATTGACCTTCTAAATAAGTTTAAAAATTAATTTTTCAAAGAAACTTCCACAGGCTACTGTAATACTTTTTACAAAACTTCTGGGTTCCTCTTGCGTCGGATTTTGCTGACGTTTCGCCAATCATCCTGTTGGCTTCTCAGTTGACTCAGTTTCAGTCAAGCTCTAAAGAAGCCAACAGGATGATTGGCGAAACGTCAGCAATTTCGACTCAGCAAAAACCGACGCAGGAGGAATCCAGAAGTTCTGTAAAAAATAAGTTTAAAAATTGCCTTTTGGTTAAGCAATATTCATACCAGCAAGATGTCATTTTAGTTGCTATGTAATTAAATATTTACTTAGATATTTTCTTCATCTCAGTGCCACTGCCATTTCAAAGGTTCCAAGGGTTGTCTGTTCCTCTGTTGTGCAAAATTGTGGGATGTAACAATATCTGAATCTACTTACTTCGACATATATTTATTATTAATATTATTGTTATTATTATTATTATTATTGTTGTTATTTATTCTTCGGTTTAGATCAGAAGCCCGAGCATTATCTTTTGGTTTTGAAATTCTTATTGATTTATGTTAAGTATTAAGGACCATGTTTTGGTTCTGCACAGTACTTTGCAAAAAATTCCTTCGTCACTTTATCTTAATTGTTTCCCTAGATCCATGCTGGTTAATCAACCATTTAAATAGTATTGTTTCAATTTATAAGTAATTAGGAAGGCTGCGATGAAGCTCACTCAAAATTTTGCGAATTATCACACTGTAATTTCAATTCGGCTAGGCAATGATTGTGTTTCTATCTAATCAATCTTATCGTGATTCTGAGAATGCGCATCGTCTCATGTCTATATTTACCCTAGTTATTTGGCTTTTAATCTATTAATTTGTGAATGTCCTCCGTGCATGCTTCCGATGGTCAGTACACAGACCAAAATATTTATTTTAAAATAATTTATATTTACGTAACAGTGCCAGCGTTTATTTACGTTTCAATCTGTCCAATCGATTGGTAGGTTTTAATATGATAATTTGTAATCAGCCGATATTTGCTTTGACTATATAAAATTAAATTTGACTAAACGATTTTTTCAATTAAAAAAAAATATATTTTTTTTAATGCTAGATAAAGTATTTTCTGGATGTTTATTTACAAAACTCTTCGAAACTATACTAATAAATGTACTAAAGCTTCTTGACATCAGGGAATAATAAATAGGAAAAAAAAACGCTTTACCATGTCACCTGATCAATCTTGAACAAATCCACCATAATTTCATTTTTACGCCTTGTTTTTCTAAAACTGAATCATAACTTCAACCTTTAAATAAATGCAAAAAGCATAAACTTTCCTGGTTCTTGGACAAGCGCCAATACTATTTCACTTCTAAAAATGTCGAAACTAACATAGATGTGTCACAGTTAAGACCAATTAGTATCTAAACTACTCTATCCAAAGTTTTCAAAAAAATTATGAATGCTCAAATGAGCGAGTTCTTGCTCAAGAACAAGATTCATAAATATTTTATAACTGTCACCGCGCTTACAAAAATAACTGATGACTGGCTTGGTCTAGGTGATCGCAATAGAGACCCTTCTCTTATTCTGCTAGGGTTAAGGCAGAGATTTTGATATTGTTGGTACTGAAATTCTTTGTCAAAAGTTCTTTTTTTTTATTTCATTACATTAATTCTTACTTTGACAGAAGATTGCAACAGTAAATAGTAAACCTGTGACACAGGGAGTACCCCAAGGCTCGACCTTAGTACCTCTGCTCTTCCCAATATATATCTCCGACTTTGATTGTTTTGTAACATGTATCTGTTAATAATTACGCTCTCGATTCGCAATTGCTTTACTCTTTTCGATACATCTTCAGGTCATAGCCTTAATATAAGTAATGGCAGTAAGTCAGTGGGCCATATTTTTTGGACCACAAAGACATGTAGACTATGTCAGAAATCAACTAAAGCTAACATGAATGAGGTTATGGATGAATACTTACATACGATTCACCCAGAAACTCTATCGAAATCGGGAACTAATAACTTCCAACCTTAAGTTAGTGTGAGTCATTATGTCCAGAGATGGTGACGGACTCTAAAAAGCTCAGAATGCTTGCTTCAGATTTTGTTATAATATTAGAAAATATGACAGGATCAGTAACGTTATACACAGACAGAAACGTCTAAAGGTTAAATCTTTGAGATACCTTCACCTCCTAAAATCTTATTTGCAAAACATTAATGGTGAACCAGCCGTCTTATTTTTCTAAAAGGCGTCCATCTTTTAGGGAGCTAAATAGCACTAATATAATCTTCTTCATATATGGCCCCTTGATCAACAAATTATGAGTAGATTTTTTTAAACGAATTATCCTAACCTAATTATAAAATTTGTCATGATTTAATTATTAAAAACTTTGCTTTTGGTATAATAAAGACTCAATAATAATAATAATAATCGTATGATAATCATTCCACTAATAAGAACATACCTTCCACATTCCTTAACAGATTATTAAAAATATGTTAGGGTACACCACTGCGGTGCCTCATTTACATAACAAAACTAAACTCGGGGAATACTCCATTACAATAAAAGTCTTAAAAGATTGTGGCCAATATCGGAAAGCAAAGCGATAAACATAAAAGCAGGTACCCTTTTCGAATCGACACCCACGACAAAACGAATTCGACTTTGCGACTTTATGGGTTGTCGCAAATAAGTAACGGACGAAATTAATTTTGTCTCTAAGGCCGCTTTCGTAGCTATTATTAAAGCTAACTAAATTCATAAAAATAAATTAACTGCTTGGTGTATGTAAAGTTTTGAGAACAATATGCCCTCGATAGTAATTAGCAACCCTGTAACTAATTGAACGTCATTTGTTTCAGATCACCCCAAGAACTCGACTATCGATTACAAATCAAATTCATCTTGCAGTAGTCCTTCCAAAGATATGAAAAGCTCGGGCGCGGGCAGCGTGGGCGGAATGGGCGGAGTCGGTGGTCTTTCGTATGGGGCACAAATGCCCGTCTTACCCGTCCGAAACAATTTACGAAGGTAAGAGATTTAAAGGGAA
Source organism: Cylas formicarius (assembly GCF_029955315.1). Classification (NCBI taxonomy): domain Eukaryota; kingdom Metazoa; phylum Arthropoda; class Insecta; order Coleoptera; family Brentidae; genus Cylas; species Cylas formicarius. The sequence goes on along the minus strand of NW_026844352.1, from coordinate 22,169,077 downwards.
CAAATGTTCTTGGTCGAATATAGAAAATCGACAAAACGATTTCAGATACAGCAAAAGTAAATCTTTGCTTGCTTGTCAAATAAAAAACTATTTTCGAAAGACATCAATACCAATCCAATCGAACAAAAAAGCTTCATTTTCTTGGACCATCTACTTGCAATAAAAATACATCGTTATTGCATGGGACCAAAAGCGGAAAAATAATAATAAATATAATATTTCTTTATTAACTTGGGATGCTACATACAAAGACCATTGTTTACAAAGTTTTACATAATGCATGAACAAACAACACCAACAAACAACATAACTATAAACAGAAATCAACATATAGGCAAACTTAAGATGAAACAGCGATTCATACTTAAAATCTAGACGTCATAGTTTTAAAGTTATTGAAATTATCACAATTTTTCCAGGTATTTGGCAGTTTATTATTTTCGGAGAGACCCTTATACAGAATAGAATTTGTCATTTGGTTAGAGCAATACCTATCTACTAAAATAAAATCATCGCGTTTTCTCGTATACTAACTATGCACGCTGTTAAAATATTTTGCTTGATCACAGATGTAATCAGGTAATAGTTTATTTCTTAACTTGTTTAACCGTCATAACATTAACAACATTTGACATTAGGTTTACAGGAGTGTATCTGTTACACTTTAAGATCGATCTTAATGCTCTATTTTGAATTACTTGAAACTTATTTATCTTATAGTTCGGTAAGTTATACAGGAGTGTGGAGCGAAATTTGAGATGAAGTGTCGCAATGCTGTTATATAATAAAATGTTGTTATATAATAATCATTTGGTGTACATGGAAAGCCTATAAATCTACATAAATGCTACTTTTTGTGAAAATTTTCCCAATACATAATCAGTATGCCGTCGTAGCGTTAGTTCTGATTCTAACATGACTCCAAGGTAATTAATTTTATTTTCGGGTACTAGCATGTCACTATTTATTTAAATTTTTATGTGTTCTATAGTAACAGTACTCAATTTTTGTTTTTTCCCAAAAATACAAAATTTAGACTTTGATGTGTTAATATTAAGTTTGTGTTTACAAAACCATTCATATATTCGGTTCAAATCACTGTTAATACTACGTTTCATCTAATCTATGTCACTACCAACTATATATAATATTGCACCATCTGCGAATAATTCTAACTAACTAAATTACAATAAACTAACTAAAACTAACCAAAACTATGTCATTAATATACAATAGGAATAATAGAGGCCCCAGTACAGTTCCTTGCGGCACTCCATACAATTGTATCGACAACATCAGACGCACTATTTTTAAATCTAACTTTTTGGGTTCCGTTATACAAATAAGATCTGAACCAATTTAAAACTGAACCTTGTATGCCTAGCTTTTCCATTTTTCTTAACAACGTAAACCTATCACTAGTATCGAAACCTCTCCTAAAATCCAAGAACACAGCCAAAATAAGATTATTACTATCAACAGCTTTGAGAAAATTGTCACATATATTAACTATCACAGACTCACACGAATGTTGATGACGGAAATTACACTTATTGGATACTAAAATGTCATTATTATCGCAGAATGCAAGCAGTTTCTCTTTGACGACCATTTTCAATATTTTTTCATAAACCGGAACAGTGTTTATCGGTCTAAATTCTCCATGCTGATTTGTGCCTTGAACCCTTGGTACTGGAATCACAGTTGATGTCTTCCACTCGTGCGGGAAAATATTAAGTTGGACATTTCGTGAATATCAATCATAAATTATCAATAAATAATAAATTTTGACAAAACCAAAGGAAGCGTATGGATATGTGACAATTTTTATGCCAAACAATTAATGAGAAGAACGTTTTTAAATATGAAATAGTTTTACTTTTCAAAATTAATTTCAAGACAAACAAATATGTGTGATCTATTCATAGGCGGAATTGCTATAATCATTCAAGAATTCAATGATATAATTGTTTGCGTTATATAAAATTTCAATGACGCTGCTAAGCGACCAAATTTTCAGTACAATCCTATTTTCTGATTTCCGTTAATCTCTATCAAATTACTGAAATTATCAAGGTTAATTGTTTTTACAAAAATATTTTGTGTTCCTAATGCTACTTAATATTTTCCGCATAACGCAGAATGTGTTGCAGTCATAACTGCAGAGTCAATTGTTAAAAAATGGTATTTCTGTATTTTCGAAAGTCAGACACTAAAAGTTTACAAAAAAAAGTTCGGATTAAAAAAAAGCAATCTTAAGATGTAGTTTTCTTAAAACAAAAAGAAACCGGTAAAAATATCAAACAATTGACCGAATGTGTCCATATGTTGCATAGACATGTGAAGACCCTCCACAATTTTTATTTACATGCTTGTGTCCATCAAAAATAATCGAAGCAATTTCAGTAATATGAATCCGATTCGCTTGTTTCAGACCAAATTCGAGCCATTTTTCACCAGCGGCGTCCAGATTCCACTTCCGAAAAGGCTTTGCAAATCGGTGCACGTGGAAATGCACCGCCATCATATTTATAGTTTTGTGCGTTGCGTTAATTGCAGCGCTCTCGTATATTACCGGTAAGTACAACTATTAAATTTTAATAAAATACCTAAAGCACGGTCGGCAACTCGAGAGGATTATAAAAAAAAGCATCGGTAACGCTGTTTTTTTGTAAAGCGCTTTTCAGCAAAGGAAGTCATGCTCGTATAATCTTCGGGTATAATACTGGTGGCTCACGGCCTCTACCTGAGGTGATCCCTGATGAACCAGCTGTTGCCAACATATGGCATTATCTAGAACAGAGCTCGGATCGTAAATAAAATTTGTGTCAAAACTTTTTTGCGCTTCCTTTGGAAATTAATAGCCCTTTGCAGGGTCTAACGACATACTTGGGATTTGCTTTGCAAGGAACAAATGCACATCAGTGTTAACTTTAACTCCAGGATGTTTCGTGTTTGATTGATTCATGGTTTCTGCTATTGGGACAAATAAGACCATATTGAAACATCAGTATAAAAAAACTCAACCCAAATTTTTCAGTACAGCTATCTCTTCAACAAACAAACAACACTTCTCTCGCACATTAAATAATGAAAAGTTGCTTCCAAAATTTTAAAATCCCTCCGACCAACCAAATTTAACCTTTCTCGTGAAATTAAAATTTCGCAACCTATATTGAATTTGGCGCACTTTACCGCAGAAAGTTACCTTCTAATATTTCAAAATTTCTCCGTAAGTTCAACTTAATTGTGCCATTAGACTCTTTGAATTTTTCGCAATTTTGGGTACTTTTCTAGGGAAAAATATGAAGCTCCAAATATTGAAACCCTTCAAGCAAGATGAAATTAAAACTTTCTTGTAACATTAAAATCTCTGAATCTTTTGCCATTTTGAGCAGAAACAATTTCAAATGTTGCCCAGCTTCTTAGGGCAAGCTGTAACTCTCCAAAATATTATGATTTTGCGCAACGAATATTCAATTTTTTTGGCGTCGTCGTATTTTGTACAGAGGTTGTGCTGCTTATACGAATATGCCATAAAATGGCGTAAACTCAAGTCGAATTCGACAAAAGTAATGTGCTTTGATGCATATTCTAGTTCATCTTCTGAATCCAGATAATAATCCCTCTCAGATGGTACATTTTCTCGCACTTCCGTTCGATTTGAAGACAGTGTATTTTTCTTCTTTTTTTTTTCAGAAGAGATCTAGCTCTCCTTTTTAGTCAAACAAATATCTAAAGCTAATTTAATCAAATTTTACGATGAACAGTGTAAGTTGGTTGGGCAAAATTTACACATTACAAAATGGTATGAAAAATTGTTTTTTTGGTTAAACACAGGGGGAAAATGTGTGCATTATTTTGATGTTGTGTATGTCTTAATCGAGAAGTATATGACGAATGGATCAACGAATTTTTTTTTAAATTATGAAAAAATGTCCTATATTTTGGACCTTTGAAGAAATCTCAATAGTACACCCTGCCTGTATATTCTTTCATTTTTGAATACTAGGATAGGAAGTAACCTAATTTTGAGCAAGTTTCCTTCTACCTATGTCTGACAGTGTTTGAAATAAAGATTTCACACTTAGACAGGAATAACCTTCGTAAAAACTTATTTTCACTTAATTTTAGTTTCTTTCCAACTATCTTGCTGTTGCTGTTTTTCGATAGTACATAATGAATCAATCAAGACAGAACATTACTTCCTGTCAAGCTTCAAATCCTTCTTTGTGGTCAGGGTAACAATTTAGATTCTATCAGATAATAATTGAAGAGGACAGCTGAAAAAGGGCAAAAAAATTTATTTATAGAATCTGACAATGAAATGATATACAGTCATTTAAACTAGGCAAGATATAGCCTTGTTTTTATAGAAGCGGCAACACTGTATACTTAAAATTTTAGAGATAAAGCACCTCCTCTTACATGACCCTTAATAATTTAAAGTAAATCTCTTGAAACTTGAGAGTACGCTTTGTCTCAATTATTTATAAAAAATGAAATTTTAACATATAATTTCAAATAAAAATTTTATTATGTTAAATGGGCAAACGCATATTAATTCTGGTTTTCGTTTTCGCTTTAAAATAAATTACGTATTTTACGACTTGTTTACGGCCCACGACACTGCGAACAAAATTTCGACGAACGAAGGTTCAAAATATAATCCAAAGAGCTTTTTCATTTTGCTTAGCAACTTATTTATGAGGGATAATATTTTATGCTCCGGACTAACCAAAAAGCCTACCGATAAAAATGATTGTATTTCATTTTCCGAAAGCATAGATAATCAAATTCTTTAAGATTTTCTCAAATATATTGTATTTTAATAAGCAAATAAATCAAAGAGAGAAGTGAAAATAAAAAAAAAATACATTATATAAATATACATAACATACATATAAAACATCCTGTATTTTCCATAATTGTGGAAACATCCAAATAGGAAATGTGACATTAAATTTCTTATTTCTAAGGACATCAAAATTTAGACATGTGCATCACCTGGACTTTTTGAAAACATTGTATATTAACTTATCTTTTCTATTTGATAACTTATCGAGAATCTGGGAACTTTCAATTTAGTTCCTTATATAACGTTTTGCGTAAAACTCTGTTTAATTAGCATTTTCAATAATGTATTACATTTATTCTAATTTTTCTGTTTTGTGGGATATTTAACAGGTTATGTAGAAAATTACGTTTGCAGACTGAACAATATCTGCAAATTCTTTAAAATTTTACTTTATTAACTTACCCTCCAGGAAATTGTTTGTAACAATACTTGTATTCTTTCATCAAGTTTTGGTTGGTGGGTGTGCATTTTTGTCATAGAATAAAGAAAAATGTACAGAGAGTCACCAAACACCTAAAAATAAAAACGTCAATAACACAGAGTGTCGCAATAGCAGTAACTTGGCTGGGCGTTGGCACCATATAACTATTAGATGATACAGTGTCCCTACTACAGCGGCATTGATATTTTCGTAGAACATTTAACGAGATCTAAGTACATTTTGAGAAAGTACTACCACAAAAATGTCGCATCCAAGCTTATTGACGATCTGTCTGCGCCGATATTGGTTGTTCAACGTCTCCAGCTCATTGGTTAGTTTCTTTATGTCTTTAGTAGCTATATGGTTGGCACTAATTTTCGGAATTCAGAGACTGATATTGCGTTTTTACAAAAATAAATCAATTTGACATAAAAATTTCGACAATGTCGAACTCAGTCAGTCAGTGGCTATAACATGTCAAAATATCAAAGTCTATGTATTTCGTTACTATGAAAACCAATATATAAAAGGCTAAGTTTTAAACGATCAAAGAAAGATTATATGCAAAAATATGAAAAATGAAAAGTATTAAATACTTAAGTATGCATTTTTTACACAGCAGTTCCACCAGGAACTTCTGTTATGTAGTAAAAATTTGAAATTATTTTTTTGGTCGTTTTCATTTTAGTTCTAGACAAGATAGGATTTTAAACTAGGTGGTTCACATTCTGAAAAAAAAAACGATTTTTCGAGAGTTACATCAATTTTTATAAAATATGTATATTGTAGGTAACACGCCCTGAAAGTGCTCCTACGGGTCTCACTGGCTTCCAATAAAATGGTACTTTCGGGACTACTATTACCATATTCTAAATATTTAATCTTTTCACGAATTCCAGTAATTATTACAATTTAGTTTTATTATAGCTCTGTTGTGAACAGAAATTGAGGAAAATAATCAATAAAGTGGTCGCAATGTAGATATTACAATACAATGAATACAATTTGGAGTCTTCTTAAGTTTTCGAATATTTTTTATGTATTTTACTAATGACTTCCCCACTGTCACTATTTCTAGAACTCGTTCTACATTCTTCGCAATCTTCAACCCACAATAGTAAGAGTGGGAAACATGTCTGCACCCTTTTCACCCTTTTCATTGACGGGCTGGTGCATTTCACAACTCTTTCTACATTTGTTATAGCATCGAGTTTACTCAGCTGGTCATATCAAGGAACGAAGCCGTGCGCCGTTCTTGTCGGCGAGAATAGTCAAATCGTATCTACTTCAAAGACTCTACCGTCTGAAACGAATTCGAGTGCAAGTCGACCGAAACAAGCGTCGAGTAGCAACGGAGGTAAATACAGCGAGCCTGTGTATTTTAGAAAGCGTAGAGAGGTTAAACAGCCGCATGCTTTTCCGTTTTCGAGTTCCAGCGAACTACCTATCACTACTTCTAGTCCGCATGAACCACCACCTGGTAGTCAGCTGCATGCTATAGCAAATGGTTCGGAGGGCTCTTTGTTGCATGACTTTGTGTTTAGTTCCACCACGCTTTCCGTGTTCGATGTGTCTAGTTCGACTAATAGTCCCACGACTGTCGACTCCAAAACTGAATCATTGAAAACTAGCGAATCTACCGATAGAAATCTCAGATTTGACGACGGTATCTCCACGACAACACACATAACACACAATGAATCCGAAATCATAGAACAACTCGAAGAACTATATGGGGACATTTCTAGTACAGAGGAAACAGATGACGCGTCACTGTTCAGGCTGGACTTGGAGGATCATGGCACATCGTCAGAAAATGTTCAGCACGACTCTCCAGTTTTTATTTACCAAAAAGATAGTGAAAGCATGGAACATCAGCTAAACACCGACAAAGGAGAGCACAACTCAAAGGAATTGACCGAAGCCAATCTGGCGTTCATGTCATCAGAAGCTAAACCAATCGTTGATCTGAAAAATATCAAAATCAAGTCTACTTACGAGACTAACATTACTAACTCTAATAGTGATATTGGAAACGCATTTAATACGTCCCAACCCGAAGTTAAAGTATTCCAAATCCCAACCTCATCATCTCAGTCCAAACACATCCTTGTAAACGTCTCGATTTCAACCGATCCAGAGAATCCCGATTCGGCGCAGTCTGTATATGTGCTTTCTGTGTCTGTTCCTACAGACGGGAATAAGCCAGATGTGAATATGGGTGCCAAGGCAGGGAGTAACGCCCCCCAAGAACTGCGAAAGTCAGATAAACCTGAGCTTTCTCTTGATTTTCAAAGCGGAGGCGCTTGCGAATGCTCGTGTCCCTGTTTAGACACTTCTAATGAATTTTTAGGCACTAACAGTAGCGAAGATTACGACTACGACGTTTTTTACAACTCTGAAGATTCTAGCGTTACGACTAAACGTACGCACGGCATACCGAGTGTTACCACGGTATCGCCCATGTCGACTACGGATTTTACAGGGTCCACCCAGACTTTAGAAACCTTATGTCCCGAGATCACTACAAAAATGCCTCCTCCACCCACGATTCTGATTTTGGAAGGTAAAGTGTAAATATTTTTATCGAATCAACGGCGCTTAGTAATGCATTTAACAAGTACGTATTTCTCATTTCATTCCGACGTTATTCCCGTATTTTTGATATTAATATCGCTAAAATTAAGACTACTTTTTGCGATGTTTTCCGATCATAAATTTTATTGAAGTATATTTTTGACAATTAGTCATTTCTTTGTGCATGTGGATCCGTAGTTATTATAATAAAATTTTCAATTAAATTAAATTTTATTCATATTAGACTGGTTTCACAGAATCAAAAGCTGTTGCCTGGCAACAATATCATTTCATACCCTATAAAATTTTTCACCTTCGGTTGCTCTTAGTTCACGCAAACTTGAAATAAACACGCTCAAGATCATAATATGGGATAAATTAAGAATAGTTAATTCATTCATCCAATAACTAAGCAATTAACCAGCCAAAAGATGTGTTTAAAATATTTTCAAGTAACTTATGATAACTTATGAAAACAAAAACTACTAACTCTCTCACGACAACCAAGTATAGGCTACTCATAAAACAGGATGTATAAACACTTCTTCTCGCTTTCTTCGAACTATAAATTAAAAAAAAAATGGCAAAATGCAAAGAGTTTTAAAAATGGCTGTAATCTCACAACGCGGCCATGTTTCCACATCGTTGACTTAGGTTGCCATCTACTGAATTGGAAAGACAAATGATCGGGCTCTCTTCATTTTTGATAATAGTTTCGTTTAGCAAGAATGTCATTAATGGTGGATGTAATTTATCAAGATGCACGTTCTAACGATCTCATTATTCGATTAGTATACGGGATTGGTTGCTTATGATGACTTGTTAAGTGTTGGGAGTTGCAAACGGCATGATAGTAATTTTAAATAATATTTTAGACGCTTGTGTAGTTGTGTTGCGATTCGAGATAAGGCGGTATATGGTTTGAACGTATTTCTTGTGCTTCATTTACGGGTGACAGGTATTCATTGCTATCGTTTAATACGTTATGCTTACTTGGATTCTCATTATTACGTTATCGTTGGCGGAGATTCAGAAAAGGAAAATATTTATTCTTATAGCTGTTGTACAATCACGATTTCTTTTCTTCAGAAATGGCTGCCTATAATATTTTACGCGGAGCGATTGTACCGATACACGATAAAATGAAAATACCAGTGAATTAGCTATAGTAGTACGCTTGTTCATACATATAATCACAAAATCTGAAGGATAAATAAATGAAATATTCCTTTTTCTAGTAATATTTATTGAAACTTATCAATCGTTGAAAACTTGTTTTCAATGTCAAACACGGTGGATACTTGTTTCTAGTTTTCGATGTAAGACACCGTACACACTAGTTTAAAGTCACGCCATTTTTTTGGTAAACGTTTATCTGTATTCGAGCAGCTGAAGTTGCTCTGTGCTAATAAAATCATCTGATTAGGGTACCATTCAATAATTAAATAACCCATCGTCCAATGGCTTCGCAATTAAATAGCCTTTCTGATCGAATTCGGTGTACAATTTTACAATTTCCCAGGTCCACGCACATTCCCAGCTCAATCCTTCCCTCCAGACGGCACTACGTTCTCCCAGATTGCGTTGGGTCAACGTCTGTCAAAAGAGATTCCTCCATACGGATATTGGAACATGCAATTTTACCAATCGGAGGCGGCGTACGTTAAATTCGATTACAGCATACCGAGAGGAGCAAGTATAGGAGTCTACGCGAGAAGAAACGCTCTGCCCACACACACTCAGTACCATATTTTGGAGGTGTTGAGCGGGTTCAAGGCCCGGACTACTAGGGCATCACACGTAAGTCATTTCGTCTTGGAGTTGGCAGGGGTTTCGAACCATCAAGGAATTTCCAGTCTTACGTGAAGAAAGAAGTTACTCACTACATGGAGCAAGGTCACTGGTTCTTGTCCCTATACAACGATGACGGCGACCCCCAAGAAGTTACGTTTGTTGCCGCGGTAGCCGACGACATGACCCACAACTGTCCCAATGGTTGCAGTGGCAAAGGAGAATGTTTGATGGGTCATTGCCAGTGTAATCCAGGATTTGGTGGAGATGATTGTAGTGAAAGTAAGAACTTACACCTTTGACTGATAAGGATTGCGTAAACTAACCAAAACTAACTTTCACTTAAACCCATGCGTGCATGCAAAATACATACTTCCTCTCTTGGACTAGGTGTATGCCCGGTGCTCTGTAGCCAACGGGGTGAATACATCAATGGCGAATGCCAGTGCAACCCTGGTTGGAAAGGCAAGGAATGCCAGCTAAGGCATGACGAATGCGAAGTGCCTGACTGCAACGGACATGGCCATTGCTCGAATGGAAAATGCAACTGCGTTCGCGGATATAAGGGCAAATTTTGTGAGGAGGGTAAGGGGAATAGTTGTTTCGTTTGATACTTGCGTCAAAAATGGAGTTAAATATTTAACTGAAACCACATAAATTGCAATTTTCCAAACCCTGAATGTAACCATTGCATCTCTGACTCTTTATTCTTTTTGCAAATTTGTATGTTCAATGCCTTAGTTGACTATCAAAAACCTAATTTTACTTGGTGCCTAGCCGATTGTCCCCACCCGACGTGCTCCAGCCATGGTTATTGCGTAGAAGGCACTTGTATCTGCAAGAAAGGCTGGAAGGGTCAGGACTGTTCCCAAATGGACAAAGACGCGCTCCAGTGTCTACCGGATTGCTCCGGTCACGGCTCGTTCGATCTGGAATCCCAGACATGCACTTGTGAACCTCGCTGGTCTGGCGAAGACTGTTCCAAAGGTTTGTTTCGTTTCATAAGAAAGGGCAAAATTTTTTTAACAGGTCATCTGGAATCGTCCATTTTGGTTGCGGACCCCAAATTTGATATCATGGGTATATCAGCAACACTTGAATTCAGCACGATTAATGTTTGCGCTTAGTATCTAACAAAAGAATGGTAAAAAAGCATTACCAATACCTAAAATTGCTTAAATCTTTCTTAATCACTACGCTCTGTGTTTTAACCGCTGGCTGGGATAACTCCGGGATTGTACCGCTTAATAAAAACAACTCAATTTTAAAATTTATTAAACACGAACTACACCAAATAGCCCGGGGTTAATTTGTTTTCAGAACTGTGCGACTTAGATTGCGGCAACAACGGACACTGCGTGTCAGAGCAGTGCCAGTGCGATCCGGGTTGGTCTGGAGATTTCTGCAATCTGAAACAGTGCGACCAACGTTGCAACGAACACGGCCAATGCAAGAACGGAACGTGCCTTTGCGTCACCGGTTGGAACGGGAAACACTGCACTATCGAAGGGTGTCCAAATAGTTGCTCGGCACATGGCCAGTGCAGAGTAAACACGGACGGCATGTGGGAGTGCAAATGTGATAACGGATGGGACGGACCTGATTGCAGCATATTGCTGGAGCAGAACTGTAACGACGGCAGAGATAACGATAAAGGTATGAACTGACCTAATAACGCGTCAATTTCAAATTGATGAATTAATTGGGGGTCAAATGAAACCAATAAACCAATTTGTTCCTGTACCGAAGTTTCGACGTTTTACTACGCCATCCTTATTTAATGTAAAAAAATAACCTTGTTGCTTTATAAGATATATAGACTCACTACTGTACGATTTGAAGGTATCAAAATCAATTAATTAATAAAAATTTGTCAAACGACGCCATTTCGCTAATTCTTGATAGTTTTTATATGAAACGATAATAACAAGATATTGGGTGCTCTCACTTGAGAAAAGCGAGTTAACGATTTTTTCCCTGTATTTATTTATTTTTTAAAAATCAACAAAAACCTGTAACTTGGATCCCCTTTTACGTCCAAATCAACTCGGATTGCATTGTTAGTCACGCTATACTGAACGGAATATTGTGACCAAACTAGAAGGTTTTAAAAAAGGTTTATATTTAAAATTTTATTTCCTAATATACAGCTTGTCCTAAAAGTATCAAAGTTGTATTCCTTTTTAATTTTTTAATTCTACGACCAAAATAAGGTATATTTCCATACCTAAGCCTAAATAATTTCAATGTTTTTAAAATTGTAATTTTAATTTCTCAAATATTTAAGAAGTATTTAAGTGAAATCTACAATAAAGTGCGGGCAAATACCATTTTGTAGCTCAATTGTAATTCCTATGAAATACCTTAAATTAATTAAAATTAGTCATTTTGTAGCAACTTAGATTAGGATACATTTTTAGCCACCCTGTATAGGATGGAAAGTTATTTTTTCACTCTACTGTAAACTTCGCTGACCTAACTTAAATACTTTTTTTGTGTTTGAGGAAATAAACTTTTTCACGAAACTTGTATTATTTAAAAAACCTTAAGATTAAGGTATCAAAAACCTTATTGAAACACAAACCCATTTTGATGATAAAACCCAAAATTACTGTAATAAAGCTAGTTCGATTTAAAAGAAAACAACAAGAGACAATACGTATAACACTAATTTTAACAAGTAACCATAATAGGAATTGAAATGCCCCAGAAGTAAAACTTTTTCAAAACTTCGTATTTTGGCATGTATAACAAGAGACTTCAGTCGGAGAAATCAATAGATATAATCTTCACTTGTCAGAAACGGCAAGACTTTGGCAAAGGATATATGGAATATGTGTAAGAGTTCCGAGCAATTCAAAAACTTCTTAATATGTAGAGAACGTTATATTTGAAATAAAAAAGTTTTTACTTGTTCACGAAAATAACGCATACGCTGTATACAATTTGTTTCAAAATAAAAGCTAAAAACTTAAGATATGATTTATTGTTTAAAACAAAGGGTACTTTATCATATAAATGTTGGGTAGAAAGAATTGTTAATTAGTCTGCCCCTGTTATTCTAAACTAAATTTTAATAAAAACTTACGCAATGACATGAAAGAAAATCCACAGACGGGTTTGTTAGAAACTTTTTTGTCTTCATCTGTATTCATATAACTATTGTTCTTCTAATATCGTCATCACATCAGTATTAATTTCTGCTGCAATTTTTCTGTTACTTCTCTACGGTTGCCTTCAATAATATTTAGCCCAGCCATTTCTAATCTGGATGTTTGAACTTCGAGGTGTCTGCCGGTAACTAACCAAAACTCCTTTTTTCTAAACTTCTAGATTCATGTAGCCCTTGATGAAGTCTTGTAAACAATCTCTCTTATGAAGTGGTTAACGATTAGGATATGCTTGTGTATTAAAACAAAACGTACAAAATAAGCGTATCGTATTCTTGAATTTAAACCGTTATTATTGAACAATTAAATACTGTACTTAAATTAGTCGTATTTTATATTCAAACTAACTGAGCAAAGATAAATGAAGCATAATTAGAAACGCCTTAGATTTAACTAATAAATTTTTGATGCGTGTTATGCGTTGCTTAAGATTTTATTTAATTTTCTTGGAAACGGTAAGTATTGTAAAATAATTGCAGAAGAGAAAAGTTTGCAAGTAAAACATATACTAAACAAAATCAATTTTATGACTGCTTAAGTTTTTTAATAAATTTTGGTAAGAAAAATAATAAGGGTAGTGTAATTCCGTTGCACTCATTTTAAATAATATATAAATATTAAATTTTTCACTAAATTTGTAGAGCGATAACCCCTAATCAATCACCAAATCATCATCATCAAATACCAAATGTTAAACATTCAATAACGCACAAAAACATTTTCTTAATAATCTATCCTAAAATTCAATAAATCATATGGTTTAGACTAATAAAAAATCAGTACCTTTTACCAGAAATAAGTCCGGCAGTGTGCATTAGCAAAACATTAATAATAAACTTCTGCAGATGGACTGAGCGATTGCGAAGATCCCGAGTGTTGTTCGAACCCGGCCTGTAAGAGTAGCCAGTTGTGCGTCTCATCCCCGAAACCAATCGACATTCTTCTCCGGAAGCAACCCCCCGCAATCACCGCCTCCTTCTTTGAAAGAATGAAATTTCTTATCGATGAAGGCAGCTTGCAAAATTACGCCAGGCAGGAAACTTTCAACGAGAGGTATGTCGCAAAAGTTAGTTAAGTCCTTTGAGATGTTTCCTCGTAAAAGATAAAATACGTTAACGGTTGAAAACTAGCGAAAATTAATTAAGCGCTCATGATGGAGACCGCACAGTGGAACCACTCTGTGTATAGTATTGCACATTGGGCAGAAAAACTAAAAACTATTTCCTTTTATATTTTTATGATGGTTATTACCTTATTGTTGAGTTTAAACCTATATAACAGGTGCAATGTTTTTTTTAAAGAAAATTAATCTTAAAACATCAAAAAAAAAATCTGCCACGTATCTTAAAAATCAAGGTTTTTTTTACCACCAGTGAATATAAAAAATGGAAAGTAATTCAGTCAATTTTTTTTTTACATTTCATTTAATGCATTTAACTTGAATAAAAAACCTTCTTAAGCTCAATATATAACAACGGGTATTACTGTACACGGGTATTACTTATTTGAAGTATATAGTTTTTTACTTTGGAATATGGAGACATAATTCATATATTCTTCTATCTATCCTTTTTTTAACAACCCTTTCTGGTGTTTTTTAAAATAAATGTGTGGAATAATTTTTCAATTATATTTTTAATTTTATTTTGATAGTTCAATATTCAATGGTATTTGTTTTAATGCAGTACACGTTTATTTCATTTGAAGGTATGCACTACTTGATCTTTCAAAGTAATTTCGACAAGCTACTGTAATACTATTTACAAAACTTCTGGACTCGCTGGTTTCGCCAATTATACTGTTGGTTTCTACAGAGCTTAACTAAAAGTTAAGTTCTTAAGAAATATAAGTCAAAACAAGGTTTAACACTTGTGCAAAAATCTCTCATCATCTACGATCCGTCAAAGGCAAAATTTCGTTTAAGATACCAGGAGTGTGCTGCATTGCAACTAGGCTCAAAGAATATGAAGTAGCCTTAAAACTAAGACAAGTAGCCACATCAGGACATAAAATTTTATTTAAATTGATACTTATTTTAGCGACGCAGGAGGAATCCACAAGTTTTGCAAATAGTATGCACTATTTGCTTTATCAAATGATTTATTTTGTACTTTTTTACAAATATTCAATAATGCTGCAGAAAGATTGGGAACCCAATCTTGACGGATATGGTGCTAAAACCAAATAGTTTTAGATAGGATAGTTCCACAGTGGGCCGGCTCCCTATTAATTTCTTATATTTATATAGCCCCGTGACGTCATAACAGATAAAATTGCGTTCATTTTAAATTTTCGCCAGTTTTAAAACTATTAATTATGTTTTTAATCTATATGTTCTATGTAAACATTTATCATATAGACGCATTGTTGTGCCCCAGTTTATAAACACATCCCATTGTTGTGATTTTCTATTATGATCTTTTCACTTTTCACTCGCCTCTGTGCCGTACCGTAATGGATTTTTTTATTAGAGGACGAACAAATAAAAACCTTTTAACAGAACATTTGTAATCTATTGTGTGTTCAGTAGGTGTTTTTCGAGTTCATTTTGGACGCCTCTTCAATTGTTATGACGAAAAAGGGACGACCCAAATTACTAGAAATGTTTATACAGTTCCAAACGAAAAAAAAAAAACAATTATGTGCCGTTGTCCGATACTTTTCCTAGTCATTTTTCGACCATTGAATTTTCCGAAACCTTAACTAAACATAGATAACAAAAAAACTATATTAAGACTAATAAAAATGAAATAGTTTCAAAACTTACTTTTATTGTAGTGCCTAAAATATTAGATTAATTTATATGTATGAACTATTATTACATATCTTAACAAACCAAAGTATGATACTCCTTCGCTATAAGTCACTTTATTTATTAACAGTTAGGCAGCACAATTTTTTTAACATTTCCGATTTTTCCTTTTATTCTTGCTGCTCATACAGTGTCTTTTGGAATCACTTCAATACGAGGTAAGGCTGCAAGCCGAACGCACAAATGTAGTAATGTAGATTATTATATTTAAGGAATTTAATTTGCATTTTAAACACGACAGATCGATATTTTCTTACGTGTGCTATTTTGTGTTGTCGTGTTATATATTCGTTTATATTTATTTTATCCACTTGTGGCGTGTCTCTTTTTGGTTACGCTTTATATTAGATGTTTTTAATTTCTGTCGATGTGTGTCGTGGTAGAATTGTACTGTTTTAGAATGATCTGAACCTTTTATTCCAACACACAGCTAAGGTTTTGCGCTTTTAACAGTCGATCGGCAGTGGTCAGAGGCAGGGTGATCACACCAATGGGCACGGGACTCATGGGAGTACGAGTAAGTACAAGCACACCCTTGGAAGGATTCACTCTCACCCGCGATGACGGCTGGTTCGACCTGCTTGTCAACGGAGGAGGGGCCGTTACTCTCCAGTTCGGCAGATCGCCGTTCAGACCGCAAAGTTACATCGTCTTCATACCCTGGAACGAAGTTGTCATTATAAACAACGTTATCATGACTACTGGCGAGGAAAAATCGGTATCGTTGGTCCCTCAGCCTTGCGCCACTCATAATTACGACAGCATGAAGCCGGTAGTTTTGGCAACGTGGAAGCACGGCTTTCAAGGCGCTTGTCCAGATAAAAGCGCCATCTTGGCCGAATCCCAAGTCGTCCAGGAGAGCCTAAACATACCTGGGACCGGTCTGAACTTGGTTTATCACAGTTCGCGTGCTGCCGGATATTTGTCGACTATTCAATTGCAACTAACACCCGACGTAATTCCGGCGACGTTGAAGTTGATCCACCTAAGGATTACCATAGAAGGGATTTTGTTCGAAAAAGTTTTCGAAGCGGATCCCATCATTAAATTTACTTACGCGTGGAATCGGCTTAACGTCTATCGCCAACGAGTCTACGGCGTTACGAATGCAATTATAAAAGTTGGCTACGAATACAGCGATTGCAAAGATGTCATTTGGGACGTGCAGACAACAAAACTGAGTGGTCACGACATGAGCATTTCGGACGTCGGCGGTTGGAATTTGGATATCCATCACCGGTACAACTTCCACGAAGGTACGGCTCATGCACCCTTAACTCTTGTATTGTTAATTTCGTGTACCTCTGTCCGCAGGCATATTGCAGAAGGGCGACGGTTCTAACATTTACCTAAAGTACAAACCGAGGGTTATATTGACCACGATGGGTGACGGTCATCAAAGGCCGCTAGACTGCGTGGATTGCGAAGGACCGGCCTCCAAACAACGACTTCTTGCTCCCGTTGCGCTGGCTAGTGACCGGGACGGCTCACTTTTTGTTGGAGACTTCAATCACATCAGGAAAATTCAGACAGACGGCGTGGTTCGAACCATACTGCGACTAAAGTAAGCTATTCGCCTCCTGCAGTAGTATTAACAATATTTTTTTCATTTCCTGTCAACTTGGTTTTCCATATGGCACCTGTTTATCCTAGTAAAACCTCTTCTGGTGAGGATATTCAATCTACTCGTTAATTCCAGCATTTTCCTGTTATTCTAACCCATTTTTTCACGTCTTTAGGGTTTCATTTCTCATTCTGTCGTATGGTGATTTTAATAACATGGACTTTTCTGTTTCCGATCATGACCTTTGTGGTACATGATCTTGTCTTTGCTGCAGAAGTTAATATGGGTCTAAATGCGCTTTTATGAATCTTGGCTTTGCTCTCAGTGTTCATATATTTGTTCCCCCATACAATATATTTTAGGCGTCCAGAAATACGAGAAGCTTTCATCGTTTGTGCAAGTATTTTCCTTTTAAAATTTCAGATACGGATATTGATTGAAAAGGTGAAATAGCCATCGTAGATTGTTCCCTGAATCAGCAATAAATGCTGCGTCACTATATGAAGATGGGCTTCTCCCATGTTTTTTATGATGTTATCCATTATTTCATTGAAAACTAATGGGCTGATGGTATCCCCTTTTCTGATTTATTTATTTGTATTTAGTTCTTTGGGTAGTATTGGTTTACTTCTGATATTAATCGTATCAAAATTTTCTTCCATTAAGATTTTGATGGCATCCGACAGATGTATTCTGTCGAATGCCTTAGTTATATCTATAAAGCAAGACAAGGCAGCTCGATTAAATAGTTAGATTAGATAGTTTGTTCAATGCTGGAGTGGTTTTTACCAACTGAATGTTCTTTTCCTCACCTAATTCAGGCTCTTTTTCTGGAGTATATAGATTTTCCAAATATCTTTTTCTACCCTTTTCTCTAAAACACAGAATTATACAGCGATCTAGAGTACGGAAGGTACCATTTTACCACGTCCGTTTCTTTTGCTTCGACTACGATCCACTCCGCACATTTCCGCGATATTACGAGAGATCTTTAGTCTCGGATGTATTTTTCAAAGTATTCCATTGTTTGTCTATGAAATTATTTTCTATTATTACTTTAAAATATTTATTATAAATAAATAAAGGAGTAACTTTAGCTATAAAACAACGTTAGAATATTTATGAAAAAAAAGTTATTCTACATCAAAATAATCAGTATCGTCCCTCACATTAATATTTAAGCAGATATTTTTTCTACTTCACTTCTGATTAATTCTATTGCCTCAGAACTAAATTTCGGCGATGTGTTGTTTCTTCTTGACCTGGGTTAGGAATTTTCAAAATACATATCATTTTCAAGCAAAGAATTTTGAATACGTTCTTTAGTCGATGATGAATTCGGTATTTTTTCCGCTTGTGCAAAATGGTAGCTGGCGTTTTCTATCACGACTGTTTGGTACAATGTTGGGAAGTAATTTCTCAGAAAACCATTTTTCAAAGATTTCTGCTGTCATTTTTTCGGGATAGTCAACCTTTGCTTCTTGTACATCTTTTGCACAAAGCAGCAAGTGGCACATCTAACGAACAATTCCTGCTGTTACCAGGTCAATTTCTTGGATTTCTCTCAAATGTCTTGTCTTCCACTAGGAAATTTTTCTTGTCTTTTATTGATGGTTTTGTACTAAAAACTAATTCTTTGTACGAACGTACGCAAAGTCTCTTGGCAACAGTCAATGTTCAAAACACTACGCAATGCTTCATGTAAAGTTTTAATTGTTGAAACAATATTCTTCTGATACGCATCGTATGTCAACCGTTTCACTATACCGGCATGCAAGTAAACTTTTTGGGACCCCACGAGCTTTCCGCATTTATTTTTCTTGGACAACATTCACAACTATGTCACGTATTCTGTCATACGGTGTTTTAGTTATCTCGATCGATAATTTTATGATTTCACTTTCCCCTGATGTCGATTTCAGAAACAGGAACACATTTAAAATTATAAGTTTCGCAGCTACCGTCAAATGAGTCCGAGTCTTTTGTCCATTTAAATTTGACAGATGTCCATCATCAATAAACTGGAATAAAATATGGTACCCCAAAAAAAAATGACACACTGAGTCTTGAAAAACAACTGAATAACAGTAAGTTGGAAATTACTAATTACAAACAAAAGACGGAATAGAAATAACTCCAAAGCTTCGACGATCAAGAAAATACTGTTTCATAAAACTCAACTAATAGCAAACTGGGAAAACATCCATTATAAATCAATGTATTTTTAATATAGGAGATCAATCTATCTAATGGGCAAAATCAACTTGAAATCGAGCTGCCTCAAGCAGGAATTGTTTTAAGAAGATTTATAAAAACACTAATATGAATTAATATAACTGTTTAATCGATGAAAATTTCTTAAAATATTAAATAAAGGCCTTGCTTGTGGTACACGTGGTCAAAAGAATGGTCCCTTCCGTTTTACAACAGGCGGGTCTTAAACTCATTCCGAAGTCAAAACCATAAGAGGATGTAAAAACCGTATATTGTTAACGAACTTTACTGTAATTATCCGGTAATTGGTGCTATCTCTGTTGAGTGTATACTTGCACCAGAAATATAGGGCTTTTACAACGGACGCCGTGATTAACTTTGCCTACTTTTTATTACTCCAAAACAGCAGCCCCTCATAGAACATCCTGCAGAGCAGACCCTTACCCGTAACCATTTCAGGACCACGGGATATAAGTAAATTTTCAATCTTTTTCGAAGAGCAATTCTTTGAAAACGGTACATAAAAAAATTGTGCAAAGTAACAATTTATTACGTTCTATTTCATTACATATCTACATTGTATCATTATTAACATACAAAATATTAAATATAATAATAATAAAGTATCAGTCACTTAAACAATCGTCACTATCGCTAATGTCGTAACGTTTATTAATTGTTTGGCACAACCAATGTTTAAGTCTGTCAGTACATTTTTATGCAGCTCTTCTAGGGTTAAAACACTATTCGCTTTATAACCGTCGTAGAGTATACGCCTAATTAGATCTGTGTATTGCTCTTGACGATCCCATTTGCACTAATTTTTCTTACAGTGGACTTCGGAATTTTGGTCATGTCACTTGTTACTTTCGAAAATCGATAAAATCTGCGCTCGTATAAAAATTTTATATCTCGGTAACGGTAGGTCCTATGGGATTGCCTTTAGTACAGAAATGATCACCGTCGAAAAAAAAATTTTGTTTGTCCGTTCTCCGTTTTCGTCGTTTGGTTTTTCCTGAATAACTTTCGAACCGTTGGAGCTACAAAATTGAAATTTTTCTCCTTTTTAACTCTCCAGGCGGCACATAACCTTCTAAGAAACGACCCTGATTCGATGCCGGTATCCATCATTTTTTCGCGATTTTCGTTTTTGGATCTTGCTATGAAAAATTGGCACATATATGCACGGGGCAAAGCTATGCAGCATACAAGCTGCATAGCTTTGCCCCGTGGTAAAAGCTATTGAAAATGGGGGTCTGGGGAGTTGGGAAGTAATCTAAAAAAATATAAATAAAGTGTGCAAGGGTCTACAAAAAACATCATTTTTCAAAAAACCGTTTACGAAATCAAAAAAATTCTTGAACCAGAAGACGCAAAAGATCCCGCTTCATAAACTTTTATTCTTAACAATTTTTCAAAAATGTACAGGGTACGTTGCAAATTCAAAAAAACTGAAAAATGGGTCCATGATTCATGACTATGATTCAGATCTCACTTTCTTTTATTTTGCGAAATAGCCCGCATAGACAGCCGTATTTAAGATTCTCACGTATTGTACAGGGTGTTCCCGATATTCCGTGCTAAATGAGAAATGTGTTAAGTGTCCTAAATTTGCAGATATCAACTTCAAATTTACCAGATACGTAAAAGTCCGTGTCCACATTTAAACGGTAGAAATTGGGCGCAATCAAATTTTACCAAGTATTTTTTAAAAATGTTTGAACTTTGTTTTGGTAATTTTAGCTTCCAAAAAAATATGTTTTCCTCCATAATCGTTCATCCGATTGGTAAAATTCTCTAACCGTCAGACGCATCCAATGCAATAACATTTATTTCGGGCATTTTTTCGATTATAACAGGGTTTTCAAATTATAGGCAAAAATCTAAAAGTCCTAGAAAATTGTTCTTTTACAGAGTAAATTACTTGCCGCAAATCAAAAATCGTAAAAAATATGGCTAATTGGTTCAAACGGTGTTATAGGCCGCATCAAGAGCTACAATTTTTGTATTTGCGGTTTTCGTCTATCACATACGCTGCTCGGGCTGTTTGAAAAAATGCATATTGAAATCGTTATTTCGGGGGCTGTCAAGACGCGATAACGTCATTGATTATTACGGCGCACCGCATGGTTTCAGAAAAAAAATATTTTCTCGAAAACCATTTACTATTTTCAAAAAAATCTTGAACCAGGATCCGTGGAAAATCCAGGGCTATAACCGCGAATAATTAAAAGCTGTTTCGCGCTACGGGCTACGAACTTGCCCCACCCAGTGACGATTTTTCGAAGGCAATCTTGTTTTTATCGTTGCTTC
This sequence comes from Cylas formicarius, assembly GCF_029955315.1. Taxonomy (NCBI): domain Eukaryota; kingdom Metazoa; phylum Arthropoda; class Insecta; order Coleoptera; family Brentidae; genus Cylas; species Cylas formicarius. The sequence continues at coordinate 22,147,357 of NW_026844352.1, read as the reverse complement.
TACTTCTTATTCTGAATTTCTTATAAAATTGTACACATTCAAAACAATTTGTTTAGCATCCGAATACAAACGCTGAGGTAGTTTGTCTTCTAAATTATCATTATGTACGACTACCATCTCCACTTCGTCTTCAAAGTCTGCGTTGTTTTCCATGTCTTCTTCTAACAAGAGAACATCTGCTTTATTCCACGGTCTCCAGATTTTAAAGTGTTAAAAAACAGCTTACCAGACAAACGCACTGGAAGGTAAATTGCTATGTTTTGCTTATTATACGAGTGGAAGCAGGTAAACTACTCTCTTGGTTTTATGATCGACTATGCCATCGCCAATCGTACCTACCTACTATAGATGAATTCTTTCCGCTTTTGCGTTTATCTTTATTCTTGTTATATAATTTTTTATTACATTTTTTATAACTTTTGACTATCACGAAGCTCCCTAATCAACTCTGTTTTAACTTCGTTTGTGTTTTTTTTCCAGCGCCACACGAGTGTCTTATCGATATCACATGGACATAAGTCCTCTGGACGGCGCGCTATATATATCCGATCCCGAATCTCATCAAATCATTAAAGTGCGCAGCACAAACGACTACGGCGATCCGGATCACAACTGGGAAGCGGTGGTGGGTTCAGGAGAAAGATGTCTTCCCGGGGACGAGGCCCACTGCGGCGACGGAGCACTAGCACGCGACGCGAAGCTCGCTTACCCGAAAGGAGTAGCCGTATCCAACGATAACGTATTGTACTTCGCAGACGGAACCAATATACGGATGGTCGATAGAGACGGTATCGTGACTACCGTAATCGGCAATCACATGCACAAGTCCCACTGGAAACCTTTACCCTGCGAAGGGACTTTGAACATCGAAGAAGTTCATTTACGTTGGCCCACAGAACTCGCTATTAATCCCTTGGACAATACGCTCCACATCATCGATGATCACATGATCTTACAACTGACCCTCGACGGGCGGGTGAAGGTGATCGCTGGAAGGCCTCTGCATTGCCCTTCGCCTCTCGTAGGTTACGATATCGAACTGGCAGCACACGCCACGTTGGTAATGCCGCAGAGTATTGCGTTCAGTTCCGTTGGAGATCTCTACGTGGCTGAGAGCGATTCGCAACGGATTAATCGCGTGAGAGTTATCGGAACCGATGGGAAAATTTCGCCCTATGCCGGCGCCGAATCTAAATGTAACTGCTTGGAGCGCGGATGCGACTGCTTCGAAGCCGACCACTATCTCGCTTCCAATTCCAAATTTAATACTATATCAGCAGTTACTATCACCCCAGACGGGCACGTTCATATAGGCGATCAGGTGAATTACAGAATACGATCTGTTATGGCGAGTATCCCGGATGCCAGCATATCGAGAGAATACGAAATATATTCGCCGGAAACTCAGGAAATCTACATCTTCAACAGATTCGGGCAACATATCGCCACGAAAAACATCCTCACCGGGGAAACCGTTTACGTATTCACATATAACGTCAATACCAGTAACGGCAAATTAAGTACCGTTACGGATGCTGCCGGTAATAAAGTCTTTCTAATGAGAGATTATTCGAGTCAGGTCAACTCCATAGAAAACACCAAAGGACAGAAATGTAGACTGAGGATGTCGAGGATGAGGATGTTACATGAACTCAGTACCCCAGAAAACTACAACGTCACTTTCGACTACCACGGACCCACGGGATTGTTAAAAACGAAGCTGGATAGCAGCGGGAGAAGTTACGTCTACAACTATGACGAATTTGGAAGATTAACTTCTGCCGTCACGCCCACCGGAAAAGTCATAAGTCTCACGTTCGATTTAAGTCTGAAGGGCGCGACAGTCAAAGTGAGCGAGAACGATATCAAGCAAGTATCAATGCTGATCAAAGGCTCTAGCGTTTCCGGCAGAGCAGAAGATGTAGAGAACAGAATAACGGTCTTCCCGGATGGAGGAGTTTCCAGCTTAACATCCTGGCAACATTCAATTACGACAGATACGATTCCGTACAATATTTTGGCCGACAAAGATCCAATATTAGGAGAAAGTTATCCGGTACCGGCCAAACAAAGGATGGAAATCGGCGGGGACCTAGCCAATAGATTCGAATGGAGGTACTATATCAGACCGAATCAAAATGCCAAAGGCAATAAAAATATACCGAGAGCCATATCAAAAGTGGGACGAAAACTGAGAGTGAATGGCGAAAACATTGTCACGATGGAGTATGACAGAGAGACGGCATCCGTATCGGTATTCATGGATGAGAAAATAGAACTTTTAAACGTAACTTACGATCGATCGGCAAGGCCGGTCCGTTGGGGTCCAAGGAACGGAATATTTGCGGAGGTCCAGCTTGACTATGATAGATTCAGTAGGCTCAGCAATTGGAAATGGGGAGAGTTGAGCGAAACTTATGGCTTCGACCGAGCAGGTCGGTTGTACGAAATTAAATACGCCGATGGCTCTTCTTTGGTTTATGCGTTCAAGGACATGTTCAGCAGTCTGGTAAGTCGGAGATCATCTGAATATCATTTGATGTGCTTTAATGGATTCTCTTTTACAGCCTCTAAAAGTGACAACTCCTAGGGGATCAGACTACTTGCTGCAATATGACGATTCTGGCGCCCTTCAATCTTTGACAACACCGAGGGGACATATCCACACGTTCTCATTGCAAACCTCCCTTGGCTTCTTCAAGTACCAATATTTTTCACCAATGAATCGCCATCCCTACGAAATAATTTACAACGATGATGGGCAAATATTAGCCAAAGTATATCCCCACCAATCGGGAAGAGTACTGCATGTATATGATTCCTCCGGAAGGCTGGAGACCACTCTTGCTGGTATGAGTTCCACACACTACACATATCACGACATATTGGATCTTGTTAAGAACATAGAGATTGTACAACCGAATTTCGAGTTGAAACAAGAATTCAGATATCATTCTGGAATTTTAAAAGATGAAAAACTTAAATTTAACATCAAAAGTGGCCTGGACAACGCTCATTATAAGTACCAATATGACGGGAACGCTAGATTATCGAATATCGATGTAGATATTAATGGCAAAGAACTGCCACAACTAAGACTGAAATATAATCAAAACCTTGGCAGTTTGGAGGGCATTAGTGACCTGAGGATTTACAGAAACACTTTCAATCGATCAGTTATGCAGGATACCAGCAAACAATTCTTCACCATAATCGATTACGACGATCATGGAAGATTAAAAAATATTTTGATTAACATCAAATCGTTCGACGTATTCCGGTTGGAAGTGGAATATGACTCCAGAAATAAGATAAAAATGCAAAAGTTGTTAGTCGGCAGGACGCAGTTTATGGACAGAATTTCCTACAACGCGGACGGTCATGTTCTGGAGGTGATCGGTTCCAGCAACTGGAAGTACGTGTATGATGAGAACGGTAATATCATCGCAATAATTAAAGAAAAGGAAAAAATCACTTTGGGCTACGACAGTGGAGACAGGGTGATGCAATACGGAGATGTGGAATTCAATAGTTACGATAATCGTGGCTTCGTGGTAAGAAGAGGCGAGCAGAAGTATAGATTTGATCCCAAGGGACAGCTCATCCATGCGTTTGAGAGAGATAAGTTCCAAACGTGGTACTACTACGACGATAAGCGCAGACTCATCGCGTGGAACGACGACAAGGGCAATATTACTCAATACTTTTACTCGAATCCCGATACTCCTGACTTGATTACTCACGTTCACTTCCCGAAGACTGGCCGCACATTCAGATTTTTGTATGACGCCCGAGACGTTCTCATTACTGTCGAAACGTCGGAGCAAAGATTTTACGTAGCATCGGATCAAGCTGGCACTCCTTTGGCACTGTTCGATATAAACGGAAATTTGATTAAAGAAATCCGTCGCACACCGTTTGGGAATACTATCCTAGATTCCAACCCGGACTTCTATTTGCCCGTCGATTTCCACGGAGGTATTTTAGATCCAAATACGAAATTGGTGTACATCAACAAACGTCTTTACGATCCAATCGTTGGACAATGGATAACTCCGAACTGGGAGAAGCTAGCAACCAAACTCACAACACCGACAGATATATTTATATACAGGTTCCATAATAATGATCCCATTAATGCGAAACATTCCATCAACTATATGACCGACCTTCAGACGTGGCTGAAACTTTATGGATATGACATCGAGAAAATGCTAGGCTTCCGTTACATAACCAACCAAATTTACAAACCCAAGGCGACCGTAACCGCCCCCCAATTAGCTCCAGATTTTGGCATCATGTCTGGATTGCAATGCATAGTCGATAAGGTGAGTCAAAATGAAATACTCAAAATGCGGCAAAAAAAATTGTTGCACTAGGCACTAAACTCAGTAGGTATATTTTTTACTAACCGTTTTTATAAATTGATTCCTATACGTTTTTAAAATATTAAACTCAATAGTTACCAAATACTTATTAGTTTACATCTTGGTACAATTGGTTGTATAAGGCTTCAAAAGTTAGATAGATATTCAATGAAATAAAGGCCTCATTAGCAGCGGTTGAAAGGGTTGAGGTTGGTCGAAATTTAATGCCAAACAGGACTTGCCTGCTGCTGACTTGGCCTTTAGTTAATATTGTGTGACTCAATTTTCAAATATTTATAATAATAATAACGGAAGATGGTTTAACCTGGTTGATCCTCCAACTTGTTTCTGTGAAAATAATTTGTCGCTGTTAGACGAATACAGCAAACCATAGCTACCAAACTACTCAGCCCAGAGCTGAAACCACAACCAATAACTTGCGGCATATCATCCAAAATATGTGGGAAAATGACAAACGAAAGCGTTAGCGTCATTCTACGGATGGTGTCTCAACTTTAGACCTTTTTACAAAAAGTTCATAAAGAAAACATTTCTGTTTTTTTTGGCAGCAGCACGCCATCCATTAGATATAACATGATATATAGTTCTGGCATTTTTTTAAATTTAACCTTAACTATTCAATGATTCCTTAATAATTTTTGTCATTGTTACGTAAATTAAATATGCATGTACTATAAACACGTTTTTTAAACTTCTCTAGAATACAGTAACAGCAGACTTGGAAAATCTGTTTACATTCCCCACTGGGTCACAACTACTTTGTCATATTTATTATATTGTTATATTTACAAATTTGTTCTTCGCTGTTGTGTGCGAAATTGAACCTGTACAGAGAAACATTGTTTATTGGAAACCCATGTTTCTTGCTGAATATAGCAAAACAACCAGCAACGACACATTTTTGTTCTATATAAGTCTCCATTATAGTTCAGGCACAAAGCTGACAATTATCCAGAAACCACAAACCAAAACCGAAAATTTCACACACACACGAACTGAACGCTACTTAATTTGAATTACCCAAGATAATGTAACACGCATATGTGGCTAAATTTAAAATGACGGAAATCGTTAAAAGCACATCTAGTGCCACATCGCGGTAAATGTCCGAAAAGAAATCGAGTCGGATTATCTGGTTGTCTAAAAAACTATTTACATGGGCAAACATTTAAGTTTCTCATAAATTACTTACGTTCTTTTAACATTTACATGTATAATAGGTAACAATTACTATTTTCAAAACTTCATGGTTCGTCCTGTGTCGGTTGTTGTTAAGTCGAAGTTGCTAACGTTTCGCCAATCATTCTATTGGCTTCTTCAAAGCTTAGATGAAACTGATTATAATTTTACTCAGTGCCTGCTTATATATCGTTTGAGGGGGCGTAGCTAAATGAGGGGCACAAATATCGTCTCGGATTTCTATAGATCCTCGGATTTTTCGTTGGTAGCCGAATGAATTACATGCAAGGATTTTAATTTTATCGAATAAAATCTTATGTCCGGTTTCGTGGTTGTGTTCGGCAACTGCTTATGACTTTATTTCTCTTATTCTTAAGGCTCTTTCATATTCTTTGAACCTAGTTGATATCTTTCGTCCGGTCTCCCCAAGGTATTCTTTGCCGCATATGCATAGAATGCTGTAAACTCCTGGCATCTCAAATCTATGGAAATCTATAAGCGACCTAACAATCTTAACCGCGTCTCAGGGCTTTACCTGTCACCAAATTGGGAATCAGTGATCCAAGACAATGATTATGCCTCTCATTTAACTCTGCCCCTTCAAACAATATATAATCAGGTATAGAGTAAAATGCGAGTCACTTTAAATTAAGCTATGAAGAAGCCAACAGAATGATTAGCGAAACGTTACCAAGTTGAACTCAACAAAAACCGACGCAGGAGGAAAAATTTGAAAAATTAATAGTTAAAAATGGTATAAAAATTTACAGTTGGCAAAGACATTTTTAAAATTTTATTTTATTTTTTCTAAATAAATCATGTGTAAAAACATTTTTGATATGAAAATTAACACTTAAAGAAGCATTACTAGACATTTTTAAATGTGTCATTGTTTTAATAGAGACTTTATCATTATTTTCTTTTAATATTACTTTTCAGCTGAATTTTTCGGCTTTAATAAAGCCTTAATTAAATAATCACTTTCATGTAGTGGACAGTAAAACAGAGCGTATTGTACCTGCAGTAGAGATGTCTCTAGTTTAAATATGTCTCGCACACGTGGTGCACGATTATTAACATATCATCTTATAAAAACAAACACAAAAAAACACAAATATTTTTAATTTTTTCAAAGAACTTTCCACAGGCTACTGTAATACTTTTTATAAAATTTCTGGATTCCTCCTGCGTCGGTTTTTGTTGATTCGAACTAGCTAACGTCTTGCCAATCATCCTGTTGGGTTCTTCATAGCTTGACTGAAACTGGCTCGCATTTTACTTTGTATCTGCTTTTATATTGTTTGAGGGAAGCGGAGCTAAATTATAGAAACGCTACGTCAGTGATGATTTTGTTATTTGGCCTCATGGTCAGGAATCCCTAATAGATTTTCTTAGACATTTAAACTCTATACACCTTAACATACGTTTTACCATTGAAATAGAAATGAAAATCAGACCTACCAAAAATCTCTCAACATCTTCGATCCGTCAAAGACAAAATTCCATTAGAGATGCCAGCAGTATACAGCATTCCATACATATGCGGCAAAGGATACATTGGAGAGACCGGATGAAAAAAAAAAGGCTCAAAGAACATAAAAGAGCTTTAAGACTAAGACAAATAAACTCATCAGAAGTTGCCGAACACAATCACGAAACGGGACATAAAATTTCATTCGATAAAACTAAAATTCTTGCATGTAATCAATTCTTCTACCAACGAAAAACCGAGAATCTATAGAAATCTATAAGTAACCTAACAATCTGAACCGCGACTCACCAATATGGAAGTCAGTCATCCGAGACGGTGTTTATGCCCCTCAATTAGCTCCGCCTCCCTTAAACAATATAACAGCAGGTAAAAAGGCCAGTCAGTTTTAGTCAAGCTCTGAAACATTAGCTAGTTCGAGTCAAAAAAAACCGACGCAGGAGTTTTATAAAAAGTACAAATATTTTTTATTTCACACCCTAATTCTGATTGTCGTGACGATCCAATTTCTTGAATAGCGTTTTTTTCTATTTGTCCGTTTTTCAGTATTAAATAAAATAAATGGCGGAAAAATAGATTACTAGATAATGCAAATAAAATTGGGTACGGTACGGTGTAGTTCAACATTAAATGAAAAGCTTACCAGTTTCAAATCCAAACTCAGAACAAATTGCTCTGTTAGTGTATGTCACTCAAGACATATTCAATAACAGTTATCCTCGTAATAGTTTTCGGTGATTTTCATTGTTACACTTTAAATACCATAGAAATGGATTCTGTCGTCATTTTCCACACACCACAGAAGAGATAACAGTCACTAAAAATGCTTTATTGGCCATTATGCGGGGTCATAGGTTCAGATTGCAAGTCATTGATTGTAGAGGTCGTGTCGGTTCGTCAAATCTCTCATCTGACAAATACAGAAATTCTAGTTACACCATTCTCCAAAAACCAAATTTTTTTGCAAGAGTACTAAAAACTGCTCAAAAAAATTGAACTACAGGAATCCATTTCTATGGATCTTATTTTTAAAAGGTTGTTTTTTTTCTCCTTCTGGCGGAGCACAAATTTTACACTAACCGGAAAACATCTTTTTAAGGTTAACGAGAAGTTCATGGACATCAGTTTTGTGCCCAAACCGCTGTTAAAGAAGGAGCCCAAGACGAGGAACCTCTTGCCGCGCGTGGCCTACAGGAAATCAGTTTTCGGCGAAGGAGTTCTGATATCACGAGTGGGAAATCGCGCTTTGGTTAGCGTGGTCGAAGGTGTCAATGGTGTAGTGCAAGACGTAGTGACTTCAGTTTTTAATAACTCCTTCTTCTTGAACCTGCAATTCAGCATACACGATCAAGACTTTTTCTACTTCGTCAAAGACAATGCCCTGAAAATCCGCGACGATTTAGAGGAACTGCGTAGGTTAGGTGGAATGTTCAACGTTTCGACGCACGAAATTAGCGAACACGGGTCCGCGACTCCCTTAAAAGAATTGCGATTACACAATCCAGATGCTGTAGTTATTATAAAGTACGGTGCGGATCCAAAACAAGAGACTCACAAAATTCTGAGGCACGCACACAAGCGGGCTATAGAAAGGGCGTGGGAGATCGAGAAACAGTTGGTTGCCGCCGGGTTCCAGGGACGAGGGGATTGGACTGAAGAGGAAAAGGAGGAGCTCGTATCACACGGAGACGTAGACGGATATGAGGGCATCGACATACACAGTATCCACAAGTATCCGCAACTTGCTGATGATCCGGGCAATGTAGCATTTCAGCGAGACACGAAACGGAAAAGACGGAAGAGCGGAACCAGGCGTAATAGAATACATAGGCATGAGTCTTAATAAAAAAGAAAAAGATAACATGTGGTGATAATGATAATATAGGAACAGCAGAAATATTTTTATGTGCCATACCATTGTCATCAATTCCTAGTCGCTCCGTACATTAATTAATCGATAGAGACAAATTACTATTTTTAATAAGTCGTGGCGTATATTTTAAAGAAATTCTTTACGCGAACAAGAGCCATTAAAAATGTGTCCATTGTAAACTTATCGTGTAGAAGCAATCAAATGGCCTATGTGTATTGAAAGGATTTAAACACGTAATTTCCATTTTCTTTCCACAGGGTAGACCATGATACTCTTACAATGATCGGATTAAGATAAGGATAATAAATTTAAGAGACTACTGTAGTTAATCTATACATACATTATAGTTAAGGCAATACTAAGGTCAAAAATGTAAATAAAAGCTTTTTTATATCGAAACTATGGCAAATGCTATCAGACATAGGAATAACTAGCAAAGAGAATCATTTAAATATTCCATTTTCAATAAAATTGATTGTCATCAATTTTGGAGTTCTCCCATTACATTTATCGTTTTGCCTATTTGGATATAATAATTCTTCCTCGCCTCTGCCATCTAATACGTCGAGGAAGAAGCAAAATTGCACATTAATTGAACTTCAAAATTAATAAAATTGATAGAGGTAGAGAATGACTGATAGGGAACCAAAATGATTCATGATTGTAATATATTACATAGGGCGAACAAACTATAAAGCTGTACATAATTAATTTATCGATTATTTTGGTGATTGTGTATCAAACTTTTTTTGATATGACTCTGGTTATTAGTCAGTGCATTGTTTACAGACATGTAATTGTTGCACTTTGGGCAAGTAACTTTGTCGACTTCAGTTTCATTGGATCTTTTATCGTTATATAATACTCAGTGTATTACTCCACAGTAAGATGATATACTCATCAAATCTACTGTTGGTAAACTGATTGTAGCTTTGAATAGCTTTAAATCGGGTGGTTAAGAATTAGAAATCGCACCAAACTGCATAACAAAGAAGTGCAAGATTTCCATAGTTGTAGACATGGATCTAATTTAAACGCAACTTTCGTCTATGTATCATTAGAATAGCGGTCTACTAATTCTGTCGAACTTGAAGCCTAAATATTTTGCTAATAGTGATGTTCCAAAGTTTTATTACCAACTTTACGCTAGCCGTTGTACTTACTTAGATGAATAGATGGATTTTTTTTATAGAGGCCTAGATTGGAAGATTCATGTACAATTTGTCCATTTAATAAAAGGTCAAGTCGAGGTCTGATTGAATTCTTTAGGGTAACTAACGCTGGAACGTTGTCAAGAATTATAAAAATTTCACCCGCCACATGCCCTATTGAATAATAATAAACCAAGATTTGCCAGAAAAATGTCAGTGTTGTTTCTATTATATAACTTTTAAACACTGCTGTTGTAATGATAGATAACATAACTGTATCAAAAGATTTCTTATCATTATATTCATCAAATTCTTCGCTAGTGCATTGATTTAATTTCAAATGTCTTCTTGATCGTTTCAATAAATCGACATTTTCTTAATTTTAGGTGGATCTTAGGCAATGTAATGCCAAGTACAGTGATATTTTCTTAATACTGTGACTAGAAAAATTGAAAGCAATACTTCTTAAACTAAATTGTCTCTAATTAATCTTACTGTAATTACGTGCAATTGTTTGGTGGACTGCTTGTGTTTGCAATGGATATACAGGGTGCATTCTTATTACGCCTCCCTATTTTTTTATGAATTCAATTTAGAGGTCGCTGACTATTTCTAACTCGTTCACGTGCTGTATTCATAGACCGCAAAATACTCAATTCGAATGGTAGATCTCCAAACACCCTGTAAACGTTATGACATGACCATACTCGGAACTATTAATAAAATATTTTATGTATGTATATACTTATTGTGTACATTGTTTTTATATGTAAATATATTTTTGTTTAATTCAGTAATATATATATTAGTTTACTAAAACATATAAGAAATCTTTTTTTTACCACGACTCCAAGATTAAGTTGCCCTCAGGATCCCATTTTAAATGAACAAGAAAAATATAATAATGCCGATTGTACACAAGAAACCTATTTATCTAACATGGAATAGCATAGTGGGCTTGAATATCAGCATTTTAAATAAACCACTGTTTGGTTTCTGGCACTGCACTTCTAGCCGTTTTCTCGTGAAGCGGCTTTTGTGATTTTGCTGCGATTCCTGCGTACGTTCTAGTTTTATGGACGCAGACAGCGCAGGGGTCAGGGCAATGCCACGTCCATTCGACTCGCAGCACATTACTACAGGCAACAGTGTAGCAAAAGTATATCCTATTTTTAAAATAAGAATATGTGATGTTAAAGTTAATGAATTATTCTATTCCCGTGAAAAGGTTTTATAAAACGTTCTTAAGAGAAATGATACTAAATAATAAATTATAAATAATAATAATATTTTATTTTTTGAAATAAAATCTCGGTTAGACCGCCTTTTCAAACTTTGGTTTTGCAATTGTCTTTTGCAATAAATATGTTTGTTTAAAGACTTGACTCTAACACCAAACGTAAAGAGAGACTTAGTAATAAATTTGGTCTACCAGCCTTAATTAACGAACACTTTTCAGAATGGAATTTCAGAAAATTTATATTTGTCGTTGTATGGAAAACAAAAGAAAAAAATGTTCGCGCCTTTACTCAAACCACGTGATTCTTGCCACTTTAATGGTCGTTTTTCAAAAATCTTTTTTTTTATTATACACCATCTTTCGAAGGTATTGAAAATCGAGAAAGTATTTTTATTTCATGTTGCATATTGTTTTTATGTATTTTTAATTAAGTCTTGCCCATGATCTGGAATAAAAACTTTTAATGATGTTTTTTTGCTTTGCTTTGCAAAGACCCCATTTAAATGTTTACAATTTTTAGGATGTATGCATCGGAATGAAAAAAAAAAGCAAACATTCATTTTTATTACAGCTAGAGCGAACAGGCGGCCAAACTATCTCTCAGATCTCCTGGCCTATACACAGAAACCTCTTTCCCCAACGAGAGGCGCACATCAGCAAACCACAGGCTCTTTTAAGGGCCCAATGACTAGAACTCTCGGGCCTATTGTCCGAATTTGCCAAATAAACATAGAGGGCATTAGCCGATCAAAGAGTGAAATTCTATCTAAATTGTTAACCTCGAACGATGTCGACCTGGTAGTCATTCAGGAAACTCATGCTGCAGATGAACAACTAAAAACCAGAGGAAAAATCCCCGGTTACGACCTTCTGGGAGCCACTTACCATCACGCTTATGGCAATGCCACATACGCTCGACGCAGCATTGAAAATGCCCATCTCAAATCCTGTAGCACACAGAACAACACTCACTCCGTTGTAACAAAGATTGGAGGTATACATATAACAAACATTTACAAGCCTCCAAAAATGCTTTGGCCACCACAGGTTACAGACTTGCGCCCATACCCAGCTGTCTACCTAGGAGACTTTAATAGCCACCACCAGGAATGGAAATATAGCAAAAACGACGAAAATGGAGATACTCTGGTGGGTTGGGCAGAGAGAAACCAACTTTTTCACGTTTTTGATGCTAAAGCCAAGGGCACCTACAGGTCCGCTGCGTGGAAGCAGGAATACAACCCTGATTTGTGCTTTGTGACAAGAGACCAGTACCATAAACCTGTACCAACTAGAAGAAAAGTGCTCGACAACTTCCCTCATAGCCAGCACAGACCCATTATTTACGAAATAGGTATCCAAGTTCCACTAATCACATCTGTCCCTCGACCACGCTGGAATTTTGGCAGAGCTAACTGGACCTCCTTTGCCATTGAGCTTGACAAGTGCCTCCGCTGGATTCCGCCGACGCACAAAAATTACGATAGGTTCATTGGTGCCGTCATCTCTTCTGCTAAGAAACATGTTCCAAGGGGCTATCGCAAAGAGTACGTTCCTGGTTGGAACGAAAATAGCGACCGTCTCTACCAACAATTCCTTGACAGCGGCGACGGTGAGGTAGCAGATGAACTCCTCCACAGCCTGGACAAAGCTAGAAGGGATAAATGGACAAGCACAGTCGAGTCACTGGACTTCAAAAAATCGAGCCGCAAAGCGTGGTCTCTTTTAAGAAAACTAGGAGATGACGGCCCAACTGCCCGCCCTAACACTGATATCCACCCAAATAAAGTCGCCTCCCACATAGTCAATACTTCAAGGGGGAAAAGCATCAAGCAATTCACGACTAACATTAAGAAGCAGCTGAAGCACCTAAAACTGACCAGCCCGGAAGAATCAACATTCTCCTGCCCCTTTACTACAGAGGAAGTGAACACAGCGATCAAAGACACAAAGAGCGGCAAAGCACCTGGACTGGATGGCGTCCACCCAGAGTTTTTGATACACTGTGGAAAGTCAGCAAGAACATGGTTGTTGAATTTTTACACCAGTATATTACAATCAGAACAAATCCCAAAAAAGCTGAAACAAACCAACATAATTGCAATCCTAAAGCCTGGAAAAGCTGCCGACAAGCCAGAAAGCTATCGCCCGATTGCACTGTTGAATGCAATATATAAACTTCTTGAACGACTTGTTCTTAATAGAATCAACCCAGTACTGTCCTGCCACATCCCAATAGAGCAGGCAGGATTTCGACCAGGGCGCAGCACAATAGACCAAGCTTTAGCTCTTACAACTTACATAGAAGGTGGCTACCAAAGGAAACTGAAGACCTCAGTGGCATTTATAGACTTGACGGCAGCATACGACACGGTCTGGAAGGATGGTCTACTCTTCAAATTGCTAAAAGTAATCCCATGCAAAACAATATATCGACTAATGAACAACATGCTTAGTGGTAGGTGCTTCGCGGTCTCCATGGGAAGTGCAAAAAGCTCTAATAGGACCCTAAACAACGGAATTCCACAAGGATCTGTACTCGCCCCAACTTTATTTAACCTGTACATATCAGATATGCCACCTACCCAAAGTGAAAAATTCGGGTATGCGGATGATTGGGCAATTGTAACCAGGGACAAGTCAATGGAAACTACCGAGCGCGTACTCACAGAGGACCTTGCGACACTAGGGGAATTCTTTAGGTCGTGGCGACTTAAGCCGAATCCGAACAAGACAGAAGTATGCTGTTTCCACCTAAACACCAAAATGGCTCACAGGCAGCTGCAAGTCTATGCTGAAAACCACCTGCTAACACACAACACCACCCCAAAATATCTGGGAGTGACTCTAGACAGAACACTGTCTTTTAAACAACACCTCCAAAATACAGCAGCCAAATTAAGAACTAGGAACAACATAATCCACAAATTATGCGGAACAACATGCTCGGCCCTGGGGCTTGTCTACTCAACTGCTGAATACTGTGCGCCAGTGTGGCTGAATAGTGCTCACACAAGACTTGTTGACACACAATTAAACACAACAATGCGGTTAATATCTGGTACAATAAAATCCACTCCGACCCAATGGCTTCCGCTACTAAGTTTTATACCACCTCCAGAACTACGACGGCAAAATGCCTTACTGAAAACCTTCAAGAAGATACAGAACAACCCTAACCTGCCAATCCAGAATAAAATTGCTGATGCCAACCGCAATCGCTTGCGTTCGAGAAACCCGCCAACGAGAACAGCCGAAGAACTGAGGACAAACGACTTCCAGTTAAACAATCAGTGGAGCAACATACAGAACGAAGCCATCCCAGCTATCAGAGACATGCCCGGTATAAGTACTACCCCTCCGGGATTTGGCCTACCACGGAAGGTCTGGTCCACTCTAAACAGAATAAGAACTGGGCATGGAAACTGTGCAGACTTCCGGTATAAATGGGACCAAACCCAAAGTCCCGAATGTGACTGTGGTGCAGAGAGGCAAACAATCCAGCACATTACAACCGAATGTCCTATAAGAAGATACGACGGTGATCCAGAGGACTTCCTGTACGCGACTCCAGCATCGATTGAATACATCTATAATTTAGATATTAAATTGTGACTTAATTATGCACTGTGTATATTTATGCCATACGCTAAATAAATAAATATTACCGCAGATCTATTTGAATAAATATAAAACAAAAAAAAATCGTAATAAAAGTTTTTTTATTCATAGATACACACAGATACTTACATAGCAAATTTCAAACCATAAATCAAAAACACAAAAATCTTACAGTGACAGAATATTATAAATATATAACGATATAAAATTATATAAAATAACAGATAACAGATAACAGCAGCTTGAACAACATGCAATTTGTAAAGTTACAAACTATTGATAACTAGTTATTTTTTAAATTTTATAAAAAAAATTGTGTCCTTTATATGTAAACATATATTTTAAAAATGGAAAAACTTCGCATAATATCTGCAGAAGTCTTCGAGCAGTATTTTAGTTTTTGAATTAAATGTGTTTCCAATCTATCCAAATTCAATTCTCTTTCGAAATTAGTGAAATTGCCTATAAACATTTATGAAATATATCTTTTTAATAACTGCAAATCTACCTTATATTGATTTATAAAACCCACTGAATTTGTCAAAGAAACATAGGCAGGCTTCAATTTTTTTTTTCACTGTTGGGCTAGAAAAAAGAGTTTCTATATTAGAGCTACATAAGATGTGTCGCTTAACTGAACTGAACTATTACTAGTTGTGGGGCTAATTGACTATTTTCCTTATAAAATCGAATACATGAATGTGTTTTTGGAAATACTTTTTACTTCAACCATTTAGCAATGCACTGGGAAGTCATAATTTTATTTTGCCCTGAAAACTCGTTAAGTTCCTCAGAAATGCCTAATTATGATTATTATAAAAGAAAATCCGGTTTTTACTAGTCCCTCACTAAAATTTCGTTCGTCAAAGTGAGAACTTCGTCAAACGTAATTGTGCACCTTTTGTATTGCGGAGGTCAGTGAACTTTTTCGTGTGGATTTATATACTTTCGCACTAAAAACTGTGAGAACAAGTGGTGCCATAATGGATATTACTGTCCAAGGTATGTATTTTTAATATTTAGAATTAATGTAATTAATATATATTTCTTTTTTTTAAGGACCCACCATTGACCCTCTTAGTTTTTTTTTAAAACGTTAATACATGTAAACTTTCAAATGCTTTACCTCTCGATATCTCGATTGATGAAATGCTTGGAATCTCTACTTTAAAACCGAGTAAGGATGTCGCCAAATGTCGCCAGATGTGTCAAAAACTGTTACAATCTTACCCCTTCAGAGTTAGCTTTAAATGCACGTATTTTCCAATAGCAATATCAACTTAGCGTTTTGTTAAAAAATTATTTATATCATTGTTTTTGTTATAGTGCATTATATATCTGGGGACTACAATGTCACTGTGTATTCCGATGTGAAAAATTTGTAACCCGAGCCTAGCGAGGGCTACAATTCGTCGAGAGACAAAACAAACTGTAGTCACCTGGTAAATATGGTATTTTTTGCACTTTTGGGCCCCGATTTATTGAAGTTGTTTACCAATTTTTATTTTTATCAATTTTACACTAAAAATATATATAGCCGAAAAATGTACACAAAAAAAACGTAGGTTTATTTTTTTTTCTTTCGTTCTTGTACTTGGTTAGCCAAGAAAGCAGACAGAAATTCGGAAAAAATCCGTGAAATCTTAGCCGAGTTGACAGTTACTTTGCCGTGTTACTTTACCGTGTCTCCTATCTTTTTAGGAAGTTCAGTATTGGAGTATTGGAGTATTGGAGTTGTATAGAACCTCTATACACCTTCGTGTGTGGACTGTATCTTGATCTCGTACCGTCAAACGCACTTTCCTGTGTGGTGGTCAGTTCGGTACTGGCGCGCTGGGCGGCATCCCTTCGGCTGCACAAACGGTCTGGCACGCACTTGGACCGTGAGTGATGCATGATAGTCACGTGACTCTGGCGTGTTCGCACATAGCAGGGTTTCACATATAGCAACGAAAACTAATAGGTTCTTAACATGCCCCCGGCCTTGAAAGAATGTAAGTTGTTTCAAAATGAGAAAGTTCAAAACTAAACACTTATAACAATGGTCAAATAAAACTTAAACATGATGACAAAGTGACAGGTAGAAAAATGAAAAATGTAATTTAAAGGTCAGTAATTGGAAGCGGACACAACTTTAGGACAGCGCGTTTTATCACTCCCGATGTGGTCTTGACTGAAACGACGCGCACAATATTGTCACTACCTGGATGAAGTTCAACTATACGCCCTAGCCGCCATTTGAACGGGGGTAAATTGTCACCGCGCACTAAAACCATTGTACCAACTACAAGATTATGCTGGTTCTTTTTCCATTTAACCCTTTCTTGTAATTGACCAATATATTCCTTCGTCCATCTTTTCCAAAAGTGTTGTTTAAGGACTTCCAATTGTTCAAAGTGAGAAAGACGATTCAAAGGATAGGATTTGCGTAGGAAATTGATTGAAGTGAACGACCAATTAATAGATGAGCTGGAGTTAACACCCCTAGGTCGTTTGGGTCAGAAGAGAGTGGCGTTAGAGGTCGAGAATTCATTACGGCCTCTATCTGCGTAAGAACTGTGTAAAAACTTTCAAATGTTAAAAGGACATTTGATAGTATTCTTTTGATGTGAGTGGTGAGGCGAGTAGGCTGCTATAAAATGCCACTGTATATTTAAGTCCAATCCTCACTGATTTTCTACAGAATCTGAGTTGTTTCTTAAAAAATCGCCCAATTCTTTCAACTGATTACTAGCCCCCTTAAAGTTGGTACCATTGTCAGTATATACGTTGGTTGGTTTACCCCTGCGAGCTATGAACCGTTGAAATGTCTCTAGAAAGGCTTGTGTTGACAATTCAGTGACAAGTTCGAGATGAACTGCCTTGCTAGTCAAACAAATAAAAAGTGCGAGATAGCATTTTTGTATTTTACATCCGCGTCCCTTGCGATCTTTTATTTGGAAAGGGCCGGCGTAATCAATGCCTGTGTCTGAAAAAGGTGGCCTTGGTGAAATTAGCGCCTCTGGAAGATTACCCATTATTGGAGTCGGAATACTGGGATTGAATCGAAAGCACACAATGCATTCTCTTACAATGCGCTTGGCAAGATTTCTACCTGCGACTGGCCAGAAAGTTTCCCTGATATGGGAGAGAAGTAACTGTGGGCAGCAATGCAAAAGGACTTTATGTTCGTATCTAAGTAACAAGTAGGTAAAATGATGTTTTGAACATAAAAGTGCTGGGTGTCTTTTATGAAATGGGTAGAATGAATGTTTAAGTCTACCTCCTACACGAATTAGACCATCGTCAAGAAAAGGAGTCAAACTAAGAAGTCTGCTTTTTGAGGAAACCTGATTTGACTTTGAAAGTTCATGTATTTCCCTTGAAAAGCTTTCGCGTTGAGACAACTTGGTTAAAACTTCCTTTGCATGATGCAGTTCGAAGATTGTTAAAGGTTTGTGATTTCCCTTTGAAGACTTTATTTTTCATAATTTTAAGATTGATGAAACCTCCTGACATAAACGTACTGCCTCTTCGAAACTGTCAGCTCCAGATAGCAGATCATCGACGTAGAAATCCTTACTGATGACTCGAGATGCATGATGATTCAATGATTCGTATTCGATAGCTAACTGTTTTAAGCAGCGTGTGGCTAGAAAAGGAGCACTTGCCGTGCCATAAGTCACAGTATTAAGAGAAAAAGTTTGAAGTTCATACATGGGATCTGCTCTCCATAGAATAAGCTGCAAAGGATGAAACTCCTCTTGGACTAATATTTGTCGGTACATTTTACAGATGTCTGCAGAAATGATATACTGGTCTTGCCGAAATCTTAGCATGATGGAAACCAGATCCTCTTGTACCACAGGCTCAACCATCTGGATAGAATTGTAGGATACACCTGATGAAGAGGGAACTGAGCTGTTAAAGACTACTCTAAGTTTCGTAGTAGAGCTATCCTCCTTTAGAACGCCATGGTGTGGTGAATAGTATGTAGGTTTGAAATTGGATGAAGAAAAAATTGACATGAGACCTAGATCGTGGTATTCGGTCATAAAATCTGTGTACATGGCCTTTAATTTGGGATTTTTCGAAAGTTTGCGTTCCAGTTGCAAGAATTGGTTTGTTGCCTGTAACTTGGAATCCCCTAAAACTTCTGATGATTTCTTAAGTGGAATGGCTACAGTGAATCTACCATTTGAACCGCGCTTAAAATTATCAGAGAAGTGTCCTTCGGCTTGAAATTTCTCATCCGACAGGATCGGCTCACATGACAACTCTTCTATTTCCCAAAACTTCGCTAACTGTTTTTGAACATCTAAAGTGGAGAGATGACAGAAAGAATGATTTGGGGTGGAAATACCTAACGGACCAGAAATGAACCATCCTAATCTACTGTTATGTAGAATAGGCTTGTGTGACCCGAGAGATATCTTTTCATTATCCAGTAAATCCCAAAATGTATCTGCGCCAATTAGAAGATCCACTTGACCTGGTTCATGGAATTTAGGATCGGCTAACTGACAGTGGGATTGTATTTCTAACTGGATGGGATCGAAATAGCAATTCGGTAATTCACCCGTAATTTGTGGGATAACTAAACAGTTAGTTGTCTTGAAAACTTGGAATAACAGGATTAGAATTTGACAATGCATGAGTGTTTTATGCTGGAATTGCTTTGAACAATGCCTAAAATTGAGGAATTGAATTTGTGTTTTTCAACACCTAATTTGTTAACAAATTCTGAAGTAATAAAGTTGGACATTGAAGCACTGTCAAGAAGTGCTTGGGTTTTTTGATTTTCTTTTTCCTGGCATTTTTTGAAATTTTTAAATCAAATCAGCAGTGAATTATTTTTGCGCGAACTCGATATCACTGAGATGCACTGAAATCTCGATCCCAATACAACGTAAATGACTCTTTGGATTAAATTTACACCAAAATTGCAATTGCAGTTTTTCCAAATATAATTGGCAAATTTCTTTACGATTGGAACTCCTTTTTACAAAAAAATTCAACGATCTTTTAATGAAATGTACAATTTTGTTTGGAAAACGTTGATGAACAATGAATGAATGGACGCGAATAACTACACGCAGTCGATCGTAAGTTTGTCTCAGAAAACGGAAAACTTTGGCACTTTTTCCCGATTGTCCGTACCGCGAACGCACAACGCGATGAAACAGTTCCGACGGCGCGGCGACAGTTTTCTGCATGCAACGAGGTTACCTTGATTTTGCTGTCCGACGGCGAGTTTGTTTCTATCGTTGCGAAAACAATCTCTCACCCGACTGAATACAACTTCAAATGCTTGACCAGGATACGCTGGTGGATGTGAAGACTCTTGAAAAAACCAATTGACTAACCGAATCCGTTCAATGAACCGTGAATCCAAATGAATAGCCAAGAAATTCTTGTTTCTGTCCAAAAATCCCATCGAATGGACCAAAAAATGTATAGAACCTCTATACACCTTCGTGTGTGGACTGTATCTTGATCTCGTACCGTCAAACGCACTTTCCTGTGTGGTGGTCAGTTCGGTACTGGCGCGCTGGGCGGCATCCCTTCGGCTGCACAAACGGTCTGGCACGCACTTGGACCGTGATTGATGCCTGATAGCCACGTGACTCTGGCATGTTCACACTTAGCGGAGTTTCACATATAGCAATGAAAACTAATAGGTTCTTAACAGGAGTATAGGAGGCAAACTTCTAGTTCTAGATCAAAACTAGAAGCTAAGCACCAATGGCTTAACATTACAGAACTTTGTGAACTTCCGCTTGCCCAACTTATTGTGCTGGATGAAGTGGAAGAAATCCAGCAGGTCCCCGACTATCAAGAGCCGTCAACTAGCAAGCCAAAAAGATTTTTGAAAGAGTGTGAAGAATGTAGTGAACGATCTTAACGCCGAAGATTGATGGAGTTATCTAAAATAGATAGTTCTGCAATTAAATATTTAAAACAAGATCAGTCCAAAACCTCCAGTTCGCAAATTAATGCAGACGAAATACTCTCGCTTTTTGTTGAAGCTAAGTTGATCAGGCATCAATATACATTAATTAAAGATTTTGTTAATTCAAAAGTGGCCTCAAATATCTTTCCTTTCTATCACAAAGTTCTGGAGACAAAGAAAAAGTGCTATCCTTCGGATGAAAAAGTGTCAGAGACATCTGCAGAACTTGAACTCGATTTTGCATCATTAAGCGATTTCAGTTTGCCGAGGAAATTAAAGAACTCTCTTTGCAAGAAGGAGCGTATTTTGAAGACAAAATTAAAAATTGAAGCCAACAATTTTTAAATATGGCGATCGTGAAGAAAAGGTTCAAGATTCTTTACAATTGACAATGGTTGACGGTAAAGTATGTTGCTCCTTAGCGGAAACATCGTCAAGTAGGTGTTGCACTTGCGATGCTACGCCGAAAGAAATGAACGATATTGAGGTATGTTTAAGCAAAACTGCCGATCTCTCTTATCACCCCTTCACTCATGGATTAGGTTTTTTGATTATTTTATACACCTTTGAGACAAGCTAGATTTTAAAAAGTGGCAAACTAGATTGCAAAATGAAAAAGTACTTCTTGCAGAGAGAAAACCGCGGATTCAAAAAGATTTTAGGGAAAAGTTGGGTTTAATTATATATTATTATTATTATTATTATTAAATATTTTTTACAAGTTATGAAGTTTCAGCTGAACTAACTGGTGTGGATAAAGATCTTATCAAGCGATGTTGTATTCTTTTGCAGGCTTTGGGCTCTGGCTATAAAATTAATTCTTTAAAATATTAGAATTACGTTTTAGAAACAGCACGACACCTTGTAAAAAATTATCCGTGGTATTACCTACCTGCCTCCGTGCACAAAGTTCTCGTGCATGGATCTAAAGTTATTGAAAATGCACTTCTATTGATAGGAGAACTTTCAGAAGAAGCTGCAGAATCGTGGCGTGACGTGAAAATACAAGAAAAATGTATCGTGTTCTTACAATTACAGATCTTCTTTCCCTTTTATTTCTAGTTTAAGAAAATTAACTAAAAGCAGTAAGTCCATACCTGAAGTTTTTGATTAATTAGAATTAGAATAACAGTTAAATCAATCAACACAACTCATTATAAAATGGTAATCCCGCACCCCTCTTTCTAATGATATAAAAGATCTTTTTATAGTGAATTTTACTTCTGAAATTAACAGCCATAAATGATTATTTGTAATGAGTTTTTCAGTTTTATTACAAGACTCATTATAAAATTATAAATCCTATTTGATTTCAATTCGGGAGTAATTAGCCATAGGTATAGCCATAATGAGGGTTCCGGAAGAATTTATAATGATTCTTTAGGCTTAATTGTACCATATTAGTATAGTTTTCATATTTATGTGTTTTATTAAAATAATGTGAATTTTTTTTTGGAGGAAATAATTTTTTTTATTTATATCGAAGTTTAAAAATATATATTTGTCTTGGAAATGTTGAAATATGCACAAAAATCCCATACTGAAAATATCCCATTAGCGCGAGAATTTCATGACCGCATGTCCCATAAAAAGGGACCACTGTGCAATGGAAGCTGATCTGTTATACATTCTGCCACTCCATTGATACCATGAGCCAAAGAACTAACAAGAAATAGGTTATAATAAAATATTTTTAAATTTTGTCCTGCATTCAACAAATTCGATACTATAAAAGGAGTAGCACATTTATCTGGCACAATTCTCTTTCGTGCAGTCATCTCAAAATCTAGACACTTACATTGCTTCGAAAATCACGCCAAGTGTTAAAGTAATTGACAAGAGATTGTCATCATCAAAAATAGTCAAAATATATCACAACCACCGGCTTGGTTTAGTAAAGGAACATCTAGACATACATCACCATCAATATGGAAATAAATAGAAATTTTATTTCAACTGGAACTGAGTGAATCGACAGAAACGACGATTTGTTGTTTAGAAAAAAAAATCTGAAGACGATCCTGTTATGAAAAATAACAATTTGGCGCGGCTTTTCGAGCAGATAATAGAATAAACCACTGTCAATTGAGAAGTACATTAAATGAATTCCTTCTTAAAATAATTTAAAATAATTTGATCATTCGATGTTGGCAGTCTGCGCTACAATTAATATAACATGGGAACGTGGATTTTATTCGCTGCGTTCGCGCCCGTTATTGTTACAACTATTAATTGTGACAATACTATAAAACCAAATATTATATTTATATTAGCGGATGATTTGGTAAGTAGCAATATAATTTCATGATCCGTTTCAGAATTCGTTTTATTTCTCGCATGCTATAAAATTTAAGACACTAGGAATAAAGTAGTATTAAATACATTCTTAACTTAATTTGCAATTTTTTTGGAATAGGAGGCCTTATTGTGATTTTTCTTATTAGGAAAAATGGCAGTGTGTATTGTTGACGTTGAAATGTTGAACGGCAATCTTTTTTTTTTTATTTTAATTTTATTTCATTAATATACCCATAATTAGCACATAACGTGTGAGTTTTGAGTGAATATCATGAGTAGGAATAGTATAAAAATCGTTTATTTATTTATATTCAGGGGTCGTAGTACTTGGATTCTGTTTTAAACTTTCCAATTAGTTTACTGGGGGGACATTTGGATATGGTCTGTTCATAGATATAAGAAAGTGACCAATTGATTTTGAATGGGATTATCCAAGGGTGGTCACTAACATAAATTTAAATTCAGGTAAAATTGTGGTCCGTAATAGAAAATAATTTTATACCTACCTATGTTTAATATTCTTTGGTTTGGTATACTACTTAGTTTAAGTTTACTAATAATCATTCTTATTTCTTGTGTAATATAGCGTGTGTTGAATCGTGTGCGAATTATGCAAAACATGTGCGAGTCTAATGTATCTCAGAAGATGCTCCCGCCCAAATGTGGAAAACACTATTCTATTGAGACTAACGAAGTTATAAAAAATGTTTATTTGAATCTCATTGAACGTGGTGCCAGCAAGCAAGCATCTTTGGTAGAAACGGCCACATTGACGAAAATTCCAACATCAACTGTATGGAAAATTGTGAAAAAAGAAACGATGCTGACATTTTCTCGAGTGTAGATGAAAGTGATCAAGATATAATACGGCGTAAAATTTACCAGTTGTACGAGGAACAAATTTAACAATGTTTTTCCCCGTGTTAACTCCAATGTCCTCAAACTTATAGAAACCGAAGTTTTTAACATCCCTCTACAAAGTTGGAAAAATTCTGTTAAACATATAGAAAAAGCAGAACAATCGTATATCCATATTGCAAATAATATAGAACAAATAATAATTAGAACAGGCGATGATTGCGACAGTGACACTGATATATTATGTGAATAATTTGTAATTTTATTTTAGATTTAAACATAAATACATACATAAATAAATAAATATTGTTTAGTATCTTTCCTAACAAAACCCCAAATAATTAAATTCTAAGCAAAATGCGGACCTGTTCGGCCATATTTCATTCTTACAGCTTTCCTTAATTCGTATCAGTTAGTCACTTTCTTATATCTATGAACAGACTTTAACAAGTACCATAATTTCCCAAAAATAAATATTAAGGACCTGTACCGCCTTGAATATTTTATCTTATCTAACGTCAAAAATTAATTTTAAGCAAATCACGTTTCTTGAATTTTTCTCTTTTACGATTTTAGAGTACACAAAATTGTATGTTTACCAAATTTTCGCCTTCCTATTGCCAGAGAGGCTAGGAAAAACCTTTTCTTCTAATTAATTATTTATTTGAAAGGAGGATAATGGGTTTGGAGGATATAAGAATATATTCTCACGGTGATAAAAGAACTTGGGAAATCCTTGACATTTTTACAATTACCTTTGAATGAAGATATCAATGATGTTTTTATAAACAACAATTAAGGCTCCACCATTATCAACATTTGAACACGAGGATTCAAACTATAGAAGAATAGTAAGTGCATATTTTATCTACAAATGCATAAAGTATAATTCAAGATCAAGGAGAAATTTACAAATAATGATGAGTCAGGATGGTTAAAAAAAAATTATTCTTTTACGTCTTTTGTTCAAATTTTTTTTAGTACATTTTCTTAGTCCTAGTCAATTTGAACGAATCACAAACACACATTTCAGCTAATTTTCTCAAAAAATAAATTACGTCCTGCCGAAACAATTGTAAATTGTAAGGTTATTACTAATATCCATTAGATTTGCATGTCCATGTCAGAAAATGTTTTATTTGTTTAAAATAAAGGGTAGTTTGTTATATAAAAGTTGGGTGAAAAGCTAATGATTAGAGAGATATCGGGTTACAAACATGGCAGAAAAATTATGTTTTTGTCATTTAATACAAACTTCCCCAGTAATGCTGTAATACCATTTACAAACCTTCTGGGTTCCACCTCCGTCAGTTGTTTATAGAACAAACTTGCTGACGTTTTGCCAATCATCTAGTTTTCTTCTTCAGAGGTTAACTTAAATTCAGAAGATTTGTAATAACGTTTTTATTTTTATCTTAAAAGTAAAAATAGCAGCAGTACCAGTAAATTGTTATAAAAACACATTTTCCGCATGAATTTTTCCAATTAGTGGAGGGATTGAATTAGACCACCCTTATGATTCTTCTTCACTAAATTTAAGGATAAATGGAATGACATTATTTTTTTTTAGTTTTATGTTCTGCTTAAAAACTTTTGTCTCTTGCAAACTTATATTTTCGAACTAAAAAAATACACAAACCTGTAATCACTTCTTGCGCCGTCTCTTATTACTGCTTTATTTGACATTGCTCAGTTAGCTTGAATAGAAAATTCAACTAATTCAATCCAGAATTAACTATCTAACCATTTAATGTTCATGTTGTGCATGTATGTCATAAAAAAAAAATTAGCAAATTAGGAAGTCAATAATTTGTTTTTATTATTTTGACTTAGATGACTTGCTTATTTTTGTGTTTTTGAGTTACGTTGTTTAAATCAAATGTTGTTTAAGAAGACATTTATTCGCAGTATACAACAAGTTTCAGAAATTTAAGTTAATAAACTATTTTTTAAAAGTAATTGTTTAGAAGATAATACATAAATATTGGTATAAAATACAACGGTTTGACAGCACACACAAGTAATTTTATAAAAAAAAATTATTTTTTTTTTGTTTCATGCTATTGGTAACTTTTTCTTTGAACTTATTTAAGGCGAATGATAGGGGTAATCCATTTCAATCCCCTAAACACAACTCATTAAAAAAAAACTATGCATAAAGTTGCTTGCTTTGTTTTGGCTAAATCCGTTGATAAACTTATATAAGTATACAAAAAGAAACCCTTTTGTCTTAAATACATCACTTCACGACACTTTGTATAACGAACATTTTGAAACATGCTCGTTAAAAACTTATTTCACGAAATAGAGCAGGCTTTGAAAAATATTATTTTCTTTCTTCGGATCGAGTGGTACGAACATCTTTTAAATGAATTTTAAACAATTTGTTATTATTCATTTTAATGACATACAGGGATGGAATGATGTCGGATTTCATGGGATGACTGAAATACCGACACCAAATATCGATGTATTAGCATACTCTGGAGTCATTTTAAATAATTATTATGTAAATCCCATTTGCACACCTTCCAGAGCAGCACTTCTAACTGGAAAATACCCGATTCATACAGGTGAGATGTAAAAAGAGAACCGATTACAAAATTTCTTCTGCATCCCTTTAGGACTACATTACTTTGCGTTGTTACCAGCAGAGCCCCGAGGTCTAAATCTTTCAGAAAAACTACTGCCTGAATATCTAAAAGATTTAGGCTACGTAAATCACATCATAGGCAAATGGCATCTGGGATACTGGAAGAAGGAGTATACCCCCACATTCAGAGGGTTTGATTCGCATTTGGGTAAGCTGACTTAAATTGTATTTAGGCAAACTTTATCTCGTCCAAATTGGCAAGGGTTTTGGAATTCTGGTCACGATTATTTCGATCACACTAAGGATGACGACTGGCCCTCTTGGGGCCTGGATATGAGGAGAAATATGGACGTGGCTTATGATCTACACGGGCAATACTCCACAGATGTTTTCACACGAGAAGCTATAAAGATAATAAACAATCACAACCAAAGCAAGCCGCTATTTTTGTACCTCGCACAAGCTGCTGTGCATGCTGGGAACTTCTACAATCCACTACCTGCTCCTGACGAATATGTAGCCAAATTTAATCACATACAAGACAGTCACAGTAGACGGAAATATGCTGGTAAGGTTTAGGGATGTTAATAACAGTCAAAGCATTTCCTTTTTTAACAGAAATCTGCGCAGTATAATTTTTTCGTCTAGAATTTATACCTATATATAAATTTATATTACGCTGGTGAATTAAGTTGTAGATCATATTTCAATAGAATCCCACGTACTTCCACCTTAATTCCAGGCAACTATTCGACGGAATTCCTGGTAATTATACTGGAATTTGCCGGAATTCCACGAAAATTCTCCAAATTCAACTAGAACTCTTAGGAGTTCCTTTAAAATTATTTTTCGTTCAGTCTTATTTCATGTATTTCAAAAAACATGGTACTTATCGTCTAACAGAATAATTAA
This sequence comes from Cylas formicarius, assembly GCF_029955315.1. Classification (NCBI taxonomy): domain Eukaryota; kingdom Metazoa; phylum Arthropoda; class Insecta; order Coleoptera; family Brentidae; genus Cylas; species Cylas formicarius. The sequence continues at coordinate 22,119,823 of NW_026844352.1, read as the reverse complement.
ATGAACAAAATCAATGTTTGTTTTGGTACCTACATTTCAAATTGAATTAGTAAAATTCCGAAATTGTGCATAAATAGCGAAATTTGTATATTACTATACAGAGTAGTTCTTAATAAATGTTCTAAAAAGCAATCTAAAGCGGAGTTTTCACAATTTAATTTGGGCATATACGAGATGCAATAATGAGCAACATTTTACTAACGTCAATGGCATGTTAAAACACTTGAAATTATTTTTTATTTCCTTTTAAAATAACGGCCAAAGCTAACGTCAATGTGTTCTTCTCTAATCCATAGGCTACTTTATCCTACTAAATTTTTTTTGTCCAGCGAATTATTTGAAATAAAAAATTACATATCTCGAAAACGGTGTGTTCTATCGAAAGAAATATAGTTTGTTTTTTGCTTAGAAATGGCCACTGTGCCATAATATTGAAAAGGAAGCTTTAGAGTGGTACAATCAAAAAAATGTATTGCATGAAATACCGAGATTATAGGCTATACCCAGCACCCTAGCACACATTGTCTGAAGAGATATAATGTAACCTTCATCATCATCGCCATCACCATCTCGAAAAAATCTGCTTTGATCACAAAAAAATGACAATTGCTGGAAAAGAATGTTTTATGGAAATAAATGTAGTATATTTTCTTTATCCAGAAACTATTAGTTCATCACAATTACTTTAAAAAATACAGTGCAGGAATGACAAAGATTAGATAGAGTGTAATGAAAGCTCTCTAGATATTATGTGAAAAACTAGAATGTAATCTTAACTTTTTATTTCCATATTTCAAAAACTGCTTGACCAATAGCAAAATAACAATTTCAAGAAATGAACTTTGTTTTACGCTACACCGGCCAATTTTACGAAAAAAAGGAAAGGACTTAATTTACTCCAAATTAAACAATTTTGAAAATAATTTTCATTTTTAAAGAAATCTTAACTTAGAAGCTCATCTTTCTTTTTTTCAAAAATGTTCCATCGAAACACAAAATGCATTTTGATGCTTAAGTTCCATGGCTTTCCACCGCAATTCTTCGGAGTATCACCAGAATCCCTTCATAATCTACATCATGATTCCACTGACACGGACACTAAATTTTTTGTCAATTTCAATTAGATTTCATTTTCAGACTTTAAAAATGTATCTATAACTACCCAGCAAGAGTAAAGACGATTCGGATTTTTTTTAAACGATATAGATTTTTGTACATTTGGCGTACCTACTCCGTCAGCCTGAAACTATGAAACGCACCATAAATAAAATATTTGCAGTGTTTAAAACATTATAATTAAAGCAACCCGTTTGTTCTTTTGACTAACAATTTTGCCAACACTTTTTTATAAATTTAAAACCAGTAATCACCTTAACATAACTTTTAATTTTTGAAAAATACGTTTGTTAAATTTTGAGTTATTGGCATAATCCTTTAGTAATTGGCATTGGCATTCGCATTTAATTCCAGTATTTAGCTCATATCTTGGTAACTGGTGTGCTTTTGACTACTAGTTTAATTACAAAATTCGTATTTTTCAATTGAACCGAACTTTTGAACTAATGGGTATGTTTAATTAAATTTAAACGTTATTCTCATATCTTTGATAAACTAATTTAGGTGCAAAATTAATCTACAAACTCATAATTTTTTTATTATTTTATAATATAATATAATATGATAAAAAAGTTGAACCTTCCGTAGATGAAAACTACCGACTTATTTCGATCTTGTGCAATTTTGGAAATATTGGAGATTATATTAAATAAATTTATTTTTGCTTAAATTTAAAATAAACTATCTTCGCAACAACATGGTTTTTATACGAAAAGATCATGTATCACCAACTTATGCTCCCTGTCTTCCTATATCTGTGACTCCCCACAAAAAGCGTTTGACCAAATAGATCATCACATACTGATTGAAAAAGTATCTCAAAAATATGGTTTCTCCGATTCTCTGATTACAGAGTTGACGTCCTATCTGATGAACTGTCGGCAGGTCGTTGAGATTGAGGAGTTGGGATCAATTTCTTTTGTTCCAACTTCTAGTGTGCCTCGAGGTTCTAACCTTGGACCACTACTGTTTAATATATTTATAGACTATCTGATATCTGCGATAAGCTTGCCTATGCGGATGACCTGATACTATATCGATGCATTAAAACCGGCACGGACTGCATGACTCTCCAGAAAAACATCAATATTGTCAGTCAGTGGTGTACTAAAAATAAATTGCATCTTAACATCAGCAAGTGCAATGCACAAAAACTCCTATAGACTTGCCACTGTAAAGGATGTGGGGATTTTATTTGACTAGACGTTCTCTTTTGTACCTCATATTACTAATACGGTTTCCAGTGCAATGCAAATTTTAGAATTCGTAATAAGAAATTACAGGCATTTTTGTAGCTCAGCTATTGGTAAATTGTTATTTAACTGTTGCATTAGGTCCAAGCTTGACTCTGGCTAGCTGGTATGGTCACCAATATATAACTGCCAAGCTCAGTCTATTGAGAGTGTGCAGGGAAGGTTACTGAAGTATCTAACGTTCAGGGAGGACGGTTCCTATCTTGAGAGGGGAGTTGACCACGATCTGTTGCTGGGAAGGTTCGCTGTACTGCCTCTGAGCTTGCGCAGAGACTTTCAATCTGTTTCATTTCTCTACAAGTTAGTTCATTACGGAGTCGATAGTCTGTTTCTTTTGGAACAAGTACCTTTTCATGTACCCTATTTACAATATGTGTGTTACCTTCAACAAACTATCATCGCACTGCGATTTATATTATTATTCGGCAACTTGGATTGGCGTCGGGTTATCCATACTGACAAGCCTCCTTCTCCTTCTTTCCTTCTTGTTTTTTTTAGTTATAAGATTAGTACATTTCAGATTAGTTTTTACGTCCCCTGTGTATATATATTGTATGATTTATATTTCACAGTTGTTGTAATTGGGTCATGTTACCTGTGGGAAATAAAGCGCTACTATTACTATTATTATTATTATAAGTTAAATATAGTTATATATAGGCTCATAAAATGTTGACCTTACATTTATGAAATTTTTCTAGGTTGTTTTTTTAACAAGACAATTCTTCGTCGTAAATAAAAGTTTAAATTGAATAGTAAATGATGAAAAACAATTAAAATAAATATTTGCAACCCGTCTGGTAAACTTTTTAAGTCACTCTTTTATTTGGCATGAGCGGAGCGAAGCACTTTGTGCATAATATACTATTTTGACAATAACTGCCGCGTTTGTAGTAAGATAGGATGCCCCAGTAGTGGGCATATTTAAAATTCAATTATAAAAAACGTAATATCCTAAATCCCTATTAACCTGCATTACCCAAAATAACTCTTCAATACTCAAGAATCACTAACAAAATGGCCATATTTTCTCACGCGAAACACAGGTTACTGGTTACTTTAAAACACTGACAAATGTAATTCCAACTTCAACGCCCAGCGATATTTATAACTATAATCTTAATCTTAAAAAATAATTTTTATATGTTTGGTGTTAACTCGCCAATTGAGTATGTATTGTAACTTTATTCTTACTGATTGATGAAAACTGAACTGGTTTCCTTATGTTAACACATTCTTTGACAGCCATACTGAGCAAACTCGACGATTCAGTTGGTCAATTACTACAAGCATTGGCAAATAACACCATGCTCGAAAACAGCATTATAATTTTCTCATCTGATAACGGAGCCTCAGTGGCAGGGGCTTACGATCGCAGCGCAGGATCAAACTGGCCTCTTCGGGGAGCTAAAAATTCATTGTGGGAGGGTTAGTACAATCCGCATTATGATTGACAAATTTTGTTGCTTTGCGTAAATAATAACATCATGGGCTAGGTGGCGTTAGGGCTACTGCAGCTATTTGGAGTCCATTAATAAAAAAAAATCAACGAGTTTCCCATCACATGATGAATATTGTAGATTGGTTGCCGACGATATTAGAAGCAGCTGGTGGCAATCTTAGGTGAGGGTCTTTAATCTGTTAATCCATTTGAATGGATCCTATCTTGGCATTTGTAGTAGCGTTTCTCAAGTTGACGGCGTTAGTTTATGGAATTCTTTAGTCCACGACGAAATATCCCCGAGAACGGAAATGCTTCTGAATATCGATCCAGTGCTAGGTGAATATGGGTTGCGGATGGGCCAATGGAAACTCTTTAAAGGTAACTTCTGTCGATAAAATTAGATTACAAATAAATATTTTAAATTAAATGCAGACATCTTGCAAAATTGAAAGCACAGTCGACTACCTGTTTTCCCGTTTTATCTGTGGTCTGTGCACAAAGCACCACCACGCCAAGTGAAAAATGTCACTGCTTTCCGATATTCTGCTCAGCGTGGTCTGGACGTGTGGCGTGTTTGTTGTTAAAATTCTCGGTAAAGGTGATCCACGCACCCGACGGAAACAGCAGACGGATGACTTATATATTATGTCTTTTTCTAGCGAAAAACTTCGATAAAATTCGGTCGGAAATGATTTTTGTATTTATTTGTCGACTAAAAACGCAAATACCCTTTAACCACGCGGTTTCATAGACACTTAGCTACACGGCGTAGCGTTGTAGGGCTTTTATGGTTTCTTGATTTGATAAAATTCTATAAAATTCAGGGTTTTATGTTTATGTTTATTACATTTGATAAAGACACGATGTTGTCGAAACAATTGTCGTGCGAATATATATAATTTCGTGAAAATCTGAACTATTAGTTCTTATTTATTTTGTTAAATGGATTTTCATCAAGTAAAAGCCACCTCAGTTCAAAATCATTTGTTTTTGAAAGCAATGTAATTTCGAATCACCATCCTATCGCAATTTCTATACCCAACACCACAATTTCAAACACATAAATGGAATCGTCACTAGGAAATATATTAATTACACATAGTTAGAAAGTGATCTAAAAATTATTAACTTTGTCAAAGTCATTACGAAAATTTCGCAAACAATTTAGATCCCAACTAATTAAATACCAACATAATAATTATAAAAAAAGGTTTAAGTTTAAAAATAATCTGATGCTTCTCACAAGAGTCAGTGCATTCTTTGAATTTTTATTGGCTTCTAATGCGCTTGATATCATTTCACATCAAATTCTCTTATCAAAACTGGAGTATGGTTTGAGGGGAAAATTTATGGGAGATACAGAAATCTACATGTTAATTAATGAAACAAAAGAAATAATTTTTGGAGTTGAACAGGGCACCTTTATTTTGTAGTGTATATATAAATGTGTAGGGCACCAGGTCACCAATCCTAATATATAACAACACAACTCTCTATACCCATCTAACCTATGGGATTTTAGGATGGTATGGGGTAGCTTACTCACATTTAAAGGTACCGAGTTGTAGCTAAAAATACTTGTTGAAAATTTATGGTAAAAAAAGGACCTATCCGACCGACCTACTTTTCCAAGAGACAGAAATATTGGCTATTTCATTGTTTGAAAATATAAAAAAATGTGAAGGAAAATTTAAGGTGAAATAGAGAAATAAAAATATCCAACACATACTGCGCATTTTGAATTTTAATTATGTTGGGTAGAAAATTTGTTGCAATTAAGAAGAATAATTTTATAATTATCTCTGTAATAGTTGTTAGGTTATAATAATTAACGTTTCATTCAATTACGTTCAATTACCAAATCACTTTTCGATTTGGAAAATTTTTTAATTTGTACGTCTAAATTTTTATATCGTATTTTTTATTAACACTCCAGGACATATTCCAATATATTTTAGGTAAATCCTCAGACAGTTTGTACAGAGCGTGGTCTGGACCCAGCGGAAGAGGACGCCCCTACAATGTTTCCGAAATTACATATAGTTTAGCATATCGAACCCTACATCCGACAAGTTCGCTCGGAACTGCTGACATAAAAGAACTTAGAACAAGAGCAACTGTTTCCTGCAACAACGAAACGCAAATTGTATGCGACTCCGATTCGTTCTGTTTGTTTGACATTGAACGTGATCCTTGCGAGTATGCAAATCTTGCTGACAAGTAAGTAACGGTAGGGAGTTGTTTACTAAAATATTTTATTATCATATTTGTCAGGTCGTACCTACTGTTACGTTTTTTAGGTATCCGAATAAAGTAGAACACTTGATTCAAAAACTTTCGAGTTATAACAAAACCACACTGCTCCCAGGGAATGTTGCATTAGATCCAAATGCAGATCCGAGATTATTCAACAATGTTTGGACCAATTGGGGTGACGTGGTTTCCTCAGCTTGTTAAGAATATTACTGGGCTCCGCTTTAGTTTAGCCGACATCATTTGCATAAATAAGGATTCTACTTTTATCTTTTATGAACATTAACAGAAACACAATTTTTTTTTGCTGAAATGTACCATTTCCATTTTCCAGGCCTTAGAACAGAATGAAGGAAAATGAAAAACGCTTTTTCGCAGATTTTTTTTATTTTTATGTACTTCGAAAGGCAAAAAAATTGTCTTCACATAACTAATTTCGGATAAACCAAAATTTTTCACTCATTTTTCTACCAGTAATAACTAAAAGCATCTGTTAAATACATTGTGTCCCAAAAGATTGAAAAATATTTGTGGAAAACAATATTATCCAGATATCTTTGTCCCAAGTAGTTTAAATTTTTAGGAGTCGTACTATATACTATTTCTTTAAGGTAACCTGATCAAAAAAAATCCATAAATCAGAAGTGTAGAGGTCACTCTTCCCTGAAAAATGGTTCTGATGAGTTCCTTTGAAAGGTTTGCACTATGTGAGGTGGCGCCATCATGTTGAAACCAAGTGTTCTCATTGAAACCAACAAAATTATTGAGATCTGGTCTGGTCGCAAAAAATTGTTCAACGCATTCCTTGTATCGAAAAGCAGTAGTTCGCATTTTGGAAAAAATTTGGTTCAAGTCCAGAGGCGCTTATTGCAGCCCATACCATACCCAGGTCTTTGATGTTTTTCCTGGAGATCTTCAGAGGAAAAGTAATGACAGTTTTGCTTACTTACAAAGCCATCTGGCCTGAAGGTCTGGTACCGACAGAATTATATATAGCTGAAATTTTGAAGTTATTTAGTTGTTTGTTACTGCCGCATAAACTCACTCGATATTTTCGGGATTTCTTGAATTCCACGGAAGATCTGCGATCTTCCTATTCATCACAATGCGTTCTCTTTCAATTTTTTAAAGCCAAAATCCTCGCCAAAGATGATGCTTGAGTTTAAATTTGAATTTAGATATATGCAAACGCTTTGCTCCCACTAATTCGAGGAATATTCAATAAATAAATGGGGAAAAACTTCCTACACACTCTATATAAAATTATTTTTACACATTCCTCCATATTTCGTATGGAACACCCGGCATTTTTTGATGATAAAACGTTAACGTTTCAATTTCAAAAATTTTTGGCATGAATTTTTAAAAATTATAAAGCTTTTGCAGTCGACAATTTGTGTTAGGGGTTAATAGATTTTGAAGTTTTTTGGATTTAGAAGTTTAAGCTTGCACTTACACTTTAATGTATCTTCTTTTTAATTTGTATAATCAGTGTCAAATCCAACTCAAGGCGCCTAAAAACGGCGTTGTTGTAAAACTAATGGTGAGTTCCGAATTAAACTCTAGATATCAAGTCGATTGCACAATCACACAGCGATTGTCCAGTTTGTCCAGTTACAGCCGTTAAAAACCAAGTGAAAGGAAGAAGAAGCATATCATCTTCTTCACATTTTTGTAATATTTGATTCTCCCGCTACATTGCCTTTAGCAGCCAAGTCATATCTGAGCGATACGCTATGTAGATATTAATGACCATGTTTCAGATGTAAGTGATCTGGATGACCAAAATACTATTGATACCTCATGTATTAACTAATCCGCAACCCAGGATGTCCTTGAAGTATTTACTGATCTAAAAGAGCAGCTGCAACAGGCAACAAAAATGTGTCGAACTTTAAAACAAAAAAGTTTTTGCTGCCCAAATTGGTGATAAATTGGTGGTCGTCCAGATCCCGGAAACGTGCTGTCCATTGTCGTTGGAATAGAAGATACAGACTTTTATTAATTAGCAAAAACAAAGATAGCACCTTGAAGCAGCTTTTCACCCGTAATCAATTTGCAATTTGCAAAGATAATTTAATTTCCATGGATGAGATTCCGGCTCAAGCAGCAAAGCAAAGAGAAGTATTCAACGTCTAAATGTAGCTGTAAAAACAAGAAGGCTTTGTGTAATTGAAAGTGTCATGGTTAGCTTAAGTTGTCACAATAAATAAGGTTGCCATATATTTACTTTGTTTTTTTTATTTTAAAAAATATAATTTATTTTATTTTTATATTAATTATAGATATGTTTGTTTTAAATTCAACAGTTTCCTTATGTTTACTTGAAAAGTTATCCCATGTTTTGATCAAAAAAATAACCTATATAGTTTTATTTTATTTTCTTTATATGAAAAATCCTTTTAAACATACACATTCCCGGGTAACGGATAGAAATAATGATATTTGATTAATATATTGCGTTTTTACGGTAATATATATTTTGTACTTAATAAATCCAAGAACATTATAATTACTGGTTTGTCTTTTGTATATGTTAGCAAAATTTATTTCTGTGACGAAATGGGACATGAAAATTAAGGGCCTCTTACAGGTTTGTGCCGTGTTGAGTCATTTTTATTCTAAGTATCTCAATCTTCGTCGTGCTGGCTTTTGCCCGCAATTATGGAAGTTACCTGCCGGCGGCAAGAAAATATTTTTTTCCTTTATTTAGGCGCGTATAATCTTATTTAATTACACTAAAAAAACAATAACATTAAACATATACAATAAATTCATAACTAATATCGAAATGTTCACTATCAGAGTCGTCATTGAGATTATTTATGTTGTTTTGTATAGTAATGTGAGAGTCCTCAGTTTTTATAACATGTTGTACTGAATTTTTTCAGCTCTCAATTGGTATTCGTATATATATTCGTATTCGTGTTAATGACATTTTTTATCAAATTTATAACACTGGGACTTAAAGTAGAAGTAACATTTTTCTGCTCTTACCTTTGATTTTACTTGGCTCCATAAATACTCTATGACGTTAAACATGCAATGATATATATCATATAAAATATGATTTTTGTATTTAGGTTTTTGAACTTGATGGGGCTGGTGCTTCGCGTGGCAGACTGTGGTAGCTTCAGCTATCCATAACAATAACACTGTTATTTGGAATATTTTTTAAAAGATGTGCTTTCATCTAACACTTTTGAGTAGAATCAATCCATCTTCCTGGATAGAGTGTCGTGTGTATCGAATCAGATCTTTTAATTTCTTGAAAGAAATTAAATCTCCAAGTGCGTAATCTGTGTAATGCCATTACTATTTGCCTTTTGTCTGTTACCTATTTTGCGGTACTTAAATCCAATTTTAAAAACAACTCTATTCATCTGCTTCTAGCTTTTTTTTCAGTTTCCCGAAGGTAAGACCGACTTCGCTTCGATCAAGACAATATGTTTTCCTTCTCATTAGGTATTGATCACTACTATCCATACGGTGAGTGAAAATCTCTACGTTAATTTATTTTCTTCAATTCTCCCCTATTAATAATATCGCTTATCGACGATGTTGGCGTTTTTGTAAGTAGTTTAACAAGTATTCTACTGATTAAAGTTTCATGCGCATATTTCAACAACTCCTGTACAGTAGAAACGATTATTCAATACTGCCACAAATGGTCAACACTCAGGAAATATATCAGAAAGGAAGAAATACACCTGGCCCACCCCTGCTTTGTCACCCAGGTGAATTTTTTTTTTGTTACTGGTATTGGTATTACTCAATAACAATTAACATCGTTAAAGTTTTATTCGGGAGGGTCCGTCGAAAGCCAACACGATGAAGATTGAGACAGACTATATCTGCTTAATGTGTCGATTTAGGAATCGTATTTACCCTGGGTACCGGGGTACCGTGGGTCTCTGGAAATTTTTTGTTGTAAAAACGAAGACGTTGGAATTCTCCGAACGATATACCGTTTTTAAGACGTTTAAGACCCGCCTGTTGTGAAGCGGAATGTACTATTTTTTCAGTACGTGTATTTAAGATGTTCGCCGACCAGAACTGTGGGGTGCGGATTGTTGCTGTGGGATTTTCTTAAACTAGTCCTGCCATCTTGCCACTAACGTTTTTATAAGAAAGTTTCACATTTTGAGGTTAGGTTTACTCAGTTAGGTTTTGGCGACAGAGTGTTGTTTGTGTCTTTTGTAATAAATTAAAAAAATTATGATGCTTAAAAATGGAACTTAATCAAGAGCATTTTCGTGCAATAATTTTTTACAACTTTAGACGTGGACTAACTCAATAACAATGCATCGATGAACTTAATTCGACTTTTGGAGTTAAAACACCATCTAGGACTACTGTTTATCGCTGGTTTTCGGACTTCAGTAGTGGTCATAATTTTCTTAAGGATGAATTTCGTGCAGGTCGTCCAAAATCGGTGATTGTCCAAGAAAACATTGATGCAGTGCGGAAACTGATTTTGAATGAATGAATGAATAACTTCTTTTTATTCCCATACATTTAGAATAAATTACGTGGGCAACGCAACAAAAGCATGTTTTGGAGGTACCCGAATCGATGTGGGAAAAGTGCTTTGATGATTGGCTTTATCGAATGCAACGTGCCTAGTGGTGTTCCCCAGGGATCGGTGTTGGGACCAGTGCTATGTACTATGAATTAGCTCTCCAGCATTGATTCTCATGTGGGCGCTTATGCTGATGATACTAAATTATTTGAAAATCCTTCAACACATGCTGACGTGTTGCAGTGAGACTTGTATATTATTTCCAAGTGGTGTTCAAATTGGCTATTGCCGCTGGATGCTCAAAAGTGCTCTGTGCTGCATGTTGGCAAGAACAATCCCGGTTTGAACTATTATATCAATGGAAACTCTGTGTCAAGTGTCGATTCTGAGATGGACCTAGGTGTGACAGTAACTAATGATCTTGCGTGGTCTGTATATGTATCAAATATAGCAAAGAAAGCAAAATGCGCGTTATTTTTGTTAAAAAAAGACTTAAATATCTTGGTCCTCGCATGGCTTGCAGACTTTTTACCACTTACATTGGCCCCATCCTGAAATTTGCTTCCCCAGCCTGGAACCCATGGCTATTGCGTGACTGTGATGTTTTGGAAAGAATGCAACGAGCCGCTAGGCGCTGGCCACTTCAACTTAGACATACACCTTACGATGACCGTCTAGTCTAGGGGGATCTCATTCAAATGTATAGGTTTGCGCATGACCAATTTCCATCTGACGTGCCCTTTGTGGTCTTAAGCAATGATGAACGCCTACGTGGTCATCCATTTAAAATAAGAAAGGAACAATTCAGGACTTCACATAGCTTGTATTTTATAAGTAACAGGGCTTTCGATTATTGGAACAGTTTACCCTCAGATGTGTGTGCGCCGAACTTGTCTGTATTTAAACGTCGCTTGGATAGTGTATTGTTTCACAACAATAACTAAATATTTATTATACGTATAACATTATCATGCTACTAACTATTAATGTGCATAATAGGTTCTCCTCTGCACTTTATTCTTTGTAATAATAATAATAATAAAAATTTTATGTAGATAATTGACTTATAATGGATGTTTTCCCAGTTTGCTTTTTTGTATATTTATAATAAACATTTTAAAGTATGAATGGAATTTTTCGCCGCAGAGATTAATAATAATCGAGGAATCTGACCGACGAAACTCTACACAGCTTTCTGCATTTGTATGCACGAAGTACCGAAGTACGGTTCTGGAACGTCATTGTGCAATTGCGAATCTATTTATTGAGGATTACAAAGAGAAACCCAAAGCGAGGTAGGCCTGCGGTTGACCCTTCATAACGTTAAATACCGGATTATGTCGTTAAAACGGTATATCGTTAGGCGAACTCTACTTACAATGTTATTGTAACAATTTAACACACGCTTTCCGATTATTAACATTTTTTAAGTGTACGTGTTTCACGCCTCCGCGCCACTTAAAGCCGCATTGTTTAATTACTTGATTCCTAAGCGTTTTTAGACAAATATAATTCGATAGATTTTAATATGTATCCCTCGTGCATCGTCCGCTGCCAGGTAAAAATCGCACTGCGGGAGTTTTCACTAAGTTTGACGACGTCGTACCGTAAACATGAACTGGTTCACTAACCAATTTAAGTTTAATTTATTTATCTACACAACGGTGTTTGGTTTGTGCGTTTCTCGAGAATGCAATGGCCTGCCGCATATCATTTTCATTTTATGCGACGATATGGTAAGTTAATATTGATTTTAACTTAGACTTAGATAAATTCCCCTGGTGTATACATAAAGCACTGTTCTAACGCCATAGGGGACCGAATTTTGCCCTCAGAACGAATGCATTCCAAACCGTTTTTTTTTATATATACCGCTTTTTAAGTTGATGTTTTGATTTTTCACATACACAGTAAATAATAGGAACCGATTAGTATTTTTAAAATTAAGTTTGAATGTACAGCAGGCGCTGTATCTGAAAATTGCATTATGCATATTATTTAGATGACGTGTAATATTTTTATGTTATCAACTGTTTTGTTTACCGTACCTCACATTTTCTTAATGCTTAATGTTCTTTCCATTTTAACAGCGAAATTCTTTGTTATTATTGTTTTTGTTGTGCAGATTGTTTAATGAAAACAGCGTCGTTTTAAATGAAAAAGTGAGTTTGGTTAAATGACGAATTCTATAATGAGGATGGGGACCTTTCGATTAATTTTGGAATTGTTATTTTTCTATTTGAGCTCCAGCCATACATTAATCTCAGTTCTTTAGTGATATAGATTTTCCAAAACTAAAGCTATATTAGATTCGTTAATCATAAATTCACTTCCCGTTTGGCTGGAAATAGCTAGAGGAATTGAATCTTGACTTTTAAATGTCACCCATTGCCATTTCAATTGATTTTGAAGATTGTACTTAGGCGGCTTTGGTCCAAAATATTTTTTAGCGAAAATTTCTAAGTTTGAATTATTTTATGTAACCGCAAGTAACACCTTAAATATTAAACTAACATGCTTTTAAGATATTTTTGTGATTGCAACCGCGTAGATGATAATTTCAAAAATATAAATACGCGGCAACTATTTGGCATAGAAAGAAAAAGGCCGGTTGTGATATTTAAAATTCGAAAGTAATTAAGTAACCATAGAAATATTATCAAGACTGCATACTGAACATCACAGTTTCAAACCTCTACCTGAAAGCTGTTAAAAGTTATAGTTGTGTCACCCGGTATATAGCAAAAGTGAAACTTTTTCAACCGTGCCTTAGGTTTTTATCTATTTGATTATTTATTTAAGTTTGTTGACACTGCGTCTCATTTTGAACCTACAACTTGCAATTTGCAAGAAAGTAATATTTCCAATTTTTTAATTTATAAATTTGCTTTTATCCGTAAGGGCTTCAATGATGTTGGGTTTCACGGATCGAACCAGATACCCACACCCAACATAGATGCTCTCGCTTACTCTGGGCTAATACTGAACAATTATTACGTCAATGCGATATGCACACCTTCAAGGAGTGCCCTTATGACAGGGAAGTACCCTATTCATACAGGTAAATTTATTAATAAATGGACGTTATCACCGCAGGAGGATTCAAAAATATTCACTTTTTAGGTATGCAGCACACGGTGCTCTATGGTAGTGAGCCACGAGGTTTACCGTTGACAGAAAAAATTTTGCCACAACATCTGGAAGAATTAGGATATGTTAACCGAATTGTAGGAAAATGGCATTTGGGATCATGGAAGAAGGAATACACTCCTCTGTACAGAGGTTTTGTTTCCCATTTGGGTGAGTTTTGCATGTTAATCGAGATAATGCCAATAAATGGTTTACCATATTATTGGTAGGTGTAGTGGTGGTGGTAATAGTTGAAGAGTAGATAGTGTTAAATGTGTTAAACTCGCGAAAAGTCTCATAATTTTTCATCACATGTTCTCTTGGTGTATACAATATACACAATATATTAATGAAACGACTTGCGTTTCCTCCTTTGGAACTATTTTATTAGGTGTTATTTTTACAAGTGTTTCAAGTGTTTCCGAGAGTGAAGTGCTGGCCACTTCTTAACATATATTCAATTCAATTTCTTGGTCTGCGGCATTCGAAGAGGTTCCTCTGTTTGCGGAGCACTAATCATTTTAAGAGAGTTTTAGAAAATATTTCCTGGTATAACATTATTTATCACTAGGTCGTCATTTTAAATTACCATATGAAAGAAATTTTGTATATAATTTTTTTTCAGAAGTTTAGAAACAGAGCTTTAAAGTTACATAAGCTTAGTACTTCTGCCATCCGTCATAAAAAAAGATTTATTTACAAAATAATTTTCAAAATTTTAGTATGAAGTTAGCTTAAAAAGCTCGATACAACTAAATATAATGGAAAGCATAGAAAGCCGCTGAATAATTACTTAAAGTTAAAAAATAAAAATTTTTGAGTAAATAAAATTAATAAAACCGTCATTTGATCTTGTCGTGCAATCATGTTCTTCTTACTTGCCACTGATTCGGAAATAGCTGAACAAAAATTAATAATGGATATAAATTTGGTTATCCTCAATTGATATTTTCCCACATCTTCGAAAATTCCAGAGGCATTAGAGAGAGAGCTGCTGATAGGGGATTGAATATGACCTTTTATTTTCTATGTTTTAACATTCATAGAGATGAATATTAATGTCCACAGCGAAAATCATTGTCTGATCGAAATCAATCCATATTCATGAAACGCTTTCAAATAGGCCGTTTTTTATGACCACTACTTTTCACTATTTATATATCAACAAATTAATAAATGAATTAATTTCGATATATATAATATCATAATACATAAATAATATAATAAACATAAGGATTATTTACTATGAATTAATCCCATAATGTCGTCTGTTGTACTTTTCGGAAATGACTTTTAGGTTGACAAAGTAAAAAGAGAGTTTTTTATAAACGTAGATTTTAAAAACACGTTAAAATTTGGTGCATTAAATAATGCTTCTATGCAACTTCTTGGTATTATCGCCGCTGTACAACCTAACCCAAAATGAAAAAGACATGTATAAAAAGATCTCGGAAAATTACTTATAAATTTATTTTTTTATTTTATTATACAATCATTAAAAGTGACCCCCTTTCCTATTTAACAAGCCTTTTATTTAAAGTGAGAGTTAATGGTTTCAATCATAAACGGTGCATGAGTTTGTACTTTTTTTACTCTTATGCGAATTTGCTGCTTTGGAATAAACTAAAATGGATATTCCGACAGTCTCAACAATTTTAGGTTTCATCGCTCCTGATACTTACTGAATATTTTTAGCACTTGCTACCCTCTAGCGGTTTTCCTTTCCCCGTTTTTTCTGAATATTATGTGAGTGAGATCAGGTCAAGTGTACCCCTCATTTACCACTTGATCATAAAAATTTTATCTATATATATTTTTTATAAGTACTTATGATGGAAAACTGATCCCCCAAACGATTTTTTAAAATTTTGATTTTCACAACATTTTTAACAACAATTGTAATTAAAAAATGGTTTTAACATCAACCGCAAGAGATAAATTTATAAATTTTTTAGCATCTATGGTCTAATGTCTATATTTTAATAATATATTAACTAATTAAAATTGTTTCTTTATTTTCGTAATATTAACTAACTTTTAAGTTAAATGAAAATTTAACTGATTTCTTTATCCATTTAAGTTTAAGATTCCGGAAGAAAATTTCACTGCTCGTCATTAGTTTAAACAAAATGAATTTATTTATGACAGAGCGCCGGGCGCACAGGGCTGTAGAAGCGCCGCGCTGCCGAGCGTCTCGAATTGCATTGCTGCATAAATAAATTCATTTTGTTTAAACTAATGAGTGAAATTTTCTTCCGAAATGTTAAACTTAAATGTATAAATCATGTGACCTATAAACAAATAACATTTTTTTTACCAAGAAATCAGTTAAATTTTCATTTGTTAACTTAAATTTTAAGTCGTGAATATATTCTTAAAGTATAGACATTTGACTAAGGATGCTGAAAATTTCGTAAATTTATCTCTTACGGTTGATTTTTAATCCATTTTTTAATTAAAAGTGCTTAAAATCTTCATTATAAAAAAATGTTGTTAAAATCAAAATTTAAAAAAATCTTATAATTGATTAATTTTCACTTGACTTGATTTTACTCATGTTTAACTTAGCTTGACCATCTGATTGTATCCATCACCATCAAACATTGAAGTTTAAACAGCATCTGGGAAATTCCCTGACCTTTTATTTTCCCATTTTGTAGTGGAAATATTTTGAGTTTTTCTGTAATATTGTTTGCGCAATAAAACTATTATTAATAACAAATTTTTCTAACAATAAATAGTGTATACCGTATTTTATAAACTGGCAAATTTTACTATGTTAATATCTGAAACGAATCGGCAATGTTATCTGTCACTTTTCGTGAAAGTGTTCTCTGCCTAAAAAGGTCACTGTGTTAATAATAAGCAAATTTGTTTTGGATACTCACAATGTCTAATTTATTCAACTGACACGAGTTCGAAGTGATAAAAATAGCTTTTTTAAATAATCAATATTTGCATTGTGACAAATCTTTAAAACGAAATTTTGTTGTTATTTCTAAATTATTTTTAACACAGGTTCTGGCAAAATCCTTATTGTTATTTTCAATTGTTGTGTTTTGTTATCCTGTACATGCTATAAAACGCTAAGTTGCGTTAAAAATTCTCGTCCTGCTAATTTCAATCAAAAATTAATAATTTTAATTTATAATTTAACTAGCATGTTCAAAAACTTCCCATCAAACTCGTAAGCCTTCTTACTGAATAGCGCGACAATTTAAATACTAAACGAGTGACTGAAGAATTTTAGCAACTAAGGGGTATATGGATTTGTTGACTGTTCAGATATCGTTTAGTTGCAATACAACAAAAGGTTTGCTCCAGCGTTGGTACATTCAAAAAAAGGTTTATGGATCACTTCCTCGTTCTGCATACCTTTAAATAATTTTGAACGCGGTTTCAGTAATATTTCTCTGTTATTGCTTGTTTTAATTTTTGACATCTTTGTTTCTTGTATTATTTATAGTGTTAATTTGCAATATTATCTTTTTAAATAATCGTTTATTAACCACTTATAAACACAAAAACCTATTTTTGAAGCCGCGAAGAGTACAAACAACATAAATATAATAGATATATACAGTTAAACCAGTGTAACCAGAAAGTAAAACTTGGTATATATAGGCACACTCTAATTTACGAAACAAAGATCCCTTTTTTTATGGAGTGGAAGAATTTTTGTCACTTTTAATTCATCCGGAAATCCTTCTTCAATGCTGTTGTTTATTAGTAACGTAATAGGTTTTAGAAGTGAAGATATTAATTGCTTAGTAATATTGGCATTTAGACCATAATAGTCACGAAAATGAGAGTATTTTAGTTTCAAAACCGCTAACATCACTAACATCACTCTCCAAAACTTCTGACACAAAAAATGAGAAATTAGATCTAGTTGATCTGGAGATGTAGGTCATAGCATCTACTACTGAAGGTCTGATGGTTTTCGTTATCTCCGCTGACCCAGAAGCAAAATATTTGTTGAACTCCAACGGAGTAATTGATCATTGAATAGAGTTACTGTGCTTATTATGTGAATTATGTCATCATAAATTTTCTTTTTCTCCACCTTTTTAGTATGACGATATTCTTTGTGGAACCGTTTGTAAGCATGAAATTCTTGGTTACTTTTTGAACTATGGTATTTTTTTTGAATACAGCAAAGATGCTGGCGCATTACTTTAAGGTTATCATTGAACCATTTAATTGGCGAACGATGGATAGTTGAGTTAACAATGGGAAAGAAACTATCTACAGCTGCCCTAGGCAGTGACACGTTTTTTATTTATTAATTATCTTTTAATTTCGCAAATATTGTCCCAAATGATCTGACAAAACGAGATCACAAACTATGACACTTATCCAGTCACTAGGAATATTGGAAATTACATTGTGGATACAGGAATTTACTGATTTACACTTCCTGGTAGGTTCTTTTACAAAAAACTCTAAGCCAAACGAAATGAATATATTTTCTAACTCCTCTGATTGAGAGGTTTTCTGTGTTAAGTCTACGTTAAAATCGCCAGCAATAGTAAAGTTATCATAACGTTTATACCTCTTATAATACCTCTGTTTAAATGATCAATGAAAATGGATACATCTGCAAAGAACAAGCAAAACAGTCTTATTATCAATAATTTCCGCTACACAAAATTCTGCATGACTTTGAACAGCACATCCGCCGACATCTAGATATTTGTATTTGTAAATGACGAAATTAAAGTAAAGTCGTCCATCTTAACCGAACCAACCCCACCGCCGTCCAATCAATGCTCAGACAGGCATAAAATATCAGTATTATTTAATCTTGCAAACAGTGAAACTTCATCAATTTTATTATGTAACGCTGGAATATTTATATGTAAAATACTGTAGAAATTATTAGTAGACACAGTATGGATTTCCGGTATTTTTCCTCAAGGACTGTTCATTCACTTGGGTGTGACAAACCTCACTTGCTCGGGATCCAAACTTCTTGGATGGAAAAAATCTGTTTATCCTTACTCCCACAGGCCAAAGATTCGGATCAAGAATCTTCCTCGAATCCACCTCCGGGATGGTAACTTTAAAAGAAGAATACTGTGTTGGAAATCTTGATTGTAGTTTGGACACCGACGCATTGGTAGAAAGTTGATTCAAATAGACACTAAGACTATCCTCCGACGTTTGGGAGTCAAGTTTGGTAATTTGGTACTGATGGATTTTCTGGACAGCTTTTAATGAACAAACTGGATTCTCCAATGTACCGATCAAGACATTTGTGGACCTTGTGGCTGTTGGCGCTTTTGAAAACCGCTTAGAACTATTCCCGTTAACGAGATTTGGTACTAATTTTTGAATTGTGAGGCGGATCGTTACACTGATTTCGATGTTTAGGGTCATGTTTATGATGTGTCTCGGGTTGCTCCAGTTTACCAGACCCTTTTGATTTGGCATCGCTGAAGTCGTTTCTGCAGGCTGGACAGTTTTCAACAATCGTATCTGATTTGTCAAATCTTCGGCTGCAATAGCTTGATTTTGAATCGTTAGTTCTTGCTGTTTAATAATTTGTTCCAAATAATAGATTTTTAACCTATCTGTGCCATCCTAATTAACTTCCTCAGCGGTAATTTCAACTCATGAGACGACGTTAATCTTTGCAGTTTTGGCAACGTCATCTTCACAACATGTGACCGATTTACCACCAACAGACCACTTCGCAGTTTTTAATTGCTGTAGACAACTAATGCGTGCCAAACACCGCATCTGATGCAACTAAGACCAGATTTAATGGAGCTGGTCTTGCATCTTTTGCATACTCCCAAACTTTTCACTCATTTTGCAATGATAAAGCAATTATAGTTCAAAAAATTCCGCTTCAAACAAACCAATTAAATACACGAAAACTTCAGTGCGCACAGTCCGTTCCCAACAGATCAACGTCACCGGGGTGACAAAAAACTAATCTCACTCCGCGCAATGAAAACACACGTGCACTACCTTAAACAGCCCTGATAAAACAGAGACTGTTGCCAACACTTAATACGAAGAGAAAAATGTTACTATACACTCTGCACTAATTTTGTTAACTTAAATTGCACTCTCAATGAGTCCAATACGCTAATCATTCAGACAGAGAAAAAGTACCACGTAGGGCGAGTACAGCGAGCACAAAAACTGTAATGAGATATAAATAGCTGCAAGCTATACTTCGCCACTCCAATTACACTTACAAAATAAGAAAAATAACTGCAAAACAGCACGGATACATTCACTGAGTTACCTGTGACGTGACCATGAGAATTGACAAACGTCAAAATACCATTCGTGCCTAAAAAACTAAGTGGCTCTCGAGACTTTAATAAGGCTGATAGTTTAAGACAACGCTTTGCTCACTCACAAAAATACAATTTTTGCTCAAATACGGTAGAATCCTTATACAGCGACCATCCTTGGAAATCAACTATTAGTCGTTTAGGAGGGGCAATCGCTTAAAATGAATGCACCGTGATAGTTTAAAAATTGGTCGGAGTGTACTGTGCGCTAGTGACGTACGGAGCGCCCTCTATTGCCAGAGGTGAAAGACGAGGTCGGCGAAGAAGTGCCGACTAACCAGCGAGACGAACAGTGTTGACGTTGTATTTTATTGATTGTTTAATTTTGATCGGCTGGACCAGAGTTTTTTTCCACGTATAGTAATACGCTCCGTTAGCATAGTGTGTGTATTGTTTTTCGACGCTTCTGAACCCAAACATATCCATCACAGCACAGAAACGAATGGAAGCTCTTCTACATTAAAACATTTATTTATTGACAATTTTAATTACAACTTACTAAAAATAAATGTAATTATATGCTCTTTATATAATATAATATATACATAAATAACAAATGAGAACTTTTTATGTGCATAACACAAAATACTACATAGTAATATGTCAACATTTCGAATGAGCATACGTACGAGTAGTAGATAGAGTAGAGTAAATACAGTTGTTACGTTTTATAATAGTCCAAGATCAATGATTGTTTGATACATGTTAATTTATTTTGATCAAATACCGATTCACATTTGAAAAACAGTTCAAATTAAGAAAATAAGTTTTTAAGTTTCTCAAACTTGCTTTCAGAAAGGGAAGTCAGCCTGTTAATTCTTCAGTATCTTCAATTATCCTCTTCATCGAAGTATCCATGTCCAGCTTTGGAAAGAGCACTTCTTTATTGTTATCTATATACGTTAAAAGTCTCTCAATAAGATAGCTTCTGTTGAATATCTCAAAATTCTGAATAATGCGTTGGTCTAAAGGTAGACAATGTGAGCTGTTTGGTGGAAGAAAAATAAGTTTCACATTATAAAGTGCAATTTTAAATTGCGATGTTCAATTATCTAACAACAATAGCACTTTTCTATTCTCTCTCTTCATCAAACGCTTTTTATTAGATACCGATCGAAGAGGTACCTTACAGATGTGCTATCCTTTAAAACATCTAGGATTTTTGCGTTTGTCGGATCTTGCTTTTCGCTTTCCACAAAATGAAATTGTCATTCGGAGTTTTGCAGTTTTTTTTTCGAAACACTCATTTTTCAAAGCATATGTGTTTGCTGGCTAAACACCACAGTAGAGTCCAATCCCGTCTGCATTACAGACATTTTTTGGGGATTATTCTTTTAAATTTGCGAACAAATTTTTCTTCTAAATATCCACACCTTAAAGGTCACGATACCGACGACGAAATTTGTTTGACCATCCATTTGCAGCTTCGAAGTCACTTAGTCCTAGGTACTGTGCAACTTCAAGGACTTTTGCCAAACTGGTACACAGTAAGTCCTTTGGTTTTAGGAAATTTTCTTTTTTTTTCCTAGTACTCAAACTACTTTTGTCCCTTTCATTGATCATATCTATTTTTTCTTCCAAATATTAATTTAATCGACAATTTAATGTTAACCGACAACCATTCAAACAGTTTAAATGTAAACTGCAATTAGAATAATGTATTTTTATTATATGAAGGGGTGGAAAATTAAAAATATTCAGTATTTCTGAACCTTTATTGGTATTTGTTGTATAAGATTGTAAAACACAACAAACAGCAAGCCGTAAAAACACAATTTTTATGACATCTGCCCAAACTGCTTCAAAGTTTTGAAAATTTAAATTTGCACTAGGTAAAAATAGGTGTACAGACTTCGTTGCAGAAGTGCGATGATTAAAAATATACAGTTAATGGCTAAAATATGGAACAGGGATGTGGACATCATTCATCTTCATCATCTTGGGCATTTTTTGCATTAAATGGAAAATATACAGTGTGGATCAAACAGTAATTGTCCGTACCAAGGTACTTTTTTTAAATGGAACACAATAAATTTTCATTAATTAGACTGTCCGGCAAATACCGAAATATTCACGCTCTTGACTAGCAAAATGGAAAAAAGCACCATTCTGTAACATTTGGATCGAATAGGATATAATAATTCCATTTAAGTTGCACATTTCCATCATAGTTTTACAAAACTACGGTCGGGTCATCTTCATTATACTCTTGTAGTAATGCAGTCGTGTACGGATTACACTTTTCTTTTTTATTATACGCAAAGCTGTTCGTTGGCTTCATAATTTGAAGCTACTTCAGAACTAACCAAAATGTAGACGCAGAAACTATGAAAAATGTTGTAGGGAGAATTATATCCCGATTAAATTCTTATAAACCTTCGAAGCAAACTGTAACCCGAAATTTAGCTATTCAGAAAAACGTACAGGAAAGATTAAAATGCAGTAGATCCTCCCTGCAGACCACGCGGTTCCGTCGTTCCGCCGGCGGATCGATCTGGCTTGTGTCGTTTGGAATGTTACTCAATTCGCCTTCGCAGCTTCGTCGCCTTCTTGCCTCGCGCACGTTAAACGGAAGAAAACGGCCGGAAAACTTGTTTTCCGACGAGATGAAAAAGAACCAGGGAAACTATCGCGACCATTAAAACCCGGACCACTCGCTCGGTACGCCGTTCGCGTCTGCCGTTCCGTACATCCGCGTCGGCGTGAAATTAACGCAGGATCCCTGCGATCAGTTCTGTACGCTACTTATGTTTAAAAACTAACGAGGTACTGCAATAACCCGAAGAAAAAAAAGTTTGTATATTGTAACCCCCCGTTGTCACACTAAAAAAGAAAAAAAACAATTAAAAATAAGACATAAACATAATTTAAATGTACATTCCTTAACATTTTCCCCGCCAAAACGAATGTTTTTCAAGTACGAGAAAAAAAATTCTAATGGCGACACGAACGTTTATATTTGAACCATAATTTCCTGGCAAAGGACAGATTTTTGCGACAAGGCGTTGCAAGGTCCCGTGGTTAGTTTTAAGGGAGACAACACGAATTATACCATCCTTGCTTGCTACTTCAGGAACTATACTTAACTACTAATAAAAACTTTGATCTTGCATTCTCATTGGTTTTATTTACCATTTCTATACATTTTCTCTCAATTGTGGATCTTGTAATGATCCTTTATGTTTTTTTATTTTTTTTCTCATAAAAAGTCAGAGGTATAGGTAATGTTTAATCAATTATTTGTGAAATGTGAGACAAATTTCAAAAATTGATTTTAAAAAATGGTGTTCCATTTAAAAGAATAAACTTCGTATAGAATTTACTTTTGAGGTCACCCTGTATATTTTCTCGTTACTGCAAAAAATACGCAAGAAAAAATTATTAAATCTAATGCTGTATTTTTACACGAATTTGTTCTATATTTTTCTTTTTAAATAGGTTACAGTGCATATTTATCATTTTTGATTAATTTTACTTTAATTAGTGGCACGATTGTACCAAACTATTTTTTCTTAAAAATTGTAGAATTCAGAATAAAAAGTGAAATATAAACATCACTTGTTGCTAATATACCTTGCCTTTGCACTTTTGACGAACTATAACACTCAACTAATGTGGTATCGTGTAAAAAATGTTCATCATCAAAAATCGTTTTAGGTTACTGGACCGGACACCATGACTACTACGACCACACAGCAGTAGAGAATCCAGGATGGGGTTTAGATATGCGCGAAAATTTAAGCATAGCGTACAATCTTCACGGACAATACTCCACAGATTTGTTTACGCAGGAGTCTGTCAGATTGATCAACTCCCATGATACCAGCAAGCCGCTGTTCTTATATTTAGCCCACGCAGCCGTTCATTCCGGCAACCCTTATGAACCTCTACGGGCACCAGAAGAAGAAATCCAAAAGTTCGGTTATATCGAAGACACTCAAAGACGAAAATACGCAGGTATTTTTTTTTCGACTCCCGTCTGGAAAATACCTATTTACACACTGATCTAGCGTGCGGGAAGCGTCACTTTGCCACGTCAGTTTCGTTTTCCACGGATCCGAGCCACTTCGGACATTTCCGGGACTGCACGGGTTTGGGAGCAATCGGATGTTTTCGGAGATATTTTCCACGCCTTAAATTTTGACGTTTGTCAGCTCTGACGGTCATGTCAGTGAATGTATCCGTGTTGTTTTGCGAAATATACTAACGGTCGTAGAAAAAGTAAAGTATGCAACACGTTCGGTAAGCTTTAGTCACTCGTTTATTAAACACTCGCTCCGCTCGTGCCAAATAAACTCGTGTGTCAAATGTCGTTTACCGCATTTGTTGCATAATAGTATATTATGCATATTATGCAACACGTGCTTTAAACGGTATTTGACTCATGAGTTTATTTGACATGAGCGGAGCGAGTGTTTAATAAACGAGTGACTTAAAAAGTTTACCGAACGTGTTGCACACTAAACTTTTTCTACGGCTAGTTACGGGTTAGTTTTTGGGTACATTTTCGCAGAACAACACGAATATATTCACCGTCATGAACGTCAGAATTGACAAACGTTAAAATTCAAAGAGTGGGAAATATATTCGAAAACATTCGATTGCTCCCAAACCCGTGCGGAAAAATCCCGGAAATGCCCGAAGTGTCTCGGATCCGTGGGAAACGAAACTGACATGGTAAAGTCACGCTTCCTGCACGCTAGATCTGTGAGTAATTAGGTATTTTACAGACGGGAGTAGAAAATACACTATTAACGCATTATCATTTGAGAGTATAACGTTTAATCCCATTTCATTTTCAGCAATGATGACACGTTTAGATAGTTCGGTGGGGCAAGTCGTAGAAGCTTTGAAAAACAAAAGCATGCTCGAAAACAGCATAATTGTCTTCACTACAGACAATGGCGGACCGGCAGCAGGATTCAACTTGAACGCGGCCTCAAATTATCCCCTAAGGGGAGTAAAAAACACCCTTTGGGAGGGCGGCGTCAGAGGTGCGGCGTTAGTTTGGAGCCCCCTTATTGAAAAACCTTATAGAATTTCCAAGCAAATGATGCATATAGTTGACTGGTTGCCGACGATTTTAGATGCAGCTTCCTATAACATAAGGTTTGTACAGACATTTTTCTTTCACTTGGGAGTGTGGACTAAGTAGAATGAAAAAATTTTAACTTCGCTTAGCCAAATTTACTTCAAAAGTGTTGCTACAAATCTCATTTTGATTATTATAGATTCAGGTAATATGCATGTTTACTCAAAACATGACGAACGAACTGCAAATATCTTTTGGCTACCAATGGTAGAGTCCGGAATTAATTTTCAAATTTTATCAATCGCTATTAATGTTACCATATGACCATATACGTAGAAAAGCAAACTTATGGGTCTGTAGTTTTCTACATTTACGATTCTACTTTTTTGAATATATTTAAAAGTTCTTTAATTTTATTTAATAGGACTCTCCCTCCAAGTTTTACTGCTTCCATCGTTATCTGGTGATTTGTAGCTTCTTCGATTGACGATGCCAGTGAATTTCCTTATTTCATTGGGTTCTTTTTTCAATTGTTGACTGCTCTGATACAGTATGGTATAAAACTCAACAACGATTCGAAGTAGTTCTTCTCTATTAGTTGTTACCTCTGAATGTTTGGTCTGTAGTCAATGCCTTTGGTCTTTGTTCATTTCTGGACAGAAGTTTTAGTGGCTTCAACTATAGAATTTGCGATATGTTGATTTAATTCTTCAATATTTATGTTTTCAGATATATGAATAATATGTAACTCCTAGTTTTGCTACGTATTAGTTAATAATATTCGAAAGGGAAAAGGGAAAGTTCGGGCAGAAAAAGGGAAAAAAAGAAGGATTTTGGTATACGTGTGGAATATAAAAGCTAATACCTTTTATTATAATTACTTTACTACTGACTAAATAGTTCCAGCATTAATTTCTATTTAAAAGTTGCAAGAGAAGATGAGAAATTATTTACGGTAAATTAAATGATATAAAATGCTCTACAGCAAGAAAAGTTAAGTTTAAAAAGTTCTTTATTGTGTTATGGATTTTTAAAAATATTTCACTGGGATACTCGCCTCTTAAGAGGTACGGACGCCTTTTGTATTCAATAATTTATAAAAAACATATGTTGCATCCAGGATACTCTTTTTACGCATGTTTAGCCGCTCTCTTTTTGAATTTGCTGTGAAAAACATCCAATCAAGGACTATTAACATTTTCGTAAAAAATAAAAGGCGAGAAAAATAGAGACAGTTTAGTTTATCTAAATATAGTTTCTTTTTCAAGAATTGTTAAATTCGGTTTAAAATCAATTTTCAATCCCAAATAAATGAATTTTATGGAGGGTGAGTATTTACAGCTGAAAACCGGGTTTCATACTATCAGACATATAGTATAAAATTAAATCGAGCAAAAAGAAAATCTAAATAACCGTGATTATTTATAATTTTTAATTTCAAAATTTGCAAATAATTTCACAAACACATTCATTGGTAATAGCGATATTTTGGAAAGTGTAAAAAAATTACCGAAAATGAATTTTTAAAAAGATTTCAAATCCAGAAAAGCTCTTAAATTTTGCAGTTATGGTGCACGCATATTATAAAAATGCTCTTTTCCGCAATTGCGAGCAAACTTGATTAAAATTCCACAACGATGGTAGAAAAGTAGACAAGCGTATAATTGGTGGCATAGTTTATTGAGTTCAAGAATATCTATGAATATTGAGAATCATATTGTATAAGCTAACATCTTAAGGAAATGAACTGGCCTCCTGATTTGTTGGTATTGTCGTTTGACAACGTCCGCTTGTGAAACATATATCTTAGCGCAGTGTTCTTAAAGTTGTTGAGCTCTACCTAGGTACTTTAATCGTTTGCAAAAAAATACCAATTTTCCGTATCTCTACTGGTGTCTGTAGGAGTAGTGGTTATGCTGATAAAAACAAATCTTCTATTCCGGCATTCTACAAGCCGCATGGCCGTTGATAGATAGTCAATCATTTTGAATGTAGCATTTTTAAGGCATTATTTAATCAAAATATGTGCAGATCCCATTAAATCTTCGGACAAAAAGAAGTTGAGTGTGTGGATATCGCTGTTTAGAAAGTAAAGGGTAAAAAGTGCAGGCATGCACGTAACATCATTAACATCTCTGTTGCCGGTCCTAAGTCTGGAAAAAGGAGGAAGGTTGTCGGGCCAGGCTAGCTCCCTACCCGACGTAAAACAGAACCACAGCTTATAGAACCGAATTTCTGCCTCGGAAATGACTGATTAATTGATGACAACCCAGGTACAAAAAAGGATAATGGCCAAAAAGAAGGGTAAAGTTCAGTTTCAATACGATGACTATCTACTGATCTACAGCGGAGTCGAAAAGTAAACAATAGGGAAAGAAGGAGTAGCAATCACATTATCAAGAAAGTACCAAACCAATATAAAAGACTGCAGTTATGTATCGTCGCGTATCATGGTTGTAAAAATGGAAAATAATAATTCTTAGAGACTTCAATGCCACATATCGGAAATCAAATAATCTCTGGAGTTAAGCAAAAGTTCAATGAAAATATACTGAACAACAATGATCGACTTATGCGCATTCAATGAGCTACGAGGGCAGCGCCAAAATTTCCCGGCCAGAATATGAAAGAAACAAAGTAAAGTAACAATTTTTCCTAATTTTTCGATATAATCCCCCTTAACTTTAATACGCTTATTACATCTCTTTATTAACAACTCAATCCTTTAAATAATATATTCTTTCGGTTTGTCTGCAAAATGAGCTAAGACAGCCCTTTTAACTCAACTTCGTCATTAAACCGCCGTCCACGTGAGTCCATTTTCAAATATCCAAACAAATAATAGTCGCTGGGAGCTATATCTGGACTATAGGGAGGATGATCTATCTGTTGGAACCCACACTCTAAAATGGCAGCTTGTGCAACACCAGCAGTATGGACAGGTGCATTATCGTGCAAAAGACGCACGGTCAGTTTTCCTCGACGTTTTACACGTATGCAGTCTCGTAATTTATTGTAATAATATTGCATAATATTTACCATTGACAGCGGTATTAGTTTCTTTAAAATCTGTCAAAAGAATTCCTTCACAATCCCAAAAGATCGTGGCCATCACCTTTTTTGTTGACTGGCAGACTCTGAATTTTCTTGGAGGTGCTTCACCCTTACGACGTCACTTCATTGATTTTTTTTTCGATAGAGGGTCATAAGAGAACAATAGTTTCATCTCCCGTCACAATAGTTTCATCACAGGTTTCGGTTCCGACCCACAGAGTTCCAAAAAAGATCGCGCACACTTGACACGGCGTTGTTTTTGAATAGCTGAAAGGTTTTTAGGCACCCATCTTGCCTAAATGATCATGGAGGATTCGACGAACACTTGTATCAGAAAACTTAGTAATTTCTGGGATTTCTTTAACCTTTAAACGTCGATCACTCAATACCACCTCTTCCACAATCGCAACAATGTTTTCCGTTATGACCCCTACTGGTAGGCCTGTTCTTGAATCATCTTCAAGGGACTCCTGCCCCATTCGAAAACATTTTGCCCATTCTTTCACTACAGAATACAAATGACAACTTTAGGTGCTAACCCTTCTTTTGTCAAAAACTTGATGACTGCTCTATACTCAATTTGCATTATTTGCGACATTTCTTCGGACACGTCTTGTTTAAAATGCTGTCAATAAAAAACTATTTGACGCAAGACTTCAATTTTTTTTTTCGCAGCCTACTAAGATATATATTTAAAAGAAGACAAAGTTTTATCGAGATACTGGAGCTGCATTTATGTCAGGCTGGGAAATTTTGGCGCTAACCTCGTACGTATCAACACGTTCTACGACCATAACAAGCAATACAAGTTCACATTCGGTAACACTAGAGCTCAGAGATCTACAATAGACTATATTATCACAAACAGATATATCCACCCGCTCCAGATATTGAATGTCAGAACCCTTAATTCAGCCGATATAGAAAGCGACCACCTTCTGCTACTTGCAAAAATCAAATTAAAATTCAAACCTTAAAAGAAAATAGGACAAGTATCTCAAGAATCAAAAATAAACATCGAATCCCTATGGGACTTCTCGATCAAACAGCTTTACGAGAAAAGACTAACAGAAAAAATTCAAGTAAACCCAATAAAAGCAGAAGATAACATGAACAACTCCTGGGAGACACTAAAAAACAATACGAACATACGAAATATATAAAAAATTCCGAAACGAAACAACAGCGCCAGTAAGTAATAAAAAACAAATGTGAAGCGAATCAAATTCGAGCCAAAATTAAACGGGATTCTGTCCGAACCAATAAATGTAGGTCGAGGTATTCGACTCCCTGACTAGTCCCCTTCTTTTCAACATCATTATGAATGAAATAATAAGAAATGTACTTACTAAAGAGATACACAATAGGCGATCAGGAAATTACTATTCTGTGTTATGCCGGCGATGCCGTATTAGTTTCCGAAAATGAAAACGATTTACAGTGTCCATTACATCGATTTAACTGCACTGCCAGAAAACTAAATGTATGACGACGTATCAAAAGTACCAGATGCAAGGTGGAATCTCAGGTGATATTGAGGCGGAGGTGAGAGAACGAGCAACAAAGGAAACAAGATTGCTTTCGAAAAATCGTCGGTGAGTGGAGCAAGTTCGCAGCAAATAGCGCGAATCACCTTTTCATTTTAAAAAGAAGGCGCTTCGCGGATTCTTGTCCTAGAGGGATGCATTGTTTTTCTATTGTGCTCCTGCGGGCCACTATGGAACTTTCGCAAAATCGATGTAATTTGATTGTGAATACACCCTGTATAAAGTGTCCTTCACATCTCGTCGAGCTTCAAAGTTCCGGCACACTTCGGTAAATATTGAAATTTTTACTGGTAATTGCAATTTAAAATTATATTTTTTCAATTATCTTGCGACCCCTGTATTATAGACGAAACCGTAAACTCTCTCTCGAAACAAGTTTACGAAACTATTCAAATCCAATTATCACATCTTTAAAAGTTTTTCATGTATCGCCAATAATTCCGTATCCGTATTTCTCCAATGGAGTAAATGGTTTTCAAAAAATTACTTGTATTCTGAAACCATGCAATACGTGGTAATATTAAATGACGTCATCGCGTTTTGATTGAGGGCTAGAAATAGTGATTTTCATTTTGATATCTCGAACAGCGTATGTGATAGACGAAAACCGTAAATACAAAAATTGTTGATACGGCCTATCAGATTGTTTGAACGGATTAGCTATTGTTTGTACGAATTTTGATTTACGGTTAATAATTTACTCTCTAAAAGAACAATTTTGAGGGTCTTTTAGATTTTTGTCTATAACTAAAACACCTTCTATATAATCGAAAAAATGCATGAAACAAAAGCGCTGCGTCTCCCACGTATTACGGATGTAAATTTTTTCCTTTCGGATGAATGGCTTTGGAGGAAAAGCTGTTTTTCTGGATGCCAAAATAACTACAAAAAAAATCAAAATTAAAAAAAAAATACTTCGCGTTATTCTATTGTTCTCAATTTAAGAGTCTAAATGCGGATACAGACTTCAACTTCTCTCCCAAGTCTGAAGTCGGTAGCTGCAAATTTGGAGTACCCTGTACAATACTTAAAAACGGTAAATACAAAATTTTAAGCTGTCTATATGGACTAAATCGTCATGTAAAAGAAACTGACATCTAAAACACAGATTTATTGTCAATTTTCAATAATAGGGGGACACATTTTTCAGTTTTTTTGAATTTGCTACGCACCCTGTGTTTTTTTGAAAAATTGTCAAGAATAAAAGTTTATGGAGTCGTTTGTTCTGCATCTTCTGGTCTTGTAAACGGTTTTTGGAAAAGGGTTTTTTTTGTAGACTTTTGCACACGCGATTTTTTTTAAATACTTCCCGACCTCCCAGCCCCCCCATTTTCAATAGGTTCCGTCACGGGGCAAAGTTGCATATATGTGACAAATTTGAAGTCGATTGCTTCAAATTTCGGACACTTATCATGTTTCATAGCAAGGTCCAAAAATCAGTCGAAAATCGCGAAAAAAAGATGGATACCGGCATCGGATCAGGGCCATTTCTTACAAGCTTATGTGCCTCGTGGAGGGTTAAAAAGGGGGCCAATTTCAATTCTGTCGGTTCGAAAGTTATTCAGGAAAAACCAAAAGACGAGAACGAAGAACGGAAAACGGAGACAAACAAATTTTTTTTTGACGGTGATTATTTCTGTACCAACGGCGATGCCGTAGGACTTACCGTTACCGAGATATAAAATTTGTATACGAGCGCAGATGCTTTCGAAAATTCGTTCATCGATTTTCGAAAGTAACAGGAATAGCAGGATGCCTCAATGACACGATATGGCGAAATAAAAATATCAAAGTGGAAACTAAATTAAGAGTTTATAAGGTAACGGTGAGACCAATTATGACATATACTGTCATTTGGTTTGTTTGTATTTTTTTTTTTTAATTCTGGTTGTTAATATATTTGTTTTAAGTCTATTAACGTCCCCTAAAATGCAAATTAAGATTGTTGATGAACTTTATGTCAATTTATTTTTATGCCTTCCTTTCAAATCATTCAATTTTATTATCATGTTGGCAGTAATCTACGTAACTTAGACGGTTTGAGCATATGGGAGGCATTGTCACAAAATAGGACATCACCCAGAAACGAAATATTGCACAACATTGACGACATTTACGGAAATGCAGCTTTAACAGTCGGACAATGGAAATTACTAACAGGTTTCGGCAAATCTATTGATTGAGTCGTTTAATTTGCTTAAGTGTACCTTTTAGGAACAACCTACGGTGGTGCTTGGGACGGTTGGTATGGACCGTCGGGACGGGAATATCCTTACAACGTGAGCCTCGTCGTTGAAAGCCAAGTAAATAAAGCCTTACTTTCGATTGGCAGGGGTGCCACTGTTGACCAAATGAATATCCTTCGCGGCCAAGCCTTGGTGAAGTGTAATAAGATCAGTCAAGCGAAATGTGATCCGCTTAAAGCACCTTGTTTGTTTAACATCGTCGACGATCCTTGCGAAGACAACAATGTCGCCGATGTGTAAGGAATTATTTTATTTCCTTTTGAATTTTAAACAATAATTATCTATTTTCTAGGTATGAGGACATTTTGCGCGACCTGCAAGATACTCTTGCCGGTTACAATAAGACTGCGTTACCACCTGGTAATCTACCGTTAGACCCCAGAGGAGATCCAAAGAACTGGAATTATGTGTTTACTAATTTTGGCGATGAAGATGCTTTCCACTGCAGGACCATATAAAAAACGAAGTTTTATTTTCATTCTGCTCGCTGCTATTAATAATGGAAGTAACTTTAATAAGTTTATTACAAATCTAGTCACCTTTTTTAATATATTAAAACGTATTACATTTGATTTTTGATTAATTGGTTTTGTGTATTGCGCCATGTTCAAATTTTAATGTTGTTGTTTTAATTTTCTCCCAAAAAATTGTTCAATCAACAGAATATCTAATGAAGGATCAATGAAAATTGATATACACTTTTTTTCTTAAGAGCATCTAAATAATATCACAATGCATAATTCCTGGTTTGTAGGTATATGGCGTAACTGGATTATTTAAACAACCACACCATAAATTTGACTTCTAAAGTTAGGAATATATTCCAATTTTCCCATAACAGAAAGACTGTTGACTCTGAAACACACACACACACAAATCTAAAGAACTTACCACAAAAGGTAATAGAGAAACTTACTACCTACTATCGATAACGTTATTTAAATGTTGGTATTCTTGAACAATTCCTTGCGTAATGGTGTTTCATTAAATCTCGCTCACTTAAATTAATACAGTAGACTCGTGGTATAGTGAATTTGCTATAAAGTGAACTACTCGAAACAGAGAACAGACAATTTTTTGTTATTGTATTCCATAGAGTGCACAAAGTGAAAAGGATTTTAAACAATTTGTTTCCTTTTATGTAATTTTATCACAGCAGTTTCTTGCATCAGGTCGTTTTGCGAGTATAGTATGGCAAAGAATAGAAAACATTTAAGCCTAGGTGATAACGCAAATATATTAGTAGACCTAAAGAAAGGTGTCTAAGGAATATTTTCAAAAGCATTAATACTCTCAACGGACCAGGAAAAACGAAAACTTTAAGAAATTCTGTGTCCACCAATGGTAAAGGTTCTGTATAAGTGGTTTCTAAAACAAAGAAAGAAAAATATTCCCGTGACCGTGAATCTCCTTTTTTCATGCAAGCGGCTGGTTGCAAAAATATAAAAGGCGTTTTTGAATACGTTACTTAAAGATTTTAGGCGAAAAATTGTCATCACAACCTGAGCGAGTAAGCAGTAGTGATTGGAAAATCCAAATATCCCCGATAATTCCAAAATTTAAACTATCCTGTTCATTATAGAAAATTGAATTTGACCCTGGCGTGGAAAAACCTGAAGTTATAGAAAACTATTGGCACTTTAAGTGTCCTAAGAAGTCGAATAAGGAATAAGAAGATCCATGCAGTAAGATCACAAATTATTGATTTACTGCAAGATTTCACTCCCGAAGTTAATACTATGGATATAGAAGACTGGAATAAAGATATTTTGGAGGATAAAGGGGTGAAAATGGTCAAGATAAAGGACGGTAAGAAGTGAAAGTAATAAGGCAACATATAACAATTGACTGTGCGATCAAATCAATTAACAACGTAATTCAATGGGCTGAAGAAAATGAAGTGGAATACTAAAGTCTACTCGTCTTACGAAAATTAAGAAATGAAATCGCTCAAAAAAGGTTTATGAGACAAAAAAACAAAAAAACTCATTTTTCGATAAACAAAATAAATCACATTTTTATTAATTTTTATCATGTTTTTTCCATTTCCATTGTTAGTGAATGTTAGAAATATTCCATTAAACTTGCTTAATTAATTCACTATATCTCGTCATTCATCACTGACGGACGCTGAGCCATTTTGAAAACACCGTGCCATAGTCTGAGCTTAAATATGCTGCACTGCCCTCTGTAGGCGAACCATCTCGACGAAAATTACTTAAGCTCGTTAAAGAAAGTAACAAGAGATCTTCTCAAGCAGTAATATGAGCTTTGGTAAAGGAAACCACCAGAAAAGAAGTGTTATCTACGAATGGAACTTAGAAATACAATTCTTAGGTTTGATAGGACTAAATGTTCATATTTCCATTGTGAAATAGCAAATCCAAGACATGAGTTATATTAGTTTTATATGCCTCCACAAACAAATAAACTCGTAAGTGCACGCTTGCGATCACTAAATTCATACATATTCAATAGATATGAACATGACTGGGAGCTGCTTTCGCTTGGGAATCATGAAAACGTCGGCAAGCAACTGTCGCAAATAAATATTTTAATTAATAAAGGCATTAAATGTGTCTTACTTTAGTCTAACTCTCTCCTCAAGCGAACTATAAATCCACATATTAGTATCTTGCAATGATAGTTCTATTATTGAGACAGCTAGCACCCCATAAATAATAAAAAAGTAATAAAAATAATTAAAAAAAACTTTGCTTTCTATAGGGACTCTAAAGTCTATAGATTTGGGCTTTTAATAAAAGATTTGTTGTTGATAGTTGAAATGGTATTTTTACCTTAGAGGTTGTAGAACATTCAGGAATAGGACATACATATAATGAGGAAATAAGAGGACGAATAGGAAGAGTACAGCTACTGTTGTTATATGGCCACGTAAGGATGACTAACCTCGAAAGATGACCAAAGGCAGTGATGGAATATGAACCAACAAACAGAAGAAGAATGGGAGTTGGCGAAATTAGAGGAACTGCGTCGGTTTTTGCTGAGTCGAACTTGCTGATGCTTCGCCAATCATCCTGTTGACTTCTTCAGAGCTCGACTGAAACTAGCTCGCATTTTACTCTGTATTTGCTTATATATTGTTTGAGGGGGGCGGAGCTAAATGAGAGACATAACCACCGTCTCGGAAGACTGATTCCCATATTGGTGACAGCTAGAGATTTGAGTTGCGGTTAAGTGGTGAAGTGTATTTTTTGATCAAACGCCTAATATCTTTAATATGGAAATTATTGGAGAGAAGAACAGAGGTAAGGTGTTTTAATTCTCAGGTCTCTACCTGTCACCATTATGGAAATCACCAGAGATGGTGGTTATGCCTCTCATTTAGCTCCGCTCCCTTCAACACTATATAAGCAGGTACAGAGTAAAATATGAGCCAGTTTCAGTCAAGCTCTGAAGAAGCCACCAGGATGATTGGCGAAACGTCATCAATTTCGACTCAGCAAAAACCGACGCAAGAGGAATCCAGAAGTTTTGTAAAAAGTATTCCAGTAGCCTGTGAAAAATTAACTATAAAAGATACTACTATACTGCGGTAGTCATGACTGACGGTGGTCAACTGACTATAAGGGAAAATTTCAAGATATTATTACAGACGGATCCCATCGTCAATGTAAAAAAGATCCTACGACATCTACGGAATACAAACTTAAATCTGTTATTAAGGCATCTCCTCGATTAGAATAATAACAACATTAAGAATAAGCATAAGAAGAAGAATGAAAGATAGGCCGATAACAGAGGATGACTGGGGAAATTGGAAAAAATGGAGGTCGAAATGTGGGATGCGTCAGCGGACGTAGAAACTTGAATACCGCAACACATCTCAAGATTTTATTATTACTTCCAAAAAGGTTAAATTGTCAGCCAATAATATTTGTCGTTATCAACTTAATACTGAAATGTATTCTTAACTAAAAATCGTTGGTGTTATTAGGACATTCGACAAAAACAAAAACGAAATCCTAACTACATTTTATTAACTTAATTTAAAAAACATACATTTCCTACTTATCTTTAACAACACATTCTTATGAACCTGACTGCATTCTTAAATTTTGTCCGATCTATTTACACTAAAACTACTATATAGAATAAGAGAAGAGAGAAAAATTTTCCTACATTTCGATGTAGAAATCTTTTCATATATACAACAATTAAGGATTTCATGAAAATTTTACAGGTGAGCAATTGTTCAGGTTATGTACAAAATGCACTTTTCTCAAAATTTTTAAGTTCCACGAAGCGATAATTCTCAATTCAATTATTAAAAGAAAAAAAGCCATTTTAGAGTACCTATTTAAGTTTGAAATTATAATCCGAAGCCATAAGCAATAGGAACTAAAATAAATATAAGGAAGTGAAGAGGAATTAATACTATACAACCTAAAATTGCCCGTTAACTAGTTAGATCATTTCATTTGGAACTTAAAAACTTGCATTACCAATTAGACTCGAAGAAAGCGGTGCTGGAAGCAAATCACAATTCAAAGCGAAAATATTACAAATAGCCGTTTTCAAAGGAAAACCAAATTCAAATAGAACCTGAAAATTAGTGACAGAAAGTTGAAATAATGGCAAGAAAAAATTGCTTAGTGGAAACGCAAAAATAAGAGCTAGAATATTTACAACAAACCGTGTTTTAAATAATAAAATATAACGAAATTTTTCAATTATTGTAAGACAAATTTGATCCGTTAGTCTAACAAAAAGAAATGTCCCTGTTGTCGATGTCGTTTTGAAATTGTCTCGAAGAGTCCTAAGTTTTGACTGGTGTTTGATGGCAACGTGTTCGCTTAGATAAGGGATGTGATCAAACGAGCCTTGAAGTTCACTAATCTCTCGCTGGTTTGGGCGAGACGCTGCAAAATAAGAAATTGCATTAATAATCCAAGATCAGTCGGCATATGCGTATATTTACAAACATGCGATATCAAAATAAGTAGGCAAACAGGTATAGAAGTAGGCAAGAGGCACAAGCAAGAAAGTTTTTAGCATAATTCTATTCCGACTGGTACGAAAACTGAACAACAAAACTTCTTCAGTTTAGATTTTAGAATTTTTTAAGTCAAAAAATAAACATGCTCCTAATAGATGTCCAAATGCATGCGTATTAACGGAAAGTGGATCTGCATGTTGCCAACGAGTGATGTTGAAAGGCAAGGACAAATTTTAAATTTAATATCTCTTACATAATTCTGCATATCTCCTCAATTGTAACGTACAAAAAAGTCTGTCTGTCTGTTCGTCTGTCCGTATGTATAAAATTAGGATTCAACCAAATATTGCCTTCAGGAGCTTCAGTTTGCTACGTACTTTGTTGCCCGATCCCTAAATTCAAATCAATTTTTTAATGTTTACATGTTTCGAGAAAACTAGTTTCTTGTTCAACCAGATCCATCTATGAAATAAAATTTCTGCTGATACCGCATGGAGAAATAATGGCAAATGGGTCTGCACCGACAAATCAAAAAGACTCATATAAATTAACAAATTGAGTTAACCAAACGTCACTGTAAGAAGCAGAAAAATATTATCAACTAAACCCTGAGGAACCCATTGATTCCAGTGAAGGCGCAAGAGTAATTTTTTCGTCGATCAAGCTAGAAAAAAGCCTAAGCATAAGCTAAATAATTTATTGTATGATGAAAATAAAGTTATGTGTGCAAAGTATGTCACAGTACAGACCGTAACAGAGCGTCATTGTCAAGAGAATTACAGCTGAATCATGAAATAATATAACTTACCAAGATGAGGTCTTGTATTACATTGGCAATGCCGCGGTTAGCAATCACGAAAAACCTGGTGATAGGTCCAGGAATACCTTCACCGTTGTCGTGTTTGATGTCAATTTCGGCAACACCTCCGTGATCGTGCTCGTCGGAACCTTCGCTTGCCCCAGAACCTGCTACTAGCTGCGAAAATAAAATGCATTACGTTAAAAATTTTCCAAATACGATAACAAATGTAAATATAAAAATGTAATAATAAAACCTGAGACCAAATTAATTCTAACGTCATTTTAACTACTTTATATGTACAGTTATGCAAAAATTACTCTACCTAAGCCTAAATATTAAATTCCAGAATGGATTGTTGATGATTCCTGAGCGAGTTATCCTTAATATGCGCCTAATGAGCAATATCAATCTATTCTCCGGCATACCAAATATTTCAAGCGCAAACAATTTGGAATACGGAATAATTCAAATTAGCGTCTGTATATAGGCAATTGCAATCAAAATCGACAATAAAAACATTCCTTTCACTGACTTTAATTTATTTATGCTTTGAAATTTTGCATACCAACGCTTTGGATAAAAAAAAACAAAGTTGAGCACACCCTAGGATATAATCACTAAATTGCGTGTACATGTTCCCGTTCCTGTGTTTTTCGGATTATCTAAATTATTATTAGAAATAGAATGCTTCCTTGACACTGCACTGTATTTTCAAATACTACTGGAGAATAGCTAGATGAAGCAGCAAGGCTTTCACCTAAAGCCACTGCCTTTTATCTATAAAATCAAAAAAATAATACTAAAATACTTTTTACAAGCTTCTGAGAAATATACAGGGTGATTTTTAATTGTTGACATTCATTTACACGTGTGATGAATGTCAATAATTAAGGGATCGATTATTGAGTGCATTTTAAAAAGAAAACTTCATATGAACAGACGTCCTAAACGTCTTAACTCTTGAGATACTTGGCATTATGTTTTTAAGGAAATCAGGGGAGTGCCACTGACCATCTATCG
The DNA here is from genome assembly GCF_029955315.1 of Cylas formicarius. NCBI lineage: Eukaryota > Metazoa > Arthropoda > Insecta > Coleoptera > Brentidae > Cylas > Cylas formicarius. The sequence goes on along the minus strand of NW_026844352.1, from coordinate 22,081,131 downwards.
ACAAATTATATTTTGGTTAATTACGTCGCCACTGCGCTGGGTAAATCGAGAACTTTTTTCTAAAAAATAAAATATCTATCCAAAAAGATATCCAGTTTTTATTTACCAACTACCAACAAGTACGATAATAAACGATTCTTATTAAAAAAAACTGCTTATTAATGAATTAATAACCTTTTTGAAAAAAGTAGAACACAGAAACTATATAAAATGCTTATCTGCCTACTCCTCATTAGTAAACTGGCCCGTTCTTTTGTAAAATAACAATGCTCGGATATTTTAAACACCACATTAATACGACGCGAAAAACTGAATTTAAAAACTGACGTCAAACAACTGTCAAACAAACGCTTTGACACCAGAATTAATCATTCTTACCGACATAGCCTACTATATTGATAAGAAATAATTATAAAGATTTCAGAAATACACCTCAGAGTTTGCGTATTTCATATTCGATTTTTTGAAGTATTTTAATAAAATTCATTTGAAAATCAGATATTGAATTTCAAGAAAAATGCTCCCGCACGTCGATTATAAGTTTCTATTTGAAAATATAAAATGGGCCCAACATTTTCATTTTGTACCCAACCAAAAAGTTTAGAACTCCATTCCACTATATTTAACATATTCGATACAACACCCAGAATGGAGGTGATCATCTACATGCATGTCACAGACTTAAAAAAGCAATTTACGAAAACCTATTAAGCATGTAACTCTTAAAACCCACTTTCCAACTCCTACACAGCGAAAAAAATTATATGTGTTACGTAATGGAAATATACTCACCAAGTTAAAATTTAAAAACGATTGGTAAATGTCAGTTTCAACAACATTTTCAAATATTTTTATTGATCGTTAATTTTAAAAAAAGTTATTAATTTGACAGGATTACAAGACAATCAACTTCATTTTTTATGGGGATTTTGAATGCTGTCTTAAATCAATAAAATGAAAATAAATGCTAATGCGTTAGATTAAAAATCGGGAATATAGAGAAAATCGCCATCGAACTGCACTTTGGAAAAAATGATTCCGTTTTTCAAATTTGTTCATCGTTAAAAATAGATAAACAAAGATATATACAAATAATTGTCTTTTCGTAAGGAAGTAGACGGGCTAGCCCATATTCATGATTCGTTTTACCACATGCAGTGTAGATACAGCATTTGAAAGCTGTTATACCCCTTGATTGTCATTAGTCGCGAGTATTTGAGAAATAAAGGTCTTTTTACTCACCAAGTTCAAGAAACTAGAAAAGTATTACATATATGGGGCCAAATTACAGCTTCACAAATGAATATGAAATTTTGTTTCCGTTCATTCGTGCTGCTTCGTAGAGAAAATTTATTATGTACTTCAATTATAGTATTATCATATATATATATATATATATATATATATATATATATATATATATATATATATATATATATATATATATATATATATATATATATATATAAGTTGAATTTCAACTACTAGGCCACAGATGGTGCATCACGCATTTGTATTAAATATTCCTCATTGAAATGCATGGGCATCTAATCGAACCACAACAAGGTGTTAAACATTATCAAAAACTCAAATTTACTGACGCAATTTCTCTATAACAAATACTAATATGGAAATAAATTCAATCAAATTAAATTATATTTTGTAATACTTTTGGATGGCCAATCGTAGGTCGACGGTCCGCCGCTTGGTGCATATGTTTTGATATACTTAGAACCGACGTAAGTGAAAGTAGGTGGTCCGTGACCGATATAGTAAACCGTTAAAATCGATATCGATAGTTACGTATGTATAATTTTTTGTAAATCACAGCATGTGACTAAAGAGTTCGTCCTCGAAATTTGCAAGTGCAAAAGATTTTATGACGTGTATTAATTATGTAGGTATTTTCTTCTTTGTCTTAAGTAGTACGATCACTGTTTAAGACTCTCTTAAACTGAGACGATGCATGTCTGAAAATTCTCAATAGAAAACGTAAGTCGAATATTGTTTGACGTGTTCTCGCATTTAAATGTGATTTAAAAACAGGTTAAAACCACTCATTGACGCAAATTGTTCCCCAGGTTGACATACATATACATAAAATATTATAGGTACCTATATTAGTTTTCCAGTTAACACGTTTATTATTAGTCGCGCGTGTAACAAATAAATGTTGCATAATTTTTGTTGTTATTATACTATTATTGTTGAAAAGAAAATTTAGAAGTTGAGCTTTTGTACGATTATTTACGATATGCAAGCACAGCTACAAATGGTGCCTATGGCGAAGAAATTGATTTTAATTTACGAGGTTTGAAAGTATTGTTTTTAAAATACATTTTTTTACCGCATATTTTACCAGAGGTTAAAATTTAAATTTTACTGTTTCACACTTAAACTTCTCTTACATATTTTTTGGTTGCAGCAAAATCGCTAGAAGTTTTGAACTAGCAAGGAATATTTTTGTAGATATTTGTTATACATTAATGTTTAATTAGAACAGCAGTATATTTTTTATTTAGAATTATGTGGAATATATACATATTTAATTTAATTATAATATACTTTTATTACAGATGCTAGGGAAAGGTAGCTAGTAATGTATTCCTTGAACGGTACTAGCGCTTCATTAAAAATTGTTTTGTTTCTTATATGCTTGCTGTTCACCACATGTCCGTATTTACAAAACTCAGCTAGTTGCACAGGCAAAAACAATTTATCAGCCATGCATAAGTAGTTTCTAACAGGTTTGGTTATATCAGAGTCGCCCCATAAAATCTAGGTCTAACCAAAACTAGCCGAAAGGGAAGGGAAGAACTCAAGAAATATTTAAGGTAATTACCTAAACAATGAAAATGAAAATGCAATTTTTCTTTATTATCATTTATTATCCACAATTACCGTTTCAAATGGCGCTATGCTGAATGTGGTATCCATTTCGATATCACAGTCCTTCAATTGGTAAAATCTCTCCATCTTTTCTCTTCATTAGGTGTGCAACAGTTTTCTTCTTCATGTCGTAGGAGTATGGAGTATAGACAGACAGTTTGAAATAGAGAATTTTCACTAGACCTACCCAATTTATATTGTGCAAAATCAATTCTTATGGTACTCTCCTCGGATTTGTTAATTCATTCATGAGGATTGATTGCTTGCTATTTAAACAAAATATTAAACTGATCAACTTTTTTCACTTTGGATTCATAATCATAAATAAAAAATTACCCTATATAACGTGTTTTAAAACAAATTTGAAAAACTTAAGGGGGGCGATTCCTTGTTTAACAGTTTATTACATAAACGTTGAGTCAAAATGGTGAAATAGCGAAAAAATAATGATAATTTAAAATTTCAATAAAAATAAAGTAAAAAATAAAAAGTAAAGCATAGTATGTTAAAAATAATTGTTTTCAAAAAATATTTTAGTCGTGTGGTGTCAAACAGTTGTATTTCATATTTATCAATTATCTTCGAAACAATTAGATTTTAAAAAGGATTTAGTAATAAAAATTTCTGCAACTAATTGATCTGTTCACGTGTAAACATTAAAACGTAAACATTTTTCTTAAATAATATAACTCCAATAAAAACACACCAAATAAGCAAAACAAATAATTTTTTATAGCGTATATTCAAATTGCGATATAGTGCATGCATTTATCCTACGCATCCTGGAGTACCCAATCTAATGGAAAATGTTCCCAGATAGAATAAACCAAACAGGCGTACATTTCTAGCAAGGACGTAATTCCTCTTTTACAAAGACGAAATAGTAATATGAAAAAATTGGAGGAGTCACAATTTTCTAAATAAAACATAAAATAAAAAAAAACATTTCTTAGTACAAGCATAAGATTTGAGATAAATTTAGTTAGAAGAATGAAATAAAAAAAATATCAGGAAGTGTGTTTTTATAATAGTAATAATACTCTGGCAGTATTTTCTAGTTCCATTTTCGTTTTTAAGACCCTTGATTTTGAACAAGAAATCACCACATTCAATTTTTATCATTTGTTTTGAAACACTCTACATAATGGATAAACTTTTTTTCAAGGATACTAAACAAGAACAGTAGATTTCGATGACAATTGGAAATATGTACAGTACGAAATAAATCCAGGTCTATTTTAACACGGAGAAAGAATTCTCAAATTGTGAAGACTAGAATTTTCTGTGTCTTGTTTGTCAACTCTCTGACTCAAGCACCGAAAATAATTCAGAGTCAATAGAAAAAATTCGAACAATTCCAATTTTTGGGAGTACTTTAGGTTAAGAATAATTCTTGAATATAAAGCCGCTCAATCTACAATAAATTACAGTCCGTATGTACAAGTCCACCAGGATCAACTGTCTATATACAAAAAGTTTTCCACACTCCGAAGCCAACCAAGAAGAAAGTCAATGTACAAGTAAGGTAAGGAAGTTCAGGCTTGCATAGTTTGTGGGTAGTACCTGGGTCGGTATCAAAGAAGAGGCTGCAGTCTGTAACGTCTTTGGAGTGTCTGCCGTCGTTGAGGTGCCCCCCAACCAATTTTCCGTTCCCGCGACCATCCTGTAGACGGTACCGACTGTCCTAGCGGCTCTGTCAGCAGTATTCTAAACACTTTTAATCGTTCAGGTCGGTATATCTTCATATAGGTATGGCATTCGAAGAAAAAACTTTGTGATATGTTTTCGCTTTGCTCGGTCGTATATTCTTCTTTTAATACCATGACTCAAAAGGCTCATTCGCAAAAAATTTTACCAGAAGATACTACATCAAAACGTTTTATTTTTATTTCTTTTTGGTACTGTTTAATTTGTTTTTCTTTCAAAACGGTGATCAGTCCTAGTGAGGTAAAGATGTCTGTCTGGTTCCTTGATCATAGTCGCATTAGTACTAGGTAATTTTTGGTTAGAACTAAACACGCATACCATATAACATATGTTACTAGCCAAATATTCACCAAATCGATTATTATTATTTATTCCCCATGATATATCAAGTTAATAAAAGTTAATATAAGAGACGTATTCTGCATCTATTTTCAGTTTTGCATAGATATAGACCTCCGAAAACAAAGACCTAACCCTAAAATAACCTTCACCAGTTGTTATTGCATCTATTTTAATTATAGAATCGTGTATCTGAAACTTAAAGTCTTTGTGTAATTTCGTTTACAATTTAAGTCGCGTAGAAGAACACACAGAACATAATTATTACTGAGAAACTATAAAACTTTTTTTTTCGTCGTTGCAAATTAAGCTAAATTAAACTAAGCTAATAAGTGCTGAAAGATGGCAATAATGTAACTGCTCGAAGTGCAACGGGTTGATGGCATTTGATGACATTTTAAAATAAAATCGAGAGATATATCAAAAACTAGCAAAAGGGGAAGCATTTGTGTTTTAGTTTTAGAAGATTGAATGTCGATTTTTGACCGTGCCTCAGAGATATCGTATCATGAAGTCAAACAATATGGTCAATTCTTGCCTCCTATCTAGTCAAGGAGCTTTCGGATTTAGGATAACTTAATACATTTAAAATGGCCATGAGGAATTATTAAATTATTAATATGTCACATTCTAATCCGAAGGGAGCTGAGGAAACTTCAAAATAATCTACCATAAATTCCCCGCTATATATTAATTTTGTGATTTTTTGTTTAGTTTTTGTTTTTTTGTTTTTTAATTTTTGTAAAATTAAGTGTGGTTAATTTGGTAAAACACAACGCTTTCCCTGACATTAAGCACCGTTTTAAGAGGGCGTATAGCGGCGTCGCGATAAAAAAAATACCACCGGTTCGCGATAAAAAATTACGGTATTTATTTACAAAGAGCGAAACCTGTATTATTATATACCGAATAATTTATGGAATCCGACTATAATTATTCTGAATGATTTAGGGAAGCAAAGCCTTGACTGCTTCGAAAAATAGAAAAAGGAATAAAAGAACATAATACTAACAAAAATAATACGATATATAAAATAATAACTATTTCAAACAGAAGTGTTTTAAGTAGTTGGAAAAGTTTTTGTTTTTAGTATTTTATTATTTAAAAATTAAGTTTGGTTAACCTGGCGATTTTTTTTTCTGAAACTAAACACCATTTTAAAAGGGCGATAAAAAATATTGACTGCCAGTTCACGATGAAAAATTAGGGTATTTATTTACAAAGAGCGAAACCTGTATTATTATATACCGAATAATTTATAGTTTCTATGGAATCCGGCTATAACTATTCTGAATAAGGTATGAACTTTGGGAAATGTAATTCGATGGTGTGTATGCAAAGTGAATTGGCGAATTTTAACTTATTTAATTTAGGGAAGAAATGCTATGCCTTGACTGATTTTTCAAAGAAACTTCCATTTGACTGTTGGCTTCTTCAGCGCTTAACTGAAACTGTGCCTTTACTGATTTAGAGAGAGAGAGAGAGAGAGAGAGAGAGAGAGAGAGAGAGAGAGAGAGAGAGAGAGAGAGAGAGAGAGAGAGAGAGAGAGGAGAAAGATAATAATAATATCAAAAATTATACCACGTATAAAGTAATAACAATTTCAAATAAAGGTATTTTAAGTAATGCAAATCTTGTGGAGATATGATCTATCATCAGGAAATTATCAGTCTTTCCAACCGCAGTTTCTGATAGCAGGGAAAGTTGAATCTGACATTTGGTTGGCTGGTTTTCGAAAAATCACCACCGGAGACATTGCAAATTATTGAACTTCAGACGCGATATTTGAGATTTTGAAATTTGCTTACTTGCGCTCTAGGTAAGGAAACCCAACCCTTCTTCCTCGCGGTTTTCAAATACTAAATGCTTAACGATACATAGAGGGAAATGATATTATGACAAATACTCTTCTTTATTAGAAAAGATAAATGAAATTGTAGGACAAACAGAGAGAATGTGTCCCAAAGTTTCTATTAATGTAGCAAATCGGGGCGACGCCCTATCCTAGAAACTTCGGAGATTCGTGAATTAAATAAATTTCTTACCGAACTGACTTTGTTAACTATTAAAGCGCAAGATCAGTTAGAATACTACCTTACGGTTAATTCTAAATGCCCCTAATATTAGCGTCACCAAAAAAATCGAGTTATAACTATTTCCAAATTTACATGTTTTTGATTACAAGACTTAAGCGATCTTTTACGGGGCTCCTTAGTTTTCAAACGCTTAGACCTTGTAGGCCGCTAAAATCGTTATTATCGACCAAATTGCCACACCGTTTAGCAATAAAAAAATAACATGTAAATTGAGAGAACTTTATACTTAATGGCGATTTTATCGTCTTTTATTACAAGGCACCGTCTAAAATGGCAAAAGTGTATTAGACATAATCGTTTGAAGTGGAACACAGAATTTGATAAACTTAATCGGTAAGGTATTAAATACTTAATGAAATCTATTGTACACACAGATTTGAAACAAACTAAGAAACTAATAACTTAACAAATACGTTAGTAAGAAAATAATTGTTAACAAAAAGTCAAATCAATGTTTAGTGAATTACTGGCGAGTACTTATCTTGTATTTCTGCCATTTCATTTTACTTATCAGCAACATATTATGTCATACATTTCATTGACAACAGTAAAGAAATAAATAAGCAACAGAATTTAAACGGATACTTGCGTAAAACGATTTTAATGTAAACTGACTGATATTTTACATTACAGTTGGTGACCTACACATAAAATACGAAAAGTATGGTATACGTTTGCAAGTTTGCAATAAAACAGCACAAGCTTTCCATATTTTCAACACAGAAAACCTATCAACTTCGCATTGACTGTGTTACCGTTTTTAAATGTGTCCTACATCTGCGTAAAATGATTATAAAAAAAATCCTTTTGTTATTAGTCTATTCGTAATGAATTTGTTTACGGAATTCCGAGAATTTTTCTTCTTAATGATCAGGAAACCAATGATGCACTATAATTTGAAGTAAAAATTTAGTTATAATAAAATTTTAGATTTTGCAGTTGTTACAAGCTAATCTTAAAAAATAAATTGAAAATTCTTCAAATTAAATTTTTTCCATATTTTAAAGCTTATTCTTAATATAGTCTATATGGTCTATATAGAACCATTTATCCAGACCTAGGAGAAGTGATAAGTGATTTAGCGAATCAGGAAAGTTTATGTTCTCCCTTCTCCTTTTTTGCAAAGTGGAACGGATAAAAATAGTTTAAGCCGAAATTTGTTTTGTCTTGAAATCATTGTCGTGTTTTAGACAACAATATAGTAAGAAAAATATTTAATAAGTATGGATATCAATTACTTTTTCCACAAAAGCGAAACACCTATGCCTATCTCCTGTGGTTCTTGAGAAGACATTTTTTTTTCTTCGATTGTGCCTCAAACATATGGACTTTCACCGGATTCTATAAATAGTGAAAATTCCAGATTAATTTCAATAAGTATTTCCGTTTTTACTAAAACTGCTCATAATAAATGGACGTATCTCAATAACAGTGAGGAGATGGGCATGGAATCTGGAAAATATTGTGGCTAAGGTCTATTCCGAGGCATAATAAGATATAAGATGTGTTAAAAGAATATAGTTTTCATCAATATTTCATGTAAAAAAAGGATATTTCTTGCTCACTGTGTAAATATTGAACTTACTAACGGAGGAGTTTTCTGAAAGAAATATGTAATTTTTAATATGCATAATTAATTTTCCAAAATTATCATTCGCCAGAACGTTTGATACGATTTTCAATTCAAACAGAATTATTACAATTAGAACATGGTACGTTTGAAGGAGATTATTTTAACACATTTGTTCTAACCCTAGAATAGCGAAAATGCCTTAAGTGTGCGAATTTAACCTTGGTATACCAATACCCAAGTACACCAGTAGTATACGCCAACAAATTAGGACTGTTTATAATGTTATGTATCAAAATGATTCATAAGCTATCTGACACGCACTTACGATAAGGTATATGGAAATGAAAAATTTCAAAAAATTATTGCACACATGTTTTCCTTTCATTTTTATTTTATCTTTAGTTTTGGTTAGTTTTTCTTGAGGTTATAGTCTGGATAACAAATTATCTATCAAGTTTAATAACGTTTCTAAAAATCTCATACATAATAACTGATATTATCCATATTATTGTTTCAGGACCTAGTTATTGCACCCGTTGGTTTTCAAACATAGAATTTGAATCAGGGTCAAGTTATGATAAAGTTCTAGAGAAAGTGATCAATAAATGATACTTTACTTACTTGACTTTACAACAATAAATTACCTGTCATTCCTAAAGACCAAATAATTTCGCCAAGAATTGGCTTGGACCTGTAATTAAGCTAAAAATATGAGATATGTAAAGCATTTTATAAGTGAGGGTCTATGGTTGCGTTTTACTGTAGATGTAGCCTACATACATTAAATGTTTCTTACGTATTTGAGAAATTAAAATTAGGTTGCATTTTCACAAAATTCAAAAATAAACGTCATTCAAAAATGCTTTAAAATACATTGAGTTGCATTAAATAAAAAACATTTATCCTGTTACCACTTTTGGGACAACCTGTATAGTATGAAAGTAATTTTAAAGAGTTACCATAATAGAACTTTACACTTCCTTGAAGCAAAATTTGTGAAAATCTCGAATTTTGTCAACAATATCGCAATGCTGCAATAAATTCCTGTAACAAAGTCCAGTACATTTTCCAAATGAAAAATAAAATATTGACTCCTAAAATTTTTATTACAAAATAACCATATTTTTTACTTAGTTCGACACAGTAAAAAAAGCAGTATAACATGACTCTTCCGTTGCTCTATTTTGTATGACAAAATACAGTTCATCGGACAACAATCGTCTCAGACATTATGAACCACCGCTTACCCTGATGATATCGAACAAGAAATTGCCCGAACCGGCATTGTGACCATGGTCGTCGCCACCGCCCCAAGGAAGAAAACGTTTCAATCTATCTTGATCGTCAGCCTCGGCGGTTTCTTCACCAGGCTCGGGGGCAGATTCCGCGCCTTCTTGATCTTCCGCAGCTTCCGCTTCGGCTTCGGCTTCAGCTTCGCGAACCACTCGAACGTGACGTTTCGCTATCGCGTTCGAAGCTTCATCTTCGAGACCGGCTGACTGTAACAGAAGAAAAGGGAAAACCACATTAATCAAGACACGATTTCAAATCTTAATACGCTAAATTAGAAACGACTACAAACATTGTTTTTATAGCTGAAACGTATTTCTTTTAACCAGAAAGCTGGATTTAAAAACGACTACAGTATACAGTGAGTTTATCGATAAAAGCTACGTCGCACAATGGAACGTTTACGAAAACATTCATATTTTTATCGCTTTTTGGACATTTTCTGTTCACGTAAATTTTGACCGAAATTGTTTTTTCGCAATAATACTTGCACGCACTTTTGGAAAATTTCGGACATATTTAACTCACTTAAAGAACTACTTGCTTTCACAAATTCATCACCTAACAATAAAACTAAATACATTAGAACGGACTCTAAAAGGTGTGGTTTGAACACTTCTTGTTTTGTTCAAGAAAGCATTACTCAGCTCCACTTCAAATAATAATAATAATACATTTTCTTCTGTTGTATTCAATATACAATGTAATAAAATATTATAATTAAATTGCAGAAAAGGAGATGAAAGCAATTCAAAATTGTTCAAAATTAAACCCCTATCAAACGATACATAACAACTACTACTAACCATTAATTCGCTTGAGTAACACACAATCATTGTAGAATATTATGGAATATAATATAAACAAAAGAAAAAAAAACAAAAATAGTCTAGAAAATTTCGAACTCGAAATTTAGTTTTGGTTAGTTTTGAAAAGTAATAGCGATAAGACTTTTAAAGAAACAGGAATGGCATTGGAAACTTAAATATTGTAGGAAAAGTTTCTTTTTCTTTTCGTGGTGCAGAAATAAGACCCTTAAATCTAAACTGTGAACATCTGTCCTATACATCATTTTATTTGTCAAGTAAGGTGGACTGTTATTAAAAATAATGTTATGGAAACCATTTGGCATCCTGTAGTTCGTGCGAGGCTGGATCATATTTCCTTATACCATAAATAAATCGTAGACAGTTTTTTTGTACTCTCTCAATTCTCATTGTGTAGATTTTATCTAATCATGGATAATACAAAATGTCACAATAGTTAAAGAAACTTAACATTGAAAAAACTGCTACTTTTATTTTTTGAACTTTACACAATATATGGAGCTACCTTAAAGAGATATATACCGTTTGTAAATACTACCCAACTAGCTCTCTCAAACAAAAATCTGTGTTAATTCTTAGACCAACATTTTTGACACAATTTGTAAACTGTAAACGATCCGTATTAGTTCCAAAGAACATAATATATGATTTGGTTTTATTAATTCTTAACCCGTAATGTAATGTAATTTCAATTTCAATTCAAATTCATTGAATGAAATCTCGGTTGGCATTTTTAAATAACAAAAATAAGTCATTGTTCGTTTTAACATAATCCGTTATTAACAATCTTAAAAAAATATTGCACCGTCCCTTATTAATATTAACATATTCGGATAATATCTTACCAATCCTTTAATTTAGGAGCATTCGCAAATCTACTGATGTAATCATCAATCAAAAAAGCTGCTTTGCCTATTCCCTCAACACTTAATTATCCTAGTCACCTTTGTAACAGAACTTAGCAGATAAGTGTTACCTTAGCTTAACTTATTTGCCGACTTACTTACGTAATGTTAAAATTTGGGTCACATTAATTAATTTCGGAATTGTACATTAAAAGAATTTGTATGTTTTCTGTATCAGATTGAAAAATAATTGAAATTCTTGTTCAAGGTTGCAAAAAAATTAGCCAAATACGGAAATTACAAAAATGTAATAATAATTGTATTTTTTTCTGAAGAATAGACCAAGTTAGAAATTAAAAATATAAACTTAATCTACCCTATCCATCCCTAATTTTATACTAAATCGTTCCAATGTGCGGCACCTCTTATCACAAATTTACAATCTTGTTTACCGAAATTTTATATTTTATTGTCAGCTTTATCTGAAAACACATTTTAACATAAATATTACATTTCCCCGTCTATGAAGATGAAGATCAAATTATTTACCTGAAAATTTCTACGTACACAACAGCTCGGATATCCCAAGGAATTTAAACAAATATCCCATTTGTATTATATATCTTTCACAAGTATATAACAAAATTAACAAAGATAATCGCAAAATAATGAAACAACAAGAGTTTACCAAACAGCCGTCACCATCAACACAACACGTAACATAAAAAAAACAACTACACGTCAAACTACACTAAATTATGTTAAACAATTACTACAATGAATATAAGAAGTCGTAATGAATATTTTGATGGATATTTCAGGTATGCGGAGAAAAGTGGCAGGGTCCCTTTAAGTTCTTCTTCGGGATGATATCTCGGTCTTCAGTTATAACATGAAGAGTTGTAGATATTTCAATTAGTCACTTTTAAAACGGTTGTTTTTGTGAATGTGTCGTCTCCTAACAAGAAACAACACGTGAGTTTGTAATATATTTCGTTATATCATTTTAAGGCGGGTAGAGATGAACTTTTTGTTTTGAGATTAACGAAGTAATTGTAATTGCAGACATGTTTTTGATGTAGTTCAAGATTATTCCTCGCATATAAAAATTCCAGTAGGTATGTATTACGACGTCGATGCAGCCTGACCCACTTTTTACGAAAGTAAATTTCTTAGTTACCATTTACTTCCATTGCAGTCACTTTCGTTTCAAGTCTACGTCGTTTACTTAAAATTCAATTTTCCCGAAATATTATATATAGAAAGGTTATTTTTTCTAATGCCCGTTTACAACTGGAGCGATGTTTTGCATTTAGGATTAGCAAGATATTCTAACCAGGAAGTGAAGAAAACCTTAAACCAAAACTTTCAAACTTAAACCTCTCGCTCAGCATCAACATAATCCAAAATTAGTGCATCTAAGATTCATATTTAAAGAACTCTTTAAATCATATTGCCTTTTCCTCTATCATTTCTGATAGGTATATACATATTATGTTAGTTGGAAAATGAATTGACATCCCTTTTTTTGCAGGTATCCAGAGTCCATGGCACTTCCAGATGTAGCATCTTAGATATAGTAATGTTATTTTTTCTAATGCCCATTTACAACTGGAGCGATGTTTTGGCTTTAGGAGGAGCAGGAGATTCTAACGAGGAAATGAATAAAACCTTAAACCAAAAAGATAATTATTATCTTTAAAGAACTCTTTAAATCATATTGCCTTTTCCTCTATCATTTCTGATAGGTATATTCATATTATCTTAACTGTAAAAAGAATTAATATCCCCTTTTTCGCGGATATCCAGAGTTCATGATATCACAAAAGTTTTGTACTTCACTTTCCAATACTGCCTATTTTGGAACTTTAATTCGAATTCATTCAGAGCCGTGCGACTGTCCAAACACATTCACAAAATACACCGCCGCCATAGTTTCCAAGCGAATCATCATTCCCGATGAGCAGAAAACACATAAATGATCATACGGTGTAGAGAGTTACCGCAGCAGTAACGGGATTGATCGTTTCGGTGGAAGAAGAAACAGTACTCGAGGCATTATCTTCGTCATCGTAATCTTCGTCGTCATCTGGTGGGAAAGTTGGGAGAACAACATTTACTCTTTGTCCTCCGCCACTGCCGCTAGCACCGCTATTGCCGCTTCCGCCACCCAAACCTCCGCTCCTCAAAATGATTCTACCAAACACCCTGAATGCCGTACTGGTTACATTTTGGACGACATTATCCAGTACCTAAAATACACTGGTTCACTATCGTAGTACTTTGATTAATTCGCAATATTTTTTATTTGAAATTTATGAAAGAAAGTGATAATTACCTGCGATAGAGGCGGACAGAAAGCCCCGACCAATTTTACTAGACTGTTGACTCCTTGTAATAATCCAGGTAAATCAATGTTTGATAGTATATTGGTGAGTCCACCTCCTCCCGTCGAAGCACCACCTGACACCTGATTTTCGGGTTTTTAGATTAAATATGAGAATCGACGTCAATGAGTAAAATGCTCGAAGACCTTCAGATGTATAAATACAATGACTATTCTCTAACACTATAGTACATAATAATCTACTGTTCACTTGTCAACACTTTTGCGGGTTATGTCGATTAATATTAGTTTATCTATAAATTTTCCAAGCGCAATACAATCTTACCCGACATTGTTTTTAACGGGTGTTCTTTTTAAGGGTATACAACTTTGAAATTTAATTGACATGAAATTTACTTTATTCGAAAGAAAATCTTCTGGCATTTTAATTTAAATATGACTTGTCACATATTCCATGGCTTCCTCGGGCATAGTCTATTCTGGAGGTCAAATTTTCAATGACTTTTCCCAACATTTGTGGCCGTATATTCGGCGTAAACTATTTACTTCAAATATCCCCACATGAAATAGTCTAGCGGAGTTAAATCGCACGATCTTGGAGGCCAATTCACAGGTCCAAACGTCAAACTATGCGGTTACCAAACGTTCTCATCATAGTTGTTCAATCGATGAAAGAAAAAGTCAATAATGATGGCTCTGTAGCGATCACCATCGAAGATCCAAGATCGTTTTTAAAGAAGTACTGCCACTTATGCCACTAGCCCATAAAGTAGATCAAACAATCAGTTTTTCAAGATGTAACGGTGGCTCAACATATACTTGAGGATCATCGTCAATCCAAATACGTCACTTCTGTATACTGACATATCCGTTAAACCAAAAGTGAGCGTCTTCACTTTTTACAAAACTTCTGGATTCCTCCTGCGTTAAGTGAACTTCTTCGCTAAACCAAATTCGCTTATCAAAAAAAAGGGATCAACGGCAATCTTGTTTTGGTCACCGAATCTACGTCTTGCCAGGTAACCGTGTCGCTTCAATTCGTGGACGAGTTGGATTTTGTAAAAACGCAAACCAAAACCTTTCGACAAAATCTATCAAAAAGTGAAAGGCCACATATCCAATTCCTGTGCAAGATCGCTACGCTCTACAGCAACAACGACTTCTTCTGCACGCAATGTATTACATCCCTGTGGACACTTATTATCATTTAGAGCAAACGTAGTGAGAGAACGTTCCGTAGTTGGTCGAATTAATTGCTATAAGAACAGAACCAAGACTTTCAAAATTAATTTTGCACAATTTGGAAGCATTGATCAAGCCTCAGTCTGCTGTTGTTGTCAAACAACAACAGACTGACCAACCAAACTGAACAAAAATCAGTTGACAGCTGACAAAATGGCATCCAATTAAAAAGGCGTTGCTAACTTAAAGTTTTATACCTCTTAAAAAAGACCCTTTACATGTTCAAACAGATAGCCGGTGAAATCCGAATAGCATTCCATAACGGCAAATTTTTAATATTCTATATAAAACTAAAGTCTGCGAAAATTCCAATAAGTCGAGATAATCCGCAAAAGTTGGAAAGAATAAAACAGCGCATATATTTCAGGATCGACCACCGATTTTCAACAACAAAGCACTAAAATAAGTCTAATGAAATCTTTTCATCGACTTAGGATCGACATGTTAATAAATATGTAACTAATGCATAACGCTTATTGGCCACATTTTTCGAATATTGGGCGATCAAAATAGGAAAATTGTAATTTTACCTAGGATATGAACCGTACCATCTGGAGCTAGGAAAACTGTGTTGTAAATTCAGAAAAATAAAACAGGGAGTGACACATTTTATAGTAGACATAAAAAAAATTGCTAAATTATTATTATCATCTTCATTGCTTATTTATTATTAATTTTACCCTCTGAATCTAATTCAAATATTGAAAACCCATTAGATATTAATTCTGAATAACAAAAATTATTATTAATAACAAAAATGTCACAAAAATACCTTACATCGTGATTGAAATCTACATCCGACTAAGAAATGCCATCGGGTTACTCGAAATGTATTGTTCTTTGTTTCAACTTACTTATTTTTTAAAGGTTCTTATTACAGTTCTCTTTCTTCCATATGGATGCCATTTAAGTACATGAATATAATATACTAAACAAAAAGTGACAATATTTCAAATATGATTTTGACTTCATATTGCCACAATGATGTGTGTGTTGTATTTTCCATTGACTTTTTATCAAATTGAAAGCCGACGTATTATAAAGGTTAACCAAAAAACTTTGCTATTTCAGCTATTTAATTAGGAACGCCTGTTGACATTAATCATTTTAAACATCGTTTCTTACATAACGAACAGTATTGAACGTCTAGTTAGCTTCACTTTCACCTACTTTCTTTGACCTTCCGAAGCACCTTCAAGAATTACTTTGCAACGCGCCTCTTCGACGGGAAAGATTAGTTTAAGCAACGCGCTACTTTTACGATCTCTGTCTGTACCTCTTCTTCTCGTCCCTGTACATTTCCTTCATTAGTGATATTAATATGCAATACTGCGCGATTCGGCATGCGAAAACCATATCCCCAATGCCACCGCAAACGTCACATCCATACAAATGATTCGATAAACTTTACTAGACAATTATAATATATTATGTAATAGCTATGTCGTAGGCAAATAGCAACTTGGTAAATGAATAGAAATGGAAATGATTGAAGAGTAGACAATCTCATTATTTATCTCAGTTAGTTAGAATGAAAACAGAATTTGGCAAGTTCCTATATTTTTTGATCCTACAGAATTTTAACATACAAAACCTTATTTGGAATTGTTTTTCTATCTATTTTTCAAAAAGTATTACCTCACACCAATTTAAAAAATGCTGTATTTTTTAAAATAAAACATTAACTGACTAACCAAAAATGATCCATTTTATTTATATTCGTTGAATTAAATACTCGAGCTACCCAAAAATACATTTTTTTGTTATACCCCTGGTACACAAGCAAAATATGTTTCAAGGATACCATTTGGTTGATCGTTGTGGTCATCATATTATATTTTCATAAAATTTATCAAATTTAAATTTAGTCACAATTTGCCTACTAATAGTACACCGTGTGCCAAATAAAACGATCTGGAAACCCATAGGAGATACGAAAAAAAGTTTCCAACAAAAGTTTCTATTTTTGTCTATTTTTTTCGTTAAGGTGATCAACTGTAACTCTAACTTATTTCGTGATTTATCCACACGATCTTTTAAAGTGCCCCACAAAAGAAAGTCCATGGGTGTAAAATCATGACTTCGCGGCGGCCACGGTATGTCACCATTTCACCAATTATATTTTGGAATTAAAAATTAAAAAATTCTGTCCGTTTAAATAATAATATAATCTCGCACTACACTTTAACACTCCGATGGCACTTTTTTTTTCTTTAAAAACTTAATCTCTGTTGAATAATAGTGGCATTTTTTTTATTGTGCGTGCCAGACGTCCTAAAAATCACCTCATTTAGCCATAATTTTTTTTTTAAAATGTCCCTCTCAAAATGTTCGTCCATCATGACCATGCAGAAGTTTCGTCTGGGATCAAAATCATGGTGAAATAAAAATTAAATGGTAGAAATTTATAAGGTTTTATTTTATTGACTTTTAAAATACGTCGTAGGGCTCGCAAAGAATTTTCGGGAAATTCAGTAAAAGGGGTGTTATTTTAGCCCTGAAAAACTTACTTTGATACTCATTTAATACTAAGGATGCACTTTTACGATTGGTCCGGTAGCATTCATAAAATTTTAGCCGTTCCTGAGCAGAATATTGCGACCAACCATAAAACTGTAACTTCTTTAAAATAAAAATAAAATGCATACTAACAAAAAACTTGACAACTATGAACTTTTTAAATAGAAATATTAGAAACAAACAGAAATGTCAAAGCTTAATGCGTCAAAAAAAAAAGATTGTGATGTCATAGCCAACTACGTTTTTAAATATTTTAATATTTCTTTGTTGCTTTGATTTCAGATGATACGATCATTTTAAGAAGAACATTTTTACTAAACTTTAGGGACCGAATTATCGAACTGTTTTTAGTTAACTTTTTGTTTTATAGATTTATTTATTCAAATTTGTTACCTTGTTCAATTATTCATTATTTATTTATTTATATTGATTATTATTTATTTTTGTTATTGGATATTTTCAATCGAGATAATTAACTATTAAATGTTTCTTTAAATATGAATCCTGAAGTTTTATTAAATCTGTTAAATTGTGTAGTATAGAGTCGATTTTTTCCAAATTTCCACGTATTATATATTTTAAAGAAGTAGTATCCTGTCTCTGTTATTTAAAAAATTCCTAATATTGTCAACAAGTGACCTTATGTGATCAGCGTTAAATTCGAAAAGAATTTATACGGGTTTTATCTGGTGCTGATAGATGAAAAGATTTATTTATTCAAATTTGTTATATTGTTTAGTTAGCCTTTAAGCTTTAATTATTTATTTTCAATCAAGCTGGATAATTAACAATTTTCTACTCCCGTCTGTAAAATGCCTAATTTCCCAGCCACTTCGAACACTTTTTTCCAAGATATTTCCCAAGCCTGGTATTTTGACGTTTGTCAATTCTGACGGTCATGGAAAAATGTACCCAATAACTAACGGTAATGGACACCCTGTATTGTTGTGTTCTTTTATTCGAATTATAGTATTATTATTGTATTCTTTTACTCGTATATCTTGAAGTAGTATCATGTCTTTGCTATTTAAAAAATACTTAATATTGCGTGTGGGCTAATGTGGGCAGCTTTAAATTCAACAAGAATGTATACGTGTTATTTTAAACCTCGAATATCTCAAAAAGTAAGTAAAATTTAAATATATGATAATTTAAAAACTTCTATTAAATTTGAAAATCTTGAGATTTTGTTAATTTAATTCGCCAAAACGGCACCACCTATTTGAGACACCCTATATATGCTGAGGCGCATCTGTCACACTGAGTGAGTAGTGCATTATCTCCTTAGCCCGTGGTTAAATGTTCGTTGCAATACCTGAATCAGCAGTGTTACAACACAATTTTATATGGAGCAATCAAAATATGAAAAAAAAACACATAACCTCAATTTCTGCCCAAACTGCAAATGCAAAATTCAAATAGGAAAGTGACCTTTATTTTAACCACGGATTCCGAAAATGTCGGGGTATTCTATTTAAAATAACAAAGTTGATGTCGGGAGACACAACAAAATTATAATTTTTTAAATCTTCAGTAGAGTCCAAGAAATTCCTATGGGATCCCAGATCTTATAGTGGATCGTTTGATTTGGCACACGGTGTACATTCACCGAGAAACAATGTCACAACGTCAAAACAAGATCTGTGGCTAAAATCTGTAGAAAAAATTCGATCGCTCCCAAACCCGTGGCCAAAGTACCGAAAACGTCAGAAGTGGTTCGAGATCGTGAGTAACGAAACTCATATCTTAAAGTGACACTTTAAGCACGCTTAAACGGTGCACAGAAATTTTACAGTAGGGAGAAAAAATAAACTTATTAAAGGAAAACCAGTATACAGCGGCCGTCATTTGCGAATCTCAATAGGAAGGGTCTATAGGCCAAAAAAAATTGGGAAACGATTGTGTAATTTTTTCATGTTCTATACGAATTCCATATTTTTTCGAGATTGGGTTAAAATAACGATTTCTTTTTTTGCTCTTTTAAATATACTACGGTAGGTGGACCAACCACCTACCGTATTTGGCAAAACATGATGATGATCATGAATATATTTCCAAATAAAACAACACAGTTTTTATAACTCAGTTAACTCTAAGGTGGTCAGGTTCATCAGTTTCCACTTTCCAGGTAAAACGCAATTTTCGATTAGTTGTAAGCATAAAGGAATTCGATTTGCACGAGAAAAACCCAATCATTATCTAACCTACTTTCATTGCAGCTTTATGCATTAATTACGCCACACTCGCAATGCAACAAATGTTATAACAAATCATGTAGTCGTTCAATAAACGCATTTTCCCAGAAACGACGCAAAAGTAAACCATTGATATCGAAATACTTATTCTTGCGAACCGAACGAACAAGACCTTTATGAATAAAAACGTATGATCTTATTGTTTTCAATATACCCCGACATTTGTTAGATTGTGGTCAGAGGATTCGAATTGAGTCAATTGCATATCACTTAACATTATTATACCCTGATGTAAAATATCCGTAAGAAAAGGAAATCCTCAGTAAAAATAAATAAGAACTAAAAGTTCAGATTTTTGATCATTTGATAAAAACACGGTGTTGTCCAAACAATTGTCATGTCGAAATATATAATTTCGTGAAAATCTGAACATTTAGTTCTTATTTATTTTGATAAATGGATCAAGTAAAAGCCACCTCAATTCAAATCATCAGTACAAAATACATCTTACTTTTTTTTACTTACTTACTGTTGTAAGAAACTGAATTGATATTGTGTAACCACTGGAAACAGTTACGATGTAGGTTTACCCAATCAATAACTACACATTTTAGTTTGGATCATTTATTTTTAGAAATAAAAAGATGCTGCTTTCGCATTCATATGTTACTTTTAAGATGGAAGAAAATGTTGAATCTTATTTTAGGTAGCTCCTTTTATATTTTCTAATAGCTCCTCCTTACATACCTGTTTAAGTTTAATTTTCAAAATAACTATACAGAATGAGGACGAAAAGTTGTTAAATGAATGAATTAATTAAATTATAGGAACTTTCCAAAAATATATGTACAGACTGTTTGAGAGTGATTTCTTGATAAAAAATATGAAAAAAGTTTTTTCAAAGGGCTAAATTGAAAAAAAATGTTTCTGTTAATACGTATCTGAACAAATTTACATATTTGTTATTTGATGTATTAAAAGGGAAATTTAGCCCCAATAGACTAAAATTATCAAGTCCATTGGCGTCCATAACACAAAGTACGCTAGAAGAAATGTTGGAAATGTCACCATCTCAATTGACGAATTATTAAACTACCAACTCAAGGTAAAATTCTGGAAACACCGGATTTAAGTCAGGGAAATTAGATGGCCAGTGAATTTGCTCGCCTCTTATAATCTAATTTTCACCGTTATTCAAATGATTTGTAACTAAAATAAAGAGGTGCTTCTTGGTGCACATAGGAATATCTTATAAGAGAACGGGCAATTCTTGTTGAAGAAACGCTAAGTAGGATTCGCGGTTTGTTGTTAAAATTAAAAAAAAGGAATAATTACATTGTCGCCAACAATACCCAGTGTTACATGTAAATAAAATTGTTCATGGTGGCAACATTGTACCTAGACATGGGGATTTTCGTCATATATATATATTAGTGTTTTCGGAGCGCGAGCATTGAAGATGCCAAGTGAAATTTTGGCGAAACGTCTGGAGGATTCCAGTCGGATGCAGGATTCCAGTCGGAGTTCAACGAGCGAACGGATGATATCCCGGAATATAGTGTCATCACATTTTTCCATCCGTGAATCAATACGTGCGAATATATATATATATATATATATATATATATATATATATATATATATATATATATATATATATATATATATATATATATATATATATATATATATATATATATATATATATATATATATATATCGGGATATCATCCGTTCGCTTGTTGAACTCCGACTGGAATCCTGCAGACGTTTCGCCAAAATCTCACTTGGCATCTTCAATATACTTGATATATACTTGATAAGTTTAATCTATTAGGGCTAAAATAAAAAATAAATATGAAGTGAATATTTTTGTATTAATAAAAAAGTTTTTTTTCAGTTTCAGTGTCTTGAAAAACCTTTTTTACATTTTTTTAACAAGGATTCGTCCTCTAAAATATATTCATCAATTTGACCCTAAATATTTCTACTCTAATAAAAATGATAATGTAAAACTGAAAGACTAGATTTAGAAACTATTTACTAAGAATTCCAAATTTTCTAGCTTTTCATGAAATTTCTAATTTACCCCATAAGCATAGTGTGCGAAACAGACACGACTTTTTTACTGTTTATTGGGAAACAAATATAACAAGAGCGTACATACTACATATAAAAAATAACAATGCCTTTTGAACGGGGATTTTAAAATTATTGCAACATAGGATGCACAGAAGAAATAGTCAACACTAAGAATAACATTCGATACTAACAATTATTTTGACAATAATTATTCTGATATACGCCATGTTGTATATAAACAAATTCAGAAAAATATGATTCAAAGCAAACGAGCAAGCAGGTAAAAATCAAAGCGTTGTAACTCAGCTAAACAAGTTTCTGATTACAATGGATGCCTTATCGACATTATGCGATACAGCACTTTGCTTTTCTCTTGCTTATATGCTGCAGCCTTAGAGATTTTATTGGGAACGAATTGTGCAAGAAGCTAAAATATCTTCAATTTAATTGTAGCCACATTGTCATAACATATTAAGATTAAAAGGTTGTTGTTGTTGCTAATGAAATTTTTGTATCCAGATGAACACTATTAGCTAAAATCTGAGGCGTAAACTCACCTGGAGTCCAGTAGAAACTAAAGGCGCTGCGCAAGCTGTGGCCAGTAACACACTTAAAACACACGCGGAACTAACGAAACACTTCATATTGACTAGACTGGGTTAATAGTTCTGCAAAAGAAAAACAATCAATTAAAAATGGGAACCTTGAAATAACCCTTCGCCCATAGTCTTCCCTGCACCATGGAAGTCGATGTATGACCGTCAGATATATCCGAATGTTTTTTTAATTTAAGAAACATACATGCATCGGATGCATTAACATTTTCATTTTCATTTACATATCGATTAACGTTTCGGCTAATCCGATTTTAATGTCCGTACTTAATGAATTGCGACTAATTCGTATACCAGGTGAGCAACAACAATGCCAATTGATAATACTAAGGAAATGTTTGTTTAAGTTAAATGTCATTGTTTGATAATAAAAAATAACACTTTCGACAAAAAAATATCATTATTTTCTCATTGTTCTCGTTCAGACTCATAAAATCTAATACGATGAAAACTTTATAACATTCCATATACGTCGATGTCAATTAATTTATGTTTCTTAAGTTAAATCTAAAATCTTTTCATACATTTTACTATACTTTTAATTATATTTTTAAATTTTTATTTAATTTAATTTAATTTTTATTTATTTAACTTTTTTTTAAGGATTCGTAAATAGAGATCCAAGATCCAGAATCTTCTACGATTTACTTTTACCCCCGATTTCTAATATAAATAAAGATTGTAATTTCATCTTTAGAAACCTCCATGGAACTGATGTTTGCTCTGTATTTTAAAAGTTTTTCTGAACATAAAAACTTTAAAATGTTCCTGCGTAAATGAGTCATTTCCTTTTTAGGTAAGCAATATAAACCTGCAGAAATACGTCTACGTAATATAATATACATTCAATAAAATAATTGCCAAACTCCATGTAATTTTTCTTATAATCTAGATAACCTAATTACAATATACTGTGGAGGCAATTGATATAACCCAATACTGAGCTAAAATCTTAACATTACATAACTCAATAAGTTTGATAAACGCCACTTTAGTCACGAGGTGTCTGTGTTGATTGTTGTCAAAATACTCCTGTTTTTAATATTAAAATACTTGATGTTGTAAAAAATTTGTAAGTTATGAGTAACGCTTGACGTGAGTTGATTTTTCAATTTTTAAGCGAACGAATAAAGAAAAAGAACCCTTGTTTTTCTGGAATAACTTTTTTCCACACGATAATTCATTATATTCAGAAATTTGTATGGAATTTGGCTAGTTTCAGTTCTAATATTACTGGTTTCGGTTATTCCAAAGTTCGGAAAGTGAACATTTCTTGATGATTTCTTTTTATTCTTATATGATTGCAAAGGCTTTTAAAGGGCAAAAATTTAAATTTCTTTAATTACTAAGAATTTTTATTTACAATCTGACAGCGCAAAGGCGAATTAGGATTTTGTAAATTTTTGACGATAAACTTTTACATCCAAAGTTAATAGAAAACATATCATCATAATTAATTGAACTTGAGTTTATAAATTTTATTAAATGATGACACAAAGACGCACTTTTATGTGCAGTAATTGTGAAGTTCTATTTTGATCAATTTGGAGGTCATAAATAACCACCCTGTGCATTGTCAGAATAAAATAATTGTAATACTCTATAAAACAAATTTTTCCAATTTTAGACTATACAATTACAATGCAGGCTGTATTTATGAATATGCTTATATTTGCAAATTAACTCCAAAATTTACATTTTCTTCTCTAATTCGGTCCTGCATCTGCTAACTGCGGCACAATCCTTCTATAGTAAAAGGCCGTCCGCATTCAAATTTCCCAATACCCTAAGAGAAAGTATATCAAAATATTTTATTCATATAAAGACAATAACCTTCACTCTAAAAATGCAGGTCGCTATATTCAAAAACCACAGAAATTTCTCTGGTTGGTGGAAAAAAATACTGACATCTTTGCGAAATGAAAGCGTAGATAATCGGTGATGCATAGAAGACGGCGACAAAAATATGTTTCTATGAAATTCAACGTTCTAAAATGGGAATTAATTGCAATATCCTCCCAAAAAAAAAGTAATTAACCAATTCCGCTTGTGAAGTTTACAACTAAATCTAATTAAGAATTCCACTTAGGAAATTACGCGTTATTTTACTGCAATTCACAATGGTCGAGCGTATCAGAAATTGTAAAGATAAATGCTTAAAAGTCTGATAACCTTGTTGCGAAATAACCATGAAATTTGTATAATATTTTTGATTGCCTAAAAAATTGGCTAATTTCTGGGATACTAAGAACTCAGATGAGCATGCAATTGTAACTATTTAAAGTAATTCTACTATTAATTTAAACTATTTAGCCTATTAACTAAAAAAATATTAATATTGCTGCGAACCTCAATAAATCATTTAATCCAAACACAGAATTATTTAATTTCTTTAATTAAATTTGTTAATTAATATATAAAATTCATCGAATATCAATAAATGATTTAATTAAAAATTTAGATAAAAATTAAAATTACACCATCAATTTAATTTTTTAACTGAATTTGTTTTAATTTAATTTTTGTGTTTTATACGCAAATTGAATGTAATCCTAACCCACACATGTCATGATAAACGATCCCATAAACTCATCAGAATTATTATGAGAAATCCAGCAAGCAGTAGTAGGCAGTTCCGATAAAAATTAAACCCCTTAACGAAGTAAAGAATCAAAATTTGATTTAAATAGAAATAAATTCCATAGATGTTGGAAAAAAAACATTGCTTAAACTATGAAATAATAACGACACTAAACTAGACAGAACAAACGCACCCCATATTTTTCAAGTAATCGTCACGATATCATTTATTAAAATTTGTATTTTGAAATGGGTTTCTTAATGCTGCCGAAAAACTAAAAACGTCTTAGTAGCGTAGGTTGTCGTATACACTGCTGTAATTCTGGGGTGATGATACTAAACGTATACAAGAGGACATAAGACCTATGGTCCTGTCAGATCCTTCCCTTGCCTTAATTTCTAACACTGACACAAATTTTCACCACACTTGACAAATATCACCTAAAATTTTTGGCTTTGGACTGACAAAATGCAGCCTCTTCCTACTCCAACTCCAAAAATTTTGTCGTCAAACCTCTAAACAATTGCTGCTTGAACAAATAAAAAAGTGAACGTGAATTTAATGCGCAGCCGGCCAGAACAACCGTACGAAATAAAAACTGTCGAATGACTTCGACTAAAATTTCATAAATAGTCGCACAACGTGCGATGTGCTCGAAGTGGAGGTGAAAAGAAGTTTTCATTGAAACATTATTGGACCTAGACCCATTAAAAATATATGTAGTCTCGTATTATGACATTTAAGTTACATTATGATAATTGTTTAGGCAATTTTAATTGGATGAGCTTAACGAACTGTTTCTAGCCTTATTTTTAAATTTCAAGGATTTTTTAAAAAAATCTGGGCATGTTGACCAATTTACATATATTTTATTAGTCAAAAATGTTTATCATATTTCTTAGAACTAGAACAAAGAGGTCTCAAACATTTTCTAACACTCTAAAGGTTGTGTTTATTTCGAAGATTTTTTTTGAGGTTTTTTAAGCATAGTGTATCCTTAAATTCTGCAAATAATTCTGAGTAAACTATAAATAGTTTCTAAAGAATTAAGCTTTTTCTTTACGATCTACACAAAAACCTATAGCAAAAATTTCCCTGTTACCACAAAATCTCACTAAATGTCTTGTTAACGGCCATATGTTTATTAAGAGAATTTATTATACGCTCATTAATTACTTCCAACGTGATGCAGATTTTCTCGTAAATACCATCCTGACGCGCTTTTATTGTACAAAAATGTACAGCGTGTCCCAGATTATAAGGGACACAGGAGATTTTATGCCCGAAGGGAATTGAAAACTGTCAAATAGCAGATTCCTTTGGTTTTTTTCAATTTATCTTTATCACTTTTATAAATTTTATATGTACCGCATTTTTTTTTGCATTTTTATTTTTTGAGAAATTTCCACTTTCAAAATATATGCAAAAAACTGTTTGAGTGTTTTATTTCTCAATATGTTTTATTAGAAGGTTTAATGCCATTTTTTGTTATCTATTCTTATCCATATTGTGTTGCAAAATCTTAATGTCTTCCAGTAAAAGCAATTCT
This sequence comes from Cylas formicarius, assembly GCF_029955315.1. Lineage (NCBI taxonomy): Eukaryota > Metazoa > Arthropoda > Insecta > Coleoptera > Brentidae > Cylas > Cylas formicarius. The sequence continues at coordinate 22,054,435 of NW_026844352.1, read as the reverse complement.
TATTTAATATATTATAAATTTTGATGCATATGCATATGCAGTTTTATTCAATATTTATTTTATTAAATAATAAATATTATAAAAATAATAAAACTATTTATAGAATAAAGCGCCAGGTTTTCAGCATTTATCTAATTTAACTAAAAATATATATATTTGCTTTCTATCATAACTGGTAGAAATCTGTAATATCTAATAAACTCTTAAAGTAACAGCTGTTTTAATTTGTTTCCTCAAAGTATCTGTATGACTGATCAAATTCAAAAATTTGGTATTTATTAACGAATATATATAACAGGTAGGTAGGAAAATATCTTCTTAAAGAATGGTTTCTTGTGTTTTGTAATGCAAAGCAAATATTCTTCCGTTGAACATGTTCAACCAATGCAAATTGCAAACTATATGAGACACGCTCTGATATCTACGTATTCAAAAAATAAAGCTCTAGCACGAGTTTTGGATTTTTTGTATTCTCCGATTGCTAAAAACAATTAAAAACGGACCATGGTGGAAAAAATTGAAACTGAATTGACAATATCAAGGAATCACAGATCATAACTGTAGTTTTACTATTCATGTAATGCTCATGTGGCTAAAGGGATTTTCAAATAGAACGAGCCTAGTTAAACAAATGTCAATATGATTAGCAAAATTCAATTTTAAATAAAAAAATAAATTCCAAATTTCTGGCAGATTGTTTTAAATTTATATTATTACTGTCTAATGACAGAGAGATTATCTCCTTGATTTCCACTACAAAATAGTTTTAGTTAGTTTAATGGAAAGTTGTTTATCTTTTCCCCATAATATTACGTCAAAGTTAAATGTGACTTTGTTGATAAATCTGGACAAGTTTTTTTTAAATATCTATGCAGACGTTGTTGCGATTTGTAGATTATATATAGATTTATATTTATTTCTACTATGCAACGTTCTGAAAGTTGTGTTTTTGTATGTTTTTTCAAATTTAGCTCCATATATTTTCTTAAGTATTTCAATGTTATTGCAAAGCGGACTTAACCGTCCAAGCGATAGACTATTAAACAAATTGCACAATGATTTATTTATTGACACACAGACAATTTTATTGGTCATTGTTGTCGGTATAACACAAAAATGCTCGGACAAAGGCCAGGCCAAAGTAAAAGGGTTTAATGCAGTATCGCATGTAGGTAGGTGGTTCACACAATCACTTTCAACGTCTACTACGATAATGTCTCTTGAAACAGTATTGACTCATTTTTGCGATTAATACCCGGTTTTGCGTAATTTAGGTCTTTCGAATAATTTAACGGGTAACATTTTAATTGCGAAGCAAATAATGCAACAATCTACTCTGCTTCGGCACTGGGTTACACGTAAAACAATTTTCGTGTGTCTTTAATGTTAACGTTGCAGCGCATATTATTAAAACGCACAACATAATATTAAATTAATATAAGTTATGCTAAATTAATGTAAGTTAATAATGAATTTTCTACCTAAAAAGACCCATCGCTGCGATACTAACGTATTCAGAACCATCTTCATTTGCTTTAAAATATGGAAGGCTAAGATGAAGAAGACAAATCGCTAAAATGGGTCATAAAGTCGTTCTGTAACTAAACTTTTTTAAATAGCCAGGAACTGAACCCCCTTGGAAATAAAGAAGACTATCTGTCAAGACACAGACAGGAATTTTGAAGAAAAAATCTCTAGTCTCTGAAGTATTACGAGAATATACAAAACAATAGACGAAAGTTAAATTTCTGACGATATGGGTGATTCCGTTGTAATTGTTACTTTTTCAGTTAACATTTCTAAGATTTTAAAACTTCTTTAAAAAATTTTATCCATATTATTCACCTATTTTACTGTAAAAATAAAAACCTGAAAGGAGTCTACTACAATTTCAAATAAATATCAAATTTCAAACTTCCGCGGCGCTGTGATAAAATAATTTTGAGTTCAAAAATCATAAACATTATTTCATCAACTCCATGTTTGTAAACAGTACTCAGATGACGTACTTTCCACAGACAAAAGTTATTGAACCGGAATAATAACTTAAAACATTAACCAAAATGTGGTTTAAATCATTGATTGCGACAAAATAAATAAGAATTTTATATATAAATTGTAGAAATGGAAATGATACGGTACTGACATTCAGCTTATATATTGTAGGCTCATTCTGAATGACAAATTATATTATATATAAATCCGATGAAATATGTTCTTGATCATCTAATTAATACAAAAAAATCTTTCTCATGTTTTCCATAATTTTTTATCATCATTGCAAGTTTTAGTATAGTTAGCCTATATTACATGAACTATGCTGTTTTTTCACAATTATTACCATTATTGAGAAATGGTAATATATTTCTTTCTATTTTTTTAGTTATCTTAATACAGAAATTAAGAATAAAGTTTCGCAAAAACGAAATTTTATATTTTGAAAGATATTATTAAATTATTTTAATTATAAATTTAAAATAATTAAATACTAATAAAATTAAAAAAAAAAAAACAAGGAAATGTTCACATCTGCTTGGAGCGGGATGATTAGGAACGCGTCCTAAAATATCACATCACTTCTAGCTAAGCATCCTCCATTGTGTCAAGAAATAAGCGTGGCAACAAAATTCGCGGTGATTTGGTGGAATCAAATGAGCCATTACATTTAATTTAATTAAACGGCTCATGAAAATTTGCCTAATTACGAATATCTATAACTTCGATGCTGATTTTCGAGTTAAAACTTCATTCTGTTTAAACGGTGTTTGTTATTGCGTAGTCCCAATTTTAAAATAAAAACAAAATTTGATAAAGTGGCCACGTTTCCATAGCAACGCAATTTATCGTTTAAACTCTGATACAACGCATAAACCAACCACCAACTGGCTAAAAATTTAATACCGGCAAAAAAAAATTACAGTTATAGCTGGTTAAAATTAAACAGCTTTTTGGGTGGCCAACTTGTTCTGCGTTCAGATTATAATCCAACTTGGGTTGTAACCGCAATGATGACGAATATTTTTGAAAAATATTTTTCGTCCCGAGCATGCATCGTTTGTGTGCTCACTAAATTTTCCTTACTTTTGGATATAATGGTAATTTATAGTAACGTTTATTATTTATGGTACAACATAAAATACAACAAGAAAAACACTAATTGCCGGTGTATTAGGTTATTGCGCAAGATAAGTTCTGTTCTACATACACGAGAGTACTTAACTAACAAACTAGTTGAACAAAATGTACAAAGAATAATTAATCAATCAATCAAGGATCTCATCAATAATTTTCTATAATTTTAAATAATGAATGAATGAATGAACAAGGAAAAATCATATAATAGAGAGATGAAAACTCAAAAACTGGAATTGCTACAGTAAGGAGAAGAAGATCACATTTTCTGACAGAAGTTTCTTTTTATTTCTTTTTAAATGTCAAAAGTAGTCAATTAGTTGGTGATTCAATATGATGAGAACGATTTTTAAAAAAATGCTATTGTTAACGGGCTTTTCCATAAATTTGAATGATACACCCAAATTTAATTTTGTGTTATTTTTTGCTGTCCTATAGTTAAAGGGCAAAATCGAGTAATGGATTTGAGTGTCACCTGCGGACAGATGATGCTGACAAAAAAGGCATTGAGGAAAGCAAGATGTGTAAATACCAAATGACAATGGGCACAATATACTTCCTTGTGGAACTCCAGTGGCTACGACAATTCAAAAGATTGCTATCCACTTTAACTTGCTCGATCCTATTACTTAAAAAGGATCGATTCTTGCCAAAACCCATATGAGGTAAAAAAACGATTACAACCGCATAATTTAAAAAATCAAAAGCTTTTAAGAAATCTACCAATACCAGAGTTGTACAGCTGTTGCCAATTCGAAAAACAGATTGCTTTTCCGGTAATAGAAAAAATTGATTAATACGCTTAAGAATTTGAGTGTCTATTTTTGGCATGGTGAGCAGTACACTCACAGACCTAAAATAACTGTAATCAGTACGATAACTTATTTTAGAATGGGATATAACAATGGCCTGCTTCCAGCATACAGGAAAATTGTGATTTTTCAGACACTCATTTACTATGTGAGTAACGAATTCACAAATGTGAAGGACAACAAAGTCCAACCAGTGTAATATTTAAACCGTCTGAAACAGACGCTTTATTTTTATTTTTTCTTTTTGGAATTCGATCCACTTCCACGAGAGTAAATGGGAGTAAGGGAAGGTTCAATGCGTCCAAGGGAAGGTTCAATATAGTTGAGTTCAAGAAAAAGTCATTTTAGGCCGCAAATGCGTTAATTATTTTGGCTTTTGTCGTCAAAATTATCAGAATAAATAACTCCTATACTTATTTGATCATAGCTTGTAAATATTAAATCAATAAGTAAAAAACTCGATATTAATACTAATGTAAATCCAAATTTTAATCACTTTCATAATCATCTCAACCAACCAAACTGTTCAAAACGACGCCAAAATACTTACGCGGTTTTCAATAACAAGCAAAACTTACATCCATTTAAAAAAATCTAATTATTATAATGGAGCGTTTTAAAATTAGACATATTTTTCATATAGGTACATCATTTACAAAGTATGAAAATATCGGACTAGTAGGAAGCAAAGAAATGATTTGTATTGGTCTCTAGTTATCTTGTCATGGACTTACTACTAACTTACAATTTGATCATAGTTTATAAAGATAAAATCAATAAGTGCAAAACCAAATTTTAATCACTTTGATATGATTTTCCAAAGAAACTCAGCCTGTAATACTATTTAAAAATCTTCTAGATTCCTCCTACACGAAACATATCATTGCAGCTATACAGCTATAGCCAGTTCGAAAACCAGGTTACTTTTACGACAATAGAAAAAATTGATTAACTTGCCCAAGAATCTGAGTGTATATTTTTGACTTGGTGGGTAATTCACTAACAGGCCTAAAATAACTGTAATCAGTAGGACTACTTATTTGAGGAACGGGTAAAACAATGCCTTGCTTCCAGCATGCAGGAAAACAGTGTTTATGTGAACAATGAATTCACAAATGTGGGGACAACAAAGTTCAATCAGTTTAATATTTAGACCATCTGAAACAGGCATCTCAGTTTTTTTATCATCAAAATGTATCACCAAAATATATTGTAGCATGGAATTGATAGTTTCAATTTCAGTTCAGTTCTGAAGAAGTCAACAGGATGATTGGCAAAACGTTCGATAAATCAACAACTGACGCAAGAGTAATCCAGAAGATTTGTAAATAGTACTTTTATATGATATTTCACCTGTGTCTACCAAAAAAAAAGCATGAATTCTTTTCCACTTCATAATCTTTAAAAAAATAATAATTGAATTCTCCGTAGTGCAGCGCTTTCAACAGCCTATTGTCTATAGGCCACTACCCCATTTAATATAGTCGAGTAATAAGAAATAAAATAAAAACACGAAGAAACGCCATACTTCATGTCCAACATAATACGACATTCTCTCCATCACGTTCCGAAGGTGCGGTCAGTATGCAACGCCTACTATATTCATCAGCTTTTTTTTTGTAAAAACTTGCAAGAACACCTACTCCCTCGCAATCGTGCCGCTTGATATTTGCTGTGCATTTTTTGACATTGTTTGGTGAAAAAAATTAAACTTTTTTTCAAATATTAAAATATTAATTTTTTGTAAAAAAGTGTTTATTGTCAATTCACCACGAAAACAATATAGTCGTTCAAAGAAAAAAGAGCCTTAAAGTTCCAAGCACGGTTCCAAGTATTATCAAACAAAAATACAGCATTCGTGTGGCAAATCTAACTCAAGCCTGGATGGATTTACACTATTCGATCTGTGTGAACTAAATGATTGTGACGTGATATTAAAAATAAACTTAAAAGTGAAAAAGCTTCAAATACAGCAACCAAAATCTGCAATGTTGGGCTTCATATGCCTGGTAGAAAGCGAAACACATGAAATAGTAAAACGGAAATTTGTAGACTGCTTTGTAACGATGGCGGAAATTTTCACCAACAACAAATTTAATAAAAGTCAATCAAAATAAAATAAAAATTTCCGAGGAAAAATGTAAAAAGTTCAAATCACAAATTGACAAAAGTTTAGTTTGCTTTTAGTTAGGCAATTAACTAGAGACAAATACAAATTAGTTTCTTGCTTGTTTCTATTCTGGTTGTTTCGTACTTTGTAAATGATGTATGGACTTTTTAAAATGGATGTAAGTTTTGATTTTTAGGGAAAACCGCCCAGTTTTGATATTTCAATAGTTGCGTTGGTTGATATGATTGTTTCTAACATGTCTGTCCAAACAAGCCGTTCATTCCTGTACAAGTTAAATTAGTTCCTCTTAGCATTGGAAACAGAAAACAAGTAAATCCAATCAGAAATGAACAATTCCACAAATATAAAATAAGTAAAAATAGTAAATGATAACAATAATTTTTTACTCCCGGCTGTAAAATGTCGAATTATACACCGATCTAGCCTGCGGGAAACGTCACTTTACCACGGAATTTTACCGCACGGGTTTGGGAGCAATCGGATGTTTTTGGAGATATTACCCACGCGTTGAATGTTGACGTTTGTCAATTCTTACGGTCATGTCAGTGAATGTATTCGTGTTGTTTAGCGAAAATGTACCCAAAAACTAACGGTCGTAGAAAAATGATAGTGTGCAACACGTTCGGTAAACTGTATAAATCACTCGTTTATTAACCACTCGCTCCGCTTGTGCCAAATAATCTCGTGAGTCAAATGCCGTTTGCCGCACTATCTCAGTAAGGCTCGTACATGGGGTGCACTATTATTCTATGGTATAATTAGCAACGCAAGTATAAACTGAAACAGTTTCAGTTAAGCTCTGAAGAAGTCACCAGGATGATTAGCGAAACGTCAGCAAGTTCCGTTCATCAATAACCGAGGAGGAATCCAGAAGATCTGTATATAGTATTACAGTAGCTTGTGGAAATTTCTTTGAAAAAAAAAACTATTTGAATTAAATTCAAAGATTTTATGCAAAAAATGGAAAAAACTTGGAAAATAAGTTGGAAATAGAAAAACAAAAATTAATTAAAAATGAAATGAGGCAATTGTTAAAGACACAACCATCGGTATGACATCGTTCATGGTTGCAATAGATTTGTGGATAATGGGAGTTACCAATATAAAGATATTAGCAGGCTTTCAATACGTGCCACCGAAATTAACAATAAATTAACAATTTTATTATAGCCGTTGTAGATGTAATTTTTACACACGAAGAAATATACCACTAGATTCATCCTTGACAATTGACACGCCAAAACCGCATTACCGACGTTTCACAACCTTTCTAGCCTAATGCTCCACTGGGTGTTACGCCAAAGTTAATTCAACGTCTGTTGGAAAATTAATACAGTCGTAATGAGAAAATTCTCTCAATATTGATCAGATGGTAGCGTTTTTTCGTAGACGAATTGACAAGCATCAAACCCAATTCTGAACGTTAGCAATTTAACAAACAATGATATGCATTACGCGCCTGTTAAAATAGTATATTTAACTTCAACGTATAATTCAGCTAACCAAATCAATTTGGTCGCACGCAACTTACTTTCGACTGCCTAAAACCGACAGTTTCGGCAACCTATAATTTTACGTTCCACTTTCTTTACGCCATACGATTTTGGAATAGAATTTTATTAACTACGACGATTTATAATGGAAGTTATGATTTTACGACAAGGATTATCTTCAACGTTTACCAATTTATCGCCTATAAACGATTCGTCAAACAGCTGAAGCCGAAGGAGGTATGTGCTAAAATTACGTTTTCAAGATAATCAAGAAAAACTGTTTAAATTTACAACAATGTTATAATTAAGCTATTATCTTGATTCGGGTTTAAAGGCTGTCGTCGGTTGGAATTACTTCCTAACGTTTCGCTAGCACGAGTGGCGAGCTTCTTCAGAGGTCCTTCCATCTCCGATGTCAGTCTACGTCCAACGTCCAAGAAAGTGTCATTTAAGAAGAAGCGATCGCATGTTTTCGGTAAAGTTAAGCCACGAATAGAATTTAGTATTGAAACATCACGTGAATGTACTAATGAGGTTTTGCAGAAATTTTACCTAATAGTCGTAGAAAAAGAATAATATTCAACACGTTGATAAATTGGTTTAGTTGCATGTTATATGGCAAGAAATAAAAATTTAAGCTTTGGTACCCATGTCTAACTTGATTTACCCTTTAAAAATAAATATAAACAAATTAGAGTGGTCATTTAAAACAATAACCGATGACGTCGTATGAAATTTGGGATATGCTGCATAATTACTTACAAATTCTTGAAATTTGGAATCCACTACAACTAATTCTAAATTCAAGACGCGTCTTATTAATTGTCTAAATAGTGGCAAATTATTCTAAATAGCGATATGTTGTTAAATTTTCAACTAAATTGTCAGCACACAATTTTATATTATTTTATTATTATTATTATTATTATTATTATTATTATTATTATTTAGTTTTATATTTGAATTTGGTGCGCCCCTGGTAGAATGGTAGAACCATTATGAATTAAATTTGTTTCACATAACTGCACTACTACTAAAAAATATCTATATTTTATTTTCAAATATTTACTTTAAAACAAATTTTGAATTTTGAAAAGTAGCTTTGTACTAGGTATTACTTAAATTTTTTGTGGCTGTGGTAAAAAGAGAAAATGTCGAAGTAACGATCACATGAATTAATAATACATATTAGGACGAGATTATATTTTAATAGCATTTTTAAATTTAATGCTAGTATTTTAAGCTGGAATGCGTTTTGAAAGCAACAGTATTGTTCAAGCGATAAATAATTTTGCAGGAAAGGACGAACTTCCAAGACATCGGAACAGGAATACGAATAGTCGATTTTTCAATGAGATTATTTCACTGCAGTTAGAATTTTCGCCCAAATGAATTCATTATTTAATTTTTATAAAATTATGTCATCTTTACTTTTAAAACGAATTAGTTCTTCTTGGTTTGCTTTGGCGTTTGGCTTTCTTTGCTACAATAATTGCAATTTCTTTAAATTAATGGTTAAATGGTTAAATGGTTAATAATATTTAAAAACATTTCCCTAAACAATAACCAATGATACGATCTGGAAACTCATAGGAGATACGGAAATAAGTTTCTTGGACTCTAATAAAAATTTAAAATATTATAATTTTGTTGATACAGGGTGTCTTCCGCGACATCAACTTTGATGTTTTAAATTCAACACCCAATATATTTCGACATTTTTGGATAAAATAAAGGTCACTTTCTTAAAAAACTCTTATTCCAATTTTGCATAGCTTAGGCAGAAATTGAGGTTATGTTTTTTTTTTATATTCTGATTGCCCCATATAAAATTGTGTCGTGACGCTACTGATGCAGGTACTGAAATGAAAATTGAACCACAGACTAAGGAGACGATGCATTACTCAATCAGATTGACAGATGCGCCTCAGATTATACAAGGTGTCCCAAATAGATGGTGCTTTTTTGGCGAATTCAATAAACACAAGATTTTCAAATGGAACACACAATATTTTTATCTAGATATCAATTCAAGGACAAAAAATAAGATAAGTTTGTAATTTATCTAATATTTAAATTTTGCTTACTTTTTGAGATATTTGAGATTTAAGATAAAACGAAATTAAATTTTTGTTTCACCATGATGTTGTTCACAATAAAAAAAATTGCCACTATTATTCAACAGAGAATAAGTTTTTAATGAAAAAAAAGCAGGGCCATCGGAGTGTTAACGTGTGGTGTGGTATTGTACGGGATGGAACGACATGAATTTCTTTTAAGTGTGAATAATGAAAAAATTTTGACATTGCGTGACCACCGCGAAGTCCCGATTTTACACATTTTTTTTGTGGGACTTTAAAGGATGGTGTGTATAAATCGCAGAAATAGCCATGATGACCTTAAGGAAAAAATTAGACAAGAAATTCTTGCATTAAATAATAGTGATGCTGTTAGAAATGAAATGTGTATTGCAGAGGATGGACAATATATTGAAAATATATTACAATATTATTATTATCATATTTTATTTTTATTTTTAGTTATTTGTTTCTGTTTTTTTTTATAGATTTATTTAAATTTTCACGTATTAATGGACACCCTGTATTTTTAGCAATAGAATTTATGCGGGTGTTATCTTAAACCTCGAATATCTCAAAAAGTAAGTAAATTTAAATATAAGATATATTATAAACTTACCTTATTTTTTGTCCTAGAATTGATATTTGAATAAAAATATAGGATGTTCCATTTGAAAATATTGATTTTTTGTTAATTAAATTCACCAAAACGTCACCACCTATTTGGGGCACCCTGTACAAGCTGAGGCGCATCTCTCAAACTGATTGAGTAGTGCATCATCTCCTTAGTGTGGAACTAAAGTTTCGTTGAAATACCTGTATCAATAGCGTCACAACACAATTTTATATGGTTCAATCAAAATATGAAAAAAAAACACCTAACATCGATTTCTGGCTAAAGTGTGCAAAGTTCGAATACAAATTTCATAAGAAAGTAATCTTTATTTTAACCAAGGACTCTAAAAATGTCGAAATATATTAGGTGTTTCATTTAAAATAACAAAGCTGATGTTTGGGGGACACTTTTGGGACACCCTGTATCAACAAAATTATAATATTTTAAATCCTCCGGAGAGTCCAAGAAACTTATTTTCGTATTTCCTATGAGTTTCCAGATCGTTCGATTTGGCACACGGTGTACAAAAATTGCAAAGCTTGTTTCTAAAATGCCAGGCGCGTCAATGGGTGAACAGAGTCCCAATCTGAAGCACGCCGATAAAGTAAAAGTATTTCGAAGAAAGTGAACCTCTGCCACAATACCAACACGAATCATCATCGATTGCGTTATTACCATTCTTTTCTTCGGCGTATTATAACGGTGTCGCGTGGAGCAGACGAATTACATTGTTCTTAATATATCGATTGCTGAAACAATGGTTCTATTTTGCGATATTATAAAATTAATATTACGTAACGAAAATTGGGGAAAATATTTGCATATCGACATGCTAACGTTCTTCATTTTACATAACGCTAATGGAAAACGTCAGATTATTTGGTAAAAGCGTTAAAAAAATTCCATGTTATAAAAGATGATTCACGTTGACTATCCTATTGGATGTTTTGGAAGACTAAACAGCTTTCCTTTCCCAAATTTGGCATATTGCTACGGTGTGTCTTTTTTAAATATTTACACACCTACAGCCTTGCCAATTCCACGCGAAACAAACGACAACATCGACGACGAAGACAATTCGAATGGGACACCGTGTATATTAGTGCGTTCTCTGATTTTGCGCCAAATTAGTGAAAGAACTTGCATCCATACTTCCCCATTGATTTACTTCAGAAAAAATTAATTTTGTTTTTTTTGTTAGAAAAACGAAACATTTGATTTAATTTTAAAAATTGCAGCAAAAATTCATTTTTTCAAAGTGCCACCTTACGCATTTGATAGTGCAATAATTTATCAAAAAAAATCCCATACAAGGTCCTACTAACAGTTAACGACGGATATAGGGTTATCTATAAAGATTTCGTATATAATTTATAAAACCTCTTGACGGTAATGTCACATATGTCGAGTTGCATAATTTAAAATTACAATTTGTTTATCAGATATTTAAATTTTTAACACATCCTGCATAACCATCCATCAAAATGACATCCTGGATATTCAACAATACATATCAGCTAATACCTATAAAATTTTAGAAAAGTTTGGTTAATTACTCGAATAGATATTAGGTTTTAATGAAGGGATGTTTTTCTACAAAAAAAAAAGAAAATATGTTTTAATTTGCTTTTTTAACATAAGTTACTCAGAATTATGGGCGAAATCAGTTGAATTGGCAACACTGCAGGTGCGTAAATATTTCAGAGGAATAGATATCATGGTTCTCTAAAACTTCTAATAGAACACCCAATGCGAATCCCACTGTATTAGTTAAGTAGTTAGCAACTCAAAGTAGAGTGAAGTAATACTTCACGGGATTACGTTCGGTACTATCAAATTTGAGAGTCGTCGATAGGCTTAGATAGAAAAGTAACCCAAAAAACTATATAAATTGGGCAATATTTCACATAGGCCATGAACATGGGGTATGTAATACGTACTTTTAAGCTATAAATCGATGTAATAATGATTATCCCAACCATAGCTGATTGCCATCAGAAAAAATAATTGTACACGTTGGTAGCGAAGAGGTATATCTAAAAGAGAATTTTACGTTTACATTCTTTTGAACAGAAGTTTATTATGAGGAAATTAATGCGGACGTTTCCCAAGATATTCATTCCGACTGACACAGTAGTAGTTATGGATACTGCCTACAATCATTCACGATAAATAGAAAAATTCCAAAATGATATTGGATAGAACGAGAGATTATGAACTTACCAGAAAATAATGAACTATTAACTATAGTTGGCAGATCGTTTTTTCAACCCCCACCTCTGAATTAAATCTATTAGAACTGAGCCCAAGTGATTGGGCCAGAAGAAACACGACATTTATAAATTACAATTGAAGTAAAACCGAAATGTTCATAATGCCATTTGATGAAAAGAAATACGTGCCACTTTTACTTTTTTAAACCAAAAAATTATCAGAGTACATTTTTCATTTGGAAAAGGCTGTTCTTTGTACTTTTTATATTAGGATATGTGTTTAACTCGAAAATATAGAATACATAACCAGATGTCATTTAATTCTCACTTTGGCTTTTATTTAATGCTGTAAATATTAGATTGGTTGCTATGACCAAATTTGGAATAAAAATGAAAATGTTTAATATCAATATTCGAAGCAATTCCAGTCGTAGCTTTTGATGACAAACAACTTATTAAGTAACATCAAAAAAGGCACGCATTTTAGAGTTCCAAATAAAAAAGGATTTTGAATTGTATAATTTCGTGTGTTTCATTAACACGTTCGATAGTCAACGATCAAAGTCGTGGTGTCATTGTTCAGAACCACTGTGCAAATAGTGGGAGTGTTTATAAAGCAACCTGTCACTCAAGCTTGCTAATTACCATATTACGTATTAGAAAACACACCAAGAAATCTTGTTTGGGCTTTACCGCTATGAACTAAGCTTAAGGAGATGTCAAACTATAATGTAGCAAAAGAAACGAGGTAAAGTATATACTTTACCTCATTTTTTTTTTCTAGATTATAGTTATAGTTGTAATATACAATAGAATGAAATACGAAGTTAAGCAAAAAATAACGCAAGCCAAAAACCAGTCATGGGAGGATATATTCAATGAAATTGACAGAAGCATAGGAAGCTCGAAATCAAAGCATGCTTGGAAAACTGATCTCCTAAGACCAACAAAAAGGAGACAAAAATAATAGACCCTATTGGAATAATTATATGGAAAGCCTATTATCAGGAACTACTACTAACAGAAAACGGAAATGAATTCAGAAGCATAACGTATGAGAAAGAACCAAGAACCAACAACCGTATGAGAAATTTCGGTTCAGTGGAAATTCATAAGAAAAGAAACAAAAATTTATGCGAAAATTACAGGGAGATAAGTATGACATCTTCTATTGGTAGACAGTATGGACTTTTATTGAAAAATCGTATAGAAGGCAAAATTGTAGATGCAGAAGAGCAGACTGGTTTCCGGGCGTTGATAACATTTTCTGAATAGAATGTTAGAATAGAAAACTAAGGAAATCAGACTAAGTTCTACAACTGTCGTTTAAAATGACTCATTGACTATTACCTAACGTTATAGACGACTATAAATATAACAAATTGAAATAAGTGATATAATACTAAAGTAGGGTAGTCCAGCAAGTTGAAATCGAACAAGCTGAGAAATATTTTGGAATATAAACTTAATAGATAGGTCGAGCGGTCTTGGCCCTGGGCATTTCTTTGCCATGGTCGTTGTTTTGGAAGAAGTCCGTGCTTATGCGATATTTACAATTATATGAAAATAATGTGCTGGCAATTTGGCTAAGTAGTAAGGATAGAAATCAGCAAAACGATGGAAGAAACCCCAAAAATTTTCAAATGTTTTAAAAATTAAATAAAACAATGTTCACAGCACTCTCCTAATTGAATGCAATAAAACAAAGTCTCATCTTTTTAATGCTCCACTATTTACACAGGTTTTTGTTGGTTATAACGCCATTGGCGGCAAGTAAGTTGCAGCAAAAATGCTAAAAGTATTTGCAATGGTTTAGGACACCTGATTTTCAATAATATGATGTTTAAAACGTGTCTTTAATAAAAAGTCCTTACTTGAACACTTTTTTTTGGTGGGGATGGACGGGTGCCCCACCACCGCGTCTGTTTCCGAAAATACGTGCAGAAATCAAGTTAAAAAGGCTAAGATAACGAAATTCAACAATAAACGATACTTTAAATAAATACAGTGCGATCTAGCAATTGCCAATATGCCGAAATTAAATTGGGCGTCGGGTTCTCAACGCGGAAACAAACAACACTTTCTTGCGACGCTCCTTAAAAAATTTCACCGCGTTCTCTTAACGCTCGGCTTGCAAAATATCGTTATCGTGCATCACTCTCATCGCAACTGACAAAAATCCAAGGTCATACATCTGTGCGAGACAAGCTTCCGTTTACCCAAGTAATAAAGCGTGCTGGTTATTTTGCGCGACAGGCAGGTGTAATCCAAACGGTATTTTGACACTTACATTTTTATTATATAAAAAAGGTTTAACACTAAAGAACCGCGTTGCGCTGAGGCACGGAAAACAACTAAACTGAATCGGAATAATTGACAGAGTTTTCTAAACGAACGTTCTTGCCGAGTGGTACGTACGCCTCCCGCCATTCACTTTCCGAAACACCCCACACCGGGTGATAGTGAAATGGTTTCGACTAGCCGCTGGTCGAAGATTGGTACATTTGACACCTCTTTTACGGTCGCGTGTGGCGAGCGCAATTAAAGGTATCTTTTTGATAGCGAGGAAGGTACTCTTATGTAACGACGCAGTGTCGAAATCGGTACCAGCGTTCTAATTCGCCAATCTGCAATTAAAACTTTGCGCAAAAAAAAACGAAAAAAAAAATTATAATCCATCATCTCTGGGCCAACACGTGCACACCAAAATAAACAATTGCTAATAGAAAACAATTAAGCATATGAAAGTCACAACTACAATCATTAGATCTTTTTTCAAAGAAACCTCCACAGGCTACTGTAATACTGTTTACAAAACTTCTCGATTACTCCTGCGTCGGTTTTTGCTGAGTCGAACTTGCTGACGTTTCGCCAATCATCCTGTTGACTTCTTAAGGGTTCAGTTTCAGTTAAGCTCCAGAAGGAATCCAGAAGGAATCCGGTAGGAATCCAGAAGTTTTGTAATAGTATATTATGGAACAAGTGCAGTAAACGGCATTTGACTCACGAGTTTATTTGACACGAGCGGAGCGAGTATTTAACAAACGAGTGAGTTAAAAAGTTTCCGAACGTGTTGCATACTATACTTTTTCTACGACCGTTAGTTTTTGGGTACATTTTCGCAAAACAAGAATACATTCACTGACATGACAGTCAGAATTGACAAACGTCAAAATTCAAAGCGTGGGAAATATCTACGAAAACATCCGATTGCTCCCAAACCGTGCGGTAAAATCCCGGAAATGTCCGAAGTGGCTCGGATTCGTGGGAAACGAAACTGACGTGGCAAAGCGATGATTCCCGCACGCTAGATCGGTGCGTAATTAGGTATTTTACACACGGGAGTAGAAAAAAAGTATTACAATTATTATGATTATTGACTTATCCTAATCCTTATTCCAAAATGAATCCGAAGTGTTGTTTTATCACCACTGATTACAACTGACTTCGAAAACCGTACAAGTCCAAAATCAACGTTTCCGGAAAATCAATAAAAACCTTTTAACATTGAAACTAGTCGACATATGATTTCGGCTTGCATAGGAAAGTTTTAGGTCTCTTGGTTTGCGATGTATTTTTAATGGTAGTTTTTCAAAAAATAAAATGCACTACGAATCGCAGATAAAAACAGAGAATGGATTTGTACGGTTTTTATTACATTACATTGGAAATCGCCAATAAATTTAGTGACTACTTTGTAAATAGTATTGCAGAGATTCTATCCAGTATCGCACAATTCGATGACTTAGAAAATATCACAGCAGAAATTCCTACCTATACAGAGTTTTTAAAAAATATGTTTATAGTATGAAAAATGTAGGTGATGGGACGAGTGGATTCTCGACTGGGGTACTCAGATATGTCTTGAAATTCAACCTTCTTTTAGACATTATAAATACTTCACTTTCTACCGGAATATTTCCGCACGAGTAGAAGACTGTGATCCAGCTCCAAAGGTTCAAGACACAAATCAACACGTAGAATTTAGACCGATAAGCACTGTTCCGGTTTATGAAAAAATATTGGAAATGGTCGTCAAAGAGAAACTGCTTACATTCTGTGATAAAAATTATGTTAAATTAATATATATGACAATTTCCTCGAAGCTGTTGATAGTAATAATCTTATTTGGGCTGTGTTCTTTGATTTTAGGAGAGCTTTCGAAACTATTGATAGATTTATGTTGTCAACAAAAATGGAAAAGCTAAGCATACGAGGTTCAGTTTTAAATTGGTTCAGATCTTATTCGTATAACAAAACCCAAAAATTTAGATTTAAAAATAGTGTGTCTGATACTGTCGATAAAATGTATGGAGTGCCGCAAGGAACTGTACTGGGGCCTCTATTAATCCTATTGTATATTAATGACATAGTTAAGGTAATTAACGATACCAAATTGAATTATTCACAGATGATACAAACATAACAACGATACAAACGTAGTATTAACAGTGATTTGAACCGAATATATGAATGGTTATGTAAACACAAACTTAATATTAATACGTCAAAGTCTAAATTTTGTATTTTTGGGAAAAAACAAAAATTGTCAAATGTCAAATGATGTTAATGTCATGACGGTTAAACAAGGAAGTATTTATAATGCAAATATTTTTATGTATAAGTTAAGAAATAAACTATTAGCTGATTACATCTGTGATAAAGTGAAATATTTTAACAGCGTGCATAGTTACTATACAAGAAACCACAATGGTTTTATTTTAGTAGATAGGTGTTGCTTTAACCAAATGACAAATTCTATTCTGCATAAGGGTCTCTTAGAAAATAATAAACTGCCAAATACCTTGAAAAATTGTGATAATGTCAATAACTTTAAAACTATGTTGAGGGAATATGTGATGTCTAGATTTTTAGTACAAATCACTGTTTCATCTTAATTTTGCTTATATGTTGATTTCTGGTTATAGTTGTGTTGTTTGTTGGTTTTGTTTGTTCATGAATTTTTTAAAACTTTGTAAACATTTGGTTTTGAATGTAGCATCCCCAGCTAATAAAGAAATATTATTATTATTATTATTATCAGCAAAACAGACATCTCAATAATTATTTTCTGCATTTGTGGTATTTCATGATGTGATGTGCTAATAGAACTCCAAGACTTCACCGTGGGTATAAGTCGTTTCCTTCTTGATGTTCACTATTTTTTTTTTTCGTTAATTGGTTCGGGTCCTTGATATGCCTTATTACTGGGCAGAGGTGGGCTGCTCTTATGTTCTTTGAGTAATTTAAAAATATGGGAGTGTAAACCATCTATATACTCCCAGGTTTTAACATATCCTGGATTAGCACTTTCTTACAGGAACTGAGGATAGTTTGATAGAGCAAACGTTTCCTTATTGAAACCGGTGTTGCACGTTTTTTTTATAGTAATTAGGTCACCAGTTCTTAAAATCAGTAAATGGATGCCTTTCTCTGGAAGTCAATATTAAATTCTCACATTCTTCTGGAGTATCAATTCGGTTTTCTGAAATTCCGTTTGGCACATCTGAAATCTCGGTCGCAGGGCAGAAACGTATGTCCTCTTACTGAAAAGTAGTGATAGATTTTGTTGAATCTCTTGGTTGCCTATAATGGTAAGAAAAAACAAAAAATTGTTTGGTTTCGGTTCTGCCCAAGTGCTCGTGTACGGTACAAACTTTAAAATTCAATTCACATTCACGTAGATTAGTGCTATACCGGGTGTCCCAGTAACGAAGTGTGGTATTAAAGAAACAGTTCACAACGGTACAAATTGTGATGTCTGAGTCGGCAATAAAACGCCAGAATAAAGTCTTGCTTCCTCTACAGTACAGTACAGTACACAAGACAGTCATCACTAACGATCACAATTATGGGAGTAGGAGAGACAGAATCGGTTGTACTTTGCATTTATTAATTCAACTAGTACGCCTAAACTCATGGATTCATGTATTTTCTATGTAGTAACAAATCAGCAGTCTTTAATTTCCCGTTAGTGCCGTGCTGTGAGAAATGACAAAAATTGAACATTGTTTTTATTTAAATTTTAAAACATTTTATAATTAAACTGAAAATTGTTGGGATTTCGTCCATCGTTTTGCTGATTTTTTTCCTTATTACTTAGCCAATTTCAAAGCACATTATTTTCATATACTTGTAAATATCGCATAAGCACGGACTTCTTCCAAAACAACGACCATGACAAAGAAATGCCCAGTGCCAAGACCGCTCGACCTATCTATTAAGTTTCTGTTCAAAAATATTGCTCAGCTAGTTCGATTTCAAATTACTGGACAATCCTACTTTAATATTATATCACTTATTTCAATTTGTTAGATTATAGTTTGACTTCTTCTTAAGCTTAGTTCATAGTGGTAAAGCCCAAATAAGATTTCTTGGTGTATTTTCTAATACGTAATATGGTAATTAGCAAGCTTGAGTGACAGGTTGCTTTATAAACACTCCCACTATTTGCACAGTGGTTCTGAACAATGACACCACAACTTTGATCGTTGCCTATTGAACGTGTTAATGACACACACGAAATTATAGAATTCATGGGTAAAAGGGTCTTTATGCGGTCTTTAATTTTCCGCTACGTCAATTAACCTTGAACACTAAGCCCATTTATATTTGAAACTCTAAAATGTTTGCCTTTTTTGAAATTGCTTAATAAGTTGTTTGCCGTCAAAAGCTACAACTGGAATTGCTTTGAATATTGATGTCGACATATTAAACATATTAACGTAATAAGAGTTTATCATTTTCATTTTTATTCCAAATTTGGTCACAGCAGACAATCTAATTTTCACCACATTAACTAAAAGCCAAAGAGAAAATTAAATGACATCTGGTTATGTATTGTATATTTTCGAGTTAAACACATAGCCCAATATAAAAATAAAATACTTTTATTACTGGTTAATGAAGACGGCGGTTTGTGATTGTTTCAAAATGTTTCGCTAAGCCGAGTGCCTGATTCCTCAGAAGTTCTTCCCGTCTCCGACTTTCCTTTTTGAAATGTGACAGCCTTATGTGTTTGTAGGTATAAAGAACATCCTTTTCCAAATGAAAAATATACTCGGATAATTTATTGGTATATTAATTCGAGTTAAATTTAATTTCTGCTGCACTTTTTAGGTCAATTTTTCTCACTTTATAAATGTCGGGCTTCCTCTGACCTAATCACTTGGGCTCAGTTTTAATAGCTTTAATTTAGAGGTGGAGATAGTAAGATTAGTAATATTTTTTCCTTCTTCCAGGATATTTAAAAAGACGATCTACTAACCATGGTTAACAGTTCATTCTTTTCTGGTAAGTTGATAATCTCTGGTTCTCTCCAATATCACTTTGAATTTTTTTCTATGCATGTGAATGATTGTAGGCACTATCCAAAACTACTACTGAGTCTGTCGGAAGATCCTGGAAAACGTCAGCATTAACTCCCTCGTCATAGTCTATTCAAGAGGTACTTAAATACCCGTCGATCAGCTTTCCTTGAAAGTTTCGCCAGCAATGATAATATCTTGCCACATTTTGGTACATCATAATATTCATTAATACACGTTTACCCACGTCTCATCAAGGTAAATATTGTTCTTCTGGTGGATGCGGTACTGCCTTTACTTTTCAAGTATTTAATAGTTCTCAAGTAGATTTTGAGGTTTTTATTTTCTCTGAAAATATTCAGATCCTTTACGATATGCGAATGTTTAAGAAGGTGAAAAAATGTTGATAATTGATTAAAAAAATTATTGTCCTCAAACCCTGCCCATGCAACAAAAATTAAAACAATACCAAAAAAAATTGGAAAATATACAAGTAAACCATTTACGATATTGAGCCAAAATTGGAACTGCTACTACCAGAAAATTATCATTTATAACAAGCGAATTCTCTTTTTCTTCTCCGTAACTGTGTAGAGAGCTGCCTACCGCAGTCTCTCGTGCCTTACCTCATTTACAATAATTTTATTAAAAAATATAATGCACTGAGCCCACACCAATTCTATGGCATTAAATTTATAATGCAGAGGAAGCAATCTTGTTTGTATTGTAAATTTTGACAATTTTTTACATATTTTAGACCACTTCCTGGCTAATGAGTGGAACGAGTGGAAGCATGTAAAATACCTTTTCTCTTGGTTTTAAGATCGACTATGCCATCGCAAATCGTTCCGACTCTATAGTGTGTACTGTTCTATGTTCTATCTCTGAAAAGAACATGGTGGGGGTGTTTAAAATTTTTTAGGGATAAATGAATCGTTAAAATCGGCTTTTCGTAAAATATTAATGGCAAATGGATTGCTTACCTTGCAGTCAGAAAGAAATAAAGAACTGAAAAAAGAAAAAATTGCTTTTCTGAAAATAAAAATAAATGCAGCGATATTATTTTATTAAGTTATTTTGTTAAGTTACGTTAAGTTAATGTAACCCGTATCTCAATATCTTCGACCTAGCCTAATATATAAAGAAAAGGACATAAAACTTAAAAACTGCGAGAGCAACGGCACAGTTTGAGGTACACTTTACTACACTTCCCGAATTTAAAAAAAAAACAGTCATTTATTAAAAAATAAAAAAGTATGAAATTTGAAGAGTTATACCAAGTGGACATTTTTAAAATCTAAAAAGCTCGTGAGTACTGTTCTAAAACTATATGCTCTATCTCTGGAAAGAAAATGGTGGGGGTGTTCAAATATTTTTTTAAATAAATGAATTGCTTACCTTGAAGTTAGAAAGAAATAAAAAACTGAAAAAAGAAAAAACGGTTTTCTGATAATAAAAATAAATGCAGCCATATTATTTTTTTAAGTCACTACATATTCAAAGGATGAAAGTTGAAGAGTTATACCAAGTGGACATTTTTAAAATACAAAATGCTCGTATTTTTTATTGCTTGGTGCGCAGCCTGGGATTATAAATGAATTTTTAGTAAAGAAAAGTCAAAATAATTGATTCGCAATTTTTAAATACCCGAAGCAATCTTTTGATTTCCCTGGTCATTTCCTTTGATATTTTTGAATAAGTATTAAAAAAAAATAACTAGGAAACTGGATGGTCAAATTCAAATCTCCATCAAACGCTTCACCCATTTTAAATGCACAGTTTGAGAATTTTAGCATTAAATAAAAAGTAATTAAAAAAATCTTTAAGTGAAGCTTTTAATTTCTTGTGGTTATTATTCGCCACTTATGAATTAATAAAGAAGGTAGGGCTACACATGCTCACAGTTGTTACTACATTTCCAGCATTTTCAAAAATGGAAGCTTCCTAGGGTATACTGAATAATTTAATTTTAATTCTGTCATTTCGGTTACTAATAAAAAAAATGTAGTAAAAAGATGCACAATTTATTTGCCCAGTTTTGGATAGTTGTAGGAGGGGCACATTTTGGGATTTACAGTTGTATTCAAAAACCAGTATTACTTCAAAGCTTTTTTTAACTATTTTTAGTAAATTATATTGATGTTTTGGAATATTATTTTATATACAATACCAAACACAGAAAAAAGATTCTGCTCGTGTTTCACAATTTGCGAATTGCACATATAACTTATGGCCAAGAATACAATTCATGTTAATATAAAAAAGGCGATTCCATTTTGTTAAATCGTTTAAGAGATGATTTGTAATTGTTTCACGTATAAAGTGACATATTTTGTAACTATGTTACGCTGTATTTGTTCACCTCGTAACGATTTACATATTTTTATGTTATTTTTGATTTTGTACCAAGTATGAGAAAGGAAGTAGTTAATGTGAAACAAATTGTCCGCATTCTGGTTTCCCAACAAACGCATTACAATGTCGGAAATTAATAGAATTAATTGATTAAATTAAAGGAAGCGCTGAGTTCGATTTTGTTTGTTGTACCATTCTTGCGGAATAGGGGATATCGTTAAAGGTTATTTTTATTTTTAATTGCTTAGAGTCAAATGATGCCGCTACGTTGATATGCAAATGAACGATGATTTCTTAACACTGGATTGCGTAGAAGCTTATCTTTCAATGACGAAGTGTTTGATTGAGAAAGTACAATTGAAAAATGTGTATGTTGTCTTGATTGACAAATTTTGAGATACTGTGGACATTTGCCAAACAATTAAAAATTACGCAGACCTTAGATTTCGCGGGTCTTGCAACTTTAATCAATTTATTACTTTTTACGCAATTTAAAAGCAAAAGGCTTCATTTAGTCATGTTGGATTTTATTTTATATTTTACAGCATGAGGATTCCAAATTTCCGAATTTTGGAATCAAACAGTTGCCTTTTATTAAACTTTACTGCACTTTACTAATAGAGACACACAATATTCAAGAGTTATCCGCCTTTTTCCTAATATTAAGTAACTACTTGCGGAATTTTAAGATTATCTGGTTTGGGATCGACTGAACAATAATATTTACCTACGAATAGACGCTTTAAAATTAGTATCAATGCTTAGTGCAAATGAATAAAACTTTTAAAACTGTGCCGTGTATCCCCTCTGGAGGTCAAATAAATTTAAATCGGACAAAAAATAATAGAAAGTATTTTATTATTTGAATATTCAAACACAGAATTAATAGGAATATATACTGTTAGATAAGCACTAGCCATTTTTTAAACTGTGCACATAAAAATTATTAACAAATGCAGAAAAACTCCGAGTAACTGGAAATTAGACTTATCTTTTTAAAAAATTGTGTACTTTTTGTTTCCGCTTTTACACTTTCAATGAAATTTCCCATGTTTAAAAAAAAAGTGATTGCTTATAAACAAAAGATTTACATTTTAGTTTTTATTAGCAGAAAGTATAATGTGAGTCACACAATATGTTTATTTATTAAGTACACGCGGTGTTTAGATTGAGACACCCTGTACATAACGTGATATAGCATTTCAGTTAATGCAAATGACTGAAACCCCTGCCTACACATTAGTCAAGATTTTTCTGGCAAATATTTACGGGGGTCGTTTTAAAAAATGTCCATTTTCAAAAATAATTTATCTTTTGACTAATATTTTGTAAACCAGATATACATATATATATATATATATATATATATATATATATATATATATATATATATATATATATATATATATATATATATATATATATATATATATATATATATATATATTAGTGTGAGTCCTCGATTTACAGAGGCGCATATATATATATATATATATATATATATATATATATATATACATATATATATATATATATATATATATATATATATATATATATATATATATATATATATATATATATATATATATATATATATATGATGACACTATATTCCGGGATATCATCCGTTCGCTCGTTGAACTCCGACTGGAATCCTGCATCCGACTGGAATCCTGCAAATCTTGCATCCGACTGGAATCCTGCAGACGTTTTGCCAAAATCTCACTTGGCATCTTCAATGCTCGCGCTCCGAAAACACTTCGAACACTCGAACACAGTGTTTTCGGAGCGCGAGCATTGAAGATGCCAAGTGAGATTTTGGCAAAACGTCTGCAGGATTCCAGTCGGATGCAAGATTTGCAGGATTCCAGTCGGATGCAGGATTCCAGTCGGAGTTCAACGAGCGAACGGATGATATCCCGGAATATAGTGTCATCACATTTTTCCATCCGTGAATCAATACGTGAGAATATATATATATATATATGTATATATATATATATATATATATATATATATATATATATATATATATATATATATATATATATATATATATATATATATATATATATATATATATATATATATATATATATATATATATATATATATATATATATATATATATATGATGACACTATATTCCGGGATATCATCCGTTCGCTCGTTGAACTCCGACTGGAATCCTGCATCCGACTGGAATCCTGCAAATCTTGCATCCGACTGGAATCCTGCAGACGTTTCGCCAAAATCTCACTTGGCATCTTCAATGCTCGCGCTCCGAAAACACTTCGAACACTGCAGGATTCCAGTCGGATGCAGGATTCCAGTCGGAGTTCAACGAGCGAACGGATGATATCCCGGAATATAGTGTCATCACATTTTTCCATCCGTGAATCAATACGTGAGAATATATATATATATATATACATATATATATATATATATATATATATATATATATATATATATATATATATATATATATATATATATATATATATATATATATATATATATACATATTAGTGTGAGTCCTCGATTTACAGAGGCGCACGGAAGAGAAACACGAAGGAAAATTAAATTTTAAATATCGTTGAAACATGAATTTGTACCCTAAAATATTTGTATATTGGGCGATATTTTTTCATGGCATCATTTAAGTAAATCTCGCGAGCGTGAAATAATAAATCTTTATTTCAAAACAAGGAAACAAGACAAAGCAAAAGTTTTTGGTGTACCTTTCTTCAAAAACGTTCCTAATTATTTTATCAACCAACCATAACAAACGTTTCATTGCCTCTTATATACGTAATTTGCAGTAATTTTAGTTTAACTCGTTTATTCCTTTTCTTACGCATTAATATAATAATACAATGACAAATTAGGCAATTAATTGTTATTAAGCTTGTCTCATGTCCACTGCTACGTGTATGACTTTGAATACGTTGACTATATCCTTCATTTTGAACCATGTTAAGGCTTTAATTGCGTTCACCACTACAGTTTTAAAAAATTACAGCTTCTTAAAGAATATTATTTTTAAAAGTGCGTTTAAGACGATAGATCTATTTCGAAATTTACAGACCTTCTATATAAATCGTAAAAATGACAAAAAAAAGTTTGGCATTCTGGTTCTTCGATTTCGATGAATCACTTACTTAATTTGCTTAATAATAATAACCAATCATATTTCGATAGATTATTCTTTTTCCAATTTTTTTTCTTCATGAATAATTCAAGAAAAATGGTTGAAAAGTTTTGAAGTGCAGGATTATGTCGCTTGATTTTTTCCCAACGCACGAATAGATACGAATATAACTCGAATCACATCATCACTTAAAGGTTATTAAACGAAAATTAGCTTTAAATCGATCAAATAGTTTTACACGTAACATGTTGGATATTACAATTCTTTTTGACTAAATGTGCAACTTCGATTTCATACAATAAATTTGAAGTGTCAAGTTCAAAGTACAAAAATCACTAAATTAAACTAATTAGTTCCTACAATACCATCCCACCCTATTCAATTTTTATTAAATTATGCATATAATTTATAAAGTTATTCTAGAAAACCCGATTATTACTATTATCATTATTATTATCTAGTGTGGCACAATCGTAATATAAAAAAATACAAATGCATTTTCCAACATAAGGATTTTTGTAATACAAGACACATGACTTTATTTACTTCATTATAAAGTAACGAGTATTTATTAGAAACCTTAGCTCTTATAAAAAAAATATTATTTTATATGACACCGCAGATGTTACAAGTATTGAAACACTTCCAATATATATGCAATCAGTTTTAGCTTTACAATATTGCATCCAAATCATTTCAATTTTTTTTCTAGCTTTTATGGCGTTGTTATAAAACTTATTATAAAACCTGGGATTTTATAACTTACGCTTTAACACATCTTTATAAATCTTGAGGCATGAAACAAAAATGCTTTAAACTTTATGGTCTAGTATCAAGCTTTATAAATAGAAATAGACTCCAATGTTTTTGACGTTATCATGTTTAATCATTCTTTTATTTAAGATGTCAAAAGCTAAGCGAAACAAGCAAAAAATTATATATAGTGCTTTTAGAGAAAGTGTACCAAAACCGGCGATAATATTTTGCAAAGTGCTCCAAAACTAAGAAAATCTAAAATAGAATAGAAAATGAAGAAGTTCATCAAGACTATATTTTGTTGATAGGTTGTCAAAACATATCTGTGGGGTGTGATCTATTATCTTCTAGGACAATTATTCTTAAGTTCTCAAATTTGAAAATTTTTAAATCCGAGTCAGCGAAAGTTTTCTTTTTTTTAGGTTACTTTTAGTTTTACAGCGGGTACAAAGGTTTTTATAAATAACTTTTTGGTTAGTTTAAACTTTAAAACTTTAAGTATTCCAATATCAGTTTATGCAAGAACAATTGTGCCACAAGGCACATAGTTTTGTTTTGTCAAAGTTTCGATGGTGTTCAATATTACTTGGAAATCCATTCAAAAAACTTAGGGTTTTAAAAGTATATTACTGAAACTTTTGGAAATATTTCTTTAAAAATATGAGACTAAAATATGTTCTGTATTTTATTTATATTACTTTAATTTAATAAAGACATAACTTTAACTTTACCAACATTATGTGTTGAAATGCTTAAAATTAGGGCGCTTCAGTTTTACCCAAGTTTTTCCATAAATTTTTCGGGTCAAATAAATTTAGCTCATCGTAGGAAAAGTTGAGTTGAATTTTGGAGTTGTTATAATATTTACTAAGATATATTGATAACAATAAGTAACAATCCACTGCTTTAGAGTTAAAATCAAAATAAAATGAATACATGAAATAAAATATATCGTAAAGAAATTGTATAGAAACAAGTAAAGCAATAAGGAGCGCCATTTTTGGTGTTTATAAACAGTGGGCTTGAAATTATACAATTTATTTATGGTTTATAAAGTTAACAGCCACTTCTCAGTTATAAATAAATTGGGAGTAAAAGTTTAAGTGCTATACCGGTTCTATAAGAGGAACTAAAACATTTCGATAACTATTGACAGGTTCCAAGGTTTTATAAAATAAATAATCGAAATGTAACAGTTGCGATTATAAAGCAATAAATGTTGGTTAGCTATCGACATAAACCAAATCTAGTTTATACATGTTTTTTTTCTATATAAGCTATTATTAATTGCAATTTTTTTATATTTTACTTGCTTTCATTTAACCGTTTTTCGAAACCTACGTGAGTTTGAAAAAAGTCGGTTCGTTTGTGAATGTCTATTGGAAACTATTAAAATATCCCGTCCATAAAGCAACCAACTCTGCGGTAGGTCACTTTTTGTTCGAGCTATCCCAGACAATCGCCCACGCAGGCGCGTTTCAGTCTGATGATCGCTGCTTTCGATAATCTCGATCGCGTCGGACTTTTCACTCACTCGCCATAAAAAAAAACAACGGTCGCATTGCAAAATATTATATTCACATGTGTGATTAATTAGCACAGCGCGGAGCGTTATAATTTGTTGGAAAAACAATTCCTACGGCCTTGACGCTTTAACTGAAAGTTAGGTGCATTATGAATTAATACTCAAATGGCTGGTATTATGAATAAACTGCGTCTACGGATTGATGGAAAATTTAGATCAGTGCCAAAGGCCGTGTAAACGATTGTAGGAGATAGTCAGCGGCGTATCCTTCAGGGTGCCATTTTAAAATTCTATTACTTCTTAAAAACCTCGGCCTTACAAGTTGGAATTTAGTCGGTCTTATCTTAGCTTTTCTAACGCCATTGAGTTTAGTTAGCGACAAAGTGAAATCTTCTCTCTCCAAGAATCTGAACTCAAATCTCAACTTTATCAATAATCAACTCCTTACGGGAGTTCATTAAAACACCAGGCAAATAAAAAATATTCATTCAAAGCGTTTCTTGAAAAATTTAACAATATTTGCCAACAATAATAAATTATGCAACAAGTTTGGAAAACGTTGCAAAGTTGGGAAGTCACGAGCGGAATGAATGTCACTTTGACGGCTGCGTTACAGGTTGCAAATACATTTTTGTTTATAAAGTTTCCATGATATGCGCGAAATAAGACGGTTTTATTAGTTAAATACGTGTTATTTTATTCGCCATTGCAGGATGTCGTAAAAATCATGTCATTATCTTGTCAGGTTTCTATGTTTTACTAAAGGATTAATTCAAAACCGATTAAATAAGATTTCCAATTTTCTATATTCTATTGTTCTATATATTTCTAAATGATATTTTCATAAACATCCCACACCACTATGCTTTTTTATGTCTTATTTCTTGTTTCCTTTTCTTTTTCTGATAAAAAAACTAAAATAACTATTTTCTAAACGAAGAAGTCACTGCGGTTAGCAATTTTGATTTGACTGTGATGTTTCATTAAAATGGACAGAAGGAAATAATATGGAAAAAGAAGTTATTAGATTTTAAAAATTTTACTTTGTGTTAAAAACAATAATCAGCACAAAAGCACATTTGATGCAAAGAAACATCTTATAGTCAGTTTCGTATGGTGAGATAAGCCTGAATATATTTTATTTTTGCGGTTGTCCAAATTAAAACTTCATTATTAAATTTTAATTTTTTGTTGCGATATAAATTATGAAGTTTTTATTGAGTATAGAGGACCGTCAAAAGTCAATGCAAATAAGACGATATTTTTACTGATTTGTTTAGGTATTCCAATACATGCGAAATTGAAATATGAATATTAATACTAATTGCAAGAATATTTTTATTGAATTCGATACTGTCGCTGATGTGATCTGCAACTTTCAAAAACATCCGGTACGACACTGCCGGCGACGTGTAGAACTATAACTAACAGATTTTGCATTGAAGTGCAATCATTGACCAACGGTACAGACCGTAGCCTGGAACCGTCGGTGCAAATCGAAAGGGATACAAGAAAAATAGACTTTTGCGGGCAGAAGGGGAAGTGAAGCGAAGAACGAGGTAAAAAAAATGCAACGTTTTAAAGGATAAAGTGACACTATTATTAGTACGACCTTGATTTTTATTAGGCTTTCGATTATCACGTAATCGGACAGAAAGTGTCACGGGAGACGGTTTCAGCGGTTTGACTTCTCGAAATTTAGTTTGTTATAAGACACAAAAATTGGCGAAGCTTCATTAGAGTACTGGCCCAGCAAAAATGTTAATTTGGTGGAAATTTAAACTAAATTTTTCCATGTACCAAATAAATTAATATCCTTAAATATTATGATGAACAAAGCAACAATCGATCGAAAACGAAACATTCAAAATCAATAATTAGACCAAATATACAACAATAACACTATTTATTTTACCTACACTAAAGGAATTTGCCGATTATTTGCTTAGGTTAGGTTCACTTCTAACCAGATCTAAGAGTTAAGAGGGCAAATTTATAACCGCGAAACAGCGTTCTAAACAGTACATTTAGTGGAAATAAAACATTAATGTGGTTCGTCGTCGGACAGTCCATTAAAGTGTTTATATTGCTGTAGGCTTATTCTTTATTTCAAATTTGAGATATTGGACTATCCACTGAACTATATCAAACACGCGATGTACAACTAGAAATTAAACACTACCAGAAACATTCCACCAACCACAAAGTCAATTTTCAAAGTGAGAGATAATAGATATATAAAAGAGGTTCGCTGTCTTATCGTCCATTAAAGTTTCTTGATTAAATCGCTACAAATATTTTCTTTATTAAATTTTCAATCATACGACTATTGCCGATAAAAAATGTACAACTTAAACCCAAACAGTACTACAGAGTTAATTAATTTTTTTCAAAAAAATTTGCCCGAAATACTTTTTTAATTCAGTTTTGGGATATTGGATTATAGGAGCTCCAAAATATAAAAGTACAACTGGAGTAATACTGCAAACTACAATATACTAGAAGAAAAATAAGTATCCACTGCTTAATTAAGAGAAAACTTCCCACATTGATAGGGACAACTTCTGATGATTTCGGTTACATCGGCTTATAATTTCCGACTTTGTCACCTTAAATTTCAATTCTTCCTTACCAAGAGGGTACCTACTTCACATAAAACCTTCCAGTTACGTAAATATCCTTATTGCATTCAATTCATCTGTATTAAAATTTTATTTTTATGACTTGCTACAACTTACAAAACAAGAGTCTGATACAAATTTTGGCGTCTTCCGAAAATATTTTTTGCACGGTTTTTTAAAAATTTGGCAACATCATTTGTTATATTGCCGTCCAGGGATGAATAGTATTGTCAAAGAGATATACGACAATTTCGTTTTTGCAATTTTGAGTAGTTTTCGAGAGAATAAATAAAAAACATGAAAATTAACAGGAAGTATTTTTATGAACATTTGTTTTTTGGCCCCTTTGATACACAGGAAATCTATTTAAATTTTTTAATTAATTTTATTGTTATTACCACCACTAGCTTCAATTCAGGTATCTCTGCCGTGCAAAGGAAGATCTAGCCGCCTACAGTTTAAAAATTGTTAAAAACTATTCTGTGAAATTTGCAATCTAAAAAGCAAGTAAGTCGACAAAGAATATACACTACAATACGTGATTAATTTGAACTATTGTTCGCTGGCAAATTAGGCGAGCAAGGAGTATAATCAAGCAATGTTTCTACTAGTATATACGAAATTGATCACATCAGCGGATAAATGCCTAACATTGAATCAAAACGAAGACTAGTAATATTACATAATGCTCACAATGAAATACAGCGAATAGCACTAAACAATATTTTTTTCCTTTTTTATTATTTAAATAGTGCATCTATTGAGTAAGTCTCCTCTTTCAAATCACCTGAAAATGATTCATATAAAGATCCCGACTATACTCCCGACTGACTCCTTGCCGCATAGAAATTTGGTTCAGCCATCACATATTCAGTTGTTTTTTCAGATGTAACGAAAATGCCCTCCAAAAATCTTGACTCGCAACAAAGCGTTGGTGCTTTAAGATCCGATAGTGCAAATGAAGCTGCACTGAAAATAAGCATGATGACCACTGTCCACAACTAAGAGACTTCACGTGAACCACCATATAAGGCGACTTGTAGGCAGAAATGCTTACAAAGAATTGATGATGAAGCAAATTTAATTTGGAGAGAACCGATTGTTCAGCAAGAATTTTAGAAAAACACATTGTAAAATGTGATAGGAAGGATGTGATAGAAGGAGGACAAGTGAATGATTGGCAAACGAGGGAAGACAAGATTTAAATTTCAAAAATTATTAAATAGTTGGTTAGTGAAATGCCGCCCAAAAAACAATATATTTGGAGACCACTTCCGATTTTTATTGTATCGGAAGGCCTTAGTAAAGTCGTGGAAGAGATGGTACTTGATTAATGTATGTACTTAAGTCAATGAAGTTACTAATGTTAGTTTAGTTAAGAAAAAATGTTCTTAGTATGCTTAAGCCTACATGAACTCTTTTTGTTCAGTAATTTAGAAATATATATTTAGTTTTAATTTCGTTTGTATAATTCAATTTTTTTTTCATGCCTTTTTCAAAATACTGTTACGTTCATTGCCAATTGATGTATCATGATCTTATTATAGCGTGTGAGAAAAATCAAAGCCCTGTGTCAAATCCTTTTTCAAGGAAACAATTTTTACTAAGAAATGTTTTAATTGCAGAAAACTAACTTTTTTGACATACTTGCTTTTTAATTTGTGCAGCAGAACCTAGTGAGGATTACTCCACCCTTCTCTTTAAATATTTATCTACTATGAGTCACCCTATATAAGCAAGGTTCTTCGTCTAATCGCCAATTAATATTTCGTGAAATTTCTTTGGAAGTTAGTAGAAGTTTTCCATTATAAATTATTTTAGTACAACAAGCTCATGAAGCTGCATTAGTTCATAGTTTGGATTAGATGTCATTCGGCAAGCAGTTGCAGATTTGACTATATTGTGACTACGAAATTTATTTATTTTTTTAAAATCTTACCGCAACTTATAAAAAGAAAAGTTTCACTGACATTTTTTAATAATTTTGATGAATGCTAAGCTTATTAATTAACATAATATTTAATTTTATATTCTTCGGCACTAATCTTCTAAGATTTCGACAGAATGAGTGACAACAGCATGAAATTAAAACTGGATTTCAAATGATTCCGACGAAAAAAATCTAAATTAATTGACACCACCTCGTATCATCGATATCGAAACGTAATAACGTAGTCATTCAAGTAGAGAACGCAAATACTTTCCTTTTCGTCAGTTTTACTGCAATTGAAGGGAAAAATTATACGTTATTAATGTAGGAAACAAGCGTCCAAATAAAATTCGAAAATTCGACGGCGGACAATGCACGCGTGTATTAATTCGGTCCATTCTAATTTGGTTTTAATATTTCTGTTACTAAATACCGGCAAAGGTAGAATTAGGAAAAATGACAATATTTAAAGATTTCTAACGACGTTGCCCCATCATCCTTTTTGTAATTTCATTTGTTTCTTTTTGTTAGTTTGATGGATAACTTGGCAGGAGCAGTGCGTAGATGCAGTAGACATTTTGATTAGTGATTTGTGTTATGTGCAGTAGAAGCGATGTATTTACGGTGTATCTTTTGGGTTAGCGCTGTGTTTGCCTTGCCATCTCTTTGGATAGATAAAGTTGCGGATAACATTCCACTAACGGTAATATCGAAATCATTATTTTGAAGGAGACAATCACACTGACTGTGATCAAGATAAAGACGTAAGATAAAGAAATATTGAAAAATGGGATACATATACAATACTAAATCAAAAAAAAATACAATTAAAACTCTGCTACAGTTATATTAGTCATAATTATAGTCCGCAAGGAAAGGACACCCAGTATTAAATGGAATTTTCCACAATGAATGAAATTAGTTGTTTAAGGCCATGTACTTATTTATATAATTCATTTAGAAAAATAATACCTTATTAATACAACCCTAACCACAATATCTTTAAATAAAACGATTATTGAATATTTTTGTTCTAATTAGATTAATCGTATACAAAATTATTTAAAACAATGGTTATCTGTAAATTTTGAGAATTCTCTATCAACTAACGCCATTATGTAAAAGGTAATTTTTAACTAATTCATTAGTATTCTAAACACATATAAACTTCGACATTATGGCAAAGAAGCTAGGCATACGAGGACCTCTCAACGAATGGATCTTCTCATATATGATATGAATTTTGGGTCCGTTAATTTTTGTTTGATTTGTCCACATTTCTAAACGGTGACGGTCGTGTCTTTGTGTGATGATGACACGAATTTGGAAGGATTTATGAATGGTGTCCCTCTTGTCATTACACATTTGAATGAACTGGAGAAGCCAGTTGTGGTTGAGTTTAGTGGCCGTTATACCAAACCTTTAACAGGTTTATCATTTAGTTCTGCTAAATTGTCTTTAGACATAAGATCACAGTTTCTTAGTCCATATATTGACGGTTCTTTGAGGTGCGATCAGGACATAGATGTCGATGATAGTGTCTTCAGTAAGCTAAAAAAAATGTTTCTTTGCGTTATTAACGATTAGAAACTTGTTTCTTGAAAGGCCACTAATTTTATATAACATTGTATACCGGGTCATCCTATACATCAAAAGAGGCTACTTACTCTATTAGTCGTAATGGAGAACAGTTATTGAAACAACGTTTTATAAACGCTTAGTAAATTAAGCAGCACCAAAGTATTATAATTTGCTTCCTCCAAGTCTAAAAAATTTATCAACAAAGCATTTTTAAAAAAGTATCAAGAGACTCCTGTCAGCCAACGCTTTCTACAGCCTGATCTACGTTTTCTTTTCAAAATGATTTTTTTTATGTCAAAGTGCTAGGCGATATACATTTTTTAAAGATAATGGGTATACCGATTTGTTATATACTAAGTTGTAATCTGTTATGTGATTGTTTTCTGACGAAACATCCACTGTACTGTATTTGTTAATAAATTTTCTATCAATCTAACTGAATCACCAATTCATTTAACCACTTTGAACTTTAATTTGTGGTCAGCCTGTATATAACTAACATTAGATAAACGTCAAAATATTGTAGGAGGGTGACAACAGATTTCCAAGATACGATGAACACCTTGATGGTTTAACTTATTTGGCCCCACAAAGTGTAGAAGATAACAGCGTGCATCAGGAAGACGGTACGGAATGGAAATGGGCTAATTACACGGAACAAATCATTCCTTTTTCGACAAATTTTTCTGAAGAGGTGGGTAGAGGGCCGAGATTTTATAATAATAACCATAAACCGTCTCGAAACTGATATTCTCCGACCTAATATTGAGGTCAGAAAAGCCTACATGAACATGACGGCAGAGAAGGGTTAAGTATTTTTTCTACTTCCTTCTTTAAAATACCCATTTATATAAGAATTAAGCATGTAGAAAGTATCGGTTTGATCAGATGGGAATTAACAATAATCCGTTAAGCCATAAAATTGAAATCAACGCTTTCGCGTTATTTCATCTATAAAGCCTTTGCTGTTTTACTTCAGGTTAAAAAAAACCTTTTATATTTTTTATAAAATACTTCACAAATTCTTTATAAATTTTAATGAACGTAATAAATATTTTACAGCTAAATATAAAACCTGGACTGCCATGTACCTTGAACGACTGTCAAAGACGGTGTTTTCAAAGATTTTTTCGTTTGAATAATTTTAAGGCATGTGAATATTATAGAAAACAAAAGACACTTTCTTTTTGTGGCTTGGTTGCTTATTTATGCACAATAAAAAAACAGTTACACTGAACTGAACTAACCAAAACAGTTACACTGTTTTTTTTTATTAAACTAATTTCTAACTGAATTAAAAAATGAGTTTAAAAACACTTAAATTGTTATCATCGCAGGGAGATCATTAAATGTGATGGATGCACTCATAGGATTATAGAGAGCTTGGCTTGTTCTAGCAATACCTACATGAATATTGTTTCTTTTTTCGGGGGGAATTTTATTTTATTTTTTTCTCTAAATTAATTTTAAGGTTTTGATGTAACACCCCCTTAATATGTCATTACTGTGTCATCCGCAAATATGTGCTCTCCAATAACATCGAACGCTTTCTATAAACCCACAGACACACCAATAACCATCTCAGCTTTGTCAAATTAAATACTGAAATTTGTTGCGCTGTACATACAATGATTAATTATTATTAATATCATTTACATTTATTTCTAACCTTTTTTTGCTACAGCTTTATTTCTAATGAACAAATTAATCACGTTTCACTGTTTTATAGAATTTGAGTCAGCCAATGGGAGATTTCTTTTTAAAGAACGAAGGTCTATTTCATGTATTTTTTAAGATTTTCAGTTTTTTGACGACATTTTCGTTATTAGAAAATCTTTCTAATACTTATAGGCCTTATTTTTTCCCGTATTACATCTAGTATGCGCAGTAATTTAGATTTTCTATGTAGATTTTGGGCTTAAACCTCCTACTGGTTTTTTTATACTCAAGACCAATTTTCTATTTCTATTGAATATTTTATAATTATTTGACACTACTACACAAAACATTTAAGTTTATATCTCCCACAATAATGCGGTTAGTAGGATGTTTTATGACAATTACTTCTGATTCATTTAAACCCGAGAAGACGGAGATCTATACCTACAAAACACTCAATTTAAACTTTTGTCGATATATACACACGAACAAATAAATAGGCAACTGAAAAGTGACGTTATGACCGAACAATTGACATTTCACATTTGCACAACAGCATAAGACACTCAGACGCCCAATATAAAGTTATTCTATAAATTTTTAGTGCAAAATAGAATTGAGTCATCGTACGAACGCTGGGTTTTTGAATTGTTATAATATCTAATAAGACATTTTCATAATAATGTCAAAGGTAATTCTATTGCTGTCAACTCTAGAGTAAATGCGAAAAACAAAATTCATTGCTGTCTTAACTAACCAAAACTTAATTATGGTTTGTAAGGATAAAAATATTGGTTTGAACATTATGAAATACAATATACCTTTTTATTTTAGGCGAAGTAATTTTACTTTTGAATTTCAAAGCTTTCCTACAAAAATTTTTAACAAATTGTAATTCCTTTTTTTTTATTATACTTCTATTTTGGTAAATTGGCGCTAAAATTAACGGCAAAGTATTAACTAATTTAAGCAAGTATTTATTGTTTTTATTTCTTTTATGATTGTAATATGTTATTGGGCGCAAGCCTGTTGATTACTTACTTAATAATAGAACATAGCAGGAAAAATGTTACGTTTGTAATACGGGATAATAAAATTAATCTCGTAGCTATTAAAATCGCTAACAAAGTCATTGACACGTTGGGCTCTACGTAAGTTTTAAACTTAAAAATATGGCTAAACATTAAGCTGCCGCCAGACATATAATTTACGCCCATGTGTCTGTATTTGTATTGAAAATAATTGTCTAACATAACCGAGCAATTTCTCGTGTTGTAACATTTAACTCGAAAAATTTAACCGTTCGTCGAATTTCGAAACCACCCGTTACGCGTATATTATTAATCGGAAACTTCGGGGCGTATGAACATCTCGGCAATTTTCGACATAAAAAATGAATTTGTAATTTAGATTAGTTAGTTATGTGCAATTTCAAAATGCATTTTTGTGTGTCAATTGTTCTTAAGATAATAATGCCCAGCGGAAATAATGCATTACCGATAATGACTGCCAATGTTGCGTTAATGTTGCGATCCATGGACAATTAGCGGTAACTTAAATTATGCACCGAACGTTTCATATTCGGAAACCAGTATGAAGATACAGACTAGATTTTGAAAATGTGTGTTTAAGGGTTAAGTAATTTTTTGCTTTTAATTCTAGAAGTAGGTTATCATTAAAATGACTATTTCAATTTTTTTTAACCTTCAGCAAAGGTTTTATTGTTATATTCATTGCAATTATTCCCTTGCTAACGATGTATCACCAAAGTTGTAGTTCCAAGAATGTTAAATATTAAAGGAATTCCCAAGAAGTACAACCGCACAGAAAATTGTCATATACCATACTATATCACAACTTATAATATAATTCTTTTTTTTTTTTAAATAACTAGTAACCTTTAAATGGCGCTTATAGCAATGCAAGAGGCGCAAGTTTGTAAAACAATTGTATCTAACAGATGTTATACAATGATCGCCCATGATAATTATATAACAATATTTATTTATTTAATTATAAACAAGTCCTTCCTTCAAACAGACCCAACTGTCCAATAAAAGGAAAGCAGAAAATGTCACAAAAAAGAGATACTTTGTCAGTGGACTAGTTTAAATTAGTTTTTACAAACTAAATCTAATTAAGAACTAATTACAGCGTTTCAAGATCTGTTATAAGTACGGGTTTGCCTGTTTGCTTGTTTCGAAGAACATAGGGATTACAATTAAAGTATATTTATTACAAAATCGTTTCCAATTTTAGAAAGAAATAGTAAATCAAAATTTGTTTTACGGTTTCCCAAAGACTGCATACAATAGAAAAAAAGGTTTTCACTATAACTACACTCCCCAGCCGTTCGAGGTATCTAAAATACATTGGATTCCAGACTGGCGTAGCGTATTTCAACACGGGTCTGACAAGACTGTAAAAAAGTGTTTTTAAAGATTTTTTATTATTAAAACCATTAGTCATTAGCCATTAGTAAAACAAATATAAGACTCTTTAGAGTCTTTTGAACAATGTTTTCTAGGTGTATCTCAAAAAGTAGCGACGAATCCAATGTACAGGGTCCAAATAGTTCAGTTTGTAGTAGAGATCAATTTTAATTTACCATTTTACCATTTTACAAAAACGTTACATAACAGTTTTTTAACAGAGCTGTGAGTGAAATCCTGGATGGTTTTAAATAACATTTCTGTGTTCTTTGACAATAATATAAAATTATTCTCGTTTCAAAAGGTTATTCGCAGTAAAACAGCATTACAAAATACTTATAAAATAATTTTATAGAAGCTTTGAAAACGTTTCAATTGTAAACAATCTCTGTTGTATTGGTCATTAACATCTTAGCAATGACATTTTCATTTTTGCAAGAATCACGACCAAAATTATTTTTATTTTTATTAGATAATGATAATTTGGTAAACGCCCTTATGATGCTCTCCCAAATTATTTGGTTAACGGCGGATTGGTGAAATTCACAGGCTTTCGCTTAAATTGAATAGGTATATGGACAATATTGCGCCTCTGATTGTGAACTTT
Organism: Cylas formicarius; assembly: GCF_029955315.1. NCBI lineage: Eukaryota > Metazoa > Arthropoda > Insecta > Coleoptera > Brentidae > Cylas > Cylas formicarius. Next base: position 22,016,030 of record NW_026844352.1, on the reverse strand, counting down.
AATGATATTATACGAATTTATTTGTAGCACTAATTCTAAAGCGCTTCAAAATTGCCCATATTTACAAAATTTAAATTTGTTTTTAATGTGGCTTTAAATAAAATTTATTGATATTAATGTGATTTTTCTTATTTATGACAGGGCGATTTGAATTAAATCATTTTTATCCATTACGAAATACCTATAAAATTAAACTGTGCTTGAAATTTGTTTATATTTCTATTCATTTCAGTTGTCAGAATTATATTGTATAAATTATATTTTGTATGGAAATTATTGCCTTTTTGTTTTTTTAGTCAGTTATTTTGAGAAATTTAGGCTCTGATGTACTGTTGTGCAATCATCAATTCCTGTAGAGTTTACTGTCTTAATAATAGCTGGTTATCATCAGCTATTATCTCATTTAATGCAAAATAACTAATATTACAGGAAGTAGGCCATAGTCGGAAACGTTGATTCACCTTAATTTTTTACAGCTTTCGGACAGCTCTGTGGTATCTTCTTCGTCACTTAAAACGATTTTGTTAGATGATTTAATTATTTTATTACAAGCGTCATTAAATATAATAGTAAAATAATTTTATTAACGCGGTCTTGAACGCCAAAAAGGAAAATTACTTTCAACGTAAATTTCCAGAATAACTATAAAATTTTGTTATAAAGATCTTACAAAAAATAAAGTTTCAAACAATTATAAAATAAATTTAGCTAAAGCATAAATAGTTTTATAAGTATTGATTTTAACCGTCTTTAGAAATGTTTTATTAATCAGTCTCATCAACGGCTATAAAAGCACTTTAATAAATTATATCAGTTTCTAAGGCGAGCTTTATTAGACTATTTACAATTAACCATATAGCAAATATATAACTATTTAGTCGAAGAACAAAATTTATGTGCTACTTGGGATGTTTTTAAATATTTAATTTTTCAATCTCACATGGCAATGACATTTCGATGATGACTATACTATACTGCCGTAGTCACATTTGAAATTCACGCAAAAAGTGATCTTTTTTCTATTACTAAACGCAAACTCTGAAGGATTTGCAATTCACATGGCACTGCGGTGGTTTCAGTTATTATTTATTTATTATTGCTTAATAATACAAACAGTATGGAAATTTTATGTTAAAAATGAGACAATTAAACGATTTTCATGGTCAATTTGAACTAATTTTATCTAAAGTAACAGTCCGCACGTAATATTTGCACTCTAAAACAGTTATATCTTAATATTAGCGACTTTCGCGAAGACTGTCAATTGTTTACTCAAGTGTCCCACACACTTTTGTTAAAATTTGCGATGATGTGAGATAAAATCGCAACGTTTCGAAAACATTCTTGATCATACGGCAATTTAAAATATGCTAAAAAAGAGCTTCTTATATAGAATTCAATGCAAGAAATTAACTAGAGCGTGTTTAAATTTATCATCAAAATCCCCCATCGATGATATTTTTCATAATCATTATTTCATAATCATTATGATTTTCAAGCGACGACGCTGCATTTTTCGCACGTTTGACAAACAATAATTTATCGCAATAAATGGTTGGTTCAAATAATATTTTAAAGCTGTTAGTAAAATATTTTTTTCGGTTTTAATTAGATGCATAAGAAATTTCGTTTTCATTATATCAGTCGTAATTGTTTATCAGGTCCCATTAAAAATAGTTAAAGTAAAACAAATTCCTTAGGCAGAGATTAGATTGTCAATATTTGTGTGAAGTTCAAGTACAAAAATTCTGAAAATCTGGAAAATTCACTACTGGTTTTAATGCCAACTTTTAACACCTGTACATAAAATACCAAAACTCACCCAAATTCTGAAACTATTAAAGAATTAATCAAAATCAACAACACGAGAACCTAGTTTAAAATTTATTAATTTTTCAAATAATTGCATTGCATCAGCAATCAGCATCAGCAACTAACCAAAACGTCAAGATAAAATAAAATGCGTGAAATGAAGTTACGTCAAAGAACCAACGTGTTTTCAGGACGATTTATCGCCAGAAGAACAAAAACAAAACAACAAAACCACACCCAGAATTTTAAAAGGTAACTCTCCGAAAAATGTGCAAACGAATGCAAACAGGACGTTAACGAAATCATCTCCATCGAACGAAACCGTAACAACTCCTGCCTCTTCGAACACAAGCAATATCAACCCGATCGCTAATAATCCTACAACTCTTAACGAAACTAGGATTCCGAGGCAAGATTCGGAAGAGAAAAACGACTCGAACGAACAAAACGGTTCAAAAAATGAAAACGATTCGAGGGAAAACGCTTCACAAGAAGAAAGCAGCGAAGAAGAAGAAGGAAACATGGTCACTGGGCTAATATCATCCTTTCTGAGCGGACTTAGTACGGTAAAAAAATTAAATATCCTTCCCAACTGAACTTGCTTATTTTTTTAGCAACACCTAGTTTTATATATTATGAACTTAAAACGTAAACATAAGAACAATAATTTCATTAGATTTTTCGTGAAAATCTCCTAAACGACAAAATTTCCGATTTTTTTTAAATTAAAACTACTATTTACATAGTGTCAGTTAAATTAAATTTTTAAATTATAAAAATATAAAGGTGTATCTTATCGTGAATGTACTATACGATCTTAAATAAACTTCTTATTGCAAAATTTCAGCCTGAAGGGGGCATTGATGTAGAAGCAATCATCGGTCTACTTGGAAGCTTGAGCACGGTTGGTATTTGTTAACCAGACATTCATATTAATATTATTATTATTATTATTATTACTATTATCGTGGATAAACCTATGCATGTTTATTCTAGCATTAAGTTGACAATAAAGTGTAGTTTTAAAATCAACAAAAACAACAAACACCAAAATATATTTGATGTATAATTCCAGTTAACCCGAAGTAATTAAAAACTACGAGTTACGTAAACGTTTCTTAAAGAAAAACTAACTTACTAAGAAAATTTGGTACTGCTTCAAAATATTATTACAAGACTCAAAAGTCTCTTGGCAATTTTTGACGTCGAAACCGATTTTTCTTTTAACGTACGTGAATGGACGAATGGCAGTTTAATTTGTAGTTGCCGGAACCCAAAATTTCACGAATGGTTAAATGTTTTGGAAAATGGTCGACCGACGTTTCATTTTCATATTGTTTTTTGTTTTTATAAAATAATGCCAGATTAACGAACAATCGATGACATACCACTTGTTTCTCCAAGAAAATTAAAAAATAAAGTCGTTTTCATTATCATAATTAATTTTTTTCTTAGTTTCAATGTTATATATTTTAGTGCTCCGGAATAAGGGGTGTCCAATCGGTTTATATAGGTTACTTTGCAAAACATTAAATTACGGTGTACTTAGATGCATAGTACTGTGAAGCTACTCAAAATTAGCTAAGAGATATTTGAAAAAACCCAAATTAACTGATTTTAGTATTTACTTCTAAGCATATTTATTCCCAACATTGTATTGAAACCTAACTCAAGAGAGAAGGTGTTCTGCTACTCAGCCAGCAATAATGACGACCCAAATTACCAAAATAGAATCGGATTATTTCTCGATAAGGAACTTAAAAACTCAAAAACTCTCATCTCTTAAATATTTTCGGAACAATGGAAGCGATATTCAGCGTACAAACCTTGGTACAAAATGATGAGGACCAGAGAAAAGACAGTTTCAAGATCGTCTGATATCGTACCTAATTGATGTGGAGCTAGATGGCAAAGACATACGATTAATTAGCAATTTGTACTGGAATCCGAAAGCAGATATCCGAATGAGCGACTTGTCAACAACGGATCAGTTTGATATGAAAAAAGTGCTGCATTTTTATCACCGTTCCTGCATAATCTGTACTTAAAAAGAGTGTTTCGTGGGTCGGTCTCGAACAATGGGAGACCCATTAACAACTTTAGACACGCAGACGATTCTGTTTTAATCGGGGTTAATGCAATCGATCTTCAGGAACTATTGAATCGGGTAAAAAAAACAAGCACAAAATTAATACAAAACTAAATAAGTGTAAGGTCGTGAGTAGGACTGATATTCCGGGTTTCAAAATGCTAGTAAGGTTAATATTAAACAAGTGATGATCAGAGATGTTAAATTAAAACTGGGAACTAGAATAGAACAATCAAGAACAACCTTCCTTAAACTAAATATTTTTTTACAAATTTATTTACTTATTTATTTGAAGTAGTCTACCTAACAGGCATGAAGCCCAACTAAAATGTAGGAAAATTTAGTATATGTCATAGGTCAGAGCAATCAAACAAGCTATTTAAAATTCTAAACAAAATCATTAAATAATGATGATCATGGAGACCAAACTACTGATGCATACTCCAACTTAGATCTGACTTATGAGTTACATAATATTTTTATCACTTCTGTATTTTTAAGGTTCGTGGTGCAAATCCATAGCTTTTTGAAGCTTCTGCAATTATCTTATTGACATGAGGGAAAAGGATAAATTCGAGTCGAATATTACTCCCAAGTCATAAAAAGTGTTAGAACGGGAGAGTTTTATCAAAAAGATAATAAAAGAGACAACATTACACTTGGCTCTATTAATTTAATCTTATTCTTCTTTTACATTAGGCACATCTGCCTGTTTTACTTCAATGTAATTTTTATCACAAGTTGTTCCATCTTTTTCGTGGGCGTCCTATACTCTTCCGAGCGGCAGGCGATTTATCTCGTGCTGTCCTCACTATCCGTTGTTGAGACTTCTGTCTATATATTCATTCCATTCTTGCTTTCTATTTCTTGTCCAGGTGTTCATGTTTTCAATTCCACATATGTGCAATATGTTTTCATTTCTTTAAAGGCATTTCTGAGTCATAGATGTTTCCGGTCTTATTTCAGCAGTATATGTCATGACTAATCGAACTACAGATTTATATATGCGAGATTTTCCTGCTATTCTATTGGCTTTTGCAGTTTGTTCTCTTATCTCATCCTCTATGGTATCATATGATAATCTGATTCCTAAATATTTGATGCTCTATAATTTGGGTATCAAGTTTTATTTATTATTTAATTTATTGTTTAGTTTTTTTGGCCGATATTTTCATATTAAATGTCTTTGGATTTATATTAAACTGATGTAGTAATCTCTGCAAATCATCTTCATTCTCAGCTACCAATACAGTATCGTCGGCACACACACAACATTCGTGTTTCTTAACAATTTTATAGCCTTTCTTGTTTTTACTTCTCTAATTATTTCATATAATATAATGTTAAATAGTAAGGGGATTAGTGAGTCTCCTTGCCTAGTATTTGTAGTTACATCGATAGTTAGCTCTGAATTTACTTTGCTTCTATTGTATTTCTTTAGTACATTTTATTTGTATTTGTATATTGTATATTTTCGATTAGTTTTATTATATCAAATGCTGTACCTGCACTCTATCAAATGTTTTTTCTAAGTCTATTAAGCATAAAAACACTGGCCAATTGTACTCAACTGATTTTTCCATAATTTGTCTAATTACAAATACTGCGTCATTACAAAATTTTCCACTTCTGAAACCTCATCGTTCTTCAGAGAGTTTTACAGTGGAGTTATTTTGTGGGTAATAATTTTTGTTTTCAGTTTCAAAGTCGTGCATAGGAGATTAATTCCTCGATATTTATTTGGATCAGTTTTCTCCCCCTTTCTAAAAAGTGGTATCCTTATGCTCTTAAATTCTCCGTCGTATTGTACAATTGTCTTAAATGGTTTGTCCATGTCTCTTTGTCTATATAATTTACCTCTACCTACAATTTTTTCATTTCTTGTCTTGTCCACGTATCATTCTCCAAATCTCTTTTTGCAAACCATAAAAGTGTTCTTTTGAGAATTTTTCCCAATTATCTTTTCCTTAGCAGTGTGTTTGCTTCGTTGCAAATTCTTTTATATTCTTCATAGTCTTCTCCTGTTTTTGTAGACTTATATTTGAGCTCTTGTTTTCTATTGATATTTTAATTTTACTTCGCAAGAAAACCAAGGTGTACTTTTTATTCTTTTTGATGTTCTGTCGATTTTATGTTTCCACGCGCTTCTTTTGTTGCGTTTTTGATATTTTCTAGAATCTTTCTCGAGCTGTTTTCTATATCTTTTTCTTCTATTACTGAGTTTTCGTTTATTTTGTTTTCCAATCTTCTTTGATAGGGACTTTTTATTGATCCATGCTGCAGTTTTTCTACTTTAGTCGTTGTTCTCGTTGTTGTTATTAGTTTTTTTATGTTTGCTTATTTTCATTGTTATTTTCCCTAAAAGAAGATTGTGGTCTCTTCCTACGTTAACGGAACATAGATATCTTATATCTAGTATTTGTGTGTAATGTGTTTCCCAATTTGTTAAGATATAGTCTAACAATGATCTATCTCCTCGTATATTTTGGAATGTATATTTATGTTGTCCTTTGTGTCTAAAAAAGGTGTTATCTGGTTAGTCACATTTTCATAAAATTTTTGTTTTTGTTTGTTTCCGTTCCCTATTCGTGGATAGTAAGACAATCCTCTGAACACCGGATTTTTGTAAAAAAATTATGTCGTCCGCATATAAAAAGACACTGCATATATAATGTCATTAACGAAAATGTTGAATAATAATGACCGCAATATTGAAACTTGAGGAACGCCTGAGGAACCAATGTATTCACAGGAAGTGTGACCATAGAGACATGAGAAAAACAAATTAACAAGCGACAATTCAAAGGCCCGGAGCTTGAGATTTAGGCGATCAAACGCTTTTGAAAAAGTAAGATATATGACGTCCATTTGAGAACCTTCATCAATGGTCTCAGAAATATACTGAGATATAATCGTTAAATAAAAATCTAAACTTTAAACTATGATGCTGAACCCTTGAAAGTTACGTTTGGTCAGTTCTTTTGTATGGTGTGACCTTAAAAACAAATTCTACACATGAATTAGAAGCATTCGAGATATATATATATATATATATATATATATATATATATATATATATATATCTCGAATATATAAGAAATCATGTAATTGTTCGAAAAGCACAATTAAAGATCGTGAGCTTTACGGAGTAATAAAGCGTAGAAAAATATCCTAGTTGCGACATATTATTTTCAAGATTTCCAAAATGCTGCAATTGACAGGACCATATGAGAGACGCAGACGCAAGAAGTTGCATAGTACTCTAAGAAGATATTCTTTATAAATTTTATAAAATAAGCCTACTACTTTGGCATACCTTTTTTTTTTGGAGAAGTGAAAATAAATACTAAAATTAAAGAATTTAGTTTTTCTAAAATATTTATTACATTTGATTTTTTCATTTTATTAGGGTATTAGGCATGTAAATAAACAGCTCCTAACCCATTTAACTTACCTAACGTTTCTTTTGAGTTTTATGCTGCTATCGATTGTTAAATTCCTGCTCCTGATTAACCGACTTTAATTCCAGCAAAATCCAGATGGCACTTATGAATTTTCTGGCCTAACGGAACTACTCAGAAGCTTTTTCGGGGTATGAACCAATGAAATATAAAAAATCCACAGCCGATTACTTTCGCATTTTAGGGTGAAGGAGGCTCAGATGTTGGGGCCTTCACTGGTGGAATTCTAGGAGCTGTAATAAGAGGATTTGCTAACCCACCGGGTGGCGTAAGTTTTTTATTGATATTTTTGTCACCAGCACATTGCGATTTAATTCGTTCATTTTCATTTTTTTAGAAAGGTGCCGGGATTTTCACAGGAAAGGTAGTGGCCGGTCTCTTACCAGCCTTGAGTGGACCGGTAAGTATGGTACCGAGAAAATATCGTAGGTTCACATTTTTTTAAGCCTTTGCGCCGCCGTTTACGTAATGGTGACGCATTAACATTGCAATAATTAATACGCAGTCATTTGGTTTAATAACTGTGTTAATAATTATGTGTTTCTTTGCCAATCGATTACAGCAGAACCCCTCGAAATTGAGCTTTTACCAATCTTTCAATATTAAATGATAGAAGCCTATTAAAGCTGATAACATTTTTGGCAAATTTGTGTTTACAAAATTTCTACATAAATAACGGTTAAATCCGTTTTTTACTATTAAAAGTGTGCCAACATGCTTTTTTTTATATATATATTTGGCACATGTCATAATTTTAATCAAAACTGGCAAAAATTACTAACATAAAATTTATGCTTGTAAGAATATAAATTTTAAAAATTTCAATTAACTGCTTTTTAAGTGGTGATGGCATTTGTGCTTTTTATTAATATTAAAAATAAAGTTTAGAGTGAATTGTTTGGGAGGGTTTCTGTATTGGAGACACACGAATCTGTCTTAGTTTCTTTCATTTATTCCCATTAAATTTTGTTACTTGAAAACCACGCACAAACTGTTATGCAGTTTAGTGGTATGCCAGGGATTTGTTTTTGTTTTTTTTTTTGCTTCATATTTTAAATAATAATATTTGTTTTTTTCTCTCTGATCTTGCTTTGTTTCAATTAACTTTTACTTTAATTTTGTGGCATGGTTAAATTTATTATTATTAAAAATAAGAGAAAAAAATTGTTAACATATTTATTTTATAGTATATAAATAATAATAATAATAATAATAATAATAATAATAATAATAATAATATATAAATAATTGAGCAAAAAATAAAAAAAATTGTTAATTAAACTAAAGATATATTGTGGTCTAAATTACATGATAATTATTAATTTTTGTATATATGAATATATTTGTATAAAAATTAATTGAAACTATTTAACTAAGAAGCAAGACACCTTCCAATAAATATTCTGTTAAATTCAACCTTTGACAATTTAAAATATATTTCAGTGCTGAAAATGCTCGTTCAACACTCACTTGTGTCATAGGTAAACCAATACTTTCTTTTGCAACGTTATACAATTCATTTGAAGACGTTTCTTTTGCTGCCCAAAATTTTGGGACACACGTATCTCGCTTTTCGCGCGATTCTTCATAATGACGATCTAACAACCATAGAATATCTGCTGTATTATGACATTTTGAAGAAATATTTTCTTTTTGTTTTAAAAATTTATCTTCTTCTGTTGAAGTTGAGTTTAGAGATGACTCTTCAGCGAAATTGTTACCTCCATTCATATTTTTTGTCAATTTGTGAAGTAGATAAAACTACTTTGAATCTTGGATCAAGAAATATTGCTGACATGGTCACATCTTGATTCAATTGTGCTTTTTCCCTTTCGTTTAGTGATTCCACAAAATTTGTTGAAAGTCTGCTACAAATTGTACTTGTTTCCATTCTACACTTCAGCCAGACAGAATAAAAATCTCCAGCCAACAAATGCGTTGTTCGGAATAATTTTGCTGTTTTTTGCAGGATCTAAAACGTTACAGATATCTTGTATATCTGACCAATCATTTTCGCTTAAATATAGTTTTTCAATGCTTTCGGCCATGTTTCTTCAAAAGTCTTTCAATAATAAGAATCTTTCCAACATATCATGTGTGCTGTGCCATCGTATTGCACAATCTATAATAAGTTTCTTAAGTCTTATTGTCTTATAGTTAAAACATTTATCTTTTGGTCACCTTTCTAGCTCTACTTCTTTTCGCTGGGATACAGTCTCCTTTTAACTTTAACACATAATCCATGGAAAGCTGCGAAGTATGAGTAGCCTGAATTTGTAGCAATGTGACCTATGGAAGGATCTAGTTTCGTAATAATTGCATTACTTCAATATTTTTTCTTTATTTTCTTCTTCTTTATTTTCTTCTTCGTCACTAATAATATCGCGCTTTGAGCATATTTGCCCCATTGTCTGTTGTTATCCTGATATTCTTTTAATACAGCCAATATTATTTTTGTATGTATGAGGAACCATATCTTTCCTTCAATTCCCGCATCGTCTACGTCCTTAAAACTAGACAGTTATTATTGCCAATAAATTGAACGTTGATTCCTAATATACTTCTATCTTCCTCCATCAACTTTGAAAGATAAGAACTTCCCCTCTAATTCTGTCGTTATTTTTTCTTATAAAAACCCAAAGCATTTAACGACACATTTTTTTTATATTTTCCATTTGCCATTTTATTTTCTAGTCCAGCTATTATCAGATCTAAAATTTTTCGAAAACCCGAATCATTTAATATGCTGAATGGACGGCCGTAAATTGTTAACAGTTTTGTACATGCTTCCTTCAACAAATCAGGAGTAATGTTAACTGAAATATTGGTTTTTGGTTTTATAACGACATCATCTAAGGTAGGTTGGATATTTAGCCGCCTTTTTTTAGTTGTTGCTGATGAATTTGACAAGGATGGTTATGATGAGCCTGCAGCAACGACGTCAAAAATTTCTTTATGTAATTATAAAAAGGCTTAAAAATATTTTAACTTTAAATTATATTATTATTTTAAAATGTTACATTTATATATGTATAATAACAACTTAACAAGATTAATATACACAAGCAAAAACACAATACAGATTGATACCGATAACTGAATGTAACGAACTTGTGTAAGAAAATATTGGACGATCGCATGGAAACAATAATATGGGAATAGCCTGCGTGTGCGAGAGATTGGTTTTCCATCACGTCACCTTCGGTTCTCCTACTTTATAGCGGAGCACTAGTGCTGAACGCGAGTAGATATCCGTGAATCTTCAGTAACGTAGTGGGAAATAGAAGCGGGAGCTTCAAGGGCCAACGTGAATAGAAGACCCTTGCATCCCCGATGTGTCTACTAGGAGAAGGTTACAAAAATATTGTCATTAAACCGGTTAAAACCGGTAACCGTTTTTCGTTTTCGATTATGGATGAAAAATAAAAATTTCGTTTTCGCGTGGAGTCCCATTTTGCATTAACCACATGTTTTGTCTCCACTGTCTTCTAGTAAAGGTGGTAGTTCCTCTTAGAGAAATTGCAAATACATTTCCCCATTAAGCGATCCGAATTAGGTCCTATAAGATTACCTTCTATAGTCCTTGCCCATATATCTAAAGAAAACAGGCGCTGATGTTCCACTCTTCCACTGATGCATATTTCGAAAATTTGAAATGCCATCATGACTGAATGCAGCCTCGTCAGTGATTTTTTGCGGGTAATTTTGAATTTTTCCTAAAATTTGATTGCATAAAATTACTCTCAATTGCTCATCACCCTCATACAACACTTCTCAAACTGTAGATCAAGCAATTCATTCCTAAGCAGCAAGTTGTCTCGTACTCGTTGAGTTTCTCCCTCCCTCAAATATCTCCTTTAAATTAATCATTTCTTTACATTTATACAATTAGTATTTTTATTATTATTATTATTATCTTAGCTTATTATATTTATTTACCTAAAATTAATAACAAAATCCACTTTAAAAATTTAAATTTATCCAATAAAATTCACTGAAAATAATAATAAACTTATTTTCTTCATTTGATCCTACTACAAATTTATTTAACTTAAATTGATTAGGAATTCTTATAAGTTTAGTCCAATTACCATATTTTTTTTGGTTTGTTCCTTCACGCTATAATATATCTTGAATTATCCTTAGTAATAGAATTCATAAAGAGTTTAAAATTCTTCTCCCTCAAAATATAAAAAGATCATCATTAATTTTACTAAGAATTTTTATTTTTATTATATTAAATAATTTCTTAGGTTAATTTCCCTATATTTTTACTAGAACCAGTCATATACCAATTACTTTAGGTTTAAGTTGAAGATTATGATTAACTTTTATAATCTTTGGTATTACCTTTCATACTATAAATATATTAGCCCATCTAGTGCCTATGGGAGCTCCTGCTCCTTTATTACCATTCTTAGTGATTGTTGAATTAATTAGAAATTTAATTCGTCAAATAACATTAGCCATTCGATTAACAGCTAACATAATTGCAGGACATTTACTTTTAACCCTACTAGGAAATATAGGTCAATATATAAATTTATTAACAATCAATATTTTAATTTTTATTCAAATTTTATTATTAATTTTAGAATCTGCAGTTAGTCTAATTCAAGCATATGTATTTTCTATTCTTATTACTCTTTATGCTAGAGAAATTCATTAATGACAACTCAAAATCATCCTTTTCATTTTGGGTTAACAAGGCCTTGGCCTCTATTAATTTCTTTTAATTTATTAAATTTATTAATAGGACTTATTTCTTGATTTCATTTATATCAAATTGATCTATTAACTTTTAGATTAATTTCTATATTATTAATTTTATTTCAATGATGACGAGATATCACACGAGAAAGAACATTCCAAGGCTTACACTCTTTCAAACTTTAATTAGGTCTTCATTTTTTTGAAGGTTTTTTCACAATAGCCTTTCCCCTAATATTGAATTAGCAATAATATGACCCCCTAAATCAATTCATACTTTTAATCCTATAAATATTCCTCTTTTAAATACATTAATTTTATTATCTTCAGGTATTACAGTAACCTGATCTTATCATAGATTAATAGAGAATAATTATTCCCAAGCATTTCAAAGACTATTATGAACCATTGGACTAGGAATTTATTTTACTCTTCTTCAAGCTATTGAATATTATGAAGCCTCATTCTCACTTTCAGACTCTATTTATGGGACTTGCTTTTTTATAGCAACTGGATTTCATGGATTTCACGTTATTATTGGTACTACATTTCTTTTTATTATAATAATTCGTCTATTCGTTAGGCACTTTTCTTCAAATCATCACTTTGGATTTGAGGCTCCTGCATGATACTGACACATCGTAGATGTAGTATGATTATTTTTATACTTAACCATCTACTGGTGAAGAAGATAATTTTATTTAAATAATATAAATTATTATATTTGACTTCCAATCAAAAAATCTAGACTTTAGTATAAATAATAATCATAATTGTTTATTTATCATTAATAATCTTAATAATTACTCTGATACTAGTAATTCTAATTAATTTTTTATCTATAAAAACATTGATTGATCGTGAAAAAAGTAGTCCCTATGAATGTGGATTTGACCCAAATAATAACTCTCGAATACCATTTTCATTACATTTTTTCTTAATCGCTTTAATTTTTTTAATTTTTGATATTGAGTTAACATTGCTTCTACCTATTATCTTCTCATTAAAATTTTCTAACATTTTTAGGTTATTCTACTCTATTAGTTTTTTTTTAATTATTCTTTTACTTGGTTTATTTATATTATCAGTTTTGAATGATCCTCTCTCACCAAGTCTTCTGTGTATGTTGATGTTTCTATTGGGATAAGCCTCGATATAAAGCCGTCGTGCTTAATCTGCATTTCCATATATCGCGATATTCAGTATTTGAATATTCCTGATGGGTTATCACAGTAGCAGTTCGAAAATAAGCTCTTTTAATAGAAACTAATTTTTGTCGGATTGTGACAATGACTTTTTCAAATTTCATGTAAAATCACGTTTACATGTAGAATTCGAGGCGAGAATAAAAAATCGATTTGTGGCTAAACGATAACACTTATATACATACAAGAGTAAAAATGTTTGAGGAATTGTCCTTCTGCTTAAGGAAATGTGGTCTATTTTGCAATATCAGTCTAAATAAATAAAATATAGGGAAAATGAAAAAGATTTCTGAGAATTAAGCCCATTGCATTAAAAATAAAATTAAAAAAAAATAATTCTGACAATCTATAACTCGGAAAATTTCGAATTTTTGTTGCATGACTTACTGCCATTATTGTACAATGTTGAATCTTTCTTCCAAGTTTCCGAACTCAATTTCCGAACACCCTGTATAAAATATTTCAGGAAAGATAAACCAATAAAATTCAGCTATAACCTTACAGCAACTTGGTCTTTTAAAAAAATATGTTTAAATAGGTCAGATTATTAATAAAAGTGAAATAAATTTGACAAATGAAAAAGGACGGGATATAAAGTTTCAAAAAGGCGATCGTATGACCAGTGAAAGCTTCCGTTTCAGACCATGCGGGGAAATGCCAGTTCCACTGTTCACTTAAACAGTTACGTCGACCGTGTTTACGCAGATTACCAAATCCTGGTTCGAGGTTTTATGACTTTGAATTACCCTTTCTAAATTATTAATACTGTCCGCTAAATATTTTTTATATGACCGAAGTAAATAATTGTTTCTGCGGTTTATTATTAAAACTCAACCTTTTAGTCGACACTATATCCGTTTGAATATCCTGCAGGCCACCACGGAAGGGGAGACATCTACGAAGTATCCACCTAAATTGGACTCGGGATCATTTTTGACAGGTTTCTTGAAAACTTTACTTAATAGCGGAGGAAACTCCACTCAGGTTAGTATTATCGCAGTTTTTTATTACTAATTAATTAATAGTTCGGAAACAGATTGACAGAAACTTTTGAAATTGTCAAATGTCAAAGGTTGGTTTGAAGGCTACAGATAACACAAACTTTTTTATGGGTTGACTTTTATACTTTTTTGCTTATAAAATCGGAAAACCTGTATGCAATTACTGGGAAAAAGGTACGCTTGATCGATATTAAGGTAAACGGATTTCAAAAATTCTAAAATGATAGTTACGCGTAGGGTCTTCACTCAATATATATCGATATTCCAAAATAATTTCAAACAAAAAATATTTTAATTGTCTTTCAATAATTTCAATTACTTGCAATAAAAAACAATAAAATAAAATTGTAATGTATAAATTTAAACGTAAGCACAAATGCTGGGAAGATATATAGTGTATAATTCAGTTGTGATGATTAAGGCATGGTCGGCTATATATATATATATATATATACACTTTATACTATAACAATCCATATAGTATTGTTTTGTGCACAGATTATGAGTCACAACAACAGCGGAAGTCTAAGAATATGAAACGTGGCGAACAAAGGGACGGCAGTGAATCTGAACATTGAAATTTATTTTTCTTTTCGTCCCTATTGGTTATTCTTTTTTAACTAATATTTATAAAACCAACGACAATTATAAATGTTTCTATTAAAAAAGAATAAACCGAATGAATTTGCAAAATTAATTGAATGCCATTTTTTTTTGGACTCAGTACACTCGTGAAAGCACCAAATTAAAATACAATAACATTAACAATGAATTTACTTTATTATTATATACCATTACAGAAGTGATGATTCAATAGCCAACTAATTCTTGCACGAGATCGGACTTCGAAACTTCATATTTTTAACTCAATATAAAATTTTATTTCATTATTTTTCATTCCAAATAATTGAAATTATTGAAGCACAATTAAAATATTTGTTTTGTGTAAAATCGACTAGTCTGACTGGTGTTATTGAGAGTTTGCTCCATTATCTTGTTTCAACCTTCAGAAAACACTTTGAGAGACAAATTTTTTTGAAAGGTTTAAAGAGGCGCTAAGGCTTTGTGTTATATTTTTGTTTTACACTGCATTCGGAACTAGAGATCTAATTTGAAACATGTTATTATCTACACTAACTCATTAGGTCAAATCATTTGTTTGACACAATAAAAGAAGCGATTAACGTATTATCTACGATACTTGTCCAAGGATTGATAGAAAATGAATTTTTTCTATTCTCGTCTGTAAAATACCTAATTACACACCTATCTAGTGTGCGGGAAGCGTCACTTTACACACACACACACTTCGGATATTTCCGGGATATTACCACACAACTTTGGGAGCAATCGGATGTTTTCGGAGATATTTCCCACGCTTTGAATTTTGACGTTTGTCAATTCTGTCGTGTTTTGCGAAAATGTACCCAAAAACTAACGGTGGTAGAAAAAGTTTAATATGCAACACGTTCAATAAACTGAACTCATTTATTAAACACTCGCTCCGCTCGGGTCAAATAAACTCGTGAGTCAAATGCCGTTTACCGTTGCATAATATACTATTGAAAGTTAATTCTTCAAAATAACCCTCACTCCAGAAATGTAGTGAGTGTTAAACGGCCATAAAATTTTGTCCAAAATATCTTGATGGTTGAGAATTGAAAAATCTTCGGATCTTAAATTCGGTACTACTATAAAATGGCAAGGATGTAGTCCTTGCATTTGGGTCATTCTACCAAGCTAAAAAATTTTTTACCTGCCCTATAAAACTGGTAAATAACCGAAAAAAAAATGTGACGAGATTAAACCTTGTTTGTTTTAGGAATATTGGTGGTCTCTACAACGGTCTTAATGCTATTCGAGAATTCTGCTCAGCACTCTCTCATATTCATAATTTCCCATAGGCCTTCCTTGTCTTCCAGATCTACTAAACGATCCACGTTCGGCCAATCTACTATCCTATGTTGTTATCAAGCGTCAAACCGTCAACACTCTTATCAATTCTATTTATAATTTTGTAATAAATGACATGCCTAAACAGAGAATTTTGGAAATCCATTTTCCTGGAAAATCTTAGCGCTCTTTTTTTCTAACAGAACACAACCTTTCCGATTTGATAACAAAAAAATCTAAAAACCAAACCACAAAAAAGTAATTGCAGTTTTTTTTACAAAACTTCTGGATTTCTCCTGCGTCGGTCATCCAAAAGTATTACAGTAGCCTATGGAAGTTTCTTTGAAAAATTAATTGCAGTTTTTGTTAGTTTTCGCCAGTAAATTTGGGAGAACCTGTGAATTCTGAATTGTTAACTGTTGTATCACCTATGATTACCTATTCGTTTCAGAATGGATATGGAGGAAGGAACTCAAAATACAATTTGGTGAAAGGATTATTTTCCCTCGTTACGGGAGTCTTCACGGCAGCATCCTCCCTGTCTTCGAAGTCAGACTGGAACTAAAAATATTATTGAAAATAAACTTTTTTAACCTTAAAGTTTTATTTGTGCGTTGCGCCTATGTCCTTACCCTCCGTACTTATACTAAAGCGTTCGGTAAAGAAATCATTCCAAGTACACATTAACAGTTATCCTTATTATTACTATGACGCAATCCATATATTTTAATGTCAACACCAAATCAATTTATCGATATATAGCTATTTATACATAAACATTTTAGTAAACGTCTATTTTTTTTCTGCTGTAGACCGATTTTCCGAAAATATATAACAATTTCAAATTTTATTTGCATACCTCCGAAAATAGTCGATTGGTTTTGACTTTTAACATGTGCATCATTACCTTTGACACGATTTACAAATATCAGTTTGAAGACTTGCCAGGAGAAAAGTTAAGAAATCAGAATTTATTGATTGGTCTCTCCTGCTTAGACTGTAACCCACACAAATCCATATTCAATCAAAAGCGAACTCCGCAGACTAAACGATAGACCAAATAAATGATTTAAGGATTTCAATTTTGATTTATTTATTTATTTAGCATAAATTAAATATACGAGCCAGTAGCAAAATAGGAAAATTTAATTAAGTATAAAAGTACAAAAGTACAAAAGTACACAAAACAAAAGTCTATAACAGCAGAACAATTATAAAAGAAAAATCAGATTAAAATTTCAGACAATACATAAGTTTCAATTAATCTTTTAAAAGCATTTGAATTATCACACTCCTTAATATTGTTTGGCAGCCTATTAAACTCTAACAAACCTTTATTTAAAATGGTGTTCAACATATGTGTAGTTTTACATCGATTGACTAGGATGAAATCAGTACGGTTTCTAGTGTTATAGTCATGAACATTCTTAAAGTAATTAACCCTATTGCCAATGTATGGCCGCATCATTTTATTTTTTATCTTAAATATATGACATCAAACATTACTTTTTGCTTTACAGTTAATATTTGTAACATTTAACATAGTCATCACAGGTGTATTTTCTGAAGTTCCGTTAGTCTATAGTTAGGTATATTAAAAAATAAAGTTGAACAATATTGCAGATGTGGCGCCGCCAAGCTATTGTAAAGTGACAATTTTGTATGACTTGTTAAATTTTTGCCTGCTCTAGATATAAAACCCACCTTTTGTGAGAACTTTCTCATTATATAATCACAATGTGCATCAAAATTTAATTGTGGATCTAATATAATTCCCATATATTTTATATGTTTCTCATACTGCAAATTAACGCCATTTATGTTAATATTAACACTCTTCAGATCCAACCACTCAATCTATGTTTTTTGCCATACAAACAGAACTTCGACTTCATGACATTAATGCTAAGATTATTATTGCACAGCCATACAAACACTCGATACAGGTCATCATTGATATCTCGCTGCATTTCTTCTATATTCTTACCAACGACATATATCATGGTATGGTCGGCAAATAATATGAAATTTTGCTGTTTTTCACAACTCGAGCTAGATCATTAAAATAAAGAAGAAACAATAATGGCCCCAAAACAGTCCCCTGTGGTACCCCATGATCCACCAAGATAGACTCAGACACAAAACAAAAAGACAGCCAGACCGAAACCATTGTCATCGACAGCCCCAACAAATTCATCACAGGTACTAGCCATCACAGTCTCGCAAGAATGTTCCGTTCCAAATCCCGATTGACTGGAGACAATTAAAATATGTCATATAGCTAAAGAAAATTGTGGAGGTTTGCAAAACTTAACAAATCATAAACAGCTATATATAGCATATCGGACAGAATAGAATAGAAACGACTGTAATTTTCAAGTCAACGCGGTTCAGCATAGCTATTTTCTTAATCGAGCGTGTATACATTACATTTCCACACTTATTAAAAAGTTATTAGAATTCTAATGAACAAATATTAATGTGTGACGGTTTCAGATTTCAATAGCAAAATTTAGGCCTAATAAACATTGTTTTGTTTTCTTAACCCATTGTTCCCCGATTTTCTGGGAATGGCCGTCCGGTTGCCACCACAGCTGGCGTTCGGGTAGTTCGATCTCATTGACGCAACCTCGATTCTTTGGCACGGGCCATACGGTCAACACCACAGATAAATTTCGGTTATTCGATCTACTGGTGGCGTACCGTCGACTAGGTTGGCAAGAGTGGCGTTTTCCCCGTAATTTTTTGTGCCCGTTTAGCCTTTTTAAAAAAATTGGATGTCTGACCGTTCGGCATTTGGTACGCTCGCTAGTGAAGCTTGGGGCTGTGGCAGGTTTTTTTGTGTGACTGATTTCTTTTTTGAGCCGGTAGTGCTACCACAATAAGAGGGGGATTTGTAAATTTAGATTTAGATTTACCATAGTTTTTTTTCTGTTTGGAATGGGAATCTTTTTCAACAATTGTAATTGCCCCACATTTCCAGAAAACCCTCGAATCGAGTGACCTGTTCTCTTCAAGAACGGTTTGCGGAACTTATATTCTTGAATTATAGTGCCTTACATTCTTTTGCACCGCCAAAACTTGAAGGTGAGATTTGACGCACTCACACCTACCACCAGGTAGAGATTTATATACCTTTTTGCTTCATTTACACCTTTGACTGTTGTTACCCTTTACCAGGAATTTGGAGGAAATAAATTATTGTTCGTGATTCATTTGTTTATTTCCTTTATTTCCTCGGGTTAATAAGTGTACCGTTTTTTGAATCATGTGGCGCCTACCTACCACCTTCCGGCACTAACCGAGTTACCCTTCACCGCCTTTCAACTTGGGCTTCTATTTAGTTTTTTTTTTTTTTTACTTTATTAAATTTTCTTGTTTGTTAGTGAGCTAGCCTGGGCATTGTCTTACCTCACTATTAAATATGAAATTTAATTAATTAATGCTTTTCTTTTTCACAACCCTGAAGTTGAGAGGTAAGAAATGCCTACAAGAAAATATTTAGTTACTAGATAATTCTTAGATTTAGATAGCAAATACGATTTTACGCCGAATCATTGGTTCTGAAATTCCATAGTCGAATATTACATATTAATAAGTTTAAGTCGACGTTTTCAGGCGGGCTTGAGTAAGCGGCTTGAAGGTAGAGGCATTTATTTCGTACAAGTAAAACTGGCTTCATCTTGACTTGACTTGACCTGACTGGGACACATAGTTGTTATCACGTTTTTCTCTACTTTCATTTTACTGTTAACAAAATCACATGTTTAATAAACGAGTGGCTTGGAACGTTTAACAAATGTGTTGCATACTATAATTTTTCTACGACCGTTAGTCTTGGGTACAAAATTGACAAACGTCAAAATTTAAACCTTGAGGCAAAATCTCGAAAACATATGATTGCACCCAAACCCGTGCCGTAATGTTCCGGAAATGTCCGAAGTCGCTCGGATGCGTAGGACAAGAAACTCATGTGGTATAGTGACGCTTCCCGCACGCTAGATCGCTGTATAATTAGGCATTTTACGGAAGGGAATAGAAAAACAGTATATTATGCAACAAGTGGAGTAGAAAAAAAAGTGTACCGAACGTGTTGCCATACTATACTTTTTCTAAGACCGTTAGTTTTTGGACAAACGTCAAAATTCAAACCGTGCGGTAAAATTACCGAAAACATCCGATTGCTCCCAAACCCGTGCGGTACAATCCCGGAAATGTCCGAAGCGGCTCGAATCCATGGGAAACGAAACTGACGCTTCCTGCACGCTCCATCGGTGTGTAATTAAGTATTTTACAGACTGGAGTAGAAAAAATAAATTTCTGTCACATATAAATTTTAATGTTCCTGTTCTTGTTTTACCAAAATAACCATCGAATTATCATTATCAACTGTGGTAATGTAAAAATTATTGTCTGGACATGTGTAGTTTTAATGAAATTTTACACACAACTACGTAACATTTTACAAAAACGCATCATTACCTATATAAGTAAGTAACTTAGTTTTATTTTACTTTTGTCTTTTATGTATTTGGTTTCCCTACTTGCTGTTTCCAGCTATAATGTGAGAAGCATTTTGATTTTTGAGTTTGTAGGACATGAGGACTACAGTCTTTGAGAATACTAGAATTGGTAATAGCAGTAGTTGCTTAAATAATATTTTTAATAACTTAAATAGCGAAAAGGGCAAGGCTCAAGTTATAGAAGCTCATATATCTATCTGACTATGCCATACCATACAAAGTGAAAATAATTTTGCAGTTAAGTGCGTTTGCTCTGAACATATTAATAATAACAAGCTTGGGGTGCGTTTCTAGAATTGTTGCATTTAAACAAATATTTGATATTTGTTTAAATGCATGCAAATATTTGATAACATAACAAATCAGGAAATGTAAGAATTAGATAAAAACAATTTTACAACGAAACAAGGAATGGCTTTGATACGCTTTTAAAAACAGAGAAGTAAAATCATTTTAACCATAAAAGTAAAACATCCGATAATAAAAATAACTGTTTGTGGAGAATATAGTGACCGCAGTGCCAGAGCTCCTAAAAAATAAGAGTCGTGCCGTTTCAGTGTATTATTATTAAAAATAATCAGTCCACGTCCACTAATAGGCAGAAATTTCACAAATTTAGCATACATCCTATCAGTTCAATTCTAAAATTTTAATTTTCAATATAAATAACTGATTATAAGTTACCTAACATAAAACCACTTCCCAAAAAATGCTGTTAACGCGAACTTCAATAATTATAGACCAATAACCTTATTGGCACGTTTTTCAAAAGTTTTTAGAATAAATAGGTGATCAAGATTGGGCTTTGTGTAAAGTTGCAATCTCCTAAGTAGTCGCTATCAGGCGATTTTAGGCCATCGATTTTATTGATAGAAAATTACTTTTGCATAAATTAGGTAAATATCTCTCGGAGAGAAGACCAAGGTTGGGAATAAAAAATAGGGTTACCACTCTACGAATTTTATTCATGATTTATACCCACGATGTAATTGTGCTAGAGAATAATGACTTCATAACGAATTATGCAGATGACACTTTTGATATCACGTACCGTATTTCTAGAAATACAAGAAAAAGCAGATAGAGTCGTAATAAGATTAAATATAGAATTAACTTACTCTACCATAGCCTAAACTTAATAAATTTAATAAATAACTTTTTATAATAGGAAAATAGTATCCGTAGGAAACGAAACAGACGTGGTAAAGTGACGCTTCCCGCACGCTAGATCGGTGTGTAATTTCTTCGTATTTTATATTTGTGGAGTTGTTCATTAATGATATTTACTTCTTTTCTTCTTCAGTGAACTATAGAACTAATAACGACCCATTTGAATTATACTGACCCATTGCTAAGGGGAAGAATTTAACTTGTACAAGAAGGAACGGCTTGTTTGGACAGATATATTAAAAACAATCATATCAACCGACGTAACTATTGAAACATGAAAACTACGCGGCTTTCCCTAAAAAATAAAACTTAATTCCATACATCATTTATAAAGTACGAAACGATCAGAATAGTAAGAAGCAAGAAACTAATTTGTATTTGTCTCTAGTTAATTGTCTAACTAAAACCAAACTAAACTTTTTTCAATTTGAACTCTGAGGTTTGAACTTTTTAAATTTTTCCTCGGAAACTTTTGTTGTATTTTGACTGACTTTTATTAAATTTGTTGTTTGGTGAAAATTTCCGCTATCTTTACAAAGCAGTCTACCAATTTCCGTAAAATCCCGGAAATGTCCGAAGTGGTTTAGATCCGTGGGAAACAAAACTAAAGTGGTAAAACTCACCCTTTATGCCTAAAGTTTGGAACTTCGAGATAGTGTCGTCATACCTTAATATTCAAAATCTTATAATCATATGTAAAAAAAGAATTATAAGAAAATTAAAGCGGTGTCAAGGAATGAGGTACAATTTTGAATTTGAAGAGCTAAAAATTCACTTGTATAGCGCAAGAATTAAAAATCTTTTAATTCCACAGCATCGATTAATGGTGACTAAAAATAGCCTCTATTGTATGAGTTATATAATAGATTTCTTGACACAAACAAATCAAATGTGCAAGTAATGTAAGGGTTTAGGATGACTTACTTATTAAAATAGAACCATACGAAGAGACAGAGTTTTTGGAGCGAAACTTGCAATCTTATGAAATAGTTCTTTTTTTGTGACATCGTTTCATTGTGATTTGAAATAAAGAGTTATTTTTATTATTTCAACTGAAAAAGTTCTTTCTAAAAACCTTCTCGTCGATAACACTCGTCGGCGTATCTCGAGTGAATTTCTAACGATCTACCGAGCACTTTAAATTCAAGCAGTTAACATCAAATAAGAACGAAAGTCGTTACTCGTCGACGACATTGAAACTTAAAGTGAGAGTTTAAGCGGCGTGTCGTTAAAAATCCAACGTCGTCGTTTTTGTGATAATGAATTTTCTTTCCCGATTTATACGTCGTTGTTAGTTTTCCTCCGCCGCGATTTCCGTTTTTCGTAATCGTAAATGGACCATTTACGCGCCCGGTATCTTACGAGTGGTTTATAAACGACATAGGCAGCGGACAAGCGAGTAAAAGGTAGGCCATAAAACAAACGAATGTAGAGCAGTAATGGCGACCGTAATTCTGAATGCGGTACGCCGTATACTTGGGTGGATATGGCAGTCCAGTGTACCAGTAAAAAAAATTCTGTTTCATTGTTTAGTTTTGAATTCATTCTAGTTGAGAATGGGAGGACCGTTTAATTATAAGGCGATAGCGATCTTTCCAACGTTCCCTTGACCTCTCACCCCCACTACAATTAGGGGCGTCGAATAGAAAAAAGAGTTGGTTTGATACTGGAGGAAAATTGAAAACCAGATAAACTTAATTTCAAATCTACTAGTGTGGCAATTTTGATAATGAATAATTTGTGAAAGATTGAATTCTTCTATAAAATATGGGCATAAATATGCCAAAAATTTCCAAAAAATATGTCAAATATATGCTTTTTTCTACAATCTATGTGCTTTTATATTTTTTACATATATTGTTTAGTGAAAATCAAGGACAGAATAGTCATACAACGAAAAAAAATAATAATACTTAATTAGGAGTATAAAGACACCAAATGATAATTCACTTTCGTCATTTTGAATTCAATGATAGTTTACTCTCGGACGCTCGGACAGCACACAAAATGTTTAAAATGCTTGGAAAATTTCAAAAGAAGAGTGAGAAGAAGAAGAGAATGTATTTCATTCAATCACAAGCGCTATCAGCGATAATTTTCAGAAGAGGGTGTTAAAATCACATTAGATAAAAGCGTCAAACAAGAAAAGGGACAAAGCTATAAATAGAAAATCCACAATATCGCAGATAGATTTCATTTTTAATCTTATCCGTTTAGAAAATCCCATTAATAAAGTAAGGAATGGGTGAAAAATATGGGATTTTATGCTCGAAAAATAGAAAATTTTCACTTTATGTATAACAACTAAAAATATGTGCTAAAGCTTCAGTTTATGCGAAATATGTAATTTTTTATATCGTTAATCTAATTATTTCATTCTAAAACGGGTATATCGAAAGTATTGGATTGATATTCCTGATAATAAAAAAGATATTTTGTGTCATAAGAGCTGCTGCTGTTCAAATAATTTATGCCCCTTATTTTGTCCCACATTTTTTATAAGAATGCTTTTAGTTTTTGGGCAAAAATATTATTTTTTTGAAACAGTTTTCCACAAAGTAAAAAAATCTCGTTTTGAAGTTATTTGAAATTTTGGCAAGTAACCGAATTGATAAATTATTTGAAGTAATTTTAAATACAGAGAATAATGATCGTTTAGAAACAACCATGAAGTACGAATATTTCAAAAAAAATTTAAGTTGCTTTTAGTCAGCGCAAACCTTTATGACCATATCAGAGATATTTATGGTCTAACTTTAGACCATTTCAATTTAATTTATAAAAAAAAGTTTTTTGGATTCTCCTTTACAGAACCCATTAGCTTCTGAAGGTTGTGTTTTCAGACAAGTCTATTAACCACACTAAAGATGTATTTTAATGTTACATTTCCCTAAAAATTAGCTTAATGTTGTTTGACTTCACTCTAACTGTAATGCGATGGAATATAAGAAGAAAAAGAAGGTGGGCATATCTGGATTCATTGTATACTATAAATAACCGTAGAACATTTGGACTATCCACGTAAATTAAATAATTTTGGGGTTCAATTCTGACATTTCTTTTGGCAGGTGCTTCAGAATACAGAAAATTGTAATCATAAAACCAAATATGATCAAGATTATTAGTTGGATAACTATTAGCTAAACAAGGATAAACTTTTTGTAAACTATTAATCAGATAGAGACAAAAGAAAATCAAATACTGTATCCGCTCTCACAAAGAGCGATATTATTCAAGTCACAGACAAGAAATTGTTCAGTACCTTTGTATATTTCTGCTGGCTAATATCACTTTTTTTTCTGAGATTCTGAGAACTCTGCTTGTTCTTTTAAAATATTCAAAATTTTGTCCCAGAAAACTCATCGCAATCTAATCCAATATTATTTGTAAATAAAAATATGTTTAAGCTACTTATACAATAAAGCTAAAAACTATGCGCTCCAGAAACAAACTATACAGTAACAGACAGACTCGCTTATTTTGTACTATGAACTAGCTATAAACTATTGATATAGATTCTAGTTTTTTGGTCGATAATGAATTTAAATGTCGCATTCAAAGGTTACAATGCTTGGACATGGAATCCAGAAGAGTTCTATGTTTAAGGATCATTCTAATCAATATTTTGTTAATAAAATATCCCCAACTTTCTTAAGGGACTGACTGAGTGTTTGAAGTACTCAGAATCACGAGTACTTTGCTTTGAAGATCTTTCACCTTTAAAACCGTTATCATAAGTAAGTAAGTGCAATAAGTATATAGTAGCAAATAGTAGTTTAGTAGTGGTAGTAGTTTTCAATCTAATTGAATTTGAATTTACAATGCGTCATTTCATTTACCTTTATTTTAATAATAATATTCACAGTTATTTAGTTATTTAGTGGTTCCTTTTTCTCTTGATGAAGGTGTATTCATTATAATTATTGTTAAATGTGATGCTTAATGTCACACCCTTTACATGAAAACAAATTGTAATTTAACCAAATACACATATCTAAAAGGTATTTTTAAACTAAATTTACGGGTATTCTGATGGTAGAGAAAACGAAGGTAGTTTTATATAAACTAAAATAAGCATTTGCAAATTCAATTTAAATAAATTTTTAATTTCTCCGATTTCTCCGATACCGGAACAAATAATTTTTTATCGATTCAAACCAAGGAACGGATTTTCGGAATTAGATACACAAATTTTGAGGGACGAGGGAATACGATCTTTCAGTTGATTTAGAATACCAGTTAATTAAATTTCATAATCAATATCTACATACAGCGATGACGTTTGATCTTCACTTGCTGGATATTTTATCGATATTTTCGTCAAAAACAAAGTAAGACTTCGGACAACTTATATACGAAAAGGTCACTAATTGTTAGTTATGTAATGCCAATCAAACAGGAA
This sequence comes from Cylas formicarius, assembly GCF_029955315.1. Classification (NCBI taxonomy): domain Eukaryota; kingdom Metazoa; phylum Arthropoda; class Insecta; order Coleoptera; family Brentidae; genus Cylas; species Cylas formicarius. The sequence continues at coordinate 21,989,764 of NW_026844352.1, read as the reverse complement.
TTACAGGAACGAAGAATATTAAAACAACGCAAATATACAAAATTCTTGGCGCATAACATGAAATTTAAAAAAATAAATGTGGGACACTCGCGGTTATAAATTATATTGCCTATTTTTCAGCAATTTGCTATAATTTTGCTGTAACGTTATTGGAAAATGTGAAAGCAATGTCACACGCAAAAACCCGGCCACACAAATACAATTGTTTTGTTGAATAATATGCTTATTAGAAGAAAGTAATCAAATTATCTCAAAAAATTAGTGACATAAAAAATTAATTAAAAAATTAAACTAATTTTCCCATATTTATACAAAAAAAATCCAATTTGAAAATTACCATTAATGTCCATTTCAACTTTTGCAGACACCGCAGAACAACAAAAAACTTCATAGGCTTATCTTATCTAAAAAACATGTTAAATGTATTTCAAATTTGGTATTTGAAGTGTAATTGTTACTTTTTGTCTAGGAGAGGTTTCATTTCGAAAATATTTATGAAACTATTAAATAATCAGAATACCGAATTTAACACAATCCTCTAATCTAGTTCTCCAGAGCGTTTAATAAGACTCTTAAGGTAAATCATCTTGTATATTGGACGAATACATAAGGCAAAACGTGAAAAAATGCCCATCCGACAAACACATGTTGATAAAATTTTCCATGAATGTTATGTGAGCAAACAAAAAATACGCTCACCTTCGCCGCTTTGACCCAGTAAATAAAAGTCATTAAAATTCATGAAAGGTATTTTGCAAGACGGTCTAGATGATTCGAAAAAGCACAAAAATAACAACCATCGATTTTAAAGATTGCCCAATTTTTATCGAAATTTTATCAGATTAAAGGCATAACGAAACGTCATCGGAGTCATTTTTTTTTAATAACCAGCATACGACAAATTTTCATGATTTCCTGTTGCATTATTTATTGATTTTATTTGGCAATCAACTATTTCAACCCAATTCGACCATTACGGAAACCCCAAAAATTTAACACATCAAAAACTTGAGTAACCAAATTATCATCACGGTTTAAATAAGCCGTTTTGATAATTTATTAACAAATTTTTCGACCAACGTTGCAATAGAGTCAATTAACTAGTCGATTAGGTTCATTTTCTGCAATGCGTTATTGCTAAAGACATTTATTTTCGTTGATTACTTGTTATCAGTATCTTCATTATTCACAATCAAGAGTATTTGTAAATACTTTAAATATGCAAGAGCCAGAAATGATTGGGACAAAGTCATGAAACACAGATAACTAGAATTGAGTGCCATGGGATCTGAAAAAATTATTAAGAAATGTTCACAAAAAATATAACAACACATAAACTAAATTCTTCTAAAATATTAATCGGTTTGTTTATTTATATGACATATTTTTTTAATAAATGGCATATTTTTGTGAAACTAGATGTATTTTACAAATATATTATGAGTTTTATTTGTATTGTTAACTTACAATCTAAGTTTTTTTTACACAGTTGCATTTAAATATGTTGTAAAACAGACCCTATGAAATTTGTATCAGTTTGTGCCATTTTTCAGAGAGTACTTCTAAAGCAGAAAACATATTTTACTTAATAATGTGGGAAGACTTTTAAATCGTACATATGTGGGCTTTATCACTGGCCGCCTGGGGATATGTAAAAAGATGAAGAAGAAGAAGAAGAAGACCTAAAAGTTGCGTCTTGTTTATTAGGGACTCAATGATGCGTAAGATAAATGCATGTATTATATCTCATTGTTAACACTTACTATAAAAAAATGTAATTATGTCGAACATAAGTGATAAATCTTGCTCAAAAAGAATCTGTCTGACAGCACCAAGCTAAATTATCTTGATTTTTTTTTATTAGGAAACTGGTAAGTTTTATGAAAAGTTTTCCTGAAACAAAATCTAATAAACCGGTCTATCAAAATTTCTTTTATTTTTTATTTTTTCAATGTCATTGGCAAAGTTTTTCTTTAAATTTTGTTTTTTTTTTTAATTTAAATTTTTCTTTAAATTAAATTCTATCGCATTAACTAAAAAAATTAAAAAAATATGAAGAAAATGGGTTTTTATAATAGTAATAATAATTTTTAATATAAAAAATAAAAACTTCATTTTTCCACCACATTTGTAGCGCTCCCTCTCCCTATTAGTTGGCTTTTGACCCAACGTTTGCATAACAATCTTCATATTAAACAAAGAATCACCCCTTTAGATTTATCGCATTTGTTTTGGTTAGTTTGTTATATTATATATATTTTTCATTATTTCATTTCTGGTATTTAATATATATTACATAATTTCACAAAGTCTCTATAAAAACACCAGTGCGACTTAAATTACAATTGTAATTGTATGATATGTTCCTGCGAGCTTCATATAAAATGGCAATGCATATTCAATCAGTTTTTAATTTACTTCACGCTATTTAAATAATTCTGCTGAGTATGTCCGACTGAAGTCGTGGGTATAAATAACCCATTTCTAACTACGTAATTTTAAGAAATAATTCTCTAAGTGTATACCATACAATGAGAAAAAGTTTATACAAAAGGTCCTGTTTTTTTAAGAATAATTCACAAAATTCATAATTTATTTTTTTAGTTTAAATGCAAATCATAAATGGCGATTCTTTTAAAACGCGAATATATAAACTATGACGTTTCAGGTTCCAGTCTTTTAAGTTTAAATCACGCTTAACGTTGAGTACTTTGAGGTGAGAGAAAGCGTTAACCAATGATTTTTACCGAAAAAATAAAATTGTACTAATCATATAATACACATGACAAATAATATCTACCAAAATATGAAAATAATATTTCGGTGTGTATTATTTATTAACTGAAATATTAAATTTAGAAATAATCTCTAAGTGCAAATTTTAAACGCACAACCAAAAATTAAGGTCCCTTCGAAATTCCTCTTACTTTTCGATCGTTCGGTTTGTATGAGCTGAGAATTTCTTGTTAAAAGCTTTTTTTTCTCTAAACAAATAAGTAAATCAAACTACTATTTGTATTTTAAGCGTTAAAACAACAACACTAGTTGTATCTAGTTGTAACCACGATATTTTTGGTTGCCATTAGTAGTCACTTCCAAGTGACATGCCACACTTTTTTCGACGACAATCCGGAAGCCATTAGAAGTTATTCGTCGAATTGTTAATTTTGCTCGAACATTTCGAATATTGCAACACGCTCATTCTAAATGCTGTGCTAATAAGGTAACAGTGCAATTTTGGACATTACGTAAGGCATGGGCACTGAGGAAGTGGAAGAAAGTGAAACTGGTGATTCAGCAAAGAAGATTAGAAATTTCTCGGCGTTATTAGATTATTAACGAAGCAGTAAAATATTGTTCTTTGGCTTTAAAGCAACTTCTACACATTCAAGTTTTACTTATACGTTGCACTAAAATACAGGTTCTCAATCCCCTTAGCTAAAAAACGACGAACGATAAGAAAAAAAAACAGAAAAGTTGCATAGTTCCATCTGTTTTTTATTTTCATCTATACAGGTTGTTTCGTTTATCTGAGGTAAATACCAGCTTTTTTATTTTAAATAGAACGCCCTTCAATTATTGCATTTGTGAATTCTCCGGGAAAATCTAGATCTAGTTCATGAATAACGTCATATACCTAAGTTTAGCTGTTATCGTCAAATCTTGAATTGTATCTCCAAAATGACGTTTGCAGACCCTAAAGCTAACAACTTTTCCTATAATGGAGCGTTAATTATGTAATTTCGGATATATTTCTTGTGGATTGGGGCCAATGGTCATGTATTGAGTGGATATTTTCGATACATGGTGAACAAAAAGGAAATACAAAAATTAAATTACAAAAAAAGGAAAAAAGTCAGTTTATTCAAATGGGAACTATTTTTACAATTTTATCCGATTCTTTCTCCTTCTTGTATACGGAATTACGGAAATTTTTATTTTCCGAAATCAATGGATCAGTAATAAACTGACTTGTAGGGAAATGATAGAAATCGCAAGTCGCTGCATAAGCTCAGAGGTAAAACAGCGAATCTACTCAGTAGAAGATCATTATTAACTCCCCTCTTAGGATAGAAACCCTCCTTCCTGAACATTAGATACTTTAGAAATCTTCTCTTCGCACACTTTAATAAAGCATGAAGCTATACATAATGATAATGAGGGTTTAAAAAGTTGTTTTGAAAAACCACGAAATTTATACTAAAACCAATGAAAGCGAACCACGTCATTTAAAGAAACTCAATTTTGTTAAAAAATGTGGCATAGCAAGATAATGATGATGATAGTACTTGATTGAAGCCAAACAAATTAGTTTCAACTAAAACGCATACCAGGAATGGTTCTAATATTGCTCACAAGGAAAAAATGTTTATACTTATGGTTAGTTACGTTAACGTTAACTTAGGTTCAAGTTTTCCTTCATCCTTCATCTAATGGGTGCCATACATTAATAGTTTTAGAAATAGTATCAGTGATGATCCCCAACGAACTATAAAGTCCAAATTCGACTAAGGTTTTCGCCCAAAGTGACAACGTACCTATTGCAACGAAATATCCAAAGTCATATAAAATTAAAGATGGTTGCCATCTCCGGCAAGTAATGCGTTTATATAACGTAGTCGATGGAAATTTTGGAATACGCGAGATCCCGCTGTATATTCCGGTTTGCGCTCTTACGTAACCCGAAGAAATTAAAAGTGCTTCATCGACGTCAACTATCTTCAAGATTGTGTGTTCGAAACGAACTGAATCACTCCAGTTTCGCGAAATGTTACGTCCACGCTTCGCATAATATTCATTTTACTGTTAAAAAAAGGTTGCAAAATCGTTCGTACTATATCACTATAATTTAATACCGGGTGTCCCGATGAAGGAGTGGCTGTTTCTCGAAAACGGTTAAAGCTTAGTAAGGCTGCACAAAAAAAACTCTTATAACTAAAGTGGGCGAGAGAGATAAACGTTAACTACTTTGAAGTTACGCATTGCTATAGTGTTTAAATATTTCTGAAATATTTGCATATTTTAAACGCAGATGTAAAACAGTCTTATATTCTGCCAAGTCGCTATATGTGGAGTAATTTACTGGTCAGCTATACAATACAATACAAGCTCTTTCCGATTTGATTATTAAGCTCATTAAATCTGCGTTATAGCAAAAATTCTCGGAAAATAAAGAAATTTTAAAAAATGTATAAAGAGAGCCTTCGAAGGCATTTTCAATTTCATGCACTACGAATTACGCAAGTTTGATAAAAAAATCTGTATTATAACAAAATCTTCGGGAAAATAAATATATTTTTTTTTAAAGTATTAAGAGAGTCTTCGAAGGCTTCAAAAATCATATATACATTATTACGGATTACGCAATTTTGATCAAAATAAATCTGTTTCCTATTTGATTATTAAGCTCATTAAATCAATGTTCTAACAAAGTCTCCAAAGTAAATAAATAAATTTAAAGAACAGTATAAAGGGAGCCTTCGAATACTTCAAAACTAATGTATACGCTACTACGGACGACGCAAGTTTGATAAAAAAAATATATTAAATGTCCCGGAAAATAAATAAATTAAAAAAAAAAGTTTAAAGGGAGATTTGGAATGCATCAAAGCTCATGTTAACGTTGTTACGGAGTACGCAAGTTTGATTAAAAAAATAAAGCTCTTTCCTTTTTGAATATTAAGCTCATTAAATCTGTGTTCCAACAAAGTCTCCAAAGAAAATAAATAAATTTAAAAAACAGTATAAAGGGAGCCTTCGAAAACTTCAATACTAATGTATACGTTACTACGAACTACGCAAGTTTTATAAAAAAATAAAGCTCTTTCCTATCTGATTATTAAGCTCATTAAATCTGTGTTTGAACAAAAACTCCCGGACAATAAATAAATTGAAAAAAAGTATAAAGAGAGCCTTCGAAGGCTTCAAAGTTCATATATACGCAAGTTTGTTATTATTATTATTATTTTAACAAAATCTCCCAACACAAAAAAATCTGGTTAAAATTTTTATTGCTATTTTAGTTGTGTTTTTAATTCATAATTAATAATTCGTTGTTGCTGATTCGGAATGTATTTTTTATTTTCACTATTATTTGAATACTAATAGCGTATTGAATAGGACTATCGCCAGCCCCAAATACTGTATAGGCAAAATTATTCTGACTATTTTGTATAAAGAGATCATTTATTTATTTTACTTTTTCGTAGATATTTAATTTTTTTCCTCTAAAAGTTGAAATGTATTCAATCAAATATATCTGCCATAATTAGAAGTTAAGAATTGATGTTATCACAGGTTTTATATTCAGTTCACCTCAAAATACTATTATTTTGATGTGAATATCACTATATAATTTAAACCAACCTAAACGTATGCTTCAATGAAAATATAACCACAGTTTTTGTGATCAAATGAGTTTTTAATAATTTTAAATTTAAATTTTCTACTCGAATGAAAACTAAGAGGAAGCAGATTCTTGTTATTTGTCAATCACTGAAGATAAAAAGGTCGATGTTTAATCGGTTCAAAAATTTGTCGTGGCACCGATGACAGTTTCTTTTGCAAATAATGCGCTAGAGTAATTTAATTATCATATAATTAACTAAACGGTGAACGTATTTTTGTACGTACATAAACATATAGGCATGGACAGAAAGTATTCTTCTTCTTGATTTGAGCGTCTCCCTGGGAGGTTGCTGGTCATCATGGCTATTCTTATTTTCGATATGGCCGCGCTAAACAGTTCAACCGATGACAATCCAAATCAGTCTCGCAGGTTGCGCAGCCAGAATATCCTACATTGACCTATACTTCTTCGACCTGCGATCTTTCCTTGCATTATGAGCTGCTACAGATCATATTTTGAGCCCCGTGAGATGTGACCACGGAATTGACTACGGACTTGAAGTCTTGTTTATACTAAACAAGACTTCAAGTCATTTATTCATTCTACGGAGAACCTCTTGATTCGTGACCCGATCCATCCACGAAATCCTCAGCACACGTCTGTAGACCCACATTTGAAATGCTTCTAATCCTTTTGAAGTTTCGCTATTTAAGGTCCAAAACCCTATAGGCCATAAAACAGTACCGGGAACACGTAGCACTCTACCATCCTTGTTCTTAAAGATAGCGACAAATCTCTAGCTGTAAGAAGTTTGTTCATCTTAATAAATGTTGTCCTAGCTTGTTCTATTCTTGATAGTATTTCAGATCTATGGTTTATATCTTGACTTATAATTGTTCCGTGGTGTTTGAACTGCGCCACCCGCTCAACAGTCTGCTGTCCTATAAATAATTGCCCTTGGTTATTTCCTATTTTGGCCACTACTAACATTTTTGTTGATTGATTGTCACTTGTCCGCCAGTCGCTGCAGCCCTTCGGCAGTGTCATCGGCGTATGCAATATTGTTTATTGCTCTACCGTTAAATAAGATTCCTGCCGACTACTCTTCCAAAGCCTCTCGAAAGAAAGTATAAGTAGGTATATTAGGTCATAATAATTTTCCGTGGAAATATATTTGTTCCGAAACTACTTTATATTTTGTAGATATACGGGGTGTGTTCAAAAAGTAAGTTTTTTTTTTTTTGTTATTGGTACACATGGGCCTTACATATGTTCGCTGTTTCAATCAGTGTGCACGTTTATTTTTTTTTGTGAGACAGAAGCGTGAGCCGTGTTTTGTATGCTCGGCGATTTTCTGCTGCCAAAAAAATGGAACAAAGAATTTGCATAAAATTTTGCGTAAAAAATGGAATACAGTGCTCCAAAACACTTGAAATGTTGACAACGGCATATGGTGAATCTACTTTCAGCAAAAAAAAATGTTTATAAGTGGTACAAGCTGTTCCGAAATGGCCGCGAAGACGCCGTTCACGAACCTCTCTCTGGACGCCCCCGCAAGTCAATAACTGATAAAAACGTTGAAGCAGTGAAACAAATGGTAATGAAATATCGTTTTGGGCAAGAAACATACTAAATTTTGAACAAAAGCACCGTCAAAGGAGCATCACTCAAGAGCTGTTAAACCACGTCAATGATGCATATCGGTATGCTCAAAAAGGTTATAACTGGTGTCGAATCATAGGTTTATGGTTCTGAAGTGGAAACCAAAGCTCAGTCACCCCAATGGAAGAACCCAGAATCGCCCAGACCGAAAAAAGCACGTAAAGTTCGATGAAAGAATGTCAAGATTTTGCTTACTGTTTTCATTGATTATTGTGGCGCAGTACATCAACAGTTCATACCCCAAAGTTTTACAGTTAATAAAGAGTATTATCTTGAAGTTATGCGCCGTTTGCGAGAAGAAATACGGAGAAAACCTCCGGAATTGTTGGAAAACAATTCATGGATTTTGCATCACGATAAAACACTTACTCACTCATCGTTGCTTGTGTCTAACTTTTTGGCAAAAAACAAAACCATAATCATACCTCCACCACCATATTCACCGGATATGCCCCCCTGCGATTTTTTCCTGTTCCCAGAACTGAAGAAAGCCATTAAAGGAAGGCGGTTTGGAACGATTGAGGAGATAAAGAAAACATCGCTGGAAGAACTCAATGTTATACTAGAAAATGCTTAGCAAAAGTGAATTGGAAAACAAAATTGCCACAAATCTATTATATCTGGGGGGGATTACTTTGAAGGGGACAACATTAATTTTGATAAATAAATATATATTTTTTGATAAAACTTAAGTCACCTTACTTTTTGGTTATTTGCTTCTTCTCTTAAAAGTTTAATATAAGAATAACGCAATAGAAAACCTTTAAATCTGTTTTTACCTTCGGCATGATAGCACTTATATATTTTTAAAGAATATTTTGCATCGTTGTGTTACCACCGTAATTCTTTATATGGCTCTGGCCGAACACTTTTCCAAACAGAGCGCATTAGAAGAACTGAGCAGCCTCGTTATTTATTTCCTAAATTAGGTTCTGGTTTTACTAAAAGAAAATATATGAGACTTCGTAAATCGAACAGTTCATCGACTCTTGGAACAAAGAATGTAGTAACTCAATTTTGACGATTTTAGAGTTACTAACAAATTATTTGCGGTTCTTTATTAAAGACGAACTATGTCTAGAAAACTCATAAAACAAAATTGCGTCATCTTATCTAATAGAGAAAATATTAATGGATAGTAAGAAATCAAATACTTTAAATTTGTTTTTTTCAAAGCTACTGTATTACTATAGTCTTCGTTGAATGACTCGATATATCTTTCATTTCCATGTTTTTGTTCAGTTTTGTTTGGTAGGTTTTCATTTTACTAATTCTTCTTTTAATAACACAATAGTTAAAATATATACAAATATTACATAATATAATATTTTATACAAGATTTAATAGCATATATAATATAATAATGTAAAAATTATTTTAACGAGATAACCTTGTCCTTAACCTAAGACTTGAATTCTCGAATTTATTCGTATACTGTTTGTATAAAGGTGTTACACGCGAAGTAAATTGAAATGAATCTGAACTTTCAACTCTTTAAAATCAAGTTAAAATTATTATAATATCCAATATCTAAAGAATAATTTGTTTTTATTTAAATAAATATCGCATATGAATTGGGGTTATTTAAATAAGACTCTCCTTAGAGCTTAATTTTTTTTTTAATTAAAATTTCGTATTGATGTATTGGACAGTATTGGGACCTTTGTAGTCTCTTTTTAATGAGGTGAAGCTGTTATATATCCAGTTATTAAACATAAATTAAGTTCAATGGTTTCTTAGGCTTCGGTATTCAGATCATAAGAGCATAATTTGGTTTATTATCGTTTGAGTTTTACATTCTTCAGAGCACTTGCTCCCTCGAACACTCGGAATTGCGAATTTTAAAATAATTTCCAGCTGTCTTTTCTCCGCTCCATTTATATGATGTTTTTACAAACCTCTGAGCATTAACTTTCTCGAGACGTGACTAAAACAACTACAGCGATAATCAGACGCGCTAGACAAGACGATTATTTAAATATTACATAATCGAATATATTTGGGCGATGGATTAGGTTACCATATCCGGGTCCATTATACCCATCATAATAATGACGTTTCCCCATTAGGTAACAAAGTTTTTCATTAATTTTGTTTCATCATTTTTTTATTAGCATCGAAACTAACTAGCAAGAACGGTGCCAAAGCAGTATTGGAAAATATTGGAAAAGGAACAAATTGCAAAGGAATGTCGTGAATGTCTCTGTATGTAAAATTTTCTTAAAACTCAGCCAATAGGAAGAAATGACAATTCTGAATCTTGCAACTACGTCTCCACACACACAGATTGAGTATGTTTTAATTAATACTATCCCTAATTAATTAAAACCTTTTCATAAACACTTAAATTTAACATTGAAACATTGGTTATCTAAATCTGCTTATTAAAGTATCAGAATGGATAAAAAGGGTTAATTACTTTCTTTCTTTTTTTCCAATTGAGTCAACCTATATTTCGCAACGTTTAGCCGATGGGAAAAAAATTGAAAGTATAAAACGACCTTTAAAGCGGTACGATTTTCCGGAAAAAAATTGTCGACAAAAAAATCCCGTGCATGTAAATGAACTATAAACGTTAATTTTAATTATCCTATAAGTTGATAATTATTTTGCAAATATATCAACAATCGGTCTTATCTCACTGCTTCTATGAATTGTAATTTATCGACTGTCTTTGAACGTTATTTAATAATTATTTTGTTACAAAACGGTAACAGTAGAGAACAAGCAAATAGCGAACCAGTTGAAAAATATACAGCGTGTCCGAAATAATATGCTCAATTAATCAAAACAATAAATACTTTAATTTATATCTAACCGAAGACCCATTAAAAATAACTTAAATGAAAAGTACAAAGTCCAAGAACTGTTTAATATTTTTTATTCAATAATAATAATAAAATATTCAATAATAATAAGTTAATATCATCAAAATTACAATCAATTTCTTATAATAAAGAAGAAAACGCAGAATTATAGAAAAATATGCTTCTCCTGGTACAACAATACACTTACGACCACCCTGTACTCCCAAACTTTAAATACATTTCAACAACATATAGGTTCATGACGTTGCCTAACTAACCAAAAGTAAATGACGCATATTTATTTACGCCAACACCACATACTTGTCAATATTACATATTTCATAAAGGTTTCGCCAATTTTTAACACCTTGCATGTCGTTGCAGACACTTTGCAAAAATAGTTATTATAATTTGCAAATAGTCATAATTACTTTACTTTACGTAAGCATGCTAAACAAAATAGATTAAAATTATCATAATTTATTTTATTTTTAAAGCAGCACTTTCAGATTTTTAAAAGTCATTCCGCATAATTAAAGGAAAAATTGGACTAGTAAGGAAAGTTTCCTATAATGCAGAAATAAATTATGCTTACTACTCACCAGCAAATTAGACATTTTTTATTGAAGTTTTGACATTAAAATCGGAAAATCTGAAAATAAATTATAAAACAAACATTATCACTTAAAATATAGCAAAACGATGTGCCAATTGACCATTCAGGACCTGTACTATGCATATAATACTAGAATTGCGTTGTAGATATTCACTTTTGCTTCAAAAATGCAAAATTTCTGGTGGAGCGTTAATGACTATGAAAATGGGATGCTAATTAGATTTGGTTAGACTATGAATCTAGAACCAAGCGGATTATAATTTATGGTTGATTTAATTTCAATATAAAAATAAACGTAACCAATAGCTTCAAATAAGTTGACACAAATATTAAAATAAAAAATAAATAAAAAATTATGTATCCGTTATTTTAATAGAAAATCTTGTAGAAAAATGAAAAAAAAAATGGACAAAATATTGTAAAGTTCTCAAGCTCCGGTAACTAGTTGCTCATAATTTGGACTTAAAGTATAAACACATTATATCGCCCTCTCATAAAAATCAGTTTTTATGGGATCGTTTTTGTACCAGAGTTTCTGGTGGTCATAAAATTTTACCTCCTACAACATTAGAAAAGCCGTAAATGGGTAGGCACCTGAACTGAAATCGCTTTTGTTATATAGATTTTTTATATAAATAAATTGATATAAATAATCATAAGTACATGTTGACATGTATTTTCGTTTCTTTTTTTGTATTGCTATGCTTTTTAATTTATATATTGTACGGGCTTAACTGTTAACTCTTAAATGTTACTGAGTAATATTTTCCTATCATGTTAAATAAATAATAAAAAGTAAGTGTGCGTTAAGCGAGGAAGTAAAACTACATCTTTACCTTTTGCGGTATGTTCTTTTTAATTTAATTTTATAATTATTCATGCATAATTATCGGTGACAGCAAGAATTTTCGCTAACAAAACAAATGAATTTATTTTTACATTTAGTTTTAAATGTTTAATAGTAACGCGTCAAAAGTACAAAAAAGGAAGGGTTTAGCGAATGTAAGGACCAAAGTAATTGTGTGAGGATTATTATATATTTTAACCCATGGTCATGCCAAGATTAATACCAATTTCAAAAGGTAACAAACAAGCCGATATTTTACAACAGTTTGTGTTACCCCGGTACAGTATATCAAAAATAATTTCATCGTATAATGACAGAGTACACTTAGAGAAGTTGCTAAAAGGTGGAAGCTGAGAAGGAAACAACAGTAATGATGCGTCAAAAGCATTGCTCAAATTGGTCCTTAGAAATCCGCATCTAGAATTATTGTCGAATTTCCTAAAATTACGGTTAGTCTACGAACAGTACAAAGAAGGTTAGTAGATTGAGGTGTATTTAGTAGACGTCAGCTATAAAGCCCGATGACTGGATAAATGTTCTATTCAGTGATGAAACGCGCTATAAAATATCCAACTCTGATGGAACGAGACGTAACGGTGAACAATCAATATAAGGTTTGAAAACGTACCACTTACAATTAAACATGGTGAAGGTTGTATTTTTATGGGGCTGTTCCTCATGTGGATACATCACAAGCTGTGCAACATTGATTTGCCAGCACAATCTCCAAATGTTCCCAAATAAACAATCCTTGATAAATAAAATTAGTCAAATTTGGACAAGTACTCCTGAAATTGTCATTCAGAAGAAGATTACTTTAATGCCACGCCGTTGTCAGAAAATAATTGATATTAATGGATATTCTATCAATTACTACTTATTCGTATTATTTTCAATTGTTAATGTTAATTTTTTCGTTGAAATAAAATACAACAAAATACCGTTGCATACAATATGTTGCTTTACTTTTGTCGCCTTCATACTTATTTATTTTTATAATCATCATTATTTACCATTACACCAATAAGTTTCTTCATTCAAAAATAAATAAAAATGAACAGTGTCCGAAATTCGTTGTCATTCGCGATATCTCGGTTATGAGTAAAACTAAACTGGTCATGTTGATACTTTTTTGTGAAACGAAAGATGCCGTCGACAGAATATTCTTTCCGTCATTGTATTGCATTTTATTTGTTAAATTGCAATTTTAGAGCGTTGGCTCTGACCGAAACAAAAACGCTTTGTCTGTCGAATTTTTAATGTTACAAAAGTACTGACTATTGCTTAGACCGTCTTATTAAATTGTTCTAAATATTATAGCTGTCAAAGAAGGCTTTAGAAATGTATAAGGTATAATACAGTACGTTTTACTTTTATGTAACTTTGATAAATGTATATTGAAAGTTTCCAGAACAAAGACAGCCCAATAAAAGAATATCCGGTAGGCTTACAACCAACCTATTTAATTTTGGATCATTTCGTAAAGGTCGACCAAAAACGCATAATAACATAAATTAATATTTTGGCGACAGTAAGAACAACTTCTACAAATTCTTCTAGAAAAATTGAGGATAGTGTAGGCGTTCCAAAATCCAAAAAACCTTATAAATTTAAGCTAGTTTTTAATTTGCATCCCGGGGACCAACAACGAAGACTAGAATTTTGCAAGAGGAAAATAGAAAAAACGGATACAAACACTTCTTGAAAAACTTTTTAAGTTAAAATAATAAATTAGTACTAAATATATAATTTATGGTGATTTATAGTTATTAAATAAAATATTTAATAATAATAGTAATTTATTTGCATTTCATAGCCTACTTACATCTGTACATCGCGCCTTTACCAATATCTATTTAACAAAATGAATAAGAACTAAAGGTTCACGTTTTCACGAAATTATATATGTTCACATGACAATTGTTTCGACAACACCGTGTCTTTATCAGTTTGATCAATTTGATAAATACACTGTGTTGTCGAAACAATTGTCATGGGAAAATCTGAACTTTTAGTTCTTATTTAGTTTGACAACTAACAGGCCTACAGAAACCTTGTGAAGCTGACTCCATAAACTCTGTCTCTCATGGCATGGAAGTTCAAACTGAAAGTGATATCGATGAAAACTCAAGTTTTTTATTATTATTAATTCTATTTGTTTATGTTGGTATTTGTTGTGGATAATTTGTGATTAGCAGAATTTTTATTTTTTATACGTAATAAAAAAACTGTTGTAATGAATGGAGCTGAGCCACATTTACATATTAAATAATGTATGTAATCGAAAAATTACAGTACGCAAGTAAAAATCATAACCTTCTCTCTAATGACAGACTTTTTTAAAAGCGCGCCAGCTCAAGTTTTTGTTTATGTGGGTTAGAATAGTTCACCAGCAAAGCGACGAAATGTCATACGTAAAAAAGGAAAGTTGTATACTTTGTTTTGTACACTTTTAGCTTATTCTTCCTACCACAAATTTACTCATGATTCATTACCATTTTCGGTACGTGTCCTACAATATTAACATGTGCGAACAGCTCAACCATCACCATCATTCAATCCTCCACCAACCCCGTCCACTACCTCCCTTGACCTCGATGGTCCGCAGTTTCAATCGACCATTCTCGCCAGCATTCTCGACTTTGTCCGACCTACATACGGTCTTTGAAATAAGAAGCTCTTTAACATTCCGCTGCATTCACCAGTTCATGTCCAACCACGTATAGTGTAAGAAGTTCGTTGTTTTTTTTGCTTTCCGATAACAATAACACGCTTTTTTCCTAACCTAACAATTTGCTTTTGAAAACTTGATCTTTCCCGATACCTCATTTCCTCGCATCGTAACAAGTGTCCGTCGGCTGTGACGAGTTTTGTGGTTTCGTGAGGTCACGCTTTTTTTCAATTTTAATTTTCCAATTTTGTATCGTCCATATTTTAAACATGTATACCATATAAGATTTCAATACGCCGTTCATAATAATAATAGTGGTCGTATAGCGGTCGTATAGTGTGTGTGTGTGCATGTGCTTCACTTTTACTTTCTAAAAACGGGTTTTGCTTTGCTGCACTGCATAGAGATAGGAAGTCGCCGTTGGTTGATCTCGTTCATCGGCGTGCGCGGTCAAGCACACTATTAATGCCTTGATATTGCATGCACCGCGCATCCGCCATCAAGTCAAGATTGCTGTGACAAGTTTTTTCTTATTGTTCTAGAAACATGAGGCAAATTCTGTGGTGTTCGGCCGTACTGGTCTGCTTTTTGGCGACTGTTGCCGAAAGTAAAAGCTTATCAAAGAGGGAAGCCAATTACGCGTCGGCGTACGAACACGGGGAGGTCCACCACGTAGTAAGTATTTCGTAGTTTCGAAAATAGTAGAAGACTCTCAACGGTTACTTAATCGCACCACGTAACAAAAATCGATTCAGTTCGATCTGCTTTAAAGGTCAAGTTTCTCTGATTGGCGTCGGTCAGAGTTAAATTAAAAAAGTTAATTACTAGATTAAATTGACCGAAGAATGCAGGATTGAAACTACAACGGATTGTGCTTGTAGCCATTAGAGGTCGGCAAACTTTACCGAATAATTCTCTTAACTGAAATTCCAATATCTGCAAATTATTCTTAAATTAGTGTAACTTTTTTAGACAGATATGCAACGTAAAAAAGGCGTATTGCAAAACAAAAATTATGTAGAACCTAACGAAAATTCAATCGAAAAAACATATATAATTAACATATAAATAATAATAAAATAATATGTCTAGACTAGATAAAATGGAATCCTTTAATAGGCAGAAAACAAAGTTTGTTCTCGTCGCTGTTACATGGAAAGATTACGCAGACTTATGCGCGCCTCTGTGTTGATATTAACGGATGGTAGCTTATTCGGAAGATACCTTCATAACTGTACAGCCCACTCGACAATCGTTACGTCACCAATCGGTCGGTCAGCACTTTTACATTCTTCGCGGTTTCTTCCTGATTGTTTGCGTTCCGATTAGCATCTTTCGCAATCAATTTCTTATAATATATGGATTGAATCACGCTTAACACGGTCCCGAATACTTTCGGACGCCGAAAACGGTGAAGAAAATATCTATAAAAAAATAATTAAATGTTACTTCCACTAGAATCCTTTCAAAACTTGTCATATATTTTTTTTTTACTTTTTTACACTTTTATTTCAATTATAAGTTTGGCACTCTAAATTGGGCTCCATAAGTTTCAAAATTCCTTCCATACAATTCCTTCAGGCTTCTTTTATTTTTGAACCAGTGCCATAATTTTATTTCAGGTGTTCTACAACAATAAAAATAGATAAAATTGCTCTAGAATTCCTGGTAAACATAAGCAATAAAAAATACATTGCTCCTTTTTCACATTGAAATTTTAGATTCCTTTTTGATCATTTACTCCTTTAATTAGATGCAATTTGAAATTAAAAGGAGACATAGGATCCGTCGATATAGTGCGTAATAAAAAATCATTCCAAATATGCATAGCATGCTAGGTCTAGCTTTTGTAACATTTACCAAAACGTTTTAAAAGTTTTGCTCAGAACAGCTCCATAAGGAGCCTTAAAAAATAAACATTAATTCGCTTTTCATTATTTGTTCCTTAAGTTCAAGGCAATTTGAAATTAAAATGAGATCTATAGCACCAATGAATAGAATCATCAAAAAACATTCCAAATATGTATAACATACGAGGTATAACTTATAAATAGCCCCACAGGAAAACATCCTATCGGCTATTATTGGTACACCACTGAAACCAATAAAAAATGAACAGTGTTCCTTTTCTTCATTGATATTTTAAATTCTACTTTCAATATTTATTCCTTAAGTTTAAGGCAATTTGAAATTGAAATGGGATCTATAGCATCAATGAATTGACTGATTAAAAACAGTTCGAACTATACTATACTATACCATACTATTTGAAACTTCTACAGAATTTCTAGGCATTAGCCAAAGGGTTTCCAAAATTTGGCTCTACATAGCTCGATAAAAAAAATCTAGTCCGCTATTTTGGGTACACCACCGAACGCATTAAAAAATGAATAGTATTCCTTTTCTACATTGATATTCTAAACTCTACTTTCAGCATTTATTCCTTAAGTACAAGGCAATTTAAAATTGAGATGGGATCTATAGCATCAATGAACTGACTGATTAAAAACAGTTCCAAAGGTGCATACCACACTAGTTGTAACTTCAATTATAGATTTTTTGGTATTTGTCATAGCGTTTCCAAAATTTTGCTTTAAATCGTTCAACAAGCACAATTTGCTTTTCCTCAAAAAAAAATTATATCTGCTATTTTTAGGAAACCACCAAAAGCAATAACAAATAAATATGATATGCTAAATGCTACTTTATTGCTAAGTTCAAGGCAATTTCGAGTTATAAAGAAGTCCTGCCATACTAAATCTAACTTCGTTTCTAGAATTCTTTGGTATTTGCCAAAGCTTGTAAAAAATTTTGCTCTAAATAGTCTGACGAGCATAAGAGACTTTTCCTCACCCGTTATTTTTGGTACACCACTGAAACCAATTAAAAATTAACAGTGTTCCTTTTCAATTTTCATGATCAAATCTAACTGATCCCGATCACTAGGGTATTAGCAGCTTACCCAAAACTTGCTCACGAATTTAATGCGAATTTCAAATTACGCAATAAATAGAGCAGATTAATATACGTTCAAATCGCTGCCGGCGGCCATTTTATCCGTTACCAAAGTAATTCCTGGGTAAACCGCAAGCTTAGACTTGTGCCTTTTTATGGATATGTTAATTGGACGTATTGCGAACATTTAAACTGTTGCCGCACAGTTCATTCTATCCGATCGAGTTACATATTATGCGCTTTTTTTCTCTTAATTGTTGCACCGCCTTTTACATGCATTTAGGAGTTATGCGCAAACAATACATTTTGAAGGTTATTACTTTCGAGTTTCAAGAACGTTAAAACGGCTGTTACGATCTAAAATACATAATTAAAATAATGCAAATACAGGGCAATCATGCAGCTCCGGTTGGTACTAGCATGGGAGGGACATAAACCTTACGCAATGGCAAAGAACTGGATGGCTAATTAAAGAAGCAAATAGCGCTAATGCCGAAACAGCTATATTGTATAGAAAGTGCGAGGTTTGTGGCGGCGGGTGTAATATATTTAATTGCCGCAGATTTATGCAAATTGTTCCAATGTTACAATCGATGTTCTAAAATAACGGCTATTTTCTGCAAGACAGGAAGACGGGAAATTACCAATTTTTATGATACCCCTGGCTTGTTAGCGATGGCAACAAGTGAATCTATATTGAAAATAAAAAGGAAATTTAATAATTAACAAACGTTATGAGAACAAAACAAAATAATTCATTATAAGTATGAATTTAATTTTCAAATTGAAATGATTTGAAATTAATTATGTGATTAATATCAATCTATTTCGAACCTATGGGGATATTTTGGACAATAAGTTTCCTTTTCGGTAGATTGTACCGTTTTAACGCATAGTGGACACTCTGTGTGTAATTTATCTAAAACCGGTCATTTTTATATTTATTTTTAGAAAAGCAATCTAATAATGTAAAGAGTCCCATCAAACTTTTAAAACGATTAAGCAAAAAAAAAAATTCTAACACCTTACAAAAAATATACTATTTCATAACACCGTTAGAAAAGTAACAAAATTTACTAACAAGTTATATCTCTCCAATAATTATATGACTGTCCAATAAATCGTTATTATATTGTAAATCTTAAACTCGACAAATATTGCGAAAAAGGTAAGCAAAAGTAATCCTTGGAATTACCTGATAACCGTAAAATAAATGCCAGGGCTCACAAAATCAATCATCTGTGCGTAACTGAAATAATGTTAATAAATTAAACGTTTATTTTATCAACTAAGTCGCCATTTTCTTAACCTGTACGGAAGCTAGCCAAATTTCATATCTTAATTAATTTTGCGAAGTGTTTCCAGGATAATAAATTAAATGTATATTGAAAATAAAATTGAAAAATTGATCCATTCTCTCAGATACTTATGTTAAATATAAGCAAAACAAGAAACCCACTCATACTGTAAATTCTTGTTTTTGAAACATGAAAAGTGATCATGTAGGTGAAAACTTTGTAAATCATTAGACTACAGAAATTTAACGACCGTTTTATTTATTTATTTCCTTTTTTTTTGACTGTGTAATACTGAATACGAACGTATCTTAAAAGAAAATGCCTTACAGGATCTAGACAAATACAAAGACAAAAAGAAAGTGGAAGTTACGTTTGGAGTGAAAAATGCACTGATAGGATTCGTATTCGACGTAAGTATGAATAAAATATAGTCTAACACTAAAACTGCTTTAGAAAATATTCAGACACCTTTACTCAAGAATAAGCACACTTACATTTTATTTAAACACAAAATTTAACTGAAATATTGACGAACGCCTAGATGTAGGACTAACGGCTTTAACCATTTTTGTTTTAAAATCTGAAGAGCGTCCATTCAAAACCAGACATCTACATTTTTTACATAAAATAAAAATCAATTTCAATTGTAAATATTCAAAGTTCAGTCCAAAAATACGTACCCAAAAATGTTTCAAATTTTTGTCGAAATTAATTTACGAGGACGTCTGGTTTTATTATGAATGCTCCTCAACTAGGTTCGAGGAAAAGGCTTCAGATAATGCTAAATTGCGAATAATTGCTTTAGTGTACCGCTGATGATTTCCTAGCGTATTTTTTTTTTCAAACGCTTACGTGGTCAGTTGACGCGATATTATATGTGTGTAAATAATTATCATTTTTAACAAGCAATTTCTTTTACAGTTGCTTAAAAAAATTGCGAAACAAGTAGGTATACACTAACTAAATCACCATTTCTGGTACCTTGGTCGTTATAATGCAAATCGAATACATTCTTCACACTCTAAATAACTTTAAATCTGCATGTACTGCGTAATATCCGATATAGAACTAATTGCTCGTATACGGGATGTTGGGAAAAACGTAATGTAGCTTTTAGATAATGTAGTGGCCTAAGGGAGTCAAAAATTGATGCCCCTCAGGCGGAGATAGCATTTTCGTTCACACAGTAACCTACACTTTGGGCCATTTTCTAAACAGTGATGTCCACTCACTTAAATCGGTTTCTCAGAACATCTAAAGAGATCTGGGAATATTTTGGTAATTTTCTGTAAAAATGATACATCTCAACTGAAATCTTCGATTTGATAAACTGTCAGCCGGCATTTTGGTTCTTGAACGTCGCTAGGTCTTATTGGGTTCTATTTAATAAGTGGCCGATAATCCACAGGGTAATTTCCCATGTACTTTTAAGGTAAAAAGTTACGTGATTTGATTCACAAGTCGCCAAAGTTTTCTTTTCTTTTTTTTTTTTCAAAATTTCAGCAAGAAAATCGGTACGTGGAGATTCTTTAACATAAAAAATTTTAATTTGTTCTTAACCCATATTATGCCAAGAATAAAAAAAATACTTTTTTGCTCTGAAATTATTTATATTGTTGCAATTAAGAATACATTACATGTGTCAAAAAAAAATAAAAACTCGAAATATACAAAAAGATACTGGCGCGAAAACGAACCACTGGGAAAAAACATTAAATAATGTTTTGGGGCACATAAGATGTAAAGAAGAAAGAAAGAAGAAAGTTCAAATTCGGCAGAAGACAACTAAAACTAGATTGTTTTCCAAGTAGAACCTGATTTGATACAAAAAAACGCATAATATTTTATGGTCCGTGAGCGCACCACTGGTAGCATCTTGTTTCATTTTTGGTGATATTTTACAAAGCATGAAGTATGTAAATGCACATTACACTTATTACAAACGTAAATTGTGTGGCTGTGGCAGATTCTACATCTCCTTCGGACTTTATTACCATGAACGATCATGAGACCTTGATTACCATAACCCACTTCATCTACGACAGCTGCAACATTTCTTTCAACTATATCAGTTGGTTGCCCAAACTCTTCCAGATTTATGTTATTCGTTCATATCTTCTTCGTCAGTCAAAGGTGTCCACGTCGGGTGGAATATAGACCGCGTCAATATGTTCTGTATATATTTTTTCAAGTTATTTTTAGCATAAATTTATAAGGAATGGCATGCCACAATACATAAGAATACGTAAATCCAAATAATATTTATCACTTTCATTGTTATTGTTCTCATCCATCACGATCTCCTCCATAGCCGCCTCTAATTCCTTTTGAGTCAAATACCTCGGAAATGCCATATTTCACGAACTGTAACGTTCACTGTACAAGGCACAAACTAATCCTAAAGAACACGCTAATTTTTGTATGTTTATTCTACATGTGCTGACTTGTCTAGACTTGCAATAACAAAGTTTTGTTTCACAGATAAAACCAGTGGTGCATTCACGCACCAGTAAATATTTTCAAAAAAATAAAGCATAATCAATATAATATTTCCAGTGAATGTTTTCTGCGATGCGATCTACATGCTATAGACTTAACAAAAATGACGATACAAATCCAAAATACTTTTTTTTTACTATTTTGGATTTACTTGAAAATATGATACAAATTTATGTACCGCTTTTGTTAACTTGTGAAGTCATATATAAAATCTTCCCTTTACACATAAAATAGCGATTTCTACGATTTTATATCCTTTAGTAATGATAATAATAAAATGTCTAAATGGATGTGCAAAAATATTTCCTGGTGGTGCATTAACGCACCACTGGGACAAAATGGGTTAATGTCTTTTCTCACTATCATATCATATTATCATATCATATTTATGTTGGTGTTTGGTATGTATGTGTTTGGTAAAAAAATTAATTACTCAATTACTTTTACGTGAAAAGGGTCCATTTCGAAATATTTTGGTTGGCTGGTGGAACAATTTTTCTAAAATAACTTTTTTAAACAATATAAATTATTTCCAAAAAACATTAATCAGACGAATACCAGGCGAAAATCTGGATCAAACTCACAGTAAATGTTGGAAATGTCCAACTCCAAAAATGAAAATAAAATTTTGACACCGTGTTTCTCAAATCTCGAATTTCAGCATTAATTTATAATATGACATATAAAATTACTTGTCATAAACACTTGGGTTAAAAAACTTATTTTTTTTTATTTACTAGAATGGCAGTCAGTGGGCGTAATCGCATTCTGGAATTCTAAAACCCCGTATTTTCTTACATTTCAGATGATAAAAGTGAACACGGTTTTAAAGTGGGAATAAACTCGATTGTTTTTCTTGGCTTTAGTACTTAAGGAAAAATGGCTCTTTTGGGCTATCAAAACCACTTTGAACAAATTAACTTATTTGAAAAATAGAATTTATTTTCTCAAAAAATAAATGCAACGCTATCACAAAAGCTGGCCAAGTAACGATCTAATAAGCCAGTGAAAACCACATTTCAATATGTCTTTGCTTATCTATAATATCAATATTAAATACTAAAATTCTCTCTTTTAGTAATATGTATATAAATTGACTGTTAAAACCCTAACATTATATTTAATATATCAATAATAATTAATAATGAAAACTTTATATTTTAATATATACTTCATCCCATAGAAGAGAAAGAGTCGCGTTTTCGATGTTTTGAAAATTAGCAGAAAAAAATACCAAGTACTTCTACAGGTCAAAAAGACATTTTTTTACAAACAGGGCCATCCATCAATATACACTATAGGCTGCTGCCATCTTACTATGATTTACACTTAAACAAAACGGCTGCTACTTTGTTTTCCAAGGCAAAAAATTTCGAAGGTTGTATCGACAGATGTCCAATATTCAATCATATTGAATGAGTATTAATAATTCTAGATATTTTTTTTTGTATTTTAACAGTAAATTTATATACATTTTGATTATGAAATAAAAATTGGGATTTAATAATGACAGAAATGGTGAAAATATTCCCAAAAATTAGATAATATTTCGAGTCATTATTTCTTTTACTTATATTATAGGTTAGGTATAAGATATGGAAATGCGTTTTTCTATAATAAATAGAACAAAAACCCGTCAACAAAAAAGAATCCAAATTATCGATACCGAAAAACGAGATTTAAAATTCAAGAATGCAATTACGGCCCCTGGCGGTCATTCTAGGAACTTCAAAATAATTTCCAACATTACTAACTTTAAGAGATTATTAATTGACAATCTGGTACGCTTTTGTTTCATTTTGTTTTATTTAAGACAGTGAATGAATAATAGGTTTAGAAAATTATTCACAAAAACACTTACTTAATCTTAAATCGTTTGGTACGGTTCAAAACTAATTAAAATTTAAACTTGCTCTTAAAGAACATGTTCCTCGCCATTCCCCAAGACCTTCATCTCAGGAATCTATTTGTAAAATTATTTTTATAAAATTTTAAACATTTCCATTACACGAGTGTGATGACACCGCATTCAAAGTAAACGGCCTCCAAAATGTAGGTTAGGTAGGTACTAAATAAAATAAATTTTATTTTTAAAAAATTAAGAAACACTTATGTAATAACCAATTAAGAAATTTTTCTGACAATTAAAAACAGGATTGAATTTTTAAACACATCAGCGCGTCGTGTCTTGTGGATACGCGAATGTGCTAGGCATTAAAATTGGTGACATTGCCTTGTAAACTAGCTCGTTACAAGAATTAAGGCAATGGGGTCAAACAGCCAACAGAGATTTTAAACTTGCATTTTTTATTCCGCTGATTAAAACTTATTATAAGGGATGATTCTGGTTTTAAGGTATAAACTGGAAGGAGTGATAGATCTCACCATTTTAAGCAAAAAAGTTTATATAAACATGAGCCCGATATTCGTCGGTAGCGGATCTACAGTGGGATAAACTTATTTTTTTATTATTATTTACAATATCTCTCACTTTAATTAGTAGTTAATACCTGCTAGAAGATAATTATTTTAGGTATTTCCGAAAATTTAAAAATATAAAGGGTGATGCATTTTTGGGGGTGGTCGCTGCTTTATTCGCCCAAACATTTTCTTAATAGGACGATATATTTCGTCTACTAAATTGAGTGACCTCGTTCAATTTAGAGGGGTTTTTTGCTTTTCAATTTTTTCCGAGATAAATAAGCATATCTATTCTAAAAAACTTTAATTTTCACTATTTCAGATAAAATTTATTCTTGGAGAAATTTCCTTTAATATTCAGTAAAATGTACTAAAATTGCAATATTTTCAAACATGAGTTAAATCAGTAGCGGGCACCATGTATAGTCTTCGATTTTTTGGTTCAAATGGGACTTTTATAAAACTTAAGCCTTGAGATACTGTTCTTATAATAACCAACGGCTCCGTTGCTTCAACTGATCTAAATAACTAATTTGTTAGAGACCCTCTCTGAAAAAATCTAACAGTGTGATGTATCATTAGTATTTTATAGGGGCTGGCACATACTGCACTACCTTAACCACGATTAAACAAATGATAAAATATAACATATTAACCACAAAAAATGCAAAAAAATCCATTTACGAGAAACAATTAAACTCATTTTCTCAGTTCCGCAAATGCTGCTCCGACATCAATTTTTGCGTTTTTAAGAATTGCCAGTAAAATATAAAATATAAAACTGAGAAACCCACAATGGAGTATATGAACTAAAGCAAATAAGGCATAATATATTTCTGCAAAACCTGGATGTCAATCAAGCGCCAAAATACGCAAAAGTCAATTTTGAAGCTGTCATCGGTTTATGCGAACAAAATTTTATAAAAGACGACTTAACGTTTAATGGGCAAAGCAAAAGATTCATTAGAAATCTGCAAAATTAGGAATTTATAAAGGGTATTTCAGTTCATTCACAAAATGCAGCTTGTTTATTATTAGATACTTCAAGTAGACTTTACCAATTTCGTTAAACATTATGTCTAATTTTAGGGCAAACAAGTCCAGTGGCGTCTAGGGAGATTTTTTCACCAATATATAGCTTACACTTTCTCCTTTTTGTACATTTATAGCGAATTCTTTACTTTATTTATAAATAACATTGGTAAAGAATAAACTTTTCGAGACGTCACTGGACTAGATAACTTGAAACCAGATTTGGTCGGTTTTGGTTATTTAGAACCCTACTACCAACGCCTCCAGCATTTACTCACTCCCAATAGTATCTTCAAACGCGGTTGGGAGATACTATAGAATGCTTTGAAATATGTAGCCAGTTCTGAGAATCTGTTACTAACACGCAAGCAAATTTGTACAAAAAATAATAACATCAGATCGCTTCAATCATCCTTTACTCGCACGTAACATACTCATTGTTGTCTAATTCATCGAATGCGTCATCTCGCCGTGTTAACAATGCCTTGCCTCCACAGAAAATCAACAAGTTCATCGACCACAAGACCCACTGGGTCGCACAGTTGGACAAACAAAACATTCTCAAGAACAAAGCTCAGCACATATATCCTCCTGCGGATCCCAAATTGGAATTGTCTTCATTGGTCTCGGGTTTCCTTGGTCAAAAAATTGAGGCCGCTGCTCCTGTTCTCCACAAATTAGCAAGCGGATCGAGTGGCGGATCAGGCTCCAACCATGGAGGAGGGTTCAATTTGGGCGCCTTGGTCGGCGGACATTAGCGAAGTTGTAGATAGTCTTTGCTTCGTCGGGCACTGTCGGAGTATGTTAAGAACGGGAGATTATATAAAAATATATTTGGACACCTTTGCGGCCTTCAAGCTCCATTCACACTCACGTCTGTGCACCTACCGACTACTTAGTTATAACCCTGTTTTTTTTCCTATTGACTTTTCCCAGCACCAACCAATACTATCGATTCCGGTCTTTTTGCTACTATGGTTCTTCTTCTTCTTTCTGCTTTAAGTACATTGACACTTTTTAGGTTAACAGAGCTTTCCGTTCGACAATTATTTCGTATTTTATTACTCAATTGGTGATATAATCTCCCAGTGTCCTAAACGACGTTCCAAATTATTAGCTGAATGTTTTTTTTTTTTGGAGAACGTGTCTTCGTTTATTATTAAAGATTACAACAAAGCAATTAAAACCACAATTAGTGTTAATTAGTTACCGGCAAAGTATAATTTAGCGTTTGCAAACTGGTTAAAAATACACCCGGTGTATGTTACTCAGAATGTAAATGAAAGTAGAAGATAATTATTGAGTTATATTCTAGTCCGCACTTTTTCACTAAAGGTGCTTATAATGGTTGGCAAAACGTCATTAAATCACGCGTTTCCCCTTTATAAAATTTTAGTAGAGTTTTAATATCGCATGTTAGAACGCAAACTGGTGCTAAGGGCCTTTTCTTATTCAGTACAGTCTTTGTTGTAATCTTTAATTATCTGAATTGTCTTACTTTCTCGGCGTGCCCTTTTATTTATTGTTTTTGCTCAATTTTCTCATGACTTTTAGGAATTTTCAACAATTGTTACGCTCTCTTGGATTAATTTTATCGTATATGCTTATGCATATGCATATGCTTCCGCAATATTTTATTTGAGATTATAAGTTTTGTAAATAATTTCAAATCTTTGAAAATCTAAATAGGCAATTTTTTTAGATCTTTGTTTTGTAGATATTGTACATATAAGTTTTTATTAAAACTCATATTTATAAAAAACTGTGTTTTAATCGTCGGTGCAATCCAATCAATCCAATAACAAATAAGGTAAATTGAATAAATTAAAATTTATGGAAATTCAAATATTCTAAATTACATATAAAACAATTAACCCACTATTAGTTACATGTAAATTTTATTTTTTGATCTCTAATCAAAAATTATATATAGTATAAAATTCGACCTTAGCTTTGGTTGGGTTCTCTACTCTGCTTAAACATTATCTTAATATTCAACAAATTATAGAGCAAAGTCAAGGTAGTTAAACACATTTTAAAACTAATTACAAAAACTAATAAGTAAAAAGGATGAGGAACGAACAATATACATATTTAATAATAATAATAATAACAATTTTAATAATAATAATAATAATAATTTTAATAATAATAATAATAATAATTTTAAATTTGACTTTCATTTTTTCTGTTATCTGATCTTTATCGTTTACTAAATTATGTAGTAATTTTTCACATATAGACTTCTGAAAAGTTTGCTCAACTCAATGTTCAATGCTCAACACAGTCTATTTCTTAATATATCCCGTGAAAATATTACGATAAAAATGTCGGTGAACATTTGCAAAGCTCTATCATGGCTGTTGTTAATTATTAAAATAAAATAATATGACTCCGCGTAGATGGGAGTATGAAAATTATCTTCCTAAAGAAAATGTCGCCTATAACCTGAGATTCTGCTGTTATGCTGTATTCTATGCGGTTCCAGTTGATTTCGCATTGACTATATCCTACTACGAATGAAAACTATGAGCTGCTACTACTGCTAAACCCTAGCAGGCCCAGACAGAGTTGTTCTCCCCGAGGCAAAATGGGGGATCCTAGTTCTTTATATTTATGGGGCTCAGTTGAGTTGAAATAACCGATGTACATAGTACCAGTGATGTTAATATTATATGCATGATTGCGAATAAAACTCATAAAGCCATAATCAATTGACAATTCCACCATTGATAAAAATAAATTTTAAAACGTTGCCTTTCAGAAAAGATCAAGTGGATTCTCATGGGACAGACCCCGCTACAAGCCAAGAACCACGACGCCTAAAGGACCCACCACAACGGAGGATATCGTCATATTCGAACCCGGAAAACCGGTATCGCTGCAAGTACCGGATCAGCTCTTCGGGTCTTCCTTTACTTTAGTTACCAATTTGTCCAATACAGTCGGAGACTTCATGATTGTAAGTTGCCGTATTTTCCGTTGTAATGGGTCATAAAAGTGCAGTTGATAACGAATCAATTTGACTTAGTAATAATCGATACTTTTTTTCTCAGAACTCTGCTTTGCGTGCCCAAAGGTTGTTGGAATCTATGAGGCCATTTTTAAGAGGAATTTTCGGAGCCAAAGGAATTGTAATAGAGGCCAGTACTGACAAGCCAATTTTTTCTGATCCAAATGAGAACAAAATAGATTAGAAAATATTCATAACATCGATATAGCGGATCAGTAGTTAAATGTTTTTTTATTCATTAAATGACTGTCAAATAAATTTCGTTTTCTTATTTGCCGTACCTATTATCAAACACACACACATTGTATTAAATTTAATTTTTTTAACAATCACATTGTTAAAATACTTTTTGCAAAGAAAACGCAGGAAAAAGCCCGATCTTGTTTGGAAAACATTTCGTTTTGAGTTTTAAAATAAACGATTTTTCTATTTTTTTTTTATTTAACTATTTAAAGTATACAGCAGCATAGCTGATCATTTTTATATATATATATATATATATATATATATATATATATATATATATATATATATATATATATATATATATATATATATATATATATATATATATATATATATATATATATATATAAATATATAAAAAATATATATATATATATATATATATATATATATATATATATATATGGATATATAAGTATAAGTATATGGATACTATTAGCTGTAATGTTATGGTACGGTCGGAATGCTGGTAGCATTTTTGTTACAGAATTAATTATTTTCTTCTTAATTAAAATGTTTTTCCTCAACCCGACATTTCTTTAAAGCTTTTTTTTAGACTTAATTTTGTTTTTCGATGTCAGCTTTGCCTGTCATTACTTTTATAGTGCACTTACCTGACTATCCATTGGATCGTATTTATATATTAAAAATATTTCTTAATCGAGAAAATCTTGGTCCCGTTGAATTTTTCTACGCGAAAATAAAAAAAGGATCTAAAATTATTTTCGCAGAGATTCTTTTATTTTCTTTTTATGTGCACCTTACACATCCATCATAAATATCAATATCACTTGACACGTGGAGACAACACTACAAAATCTGGCGTAAAATCAAAATATTTTAACAAAATAATGAGGAATATAAATCAATGATTGAAAGTAGAATCCATGTCACACTAAGAATACAGTGGGTAGTCTTATCAAGCGCACCGTCGCCAGTCGTACAGTCAATCTCAAAAGAGAACAGCCCAGTGACGTCAGATGCGCAGAAGACGAATTTGAAACGGCATCAGCTGTCGTTCGAATATGCGGCCGCCATTCGCGTGGATGAAATAGCTCCGATTGTGTACGTTTCGAGGTTGTGTTTTGTGGGTGCTTATATTTCTTTCATTTTTATAAACTATTATTTTCGTTTTGGTTCTATCTTTGTTAAGGTAAGGCATTTTAATGAAATAATATTATTTGCGCCAAACCGGTACTACTTTAATATAATAAATTGAATAAGTCAGGCAATCATATTTGCTAAATTTTCTATCACAAAGATGTAATTATTGGCAGTAGTATAAACGTTTTGCTTAAAATTTGGAAGTAAATATTATACGTTTTTCTTTATAAATAAATTTAAAACATAACCCTGAACTAGTGCTTGAAGTAATTTGTAATTTTGTGAGTTTTTTTTATTAAATTTAAGTACCTGTTTTACATATTGATGTACGAAGGCAGTGTTTTTATATATGAAGTGAGTAAACATATGTTTTCTTTTTAGATTATTTCTTTAAATGTCGCCGAAGAAACTTCGAAGAAAGGTCCATAGTAAGGGAAGGGAAATTGTGGCCAATGTATCGAATTTTATGCATATGGAAGCAGAAGAAATATTAATATTATTATATAATATATATATTATATATATAATATATATATTAATATTCCTTTAAAAAAAATTAAATGTCAGATGTGATTAAAACATCCGTCTCTTTTAAAATTTGTTGCCTTAAAATAATATATGTATACTTTTCAGAGAACGTACTTTAGCAGCTACAAAGGTTTCTCTCTCTACCAACAAAAGGATTTTAAAAGAAACGTTAAAAGTTGCAGGCAACCCCAGTTGCTCATACAGCACTCTCCAAAAAAAGCCTCCGAAAGTTTCTAGAAACCTTGACTTAGTAATATTTACCTTTGTATTGTGTTTAGTTCATTTAATTGTTTTAGTTTTTCATAAAAAATTTAAGTATTCTTCGCAGCAATAACAAATTGAAAAGAACAATATGTTAATTATTACCTATACACCTTTACCCAACAAAATTTTCAGTTATAACGAATTAAAGTTAACGCAATGTACTAGAATAATAAACATTGTGGGTATAATATATAGTATATATATCTGGTGAAAGCGCCGGACATTGAACAGTAAAATACACGTAATCGAAATAAGTGCGGCGACTGCTCCACCTACACTATAAAGAACGCGATAGGGAGAGCTTATTTCGCGTATCGAACAATGATGTCACTTCTTTATTGAGACAGACTCTAGCATTGGTGGCAACAATAATCAGGTCCGGTCTAAAACAAATTTCGGGGCCAAATTTGTCTTTATCAGAACTGTCGCCAGAATTTACGCTTACAATAAGTTCATCCACGTTGTTTTGGAGATTATCAGCGGACATTTCCTTTATGTTTTTTTTCTATGACATGAAGAACATAACGTACTGAAATCGGAGTTGTTCATTGGCACATATCGCTTTACTTGATTCCATAGCATCTCGATAGGGTTATGCTCCACAGTGTATGTTAAAAGTAAAACATCTATTAGTTAGTCTATTCATGCTCAGTTTTGCATGCGTTGGCAATTTCCAGCAGCTCTGATTTCAAGTAGTACTACATACAGCAGAACGAAACAGGGGTTTTGTAGGTACTTTAATCCCTCTTGTTAAACCCTTCAAAAACGTGTATCTCATTTAAATACAAAAAAAAAAAATATATATATATATATATATATATATATATATATATATATATATATATATATATATATATATATATATATATATATATATATATATATATATATATATATATATATATATATATATATATATATATATATATATATATATATATATATATATATATATATATATAACAAAAGGACCTTATCCACACCTTAGGCAAAGTATTCGCACAGGTAAGAACTATGGAAAGAATAATCAAAGAAGCATATAAACCAAAAAAGGAGTACTGTGAGATCAGTGGCAAACTATCCTTCTTAACAGAGAAGCTCCGTGCGATGGATATCGAAAAATGGTTGCATGATGTGAGTACAAATACTGAAGCAGAAAAGAAACTTCGTCTAGAAAATGATGAACTGCGAATGAATGCCACGCTATGAAAACGGAACAGAACGACAAACGACAAGAGAGATCAGAGACTATAAAATGTGACGCGTGTGCACGGGCGGAGAAAAGAGTCTTGAGACAACAGCAGCTCAAAAAAGAGGAGACTTTCGAGTGCTACCAGTCCATCAGTGAAGAGGACTGGGAAGAAAACGTATTTTACGATTTGGAAAGTATCGACGGACCAGCGCAAGACACCGCAACGGAGTGGTACCTAATTCTGCCGTGTAATACTAAATTGGAGTCGCGCAACAAAGAGATCAATAGAACAATCGACAAATTTGGGGCCAAACATGGTCTTACGTCTCAAAACAAGAGAGAAGGTGAAGTTGCCATCATGGTGCACTCCGTGAGCTTTCCTGACGTTAGTGGAAAATTAGTGCAGTCCACTAGGTGGATATTCTACCCTATCTTGAGCGAAAAATCCACTCAGTCAGAAGTGGGCGACTCAGAGATGTTCGAGGCTCTACGCAGGATCAAAATCCAAGTTATAAAACAGGATAGAACTAATATAGCGATTCTCGATAACGATGAGATCACCGGAACCATAATGACACGAATGCTGCAGTTCTTATTCTGCGATACGCCAGTACGTATTGCAAAAATTCGACGAGAACAGTACCAGCCAAGCCAGCATATAAAACGCAACAAAGAGACGAATCCGAGGAAACCCAAGGAAGATGCGCTGCTGATAGAAATGAAAGACACAAGCTTTGCGGACCTCCTTAAGGCCGTTAAAACTGCTGTAGATCCTAGCGCCATAGGCGTCGACATTGGACAACTTAGAAAAACAAGAAACGGTCAAGTCTTACTTACCGTTAATAATGGATCCGATCGAGCTGAACTGCTAAAAAGGGAAATTGGTGAAAAGGTACCCGGGGCCACTGCACATTTGCTAAAAAGCAAAAAAGTTCTCCACGTTAAAGACCTGGATGAAGTTACTACAACTGACGAGATCAAAGAGGCTGTTTCTAAAGCAACGGGCACCAACCCCAGTAATGTAGACGTAAGAGCTCTCAGACCAGCTTACGGAGGCAGGCAAAATGCCACCCTAATTGTAAGCGAGGCGAAAGCAGAAAAACTTATCAATCTTAAGACGATAAAAATCGGCTGGACTAGTTGCCGAATTTACGAAAGGCAGAGAGAAGACCGATGCTTCAGATGCTGGGGATTAGGGTATGTCAAGTCGCAATGTAAAGGGCCAGATAGAGAAAAACTATGTCGGAAATGTGGGCACGAGGGCCACAAAGCAGATGCATGCTCGAATAAACCATTCTGCCTCCAATGTAAAGCAGAGGGCCATCAAACCGGCTCCCCTAGATGCCCATCAAAAGTGCAGGCAGCGGTAGCGCCAAAGAAAGCAACCGCACCCACACAATCATCAGATTCCTCCAAATAAATACCAACAGAACTCGCGCAGCCCAAGATCTGGCGCTGGCAACCGCGATAGACATGCAAGCAGAAGTGTTGATAGTAAGCGAACCCAACAGAATCGCCATTCAGAATAGAAAGGACTGGATTAAGGATAACGAGTGCAAAGCTGCCATAAAAGTAATTGGAAATAACATAGCAATTAAAAGGCAGGGTAGCGGTTCCGGATATTGCTTTATAGAAACGGTAGACTTTACCATCTATAGTTGTTATTTCTCCGGCAACGACGAGATTGATCAACTGGACGAGGCCCTATTTGAAATCGGCAGGATGGTGCAAGGCAACAACGAAAAGGCTATCATTGCTGGGGACTTTAATGCCAAATCTACGGAGTGGGGTATGACGCATACTGACGCGAGGGGCGAAATGGTCACAGAGTGGATGGCCGCCAACGGCTTAATCACTGTAAACCAGGGAAACTCGCCAACGTTTCAAAGCCAAGGCTACGGTTCGATTCTTGATCTCACCATAGTGACTGAAGGCATCAGGATGAAAATCGGACAATGGAGAGTAGTTGAAACAGAAACGTTAAGTGATCACAACTACATAACTTTTGAAGTAAAAAATAGTGACCCGACAGTGGTACGGCAAAGAGAATGCAGAGGCTGGCAAGTCAAAAAACTTGACAGGAATAAGCTTCACAATGCAATCGGCTTGCTTGGCGGAGACGGACCATCGGCAAGAGATTTCTCAGAAGAGTTGGCAAAGCTGTGTGATATCTCAATGCCAAAGAAAAGGACTTTCAGGAACAAACAGCCTGCGTACTGGTGGAACAGCGAAATAGCGGAACTTCGTGGAGACTGTATAAATAAGCGACGGAAATACACAAGAACGAGATACACTAAGAACATGGGAGGAATACAGAGAAAGCAAGATAGCGCTCAGAGACAAAATCAAGAAGGCAAAGAAAGAGTGCTGGACGCGGTTCCTTGACGACGTTGATCGTGACATCTGGGGCGATGATTACAAAATCGCGATGAAGAGCCTTTTTGGATTTCCGCCACGACCTAACCTAAGCATGGAAGCAACAGAGAAGATCGTACGACATCTATTTCCGTGTCATGGCGCGGTATCGTTTGCTCGCGACGATGGTGCGAAGCCTGTAGTATTCACCGTGGATGAACTAAGCAACGCTGCTGCGAAACTTAAGAACAAGAAGGCGGCAGGCCCTGGAGGGGTCCCGGCCGAAATCCTTAAGGAGCTGGTGGCGACAAAGCCTGAATATGTATTAGCCACCTATAATAAGCTAGCAGAAAAAAGCTGCTTTCCAGCAGAATGGAAGGCAACTAGGATGATCCTGCTGAGGAAAGGCGACCACACGCTGGAGAACCCATCGTCCTATAGACCAATCTGCCTGCTGGATGCAGAGGGAAAACTTTATGAGCAACTAGTGATTGCACGCCTGCACAGGGAAGAGCGTACTGGTGGTCTGTCGGCTAGGCAGTATGGCTTCAGGAGCGGTAGACAAACAGTTGATGCCATAGCAAGGGTTATTGAAATCTCCAACAAGGCTTCAAATTTCGCGCATGCAAATCGTAGACTGGCGGTTATAATAACTCTTGATGTCCGAAATGCCTTTAATAGTGCCTCGTGGCAATTAATCCTGGAGGAATTAAGAAAGCGCCAAATGGACGAAGGCCTAATAAACTTAATAGCGTCGTACCTCTCTGACAGGGAGATCCTACTGGAGGCACAGGGACAGGCAAAGGGGATCGGCATAACAAGCGGCGTACCACAGGGCTCGGTCCTTGGACCCACACTGTGGAACGTGCTCTATGATGGGCTTTTTGCGTTGGAGATGCCAAACGGAGTGATACTAATAGGGTTTGCCGACGACATCGGCATGATTGTGGTAGCAAAGAACGACGAGCTCCTGATGTGCAACGCAAACACGGCGCTACAGAGAGTTGCGCGATGACTCGAGCAGAGACGGTTGGCCCTAGCGCCGGAGAAAACCAAAGCAGTGTTGCTAACCACAAAACGGAAGATAGGCCACGTTGTTTTCGATGTTATGGGTAGTGAGATTGGCTTGAGTGACGCTGTCAAATACCTGGGAGTGTGGCTTGACAGAAAGCTAAGTTTCGCTGAGCACGTAAAGCGAACTGAGCAAAAGGCAGAAAAAACGACTTCTGCGCTGTTGTGTCTAATGCCAAACATAGGTGGACCAAGATCATCCAAACGGAGACTTCTAGCGAGCGTGGTACACTCTCAGATACTGTATGGGGCCCCAGTCTGGAGCAAGATTACCGAGAATAAGAGACTAATAGCTGTGTTATCAACACTACAAAGAAAGCTATCACTGAGAGTGTGCAGCGCGTACAGAACGGTGTCCACGGAGGGAATTGGGGAAAACACTTCGAACACTGGGAGGTTATCGGTGGTGCGTGCGGTATTTATACCCTGCGCCGGAAATGGTAACCGTTACCATTGGCGCTTTTTAACAGTAAATTTGAGATAAACTGGAATACTACTGATATAATAGAAAAGTGAGACGAATTTTACAATAGAAAAAGACTGCTAGTGATTATTTATATAAATGGGAGAAAAGGGCTATTAATCGACATCGACAATAGTTTACATATTATTTTTTCATGATCAAACAATATTTTCTTAAAAAATATAATGATAATTTAAAAATAATTTCGAAATAATGCAGTTGCGGCAAAACGGCATCCGCATCAAACCCAACTGCCGAACCATCACATTCAACGTCATCGTTCAATCGCAAGGCATTCGATGACGTCGAGAACGACTCCTTTAGTCACCTTCTCTAACCGTTCAAAGCGGAGGCGGGGCCCAACAGTCTATTCCGCCATTTGATGTGCGTATTATTTTCAAAATATGACATGTTAATATTAATAGACCGCCTAAAAAACGTGAAGGATTTTTTGAAAAAGAAAAAAAGATAATTTACAATTTAGTTTTTTTATTTGTCCATCACATTTTACAATAGAGTCTTAAATGATTTAATAATTGTTAATAGGTCATTTGAAATGATAGAATTAAATGACAACATTAAACAGACTCAACTTTGATGTCTCTAGACAAGTTTTTCACAGGTAAGTACATACAACAGTAGCAGGACTGACAGTTTTGCAAGTCTTCTTGAAGGGAGCAATTTTCGCACCCTATCAAGTTACGAAGAATATTTACAAATATTACAAGTATAATAACAATTGTTTTTCTCTAAATTGGATAACATTATAAACAGTTATTATGATTTAATAATTCCTTCCCTGACGCAAAATGTGAATGATACAGTAAATTCAGATGAATAAAGTAATTAATGAACACTCGAATTAAGATTCTTGAGAGCTAATGGATAAAATTCATGCCTTTCTGAATAATAGCTATTTTTGGTATACAGGGTTATTCACGGTGTCCTATTAGATGTTTATGCAGAATGACTTACGGTAAAAACCTGAAATGATGGTTACTTATGTAAGCAAATAAGAGCTACCTATGTAAAATATTTTTGGCCAAACTGTATTGCCAAATAAACTCGTAATGTATATCAACTTTCGTTTTTTAAATGGAACACCCTGTATATTATTACATCTTCAGATTCTGTGAAACGTTCTGAAACTTTTTAATGTAACATGTACGAACTATACCTACCTTGAATATTTTCGAAGATAAAAAATACTTTTCAAGAAATTTAGCAACAAACATAATATTTTTTTCGCCACCCGTATACTTGAATTTTTGGTTGCGCTTTCATATTAAATTGCGTTATCATAATATAGTATGAGAATTAACTTAACGCGTAGAGGGCATTCATAAGATAAGATAAGATAAGAATTTTAAATGGCACATAAATGAGCAATTAATTTGGCATCTAAAAGTACCAAACTATGGTATATCTATTTTTACTGGTTTTCGAGTTATAAGCAAAAAACCAAAATATTCAATTAAGCTTAATATTCCGTTATTAGTTATGTTCAGATGAGTAATTGTAACAATGAAACTGGAAGGAAATGCATATGCCAACAAAAAAATAATATTCATAGAAACTGTTATACACAAAACAAATATTCAAGGCTAATAAAAGGTTTTAACTTGTTTTTAATTACATAGAACTAGACATTATGCTTGAAACTAGACATTTGCTCTAAGACGCCTATGGATTGATTTCATAATACTGGAAACTGTTGCTCTTTGAATTTTATTTGGAACAAGTTGTTGAAAAGCCTGTCTGACAAGTCTTTTATTCCAACTGGAGTTTTATACACTCCTTCTTTAACCAGTGTAATATCTGGCGAATGCGGTGGTCAGGTCCACGAACCTACAAGCCATATTCGTCAGTTTTCAAACATGATTGTAAGTTCTTTACTTACTCTATTTGTGCAATGAGCCGGGGCTCAACTCAGATATTTTCCCTTATTGAAATTCCCGTTGCAGATACAAAAATCTTTTTTCTTATCTATCATAAAAAAACAGGTTGAAATTAAACGTAAGTCATAAAAAGTATTTTTTTATCTCCGAAAATGTTCAATACAGGTTACACAAAAAAAGTTCCCGTCCGTTTCGCAAAATCTAAAAATGTAATAATATACAGGGTGCTCCATTTAAGAAACGGAAATTGATATAAGTTACGAGTGTATCTAGCAACACCGCATGGCCGAAAATATTTTACATAGGTAGCTCATATTCGCTTTCATAAGTAACCAACATTTCTGGTTTTTACCATAAGTCATAAATAACCCTGTATATACTAACCTTAAAATTTGGGAGTGCTAAGACCTGACATGTAAGCTACATTTCTGTGGAAATATCCACAGAAATTAAAAATTGTAAATAGAACTACGGGAAAAATATGGAGGAGTTTATGGGCAATACAAAAATCTTACGATCTTATTTTTTCCGAAATTCTTCTAAAACCTTATTGTTTTATTTCGCTACAGACCGTCCTCGTCCAATCTCCACGCCAAAAAAAACGCCATAATATGCAACAATCATCCGTGAAGTAGTAAGACCTTACGAGAATAGCACAGTTTGCAAATGCACTTATTCTCGATTATCCTCCTTAGTCATGGTTCCAAATTAAACCCTACACTGCTGACATCGTTGCGCTGATTGATATCCATACTTTCGGCGAGGACGTCCAGAATATCCAAAATTAGCGATTTGTCGAGCATTTTAAATCTCGGAAGCTTAACCACTTTGGTGAAGTGGTGAACAATCAGATCTAACGCATATTTCTTCATGTCGGTTGCTTGCATTTTATCGGCGGCTTCCAGAATTTGTATAACGTTTTCGAAAGTAACGTTCATTTCGAGATTCTGTTTGCAAAACGCTTGCAAACGGACATTAGTAAAGTTAAAGAATGATGCCGAGGAAAACAAGTATAAAGAGTCTTCGGGCGGCATCTTCACGTCGCCATAATAAATGTATCTCAAGAGAGAGTCAAAAGATTCTTTGGATGGAGTAAGCTCGCCAATTTTTATCTAAAAACAAAATTAAAAACATCAAATTAGTAAAGGTAGGGATAATCATTGGCATACTTACATTTACAGTGCTGTCAACCGGCATAAATGATCTAAACATCGCTTCGAAGTATCCACATCGAGCTCCCAAAATAGCTTTATGCGCGGGTATTACATTCCCGTCCAAAATAAGATTAACATCACAAAATTCTCTGCCAGTTGAACGAAGAAAGTTATTCATGTCTTGTTCTAGGGAGTTCCCAGCTAAATCGAAGTTATTTTCGTTGTTAACCTTAAAAAATTTAGTTATTTTTTTGTATGACCCCTCCTCCCAAAACTGACCTTGGAATATGGTATTTGTTTCCGCCTAATGATTTGCACCATTAATTGACTATCCAATGTTTCAAAATCGGGACTCATAATAATCTGATTATAGTTAGTGTCTTTAACTATGAATCGTAGACAATGTTCCTTTATGAAATCTAACTTCAATTTTTCGGCATTTTTTAGCGCTTCAATTATATTTTTAAGACATATTGTGGTGTTTAGATATTGTACACAAAGGTGTTCTAGCCGCGCCATTTTGAACTGTTCCGCCAGCTGATACACGTCCATCATCCTATAACACAAGGTGCGGTAAAAAAAATTATATATTTTTTTAATGTCCCATATTTTTGTTGTTTCATAGACTATGAAAGTGAGACGGTTTATTGTAGATATGGTTTTTACTGCTGTCTTGTGAGTTCTCTGTAATTCATCTTGCAGATATATAGGAAGACTACCTCAGCATGGAATTAAGTACCTTATATGATGTGCAATGAAACTATTGTAAAGTAAAAATCTAGATTTTTTGGTTTAAACTGTTTGTACATCATTTTATGGCACCAACCACAGGAGCATTTTTTTTTTATGATTTGGTTCACATGTTTGTCCCACTCAAGTATATTTGTTAAGATTAGTCCTAAAAATTTATAATTTTGTACTTCTTTCAGTTTAACATTGTTCAGGAACAATTGTTAATTTCAAATGTTAAAAAAAGTTCTTCTTGCAATAACTCTTAAATGTGTGAAGTTATGTGTTTATGCGATTTCAAGATTTTTTTTTCTAAATTTGGTCTACTTTCCGTTTCTGTTAAAATAATTAGATCACTTTTTTGAAATTTAGGAGAAAATTATAAATGTTTTGGGAGCAATAGTAAAAACCAGTTTGTCACAGGTAATTTTTTTTCAGAATAAGCAAGGTTTCTTCTCAAACCAGAACTAATTTCAGTATTTTCTTTCTGTCACTTTAGTTATAATTTTTTTTCCGCAAATTTCTACAATTCTTGGTTTCGAACTTATATGCCCTACATACATACCGAACTAATATAATTTTTTCTGGATCTGAATCTTCCTTGGAAACTTTTGCGTATTTTTCTGGATCTATGCAATCCATGTAAATATAATCCAAAACCATTTTAAAGGCGTCAGAATTAGCTTTTGGTAGGCACACTTCCAAAAGAGGAATATCTGTAAAGGGTACTTTGGCAGTACCTAAAAAATAACATATTAACCCAACCATAAATTAATGCAGACGTAATTTAACGGCTATTAAAAAAGGCCATCTTCAAGAAAAGGTGTTGATCACTTAGTTCTATGACAATGAAACCTCCTGAAGATGTGCTGTTGAAACTTCATTTGTGATAAAACAAATAAAATGAAATAAACCCACCAAACAGCTTCTTTAAATGTTTATCCCTACTTTCTTTAGCTTGTCTAATTTTATCTCTTAAATAGGCGGATCTAGCAGCTACTAAGGCTACATGCCCGAGCACTCTTTCCTCATCTTCTCCAACTACAAATTTTACATCAAAAAATTCTTTGAACTCAGGTTTTGTCAACAGTTTTCCATAATCTTCATGTAAAGTGCATTTGGGATAGCTAGAAAACTGGAATCTGAAAAAAAATGTAGGGTACAGTCAAACTAAGACCCTGATAACCAAAATAAATAGAATGCTTGCCTATACATTTCCCCACTTCTAACATTATTATCGACAGTGCCACCAAAAATAAACATGGCATCGCCCACAACCGCGGCTGCATGAAACAATCTACCAGATGGGAGAAAAGACTCTGCATCGGGTAGAACCACCTAAATAAAATTAAAAATGATTATAATTAAATTAAATGATAACATTACTGCCAATTAGTCAAAGGAATACTAACCCCCCATGTTTGAGAGTCTAAATCAAAACAGTGTAGATCATTGGATAAAGTGGGATCTGTTGCGCCTCCAAAAACATACAAATGTCTATCGAATGCAACCATTGTATGACCATATCTTCTTGCCGGTGGCGGTGGGGCACCTCTCAAAACCCTTTCGGTTGAAATTCTAGTCCATCTAATAATTAAGTAACAATGAATACAAATTTATGGTAAATTTTTGTTTGATGGATAGTTCTCGATATTCCTCAAATAATTAACTAATTATGGAAACAGAAATATGAATAAAAAGTTGTATTATAAAGCGTATTATTATATGTAACAAACACTTGGAACAACTGCTCAGTTACTTACACCTTGTCTCTAAAACCAAACTGGAATAGAGAATTTGTAATTTTTGCTCCACTTTGACCACTAAATACAAACATAGATTCTCTAGCAACAGTAACGGGAAAGTTACAACATGTCGGGGGGCATTCGCCCCTCTGTTCAACTTCCTCCCATGTCCTTTCCCCCTGTAAAAAATAAGTACAATAATCGATCTATTATAAGAAAATTATAACTGCAAAATGTGAAAATTTTATAGTGAATCATTTTAAAACTATAAATAATAAATTATTTCTTAAAAAATGTGAAAAATTATTTCCAAAATAGTTCCAGCTATTTCCTCACAACTTACATATGTGAGGGAAATTGTCCACATATCGTTTAAGCGTGCATTTCCGTCGTATCCAGCAAATATCCAGAGTTTGTTATCGTATACCGCTGCTCCATGAGCGGATCGTGGGACTGGATTTTGACCCGCAAATTTCCACTCCACCCATTGACCCGAATTGAATTTATACTCAAATAGATCGTTTTTATTTGTTAAATTTGAATTGGAATGAATGTCTCCAGTATAACCACCAAAAACGTACATTGATGTATTATGAACTACAGCAGAATGATGGTACCTATCAACAAGAGTCTTTTGAAAAAACTAATCCAGTAGCATTCAGAATTTCACAATCACTCAATAATAAACCAGGAAGGGCAAACTACTCCATTTAGTTAGTTTCTGCTATAAGTAAATATGGTTAAAATGGGGTATATTTAATATATAATAAAATTGAATATAGATAGGTTGAATCAAAACTAAAATATTGTTGTGTTTGTGTGTTCCTTGAGTCTGAGATTCACTATTAAATTTTATTTTAGGAATTCCATAACACCATGTAAAAACTGATCAAAAATATAAAATAATTCAATGTAAATTGACTTCAAAATACAAAAAAATAAGACAAATGCCCACATAATGTGGAAAAACTGTATAACAGCTGCTGATCTATATTGCTACATTTGTTAACCTTGGAGCAGGTGGTGTCCCAGTGGCAAATGCTCTTCCCCAACTTTTCTCCTTAACATCAAATCGAAGTAGGTCATTAAGCATACTTTTTCCATTGTCTCCACCAAATACATATATAGCATCCTTATAAGCAACCACAGTATGTTTACTTCGTCTAGAAAAGATGTGGGAAAAACATCCATTATGAACTTTAATAATAATCACTACCTAGCGCCCACAAATTCATCGCATTCGGGCATTCGCTTCCAGCGATGGACTGTTTCAAAAGGTCCTATTTCTAGAGTCAAGGCACTAGCCTCTCCAGAACTCAAATTGCTCATTTTTAGATAGATTTTCCAATTATTTTTATTTCTTATGGAGTACCGTAAGTCAAAATTTGCGTATTTACTTATGCAGACTAATGGATATTCAAAAAAACTCAATTAGCCTGCTCCGCACTCAATATTCTGGAATTGTTAAAAGCTTGAAATTAATTTCATAATGTATAGGACTCCTACGCAAAATACAATTTTTCAAATGTCATATCAAATCACTTAACCCTAAAAAAATAATAGCATAGATTAAGCATAGACAAAGAATGTCAATAAACCATTACAATTTCACGGAATACTGAATAGTGGACCCGTTGAGAGTTGGGTGAATCCTAAAAGCATTTGGACATAAGTATGACACTACTTAAATGTTTGACGGAAGTTAGAAATTACTTTTCCAAATTTTTAGCGCGTGCCCCTCCAAGTAAACCCATATTGATCAAATAAACAAACACTTTCAACTGTAAAAAACAAAATTTATATTGACTGAACAAAATTAGGTACCCAAAAGACACACATTTGCTTTAATTTATTTAAAATAATGCATAATGTTGAATTATTTTTTTACTTACACCTTTTACTTCGAAGAGATATGAACTGAATTTATCTGCCAGTTTCTTGGCTTGTTTAAATAAACAAAAATTGGAACAAACAGAACAATATTCAACGTAAAAAATATTAAGATATCTTACCACGTAATGAATATATCTTATTAGAGGAAACATTTAATGAATAGAAATAAGCACTTACTCAAATTTAATTTTACGAAAACTCCATACAAATTATCCAATGCAAATAATTACTATATCAAAAAATGTGACAACAGAGAAATTCAGGCCCATAACATTAAT
Organism: Cylas formicarius; assembly: GCF_029955315.1. Classification (NCBI taxonomy): domain Eukaryota; kingdom Metazoa; phylum Arthropoda; class Insecta; order Coleoptera; family Brentidae; genus Cylas; species Cylas formicarius. The sequence goes on along the minus strand of NW_026844352.1, from coordinate 21,946,674 downwards.
TTATTTAATTAAACCACACTTTCAAGAGGTCATTTTCACAGTAAAGTACTGTCTATCTGAGTTATTAACAATTAATATTATTAACAAAATTTAATGTTGGAGTGTTTACTGGAAAACCACAAAATTGCACCAAACTGTCTTCATATAGCAAATTCAAGCTACATATGTGTAAACTTTCCGGTCTTCAGGTGTACGAGCCAAGTATTCGCGTTCTATAAGTCCCTCGATTCGTTTCTTTATAATTACAGGAGAAGGCAAGAAACGACTACGCAGCTGGTCTGTTACTTCGGTAACTAAAATGTTATGCGGCATTTGCTTACGAGATTTCATAATACGCACAATGGCAGCTTCTATTTCATGTTTGCGGTCCTCGTCGACTTTGCTACGTGTTTCTCTACGTTCAGGTTCACTCTCGCCTTTTGCAGCCACAGTTTGAATCTTCACACGATGAAGTTTCGACGAAAATGAATCGTTGACATAAAATTCATGACTTGCTTCAATTTCTTTAGTCTTTGGCATTTTAATTAAGATACGTTGTGTTGCTTTGCCCATGGCAAGTGACTGTAATGCTCTAATTAGGTCTCTTTCTGGAATATCAGATTCATTCAATATTTCCTCATATGTCAGTTTATCATGATTGTTAAATAACATAAGAACCACCATCTGGTATGTAGATACTTGTATAATATGCTTACGAGATCCAGCACGGGAACTGGTTACAAGACTGGTAGATGAACAGGCACCATCATTCTCTTCCTTGCGAGGCCCATAAAAAACGGCATTCAGATCTGCATTACCTAACTGAGGTTGCAATGTTAGCTGACGTCCACTATGTTTTGCCAAATAAAATCTTCTAAAATACTCAAAAGCAGCTAAAGGTGCTGCAGGAATGTGACATTTAGGTGTTGCACTTTGTGTCGGCCAAAAGCCTGTTGTTAAGACACGCATAAAAAGATCCACACCACCTAGACTAGCATCTGTCTTAGTAATATGTTCCTTAAACTCCTCCATTATTGTATTTGAAACAGTAATATCTTTAAACATTCCTTCCAACTTTGAAGTAAACTGGCATCCACATTCAGTTTTCAATTTTGAAATCATATTTTTCTCCCAGTCATCACTCACGGATTTGTTTAAAAGCAACCTCTTTGCCAAATGTTGCTTGTAATATCTCTCAAAAACATCCTTTTCTTGAAGAAATCTGAACAATACCATTGATTTGTCCAATACAAGTTCAATATCTTGTTCTGACATTCCTTTGACACCTTTTTTTAATTTATCATCAATGAACAATGATAAATACTCGGGAGATTTTGGATTCAAATTAAGGAAATACTCAAAATCTGTGGCAATCATTTGTTTAAATATTTTGTCCCTATTGAAAGAGTTATTTAGAAAATGGTCAAATCCGTCCTTGAGATCCAATAAAGATTGAACAAAATTAATGGCATTTGTTCCTCCTTGATGTTCTTCCTCCTGAACAAGAGCTTTGCCCTGTTCTCGCAAATATTGACTCACACAATCTGCCATAGTTTTTAGTCCATCCTGAACTCTACCAAATATTTTATACATACAAGCAAGGTCTTCAGTCTTCTGATGTTTCAGCATATGAACAACACCAGAATTTTCCATTTCAACTATGGTTTTCATGTGTTTTTTAATAAGTTCTTCCTCAACTACTTCTACTATTCTAGGTTCAGTCGATTGATCCAAATAATGTTTTGCTCTATCTGACTCTTCATTTATTCTTGCCTCTACCTTCTTTATATACACTGAAGCACTATTTTCTGCTAAAAATTTCTGACTCTCCACTCTATAAAACTCTGCAGACTGTTGTAAAAAGGGACGTTCAAAATCTTCTTCATAAACAGTTCTTGAATTAATACCTAGTACCATTAACATCTGACACGCATTTTTTATGGAGATGCGATCCACTTTTTCTCCTTTTCTTTCTCTCATAACCATGTCTAATAATGTTTCTCGTAAATGATCGCGAATTCCTCCATGTCTTACAACTTGGTCTCTGAATATAATAAGTCCCAAATTATATACGTTGTCTACATCATTTTGTTGCACATACACTCTGTCCATATACATTAGAATGTCACGTATCATAACCATAGAAGTCTGATGATCATTCCATGCTTGGTTCAATGTCATTAAAAAGTTGTTGTGTAATGACTTCAACACATCTTCTCTAACCTTAAATTCTAAATGATGGGTAACCACTTCTTTAAGCCCTGTGTAGAGCCTCTCTCCATGTTTATGGAGCACCATAGTATAGGCATTTCGATATAACTCTTCAAAACTAAGACCTGAATTATTCTTCTTTTGTATTTCTTGGATAGCATTTTTTAACAAGGCCCATATACTTTCAACATACTTTTCATCCATAGTCATTGGAAAGGCCCGGATCCGCATTTTGCCTTCCTTTTTTGTCAAACCACCACTCTTCATAGCTGACATTGCCCCAATTTATTTTGTTGTACACTTGCCAGTAGGCAAACAAAATGTAATTAAATCATAACTTTCACCCAAAAATTTCGGCCTGTTTTTGATCAACCCACAATAGTCACTGTGACAGTGTCAATATTCACAACACATCAACACAGTCATTTATTGTATGAAATCCTTTATGTATTATCAACTTCTTACTATATTTGGATGGACACCAACCAAAGTAAAAACCTTTAGCTGATTGCCGAATATATGCTTAGTACAAAACACAAAGCTTATTATCATATTTTTCCGAAAATTATTTTCGTATTCACAATTAGTGCAATTTTTGCTTTTACGTTTATGACTCGTACACTAATAAAATAAACTTCACAGCTCACAGCATACAATTGCAAAGATGGCAAGAAATTCAGTGAAGAGAAACCAACCAGCAGTGATTAAAAGTCCCTATTTTGAAACCTGAATTAACGGTGGATGCTTAACAAATATCAACTTTGTGTTGAATTAACAATCAATTTTCCTATTCTCAACCTTTACAAATTAACTAGATTTCAACTATAAAAATAAATCAACATTCCAGTGTAACAAAAAAACTATTTTTTATGGGCAACTGTGAAGTAGTACAGTAATGCGGTCAACATTCGCCAGATTAGACCCACTGCAAAGAAAGATGTGTGACGTACTATGCCTCTGATGCATGGATTTGGTAACATTTTTCTGTGACAGAAATTTGTCCTTCATGCGAAGCGAAATTTATAGCATTAAAAGCCGATAAAGAGGTTCAAAATGCAAAACTAATCGATTCTCCTATACACATATTCCAACTATATCGGAGTTGGCTAGGTGACGTCATGACCATGTCGTTCGCTGCGCATAACTATTGTCTGTTGTTGTCCGGTTGGATGAAAAAATGGTTAGTTTTAGTCAGTTTTATTCACAGAGAAAACTAATAATTCTCTCTATGGTTATATTTGTTAAAAGTGAACCAAAACAAAAAATGGCTTTAAAATGGTTTATTTCGGTTTCGCTGGGTTATATACTGTATTTTTAAATTCATCAGTAATCAGTGCATTATATAATATATATTTCCTGTAGACGTCTCCGATAAATTTAATAATTAACTAGGCAAATGAAACCTCTTAAAATAGTGAATAATTCAAACACATGAAACTTCAAGTATCTTCCCAATTTTCTTTTATCAAGCTAAACTAGGCACTGTAGCACCCAAAACAATCGATCCTATTGATACGTTGCCATGGAAAAGCGTAAACATGTACAAAAGTTTGCCAAAGTTGCCCACATATTACAAAATATTTTATGATGAATAACGTTCACGCCAGGTTTAAATTATTATTATTATTTAAATTATTTTTGACAGGCGGTTAGATTTCTATGTTCCTGCAAAGTTGTATAATTTTCATCAACCATTTAATTAGTGGCTTAGTAACTCTTTCAAGAACTGTGCGTGGAATGTCGATAAATACATAAATGATCAACTTTCCGAGGAAGTCCAAGAGGCAACGAACAAAAAATATCGGAGCTACAGAGAACAGAAACAGAAATTTGACAGGATTTCCACAATCATAGATCTCCTTATTAGTTTGATGTTCATATGGGGTGCTTCAGACTTCCTTTACGTTTAATTGAAATTGAATTCTGAACAATGTTTTTAAAATACATTTTTGTATATTTTTTAAATTAAGGGTACTCTACTCTTACTCCTATTGCAGCTAACATCTGTGACTTTTCAATAGTTTTAGATTTTCCTTTGTATCTAAAACTTTTGAAAGAATAACTTTTTTATATACAAACTTCAGACTAGGTTCAAATATATTTCAAGAATTACTTAAACAAGGTTTTTTTAAGCGCATTACAACAACAAAAATATTAAACCTAGCTTAATGTTTCTGCATTTTAAGAGGTTTGTGGCCCACCGTGCGGTTTTCCCTTACTGAAAATTTAAAATTTCAAATAACTTTAACACGAAGACGAATGAAATAAAAAATTTGAGAAATTTGATTGACCGACAACTTTGTTTTTATCTATGGTTTTCATTTAGTTGACGATATGATTATTTTGTCCGCAACTAGACTGTACCGAATAACGTTTTGACTTGAGGTTTTCATAGTTATTTAAAAAAAAAACATACACATAAATTCGTATTTTTTTGCAAAATTGGATGCAAAAACTAATGGTCGCAGAAAAAGTATTGTATGCAACACGTTTATAAATTTCTTTAGACACTCGTTTGCACTTGCTCCGGTCGTGCGAAATTAAACTCGTGACTAAAGTGCCGTTTACAAAAGTTGTCGTTAAAGTACTATTTGATGCTACTACCAATCAGGTTCAGATATTTAATTTAACGAGATAATATTTAGTACCAAAAAATCTGGCTATAAAAAAAAATTTCTCCCTAAATACATTTTATTTCATTAAAATCCGTTACTAAATCGACAAATTTATTTATACCCATTCACAAATTACAACTCCAAGGTAGAAATTCAAAAAAATAAATTATTTTTTAGTATACATTATTCTAGCACATATGCATTGACAGTACACCGAACATTAACAAGTCAAAAACGCACACTCTCGATGCTACTCTGAACGTTGTAAAACTCTTTCCTCATTCATTCCAGACACTTCGTGACACCTGGTGATGACAAACGTGGTATTTGCTCTAACAGGTATATTGGGCATCGGTCAAATATACTAAGAAATGGCAAGTAATTTTTTTCGATGCTCCAAAGGCAATTTTTTTATGGCAATTAATATTTCTGCTATCGGTTCAGGTTATTTTCGTTGCCCTAAGGAGCAAAAAATTGAACGTTCAGAAATTGTTAAAATATTTGATATTTGTTTTTATACAGGGCGCCCGGGAAAATGTGGAGAATATTTTTGAAATAAGACACAACACGAAAAACTAAGATGACAAGTTGCTACAATTTTTTTTCGTGGACCAACGAAGTTCCTAAAACACGCCGCTGGAAATTAGTTTTTCTTGAACCACTTTTAAAGTACTTTTATAGTAATAAACGTATTTCATATTTCGTACATCCAAGGGGATAATTTTTTAACACCCTGTATGGTAAAAACCCAAACAAAAAATATTTTTGGGCCACTTGAGACTTTAATTGGAAAAACGTACACACCAGTTTAATATGAATACAATAAACAGGTTTTGACAAAATAAAAAACGAATTAATATGTTATTTAGTAATTTTTACTTACTTTACTATCAGCATAGGTAAGGACAATAATGGAAAGAAAGTAGTTACTTCCGAAATGCCCAAAAATATTTTATGCTCTTATTCAAATAATGCTTTAGACAAAATAAATAAGAACTAAAAGTTCAGATTTTCACGAAATTATATATATTCAAACAATTGTCATGTGACTATATATAATTTATTTTGTTAAATGGATTTTCGTCAAGTAAAAGCCACCTCAGTTTAATTAATACTTTAGAGTGCAAAACCTGTCAGATCAACTTTGTTTAGGCGTCGGTGCAACGAAAACATAAAGCGATAAAGGCGATAAGTAGCTGATAAGGTGTCTATTGAATTCATCTAATAGCCATGGGGTTAGATCCAAAGACGAGATTGAAAGTGTCCCTTTTTATCTTGATAATGTTGGGTGCCATCACCCGACGAAGCTCTACTTGATGTTTTCACTTTGAAACTTAAGTTTTAATTGTCTTCGCAATATTTTTCCGGCGGCATTTTTCGGTATTTCACTGACTATTTGCACACCTCCCCTCAATTGTTTGTACTTTGCAACTTTTTCGTTTACAAAACTATTTAACTCTTCTAAATTAATGTTGTCGTCTTTGGTTCTCGGTACCACATAGGCTCTGGGTACTTCCCCGTGTTCCTTGTGCGGTATTCCTATTACTGCCGCGTCACCGACAGTAGGGAAATCTCTGATTACTTCTTCTAGTTCCGCTGGGGCTACCTGCAGAAATAAAATTTGAACAATTTATATTTTAATTTCCGATCTAGGTCTAATGGACAGGTGACGTGTGATAGGGATTCTCAAAGTTCCTATTTCTAGTTATCGACGGTATGGTTTTAAAATGTCATATCCCATGAATTTCAAATTTTACGGGAACCGTTCACCTGTAGTATATTTCGCAGCAAATTTTATAATCGACCGTAAAAAAAATGCTTAACGACTGATGAACCTGAAGTTTTAAAGTGATACTTTGCGCAAGATCATAATCACGATTGCATAATTTCGTATTTTAGAGTAGGGAGTAGAACAAAGTACATCATCATTGATAATACATCGCACAAGTGTTGTATGTATGAGCAGCATATGGGGTGAAACGTCATTTTACCACGTGAGTTACGTTTCCCACGGATCCGAGCCTCTTCGAACATTTCTGGGATTTTACCGCACGGGTTTGGGAGCAATCGGATGTTTTCCAAGATATTTCCCGCGCCTTGAATTTTGAAGTTTGTCAGTTCTAACGGTCATGACAGTGAACACGTTCGGCAAACTTTTTAAATCTCTCGTCATGACAATGAATACGTTCGGTAAACTTTTTAAGTCCCTCGTTTATTAAACACTCGCTCCGCGCGTGTCAAATAAACTCGTGAGCCAAATGCCGTTTACCACACTTGTTGCATAATATACTAAAACTACGGAAGTATTGTTCAAAATATGTTACAACACTTTCATCGTCTAGATTATAATATGAGTTTGAAAGTGAATTTCCTGTTTTCACACTTGGAGCATAACGATGATGGCCGACTGCTGCTGGATATTAAAACGGGCAAAAAGACGAAGATTTCACTCAAAAAAGTCCGAGTAAAGCTCTTTTTTCCACTTTTATTTTAACTAGTATTCCACTTTTTTACTTTTACTTTAAATTTGTGAAATCAGCCTACCAAAATAATATAAAATCAGTTTTCAAAACCAAAACACCTGTTAAAAACTTTAATTTTGTAGGGCTGTGTAACAATTAAAGATATGTTTATTCCTGTTTAAAGATAGTTTGCAATTACTTGGGTTTGAAATACATTGACTTCTAAGTAACAAGTTCGATAATTTGGTTTTATTCTTGAAAACATTTATTTTAGATTTAACTAATCTAAACTAGAGTCATTCTCGTTACAACTTTCCAATGAAAACAGTGACGTATTGCTTCATTAATTTCATTACAGTCATGGACACTCATACTTAGTAGAGTGATCCAATATTCTTCAAGAGCAATTAACTTTTAGATAATAAAATAGTTCAAACAAATCATGGGATACGACATTTTATAGCGATCGTTCTATTTTTCTAATATGAGTTGGTGCTTCTTGAATAAAATGTGTGCTTTGGCGAGACTTACTTGAAAACCCTTGACCTTAATCAGCTCTTTCACTCTGTCGGTAATAAAGAGCAGCCCGAAATCGTCGTAATGGGCCAAATCGCCCGTTCGCAGCCAACCATCTAAGAAAATTTCTTCTGTAGCTTTTGGGTTGTTGTGGTAGCACCTCATCACTTGGGGTCCCTGATGACGGAAAAAAATAAACTAACTAACTAAAAAATGCACGTTATAAATACAATCAATTGGTGCAACCGCCTAATCGGTCTAAAGAAAATGGAATATTGTATTTAATTTAGATTGTACCTACCTTTACCAGTAATTCCCCTGATTCGTTCGGACCTAAAGGTTTTCCGGATAAATCGTTCACGTTCGCAATTTTTATTTGTGTATTAGGCAGTGGCACTCCTATAGAACCTTCTGTCTTTTCTCGTAATTTTTCCTTTATGTCCCGCGTAGTCATTGCAATGACCGGCGATGTTTCTGTCAGACCGTAACCTACAGAAAATATTGTCTATTGAGAAAATTCTACATATTTCTCTCTAAGCCACTTGCTGTCTTGCTTGTCTTGAATCATTTTCAAAACTAGTAGGTAGCTTCTTCCACGTGAAAAATGTTTTTTCCAAAAATTTCGCAGTTTCACTAGCAACTACCACGAGTCTAACCGTTTTTGACATTTTTAATTTTTTATGCGCAAAATGACGTTTGCAAGACCTAAAATATCTGCCAATTTCTTTATTCGGAAGCATTTATTATTTCAGTTGAGTAAGTTTTATTGTAGACAAACGGATTTCATAAGAAATTTCGATTCATATTAATTAAATGGAAACTACCTATTTTTATAACCTTCCTTTTAGCTTTAGCTTTAAAAATTAAGACGATTAAGACAACATTTTTGAAATATTTCTATCACAAATAATTTGCTGGTGCCATATAATTTCAGTTAGTGTAAGGTGGCTATGACGGCGTTTAAACAAACAGAACGCTGCCTGCTTGGACGTGTGTTTTATTGTTGATTACTGTCATAATTCAAATATTTTTTGACACATTACTGATTTATTTATTTATTGTTTATAAACTTAATTTATTTGCTTGCTTGTGTGTCATGTTTACCACAGAGGAAAATATTGATATGTTAGAAAGTTGTATATCGAATGATAAAAACCGGACCCTGGCTCTTAGAGATTATATTAGAAAATTTCCATTAAGGAGGCGCCTAGAAAAAAGATCTACGGTAGGATTTACCAACACTTGAGAATATATGGAGCTTTGAAGAAAGAAAAAATAGACGTCGTCATATTTTGAATAATGAAAAGCAACTTAAAATTCAAGAAGATTCAACCCGAAATGCATCTTTACATTTAGGTGTTAAAAGAACGACGCTTGGAACGTGCCTTTAAATAAACAACTGGAGGTCCTATAAATTCTGTCCAGTTCAGAAATTAGAGCAACGGGATTACAACACCAGGTTAGATTTTTGCAACAATCTTGTGGAGAGACACTTTTCAGAAAATATGTTTGCTAATATTATTTGGATACATGAGTCCATATTGACAACCTCAACTAAAATTACCGATAACTGGAGCCACAAGAATAATACAAAACATATGGAAGTTACAGGATCAGATAGAACTTCTGTCCAAGTATGGTGCATAATTTGGAGGATCAGAATAATACGTCCAGTATTTTTTGATGAGCACTTCAACTCCCAACGCTACTTAGAGCTTTTAAATATTATCCATCCCTTTGTTGAACATGAATTGCCTGAAAGGAAACGACTAAATTTAATTTGGCAACATGATGGCGCTCCTTATTACAGAAGTCAAGAAATTTGCACTTATTTAAATGCACAAAGAGGGGAGGGGACATTTAAAGCTTTTCTATGCAAACAAACCGTCAACTGCCAACGAATTTAAACATCGTATAAAATAAGGTATCGGATATTTAAATAGAACTGAATCTGTTATGTATTTAGAGACCCTTTATACCACATGTAGTGCTCAAAGTAGAGGACATATTACACAACTGTTAGTTAGCAATAATTATTATCCTTTGTAAGCTATTAATTTTTTATTCATGGTTCGTTAATAAAATATTTACCGCGTATCCTTGGTCTTATTCTGTATAAATAATACATACATACATTTTCACAATCTTTCATCATAAGCGTATCGTCAACTATGAAATGGTAAATCATAGTGACAGCACTTTAGCACTTGTTTTGTTCAAACGCCGTCATAGCCACCTTACACTGACTGAACTTATATGGCAATAGCATATTATTTGTTATTGCCAAATGTTTAAAAGGAAATAATTCAAAAGGTAAAAATATTAGGCATATACAACCTTGTATAAAATTGCCTTAATTTTTAATGCTAAATATGACATTATAAAAATAGGCATTTAACAAAAAGTTTTTTGGCAATTTTTTTTAATTTTATTTTTAATCTTATTTTTCACGTGCCCTACATTAATACGTATCGAAATTTCTTTTGCAATCCGCTATTCGAATCCATTGTCTACAACAAAACTTACTGAACTGAAACAATAAATGATTCCAAATGAAGAAATTGCAGATATTTTCCGTCTCGCAAACTTCATTTTTCGCATATACAATTAAAAATGTCTAAAACGGTTAGTCTTAGGTATAAGACTTTATAAACAAAATATGTGTTGAATTTTATATAGAATTCAAAAATAAAGTAATATACCAGGTGTTCTATTTAAAATAAGAAAGTTTTTACTTGCCCTCGAAAAGTGAAATACCCTGTATACACAACATTCAAATAAATTGAAGATTTGTAATTACAATTAACTTTTGTATATAACTTTTAGCTCCATCCCCTATGGTTTCTTAGATAAGGTAGTGTCCCAAGATAAACGGCCTACCCTGTACATTGCTATGCGCATCAGCTAAATTTTATTATGTACGTGTATTTTTTGGAAATGTACAAGACATTCCTGGCTTTTTTAGTAATTCGCCCCAACGAGTGGGAGTGCTAAGCAAGATTTTGAACAGGAAGATCCACAACTTGTAGGAAAGTTAATATCAGTACGAAAATAGGACCTGCCCATCAGCTAAATGATCCAATTGCAACGGAGAAAAATTGAACCCATTCTGGTAAAAGACGCTATTGACAACTTTGGGGGCAGCAGTTCAAAATAATATTGATAACATCGGTGAAGCATCGGATATAGTAAGTAATGAGTCACCAACAGAAAAACGCCGATGTCCATCTAACAGCAGATTTGATCACCGGATTTCGGCTTTAGAGGTGGAATTTATGCAAAAATCGATTGTATTTTAAAGAACATCTAGTAGTGGCGTCACTTTTCTATTCGGAATACTTTGGAGACTATTGCAGTAAATTTCCTGACGATAAACTCACTTCAGCATATTTCTATAATCCCGATTACGAACTGAACTCTCTACTGTTATCTAAGAAATGATTGCAGGACATTAAATTATTAGAAATTGTGACAACTCCCATGACAACAGCAGAAACGAAGTTTTTCGACATTAAATCAAATTAATACTTTTCTGAGAAATGTAATCACCGAAGATCGTTTAACAGCTTACCTCTGAAATAGAAAATGTTTATGACAAAGTGATTACAAAATTTATGACCCTAAGAGACCTTAGTATAAACTTAACTTATAATAGTTTATAATATAGGTATAAGGAATATTTTCCAGAGCATATGTCAATGCGAGTCTCACGGCATAAATTGGAATTTTATAATTTATTTATATTGTTCATGTCATTTAAAAAAATGCATTTCCTTTAAATAACAGTAAAGTACTGCTTAGTGCATCTGCAGATGTCTCTTTTTTTGTGTAACAATCAGTAAACGTTAAATAAATCCATCATTTCATAATGGAAGTGGCAGAAAGCACGATAAAAGATTCATAAATGCTAACCGCAGTGTTGTCAGATTTACCACTATTAATAAAAAAATCTTAACATTACACAATTTCGGAGGTTTTTGAACATAGGAAACTTCAGAAGCGTGTCAGTGAAAGATTACCTGAATTGTAAATATCATCGCTAAACCTGACACATCGCATTTTTGACTTCTGTACAAGAACCCCCAAGTATTGAAATTTATCATTCCGGCTTTGCCAGTTTTGGAGATATTTATGAGTTACTGTACTTTTTACTGAAAAAGTGGTGTTGCCACAACTGTGTAATTAATAAAAACCAAATATTGAAATTATTAGTCCTTACTAAATTCGACATATCTAATTCATTGCAACTAAAAAAAATAGGACATTCCATTTAAAATGATACAATTATGATGTGTTACGTAAAAGTAGTAAATCTGACAACATTGCATTTGCGTTTTGAAAACCCCCAGATACTCAATTTTATCGTTCCGATATACTATTTTTATAGACACGAATCACATCACTTTCACCACATTTCATTTCCTTTTCTCAATGCTGTTCCCAAACAAAAATTAATGTGATACAACCATACACGAAATGAAATTACTTCAAAAACAGTTTGCAAATTGGAACAAAATCGCATATGGTTTTAAATCCTTTTTCATGTTGTAATTAAAGCAAGTCTATGCATTACATAGTTCTGTGGGTCTTGTACTAGAGCCATGTTCATAATCAAACAAATCAAACTTATTGTTAAAAAGAAAAACTCAACACTGCATTGAACCGTTATTATACCCAAATTTTCTTTCTTTGTATAATAAAAATATTTCGTATCAAGTTATCTCTTGTCCAAAATATGATGGCATATTTAAAAACAGATTCGAAATTGGCGAATAACTCGCATACCATAGCAAATAGGGTTTTTTGATAATGTTTTATATGGGATGATCAATCAAGATTTTCACCCATACAAACGCCTTCAAGTACTTAATGCTAAACACAAGTATATTGGTGTACACCTTCAATATTAAACCTGAAATTATTCTAATCTATTCCAATCATGAAGTAAATATCGTCTGCATATTTAATGATGTGTTTGTTTTCACCATAATGTGCTGCCCAAGTCTAACTCTTCTATTATCTTCTGTTACTCTTGCAATCTGCTTCCAATTTCGCAAATAGGATATTAATTATTTTTTGCATGTCCACACTATTCCAATTTAATTCATTATCTAGACAACAATACGCCTTAGGTACGTCTAAAAACATTCAAAAATAAGTAATCTGTATCACCAGATAAGTGATTACATGTGCTTAAAACCAGTGCAGATGGCTGTAACTTATTAAAAGCGGTTGAAACCGGATAAATTAAAAACACCAACCGTCATTTATTAAAACTTGACACTTGAGTAATAATATGGAGACGAGTGGCATGCTATTTTGATTTTCTTTTTGCCGAAAATAACATGGTCTTGGGTACTTTCGTAAAATGAATTTAATTTTATTGTGTGAAGATCTTTCACATCTTTGCGAACTTCAAAGTTACGGCAAACTTGGATAAATTCAAAAATTTTTAGAAATAATAGCGATTCTCAATTATATTTTTTTAAATATCTGGCGCACCCTGAATCATAGACGAAACTTGAGACTCTTTCTCGATGCTGTTAAACCAAATTATCTCATGTTTTATAGTTTTTCATTTACAGCTAATAATTTACCCACGAAAACGGCAATTTTCAGGATCTCTTTGTTTTTTTACCCTGTACATAATCCAAAAAATATCGCAAGTAAAATTTATAGCCCTAGATTTCCCACGTTTTCCGGTATGTGAATTTTTTCAATAGGATAAATAGTTTTCGAGAAAATGCCTCTTTTCTGAAACCATGCAGTACACAGTAATGACGTCATCCCGTCTAGATTGAGTGCGATTTTCAAATGGATTTTTTCAAATATCTAGAGCAGCGTACATGACAGACGAAAATCGTAAATACAAAAATTGTAGCTATTGCCACAGCCTATAACACCATTCGAACAGATTAATAATGATATTAATACTCCCTAAAAGAACAATTTTCAGGGTCTTTCAAATTTTCGTCCATAACGAAAACACCTTGTATACAATCGAAAAAATGCGTGAAACAAAAGTTATAGCGCCGGATCTCCCACGTATTACAGTTGTAATATTTTTCTGATCGGATCGGTTTTGGAGGAAAATATGTTTTTTCTGGAAGCCAAAATAACCAACAAAAATTCAAAAATTAAAAAAAAACTTCTTGTTATTTTATTGCTCCCAGTTTAAAGAGTCTAAATGCGGGTCCGGACTTCTACTTCTCTCCCAAGTCTGAAGTCGGTAGCTGCAAATTTGGGGCACGGATTTTAAATTATTGCCAATTTTCTAAAATGGGGGGGGGCCATTTCAGTTTTCTTTAATTTGCGGCTGGTATATTTTTGAAAAATTGTCAAGAATAAAAGTTTATGGAGCCGTATTAGTCTAGTTCAAGAATTTTTTCGATCCTGTAAATGGTTTTTGAAAAATTCGACTTTTCGAAAGTAACAAGTTTCCTTGACCTTCAAAACGTTTATCTTATTTTAGAATGTAGGACCCATTGAGGTTAATTATTCTATAAATAGAAATTTCACTCTCGCACAGTCCCTAATTGGTTATAAAAATATTAATAAATAGTACCTTGGAGTAAATATACATTCTTCTTTGCTTTATGAATGAATCTCTCTTCGTCCAGCGCTCCCAGAGGCGCTGCACCGCATAGAACTACTTTCAAAGATCTGAAGTATTCTTCCTTCACTGACGGATTTTCGCTCAAAAATAAAACTGCAAAGGAAACATTGAAATAATAATTGAACTATAAAATATACAGCATAACAAATTGGAATTCGATTAAATGAAAAACAAGATATTATGTCTGAAGGAACCGGAAGACAAAAACTTACGTAACGGGGGTGCCACAAACAACATTGACACATCGTTATTTCTCAGAACATCAACGTACAATTCCGGAGTGAACTTTGGTAACGTAATAACTTTCACCCCATTGACCAACATATTCAACGTCGTAACTGTGAAGCCGTATATGTGAAACATAGGAAGAACGGCCGGTGTTACTTCTTGAAAGCTATCTACAAAAATAACGGTCACAATTTTCCATCTCAAATATTTCATCCTCGTACCTGTTGTCTGTTCCATAAAGTTTATCTCTGGGACATTAAATTGCGCTAAATTTGATACTATGTTGGAATGGGACAGTTCCACTCCTTTGGGAAGCCCAGTCGTTCCACTAGAATAGGGTAGAAAAGCCAAGTCACTGGCTTCTGCATTTTCAAAATCCGGGATGTCGATTACATTGTTCGCGAATTCATTGAAATTTATCGCGCCTTGCGGCAGAGACTGACCAGACTAAAATAATTTCAATTTAATTTGCAAATCTTTTGCTCAAATGTGGTTATCAGAGTAAAATCTTTGAACTTCGCTGTTATTCAAAATTAAACTCCAAGAAGTAATTCAGTTATGAGAAAAACAAAACCTTTGCTTACTAAGTTCAATCAACCTTATTAAGTGCAAATGGATCTAAAAAAACGCAACTTTTATTCTGGTAGAGTTGCGCTGTGTTATAAAAACAAATTTATACGAATATCAAAGTAGTCAAAAATTTTTGTTTAATTTTTGAAGATATCGAAGAATACTAATGAAAGTCCCTTCCAAACAGATGCAACGATAGGTTTTTAAAACGCTATTGAAGTTTATCACAGAATACTAATAGTAGCAAAATATAATTTTATTACCCTTTTAAAAAATCAGCGTGGAACATAATGACATAACAATATTAAACATAGGAAATACTATGTATTACTATGTATTGAAGAAATTAATGAAGCAATAAAAATCGAAAAGTAATATACAAATACTATAAGAAAAACATATGTTCACACCGGAAAAACAGTCGTTTAATTTACAATTCACTAGTCGATTAGTCGAACTTGATGTCAAAAAATAGATCAAAATCAAATTATAAATTCGAGAACTGTACAACCGAAACGAACCTTGATCGTAGTCCATCATTTTTGAATTTTGGACCTAGTATCTAATCACAAAAAAATATATGTAACAAGTATCATTGAGCTCGTATTCCTTTCCGATGTCTATCTCATTTTCGCATTTCCCATTGTTAATAAGTTGAGTCATTCATTTATCATCGACTTCTGATTGAATTGATAGGTACAGAATGTCTAGTTACAAATCCCTATATATAGGCTTCATCCAAAGTTTAAAAAAAAAATTACAAAAGAATTTTTTCTGAATTCTGTCTGTTAAATAGATGAAGATCGAGAAAAAAGAAAAAATCCAAAAAATACCCAGCTTTTATTATAAAAAATTATTTCCTATAAACACACGCACACACACACACACACGCTCACACACACACGCCCACACACACACTCCCACACACACACACACACACACACACACACACACTCACACACACACACTCACACACACACACACACACACACACACACACACATACACACACATACACATACACACACACACACACACACACACACACACACACACACACACACACACACACACACACACACACACACACACACACACACACACACACACCACGGCGTGAAGATCACTGATTAAACAGTTTCGAAAAACGATTCTTATTATTTATTTCTTATTTATTATTTTAAGACTGAAACTATAAATCCAACAGATTACGATGTTGGAACTATAAACCCTAAGCATTGTCACTGTACTACTAATAAAATGGTAGAAAAATATATATTTCAGAAAAAATACATTTTCCACAATTTTTATTTACTAAATTTTATTATGACCCAATTGGATCGTTCATAATGTTAGCTTATCGACATTTACGATTTCATATGCACAAAGAACTGAAATGGTCGAAAGGAATTTCTGATGTTAAGCATAGTTTTGGTTAGTCTCAATATCTCAATATCTATATCCTAACCTAAAAGATGCAAAAAAAGAAATTAACGTTCAATTAAAGCTGGATTTTGGAAAAAAAATCTATTTTATGGGTTGTTATTAAGGTCAAATTTTCCAGAATTTCCAAATAAACAAAAAAATCATTATTTAGCATACCAAACGATATTATTTAAAACCAAAATATGTTTTTTTATTTTTACTTTTTTTTTTTTAATTTTAAAACTATCCAGTAGATGAAAATATTACATTTCAATACTTATTGTATTTAAGTGTTAAAACGTGTATTGAAATAATCAGTATTATTCTATTATAAAATTTATTATAACCAATACTATTCTACTTCTGAATTCCTAGTGCGTCGGTTTTTGTTGAGTCGAACTTGCTAACGTTGTTTGCAGAATCGGAAACCTATCTCAGTCCGAGTCACTGAACCCAGAATTTAACACCTTACCTCTGCTCTTCTCTATAATAAATTCCACATTAAAGATATTAAGGGTTCCATCACAAAATCCACTTCACCACAACCTTCCAATAGCAATGAGACCGAAAGCAATCCTACACTTGCCGCTCACATCCCTGACCGCATATCAAAAGTTGCCCAAAGATCTCTCAACCTCTTCGATTCGTCAAAGACAAAGTCCATTTGACATGCCAGGAGTTTACAGCATTTCGTGCATATGCGGTAAAGAATACATTGGAGACGAAAAATATCGATTAGGCTCAAAGAACTTGAAAGAACTATTAACGAAACTGGACATAAACTTTTATTCGATAAAACTATTCTATTCTTCTACCAACGAAAAGTCCAAGAGTCTATAGAAATCTGTAAGTAACCTAACAATCTTAACCGCGACTCAGGTCTTTATCTATCACCAATATGGGAATCAGTCATCCGAGACGGAGTTTATGCCCCTCATTTAGCTCCACCCCACCCCCCGCTCTTAAACAAAATATATAAGTAGGTACCGACTCAAGAGAAATCTAGAAATTTTGTAAAAAGTATTACAGTAACCTGTGGAAGTTTCTATGAAAAATTAACAAATAGTAACATGTTATTTTGATTTGAAATGTTTTACAAAATCAAACGTTTCTTTGAGTGCTAATTTTTTTTATTCATATTTTAATTTAAATATATTGAGAAATAACTTTTTCGGTGCTGCAGAGATAGAGCAAAAAAAGTTAATTTTAAAATCCTTTGTAGAAACCGGTGATGGGGTGAAATGATTTAACTTGTTCAATATTTTTTTCAATGTTATTCTAAATATGCTATTAATCTAGTCGCTTACTACCTTTTCAATGTTTTAAACTCGATTATACGTTACTCCTATTCACCTGATAAAAAAATAAATACAATTTAAAATTTTTTCGATATATAAGGAATAATTATTGTGATTGCAGTGAAATCGCTATTTTTATGGTATTGAATATTTAGTCACAATTTTCTCGTACAGTATGGCAATTACTTTGAACACTAACTATTTTTTCTTTGTAATATTCAACTTCACCACAGTCAGAAACGAAACGGTAAGTTTTCACAAAAACGAAGCTTATTAATGTAATATGAGATTTGATCGTCGCTGAAACTGAGCGTATGGTACAAAATTTGTGACGTACCTGAGTGTTGATGCAGATGATAGGCAGCTTCTTTTGTAGTTTTTCTATCGCCACGGTTACGTTTTCATACATTTCGGGAATTGTTATCACCGCTTTTGTCGAGGAATCTTTTAATTGTCTAGATATTTCATCTGTAATATCATTAGGAAAAAATTAAATTGGAATAATTGGAAAGGAACAAAACCGTTTTAGTTTTAGCAAAATATAACGATATAAAATGAAAGATTATTTACCTACGATAACAATATAACCATAATTTTTATCAAAACTGTCAATGCCAATGCAATAATTTGACTCTCAAATCGAAATGACATCGCTCGTTGCACTCGATATACGGAAAAATACAGTATAAATTTCATTGAATTACCTGGTGTGTATAATGCATTTATAGTGGTAACTACCAAACCTGCTTCCAAACATCCCAACGTAGCTATGGGAAATTCGGGAATGTTAGGAATATACAGAGCGACAGTGTCTCTTTTCTGAAGCTTTAATTTTTTCCGCAACGCTTTGCTCAAATTCCTACATTTCGTTCTGACTTCTCCAAACGTGTAGTTTCTCTTCGTGATCGAACATTCCTATGAAGTCAAAAGATGAAAACATAGTAATTGTTTCACTTCTTTCTTTATAGTGCTACCCATAGACTTTTCTCAAAACCTATAACACTAATCAAGTTTAAATACAAAAATTATTTATGTTTTTATTATACAGGGTGTCCCAATTCTTCGGTATCAACATAAACCTTGGAGTTTTAAATGGAACACCCTATATTTTATTACGTTTTTGGAGTTAGTGGTAAAAACCAAGGCGGACCTATTTGATTTCCTCATGGTTTAAAAAATGGTCAACGTTATGCACAAGTTCAAAGTACAAGATCTAGGTTTAATGAATTTTCGTGATTTTGTAGTCTAGAGTTATACCGAGTGTCTTTTTTTACTGTATGAGAATCGAAATTTGTAAATGCCAAAACGTCATTTATTAATTATACCTAAAGTAGAACGCGTATACCTTCTATACCTATTTACAGCGTGTCTTCAGAAGTTCTTGCCAAATGGGAAAGTTCTTTGTTATTAAAAGTGCCTTTTCCTAAAAAGTCCTGCTTGGTGAGAAAATAAATTTAAACACAGATATTTATATACTAGACATATTAAAATGTACCGGGTTTAAAACCGACAAAAGACGTTGGCTATATCTCTAAAACTAACAGTGGTGGAGAGGTGCGGAAAACATTTATTTCAGAACTAACTAAAGATGGCTAAAGCGTGTGTCATTTTACAACAGAGGTAAATTCGAATCTCTTTTGTAAAAACCTTTTTACTCTATGTCTTTACGGAAAGTGCAGTGATCAAAAGTATTTCGAAACGAATGTTTGCGGTATTTTAAATATTCAAATAATGGCTACATAT
Source organism: Cylas formicarius (assembly GCF_029955315.1). Lineage (NCBI taxonomy): Eukaryota > Metazoa > Arthropoda > Insecta > Coleoptera > Brentidae > Cylas > Cylas formicarius. The sequence goes on along the minus strand of NW_026844352.1, from coordinate 21,927,011 downwards.
TTTTTGGCCGAAATATTGCTAGTGAGGTTAACTTAAATTTCCTAAGACTCGAAGTTTTTGATTTTATTAACAGTTTCTTTGATATGAGCATGATGGAACTCCTTGTCGAACATTTGGACAGAACTTCCACACAGATGGATAGGGCGCCGTTGAGAAGTACTCTGGCCACCTAGGTCACCGGACGTTACACCCCTAGATTTTAGCACAAATCATTTCGTTATACTGATCAGTTGGAAGAAATTGTGACGCTATGTATCCGGAAAATTAATCCTGATATGATCAGAAAAGCTGTATCAGAATTCTCGTGAAGGACAATATTTATTATTTGAAAAAGGCATGTAGAGCCCAAAATTTCTGATTCATTTAAATTCAGTTGTTATTGGCAAATTAACTATTCACCCAATCATATAAATTAGAGCATTTAAATTTGAAAAGTATTTTTATCTAGCATAAAAATAATTTAGTAGTGTTTTTGTTAAGTTAATCTTTCTTGTTATGACACATTCCTCACCTCTTTACAGTTTTCGTTAATTTTAAACCACATACTTTTTGAAACTAACTTACAAATATTGCTGTGCAAGTTTATTTTTTCACCAAGCAGAATACGCAAAAAAAGGCGCCCTACTAAAAATACAAAATACAAGGTATGTCATTAAATAAAATGAGATCCTTGTATTTACAAATTTTGAAACTCACACAGTACAATCCGATCTAATTATAGATTCGAAAATCAGGAAAATTCCTTAAACCTATATCTCGTTGTGTACGTCCCTTTTGCAACTATTTATAGTTGTCCTAACATCTTAATTCCCTGATTTTTGATGACAAGTCACATGACCTTAAATATAATCTAAACCGTACCGAAATCAAATAATCACATTCAAAAAAGCAATAAAATATAGGGTGTTCCCTTTTAAATTGGAAAGTTGATGTACATACCGAAAAATTGGGGCGCCGTGTAAGTCAACTTTAAAAAATATGAAGTAAAAACCTAAACTTATTAGTATATTATTTTATTATATATGAAGGGTGTTTCTGTTTTCGTATAACAAGTTACAATTTTCTTATTTTATATAGAATACTCTGTAATTTCTGCAACTTAAGTTTTTCAGTTAATTAATTAATAATTAATTAATTAATTAATTTTTAAATCAAGTTCGAAATTTATTTTAGTAAGTTAGGTTTACAGGTCTAATTAAATCTCTCTATTTTACTTTTGTTATAAGAGAAAAGTACACTTGATTGATATCACTAAGATGAACCGTTTTCGGGATGAATGGATTTAAGGAATACACTTTGAATTGATAAGATTATTATTTAGTTCTCAGTTTGACATTTATTTTGTCTTTTGTTCTTTTTTTTTTAATTTGGTTTTTTATGGAGCAATAGATAATTAGGAGATATTCATTCTATTTAGGGTTATTGCAGTGGTAATACTTGTGTCGCTGTACGGGAGTACAAAAAAACGACAACCACATCGGGGAATATTTTCATTTTCACATTTCAACATACGTGGAAGAACGTATGGATTGTTCACTCGATCTTAGGAGCAGCCTTATGAGAAATTATGATTAAACAGAAGTTCGGAAAATCTTTAAATAGCATTCAGACAGCTAGCATATATTTATAGAACAATTGACATCGATATTTCTCTATAAATTACTATGAAAAAAGAAGTTTCGTAGTATTTTCCAGTTTTAATAATAATAGTATCTAATGTAAGTAAGTGCGGTAAACGGTATTTGAATTACGAGTTTATTTGACACGAGCGGAGCGAGTGTTTAAATAAACGAGTGATTTAAAAGTTTGCCGAATGTTTTGCATACTACGAATACATTCGCTGACTGAGAATTGACAAACGTCAAAATTCAAGGCGTGGGAAATATCTCCGAAAACATCCGATCACTGCCAAACGCGTGCGGTAAAATGCCGGAAATGTCCGAAGTGACTCGGATCCGTGGGAAACGAAATTGACGTGGTAAAGCGACGCTTCCCGCAATCTAGATCGGTGTGTAATTAGGTATTTTACAGACAGGAGTACAAAAACTTATTTTTAGCTTAGTAGAATGGCCCAAATGTAAGGACAACATCGTTGCCACTATCTAAAAGAACAAAATTTAAATTAATGTGTGTAATTCTATTTATGCCACAGAAGTAGATTGTCCACCAGAGTTATTAAGGCGAATCAATGTGACTGGAAACGAAATTAGGTACAATCGCTAGAATAAGATCGCGACTATATGCACTCAAAGTAATAAAAATATGAACTTTATGTAAATTAGTGATTTGTCATTGTTAGCCAATTGTTAGTCAATACGGATTTATGAATTAAACTTAATGGTTAATTTTATTTTATTTTTCATAAAAATAGCCTGCTAGTCAGTGAAAATGGACAAATAACAAACCTATCAGTTCGGTTTCCAGGCCAACTTTTCGATTTTTGATGATTATATGCTAAACAATGCATTTTTGAAATCTGTTTTCCTCGAAAACGGTCCATCAATCAAGTATACCTGTTTCTTGTAACAGAACACATCCTTTTGGAATCAGATTCGGAACGCAAAAATTACTAAAACGCTACAACTTCAAAATGTTAATAAAAAAATATTTTGAAACCCATTAATTTTAGGATCCATTGCTCGGCAAGGGGGCGCTGGTGTATATATGTTTATATAGAAAACCAGGGCTTATTTTGGTACACTCTGTATACTTGCTTTACATTATCATATAAATTTTAAACAATCCGTTTATCACACAATGAGGTTGTATTTATGTACTTTTGCCGATAACAGTAACCCAAGTAACATGTTTTATAAGTTGTGGTCGAGCATACGTCAGTGGGACTACTTTACATCGACTTTTGAACAATATTATTCTTCTATTAATTATTGGACCATGAAAGATTGCTTTATTCGAAACTATCTTAAGTTCATCATCATCGTAAGGTTGATTACCCCAGACCATAGAATTTTCACGATTTAACCAGATTATATGGTTACTTACAAAAGCGATGTACTTTGAAAATTGTTCCATCCGTTGAAAAACGTATTCCGGTATAGTTTGTTTTGGTATTTCTACATCTCTTCGGGGCGATTTAAGGATCTTTGTTCCACTTTCATTTGGGGACACACTCAAACCTCTCGCGGCGTTGAAAGTCCTGAATAGTTTGTTTCCATTCACTAGCACGTTTCGCATCGGATTAGTAGACATTCTGGTGCTAGCTGCCGCCCGAATTCAAGCGGGAATACTGCTCAGCTGAGTGCCTGAATTGTTTGCAAACGCTATTTAGTCGTACCTGCGCACAACGCTTGCTGATTGTAAATGTTGCAGGACCGCTTTCGTTTCGTTTTAGAACCAAATGCGACACTGACGATAATTGGTCGAGTTTAAATGCTTAGGTACTGCGTTCAAGTTATTATCGAAACTGATAAGTGGAGTTTTTTCACGTTTAATAATGATTAGGGCTTTTTAATAATTTTATGTAATGTTTAAACCTACGTAGGTACGGGAATTTTAAATTATTAAAATCATAGAATGGGATTTGAATCGCTGTAGTAGTTTGTAGTTAATCTTCCGAAATTTTTTGTACTCAGTTTTCTTCTCTCGGGTTTGTACTCGTAATAAAAAATGCTATTTAATACATGGTATAGTTTTTTCACCGACAAAAAAAAGTTGATGATAATTTCGCCGAAACAAAAAGTCGTACTTAAAATCTGTCATCGTTATCTTCTAGAGCTCAAAAATTCTCAAAAGGAAAGTGACCCTATTTTTTTATATCTCTTTAAATAACACCAGAAACAAATAAAAACGAAATCAGCAAATTTCAACAGCACGTTATATTAACCTTTACATTTTGCAACTTTTTTCTAATTTACAAATAATAATAATAATATAAATAATTTGATTTTGTTTAGATTTCTTCACATCTTAATTTACATTTTCTAACAAACAATAGTATATCATGCAACAAGTGCGGTAAAGGGCATTGGACTCACGAGTTTATTTGACACGAGCGGACCGCAGCAGAGAGAGTGTTTAATAAACGAGTGACTTAAAAAGTTTACCGAACGTGTTGCATACTATACTTTTTCTAGGACCGTTAGTTTTTGGGTACATTTTCGCAAGAATTGATAAACGTCAAATTCAATGCGTGGGAAATATCTCCGAAATCATCTGATTGCTCCCAAACCCGTGCGGTAAAATCCCGGAAATGTCCAAAGTGGCTTGGATCCGTGGGAAATAAAACTGACGTGGTAAAGTGACGCTTCCCGCACGCTAGATCGGTAGGTAATTAGGTATTTTACAGACGGGAGTAGAAAAAAAATTTGGAAATCTAATTGTATCAATTAAACTGTTGAAACATTTAGATACTGGATTAACAGGATTGGAACCTGCGCGCTTTTTTTTGTTGTGATAAATCTGGGTATATATATTTATGATTTAAAGAGTGTAAAAATGATAAATATATAAAATAAGTGACTTAAAAGGTTTTCCGAATGTGTTGAGTACTATACTTTTTCTACGATCGTTAGATTTTGGGTACATTTTCTCAAAACATTCACTGACATGACCGTCAGAATTGACACAAGTCAAAATTCAAAGCGTGGGAGATATTTCCGAAAACATCTGATTGCTCCCAAACTTGTGCGGTAAAATCCCGGAAATGACCGATGTGGCTCGGATCCGTGGGAAACGAAACTGACGTGGTAAAGTGACGCTTCCCGCATGCTAGATCGGTGTGTAATTAGGTATTTTACAGACGGCAGTAAAAGAAATATTTTTCATAATTTGCACTAGGTCAAATTTCGTAGGAATTATTACCACAACGATTCAACAAATTCATCATGGATAAACTTGTTTCTTTTAGGTATTCGTGAGACCATTTCAATTAATTTAAATAATTAAAAAGTGCTAAGCTAATTAGGTACACATGCAAACAAACTTTCTGTTTCTAGAAACCGCTTTATTTTAGGAAAAAAATTGATTACTGGTTAACCAAAAATAAGTTTATCTATGGTATAAATTTGTTTATAAGTTGCAATAATATCTACTAAGTTTGAAAACAAAACTAGAAAAGATTTTTTTTTAAATAAAAAAAAATGTTGGCTATATTTCAATACCATAAGTTTATATGAGCTGTTACATTGTTTTTTAAAATATACTGTATAGCAAAAACACGAATTTATGTGAATCATGATTGTAATTAATATAATTAATATAATAATAAATAAAATAATAATTAATATAATAACTAATATTAATAATAATAAAATAAGTTGATTTAATATTTTCATTTTTTAATTTTTTTAAATTGCTCGCACTTGCCTCCCTAGAATGAAAAATTTATTCCATAACAAATTTATTAACTGGAATTTACTTACTTTTTTCAGAAAAGAACTTTGGATCTGGCCGGAAACTAGAAAAATTAAGTCACTATTATTGCTTATTATTATTATTATTATTATTATTATCTGCTATTACAGTAGAACAGAGAACTTTTCTATAAAGATGCTGCTACAATGACAATTAGTAGCGAGCTTCTGGGAAAACTCCAAAGTGAGCAAAACTGTCCGAAAGTTTGCTAGTGCCTTATGATCCAATGTTTTTTTTTCGAAGCCCACACCATTTAATCTCTTCGGAAATGAAGTGTTTTTTAAAAATTTGGATCAGTTAATTCAACGATTTTTGCAAAACAGTAATCGTTTTCGTATAATTTTTGGACCCTGAAGTTATTAGAATTGATTTCGAATCAATTGAAGTCAGAGGTTTGACTCTGTGGGTAGTATATTTACAGATGGTCGCGAAATTGGTAGGTATTCATAAAAAAAGAGGCTTTCTTCGATGGGTATGTGTAGATAGCTGTATACCGAGTTAGTAAAAAGTACCCGAACCATTAAATATCTCCAAAACTACGAAAGCAAAGCGATAAAATTCAATATCTGGGGGTTTTTGAACATAAGGAATTCAAAAATGCTAACCGCAATGTTGTCAGATTTCTAAAGATTACTATGTTCAAAAACCGCAAAAGGCATTTCATTGTGTTACCTGTTTTCTGTAGTGTGACTGGTTTACGGATGGAGAGTAAAAGTCTTATATTATTTCAATTGTTACTCAAGTATATCATTTTTAAAAATGAAACAAGACGAATTCAACGATATATATCTTTATAAATCTATAAATTTTGTTAAGTTGCACATTAACTTTTAAAACATTTTTCTACATAATATAGTTTGAAAAATATTACTCGAAAAATATTCGAAATTGAAATATTTTTATCAAATACTGGGTGTTGCGATGTTTTGCAAAATGTTACTACTCTCATTTTTTTTTAAATCAAACGTCCTGTATATTTTGCCATTTTCGGATAGCTCTTTAAAATACGACTCCAACGATATATGTCAACATCGGCCTTCGATGCACCGTTTCGAATTTATGGACAATTTTTATCAATCACTGGAGCTCCGAAAATGAACTTTGTGAATTTGAGACAAATAAATAAGGTAGAAGGAGAGATGGGTTAAAGTGTGATGCGGTATTTGAAGGGATAGAATTTCGCGCGAATTGTTGAAAAAAAAATGATAGTAGTACGATTTTTAGGTTTATCATGAAATAATATTGAGATGACGCTCCTTATAATCGTGCTGATATCAGTGAATATTTAAATGGAAATTTTAGACAACGAATTGGACAAAATGAAACCATCTGGCCAGCGAGGAGCCCTGATTTAAACCCACTTCCTTTCTTTTTGTGGGGCACTTTAAAAGGGATAGTATACAAAAATAAGCTCATAGAAGTTTTTGCATTACAACAACAAATTCGGGATGCAATTAACATGTGGAAATTTTAATATAAATATATCATATATATACTTTTGAAAAGTTTTACAAATGCTACTGTTTTAAAAATAAAATAATCAGTTAATTTTACAGTATTATACATAAATGTTTATCGAAATAATTATTTTATAAAAAAAGGTTAGACGCGCTTTCAAAATTAATGTTAATTGTGTTAATTGATCAAAATTATCAACACATTCAAAACCAAGCATCGTAGACCAATGTTCATATATATCATAAATGTAGAAATATACAAGGTTTTAAAAGGTAATATGCAATCTAACAAAAATCTTTCCAACATAACTTAAATCCCGAGGATATTCGCTAATAACGATGCATTAGAGACCGAAGTATAGATATTTATGTATGAGCCGTTTATTTTGAAAGTGGCTTAAGACCATTTTCATCTTTTATCAAGTTGGCACTTGTGACATTTATAATTTATGCGGAACTATCAAAAAAAATAAATCGCTATTGAAATATGCTTAGTACATTTGAAAATTTTAAATCACGTACATTTTCAAAATAATATGAATACTGAAAATCCTAATTTTGAAAATAACTTAAGCCCACTTTTTATTCAAGATGTCAAAAAGTGCGGCCCAAAATGTTGAAAGCAGGGATGAAGGTAATTTAAATTACGTTTTGATATTAAAATGAAATTTAAAAAATATTATTGAATTTTTCTTCAACAGAGGAAGAGGAAGTAATTGAGAATGAGAATTTACAGCACCTTCAAAGAAGAATTCAGAGAACTCAGAAGTGGTCCCCCAAAATTCAGAAAATTCGTAAAATTAAACGGAATTCAGGGAAAAGATGCGATACACAATCGGGAAAAATTATTCCTGCCAAAGTTTTTCAAAATGAAGATTCCCAATGTCGAAAAGACTGTTTGAAAAATTTTAATGAAACAGAAAGAAAACGTATTTTCGAAATGTTTTGGAACTTAGGAGACTTTAATAAGCAAAATATATTGCTTAAGTCGTCAGAGAAACGAAAAAGGCTCATGTAGAAATGAAAGTTTTACGTATTGGTTAAATTCTAAAACAGACAAAGTTGTTGTTTGTAAAAAAATCTTTTTAGATACTTTTTAAATAAGCGAAGGACGATTGAAACGTGTATTGAAATCTAGAAACATTGGCAACGATTTACGTGGGCGTTTGCCTGGATCGTCGAGAAAAATATGCGATGAAGCAAATATGATTGTTCAAAACCATATTAACAGTTTCCCGAAAATTGAATCCCATTATACTAGGGACAGAAAATATCTTCATCCTGAAATGACTATAAAAAAAATGTTTAATTTTTATGAGCTTCACTGTGAAGAAAATAACCAACCGCGCAAAGACACATGTCAAAGATGTGATCTATTAAACATTAAAATCAAAGCATCAGAAAACCATGAAGATCAGAAAAAACTTATGGAAGAACATGATATTTATTTGAAGCTAGCAGAATCGGCTAGAAATGCGTTAAAACAAGATCAAGAGCGAGTATCAAGTAATCGGTCTCATTATTTTGGCTTTTCATTCGATTTGCAGAAAGCGTTACCATTCGTAAAGTTAACTACTTCATTAGCTTATTATAAATGTAACATGTATATTTTTAATTTAGGCATACACAATTTTCACAACGATAATGTACACATGTACGTTTGCGATGAAATAAAAGCTTCTAGAGGTTCCCAAGAAGTATGTGGAGGACAAAACAGAAACATCAAAATATCGTTAATATGGTTAAACATTCTATCGATGGGAAATGATGTCGAAATCATAGACCACAAATTTTTAATATCGGGGAATTCATTTTTACCTAATTACAGAGATTTTGGCGTTATAGAAATGTTGTTAAAAAGAAATTAGTGCCACATAATTATTATAATATAATTAAAAAATGTAATACTTTCATACTAAATGAAATGAAACAAGAGGACTTTATGTCAACAAGAAGCAGAAGAAGAAGTTTACAAAAGATCCAAAAATACAAAGGGAGAAAAAATAAACTGGCTTCAAATATGCTGGATGCGATTTTTAAGAAATGAACCATATAAAATTTTATACAAAACAACCACGGATGAGAACGCAGAATTTAAAATTCTTGATTTATTGCCACGTCGGGGTAGACCTAAAAATTTTGGGAATATTTTATTGCCATCGTTATATAAAAGTATAAGAAGCATCACATGACTAAAATACCGACACATGATGGACTTATTGCGCTATATACTTCCGGAACACCATAACTACTTCAAATCACTCCCGCATACTGAGAATGTTAACGAATAACTTGTTACTAAATTTATTTCTATTATCTAAAAATATAATTTAAATGTTTTTTTTTTCTATTTTCTAAGTAATATGTAACGGACTTAAGCTCTTTTACTTTTTGTAACAAAACAAATTTTTATTTTGAAAGTAACCTAAGTCCTTTTAAGGTAAGCAAAGTCATATTATACACTTAATAATGGCAACTTTTTAGTAAGATGTATAAAATTAAATCCCTTAAATGCGATTTAACATTGCAAGTCATATTTTTAATTTTGTAAAAATTCAAAATTTTAGTATTCAAACTTTTTTTATAACTATAAATTTAGAGATAAGGTATAGGCCCCTCTTAAACCGGCCGCCCTGTACACTTGCACCTAGTGCTTTTCAAGAATTATCGCATGACGATAATGCACAGAATCTGTGCAGTTGACTGTAGCTGTCCTTTTCCCAGTTTATAAGCAATGCAGTGAATACCTGAGAATTGTCTGTGCTTACCCGAGCCATAGCTCGTCAAGCCCAAGATTTTTTAGTTGTAATATTGAAGTCATGGTTAATTCGGATGGCGGATATCGAAACTATTGTCTTATTCTCAATCTTCTATTTTATTCTATTCTAAATAGGCAACTAGAAAATAAATGCGTTTTGGTAGTTGCTAAAATGAGATTTTCACTGGCTTGGGATTTTTTGAGTTTTAGCGTGATTTTTCAAATAAATGGGATATGATAGTTTGTTTTATAAAAGCCTGGAAGAATGCAGATGCATTAAGCAATTTGACTAAACGTCAAAATACCGTCAGTGTTTTAAATCTACGCCAAACATCCCCTTGCTTCCAACCCGTGATTAATGTCAGTTCTGCACGCAAACGCCATACGGTGAATGTCGGTGTCTACATAAGTCGTGACTAAATTGTCGTTAACCTTAAAATTAGATTAGTTTATTTGAAAAACCTTAAGGGTAAGTACGATAAACCAATAAAAATGCTATAATAAGCAACAGGTTTTACAAAGTTAATTTTAAAGAAGACTTAGAATACATACATACAGTGCGTCATCAAAATAATGTTGTTTTCGTTTGATGCCATTAGATATACTTACAATAATGACGTGGGATTACAAATAATAATGCTATAATTTAAAGGAACGATATCAACGAATGGGCAATTTATATAATTTTCAGGAATTACCTGTGTAGAACTTTTCCAGACTTAAGCATGGGTGTTGGAGGTAAAACAAACCCCAAGAACTGGTCCCAAAAAAGCCAATAACATATGTAAATCAACTAGGTATGCCAAGTTATTTTTTTATTAAATTTAAAATTGATTGATCGTCTGTATAAACTATTTTTTTTTCTCGCTCTCAAGTCAAATGGTGCAAAAAAGCCTATTTTTACTTTTAATTTATCAATGAAAAAAATGTACAAGTGAAATCAACTTATAACGAACTTTTTCATTCAAAAACGCTGCTCGAGTATTTCTTTGCCGACAGCAAACTTAAATAATCCAAATAACTCCGACCTTCGTCTATGAAACGTTTTTTTTATGTTATTTTTTCTCTCTGTTAACCATTCCTAAGAAATGAAGGGACATATAATCCACAGCAGGAATTTAATTTGACATAGTTAAATAATGTAATAAGAGAGTAATGAGAAAATTATAATGGATGACCTTAAAGAAAAGTGAAATGAAAAACAAATTTCCAGAAACTCGATTTTTTTTATAATCGCGCCAAATTCAGTATTCTTTTGTGACTGTGAGAAGTACATAACTATTTTTCTGGCATACAAAGGACCGCTATAGATTTCTTGAAATAGATATTGGTATCATATCAATATCATATATAAATACATATTTATATATATACATATATATACCTATGGGTTTAAAAATATACACTACATAAGCACCGAGAAATCATTTGAAGTGTCCTCAAAAAGGCTTCTCGAATAGCCAATCTGACAATGAGTGACGTCAAATACCAACTGAGCCATTTTGAGTAGGTTTTCGACATTTCGAAACACTTCCAATGAACCTATAGTCGTGTTAAATTTAAAATTCCATAAAATATTTATTGTAGTTATTTTAAGAATTTTAATTGTGGATACCATTATATAATATAGGGGTCGTAAATCTGGTAAAATTAATTGAACTTTGCGGCTTTCTTTAACAGCAATCTTCACAGACTTTTCGCTTTTTCACAGAACATTTAACAAAATTTGAACATATTTAAAATAAATATAGGTGACGTAGTCTGAACATTGCAGGTTAGTGTGTGAAATTTAGGTGCATACGCCGATGTTTATTAATTTTACCGTATTTGCTATTCTTGCTATTATTATCGTATAGATATGTGTTGCATCTAAAGAACCACAAATCACAACTTATCCCCTATAAAGGGCGAATCACGTTGAGTGGCCTATTAGAAGTTCTGAGGACATAAATCATGGACTCCTAGATAAATGACAAAATTTTTTGTACAACAATCTTTTTCACTCTTATTATTATTCATTGTTGCTATCAAGGATCTCTAAAGGTTACTACGTACAAAACGTCACTGATATGAAAGGCAAAAAGCAAAAGTAAATTTATTATTTAATCATAATTGTTAAAGGAGCCAAGTTTTAAACCCGGCTCTAGGTGTAAGATTATGCAGTTGTTCCACATCTAGTGCTAGCCTCCGATTTCGTGGTTCGAGCTGTTCCCCAGGGTAGTGTTTTGGGATCATTATCTTCACCTTAATTAACAACTTTAAAGCTCAGTCCGTTTTGTTTGCAAATAGCAACGATAATTCTTTAGATAATTTAATAAGACCTCACGTGCCTTATCAAGTTCAACAAAGTTCTTGTAATCTCAAGACCTTACATTTGAATTTTCTTACCCATTCAGTGAAATTGAATTGACACCATTATTTTATCTACGTTGGCCCGCTCTTCTTCGTGGAGACAGAGAAAGTCTCCAAAAATTACAAAAGTATAAGGTTTTTTATGGATTGAGACGGTTTGATCACGTCCTTGCTTGATATTCAAATTCTTATTGGCTCACAGTGGAAACTCGATTTCGGCTGCATTTATGTACATTTATTTGTAAAACTACGCTTTCACAACAGCCCTTGTATTTATTAAGCAAGTCAGAGGCTTTAATGTTTATTATAGGCCCAGGCAGAGATATTTTCTGAATGTTCCTAGACACAGAACGGCCATGTTTTAGAGATCTTTTAGTTATAATGCAGTTGGAACATTCAAGAAAAAGTTAAAGCATCGCTTTAGTTCTGCTTTATAATACTGTAAGAAAACTAGTAATATCTTTTTACATATTTCTTCCAACACTTTTTATCACTATTTATTTTCTCAATGGCAATGTGATTTTAATGCGGTCTCCGAGATTTTTGAAAAGCAAGTCGGCGTAGTCGGATAATGTTGTACAGTGGATACGTTGGAATAGTAAATTTTAACAAAAGTTATCCAGTATTTTACGCAAAACCGGAAAACGCACGAATATACATGGCATCCATTTGAATTTTCAACGTTGTTTGTTTCAAGGTTAATCGGCAATACTGCAGGTGTGTAAAAATTTCAAAATGATAGAACATTGCACATATACCAAATTTGAAAACAAAGTCAATTAAGTTTTCCAGAACTTCTTATAAGACACTCAACGTGAATCGCCCATTTTAATATATAATTGTTAAAAGAATTTGTAAAATTCTGGGTAAAAATTAAAATAATCGTTAATCGAAAGCATTAAGAATAAAAACATAAGCTAGGAAAAAAACAATATTTACAACAAATGAGAGGACCTACAACATTTTTAGGCTGACTCGCGAATTGCATTAAAAAAAATTATCTCCTTCCTCCGTCGTACTGCATTTTGAGTTCTTTTCGCAGGATTTTCCCTGAAGCGCTTTTCGGTATCGTATGGGTTATTTCGATGCCGCCCATTAAACGCTTATACTTTGCGACTTTTTCCATAAAATAGTTGTTGAGTTCGACGGGACATAGTTTGCTGCCGTTTTTCGGTACAACGTAGGCCCTCGGTACTTCGCCGTATCTCTCATGAGGGACACCTATTACTGCCGCATCCTCAACAGCAGGATAATCCCTTAATACAGCTTCTAGTTCTGCAGGAGCCACCTATTTTATAAAATACCATGATTAGCATTAGCAGATACGTGGTGATTAAAAAAAATATGGTCCAACGCTAGTCTGGTGGTCAACGTAGGAAGGCGGATTTTGGTGAAATCCTGGCGAAAAATGGCAGAAGGAATGGCAACCTGAGTTAGGATAAAAATCTGTGTTTTTCAATATTTTTTCAGACTTCGTTTCTTATAAAAATCTTGACAGCTGCAATGGGACCTCTCTGGCAATGAATTTTTCATAAATAATACTTATATTCAATGAACTTCAAGAAAATTTGAATTTACAAATCTTACGGTAATTTGCGGAGTTGCGGGAAATTTTTTCTTCAAAAACTCTAGATTACGATAAGCAAAGTCCGCATTTTTTCTTCAGTATTTTTTTTGTACTTATTTTTTCACTTTTGCTTGAGACCACCTTATATTCAATGAGCTTTAAGAAAATTTGGATTCATTAATCTTACCGTAATTTGCGGAGTTGCGGTAATTTTTGTCTTCAAAAACACTAGATTACGATAAGCAAAGTCCGTATTTTTTCTTCGATATTTTTTTGGTACTTATTTTTTCCATCTTTTCAGCAAAAATTAATATGTTCAGAATAGAAAACCTCAGAAATTTCGAATTGTGAATAATACTACCTTTTATAAAACTTCTAGATTCCTCCTGCATCGGTTTTTGTTGACTCGAACTTGCTAACGTTCCGCCCATCATCCTGTTAGCTTTTTCAGAGCTTATCTGAAACTGAAGAGCCAACAGGATGATTGACGAAACGTCAGCAAGTTCGATTCAACAACGACCGAAGCAGGAGGAATTGAGAAGTTTTGTAAATAGTATTACAGTAGCCAGTGGAGGTTTCTTTGAAAAATTGATATAATAACACTCAGGAATTACTGGTACAATTAAAAGGTAGAAGGATAATGCCAGAAAATGTATTACTAAACTAATATGAAAAATAATTCTGCAAAAAGTAACAGTAACAATATCAAACAGAAGGTTTAGCTTTGCTCGAAGAACCTATATACTATACTAGTTACTAGTTACTAGTTTATTTTAGTCCTACTATGTTCAGCTGCTATTAGACATATTAGTAACATTCTTTATCGATTAAGCGAGGAAGGGGGTTCATTTTTCCTATTTTTTAATTTATTTTGATATAGTTTACAAATTGTGGCCATTTTGTACAATGATTGCAGTAAAATTATTAAAAAGTGTATGGTTATTAATGATCTATATTTGTTTTAATTTTAACTTATTTTTTATTCGAATTATTGGCGCTGGATTTTTTTCTGAGATTTTATCCCCATCCGCCCATGTGCAACGTAGGTCCGGAAATGCTTTGTTTTCAAGATACGTGGTGTTAAATTTTAAAAATAACGACTTTTTTACAATACGTAAAATATTTTTTGCCAGATTTTGATAAAATTTGGCTACGTCATTTATGATGACATTTGTGTTTTTTCACCCTAAAATGATGAAAATTGCCACAATGTTAAGTTGCAAGTTTCGTTTTTGATAAGTATATCAAGCACATATCACCAGTAAAATAACCATTTTTTTTTAAATAACAATAATCAATGCAAATTATATTTGAATATCAACTCCTAAAATTGCTGCTCAAATTTCTTCTATATTGTAGATTATAGGTCCTAAAACAGCAAGATATTTATATTTCGAAATTTTTATGTTTTCTAGACTGGGTATCGGTATCTCATTAGTTACTATGACATTTTTTATGTTTATATGTCTCTTCGTTAAGTGTCTTACAATAAAATATTATTTAGATTAAGACTGTGTTGAATACTTAGATTTTTACGTTAAGTCTACAATTAGGTAGAATCACAAAACCGGTTCAGAGAGGGCCAAATGAATCTCCCTAATGGTATAATATTTATATATATATATATATATATATATATATATATATATATATATATATATATATATATATATATATATATATATATATATATATATATATATATATATATATATATATATATATATATATATATATATATATATATATATATATATATATAAACCTAAGCAACTCAATTTTCAGAACAATCCCATGTCTTCTGTTTCGTAAATGTATACAGTATATTATGCAACAAGTGCGGTAAACGGCATTTAAGTCACGAGTTTATTAATGTTATTATTAATAAACTAGTGACTTCAAACGTTTACCGAACGTGTTGCATACTATACTTTTTCTACGACCGCTAGTTTTTGGGTACATTAGCGCAAAACAACACGAATACATTCACTGACTGAGAGTTGACAAACGTCAAAATTCAAGGCGTGGGCAATATCTCCGAACACATCCGATTGCTCCCAAACCCGTGCGGTAAATCCCGGAAATGTTCGAAGCTCTTATCCGTGGGAAACGAACGACGTGTTAAAGTGAAGCGTCCCGCACGCTTAATCGGTGGGCAATTAGGCATTTTACAGACAGGAGTAGAAAAAATTATTTACAGTGAATCGGCCTGTATATTAAATATCTCTCACCTCGTTGCATAAAATGTATTGCATGTGCGCGTTATACCAATTTAAGATGTTTTTATTGATACTTAATATTCTATAAACCACCGCATTACACCCTTTTTTTTTAAGCACCCTGTATACAAACATTTCAATAAACACGGTAAGATTCATTGTACGCATTACTATGAAATAGTTCATTAAATTTGCGATAAATGGTTTAAAATTCATTATAACTTTATTAGGTGAGAAAAGCGTTACCTGGAATCCACTGACTTTAATAAGCTCCTTCAATCTATCGCATACATAAAGCAATCCATCTTCATCATAATATCCGATATCGCCAGTTTTCAACCATCCATCCACAAATGCATTTTTCGTCGCTTCTGGATTATTTAAATAACCTTTCATCATTTGGGGCCCCTAAAATTACAAATTAGTAGTTTAACAATTTGTAAATATTTTAATTTAGTAAGTAAAGTAAGTAAGTAAATTACTTCCATATAATACCGACCTATCCTGATAATGAAGAACAGAAAAATTTTCAGACAAACAGGTAACCCAACAAAGAACGAAATAGCTTTTTCAATTTGCATTTTCTTAAAAAAATCTTAATGAAACTACATTTTGTCCCTACCCTGGCAAAGATTTCTCCGTTTTGATTCGGACCCAATGGAGTGCCGGTGGGGTCATCTACGGCGACAACTTTAATCTGCGTATTGGCGTGAGGAATTCCCACAGAACCCCTTGCATTCTCATTCCTCTTGCTTGCTCCTTTGGTTACTAAAGCAATCGATGGACATTCGGTTAGACCATAACCTGAAAAATCAGTAAATCAACAATTTCGATATGTTTTTTTTTAAGTTTGTACCCTGACTAATAAAAGTGTCTGGTCCAGTTTTTTTGAGGAACCGTTCTTCATCTTCTTTTGATAGTGGCGCTGCTCCAGTTAGGACAAATTTTAAACTTTTTAGGTACTCGTCCTTGACGTTTGGATAATTCGTAAGAAATGAAACTACAATATAAGAGGCGTTGGTGAAATTAAAAGCTCCAGTGCCGATAAAGAGTCTATAATTTTAATTTCAAAGTGCTTACTGAGGGGAGGAGCCACTACCATCACACTCATTCTGTGATTCCTTAACGTTGATATGAACCAATCGGGTGTAAATTTTGGAATCGTGACCACTTTGACTCCATTGGTTGACATAAATATATTCATTATGAAAAATCCAAACGAATGGTACATAGGAAGAACACCCGGTATTACTTCTTGCGTGGTTTCTAGAAATTATGAATTTTTATCAAAAAACTAAAATAGTAAAATCAACAAATAACAATCAACAGAAGTATGGAAGACTGACTGCAGTAATATATTGGACTTATTCAAACTAAACATAATTTTTAAGTTATCTTTTTTGTTTTCGCATATTGTGTGTTCAGTTTATGGATAACTGACGAACTTTCAGTACATTTAGATAAAAAAAAAACAATCAATAAAAATACACCAAGTTTTTCAACTTTTTTAATTCAAACTCAAGACTTTCAAGTCAAATGATCCTACTGAAAAGGTTATCAGTAGCATGGGGGCTACAAAGTTGCCAATTTGTTCGCAAAATTCTTCCTGAATGAATTGAATAATCAACGCTACCATATACATCTCGAAATCAGAAATGTTTTGTTTTATTCGGCGATCTCTAAGCAACTGAAATAGATTTTTCCGTTTTCCATTTTTTCTTTCACATTGCAGAGAATAGTATTTTATGCAATAAGTGCGTTAAATGGTATTTGACTCACGAGTTTATAAACGAGTGACTTAAAAAGTCTATCGAACGTGTTGCATAGTATACTTTTTCTACGACTGTTAGTTTTTGGGTACATTTTCGCGAAACAACACGAATACATTCACTGACATGGCCGCCAGTGAATTAACAAACGTCAAATTCAAGGTGTGGGAAATATATCCGAAAACATCCGATTGCTCCTAAACCCGTGCGGTAAAATCCCGGAAATGTCCGAAGTGGCTCGGATCCGTGGGAAATGAAACTGACGTGGTAAAGTGATGCTTCCCGCACGCTAGATCGGTAGGTAATTAGGTATTTTACAGTCGGGAGTAGAAAAAGCAAATTAATAGTGTGTACCGGTTGGTGGTTGGACCATCAATACGTCTGTGTGACAGAACTGACTCTGTTCTGCAACTAAGTTCCGATGAGTGAGTTCTACCCCTTTCGGAAGGCCCGTAGTGCCACTGGAATATAAAATCGTGCATACGTCGTCCATATTGCTAGGCTGAATACTCGGCATATCCAGGTCTGTACTAGTGAATTCAAAAAAATCGATTCCACCACGCGGAAGCGATTCTCCATTCTGAAATTAATAACAATTGCATCATTTCTTCCAATCCGAAAGGTACATTCAAAATCATTCGTAAAAAATTTTTAAACACACAAAAAGATAATGCTATATTTTTAATTAAATAATATATTTATATAAAAAATATTTCGAAAATAAAAACAATTGACGTAACGTTTGATAGTTGAAAACAGAATTTACTTTACACCATCAATAAAATATTAATATCAAAAAATCTGAAATTTGTTTCTTTATGGTATAAAATTGTTTAAATTTAACGTAATGTTTTCCAAAAATACATTTGCGACCTCGTACTTTTTTTAAATACTTTCTAATTTAATTTAATTTAATCAAAAAAAATCAAGTTATTTTTACTTTTGGTTTCCAATTGGGTATTTAGTTCGTATTGTTTGAATACTTTTGGTAGAACTTTGAGCTTCTTGTTAATTTGATTTTGCTTATTACAAAAATGTGATCAAAAGTTAGGCAGACGTGTTAAAATTTTTCCAGTTGCAATTTTTTTATCAGTTTGTTCAGTTATGCATTGCAAAAACTCAAAAAGCAAACTCGCATAGAATTTTCAAGGAAACTAAATATTTACATCTATGATATAACAGGAGCGGGTAGACTTACTTTGGTCTTGACACATATGACTGGTAGATCTTTTTTGATATGTTGAGCAGCCAATTTAACTTTATCGAAGTGTTCTGGCATTGTAATCACTGCTTTGGTAGAAGAACTTGCGAGTTGCCTAAATATTTCGTCTAAAAGTTGAAAAATTGAATCAGTTACTGTCAACTAAAAAACAGACGGTCCGACGCAACACACTATTACAAAAAAAAAACGTAGCGAAAACTAACCTAAACCAAAAATTTATTTCGTTCTAAAATAAAAACAATTGACAATATACAATGGGACTATTTCTTTTTTTTTTAATTTGGAAATCGAAACTAGAACACATTATACGCAATATAAGTAACAATACAAGAGTGGCGACATTCGCAATTTGCGCTCGTCCATGTAACCACAAGAACAACAGCACCAACACCATAATTGTCAAAAAAATACACACCCGTATATACATCGTAAACAGAAGAAATAGAGTCACATCATAAGTCATACGCTTTTGCTAGTTACGGGCGGGTCTAATAAACAACATTAATGCTTTTTTGAAGGACTTTATTGTAAGCGTATAGGAATTTCATTAAATAATTTAACTGCGTTATAGCTAAAAGATCTCTGGAAAGTTACCGAAGTGTGTCTAGGGATGCAATATCTTAAACAATGACGGGTGTCTCGATTATGAATATCATTTCCTCTGCAAAGTTTATCAAACAAGTACGAAGGAGTCTTATTGGAGTTTAGTAAAAAAACAAAAGTGGCTAACTGAACCATATATCGCTCCTCCAGCTTGAGCCAACCCGAATCAGAGAGGCATTCTGAAATATGGTCATACTTTCTGAGACTGTAACTAAAACGAATACAAGCATTCTGAAGTCGTTGGAATCTCTCCTTATCTCGATTAAGTGTAGCTGGCCAATAGACAATAGACACAGAGTTTAAGTTTGACTTCTTTAATGAGAAAACATTTATGAATATACAATGTCCTCAACTCATAAAAGTTTTTTTGTAACACCGAGCCAACGTGCTTAGAAAAACATAAGATAAGATAAGATTTACAAAATTTAAGAAAATTAGAGAAGTCAGCTCAGAATACTCCCCTGGGGAACACCCTTCTCCAAAGCAATGGCATTAGAACGAGTATTTCCTATAACTACCCTTTGGTATCTCTGACCAAGAAAATTAAAAAAAAAAGAAAGAGCAGTATCTAGTACAGTAGAAATGATTCAAGGTGTCGAACGCTTTGCTATAGTCCAAGAGTATGAGGCAAGAGTTTAATTTAGAATCCGCTGCTCTAAATAAATCATCAGTAACATGAAGCAAGGCAGAAAAAGTGCTGTGAAGAGGCCGAAAACCAGATTGAGTGTCTGGGAGGATTTTGTTATTGCATAGAAACTGACGAAATTGTTTAGCTGCAATTTTTTCAATAATCTTTGAGATGGTTGGTGGCAAACTGATTGGTCTAAAATCGTTAATGCTACTTCGACACTCTCTCTTTGGGACGGGTATAACTTCAGCCTGCTTCCATGAGTCAGGAAAAAACCCGGTCAGCAGACACTTGTTAACAAGGAAAGTGATATGATCGACTAAATGTGGAGTAGTCAAAAGAATAATTTTTATATCAATATTGTCTGAGACATGAGCGTTAGTTTTAATACTAATTAAACTTTTATTAACTTCCTCAGGGTAAACTTTAGCAAAACGGAATGAATTAGAACCAAATTGTTTATTAATATAATTAGAAGACACAAACCCAGAATCAATACCACCAATAGCTCCAAAAGAAGTAAGAAGGTGCCTATTAGCTATTGTGTGGTTCCTAATTGTCCCAATACTAGAAATGCTACAAGAAAACTATCCTACACGAAGGTGAGAAGAGTTTGGCAAACTGCGATGCATGGAGATGTTCTTTTATCAAACAAAACCCGTACAGGCTGTTTTGAAAACCATTTTGACTTATGTCATGCCGAATACTGTTCAATTTACTACATTTATTTATTTATTAGATGTCCAGAGTACTATTCATATTTTTATCTACCTAGGTACTTAATCTAATATATATATATATATATATATATATATATATATATATATATATATATATATATATATATATATATATATATATATATATATATATATATATATATATATTGTTTCCAAGATACCCAAGTAGCTTTTTTTGTCTAGAATAATTTATTATACAAGTGTGGTAAACGGCATTTGAATTAACTAGTTTATTTGGCACGAGCGGAGCGAGTGCTTAATAAACGCCTGACTTAAAAATTTTACCAAACGTGTTGCATACTATACTTTTTCTACGGCCGTTAGTTTTTGGGTACATTTTCGCAAAATAACACGAATACATTCACTGGCGTGATCGTCAAAACTGGGAAACGTCAAAATTCAAGGCATGGGAAATATCTCCGAAAACATCCGATTGCGCCCAAATCCGTGCGGTAATATCCCCGAAGTGGCTCAGATCCGTGGGACAAGAAACTCACGTGGTAAAGTGACCCTTCCCGCACGCTGTATATAATTACGGAAGGAAGTAGAAAAAAAAAAGTGAAATTAGTTCATATTATAAACTATTAAAATAAAAATTATTATTAAATAAACAATGGACCTCATAAATTTTAAATAATTAGCCAGAAACTACAATTGCCCATAGTTTTTAACAAAAACTGTCACAACTACAAAAATACCTCATCTTATCAACCTTATCTTTTGGGTATCGAAGAGGTGGATCTCCCGTTTCTTGTCTGCTTTTGCGTTTATATTACGCACTATTATAACACGCATAAAAGTATTGGCTTGTTCCCACCGAGTGCTAGTAAGTCTCACTGAAGAGTGCGAAAAAGTAGGGAGGGAGATTGGCTCATCTCATCTTCGGTGGCTTGATGTAGATTACTGGGCACCGTGAGTTTGAAATATAATTTCTACACCCTCTTTCTAATATAATAAATTAATCAATTATAAAATCCTTATACGAAACCCAGGAAAGCAATGTCACTTAAATTAATTTACAGCTATTGAGTAGATATTTTATGTCATCTGTTAAAAGAAATAACGTTTTACTTGCGGTAAATATCGGATTCATCGTGGTTACTGTTAATCCCGCTTCGTAAATGCCGTACGCCGCCACTGGATACTCGGGAATATTTTGCAACAAAATCGCGACGACATCGCCCCTGTTTAATCTAAGTTTCTTCCTGAGATTTTTGCTTAAGTTTCTCGACATGATTCTGACATCGTCGTAGGTGTATTTTCGCCCAGTAACGCCACATTCCTGCAAAGAAAAATGTCTGTCACTTAGTAATCGCTCAGTAATCGCGATAAAAAAGGTTTTAAAAATAATTTTTAATAATTTATTTAAATTTTTCAGTTTCTGCGCAATTTCAACGGAGAAAAATTCTAGATGGTTACAAAGGTGAGTTACATTTTTTCTTACAACGGCAATCTGTAACTGAAAACAACCACTATACAGATACGTTACAAGAAGGTTCATTAAACAACATTTGGAAACAATCGAAGAGGTTGAACATAGTCATCTTAACAAACGGTAAATGTTTTTTATATATACTGGGATCCCAGTAAGTTAAATGTTGTTTGCTCTATTTCCGCAAGTCGAATATTAAAATGCTTACCGCATTTTAATAAACATTTTTGGAATTCTTGGTTAAAATGAAGGTCACTTTTTTGAAAAATTCCTTTTCGAATTTTGCATAATTTAGGCAGAAATTGAGGTTAAGTGTTTTTTTTTTTCATATTTTATATTTATATTCAATCACTTTGACAGATGCGTCTCAGCTTATACAGGGTTTTGGAGAATTTAATCAACAAAGTCTCAAGATTTTCAAATATATTTATTATTATAAATATATATATTTTTATTCACATGTCAATTCCAGGACAAAAAACAAGCTAAGTTTGTAATTTATCTTATATTTAAATTTTACTTACTTTTGGAGATATACGAGGTTTAAGATAACACCCGTATAAATTTTTGTTGAAGTTAAAGCTGCCCACATTAGGTCACTTGTTGGCAATATTAGATATTTTGTAAATAGCAAAGATACGATACTACTTCTTTTGAAGATATAATCCTCCAGATATACGAATAAAACCTGTTGCTAACAATACAGGGTGTCCATTAATACGTGGAGATTTTGAGAAAAAACGACTCTCTATACTGCACACTTTAACAGATTTAATAAAACTTCAGAATGCATATTTAAAGAAACACTTAATAGTTAATTACCTAGCTTGATTGCCTATTAACACAAATAAATAATTAAAGTTTATAGGTTAACCAAAAAACTATAACTTATTTAAAATACAAATAAAATATATACTAACAAAAAACTTGACAACTATGAACTTTTTAAATAGAAATATGAAAATCAATAAAAACAAACGGAAATGTCAAAGTTTGTTTATACCTTAGTGCGTCCAAAAAAAAAATCGTGATGTCATAGCCAACTACGTTTTTAAATATTTTGATATTTATTTATTGTTTTGGTGCCAGTTGAAACGAGCATTTTAGAGGAACATTTTTAACTAAACTTTATGTACCGAATTAATTTTGTAGTAAAACGATGTTGTTTTGTCAAATATTGATTTTAGAAATATCGTTATGTTTCTGTCTGCGAGAAGATATTCCTATTGTTAAGCACGCTGTTTCGTTAAAGGAAAAGCATCTCGATGCCAAGCAAATGATTTATAATTCTTGACTTAACAGGGGACTTAACGCCAGTACTGCTACAAATAAATTACGTATTTTAAATGAGAATTTCCGCATTGTGTTTGGGTAACAAAAGTTAACCATAGCCACCTAGTTTGAGCAGGTTTGATTAATCAATTTGTTGGTCATCAATGAGAGAAAAAGAAATTCTATCGGACAAAGAAGCTGTCCAAT
This sequence comes from Cylas formicarius, assembly GCF_029955315.1. Lineage (NCBI taxonomy): Eukaryota > Metazoa > Arthropoda > Insecta > Coleoptera > Brentidae > Cylas > Cylas formicarius. The sequence continues at coordinate 21,903,412 of NW_026844352.1, read as the reverse complement.
AAAAGGAAAGCACTTTTTACTTTAAATAATTTTTTACCAGTTAAATCTAATGAAGAACTAATTACAGCTTTTTAGTACAGTATGTGAATCGGTATACCGTCTTAAGTGTCGTTTGAAAGCTTCAAAGTTCAGAACAAATAGGAAACGCGTTCTCTACCCTGTTATAAAAACGGGTACATCTGATAATTGGAGAGTGCCTGTTTCGAAGAATGTAGGGATTAAAGTTAAAGTATATTTTTTCCAAAACGGGGAGATTCAATCAAATTGTTTCAATTGTTCAATAGAACTCCAGGTTTTCACTATAACTAAAAAAATGTTTCTGTACACCTCCAGCCTTCGATATATTTAAAATACATTGGATTCCAGACTGGCGTAGTATATTCCAACACTGGCCTGACAAGTCTGTAAAAAGTATTGTTAAAGATTTTTTATTGTTATACCCATTATTTATCCGTAAAATAAATCTAAGACTCTTTAGAGCCTTTTGAACAAGCCGAATCCAATGTAGTTCTCAGGTCTTTTACAGGGTCCGAAAAGTTCAGTTTGTGGTTACCTAAGTAGAGATCACTTTTAATTGGCAATTGTGGTACTTGTGGTAATCAAAACACTGTGACATTTCTCAGGGTTAACAATCAATCTGTCCAGAGAACAATATTGTTCAAAATTTGACAAATCTCTCTGAAGCTATACGTAGTCTGCCGCCGAGCGAGCCGATTTTGCGTAAGGAGTAAGCATGTAAAAAGCACTGGCCAACATCATACAGGAAAATGGCAAACAACCAACCAACAAACCAAGGGTGGTCTTTAACATACAATGCAACAAGATTATTACCTAAAGTTTAGGAATTTGACTTCAGGTAAAATTGTGGTTCGTAATAGAATATAATTTTATACCTACCTGTGTTAAATATTCTTTGGTTTGGTATACTACTTAGTTTAAGTTTATTAGTTATTGTTATTTCGTGTGTAATACAGTCTTCAATCGTGTGCGAATTATGCAAAATATGTGCGAGTCTAGTGTATCTCAGGAGATGCTCCCGCTCAAATGTAGAAAACACTATTCTATTGAGACTAAGGAAGTTATAAACAATATTTATTTGACTCTCATTGAATGTGGTGCCAGCAAGCAAGCATCTTTAGAAGAAACGGCCATATTGACGAAAATTCCAACATCAACTCTATGGAAAATTGTGAATAATCCCATTTTCTCGAGTGTAGATGAAAGTGATGAAGATATAATCCGGCGTAAAATTTACCAGTTATACGAGGAACAAAACGTGCCTATATTAGAAATATTAATTAGGAGGCTTGAAAAAGATGAAACCGGTGTTAAATGTGGCAGAACTACCTTATGGAAGTGTATTCAACACATGGGTTTTAGATTTAAAAAAATTGACAAAAGGCAAGTTTTAATGGATTCTTTTAGAATTCGGAAATTGCGGCTGGGATATCTATAAAAAAATAGAATTTACAGAGAACAACAAAGGCCAATCGTTTACTTGGATAAAACCTGGTTCGTCACTTATGATACCCCGTAAAAGGGTTGGGTTAACTAAACTGATAAGTGTAAGACAAACGCGCCATCAAAAAGAGGTAAAAGAACTATTTTGCATGCTGGCTCTAAAGATGGTTGGATTCCAAATGGACTTTCTCTGTCTGCGAAAAATATTAAAGATTCTTCTCTGGATTACCATGAAGACACCACCGCTGATTTATTTGAAAGTTGGTTTAAAAACAAACTAGTTCCAAACATTCCTGCTAATAGCGTCATTGTAATTGACAATGCAAGTTATCACAGTAGACAGTTGACTAAAACCCCTTCCTCATGTGACAAAAAAGCAACAATCCAAAACTACATGTATAATAACGACATTTATTTTTACGAAGATTATACCAAAAAGCAATTAATTGAGGTTCTACAAAGCTTGAACCTACAAAAGGAATACGTCTGTGAAAATTATGCAAAAAATCTAGGGCATACAGTTTTAAGGCTTTCCACCTTACCACTGTATATTTAATACCATTGAACATGTTTGGCACCAACTGAAATCTGCCAATCGTCGTAACAATGTTTTTTCCCGTGTTAACTCCAATATCCTCAAACTTATAGAAACCGAAGTTTTTAACATCCCTCCACAAAGTTGGGAAAATAATGTTAAATATATAGAAAAAGCAGAACAATCGTATATCCATATTGCAAATATTATTATTTTTATTTTTATATAGAACAAATAATAATTAGAACATGCGATGATAGCGATAGTGATACGGATATATTATGTGAATAATTTTAAGTAATTTAAGTAGGTATAAAAAAAATGTAATTTTATTTTAGATTTAAACATAAATACATACATAAAGAAATAAACATTGTTTAGTATCTTTCCTAACAAAACCCCAAATAATTAAATTCTAAGCAAAGTATGGACCTATTCGGCCATGTTTCATTCTTACACCATGCCCGGGTTTTTCCTTAATTCGTATCAGTTAGTCACTTTCTTATGTCTATGAACAGACTTTACTTTATATTTGTACCCCTTGATCATCGATCGATCATCATTCATCACGAACGTTAAGGACACCATTTTATTGGAAAATTTTCTTACCAATTATCGTTTGAAATGTGCATTTTTGTAATTGTGCATAGCTTACAAATTATGGGCTTTTTTTGTTAACATATTATCATTGAACAGAAATAAATAAGTAAATCAAATTGCGTATATTTTTAGCAAACGTATCAAACAATCAAAGCATCACTAATCGAATATCTCGGGGGATTATGAATAATCTTAAATGGAAATAAATAAGTTGTGTATAATTTTTGTTACACGAATTGGAAAAAAAATGTCGTAGCTAATAAGAACAAAGTAAGCGTCTATCCGTATCAATGAATCACCGATAAATAAACAATTTGCCTACGACCTTTCATATTCCTGTCTCAATTCGTTATTAAATTAAATAATGAATGCTTTGAATTAACAATTAGTTTACCTATTGTTACTGCAAATTTAAATACATAATCGTTACATTATTAATTGGAATGATTGGGAGTAATAAACAAACAATATATTCGCAAATGGTGGAATTGTAGTTAAATTTATCCAAAATAGAACAAGCAAGAAAAGTTTATGATAGATTGTCATAGCAGTTGATTTTGAGTTGAGTTTTAAAATACGATAAGACAAAAATATATAAAAGATCACTCACTTTCAATGTTTAAATATTATTACAATTGGGTACCCTAATACCTTGAAACGTTCAAGCTCACAGACATTTAAAAATATATATAAAACACTCCTACACCATTGCAAATAATCTTATCTAATTTTCGGGCAAAAATTGTTGTTGTTTATGTTGTGTTTGTTCTTGCTCCTTCTCTATTTTTGTTGTTGTTAATACAGTCATTTACGAGCTTAGAACTTTGATCTTATTTAAATTGATTTCTGTCCCTTTTTGCAAAAATATTAATATGCTTTTCTTGTACTGATAAACCCTGTATTGTTTGCAAACAAAGCCTTTATTTATTTATTTTTAATTAATCAATCAATAAGTTCGCGTGTTAATTGTGTGAAAAAAAAAAATGAAGCAAAGGGCAGGTTAGTAGCTAAAAGCTATATGGTTTGTATATTTGCCAATAGCCTTTAATTAGATTACAAATTTCCACTGTGACTAAGATATTTGAATTTTTGAGATTATATTGACTGGTGGCGGAAGTTTATTGTGTACAAAGTATAGTGGTGTTTAACACAAATAAAATAAACAAAAAAAATTTATGCACATTTTATTTATATTTAAAATTTGACTAGACTTTGAATTGAAGAATGATTTAAGAATAGATAAAAATGTTTTAAAAAAAATTTGGTATCCAAAAACTTAAACATCAATGACAAATTTTTAAACTGCCCACCTTGTTTCCCGTAAGAATTTTTTTAGATATGGAAAAAGGACCGTTAAATCCGAATCTGATCGATTCGATATTAAATTCATTCCAAGTTAAAGGATATAAAGAGACCAAAGTCAAAACGATTTACCTGTTGATAATTTAACTCGTTGATAAATATTATTATTGTTTTTTTATTTGCAAACCATGGTTATTTTTAAAACGTTCAGCCACAAACTGAACTATTTAAGCAATCTTATCCAGACAAATTTATTATAGCTAGAGAGCAAAAGTGATAGTCAGTGTTCGACAAATGCAATAGTATTAAGGTGACCTACAAACAGTTTGAAATATGTGCAATACCCATTTTGAATGGGTGGGTTGGGCTCTTAATAATTGCTTTTTCTGTAGGTTTAAAAGTGCGACACTTTTACGAGGGCCAAATTCTGGCTTCCTGGAAGCTGATGCAACACATTTAATAATAATTTAATAATATATTTAGCGGACATATTTTATATTTTTCAAATATTGCAAATATTAAAATGTAAGATTTTTGTAAAACCTATTCCTATTTCTGTACTTACAAAAATTGTATACTTGCTGCTGAATTTTTCATACTTAGAGAATGCGTAGTCGATCATATTACAGTTTGGAATTTCAGCTCTTCCAACCCCGCTGACAATGCCATTCTTTACACTATAACTAACATTTTTACTAAAACACGGAAAACCTCGAAAAAAAACAGATCTTTGGCTAGATCCCAGTACATGGCCGAAAACTTGCATGATTCGTATGCCATTGACCCTCACAAAATCGGAATTTTTTTATCAAATTGTTTAAATTAGATTAGAGTTTTATCAACAGCAATTATATAATAACGGGGGAATTTAAGAACCAGCACCTTTAATTTTTATCGTACTGGTAAGGTCAAAACGATGCAACCACATTTTTTATTCATAATTATTTAACTGGATGAGTTATTCACATCTGAGTTTCTTATTTACGTTCGAGTTGACAGACAACAACAATATTAACTCGAGAACATTAATAATTTATGAATAAGATTTACTACATATTACATTTTAGAATGTTTCTGCTTACCTTCGTTTTGAAAGTTAATTAATTTGTTAACAGGAACAGAATTAAATATGCGGATATTTTTTTTAAACTGCCCGAAATCTAAGGACTCAATTATGTTATGTTATTTTCTCAGAAAGCACCGCATTATGAGTACACCGAATGGTTCGAAATTAAGTTTGAAAAATATTAATTCAAAAAAACAATTTGAATTCCAATTAAGAAAATTGTTAATGGATTTAAACGACTTTTGTTCGTTTTTCTTTTGACGTTATTCCATTTACTGTCTCGTTGAAGCAAACGTCATGGACCAAAAGATGCAATAATTGTTCTCAAATCATTTCTTAGTTCTTAACTCTAAAGAAAGAGCTTCGAAGTATTTATTTTCCTCAAACACTGAACTTAATATTCGGTACAACTTTAAAAATAATACAAAATAAGGAAAAAAAAATTTAATTCTTGTCTTACAAAAATATGCTACTCAGTAGTAATCAATCAACATTATTGCGCATTTTTTTTTTCATATAAAGATCTAACTTTTAAAATGATTATCGAAATTCATAATCACAACACAAGAATGCACAAGTATATATCTAGGAAAATGCAAAAACTATCGTAATATTCCCAGATAAACTTAGCACTAGTGCTACATCGAGCACTGCTAATTTATTAATATAAATCTTGAGGCCAGAGGTCTTAAGTCACAGATTTGAGTCAGAAAGCATATCGTTATTTTTATATGAATGGTTTGAAAAAAGATTAAGTTTATAATTGTCCATTATATTATATATCAATTTCTCTTTTGATTTTATTAGTTATTTATTTATTTTTACCACGACTTATAACGTAAAGAAGAATTCTGATGGCAAATATTGGTAAACATTAATCCTCATTTTCTTTTTGTTTTCATCTCTAATTAAAAATTACAATAAAAAAATAAATATTTAGCTTATTTATTTTTGAATAGTTGCCAGTACTGCGGAAATTTTGATACATTTAACTGTTACAATGATTTATTTATCTCGTCAATGTAATAAATTGAACAGCATTACTTTACCAATCAACGGAATATTTCTATTATCAAATTCAATTTTTATTCAAGTAAATAGCAGATTCCTTGTGTTGAACAGTGTCAATTTAGTTCTGTTACATACAGGGAACTATAGCTCCGTTATTTAATCATTATTTAGAAAAAATGTTTTGATAAATGTTGTGATAATATTAGATTAGTTGAGCGTCTCAGTAATTATTTCACATGGTGTCTTGCCACCTTTGTCGAATTTTAAAGTATTTTTTCTGTGATTTTTTAAAAGGAACACCCTCTAACTAATTACGTTATCACCTCTAACACTTTCATTAAAGTGTCCCTATACCTATTGATCCATGTTTTCCATATTATTGGTTTTTCTTAGTCGTTTACAAAAATAAGCCGCTTTAGAAGGATATTCATTAATTAGATACACAAAATCAATAATCAAGTAATCAGTAGTCAGTTCATTAGTCCTACTACCTTATTGAATTCCCAGTTTAACACTGCTTCCGAAATCGTTACTCAAATTTCCACACACACATTTTGGAAATAGTATATTATGCAAAATGTTTACCAAACGTGTTGCATACTTTTTTCGCAAAACGACATTAATACATTCACTGACATGACCGTCAGAATTGACAAACGTCAAAAATCAAGCCGTGCGATAAAATCTCCGAAAACATCCGATTGCCCCTAAACCCGGGCAGTAATATCCAGGAAATTTCCGAAGTGGCTCGGATCCGTGGGACAAGAAATTCACGTGGTAAAGTGACGCTTCCCGCACTCTAGATCGGTGTATAATTAGGTATTTTACAGAAGGGAGTAAAAAAAAGTTATTCAAATTCTTAGTTCTTCTAGTAGAAGTAAGTTAACGTGTTTTTCTAAATGATTAATAAAAACGAATATTATAGAAAAATTAGTTCGGAGTTTGTGTTGTATTACCACGCTCTCATGAAACACACTGGAGAATTATTAATGTTGTTTTAAATATTAATTTTATGCAACTGCTATTAAAATATAAGGGAGATAGACAGACCAAATTTTTACTATGGTTACACGGTGGTTACACCAAATTCAGAACGTAAAGAATGCGTACAGGGTGTCACACATAAAAGTGACACATATACTTTTCTCAAACCCTGTAATTGTTACCAGGAAATTTTGAATACAAGGTTGTTTGCATTTAAGGTAATTTTGAGATTACTCAATTTTGGATTATAAGGACGAATACGCAGAAAGTGTAAATTTTATCAAATTAAAATACCCTATTTTAGAACATTCTATAGCAGGCTTTCTTCCCTGGAAGTCTGCAGTTGCTGACTAAAAGTCACTTTTCTCGGAAACTTAATTACTATTGTTTTGTTAATATAGGACTCGAAATCAAGGAATAAAATGCCAGTTAAGGTGGTTTCGTCAATCATGTAATTAGATAGGTAAGTTGCAATTATGCTTGAAAGAGTAAAGTGGGAAGATCGAATTCAAAATACAAGATGAAATGTTTTTACGTTGGTAATCAAAAGAATAAATAATCGTTAATGCTATATTAGTTTTAATATTACTATTATTAACAAGATTGCTTTCGAAAAATCGTCACTGGGCGGAGCAAGTTCGTAGCGCGTAGCGCGAAGCAGCTTTTTATTATTTCGTGTGGTAAAGGGACGCATTGTTTTTCCATCATGCTCCTGCGGACCACTATGGAACTTTCGCAAAATTGATGTAATTTAATTGTGTATGCACCCTGTATAAAATGTCGTTCACTTCAAAGTTACAGCAAACATCGGTAAATATCAAAATTTGCACAAATAATAGCGTTGTGGAATGATATTTTTTCAAATATCTCGCGCCCTGTACAATTGACAAAATCTGAAACTCTCACGACACGATTTACGATACTGTTCAAATAAAATTAGATATCCCATCTTTAACTGTTTTTCATTTATCGCCAATAATTTAGCCACAAAAACGGAAATTTTTAGGATATTTTAGATTTTTTGCCCATAAACGATACAATCATTGTTCGAAGTAGAGGTTGTAACCCTGGATTTTCAACGCGTCCTGGTTCAAGGATTTGTTGAAAATAGTAAATGGTTTTCGAGAAAATAAGTTTTTTCTGAAACCATGCAGTGCGCCGTAATAATCAATGACGTCATGGCGTCTTGACAGCCCCCGAAATAGCGATTTCAATATGGATTTTTTCAAATATCCCGAGCAGAGTATGTGACAGACGAAAACTGCAAATATAAAAATTGTAGCTCTTGATGCGGCCTAGACACCGTTTGAACCAATTTTATACGATTTTTGATTTTTCTAGGTCTTTTAGATTTTTGCCTGTAATTTGAAAACCCTGTATATAATCGAAAAAATGTCTGAAATAAATGTTATTGCACTGGATCTTCTACGTCTGCCGGTTAAAGCATTTTGCCAAGCGGATGAACGATTATGGAGGAAAACGTATTTTTCTGGAAGCTAAAATTACTAAAAAAATAAAAATTCAAATATATTTAAAAAATACTTGGTAATATTTAATTGCACCCAATTTCTGCAGTTTAAATGTGAACACGGACTTTTGCTTCTCTGCTAAATTTGAAGTTGATATCTGCAAATTTAGGACACTTAACACATTTCTCATTTAGCACGGAATATCGGGAACACCCTGTACAATAGGTGAAAACCTTAAATACAAAAGTTTTTGCTATCTATGCGGGCTATATCGCAATATAAAAGAAAGTGAGATCTGAATCATAGTCTTTCAGTTATAACCAATTTTCAATAATAGGAGGACCCATTTTTCAGTCTTTTTGAATTTGCAGGGCACCCTGTATATTTTTGAAAAATTGTCTCGAATAAAAGTTTATAGAGCCGAATCTTCTGCTTCTTCTGGTTCAAGAATTTTTTTGGTCATGTAAATAGTTTTTGAAAATTTTTTTTTGTTGACCCTTGCACACGCGATTTTTTAATTTTTTAAAATACTTCCCGACCCCACGGACCCCTCATTTTCAATAGATTCCGTCACGGGGTAAAGCTGCATATATGTGCCAAATATTAAGTCGATTGCTTCAAATTTCGGACACTTATCGTGTTTCATAGCAAGGTCCAAAAAACAGTCGAAAATCGCGAAAAAAAGATGGATACCGGGGTCGGATCAGGGCCATTTCTCACAAGCTTATGTGCCTCGCGGAGGATTAAAAAGGAGGCAAATTTCAATTTTGTAACTCCAACGGTTCGAAAGTTATTCAGGAAAAACCAAAAGACCAGAACGGAGAACGGACAAAAAAATTTTTTTTTTCGACAGTGATCATTTCTGTAACAGCGATCCCATAGGACCCACCGTTACCGAGATATAAAATTTGTATACGAACGCAGATACTTTCGAAAATTCGATTTCATCGATTTTCGAAAGTAAGAAGTCAAATAATCTTAAATGTTTGATGAAAGTTACTTTTGTTTTTTTGTAAAATATAGAGTAATGCGTTTAAAAATGCAAAGTTAATAATAATAAAGAACTTTTGTATTTAACACCCGGTAAATGTTAGTTCAATTTAAAAAAAAAGATTTAATAGACAATCTACTTTTTACTGTTAAGTTTAATAGGGGAAAACGATTTATGTGCACGTAATGCTTTGGCATTTTCTGTAATTTATGACACCATTCGATTAATATCAGTGCCCGCGTATGTTCTAGTCGTTGTTGAACCTATTATATCCGGTTAAGTTTGCGAAAATATTCGCCTCCGTTTTATTAGATACTGGTGCCATTCCACAACGCGAATTGTATGGGCACTCTAAATAAAATTCCTTGCGGCCACCGAAAATGAACATTGAACATAAATAAACACAAAAAGCAGTTATGTGGTACGAACCACGAAAAATTGTTTGATTTTATTAAAAAAGAAGATAGCCAAACACTTTTCCAAAATATCACAAGTAATAATAATATAGCAAATCAAAAACGTGCTAGATTCTGATTTTCAGTGTTAATTCATAGAATATTTCATATTTCGAAAAAAGAATAGAGAAAATATTCGCCTTTTTTATTAAGTTTTTATTTCGCAATGCTAATAACCCTGTTATATCCTAAATAAAAGTCCAAATAAAACGGTTTTGCTCACCGAAAATAAACTTTGAACATAAATAAATTCCAAAAGCAGTTAGATACTGATTGGCATTGGATTGATGTTATAAAAAAAATAGTAAAATAAATTTTCAAACAATGGTGGTCTATCAAATTAGCTCAACAAATATTCCAATAAAGTAAAGGACAAAAGGTGACAATTTCTGATTTTCAATATTAACTTACGTAAGCCATTAATCTATAGAACTTTTCATTTTTCGAAAAAAGTTATTTGCAATGTTAAAAACTCTTTTTTTTATAAATTTATATTAGATATTGATTGCCATTGGATAACACGGAAAAGCAGTTTGGTACTATCCATTAAACGTTTGTTAATGTTATAAAAAAATAGCAACAAGTAAAACCGCTAAAGTAAAAGAAAAAATGTGCCAGTTTCTGATTTTCTGTGTTAACTTACATAGGCCGTTAATCCGTAGACTTTTTCATTTTTAGAAAAAACGTATTCGCAATTTGAATGACGCAATTTTTTTAGATGCTAATTTCCATTGGATAATATGGAAAAGTCCAAATAAAACTCCTTTACTCACCGAAAATAAAGTTTGAACATAAATAAATACAAAAAGTACTATCCATTAAACGTTTGTTAATATTATAAAAAAAAAACAAGTAAAACCACTAAAGCAAAACAAAAAACGTGCCAGTTTCTGATTTTCCGTGTTAACTTACGTAGGACGTTAATTAGAATTTTTCATTTTTAGAAGAAAGGTATTCGCAATTATAATAACGCAATTTTTTAGATATTGATTGCCATTGGATAATATGCAAAAGTCCAAATAATACTATTTGCACACCGAAAAAAAACTTTGAAGTTAAATAAATACAAAAAGCAGTTTGGTACTAGTCATTAAAAGTTTGATAATGTTAAAAAAAAATAACAAGTAAAACCGCTAAAGTAAAAGAAAAAAACGTGCCAGTTTCTGATTTTCGGTCTTTACTTACGCAGGCCGTTAATCCGTAGAATTTTTCATTTTTAGAAAAAAGTTATTCGCAATTTTAATAACGCAATTTTTTTAGATGCTGATTGCCAATGGATAACATGGAAAATTCCAAATAAAACTCTTTTGCACTTACGTAGGCCGTTAATCCGTAGAATTTTTCATTTTTCGAAAAAAGGTATTCGTGAAAATTCATGTTCGGTATATCCATCTGTATACCGGACAGAACGTTCGAATATTTGGGGCTACTTCCGCCAAAATTTCTGGCACCCACGACACGGCTACTTTTCGGAATTCGTCGAAACCACGATATTAACATGTTCGATCAAAGATTTGCTCTCGGTAAGCCTTCAGAATCCGATCTTTTAAAAAGTACTTCGCAAACTGAATCGCTCCAAGAAATTAGTTTTTGAATAAATCGTTTCTTCAACTTTCAAGGTTTCTGTAGCAAAATAAAAAAACCTATACCGTGATTGTCGCAATTAACGCTATTGTTATAAATATTTTAAATCAATTTAGCATTTATTAAGTCGCAAAAGTCATAAAAACTAACGTTGGCGCTCACTTGGGTTGCGAAAAAATTGGCGGCTGGCTTGACACCAGCCAAGCTACAATGAGTTGACTAGTTGCGAATAACCGCCATATTTGGATAAAACACGCCAAACGGCTTGTGAAATGGAGAGTGTTTTTAAAAAGTGCAGCACGAAAATGCCGAAGCGCTTTTTTTTTCAATCGTTACACCTGTCGTTAATATAGTGAAGGGTAGAGTTAATATATCGTGAATCGCACATGCCGGGAATATATTAAAATAATAATTTAAATTGTTATAATAAAATTATTAATTTAGTTGACATTCTCTTTACGAATTGAACTGAGGTGGCTTTTACTTGATGAAAATCCATTTATCAAAATAAATAAGAACTAAAAGTTCAGATTTTCACGAAATTATATATTATGACATGACAATTGTTTCGACAACACCGTGTCTTTATCAAATCTTTATCATTTTTATCAAATTTTATGATTATGCTATTGTTATTTGATGTTATACCGTGTATCCCAATGAGATTCTATTAAGGAAAAGGAAGGTCCTAGAAATTTGAAAAAAAAGTTCAAATGTAAAAAAAATACGTTCAAATGCTTTTTTAAATAAATGTCTGATCGTCCAAAAGGCTTAATACATTTTATTAAACTTGGAGTTCTTAAAAGGAACTTTCTCCAGGCTATCAATCGGGCTACGCATGAGTGCCACCAGGTGAACTTTATCGCAAAAAAAAAAATCACATTCTGCAAAAAGAAAGAGAAAATAGCATTTCAATTCAAATTCTATATTATTAGACATCAATAACAACTAGTAAAATCGAGCAATTTAACGATAAGTTTCATATGTTGGATTCTTATTTGACTATATCTAATAAAAAAAAATTTAAAAATCATATCGTTGCATTTATTTAAAAAAAAAACTTTTTCTGCGATTAACCTTTAACCTGTGCACTGATTTAAGAAATTTTATTTCGATTTATAGTATCACCTATTCTATAGCGGATAAGTGATAAGAAAATTGTTCCGCAGCAGTTATTGCTTACTACTAACAACTAGTAAACTCTAATACACTTCTTTAATTGTCTACATCGTTTGAAGTTCTGTACTCTTAGCTCTAAAAATTGCTATATTTAACTTTAGTTAAAGATAGCTCATATTTTTTTGAAATCATAATATAAATTTTTCTTACCTAGTAAAGTCAATTTAAACTAAAACAACCAACCTTCCTTTCACTATTTCTTCTAAAATGGGAGTTAATGAAATTTTTTCATTTTTAGAAGTTGAAGACTAAAAGTATCATTGTGTGGCAAATAATCTTTAAAAAATTAGAGATCTATTACAAGTTGGGATTTTTAGATTATAAAAGTTGCTAGAGTAATTAGGACAACATATACAAAATTTATTTTGAAATTTTGAGAAATTGCAAAAATAATTATGTATGGAGTTATAGTTAATAACACCAAGTTTTCAACTATTTGCTAGAGCACTTCCACTGATTTTTTATAACACGATTATTCACCTCATGTCCAAACAACATCCCAATAATCACGAAATAATGATACTAGAGAAAGAAAGTTATTCAGTTGTTCAGTGTTATCTTTGCAAAAAACTTTTTGTCATGTGCTTTTATAGGATGCAAATGAGCGACTAGAAGAAAAAAGGTGAAATTAAACGACCAATAATATTTAAAACCTACCAGAATATATTTAAAACTCGTTAGTTCAAGAAGAGTATTCATCACAATTTATTATCAAAAATATTGTTCTTACATCACAGTATTTACTAAATATTCTATTCACTCCTTCACCAATTCTATCCTGTCATCACTAGTGCAAATGTCATCCAATAATGCATCAATTTTCTGTTGTTTAAGTTTCCTGCGATAAGCGTTGCGAAAGGATGCCTGCAAAAAAAAATCAAACAACGCCTTTGCGATCCAGCAAACCACGAACTTTTAGGGCAGCACCCTTTTTCTCTTTAATAAGAGTTTTTTCTTTCAGTTCTCGGCGAAGTGACAATAACGATTTGACTTTTAGTCTAAGACTTTTCACCACTCCTTCTAACACTTGTATTTCGTCAGTATTTCTATTAAGTTCAGCGTTCATGCTAGTTAAATAATATTCTGCCAGTCCGGGATCCTGAAAATCATCCGGCCGCAACTTATCGATTTCGATACCCCTATACCGAAAAATAAGCACCAAATGTAGCAACATTTAAACCTACTTTAATAACCTTTGAACAAATGCGAAACAAAAAAAACTTACTTACGTTAGTTTCGGAATGTGGTACATTCTATCAAGATTGGACGCTACATTTTCTTCTCTAAAAAATGCATTGAGTAATAATATAGTGCTATAACATCAATATTAGCGAAAGATTATTGGCATTAACTAATAGTCAAGTGATATCACGTCAACATTAGGATAAGGTTTCCTATATTGAACGACCTTCCAAAAACCAGAAGTTTAAAATTAATCATTTACATCAATCTTTCGAACCAATACAAAACTTTTGACAACCTTTGGAAATGGTATAATCTAAGCAAAGCAATAACTTGATGAAACTTCCATTTCTTGAATTTAGGCTTTTATACATAACTTCTACCCAACACATTAGCTTGGACAAGCTCCTTCCAGCGAGATTAAAATTGTTTGTGTAGCCTACGAAACTTTCATCACCTCTTTTTTCTAGTAGAACAAAAATGCCGTTCACATTTTGCCTATTGTATCTTTTACTTTATTTCCTGACTGACTTCAAAAAACAGGATGCCTTATCATAAATTGGTAGTCCTATTTTCTTTCCATTATTCGCGATTTTTTATTAAAATTGTTTTTAATGTTTTGTGAGTAGAGAGTAGAGCGAGGATCACTAAAGACTGACGTCACGCGCCAAGAAACCGCATCTTAATGCTTTACTACACAGGTCACGAAAAATATTATTCGGTTCTAATGTTATCGTTAGTATGACAAAGTTAAACGGAGATTTTAAAAGCATCGAAGACGCAAATATTTTGCCATATTGCCAAACGTCGCCGTAGTTCCAATAAAATAGGGCTCATACGATTGTAGACTAGGATAACTTTTTAGTATAATTCAATTCTCATGATTTATGGTTCTTTGTGCCGTTTGCACCAAAATAAAAATGTTGATTTTATTTAAAAAAACCGGAATACGTTTAATAAAGTCAAAAAAAAAATATAAAAGAAGGTCTAAAAATAAAACTAAAACTTATTATTTTATAAAAGGTTTAAAAAGTCCATCAGTTTTGTCCAGGCAATATCCCAACCTATCATAAAATACTTGTCGAACTCTGGCCAGTGTTCCTGCAGTAACATTGCTAAAAGGACTTTTTTTTACTGTGAAGTTCAGCTAAATAATGTGCACGATCGTATGTGTGCCTTTAAATAGTGCCACTGACGTAACCCAAAAGAAAAAACCCTTTGGTGCTAGATCTGGGGACCTAGGTGGCCATTCGATTGCTCCCCTTAGGAAATGTTGCATTCAGAAAATCCTGAAGTCTGAAGTAACCCAAAAGAAAAAAACCCTTTGGTGCTAGATCTGGGGACCTAGGTGGCCATTCGATTGCTCCCCTTAGGAAATGTTGCATTCAGAAAATCCTGAAGTCTGCTAGCATTGTTGGTACCAAATTTTATGAACAGGGATATTAGGAGCCTGAACAAAGATCTAAATATTTGTTTGTATTTAAATTCCCATCAAAGGAAAAGGACCAATGGTATGGTTTCTTAAAATACCACCCCATATGTTGAGCTTTTCCGGATACTGAGTCCTTAAAGGAATGGACATGTGATTAAATTAATTAATTAAATGAAGATTAAAATTGGAATAAAAAGTTATTCGCTAAAAAATATTTAATTGGGTTGCTCATTCATTTCTCATGATCTGCTGGTAAAATTTCCTACTTGTTTCTAGACTGTACTATTACAGGGAAAGTTTACATTTGCTAAAGCAAAAACTTTCAACTGGCGACGTTCCCTTTGGTCGTTTAAGGGATGCTCAGAAACAGGTTGCTCATCAGTAAACAAAATTTTTAATTCTTCGTAAAAATGTGCAATAGGCAGGAATTAGAATATTTTCAATGCAAATCTGCCAATAATTTCTCGGGGCGAACTATGGGAGAAATACCAATTAATAATTTGTACCTTTTCGTGACCTATATATGTTGTCAGATACTTTTTGCCGCATCCCCTAGCGGATCTATTCAGCAATACAAACTTTTCTCTATTCCTGCTAAGTAATATTATATTGAACAAAGATAATCTCTACTCAGAACTATGTAAGACTACAACTTCTAAAATTATCAATGTTACTCGCTTACCATTTAGAATAACTACTTAATGATTTTTAAAAAAAGCAATGAAAATTTTTTAGCATTCATGAAATCATTACCTTAATTTTGATGGTTCCTTACCAGATCCACTGCAAATATCCAAACCATCACTTGTTTGATTGTTGTCAATTACAAATCTTGGAATTTCATCTTCATCAACTTTAATTTTTGTACCTTCATTTGGATCAGACCCAAGTGAACCGCCAGCATGTGCATCATCTGACATTTCAATTAAGTTAGAATCTGGCCACAGATCCGCTTCCACTTTAATTTTTTTCACATAATCAGTTTGATCGCATTCAACTTTTATTCCTAGATTTGTAGCACACGAACGAAAATCCATATCTTCTACTTCTACTTTCACTTTATCGTATTGAGGGGAGTCAGGCTGATCCTTCTCCACTTTCACAAAAGAGGGAAAATCCATAGGGATGTCATGCCCGCCAGCAATAGGAATTAGTTTATTATATTCAATAGTAATATCGGAGGTGTCATTACTTTCAATCTTAATTTGGGTATACTCAGTGGACTCTATAGTTGCAGCAGGCAATAACCCCATTGAATTATTTCTAGAAAACAGTATTTGTATAAGGAAGCAAACAAATCTTTTTCATACAAATTTTTTTGCAAGGTATTCAAAAATATGGACTGATTAAACATATTTAAGATCAGATTTACTCTTCAATGTGTTAAACTCTTCAGCAACTCAGCTTTAGGGTTGAATTTGTGGAATTTACCAAAACCAAATTTGGCTTAGTAAACTTGGTATGCTTTCTTTTTCTTTATTGTAAACAAGGAAACAACTAATGTCAATATACTTGGTTGGAAAAATGATAAAAACAAAGGAGAAAATAATGGGACGATAAAGGTAACTAAAATGAGCACATGCCAAAGTAAAATGAATAACATAAATAATTAAATAAATAAAAACAAGACGAAAAACTACTCAATTGTAAATTATGACAAATAGTGTTTTTTTTTTTTCATTTTAAAGAAACGTAACTTCCTTCACCAGAGGAGGGAATTGAAAAGAGTATAAAGTTTTTAAATAAAGCAGAATAAAACACAAATATAACTGTCCACAACATGTGTTTTAATCATTATATAATTAAAACTATGCACACCATTTTATCATATATTGAGACTATTTGCATTTGTTGATTAGACATTGGGAACAAAAAAGAACTATGAAACATAAACACAAATTAACAAGTAATTTAATACAGACAGGACAACAAGACAACTTCACTTTTAGAATGTTTAGAACAATATATTTTCTGTGCATTTTGCCACCTGAAACAACTAGTAACCCAATCTCAGAGTGATATAAACTTGTATTAGAAAAAATCGCGTTTTTTTAGCTAATAAAGGTAAAATAGACTAGAACACTAAAACTAAACATCTCACAAACATGATGTGTCTCATATTTATCAATTAACAAGGTTACACATTAACCAATAAAATATAATACATAGATGTTTTCCATGTTCATTTTTAGTTATTCTAGTTTGTTTTCCCATTAATGTGCCGTTGTTTTGTGTACTTCCTGAAAACTTCCATTTTTTTCTGTCTTTTCTCCAGTTCTGTGAACAAGATTGCCTACTTCATTCACTAGTTCATAAAGATGAAATTTACAAAGGTAGATAGAATATACATATACAATTGATGTCAATTAAACTTACGTGTTAGAGGATGTGCTACTGGCACAGGTTGGCTTGGGGGTCGCATCTGGTCTAAGTTTTCTACTTCCCCGGTTTGTATAAAAAAAATGACTAGGATCAAAATGATCAGAGCAAAGCATTAATGTTTTTCTTGGCATAGACTCTATGCCAATTAAGTTCAGCCAGATATTTCGTTTATCTTGATTTGTTGGAAAACTAAAAAAGAACATTGACAATAAAAACAAATTCTACATCTATGTGAAGAAAATTCAAACAAAAATAACTAAACAAAGAGAAACAAATTCTTCACTGTGTCTGCTTCACTTTACAAGTAAGCATTCCATAGCATTACCTGTGGAAAGAGATGATTTCCCCATTAACTTCAGTGTCTTCTCGTTTATCACATAAACAACATTTTCTCCACTTCGTCATTGTCTATAATTTGTGAGATATAAAATAAACCTCAAAACCCCCAATTAACCCGAAGAGTGTACCAAGACCGGAATCGCAATTGCCTGTAAATAATAATTACAGTAAACAATCAAAATCACAGAATAATAATTCAAAAATAAACAAAAGCATATGCTATTCTGTGCGCCAACTATTCTTTGATTGAGAAAATAATTGAAAACTTGTGTTCCGTTTTGGTCCTAATTATAAATATATTCACCAAAAGAAAAAGGTTTATCATCTCGTTTTATTATTCAATACGCTTATAAGAAGCATAGATAAAAATCAAAAGGTTAATCCGCTGATGTTTTGGTTGTATGTTGTATGTGGCTTCAAGTTCAAGTTCAAGTATGCGTTTCACAAAAAAATGTTGGGCTCGACTGCTAGGATCATTCGCCCATTGCCGACTTCCGTCGAGGATCTTCGCTTTTGGTCATTGACCAACACGTACAAAGAAGACATATAACCAATATTTGCTCAACTAGCAAAAAAACAAATTTGACCGATACCAAAAAAAACCGACACCCCCCGCTCCTACCGCGGACCATCCGGGCCCATCCGGCCTCCATACCGGCGTGAACGGGGAAAAACGACGGGGCCGACGACGATTATAACTTTAAAACATGCACTGAACACTAACAACACTAAGTCCACACAGTGGAAACCGATATCAAACTTTTGAGGACGAATACAAGGGATTCTGTCGGGAGCGAACGGAGGTTAAACCGCCTCGTGCAATGCTCCACCACAGAATCCTTGTATGTGGCTTATTTCGACCTAGACATGTGCTTCGCTACAGAACTATCGAACAACTTCGACGAACGTCACTTGTGGGCGAATAATCATGGTGATGTTGCTTAACGTTCTGTTGAACGAGAAAGTAGAAGAAGTAGATCTATGGGACAATTTGTGATTTTTAAATTTGATCCAAAATAACGGTTACAGGCAGCAAAGTGGAAATAGACTTGTTTTGTTTTCATATTTATTAAAATTAATATTTTTTACTTCTAATTTGAACATGAGCAGCACATCGAAAAGTATTGACAAATTAGTCGACAAACATTTACAAAAATTAAAGATTCCCGACGGATTCGAAAAACCGACGAGGGAGTTGGTCAAAAATATGATGCAGCATCCCGCTTATAATAATCCCAGGTATGGTTAGGTAATTAAGCAAATTTTTAACTAATGCGTTCTTTGTTTAGTTACAATTGGTCTTTGAACGATTTTGAACTTGGCAAACGCCTTGGCAGAGGAAAGTTTGGGCGGGTCTTTATCGCAAGAGAAAAAAGGACTGGTTATCTGGTTGCATTAAAAACTTTAGTAAAGAAGGAGATAGTAAAGGGAAGAGTAGAAAGACTCACAATGAGGGAAATTGAAATTCAAAGTCATTTAAAGTAAAATCATCATTTGTATACATAAAATACAAGTGACTAAAGTAAATATTTTTAGGCATCCAAATATTCTACAACTGCTTGCTTGGTTCCACGATTCACATAGAATTTACATTATTTTAGAATTTGCAGGGAAAGGTGAACTTTACCGTCATCTGAAGTCTTCACCCGGCGGAAGATTTAGTGAATCTATGTAAGTAACAATGATTAGATTATTGATATGAAAACAAATTCTATTCTGGGGTAAAACTCTGCAATATCATATTTAATTTAATTTTAAAAGGATTTTGCACTGGACCTTAAGTTCATTTCTTTGCAAATCATGTATCAGTATTATTGTGTCCTATTAAAGTGCGGAACACAAATTTCTTTATAAAGGCAATACTAAAAACAATGATATGATCATTTGAAAATATCTTGTTCTAATGAATTTCAATCACTATTTTCCATTCTACTCCATTGATGAATGACTTGTTGGGTTTGCTACATCATTTGTGTTGGTATTTTATTTAGCAGCCATTTGGAGGTTAACATTATTTTTTCTCTTTACACAATATATAAATAAAGGAGTGCTTAGGAAATTTTATCTACCTGTTGCCAACCATATTTTTTCTAGGACCGCCAGTTTTGGTCTTAACATTTATTTTGTTCTAGATCAGCAAAATATATATATCAAGTGGCTGACGCTTTGGAATATTGCCATCAGAATCAAGTGATACACAGAGATATCAAACCTGAGAATTTATTGTTGACAATAACAAATGACGTTAAACTAGCAGATTTTGGCTGGTCGGTTCACTCACCATCAATGCACCGTAATACCCTGTGCGGAACATTGGATTATTTACCTCCTGAGATGGTTGATGGCAAAGATTACAGGCACCACGTTGACAACTGGTGTTTAGGCAAGTACCCATATCTGGTTCATTAATTATTTAACTAGTCAACTTTGATTTCTGCTTAAGGAATATTATGTTATGAATTTCTTCATGGATATCCTCCATTTGAGGGAAAGGATCAGGAGGACACTCATCAGCGAATCAAATCAGGAAACTTGAAGTTTGCAGATTTTATCTCAGATGGAGCACACAATTTAATAACAAATGTAGGTAGAGATAATTTTGTTTAAAAAATGACCATAACATTTTTTGCAGCTTGTAGTACTTAAAGGTGAGAAAAGAATGTCTTTAGTGAAGGTCATGAAACACCCCTGGGTAATAAACCACAAAAAAGAAGCCAAGGGAAATTAAACATTCTAAAAGGTAGACTTTGTCAGCTCTTAAACAATTGTAATGCAATTTTATTTTTATATTTTAGTATGATTTTTTTTTGTTTTTGTATTTGTATTTGTATTTAATATTTAGGAAATTAATTTATGTATTAATAAGAAAGTTGAAAAAATATTTTCTACATGCCAAGACTTTTCATCATTACTTTTATATCATCTTATTTACTTAAGGGATTTTAATTTTTAAAAATTGTCAGGCTGAATTTGATTGGTCATTTCTATAATGTCGTTTTATTGATTATTCTATGGTAAATACGCAAAATAGTCCTTTGTTTTATAAAATTAACGGACCTTGTTAGTTTTTGTAATTAAAAATTTATTGATAAAACTAGAACTTAAAACTTTCAATTACATTTGGTTTTCATCTCGCAGAGATGGTTTTCGTTTTAAGACAAACCAAAATGCCATAAAATCAGTCAGTACTCTGTTTGCCAAGCAAAAAACTTTAGGAATTTATTACCACATATATACCTTTATTGGTTTTTTATATTTTTCTATATGCAAACACATTCATTTTGTAGTTATTTTTGGTCCAAATAACATAAATTGTCAGAATCTGAATAAATAGTCTTTGATAAAGGTCATTTTTTAAACTGTATTGTTTCTAAGTACAATGAACAAATTGCAAAGTACTGACAAAATATGATGATGCAGTAATTTTGAAAGTCATTTAGATATAATTGGCAACTTACTCCAAAGGAACCTGTAAATATAAAAAAAAAGAAAAACTTCAGATTTTTTCGTCCCAGAAAAAAAAACAATGTAACAAGGCAGGTGCTTAAGGAAGCTGGATTTAAAAAGTAATTGAAAGCAACTACATGTTTCATCTAATTCTTCATTGAATCATAATTATTTAAATAAACCCTTTTTCTGAGTTGTATACAAAATTTTCTAAATCTTATAAAGTTTATATGATAATATCGTCTTTTTTTTTCTAGTTTTTAGATTTTGTAATTATAGTAAAAAAGTACAACAAACAACGCTTTTGCTGCAAATACAATAAAAATAATTCTTTGAATTAATGGAAATATCGGGGCCTTCACAACAGTCTATTCTATACGGTTTTTAAAAATGGCGCCGCCTGCCATTGTCAACTGTCAGGACACACAACATCCCAAATACACAGCATACAACAACCACATAGTAATCTTTGCCACCAATATGAAGTAACAATATTTTATGAGCTTTTGGCCAAGGGCACTCGTCTCTTCCAGCAAGCCCATTATATTGATCATTTTGTCAACTACCACGTATGCCACTAGTACACTAGCACATAAAACGCTTCTGGTTTTACTAAGCCGAAATGGTAATCACGCCCGATATCGATAGGAAATATTCCTTGTGCGTTATGTGCATTTTTTAGTGGTCTGTAATTTCAAGATTTTTGTAGGTTATGTTTGTTTCCCGTAAATGTGAAACCATCGTATCGAGTGCTGGTGGTTAAAATGGAACAACAGAATTTGAAAGACCCTGTGTGTGATTGTCTTTTCTGACATTAAAAATTAAATGATATTTATAAACCTTCAAAAATTATTTAATACTTTCTCTTAAAATAAATTTCGTTAATGCTGTAAAATGAACTATGAGCATATACTATGCTTGTGATAATTGGTGATATTATAATATCCCCATTTCGTAAGAATGGCAACGTAAATAAGAAGTATTGAAAATGACAACCGAATGGGGTGAACTATTTCCTTCAACGGGTAGTGGAATTATATTTGTTGTTTATGTATTATTGTTTGTTAACCAAGGTAAGAAAACAATACCTATTATTATGAGCATTAGTTTACTTTTAATTAGAAACACGACTTTCAGAAATTTTTAAATTATTTTTATATTCGTTATAACTAATCTTTTTGAATCATAATACAATATTCTTAGTTATAAGTAATGATATTGGCAGTTTTGTAACAAATGAGCACTAGAAAAACTTAAAATTATAATTATAAGAGCCAATTTTTCGTTTTTTAATTGCTCAGAAAAAAGATTAAGTTACCTTAGTAATAAAAACTGCATATATCATGAAGGTGACATTGCGCAGGGATTTTGGATTAAAATTACTCAAATAAAGTATTACTTGTGTTGACTCTGGATGTATGTTTAAATTTGTTTATTAAGAGATTAATATCACTTTGAACTGAATTATCCCGTTTAAAATAAAATAAAAAACCCAAAAAAAGGTAATGAAACTTTTTTCAATGATTAAGGAGGATCTTTTTTTATTTCCATTACTAACAGAATAATTTATTTTTAGAAAATATAGATTTATTGACTTTGAATATATAGAATCTAAACATTTTGTAAGGGTAAGGAGATGTCCATTATTTCGCATGATTTATTATTTATTTATGTTATGCACAAACAGTAACTAATAGAATTTAGAATTATAGAACAAGTCTGAGAAGTGTACAGGAATTTATAGAAAAACAACGCAGGATAATTCAAATTCAATCCCCCCCCCCCCTATTTTGGATCTTTTTATTCATTGGCACTTTGTTTCGACTCAACACAAGAAGGTTAGAATTAAAATGAATTCGAAAAAAGCTGCAAAAATAATGTTGCGCCAAAATCCTAGTTAGGTTTTGCCCATGAACTTCCCTTATTGTTCCCACATATTGTTGATCCATAGTAAACTCATTGAAGGAATCACTAAGTAGGTTTTTATTTTTAGGAATTTTGGTAACTGCATCGCAAGAGGCTAATAACAAATATGATTACAATATTGTAACTGTGGTTCTGTTGACTGAGGCTCTTAAATTAATTATCTCATCAATATTATACTGTCATAAGTGAGAATGTTATGTAACTGCTTCCTGTTAGACCTTGTTGCATTAATTATTTTTGCAGACATAGACCTCTACAACTTATTAATGAATTATTCGAACATTGGAAAGTATTATTGCTCTATATGGTACCTGCATTTTTATATTGCCTATATAATAATTTATCATTTATCAATCTATCATCTTTTGATCCTACCACCTACTATCTTTTGCTACAGCTAAGAGTTGTTGTAACTGGTATACTTTTTCAGGTAAATATGCCATTAGTACTTTCTCATATAATGCAATACGTAAACAGTTTCACTTATTCACTTTCACGGAGCACTTTTTATATTATTGCCAAGAAAAGTGATTAATTAATTAATAATAACACGAATAATTATTTTTTAGGTTATATTTAATAAATATCTCAGCAGGAAACAATGGCTCTCTTTAGTCATTCTAACAGCGGGATGTATGTTACAGCAGATGAATTTCAGTGGATCCCACGATGGCAAATCGCAATCTTTAGGGTTATCTATAAACGCGGTATTTATTTTTATTCAAATTTTCTGTTCTTGTTTTGCGGGTGTATATAATGAATATTTGCTTAAGAGAAAAGGTGCCAGCGTCAATATTTTTGTACAAAACGTTTTCATGTACTTAGACTCGATAGTATGCAATATATTGTTGTTAATTTTAAATGGATCATTCGAAAACGCATTTCTGTATGATAACATTGAAAAAGTGTTCCATTTGAAGGTGCTTATTGTAATGTTTAATAACGCCGCTGTCGGAATAGTAACCAGTTTTTTCTTAAAAACCCTAAATTCGATATTGAAAACGTTCGCTAGCGCATTGGAACTAGTCCTAACGGCCATATTTTCTTATATATTTTTTAGAATTCCGGTTCACTTAAATACGATTCTTGCCATTGCGACTGTGATGTACGCGATATATTTATATTCGCAAAATCCCGTATCTAATGTACAAAAAGATGTTAAAAATTCGGATAAAGTTGAAATTTTGCAAATGGAGGAAGTGTGATAAAAAATTCCTTAACCTCTGTGATTTTAATTAGAGTGATAAGTTCTGTTTAAAATATTTCGCCTATTGTGATATATAATAAATTGACATAACCTATAAAAAGTTGTTTCGTTTGTTTATAAATCGGTTTTGTGGAAATCGTTTGCCCACCGGTATTTGGTAATAAACAAATAGCACTTTGCATTTGGTTCTGATAACCGCAAGTTAGAAACACACTCACAGTTTGTAACCTATTTTTCTTTTATGTATTCGCAGAGATATACACATGCTAATAAAAAAAACATTTATTTTCTAACAATAAAGTACACTTAAAAAATCAGTTATAATATTATCAACACTTAACGAAACAACCTACGTGATAACATTGTAATTGCTAATTTACTGTTTCCACTGGCCTGGCTCTAGCAAACCAAAACAGGTTTAGAGAGTCTCTAGGAACTTTTTTTAAATGTGTTGTCCTATCTAGTCAGAAATTATTCTAATCTTTTAAAAAATAAGTAAGTATATTACACGTACACTAGAGGTGTGTCGAGTTTTCAGTGTCACTAATCGTGATGATAACTGATGATTAAAAATTCTGATTACAGGAATTTGTTGTTTTACTGGATAAACTGACAATAATTTAAAAGATTTTAACTTTTTTTGTGTTATACTGAAAACAAATATTGTTAATATCATTCGAGTACTTTAAAAAATATATTTATTTGTCTTTGCGTTTTTAATAATAAGTACTAAAGGTACCCACCCAATGTACGTCACATACTTAGATATATAGGTCTATAGAATGTGCGAAGTATATTCGTATTGACATTTGTAATTACGTATTCTACCGGGTGGAAAAGTCTTCTACATGAAATACATTTGGGAAGGAATAAAATAATCATGATTCTACTACTACTACCAAACAACTGACTGAGGTTCTTCCTTGAACCTAAGTAAAACAAAAAATTGTAAAATTTTAGTTTTGTTATAAAATGTTATGAATTGACTAGACTTTATCGGGCATAACAACTAACCAATATAGTGATAATAGTTTGTCTGTGGTGGCAATCTCAGTTTTGTCTGAGACGCGTATATATTCGCGGCATGTGTTTCAAAATGGAAGGTATTTTTAAGTTTTTGCTTGTTGAAGGTAGGAAGGTGTTTTTTCATGTAAGTTATACCTTGCAAGTTAAACAGATCATGACCATCATTGTCAAATATTACCTGTGATACCTAGTTATTCAATAAACCTATTGTCTGAGTAGGTGCATGTCGTAATTTATGTAATTTTTGGTGATGAGAACGATGTTCATATTGTAAAATACTGGCTGTGTTAAACTTGGTCATACAATATGAGATAATCAGTTGAAATCTGGAAACTTGAGGGGATATGAAGGAATTTAAACCATTTTCATTGCATTTCTTCCAAAATCTAAAACAGAATTTAAAAATGTTCATTTTCAATGAACATAAATGAAACTAATTAAAATTTTATTGGGCAACTTTTTGTTGTCTGGACAAATTTTATGGGCAGGTTTCTTTTTTTATTGAACAATTATCAACGTTTTCCTAAATGAAGTTTGATTAACATTTTAAAAAGTAAATAAATTGCAACAATGAATTATTTTAACTTTTGCAAAATATCTGAATATACAAGAGATAAAATTACTAATTGATTCAACGCCACAATTTTTTTTTTTGAAGATCTTCTATTTTGTTTGAGTTCTCAGGATCTAAATATGTTCCTAAGCTAAATTCTGCAGAGTGTACCAAGCGAATAAATAGAATATTAAGTTAAGGATTAGTACATTCTAAAAAACTGTGCAATATAAATAACTCACATTCTAAGTATATTCTTCTTCTAAAACAAAGTATTCATACAATTGTATGTGGATATTGTTATTACTATCTAGTTTGGAACCAGTACTTATGATCGGTATTTGTATTCAGTACCGAAAGGTATCTGTAATGATTTCAAGAAAGTAATCATTTACACCACCACTAATGTACGTGCCACACCGACGAACTATGGTGGCTTTTGGTTAGTTTGATTTTATTTACGTATTTACCCGTCAGCTAATTGCCGCTAATATTACTGATTCTGTTTAACAATTTTTGTAGCGTAATATACTATTTTATTCGAAAGTTCTGCGGTCATTCTATACTTTAATGTCAAATAAGCAGTTATCCTAAAGAACACCATAAAAGCTAAAATGTAAAGCAATTGGTACTTATAATCTTCGCCTTCCATCCCCATGTCCTTGAGCATCAGCTAAAATATAACGCAGTGAATTCTTTGATCTCTATACATCATAAAAATACAAGGATGGGTACCTCGGGATTTCTGTAATGACAGTATATCTCGTCGCAGTCCATGGAATGTCTGTCGGTAAATAGGTTGCTGGTGAGTCCTACTACTCCATATCTCAAGTAACTAAATCCCATCAAAACCTTCATGAATGGTTCAATTGCTGATCTGTAACCCATCCCGTAACACGCCAGTGCCAATAACGGTGCCAGAGTCGACGGTCCTACTACCGATCCGTTCTAAATATGATTCGTTAATTTTTGACTTCCTTCTGCCTGTGGCAGTTTTTCGTAAAACTTTGAACGCAGCAAACACAATTATGCGAAATTATTTCGTTCCCGACGTATAGGACCAAATAGGAATTTTGCGCCATTTGGAGTGTTTTCATATTTCTGACATCCTGTAAGATAGAGTAGAAGGTAAAAACTGGCATAAATGTTTTTACGTAGACTCCAGTGGTGTAGTCAACACTATGCCACTCTCAACTTGATTAACTTAACACATTAGTGCCCGTTGACGTATTAATACGTTTTTTTCATCCAAAATCTTGTAGCCGTTGACGTAGTAATACGTCATTAATTGTGACAAATCTAGGTGCCGTGGACGTAGTGGTACGTTATTTTTGGTTGTAAATCTAGGCGCCGTTGACGTAGTAGTACGTTTTTTGTTGTCATAGTAAATGTCACATTATAACTGATAATTTAAGAGTTAGCTTGTGTTCTGCAATAATTAACTTACGAATTGACTGATTAATTAAGTAATTTATATATTAATTTAATTGTTTGCCCTGCGATATCATGGAAGAAGACGACTTTGAATTAATTAATAAATGTAATGAGGTATGTGCCGATATATTATCTGAGTTTGAAAATGATGAAGAATGTAACAGCGACGATACAGATTTAGCAGAAAGTAGCAGAAAAAGAAATGTTTTGCCAATTATAAGTGAATCTGAAAGCAGCGATTCAGAAGACACGATATTGGAAAACGAACAGAACTGTTCAACATCAAATTGGTCCCAAATCGATAACGATATTACAGTAAACCCATTTTTGGGAAATTCTGGGGTTAAAGTGTTCCCAAGAAATGCAGAAAATATTTCAGACGTGGTGGATTTGTTTATAGATGATGATTTTTTTCAATTATTAGTAACAGAGACAAATAGATATTATATGCAAAACATGCATAAATATAAACGTGTAAAAAGCACAAAGCAGTGGCGAGATACCACGATAACAGAAATCAAGAAATTTTTAGCTTTGAATATATTGATGGGACAAGTAAAAAAAAATAATGTTAACGATTATTGGACTACTGATCCGTACATGGAAACACCAATTTTTGGTAAAATCATGACTAGAAATAGATTCAGGCAAATACTACAATCACTACATTTTTGCGATAATAGTGCAATCCCTGATGACGCAAGTCGACTTGTTAAAGTAGAATCAATAATGCAATACTTTATAGAGAAGTTTGATAAAGTCTATAAACCAAAACAAAATCTATCGTTGGATGAAGCCATGATTCCTTGCAGAGGTAGAGTAAGTTTCCGAGTGTACAACCCAGGAAAGATTACAAAGTATGGGTTATTAGTGAGAATGTTGTGTGAATCCGACACTGGATATATATGCAAATTTAAATTATATAGTGGCAATGGAGAAACATTGCAAAACCTGGTCGTAAACCTTTTAGATGGTTATGGAAATATTTGGCACCATGTTTACATGGACAATTACTACAACAGTGTTCAGTTAGCACAGAAGTTACTCTACAAAAAGATAAGAATTTGTGGAACTATAAGAGAGAACCGCGGGCTACCACACGATCTAAAAAAAATTACTTTAAAACAAGGACAACACAACTTCCGTAGAAAAGGTGAAATTCTAATACATATTTGGAAAGATAAAAGAGTTGTAAGAATGATTTCAACAATACACCAGGCTCGAATGATACAAACCCAGAAAATAAATCGAAAAACTGGCGATCTGATACAAAAACCAGAAACAATTTTGGAATATAATAAGTACATGAAGGGAGTTGATATAGCAGACCAATACCTTGCTTATAATCCTATTATAAGAAAAACTGTGAAATGGACAAAGAAGGCTTTTATGTTCATATTAAATACTGCACTGTTCAATTCATTTGTTGTCTTCAAGGTTCTGAATCCAGGAAAAAAAATAAAATTTTCATCTTTTTTGAAAAATATTGCGCAAAACTGGATTGAAAAAGGATATGTTCATTCAGAGAGTCCAGGAAATGTATCCAAGAGAGTTTCTCGCGAAGATGCACCAATGAGACTTTCTGCAGACATGAGACAACATAAAATTGTGAAAATTACTAGTTCAGGCAATAAGAAGTTTCCTCAAAAGCGCTGCAGAGTTTGCAAAAAAAACGGAAAAAGGAAGGAAACCTGTTTCATGTGCTCATATTGTGTAATTCCTTTATGTATGGGAAAATGTTTTGAGGATTATCACACAAAAAAAAATTATTAAATCTAAATAATAAATCAATATATAATAAAAATAATTTTTGTTGGTATTTTTTTCTTGTTTTTTTTAAGATTAAATATTTTAAAATCTATTAATCGAAACACTGCACAGAACTATATTTCTATCCATCTTAGCAACCGAGTGAACTATTTTATCATACTACAAAAACCTAAAATTGAGAAATATGTAGCATTGAAATCAAATAGCCCTAATATTATATCCTACTTTAAAATAAAATATGCCGGCTCTCAGCTATAACAACATCACTGAGCATTTTTTTTGTGGGAGGCACTCCCTCCCTATGGGACCGACCTCGGATCCGACCGCGTCAGGCGAAAGCCCCGTCCTCCCTTTACTTAAAAAAAATTCGGCGCCCCTCCCGGTCCCATAGGGCGGGAGGGGGAATTTTTCGAAAGGGACGCCGCCGAAAAATTTTCAAAAATTTTTTTGAGGAGGGAGGAGGAGGGAGGTCGGGTACTTCCTCCCCCGACCTCCTCCAGAACTTTACCGAGTTGGGTCCCGATCGGAACGACGGTCTCGGAGATAGCAAACTTTTTGACCTTTGACCTCCTCAAAACCTCAACAAAAAAATTCGCCAATTGTCGATCTCGGGCTCGACGCGTGGCCTGAGTATAGGGCTTTCGGGGCGTCCGGGTCGGGTCCGCCCCCGACCTCAAATACTCAAAAATCCGACGCTACCTCAATATTGAGGAATTTTTGAGGAGGTAGGGCAAGGCGGCGCTCGACGCCCCTCCGCGACCTCACTCACGCCCCGAGGTCGGAATTTTCGATTTCCGATTTTGGGAAAGTGAAAAACGCGGTCCTTTTTTTTGATCCCCCCTTGTCGCCCCCCGTTTGGGAGGAGATCGGGGAGGAGGGTATCGTAAGAAAGGCCGTTCCTTCGACCACCTCCCGTATCGATCCGAACCCGGCCGGACCTAACGCGACCTTAATCGACGCGTTCAACGACAACATTGAAAAAGGTCATATTTTTGAGTTTTTGAGGTAGGAGATTTTTGAGGGCGGATCCGGCGTTTCCGACCCGAGAAACCCCCCCGTGCCGGTTTCGAAGCGATTCGGCCGGTAAACCTCGGAGATAGCAAACTTTTTGAACTTTGAGGAGGCGCCCTCAAAAAAAACTCCACAGACGGGTATAGGACATGGGCCTTCAGAACGACGCCCGGGTATAGGCGCGTCGACGTAGGTACTCGAATTTTCGATCCGTCCCATAGGAGACGAGACCCTCCCTAACCTCAATACCTCCTCAATTTTGAGGGGCGTCCTTTTTGAGGGTTCCGGTGCGCCTCGGGCCCCTCTACGCGAATATACCGTCCGCGCCCCGATCCGACCTCAAATAACTCCGAAAACCTCGAAAAACCGAAAAAGGGCTACCTCCTCAAAAGCGATTTTTTGAGGTCGCTTCCTCCTCGAGATTTTTTTCTGAATTCGATGGCGAGAACCCCGACCCCCCAGGTCGTACCGTTTCCGAGATAGCCCCCCCGACTTCGCCCCCCTGCCCCCCATCGAAAAAATAAAACCGGTTTTTTCAATTGAAATCAAATAGCCCTAATATTATATCCTACTTTAAAATAAAATATGCCGGCTCTCAGCTATAACAACATCACTGAGCATTGACGGTATTCGGTAGTTAGGTATCAGGACAATGTTTCGGCAAGCGCCGTACGTAATTAGGATTTCTAAACGGCCGGTATAGTGTTAATAATCTTGATAAGCAAATTCCACATGACTGAAAAAACTCTCAAACGCGCAATTGCCACACAGTGCGCGTTCGTCGAGCATTCATCATTATCATAGTAAATATAAGTTCAGATATTCACGAAATTATATATTTTTGACATGACAATTGTTTCGACAAATCAAAAAATGACCATAAAACATTAATTAATGTTGTTGAGAGAATTTAAGTTCAATAAAGGAGAGGTATTTAAATCTAATTGACCGTTAAGCAATACATTTGAATGTCTCATCTTGTTAATCTCCATGGCTTCCAATACATTTAATTTTCTACTTTTTGTAGCTGTATGTAAAATATCAAAATTGTCGTCAAAAATGTGTTTTTCTGTGTTTAAGTGTGTAGCATAATTAGAATCTAGACTATTGTTTTTAAACGCTCTTTTATGTTCGATAATGCGTTTCTTGAAGGATCTACCTGTTTGTCCAATATACATTTTAGGACAAGATCCACATTTCAACCTGTAGACACCTGATTTTTGGGATTTTGGACATTTCGTTTTATTGTTTTTTTAAATATTTTCCTATTGTGTTGTTAGTTCTGAAAGCTAATTTTAAACCACATTTTGACAAATATTTTGAAACTTTTTCACTAGGTTCTCCTATGTATGTAATTGTTTTAAATTGTTCGTGTTCTGTATTAGGTTTCGGATAAATAGAGTTTACTGTTGTCTGTATTTGTTTTTTATTTATAATTTTATCTATAATGGACGGATTGTAGCCGTTGTTCAGTGCAATTTGTTTAATGATATTAATTAATTAAAATCATACCTCAACCACCATATTCACCAGATACAGCCCCCTGCGACTTTTTCCTGTTCCCAAAACTCACAAAACCCATGAAGGGAAGGAGGTTTGGAACGATTGAGGAGATAAAGAAAAAATCGCTGGAAGAACTCAAGGCTATACCAGAAAGTGCTTACCAAAAGTACTTCGAGGATTGGAAAAAATGTTGGCACATATCTGGGGGAGATTACTTTCAAGGGGGCAACATTAATTTTCATGAATAAATAAATATTTTTTGATAAAACTTAAAAGTCTCTTTACTTTTTGAACACACCTCGTACGTGTCAAGCATTTTATGAAATTCTATACTGCGTTTGACGGTTCAGTTCTTATTTTTCGTAGTAACAAACGTCGGCGGGATATAGTTTACTGTTTAAAGTTAAAGTCTTTTGATTACAGAAAACTGAGGCTAACTAATAGTCAATACTATTATCAGGAATTCTGTACGATGAACAGACATATAAAATCTGAAGAAGTACTTCTAGGATACCAATCCCGCTTGGATTTAATAGTGAAACTGTTGACACCCCTCAGGTCATCGTTGATTATTTGCAGAGTATTTCAGTAGTGTTTATAGTCCTAAAAGTGACATCACCTTCCCACGAACTTGTACGTCGAGACGGTCAATTCATTTTGATAGCTTTACGGAGGAAGAGCTATTGAGAGAGTTGTGACCTATGCGGAATAAACTTGCAGACAGGGTTCCGGGCTTTATTGTTAGGGATAGCGCTCAAAATTTCGTCTTCTCTCTATTTCTAACAGGATTATAAAATGCTGTACTGTTCCAGAATGCTGAAAGTTGACTAGAGTCTTTCCCGTAATGAAAAATGGCTACCAACCCGGTCATATTAAAAATTATCAGCCAATTACGATCCTATCAACCTTTGCTTAAGCCTTTGAAAAACTGATTTGTGCTCACTGGCTCGTCACATTAAACTTCTTTCGCTTAATCAACAGGACGATCTATTACTTCCAACTGACGCAGTATATTGCAGAATCGCTCGACAGGAGAATTCAGTTTAATGTAGTGTATTTGGATGTAGCTTAGGCTTTTGACCGCATTGACCATTCCATGTTGGTTTAAGATGTCGTCGGAAGAAGACAATATTGCACTGATTGCTGCTGTGATTGCAAGGAGGAAGAGGAAGAAGAAAAGAAAAGTGTGGATTCATCCGTATTTAAAAGATAATGCTGATATACATAGCCCATTTATTGTATCGCAGCAGCTACAAGTTCATCCTCAAAAATTTCAAAACTTCTACAGGATGGAAAAGGAAAGGCCATTTTTCAAATGATTTAAAATAACGAACTTAGAAAAGTATTTCCCAGCAACTTGGTTCCACGCTTTATCTTGTTCACATCTGATGCTATACGCCTTTAAAGTGTGATCATACAGACATGGGTACATCTCGATAGTCTGAACAAAGCCTATATTAAATTGTTCATCGTCTAGTAAACATTTGTTGCTAGACATCACGAAAAAAAACAACCAGAAATTTGGTCGCGAAGTCAAAACAATGTCTGCACGGCTTGGAAGCAAGTCGCAAAGTATCAAAATTATAGGACTTCGTTTTATATTCGAGTCTCACGCTGCATGTTGCGAAGTCGCATGTTTGCGGCGCTTTTTCGGTGTGAAACCATCAATACATTTGTATAGGTTTTAAAACAAGTAGCATGCTTCCTGCCAGCAAGTCGCACGTCGCAAGTTACTTTGGTGTGAAAGCCCACTAATGTTTATAAGTGGTGTGAGCAAAATAATTTTAGATCAAAGCTTGAATATGCTTCCGTAATCTGGGTACCAATTTATTTAACTCATATTCGGTCTCTCGAGTATGTTCAAAGACGTTTTGTAAAGTTTCTTGCTTTTAGAGTGGATGATGGCTACCCAGACAGGGATGTTCATGGTGAAATTTTGTCGATATTCAAATCTTGGATCACGGCTGGTCTAGTATTTTTATATAGACGTTCAGCTTAAGAATTCCTGAACCAATTTATGGGCTTAACATTCATCTAAATGCCTAATTTATGTGTATATTGTGTTATTGTATTTTTCTTTTTCTCTTTTTTTCCTTCTCGTTTCTTATATATAGGTTGCGTTTCAGTGTATTCTAATTCTCTATTGTGATTGTTTTATTACAAATTGTCCTGTAATTTGTGTGAGCTGTTGGGCAATAAAATCCCTTATTATTATTTATTATTATTATCAGCTCTATCCCGAGTAGCTATATGGTCGGACCATACAACAAGAAACCCTAGTAGATTTTCTTAGACATTTAAACTCGATACACCATAACATACGTTTTACCATTGAGTTGGAAGCTAATAATAACCTGCCATTCTTAGATATTCTTATCAATAGAAAATCAGACCTAACATTGGGTCATTGTGTATACAGAAAACCTACGCACACAGGTCGATACCTGCATGGTCACATCACACATCAAAATCATCGGTTATCAACTCTCTTGTTTACAGATCCGTAAAACTATCTCAGCCCGTGTCACTGAAAACAGAATTAAAACACCTTACCTCTGCTCTTCTCTCCAATAATTTTCACATTAAAGATAAACGTGCCATCAAAAAATACACTTCACCACAACGTTCCAATAGCAATGAGGCCGACAACAATCGCACACTTTCCACTGTTGTCCTTCCTTACATTCAAAACATCACTGACCACATATCAACAGTTCTAAAGAGTATAACGTCAAAACCAGATTTACCACTTGTCCAAAAATCTCTCAACATCTGCGGTCCGTCAAAGACAAAATTCCATTTGAAACGCCAGCAGTTTACAGCACTCCATGCATATGCGGAAAAGAATTGGAGAGACCGGACGAAAAATATTAACTAGGCTCAAAGAACACGAAAGAGCCTTACGTCTAAGACAAATAAACTCATCAGCTGATGCCGAACATACTCATGAAACCGGGCATAAAATTTTATTTGATAAAACTAAAATTCTTGCATGTAATCAGTTCTTCTACCAACGAAAAATCCGAGAGTCTATAGACATCTATAAACAACCTAACAATCTTAATCGCGACTCAGGTCTCTACCTGTCACCAATTTGGGAATAAGTCATCCGAGACGGTTTTATAACCCTCATTAGCGCCCCCCCCCCCCCTCACACAATATATAAGCAGGTACAGAGTTAAATACGACCCAGTTTCAGTCAAGTCCTGAAGAAGCCAACAGGATGGTTGGCGAAATGTCAGCAATTTCGACTAAGCAAAAACCGACGCAGGAGGAATCCAGAAGTTTTGTAAAAAGCATGATTACTTCTAGCAAATGTTAGATCCTGTTCTTTGTAAGTCTATTATAGTCATGGGTAATGCCAGCTGCCACTTAAGAAAATCCGAAAAATCATTTTGTTGAAATAGAAGAACGGAAGCTGATGACTTCAACAACTATATAGTTTATCGTACTAACAAGAACATGACCAAAATTTACAAATGAAGTTGTATTGTAAATAATAGATTTTTAAATAACATTATTACATTATTTATAAATTACATTTATTACAATGTATCTATTTTCATATCACTCTTAATTCTCTATAAGTTACTATTTACAAATGTTCTGGAGTCCTGCGTCTGTTGTTGATGAATCGAACTTGCTGACGTTTCGCCCATCATATTGCTTCTTCAGAGCTTAACTGAAACTGAAGATGCTAACAGGATGATTGGCGAAACGTCGGCAACCTCAGTTCATCAACAACCGACTCAGGAGGAATCCCGAAAATTTGTAAATAGTATTATAGAGTTGCATGTGGAAGTTTCTTTGAAACATTTTCTATATAAATTGTTATGTTCTTCATCTCGGCTTTCTATTATATGCAAATTGGTGTGACTTAAAAACTGAAATACGGAATTTAAAACACCATGATTGCAATTTATCTGAACTTAAACGATTAATCTGTTAAGTTGGTCATCCTGTTTCATGACCCCTGTCATTGCAAATTTATGTTTTATTATTGGCAACTAGGTGTAACTAAGATGCATTTTTAATTTTGATTGTGGACACTTTAATAACAGTTAGTCTACATTAGAAGCTCGATAGATCAGTTTAAAGAGAAACATTTTTTGGGACCCAAAAATACAGGGTGTTTTAAAAAATATTATGCTTGGGATATATCTCAAATACGCTCTGTTTTGATTACACCACTGTGGTAGTTTTCACCTTTTTTCTATCTTACCAGGTGTCAGAAATATGAGACAACCCCAAAGAGTGCAAAAATTGCTCAATTCAAAGTTTCGCGAGAACCTGAAGGTTCTCTCAATGCTGGTTACCGACAAACCCTGATTACATTACATTTGAGACACAATGTACTTACGGTAATGCTAAACAAGGATCCGATAACATAACCCAGACCCTGCGAGCAAAGTCCCACTGCCAATCCGATCGCACCAAACCACAAAAATCTATTTAGTTCTATTGGCTGATTCGAGAGAAGGTACACTATACTTAAAAACATAAATCCAAATACGATCTGAAAAATTATAACATTTAGAATCCAGTCATTTAATAAAGCAAAGTCTCACCAATAGCGGCAAAGTTGCAATGGTTAGCGCTATGTAGTAAGCCTTCAGACTGTACCAGCGGTTGAAATATTCGCGCTTCATTAATTTCACTTCTAAAGGAACTGAAATTTTTTTCAAAATGTCGTAAAGCTGCAGAAGTTTAATGTTACTTACATAGTAATACGGGTACCATCACATACGTATACATAAAGAACACGTTAATACTCAGCACATATTTGAACATGGCGATGACTTGGCTAGCGTCATTGCCCAATCCGAAGTAAATTCCGCCGACCAGCAAACCCGATAAAAAATGGTGAAAAAACTGGATGTAGAGGGCGCTATGATTTCTTCGCATCTGAAGGAACATTCGCACCAAGAGGATGTGAAGTTGTCCGCTGAACGGGAGAGGGAACATCAAGTCTCTGCCGTTGGTTATTGCTATCAAACAAATTTAGTAGACGCAAGTATCAATTCAATTCAATTAAATTTTACAAAAACCCGCTTTAAGTCGGAAATGAATTTTAAATTGTTCTTAATTTTAATTAATTGATATTCCTCTCAATAGTTTACATTTTAGTTTAGAATCGACAAGTGGATAGGCAAAATTTTTAAGCTAATTATGAAATAATATATCGGTACAAAATTTAAATAAACTTAAACATGAATTGTTATAAGAATCAGTAGAGCGGTGAGCTAAAACGTACCAGTGCGCGCAGTATCTTGATAAACTTCGAAAATTTCCATGCCCGCTGTGGAAAATTTGTTTTCTTTCTTCTCCTGCATGTTGATTTTTCCGTTTTGAATTTGATTGCTCAAAACACTGACAGTATCTGGAGTCGACTGAACTATTTCTATAACTATTTAAAAAAAAACTTGAATTAGAAAATAACATTAACCTCCCATTCTTAGATACTCTTATCAATAGAAAATCAGACCTAACAATGGGTCATTGTGTTTACAGAAAACCTACGCACACAGACCGATACCTTAATGCATGGTCACATCACCATCAGGCCCAAAAATCATCGGTTATCAACTCTCTTGTTTACAGAGCCGTAAAACTACCTCAGTCTGAGTCACTGAATCCAGAATTAAAACACCTCCCATCTGCTCTTCTCTCTAATAATGTCCACATTAAAAATATTAAAGCCTTCCATCACAAAATACACTTCACCATAACCTTCCAATAGCAATGAAGCTGAAAGCAATCCCACACTTGCCACTATTGTCCTCCCTTATATTCAAAACATCACTGACCACATATCAAAATTTCTAAAGGAATATAACGTCAAAACCAGATTTATCACTTGTTCAAAAATCTTTCACCATCTTCGATCCGTCAAAGACAACATTCCAATTGAGATGCCAGGAGTTTACAACATTCCATGCATATGCGGCAAAGAATACATTGGAGACGAAAAATATCAATTAGGCTCAAAGAACTTGAAAGAACTATTAACGAAACCGGACATACACTTTTATTCGATAAAACTGAAATTCTTGAAAATCTATATGCAAACTTACAATCTTAACCGTGACTCAGGTCTTTACCAGTCACCAATATGCGATTTAGTCATCCGAGACGATGTTTATGCCACTCATTTAGCTCCGCTCCTCTCAAACAATCTATATAAACAGGTAGAGAGTAAAATGAGAGCCAGTTTCAGTCAAGCTTTGAAGAAGCCAACAGGATGATTGGCGAAACGTTCTGAAACGTCTGAACAAAAACCAACACAGGAGGAATCCAGAAGTTTTGTAAGAAGTGTAACAATTTACTTTCAAATAGATCGGCAATTTAGCAATGGTTGAACAGTTCAGTTTATGAAACATGTTACGGTATTTATCACAATTCATTAATATCAAGTATCAGCAAAATCCATCTGAAGTAGAGAAAAGAGAAGAATATATTGTATATAGTATTGTATTGTATAAAGTATAATTGAATAGATAGAATAGATAGCGGTTTATGATGACTAGTTTTTCCCTGAAAAGCAATAAATCAAAATTATGAAAAGAAATGCAAACTTGAAAAATATACACAAGGAAATGGTTGCGCACTTTTAAGGCCGCATTAAAATTAATGTTGCAATAGAAGTGTATCAAACAGTAGTTTTATCTATTTTTTTATTATATTTGGTATATGCTATGCTTCCGTTTAAAATTTGGCTGACTTTATTACTAACACTGTTCTAAACATATATATTTTATAAAATGACATTAATAAAATAAAATAAATAAAAGATAAATTTTATATAAAATGTATTACCATCCACATTTGAGTAATATTTAAGAAAAAAACCATTTTTCACACTTACTATAATCTGCAGGTGTGTAAGTAGAGGGACAAGGGCACCCAGCATTTGCCAGCAATGGGACTAGCTGCGTTGGAGATCCGTTGTAGACACAATAACCATTTGCGATCACATAAACCTTTAAAAACAAATATTTAATAAATTTTCGCATTTACCTATATATGTATTCAATATTTGCAATTTCTTTAAACCAAACATGAATCGGTTTTCACCTAACGTCATAAATATTTAAAAAAAAATTTGTTTAGTTAAAATAAATTCTAATAGAATTTGTAGGTATAGGCGTAGGTAATGCCTTATATCTCCGCCATCTTTTATGACGGATACCAACATGATTGAAAAGGGTTCAACACTGGCATTTTTTAAGATTATAGCCCACTATGACTTTTATGTAAACTACTAACATTATATTCATTTTTCAGAAAACGGGAAATAAAGAAAAAATTCTGTTAGGCCATTGCAAATGACTCAAAAAAGTGCTTTTATTCAAGAAATCTTGCTAGCGGTGGATTGGGAAGGCATTGAAATGCTGTTTTTACCATTAAATAATTCTTTAAAAACCGTAAAGCTTTCAACTCGATAAAGCTGTTCAGTATGTTTCGAATAAAACGAAATAAAATTTCCATTGAAAATATTTACTCATACATGTACTAGGGGTCCTCTCTACGACGTACGACGTTCAATAATCGACACGGCCGTTGACAGTTGGTTAATTCGACAGGTTTCAGTATATATGTAGTTTTTTTGGTGGCAGTATCTTTTAAAATATGCTGAGACCTCGTTAAATGTTCTGGCAAAACGAGTTGAGTGTGCAGAAATTGTTGTTTGGAAAGAAAAGAGCACAAAGTGCAGATTAGTGGGTGAAATTTTGAAGCATGCGCAAAAAGCCATTCCCTCCTCTAAGAAAATATCTTATTTTACCGTGGTAGGGCCACTATATTATTAGCTATATGTCTCTATTAAACAACAAAAATGAATGAACACTATACTATATACTATAATCATCCAAAATATTTACTGGAACCACCAAGGTTGTGTTCAACTTGAAAAGGGTAACACCAACTACATCAATATAGAGAGAGGAGTCTGCCAAGGCTGTCTTTTATATCCTTTGCTGTTTAGACTAGAAGGCGCAAGCATTAACGCCAAAATCGATAATAACATTAGACCGATAACATTACGGCCGAAGCGCAAGAACACCTACAAATATTGATGAACATACTGACCAAAGATAGTGTTAGATGGGATTTAGAGATGGTCATGTCAATACGCAGACAACTCTCAATTTCGAAATTCTTCAAAATGTTAAGAGCTGCATATATCTGGACAGAGAAATGAATAACCATCTAGACCACTCAAAAGAGATAAGAAGAAGAATTGAGATCGTAAGACCTGGATTCCTGAACATGTGTAACTTGTTATGCCACCTCAAGCTGTCTACACCAGTTCGACTGAGAATTCAAGCATGGACATTAAAACAAGAGGACATGAAAAAACTTAACCCACTAGAACTTTGGATGCGCAGTAGAATGCTTCGAATCAGCTGGATATCTAGGACAACCAATGAAGAAGTTGTAACGAGAGTGAAAATTCTCCAGCTGATCACATTAAAATTAGAAAAACTTCCTACCTTGGACACATAATGCGCCATGAACAGTATGAATAATTACAGCTAATCATAGAATGCAAAAATGAGGGTACGAGAAAACTAGGCAGAAAGAAGCAATCGTGTCTCAGAAACTTTAGAGACTGAACACACACCAATGGTAAGATCAAGCCTTCATTAGGGAAGACTTTGCCATATTTGTTGCCAACATCGTAAGAGAATAGGAGGAGGATATGTCTCTATCCATCGGTTGATGTATTTTTTAAATAAAACTCCGTTGTGTTTATACAATACTGAGATTACAACCACAACCTTTTGGACGATCGTTTTGATAACCTAGATAGTACCAATCAAATACTGAGCGAATAACATTTCCCTATCTAATATTCTATTACGCGTTCGTTGTTTAGGTCTGAATTATGGAAATGAAACATTTGGTATATTTTAC
Source organism: Cylas formicarius (assembly GCF_029955315.1). Classification (NCBI taxonomy): domain Eukaryota; kingdom Metazoa; phylum Arthropoda; class Insecta; order Coleoptera; family Brentidae; genus Cylas; species Cylas formicarius. The sequence goes on along the minus strand of NW_026844352.1, from coordinate 21,862,647 downwards.
AGATTCATTTGGCGCAATACTACAATGTGTGCTTTGTTTTTACGTCTATGACTAAACTATTTTGAGGGTGTGTGATAAATTATTACCTGATCGAAGTTTTGAAACAGCGAAGCAGGAGGTTGATGCACCGTGCAAATGACAGTCCGTCCCAATCTTGTAATTTTTTGCAAAAGCTCCATGCATTGTTTAATTGCTACGTTGTCAAGCCCTCTGAAAGGGGGCATACTGATTACAAATCGTGGTTTCTAAGCAACATATTATTTAGCTCTACATTGAAACCGAGTCCTAGAGAACAAGGTTTCGTCAAAAATATAATACTTACGTTGTTGGTTCATCTAAAAAGATAACCGGTGGATTATTAACCAACTCTAAGGCAACGACTAAACGTTTTCTTTGTCCCCCAGATAAATACTCGCTCTTTGTATCGTAGCATTTCTCTAATCCTAATAGTTTGATTACTTCGTCTACCTGCAACCGATAGTGTATCAAAAATGTTTTGAATTCCAAGCGGTTGCTCTAAATAATATTTTACAAACCACGTATTGCCTTTCAGTATCACCGATTTCGGACCCCAGCTTTAGTCTAGCGGCAAACATCATAGCCTCTCGGACGCTTAGACGTGGCTGAATTATATCTTCTTGCATTATGTACGAGGAAAGTTTGTTAAAAATTTTCATATCCCTAGGTCGATTGTTGATTTTAATCATTCCCTTTACACCGGCGGTTCTGTAAAGGAATTTTCATTGTTAATTGCAAATATTTCTAGAAGATCAATATAAAACAAATCGTCGAGAGAAAGACTGCAGAAATGACGGGCATAAACACCGTCTCGAATGACTGATTCCCATATTGATGACAGATAAAGACCTGACTCGCCGTTAAGATTGTTAAGTTGTTTATAGATTTCTATGGATTCTAGATTTTCGTTGGTAGAATAATTGATTATATGATTATTTGTCTTAGTCGTAAGACTCTTTGGTGTTCTTTGAGCTTAGTTGATATTTTTCGTCCGGTCTCTCCAATGTATTCTTTACTTTTTCCTCCTATCCAACGGAATTTTGTCTTTGACGGGTCGAAGATGTTGAGAGATTTTTGGACAAGTGGTAAATCTGATTTTGACTTTATACTTTTTTAGAACTTTTGATAAGAGGTGTTTTGAATGCAAGGAAGGGCCACAGTGGAAAGTATAGGATTGCTTTCGGCATCATTGCTATTGGAAGGTTGTGGTGGAGTGTTTTTTTTATGGAACGCTTAACGTTGAGTGACTCGGGCGGTTTTACGGCTCTGTAAACAGGAGAGTTGATAACCGATGATTTTTGGGCCGGATGGTGATGTGACCATGCATTAAGGTATCGGTCTGTGTGCGTAGGTTTTCTGTAAAGCACAATGAACCAATATTAGGTCTGATTTTCTATTGATAACAATATCTAAGAATGGAATTTTTGTAACTCAATGGTAAAACGTTTGTTACCGTGTATAGAGTTTAAATGTCTAAGAAAATGTACTAGGATTTCTTGACCATGAGGCCAAATAACAAAAGTATCATCGACGAGCGTTTCCATAATTTTGGTTTTATATGAAAGGTGTCGAGAGCTCTCTTCTCAAAGGCCTAAATATATTCGCGATGACTGTGGAGAACCCATAACTGTTCCTGACGTTTGTTCAAAAATTTGACCGTTATAAGAAAAATATGTTCCAGACAAGCATTTTTCAATTAAGGTGAGAAGGTTTGGTTCCAGATTTTCGGATTTTAACATATCTGAAATGATGTTGAGAGTTTCAAGAATAGGATTTTATTAAAGAGGGATTCTACGTCTAAACTAACTAGAATATCTTGTGTATCTAATGTAATGCTTTTTAATTGTTCAATGAAGTGAAAGGCATTAAGTACGAAACTATCAGTTTTCCCTCTAAGGGGTTTTATTAAGGAAGTTAGATAGTTTGCTAGAGAATATGTTGGAGAACCAATGGTGCTGACAATAGGTCGAAGGGGTAACCCTGGTTTATGGTTCTTTGCGAGTTCGTAGAGACGAGGAATTTTAAAGTAATGGGGAGGTAACAGGTTTTCTGATAGTTAATAATAATAACAGATTTAAGGTTGCGATCCATAGATGACAAAGGATCTTTTTTAAGTTGACAATATTATCCGTATGTAAGAATATCTTGAATCTTTTCCTGATATTAATTTGTGTTGACCACCGTAGAATTTCCTTTATCTCTTCCTTTTAGGATTACGATGTCTGAATTATATTTTAGAGATTTTAGGGCAATGCGTTCAGGTTTCGCAATATTAGATTTAGGAGGTTTTGATTTTTTAAGGATTTTTGCGATTTAAAATCGAATTTCGTTAGCTGTTTGAGATGGCAGGATAGACTCAACATTTCAAATGATTTCCTCTTTTGGGATAATACGTGGCGCAAGGACGAAGATGGAACCTGTTGAACGAACTATCTTTTACGTTTTCGAAAGCTGATGCGATTATACATTTATTATAGTGTTTGGTAGTTGAAAGGAGTTTTATGGTTTTCCTAGTATTGACGTTAGTTTTTCAAATTTCTGAATGTGATTTTGGATAGAAGATGAACGACGATTTAAAGCTTTTTCATGAGTTATATATGAAAGGGTATAGAACTCGGATGGGGACAAGATGGAAGCAATTTCAAGGTGTAGAGACAGAAAAGCCTTATTGATTTGGTCTATTTCTTTACGGGAATGATGAATTCTTTCTCGAAGTAAAGCAAAACTAGATTTTCAAAGAATTTTATAAGCGGATAAGGTTTTGACATGATGGGATATCAGTTGCACGCTTTCAGCATTCTAGTAAGGGGTGAATAAATTCCATAATTTGCACTATGGTAAGGTATGCGAAACATTGAGTTTAATTGTATGCTATATAAAAGAGCTGGACAATAATACCAACCATTCAAAACTTAAAGAGAAAAAATAAATCGGTCTTGAATTTTCAGGTTTCTACAGTATCAATATTGAATGCCACTGAAGCCAAAGATAAATACTTTCTGAACGGCTTCGATGTTATCTATATGGCAGGTATAATATGGAGACACAGATGCATACTCCAGTTTAGAGAGAACCAAAGAAATATAGTTGAGTTTAAAGCAATGTGTAGTAAGTTGGCCACTATTACGTACAACAAACCCAAGAACTCGCATGGACCTGTTTACGCAAAATGTGTCACAAAACTTAGTTTAGAATCCAAGAAAACACCCAAGTCTCGACTTCATCAATGCTATACACTATATACTAAGTATACTCCAGCGAAAGCTATTTGTTATTCACATATCTTTTCTTCTATGGGAAATAACAACAATAATATAAAGTAGATTAACAATACTAAGTGTTAAAGAAATAGTATTACTAAAAGTAAAATTGAAAGCCAAATGAGTTTAACCGAGAAAGACTGTTTTTTCTAAAAACAATATGAATAACCATTTAAACCCATTTATAACCGCCAAAAGAAGGTTCTGAGTTACGTGTTCCCCCTATCTAAATATTAAGGTAGTAAGAAAGAAGGAACACAATTTTTGGTTCTTTTCTTTTAAATACACGAAATTTTTTGAGATCCTAAGACTAGATTCCGCGCTATATATAATAGTTTTTGTTTTTTTTTTGTTTTTTGCTATACTGGGTGTTTCAAAACAAATACGAAAAAATTAAAATAGAGGTTAGGTTGTTATATAGACGTCAGGTCAAAAGGGAGATATACAAGTATGGCGGAATTTTTTTTTTTATTTTTTATCCTAAAAACAAAAATAGAAAAATTAAATATTACCGAAGTATTGCTATTTTAAAAATTCACTTTCTGCGTATTTTTTTATTTTTAATTAATAATCTAGTCGTGTGTAAACTAATATATATATGTAGTATATTTTTTAGGTCTTAAATATCCTGTTTTGGTGTAGTGTAGACTAATTTTTTAATTATCTCAATTGACGACACGCTTTCAGGCGTGACAGCAGCCCACTGTCTTTTTTATTTATTTTTTTTTATCTCATTATTTATTGCTTTAGAATATATGTTTTTGTTTGGATAAACATGCTAAAACATAAAATTAAAAAAAAAATGTAAAGAAATTATAGGACTATCAATTTTCATTTTTAAGATAAAAAATAAAAACATTCTTTTGCCGCCATACTTGTAGCGCAACCTCTCCCCAATGGTTGGCTCTCGACCAAATGTTTATATAACAAACTGCCCTGTAAAAGGACTAAATATTTTCGCAATAGTAATAACAACAAAGTGGAAACTCCTCATAGATCCGAATCGATGCTTAATTCGAGTTTATGAAAAAAATGCGAACTTAATAGACTAACAATTAATTACCTACCTAAATTGTATTCAGAAGTTATGCAACGCAAAATATATTTCTAAGAATTCATTAGTACAATATTTTTAATCTCTAACAGGAATCTTAATGGATCCGGGATTTTACGTATATTGTGAGTTATAATAAAGTCAAACGGTTAGCGTTTTTGTTAATTTTGTTACAAAACTTATTTGCTGCATGCACTCTAATAACGTATGATCAGCAAATGTTTGCGAATTCTTTAGGTTGCTATAGTTGAGGCGGTGTTTCCGCACTTTTATGTTATAAGTAGTAGAATGTCGGGTTAGTGCACAAAGTCTTCTTGTAATTTTTAATCAATTTAATTAATTATTTTTCTTTAATTGCTCTTAGTTTATTATTATTATTCCCTACGTCAAACAGTTTTACACACTTAGTAAAATAATTGTTTTTATATAAACATGTAAGAAAAATATTTTGTTTTTGTTTACTCCTGTTTAAATTTTTATGCTTTCCCAGAGTCCTAGTATTTAATATTTTTAATATTTTAGGTTAAGTTCCCTTCAGACTTTCACAAACATTCCGTGTATTAAGTTTGTTATTTGGTGCAAGTAACTGTAATGTCTACTTTGTGGTCTTTTCTATCCCTTCCTGCAAGCCTTATGAGCTTGGAGCAACAATTTTTAACATGTTAGGTAATTTAATTTAAATATGAGAGAATTTTTGTGTGATTATGGGAACACAATGTTATTGCATCGTAAAAACAAACAAAATATTGTTCCGTAAAGTCATCGAATACCTACATCAATTAGTTTATCTACGTGAAAGAATACACTTATCATTGCCGACTAATTATTATATAATTTGTATTAAGCACTGGAAAATTTTGAAAGCAAATTTGCTTAGCGTATTTGAGTGAGTTGCAAGTTTTAAATATAATTTCCACTGACATTTACTATTTTGCGATTTTCTTTGCATCCAAAATTATCCACAATATCCTGAAGTTTTAAGTACGTGGTCCATGTTTATCGTTAAATACAGAACAGTTACTAAAAATCTCGGTTTTAATTATACTTTCGCTTTAAATACTTTAATTATACAGTTTACTCACACGTATCCTGCTAAGATATTCAGTAATGTGCTTTTCCCCGCTCCAGAGGGACCCATTATGGCCGTCAATTCTCCCGAACAGAATTTTCCATTGATGGACTTAAGTAGATTTCTCCATCCTGCAAAAATTACAACGTATTTAGTCACTAATTTAATTAAAAGCAAGAAGCCGGGGAAGTACATACATAACGCAGAAGAAAATAAGTAGATAAGGGTGTAATAAACACGAAAGCTTTATAAGGTCCAAACAAATTCACTAGAAGTGACTTTGTGTTTAGCAAAACTGCTTATATGCGACGCAAAAACGGCATATTTGAAACATTGCCCAAGGATCGATTTTAGTTGATTGAATTTCGTCTAGAATTTTTATGTTTCATAAAATTTTAAGCCTTTTTTCGTTTCTTCATGAATCGTCACATTTAATAATTTTTAATAATTCAATGTGGTTCAAAATGATCACTTCAAATGAAATTGCTGATCAATTTCAATAAAAATGTATACAGTTTTTTTTAATAATTAGCGCCATGTGCCTCAATACTCAAATGAAATCAATGAGTCTAAACCTATATTTTTTGGTTTAGTTAAAGATCAATCAATTTGAAACTAAACTTTTAGATCAAATGCTACTTAAAATAGTAACTCAAAATTAATCTTAGCAGAATATGGCTGTTTGGAGCGCATTATTTTCTGTATTTATGAAGATCCAGCGAAGAATCGAAAAATGAAAGCAAAAATTTTACGTATCAAGCAATTCTCACAAAAAAAAAATAAGAAAAAGAAAAAAGGAAAAAAAAATGAGAAAAGTGAGCCCTTTTAGGTCATTTGTTTTTGTTATTTTTTTCTTCTTTATAATAATATTTCAAATAACTACAATTTGGTGGGTTAATAGGCAAAATTTTTTTAGTCACCCGTTTCTAGAATTTTCTTCGTACATAACAAAGAATTTTTAAACATTAGGTATTGTCCTTCACCATCAATATCATGTGTCACCCTGTAAAATGGTTAGCAACCTACTCATTAGTTGTTACTGCATACATTAAACAAGGTTAAGGAATGTCTTTTGCAATAATCTGTTTACTTCCGATAGCGGTAGACAAAAACCATGCCAGGCATCGACTTTCTCCGAGTAACAGTTGTTATGTAACTGCATTTTTTATATTTTCCATTATTTTGTTGTGAACGCTTAGGTATATTATTAGCAGGAAATAAAAATAACAAATAAAAAAATAATGAATAAAATTCAACACAATACCACAGGTATCCTCAGGGTATCTTATAAAGGTAATGGTAGAAACATTATGAAAATCTAAAAGAAGGTACATTTTTTCATATGCTGTCTAATCTCTCGCTTTTTGGCTCATTTGCATTTATAAAATTCAAGTTATCTTTTTCGATTAAAAAAAAATTAAAAGAAAAGAAAACGTACGGGAAGTAATAAAAAACAATATTTAACAATAAGAATTTTGGTAATAGTAATAAAAAAAACTTGAACTCAAGTGTTGGAATTTTCCATCATCTACCTCAATATCTACATCTGCCAATTTTTTGTAATTATACGTTTGGGCTCAATCATAATATTTTGGTGTCTAATATCTCCCGACGAAGACTAGGCTCCTATAGTTTCGTTCACTAATTTGGGGACACCCTGATATCCGCAATAATGAGTGAAACTAACCAAAACTAACTAATTTATATGCCGTGGGTGACTAACGTTACAAAATGTTTGAAGTAGTTTATTGAGAACTGATTGTGCGACTTTAATTCTACATTTCTAGTCACCTCCATCTGCAATATATAGATATTAGATATCAATCCTTTAATAAATTATCATATTCGTCTCATCTGCGAAACTGAAATTTCCGCAATAAGGATTTTTTTTACATATCGTTAATTTTATTTGATAATTATTTCGAACTGGAAAATTATTCAGATGTTCACAGTTCAGTTCTTTGGACGTTGAAACCGGGAAGTAATAGTAATGATTAACAGCTATCGAAAAAAATCAAAGATGGAAACCTTTTACGTCTTTTACGTCAATAGTAAGCGAAACCAGTAATTTTCGCTTCTGAATTGCATCGGACTATTTGATACAAAATTTATTTATTTATAAATTTGACATGACTCGAATGCAATAATAAAAAGTGGGGGTGTCAGAATAGATATACGGGGTAGGGTCAAAAAGTAATCTAACCCTAATTTATTTTTTAATTGAAAATTGATTGAGCAAAATATGTACGTTCGTTTTATCTAATGTAGTTTATTTTTTTTTATGCCCAGTACCTAAGAATTTTATTTATATTTGAGGCGAAACATATGTAGTAGAAGATTAAAAACAAGTTTTTATCTCAATTTGAAGAATTATCTACATTATTATACCATTTAAAAAAAATATATCAGTTTTAAAGATATTTAGTTTTAATCCTGGGTTTAAATAACTATATCAAGTGTATATTTTTGAAAATTTCATTCCAAACTAATCAAAACTGAACAGACATCCAGACAGATTCCAGTTGTGTCTTGTACACATCCTATTTTGCATAAAATTCCATAGAAACAAAACAAAATCGAGAGATTCGGAGTAGGTGCAGCCACAAAAATTTTCCAAGGAATCAAAGCTTAAGAAGTTGGCCCATTTTTGGTATTTAGCTTTGTGTTTTAAATTAAATCAGCCATGTCTAGTGAATTATTGAAAAGTCTAAATCTTAAGGTTGTTTTTTTTTAATAACTATACCTACGTGAACTTCATATGTTTGAAAAGTCCACATTATGCAATACCCATTACGCCCAATGTACAGCGTGTTTTATTTAAAAAATGAACTGGGGTCCAATATATTTTAATTCACTTCGTATACCTATTCCAATAACGGCACTAAATTCTTAGCAAACCTACGATTATTAGCTTTTCGATAAATTAATAAATTGCGTTTGTGTGTACTTTATACACAGAAAGTTACAGCGCCCTCTGCATACATGCACTAAATTTTTAATTATTATACTTTGATTAGTAAGCTGTTTTTATTTTTATAAGCAAAAACCTAAGTAGAAAAACATTTTCGTGTGGGTTAATAACAAAAATATTAGGAATTAGTGAAGTCCGGACCTGCCGCACGTATAGTAGTTCGTTTGAAAGTAGCTCAAATGTACGAGGTAATAAGCGAATTGACGGTTGCTGACGTAAAGCGAGACGTAACACGCAACGTTGTCGGTAGTAATTATTTTGGAATGAAGGTTGCCCATAATTTTAGGGTAATTAATTTGATTCCACTGTTAATTTTAGGTTGTAAACTTTATGGGAAGCGAAACTATAATTAATATCAATGGACTGATTGTATTTATCGTTATCGTTCACAAAAGGTTTGCATTAAATTTATTCTAACACAGAATAAGCAGCACAATGCGGAGCAACTGGCAACATGTCAATGGCATATCCTAGAAAATAATAAAAACGCCTTAAAACTTCGTGTTTATCGAATTTTTGTGAGGAATAATGTTAATTGTAAACAAATTTTGCAAAATTCGTGGCGTAGAGAATCGTTTAATAGAGTATTTGAACCATATTGAAGCAAGGACTTGCTCCCACACGAATGTTTTCTATGAAAGTGGATGCGGAGGTTCCAAATAAGTTCTCAGTGCAGTGCCACGGCTCTGTAGAGGAAGTCATAACCTCTCTTATCATTTTTACAAATTGACCCAAAAATTAATGGAAACGGGTCGTTTTCGGCCCGAAAAGCCGGGTAACAAACACAATCAAACTGGAACTCATGGAATTAGAAAATATTGTGGCCAACACTGTTTACCTAAAAGCGAGGGAGGGTGGTTCAGATACCAACAAAGGTAAAAGCAAAAAGTGGAGGAAGATTTTGCAGTTTCCTCACATATCTCAGTGCATCGATCTAGTAAATCAAATAGATATTCGGTATGATTATGTCATTGAACAACAACCAATTGGTAAACTGTTGTTCGCGCAGTGGTGCGAGGTTAAGGGACCCCAATGTCACCAGCGTTTACGTTTCTTAGATGCTGTTAAACGATATGAACTAGAGACAGATGACCAACAAGAAGAGTTGGTCAGTGTTCTCAAAAAAGAATTTTTGGTTAGTGCCGAAGGTCCAGAGGGTATAATGTTAGGGTAAGCACCAACATAGTTACAACAAATTCAGTGCTGCTGTAGTTAGAATCTGCACCATTGTGCTACAATTATTTTACTCTTAGTTGCTTTGTTATAGATATACTCATTTCCAATTATTTGTATTCTTGTTTTCTAGAATTAATATCCCTGACTTGGCCATTGGAGACAGGCTTGCTAACAATCAAGACAAGGACTTGCTAACGCAGTATGTTCAGGCTGTCAGGAATTATTTAGCGGGCGACCCTTTTCTGGAATTTACGAAATCGATGTATTTTCATCGTTACTTGCAATGGAAATGGCTAGAATCTCAACCAGTTACCTACAAGACTTTTCGAATGTATCGTGTTTTAGGCAAAGGTGGGTTTGGTGAAGTGTGTGCCTGTCAAGTTAGAGCAACAGGTAAGATGTATGCCTGCAAAAAATTGGAAAAAAAACGCATTAAGAAGAGAAAGGGTGAAGCAATGGTATTGATTGAAAAACAAATTTTGCAAAAAATCAACTCACGCTTTGTTGTAAACTTATCTTATGCTTACGAAACCAAAGATGTATTGTGCCTAGTACTTACTATAATGAATGGAGGTGATTTAAAGTTCCACATTTACAATATGGGTAGCGAACCGGGTTTGGATATTACCAGAGCAAGATTTTACTCAGCTGAAGTGATATGTGGTCTTGAACACTTACATCAACAGGGTATTGTTTATAGGGATTGTAAACCAGAAAATATATTACTAGATGATGAAGGTCATGTTCGGATCTCAGATTTAGGTTTAGCAGTAGAAATTCCGGAAGGTGAATCAGTTAGAGGTAGAGTTGGTACAGTAGGATATATGGCGCCGGAGGTTATAGATAATGAAAGATATACATTCAGTCCTGATTGGTTTAGTTTTGGTTGTTTGTTGTATGAAATGATCGAAGGTCAAGCACCATTCAGGGCTAGAAAAGAAAAGGTTAAACGGGAAGAAGTAGATCGTAGGGTAAAAACTGTACAGGAGAAGTATTCAAATAAGTTTAGTGAAGACAGCAAGACTTTGTGCCAACAGCTGCTAGCAAAAAATCCGTCTCAACGACTGGGAGGAAAAGCTGGAAGAAATGGTGCCGCTCAGGTTAAGCAACATCCATTTTTTCAGACTATAAATTGGAGACGATTAGAAGCGGGCCTGATAGATCCACCATTTGTTCCTGATCCTCATGCTGTCTATGCAAAAGATGTCTTAGATATTGAACAATTTTCAACAGTTAAAGGTGTAGATATAGACGAGAGTGATACCACTTTTTACAGCAAATTCAATACGGGATGTGTGTCGATACCCTGGCAGACAGAAATGATAGAGACTGATTGTTTTAGGCAATTGAATGTGTTTGGGATTAATAACACTAGATCGCCAGATTTGATATTACAGCCAGCGGCCGCAATAGATAATAAAGGTTGTTTTCCATTCCGACGGAAGAAAAAACAACTTCCGAGGTCCCAACCAGTACCTATTAATCCTAATTTATTGTCTCAGGTGATTGATAGCTGATATAACTCTGTTAATTGTGTCATTGTAGTTATATAAGATTTTAAATTATCATTTTTGTCGTGTTAGCACTTTTCAACCTATCTTTGTATATATATAAAAATAAGCTTACAGCATATTTCACTAATTATGTTATTTTTATACAATTGTTGCATCTGTTAACATTGATACTCAAAGTCTCAGACTTTTTACCCTGACATGGCACAATGGTAAAGCTAACTTATGATCAATATAACCCTTCCATTTATTACTAGCACCTTGGGGATTTACAAAAAGATTGTTATTATCAAATGAGAAATTTTAGCATATAAATTACTGGCAGACAACAACATATTTTATGTTATTTGATAAACAAAGCCACAAATGGTGAATGGGAGAATATTTTATCTCAAGAATGGAGGCGAAGAGAAAATTTGCAAAGCCTTCATTGAAACAATTAGGTTTGTGTGAATGTTTCTCTACTTGGGATATATTCCCAATTTTGTAATAAATGGCTACAAAATTTCTTGGTGAAAACAATTCCAAATTGCATGTGGGCAGTTAAATTAATTATTTTAAAAAAATCGGTAATAACCATTTAATATATCTGTTTTTAACAATCTTTTGTGATAAACGTAGTGACTTGGTACTGTCAATTGATTAGTGCCTAACTTGCAAGATTCACCAATAGTATGTGAAAAACAATGATGTAAATTTTTTAGCGAAATTTTTAATGTCTGCATGAAGATAATATTGCATGTTTACCATTTTATCTAATATAGCTACTTGTATCCTAATATTTTTGTTACTTAAGTGATTTGTTTGCTGAATCTCAGAAGGAAAAATAATGTTGTCACTAGTCTTCCGTTCAAATTATACTTGCTGAAAATTAAAAGCAGTTTTTTTATTATTATTCTTACTAAACACTACACAAATTACATTTTTCGTCTTTAGTAAAAAAATGTTGTTCTACAGGTACTTATTTTCAGTTGTTTGTTTTGTGTTTATTTTGATTATTCAAGTATAAATGTACTCAATAAATCCTGTATTTATAGTTATCAGATATGTAATTCTTAAAGACATAGAAGTGCTTCTCAAACATATTGTTATTGTCCACCAAATTGATTTATTTGAAATCTTCAATCATATCATGAACAGTATACTGAGCTAAAAGGAGGATGTGAGGATACAAAGCAGAAGAATTAATTAAAGAAAAAATAGAAAATGTTCGACATTCGATATACAGGGTGTCCCAGCTTATGGGTTCTAACATCTAACTGCTCATGCTCTACATTTATCATTAAAATATTTAAAACAAAAGTACCTAATTTATTAATATTAAATTCATTTTACTGATGTTTTATTGGAACGCTATACTTTGAAAGTTTACTTTTATAAGTCGCATTAGATTGAAACTTTTGAAGTTTGATGTTAAAGCTGGTACATGATTATATTAATTGGATTGCTACTACTAAAGTAATATATTTATATCAGTAGCGCCAAACCTATGTACAAAGTGTAATGTTTAACGTTTTCAGTTCTAATACACAATGGCGATCGATTTTGTGGGGCTTTTATTTCTAAATTTTTGGAGACGTACTTATATCAATAACTAGCCCAATCTATTCATGGCAACTTAAATTCGTTTATGCCGGTGTGGATGTTCCGTCATTTGCTTAGACAAATTTAAATAGTACAGTTATCCATCTGTAGATGGCAGAGTCACTAAACTTTCCACATACAATTGTTGATCCAAAATGTATACTCATCCAACGGATTAACTCCATCTTCTTGCCTGCTAGAGGGTATTCTTGTTTATCGTTTGAAATTTTCTCTTATTTACATTTTTTTTCTGCTACAATGACAATGTCAGTCGCACATAATAACAAATAGTCAGTTATATTGCCTTTTATTAACTGCACACTAATCGATCAAAAATATGAATAATTAGTAGTCAGATGGCGATTCAGACATGTACAGTATATGATTTGCATGGCGGAACATCTATCCTATATTCAATATGAAAGGCTATATATAGGAAGCGTTGCTGTAAAAAAAGAGACTGACGCACAAAATACCTGTATATGTTCTGAATTAAATCACCATTTGGTGATGTTTTTATCAGAACGTATTTTAAGTTGATAGTGGCGTTTAAAGTAAATGCCAAGTATTTACTGGGTTTGCCGTTGCATTTTTAGTTATGTTCCTTCCGCGCTTGTCTAACATTGTATCTCACAAACAACATGTATACATTTTACATCCTGTAGATATTTTTGTTTTTAGCAAGAATAGTAGAAATTAATATTGATGTATTTATTGTGATAGTATAATGTATCCTATTTACTATTTTCATACAATTCTATTTTTCTTATTTTGCTTTATTTATTAGAATAAATAAATAATAAAAACTTATTTCGATAACTTTTTTTTTGTTCTTGGAAAACGTAGTAACCTATTTGTAGTTTAAGCGATTTACAACATTTTTCAGGTTCAATACCTGCCGAATATGTGGATTATTTTGGTACAGAAAACATGTAAATAGACATATAGTTATCGGTACAGAGTAAACAATGTTTATATAAAATAAAATCTCAGACGCTTAACATTTGCATATTTTTTAGTATTTGACTTAAATTGTCTACTGTTTCGAATATATTTGGCGAATTTTGCAAATGTAAAATATGATGATTGTACGTTGACTGAATAGTTTGTTTACTAACACCAAAGTCAGCTATTTCTTTCTATTTGAACTATTGGAATTGGAACAGAGCGAAATGTGGCAAAATGTCGATTTTTTAAATGTTTTATTAGATTATAGTGTGACAAATGAAATTTGAGCTCAAAGCAGAAAATAGTACTTATAGATACATCTTGCGTAGAAAAACAAGAGCATTATTATGTTGCATTTGTATATTTTTTTAAAAGCTAAAGTAGGTAAAAAAGACAGCCAATTATATCTTAAAAATAAACTACTTAACCTCATGCACTTTTCGAGTATCGCAAGCAGTATAGGGTTAGTCCAAAAACTATCCACAATAACCAAAATAAATCAACATGTACAAGGGGGGGGGATGTTATCATTTATTTGCGGTTCCAATAATATCTTGGACGAGTTTACTGTTGGCTGTAGATGACAAATTTTTCTCGTCCTATTAGCCCGGATACGCTAACATATGCGCGATAATATTGTACGTCGTTATTTGTGAAATTTATAAAACTGATTAATTTTGTTTATAAAATTGTTCAATTAAAACGTATCAAATAAGATTTTCTGTGTTTTTATCAACCCATTTAGTCAACATAGAACCCCATCCTGTTAGGAGCTTTTAAACGCGTGAAAAGAGCAGTTGCGGTACCATATAGATATAGTTGATGTACACCGTGTGCCAAATAAAAAGAGCCACTATCCAATCTGGAAACACATAGGAGATACGAAAAAAAAAAAAGTTTCTTGGACTCTCCTAAAAATTTAAAATATTATAATTTTGATGATACAGGATGCCCCAAAAGTGTCCCCTCCGACATCAACTTTGTTAATTTAAATGGAATACCTTATATATTTCGACATTTTTGAAATACTTGGTTAAAATAAAGGTCACTTTCTTAAGAAATTCCTATCGAATTTTGCAAAGTTTAGGCAGAAATTGAGGATATTTTTTTTTCATATTTTGTTTGCACCATATAAAATTGTGTTGTGAAGCTACTCATTCAGGCATTGCAACGAAAATTTAACCACAGACTAAGGAGATGACGCGCTACTCAATCAGTTTGACAGATGCGCGTCAGCTTATACAAGATGTCCCAAATAGGTGGTGCCGTTTTGGAGAATTTAATTAACAAAATCTCAGGATTTTCAAATGGAACACCCTATATTTTTATTCAGTTATCAATTTTAGGACAAAAAACAAGATAAGTTTGTAATTTATCTTATATTTAAATTTTACTTACTTTTTGAGATATTCGAGATTTAAGATAACACCCCTATAAATTCTTTATTCTTAATAAATTTAAAGCTGCCCACTTTAGCTCACTTGTTGGCAATATTAGGTATTTTTTAAATAGCAAAGACGCGATACTATTTATTTTAAAGATGTAATACTGCAGACAGATGAATAAAACCTATTTCTAACAATACAGGGTGTCCATTAATACGTGGAGATTTTGAGAAAATCGATTCTATACTACGTACTTTAACAGATTTAATAAAACTTCAGAATTCATAATTAAAGAAACAATCTAGCTAAATAATTAAAGTTTATAGGTTAACCAAAACCAACAAGAATTTGTACAGGTGCTATCTTAAACCTCGAATATCTCAAACAGTAAGTAAAATTTAAATATTAGATAAATTACAAACTTACCTTGTTTTTTGTCCTAGAATGATATCTGAATAAAAATGTAGGGTGTTCCATTTGAAAATCTTGAGATTTTGTTAATTAAATTCGCCAAGACGGCTCCACCTATCTGAGACATCCTGTATAAGCTGAGGCGCATCTGTCAAAGTGATTGAGTAGTGCATCATCTCCTTAGTGTGTGGTTAAATTTTCGTTGCAAAATTCGAATAGGAATTTCTTAAGAAAGTGGCCTTTATTTTAACCAAGGATTCCAAAAATGTCGATATATACAGAGTGTTCCTTTTAAATTAACAATGTTTATGTCGGAGGGGACACATTTGGAAGATCCTATATTAACAAAATTATAATATGTGTCTCTGAAGATGTACTACCTTCTGTAGATAACCTCTCACACTTGAACATTTTGATTTAATCTATTTACGAGAAACTGTTGACTCTAGACAAAACAAAGGATCCGGTCCCGATGGCCTCCCACCATATCTTATTAAGCAATGCAGCTTCATACTTTCCAGACCACTTTATATAATCTTTAACCATTCTTTAAAAGCGGGAACTTTTCCAAATTACTGGAAATCAAGCTTCATTACCCCTATCCTAAAATCCGGCGATAACTCGCAAGTCAACAATTATAGGCCCATCAGTATCCTGAGTTCCTAAAGTGTTCGAAAGTTTAGTTTGCGACAATTTGCATTGCTCCCCCATCGCTCCACTGAGCTAAAATTGCTCACATTCTCAGATTTTCTGTTGGAATCATTGGAGGGGGGGTCACAGGTTCATGCCATTTACACAGACTTTTAAAAGGCTTTTGATCTAGTAAATCACCAAATCTTAATAAAAAAATTGCGAAACATTGGAATCCAGGGAAAAAAAGAGTGCAGATTGTGCGCGTCCAGAGCTTCAAATCCGTCGAAATTAGAGTGCTTTCTGGTATTCCTCAAGGATGTGTCTATTGCCTCATGTTTTCATCACGCATGTATCCTATTATTTGCTGACGACTTAAAATTCTATATGAGAGTCCACAATGCTGATGACTGTATAAAACTCCAGTCCGATTTAGATCACCTATCGCTATGGAGCGATTTGAATGGAATGGAACTAATTATTAATAAATGCCAACAAATGAACTTTTACCGGAGCAGAAACCCCATACATTTTGCAGGCCTCCGTAATAAGGGATCTTGGAGTGTTACTCGATATTGAGTTCACTTACACACACCATGTTTCGTTTATTGTGTCTAAATTGCTTCAGATTTTGGGGTTTATTAAATGGACTTCCAGAGTTTTCCGTCTCTCAGATTACTGTTCTGCTCCTTCGTGCGTCCACACCTGGATTATTGTTCCTGTGTGTGATCACCTTCGTATAACATCCACATGTAAAGAGTGCAGCATAGGTTCCTGCGGTATATAGCATTTAAGGAGTACCAAGGACTTGAGGACGTTGATTACTCTGAATTGGAAAACTCTCTCCAACGTACAACTCTTTAGATTCGTCGTATGCAGAGGGACCTCACTCTTTTTTATAATCTACTGCATTCAAATTCCCATGGATCTGAGCTGTTATGTAAGATGGGGCTAAACCAGTCCTTCCAGGTGGAGTTCCGTCGTACTAACTATGGGCAGAGTTCTTTTCTTACTACGTCAGCTGCACTAGCGAATCGCTTTTCTGACCAACTTGACTGCTTCCAGAGTGCAAGAATATTTAAGAAAGAACTTAAAGGCTGTCGGTAAAACTATCCCGCTTTTCTTCGCAATGGTATTGTGTTGGTGCCTCGCTACTGTTACAACTGTCGTGTCGACTAACTATACCAATATTTAATATTTTGGAAAACCAATGTTTGTCATATTAGAGTAAGGTCTTCATCTATCTATTTCATTCTGTTTTAATGTTGTTTTATTTTATTTTGTTGTTTACTATTTTGTTTATGTGAATCATATGTTATATTGGCCCGTTGATAAATAAATAAATAAATATTTTAAATCTTCGGGAGAGTCCAAGAAACTTTTGTAAAAAGCTTTTTTCGTATCTCCTATGGGATTCCAGATTGTATAGTGGGTCATTTTATTTAGCACAGGGTGTACGTATAGAGCCACGATGAAAAAAATATTAAGAACTGTCATTTCAAATCACGCTTATAGTCATTAAGAACTAGCGGCTTTTGACAACCAACATGGCCGCTGACGGTTAGTTAATTCCACAGTTTTCAGTTTGAATGCGGCAGTATTTTGTCAAAACATGTTAAAATTGCGTTCTTAAAATATCTACCTTGTCTAACCTGCATCCATTATAAAATAAATGTAGTAATGTAGAAACTTTGCATTCGTTATTTTAGCCCGAGCAAACAATTGAAATTAAATTAAGGAAAAAACTGTAGGCAATAAGGTCAAAGTGGCACAGTTGAGAATGATTTATCAGGTCTAATTAATAACGCCTTAACTAACATTAAACCCAATAAAACAGTGTTCGAATGTCGGTGTCGATTTGAATAGGTGCCTCGCAGTAAACCAGAGCACAAATTGTGTCTTGAAAATAATGTTAGTACTTCGTATAAAATATTGTTTTAACGTTGAGCCTGAAGGGTTTTTAAATAAGTATTATTAAAATAATCATACAACCGAAGACGATATCTAAGTTCTTAATTGACCAACGGTTAAATAAAAATAAGTAAGGCTAAACTAAAAAAATAACTCTTTTTATATTTACTTTTTCCCATTTTTATAGATGCTGTTTAAGTATTAACCAATTCTACAAAAAAGAAACCTACTTTCAGTTTAGTCCGAAACGTCAAGCAGGTGTGAATGTCAACTTTTTAATTGACATATTGCGAATTGATTTTGATTTTTGTTTTGACAAAGTGAGAAGTTTAATAAACGAAATAAATTTTTGTTACCATACTCCTCTTTTTTTGTTTTGCAGTATGCTGTAACCTGAAAATTTGAAAAATATTTGACAAACTGCAAGATTTAAAAATAAAAGTGTTAAATAAAGTTTAACGTTCTGCCTTCACAGTCCCAATATTTTCATGAAGACAGTTAAGACTCATCTTTTCGACTCATGCTGTATACTCGTCAATTCATCGAAATGTGGTCCCAGATTTTGGTGAAAAACTATATATTAATGATATTCGTAATAATTTGGTTCGTGGTTAAAGTCAATGACAATATAGCTATGAACATTGAAGCGTAAATTTTTAAATTTTAGTTAAACTCACGATTAATGGAAATTTTGTGTCAGACGTTAACATTTCAATAGTTTTTGTATCAAGATAACAATATGTATAATATAGGTTATTTGTCTGCACGTTATTTGATACACATTAAGATTAATTAAAATTAAACAAACGTGTTAGACAAAATGTGGCCCGTTTTGTTTGTTTTGTTTAATTATTCTTTGTTTAAAAATTTCATAAATATTTGTGCTAATAATTATGTATACCTACTAAACGAATGTATACCACGTCTTAAGACTAATTTTGATTGTATTGACCATATAGCTATTAGAATTGATGAAAAAAAAAGAGATTTGCAATCTAATATGCGCATGCTCGGTCATTTTCAACCAATAAGACCTAGCCGCGTTTAACTACCAACATGGCCGCTGACAGTTCGTCAATTCGATAGGTTCCCACCGCTACGAAAATATCAGAGCTACCGAGTCGCATCAATTTTTACACTGCTATTGCTACTATATTATCTAATATTTATTCGGTATTGACGAATAAGTGCAAAAATGAACAAGTAGGTTTGTCGTTACGTCATTTTCTACCGGTAAACAAGTAATTCTTAAAACTTTACGTCAAGTTTCCAATAAACAAATTTAATTTTTTTTAATGTTTTTATTTTGACCCAAAGTAGACCCAATAAATAAGATACGGCTTTGGTATATTTACCTATCTAAACATATACATGGTGTCTCATCGGGAACGTCGTTGGTGTTTTCTGGAAAAATGGCGGCACAGCCAGATTTACCGGAAGTGGGTGTCAATGGAACACTACATTGTTGTTTTTTGGTTCCCTAAATGTTTCTGAGGGCACTCCTCAAGGCTCATGGATTTCGCCAACTTTATTCATTGTCTACATAAACGACTATACTACTAAAATGGAGAGAATAGGGTTACCAGCAACTTACGCTGACGATTCAAATGGTACCAAACAATTCTAAATCTGAAGTAACACAAGCCGGAAACGAGTTTGACATTAAATTCCACCAAATCACAAATTTTACATATTTATTGAAAAAACAAGACTATTGGACTATCGTCTTTTAGTTAGGGCCGAGAGAGAAGCAAAGGTGACATAGAAATAAAACTGGATCAAAACCTAGCGGTCTCAAACGAAGGTCTGAAGCCTTTATACTTCGGACGCGCAATAGCTCACTGTGGCTTGTTTAGTGAAAAAAACACTTAATACGCATCATGGTCAATCAAAAACCTCATGTAGTATTTGCTTTGTATCTTCAGCGAAATTAATAATTATTATACACAAAGTAAATAAATTAAACCAAGTTTCAACCATTCTCAAGGTTATCTGTTAGTAAGCAAAACCCACGAATTATGGACATTCTTTAAAAACTGATGGCCTGGTGGTTAAATTTAAACCTCACGCTTTCTCAATTGAAAGCAAAAGTAAAGGCATTCCTCATTCAAAAACTGCTACTACTCGCTGCAGAATTTTTATCAGATATTTCAGAAATAATTTCTGTCTTATTATTTGTGTTTTTACATTATTTGGTGTGTGCTGTAAACTATACATTCTTTATATTTAAATTATAACATTTATATTTTCTTTTGTTGTTTTTGTTGACGTGCTTATTTGAAGTAGGGAAATAAATTCTATTCTATTCTATTCTATTTAATTCCAAATTTTTGCTGAATTAGTAATATTGGGAAAATTTTTAAAATCTGTCAAAATTATCGAGAAAATGTCCCTAAATATTAAGCTTTACATATTTCGAATGGTACATTGATATGTATATAACATTTCGAATTCGGCTGTCGGGTCACAAAAAATAGATTATTTTTCTAGTTGAAAAGGTAGTTTCTTCTTGCGACAAAATAATCATAATAATAATAAGATTACTGACTTTATTTGAACAATATGATGTGACAAAGTTATTACAAAGAAATAATTTCATTTAGCTGTCCAATTGTGGCACAAATCTAGCCTTTGGGTAATCTACTGAACCAAACAAAGACAAACATAGTTACTATGTTAATCCTATGTTATGTTACTATATTAATCTTATAAAAAAAATATCTAGAAAAATTACTGTAACTATGCTTGTAGAAATAAGTTAAAGAAAAAACAAATATATACATTATAGCAATTTTTAGGTTATAACATTAGAGAAGAATTAATTGGTTTTTGGTTTTGGTTTATTATAACATTTTGAACCCGATGATATGTAGGTACTATGATAGTCATTTTAGTTTAAGCCCATTAATAGAGATTTAAAGGTATTTTTTATATTTTATTTTCCAATTATGTAATGACATGTCAAGGAACTGGTTGGGAATTAAGTTGAAATACTTTACGGCGTTGTGATGTGGCATAGTTAGTTTGGCATTATTTCTAATATTAATGTTGTAGACATTATTACTAAATATTAGAACTTGTTTTACGACAATTGGCGAATTAGGGTTATTTATCACATTAAACAAAAATCTGAAAAAATGAGAAATGTAGAATTCTGCTCTTATTCATTTTGAGCCATTTTATTATATTGTATACGTACATATAATACATATATATATACATGATCAAATTATCTCAAACCATAGACATACCCAATACATGCATTCTGTACAATCTGAAGAGGATTCTTACTTTCCTGATTCAAACAAACACCATAGACAAAATCAGAATAATTGAAATTAGAGAGGACCAGGGATTCACAAAAACTTCATTTAAGGTTTGCTAAAAATATGTCTATTATTATATATGTCCTATACGTTTTTCTCCTTAAAAGCACAAAATCAATTTTATATGAGAAAACATAATTCAAAGTTTATGGACGTCCTTTATATTTGCTGAAATTGATACGCTATTAAAGTAACAGAGTTTTTCCCCACTATTGGTTTCAACGATTCTAAAATTCAACACTTATTTTGTTTAAAATTCATAGCCAACATTTATGAAGCTTTGTGAAACTTATAAGCCTGATAGAAATTAAAACGCCATTGTCAGCGAATAGACCACGTTTTTCGTTAAACGCGATTTCGTAATCTATACAAAAAAAAAAACGCCCGTCGCTGATCAATGCGAAAAATGCATTTTTTTTGCGAGGGCACCAAAATTATCCCACAACGTTCTGCAGTAAACCGTGCGGAAAACTGCCGGTCGTAACTAAAAGCACAAAATAACGTTACTGTGCTAAAAATTAACTAACTCGTTTGTCGGAAAATGTCCGAGAAATTTCCGTTTGCCATTGACATTGTTCTCCATTCATTATCGGAAATTTGTTTACATGATTTATGTTTTGTTTCTCGTCCTCGGACAGTCTGTTGAATTCCCGACAACCGCAATTACTCGTACGATAAAAAGATCGCCTAAATAACCGTGAGTACCGTCCTACTATACTTTCAATTATTAACCATATTTCCGGAACGCAATTTTCCCCCGTATAATTTTAAAAAAAAATCGAATCCGGACAATACAAAGGTTTGAATCGATTCGAAAAGGAAGCTGTTATTTTTATTCGTCGTTATTTAGTATCTTAAGCGCGCTCAAGGATTTTACTAGTTCGTTAATTAGGAACGATTCGATAATTATGTCCGCTTTTCTTCGTCTTAGAGGTCTTATACTAGACCAAAATACTCCCACTACACTCGCTATTGAAATGTTGGTACAATGAAGAAATAATTGCAACTATTTAGGGAGACGGTATTTATTCTAGTGTGTTTTTTTGTATAAATGTATTGAAATATATTGATATAAATGGGCTGCAATCTATTTAGTGCCCCTTCGTAGATACGCAGATGTCTTATTTATTTATATAAGAAAAAAATAATTCAAAACTAAACTACAATTTATTCCATGTCGATTTTTTATGGAGACGATCTTAACGGGGTTGTATTCGCATTCCTTTTGAGCTCATTTATAAGTCTTATTGACCATTAGGTAGGTAATTTATTTTAAATGTTGTCAATTTGGATTTATACGTATAAATAATTTAATATATTTTTGGCCCTTATGGAAAGGTATTCGGACAGATTTTGTTTGCATTAACTGAGGAAGAAAAATCGTTAAGTTTAATATAAATAATAATAAAATGGAATTAAAAAAAAAACTGTAAGTTCTAACATCACCCATGTCATTATAATTAAATGATATTCTTACTTAGCTTACCAGTTTTAGAATCAGAATGCCTGACGGTGTGTAAATAAAAAAAATCAAATTCGGACAGTACAGAGGTTTGAATCGATACGAAAAGGAAACTATTATTTTTATTCATTGCTGTTTAGTATCTTAAGCGAGCTCAACGATTTTATTCTATTCTATTCTATAATTTCGTTAATTATGTCAGCTTTTCTTCGAATTAGAGGTCTTATACTAGACCAAAATACTCCCACTACAGTCGCAATTAAAATTTTGATACAATCAATAAATAATTGCAACTATTTAGGGAGACGGTATCTATTCTAGTGTGTTCTTTTATATATCTTGAATTTAAAGAGTTTTAATATAAATGGACTGCAATCTATTTAGTATAATTTATTTTTCATTCCATCATTACTTTTTCAAAGTGGCCCTTCGTAGATAAGCAGGTCTCTTATTTATTTGTACGAAAAAATAATTCAAAACTAAAGGTAGGTAATTTATTTTAAATGTTGTAGTCAATATCGATTTATACGTAAAAATAATTTAATATATTTTTGGCCCTTACAGAAAAATTAATATAAATAATAATAAATTGGAAGTAAAAAAAAACTGTAAGTTCTAACATCACTCATGTGATTTTAATTAAATGATATTCTTGCTTAGCTTACCAGTTTGGGAAGCAGAATTCCTGACGGAGTATATCAAATCTTGAAATTCGATGTCTACGGGAGGTCTCTTAGCGATTCTGTTTAAATGTTTCAGAGGCAGGTCCCTCCTCAGAGGCACCCTTACTGATGAGTCTTCCATGCTATGGCGAGACCAAGAGTGGCAATTTTTTAATAGTGAACGATCAATACGAATCGATACCGGAAGCAAGAAACCAGTAAGCAGACTTGGTACTGAGAACGATTTTTCGCGCGTAACGACATAAAAAATAAACGCGCCTGAACACAATCTTTCGATCCGACAGGCAGACTGATAATGCTTTCACAAAACGCGGGTATGCTACCTTACGATTTCTGAATTTGGTTCAACGCTTTTACATGGTGGGGCAAAAATTGCGACCCGAGTGATGTATTATCGGTGTGCGTTTTTTAAACGTACTTTCACTTTAGCGGTATGCATTTTGGTCAATGTTGCGGATTTTCACTCGGAACTGCCGCCGCTTTTTATTTTATCTCATAAAGGACCACTTAAATGCAAAGTACCAGGAAAAACCATATACAATAGGCAACATTGCAAAAATAACATAATAACATATATTTTTTCTGTATTCAGACCTGCAGATAAGTAACGAACATTTGAAAGTTTTCTACAATTTCTTCTTCCCAAAACGTGGAATTTATTTTTTAAGTACATCTTTTTTTATTACAGTTCCTTTTCATCCTGTACTCTTCTTTGGTGACCTAAAGGGATCGCGTTTATCCTCGTGCACAAGTTGTTGATTGCCCAACTCCAGTCATATTCGAAGACATTTCAAAGTTTGCAACTCCGAATGTCGAGTTTTGGTAGCGAAAAACCAATTGTGAATAATCATTTTTCGATTTTTAGAAAGCGCAGTTATACTAATCTGTTTCTCAGTAACAAATTCAAAAATAAGGCACATGTAGATCAACTACCAGTCAGTGTACCTGCTACTCTCGGGATCCTTAACAATCATGATTGGTAAAGTTCACCGAACCATATACCGTTTATACAACCTTTTATGGTTTTGACTTCGGGATGAGTTACCTCTATTTGAGGTAGCTCGATTTCAAGTTGAATTTGCCTATTAGATGGGTTAATCTCCTATATTAAATTCACATTAGAAAGCTCAAACCGATTTAAATTTTTAAGGTCTAACATAATGACCCTAAAATATTTTCTTATGAAAGCAATCTTATGTAGATAATTGATTTATAATGCATGTTTTCCCAGTTTGCTATTGGTTGATTTGTGTAGGTTTTTGCAATAAAATTAACGTCCGAGATGACTAACAACGTCTCCATCATATATTTAGATGAGACCTGGCTTGACACGGAAACGTTTGATATGAACTATAATGTGGACAAGTTGGCCATGGAGTAGGGATTCGAAGTTGAAGAAAAAAAGAACACCTCTGGCTGAAATTTAGTGAAGTAGTGAAGTAGAAAAAATATCTGCGTCGAATTGGAAAAAGTGTGTAGAACATGTCATCGAAGAAGAAAATGTTTACAGAAGTCGACTAGTGCCAGAATTAACAGTGACGATAGTGATAATTTTGATGTAGAATAACTTTTTTTTATAAATATTCTAATATTGCTTTACTTTACTCCTTCATTTATATTTATAATAAACATTTTAAAGTTGGAATGGATTTTTCACTGCATGGACTAATAATAATCGAGGAATCTCACAGATGAAACTCTGCACAAATCCGTCAGCTTTCAGCATTTGTACGCACGGAGTACCGAAGTACGGTTCTGCAACGTCATTGTGGAATTGCGAATCTATTTATGGAGGGTTACAAACAGAAACGCAAGCAAGGCAAGCCTGCGCTTAGACCTTGATAAAAATTTACCAAAGTTAAATACAGGATTATGTCGTAAAAACGGTATATTGTTTGGAGAACTCTACAGTGATATCTAGTCTATGTCTCTGGCATTAGGAGAGGAGTGTACACAAGATATTGGCAAAACAAGTGCCACCTCCTCACTCTACTATCACTTACTATTAATTAGACATTTAAAATTAATAATAAGAAAGTAAAATAATTAGAGTAAGTAATAAGTGGCACACTATATTTTAAATTCTTATAAACACCTTTTTATTTTGAATTCGAACATATTAATTTTTAATATTCCGAAGTAACATATCATATAATAATAATAATAGTAATAATAATAATAATTTTATTCACGTGTTAATATCCAATGAATAGGACACGGTTCAGATGAACAAAATAAGATATTTTGAGCTTCCGTTTTTAAACATATCCTAAGAAGGCAGGAAAAATACACATAAAAAAATATCTATTACGATCTGTGCAAATAGAGGGACTAACACTTTGGAAATAGTTTACAGTAGACATTACTTAAATATTTAATAATAATACTTCACGAAGGTGTGTGGAAAAGGTATCGTTTAGCAATTTAAGAGACTGATCCAATGCATTATATGTTGTAGCCATGTCATATGTAAAGGACCTTTCAAAAATTCCAGAGGTGTGACGTGGAGGGGTGAGCAGGCCTTTAAATCTTAAATTTAAATTATGAAAGCGAAAGCTGATTTTTTTGAAAAGATAACGTGGAGACTTTAATCTTATAATTTTGTGATAAAGATTACATGTGTGGAGATATCGTCGATTTTTCATATTAAGCCATCGGACTTCCTTCAGTTTATGACTAACAGGCCTGCCGCGTTTCCGCTCTGAGGCAGCCGCTGTCAGACATGGGCCATATACGACATCACAGTAGTTAAAAGAAGATAAAACCATCGAATCACACAGGACCTTTTTTAATGCTTGATTTAAAATATTTTAGAAGCATATAAGCATTTTAAGTGGGCAATGGATGACCATTAAAGCCCAAGGTTTTTAGCCTCCGTTTTCAGAGGAATGCACACATTAGATATTTTTATTTCAACTAGTTGAGATCGATCGATCAACATCCATCCATCCAAAGATAGATTTTTTTGGATTTAGATGGAGTGAATGTTCTAGGGACATCCTGTTAATGATTTCTAGATCATTATGATTTGACAGCTTTCCAAAAGTTTATCTCCTGAAAATGAGTAATAAACTTGTGTAGTATCATCTGCATACATTTGGGTTTTGCAATGCTGTATGAAACTAGGAAACACGGACGAATATATACAGTATAAAATTGGCCGCAGAATGTAGCCTTGAGGCACCCCCGATATTATAGCACGGCTGTCTGATTGCTGTCCATTTAGAACCACTTTTTGTGTACGAAGTTGTAAGTAGTTCCCCATAAACTCGACAACACCCTCATCAAGCCCTATGTATTTTATGCACATAAATAAAAATCTACGGATTTTCTTATATTGCAAATAGAAAGCCTAAAGAGAGAAATACTAGAGTGATTGAGAGTGAAGTTAGTGCCCCCAGCATAGACCCTTGAGGGATCCCGGTCATAGGCAATATCTTCGGCAAGGTACGACCATACCGTGTTACTAAAAAATACCGGAAAGCTTAAATATCTCCAAAACTGCCGAAGCTGTGCGTGGGGGTTGCAAACAATGTCCAAAATTCTGAGATACTAAGATTCTTTTTATTACTCTCTACCCTCTACCCTCAGTTATTGAATTTTATCGTTTCAGTTTTGGCAGTTTGGGTTGGTTTTGGACAGTTAGTCAACAATTAATAAAAAAAAGAGATAATGCTAAGTTCGACATGCGCAATTTATTGCAAGAAAAAAAATAAAAATAACAAAATTATGACGTGTCATATATGAGTGGTAAATCTGACAACATTGCTGTTAGCATTGTTGAATTCTTCATGTTCAAGGACCTCCCGATATTCAATTTTATCGTTCCAGATTTGGCAATTTTGGAGATATTAAGGCGTTCCCGAACCTTTTACTAACCCATACATATATGCTTTTTTTTTGCCTCGGTCCTACCAAATTTTTCGTGCACTCCAAATGGTCACTTTCGCGATTCTAATAGTAACTGCGGGAAGTGTGAAGTAATTTAATACCGGGTACACGTAGTAATCGTTATTGGCCAGCACAAAAAAAATGGTCCGAATATGTCCGTCATGACCAATCGCAGTTAATAAATAAAAACTAAATATCTGCTGCGTAAAATTCAAGGATCATCAAACAATACATTCTCGCAGGCTGTTTGTGTGGCGGCGGGACACTGACTTCAACTATCTGAGATTATAGACAATGTCGGTTTAGATACTGAAATATTACACGGAAATTTTCTATAGGACCGGCGCAAAAAAAATACTTTATTATTGTCGTTACTAAAACAGAGTGGTCAATTTTAAAGTACATTTAAGATTATATTAGAGATGGTTGCGTTTTTTTATTGTTTTTATTTATTTATTTGGTGAACTAAAGGCGAACCCAAACGGTGTCCACAAAATTACATAACAATTTACATAATGTTGCGTAACCGATGAAAAGGGTACTACAGAAAAACGGAACGATGGACAGAAAGACGGCGATGTACAATAAGACCAAAAATATAGTGCATTTATTGCTTTGACGTTTTAAGTATTTTACGGTACCTTCATCGCAGACCTTCGCAGGACAGTGGTAAAACCCATCCCAACACATATTTATTCTGCATTAAATAGGTTTTGTCTGAAATGGTACTGCGGCGTATTTTCGAATCAGTAGAAGCGTTTGTTATAACCTCAGGTGATATGTATTGTTCTAGTAAGATCCTTCTAATAAGCAAAGAGTATAAGATAGAGGGGAAGGTCGCGTATACTGTTAGGAATGCCATCTATTATTTTTGTCCAATTACTAAAGTACTGTCATGGCGGTTTAAAGTAATGCGTCACACTGAAAGTACTACAGTACTTGGTAACGGATAACAGCACTTTTTTAAAACTATTTCGACATAATTTTTTTTGAAACTTTAAATTTAATTGAACCGTACGTCCCGCGCGTTTTCCGTTTTCAGGATGGGAGCCTTCCCCTCTATCTTATACTCTTTGCTAATAAGTACATATTCCAGCTTCCCGAGAGTACCAATCGATCGATATACGATAGCGATTGTCGCGATTTAATTTATTTTATTTTGCTTTTATAAATAAATAAGAGGTTCTAATTTTCTATTTCTTCGGACCCTGAATAAACTCTAGAATAATAAGAAGATTATATAAAGCAATTTCACCAGTTATTCGTAATTTAATCAGCAATGAAACAAAAACGAATACTAGGAACTATGTCTACAGATCAGCATAATTTTTTTGTATACAAAATAGTATATGTATACAAAATAGTATATTATGCAATAAGTGCGGTAAACGGCATTTGACTCACGAGTTTATTTGACACGAGCGGAGTGAGTGTTTAATAAACGAGTGAGTCAAAAAGTTTACCGAACGTGTTGCATATTATACTTTTTCTACGACCGTTAGTTTTTGGGTACATTTTCGCAAAACACGAATACATTCACTGACATGACTGTTAGAATTGACAAACGTCAAAATTCAAAGCGTGGCAAATATCTCCGAAAACATCCGATTGCTCCCAAACCCGTGCGGTAAAATCCCGGAAATGTCCGAAGTGGGAAACGAAACTGACGTGGTAAAGCGACGCTTCCCGCACGCTAGATCGGTGCGTAATTAGGTATTTTAGGTATAGGTAATTAGGTTTTTTCTACGGGAGTAGAAAAAATAGTTTTACGACTCTATAAATAACAGAGTTGATAACCGATGATTTTTGGGGCGGTTGTTAATGTAACAATGGATTTAGGTACCGGTCTGTGTGCATTTTCTGTAAACAATGATCCAATGTTAGGTCTGATTTTCTATTTGTAAGAATATCTAAGAATGTGAGATTATTGTTGGTTTCTAATTCAATGGTAAAATGTATTTTAGAGTGTATAGAGTTCAGATGACTAAGAAAATTTCGAAGAGGTTCTTGAGGCCAAATAACAAAAATATCATCAACGTAGCGTTTTATTATTTTTTTTTAGATTGGGGATTTCTTCTCAAAAGCGTTCATAAACATATTCGCGATGACCGGTGATAATAATGGCGTTTGGTGAACGTTTGTTCATAAACTTGAAAAACGTGTTCCAGATAAGCATTTACAATTAAAAAGTTCCTATTCCTAAAATTCTTAATATTATTTCGGATATATAAACAATCGACAATCTGGAAGACTGTAAGAGCGAATAAGAATGATATTTTTAATGATAACGTACTTTTTTAGGGTAATTTACGTATTCATGAGATGTTATGTTCATGTTCTATTTGTGGAATTTTGTTATATTATGGAAAGGAAGCTCGAGATAGAGACAGTAAACAATGTGGAAGTGTTGAGACGCATAAGAAGCCAGAAGTTATAGCAACCATTAAGAGAACTGCTGCATGGGACTTGCCTTGAAGGGAGAAAAATATCGAAATTATAAATGTAGGGAAAATCCACAGCAAGAGATCTGTAGGAAGCCAAGATGATACGATTTGAGACAAATGATACTCTTGAGATTGAATACAAAATTCATCATTTCAACAATCTATAGTTGGTCGGTCATAACCCGACGTATATGTGACCGCTTTTACGGCTTTCTAAATTTAAGCTATTGAAATATTCCCGGAAAGTGGGATCTTTCCGAATTTTCGAAGTGCAGCATCAAAAGGAAAACTTCCGAAAGGCTCTAGTTAAAAAGACTGTGGAAACATCTCGTTGGAAAAGAAACGCAAAGTTTTCTAAGTTGTTCTCAAATGCGGCATAAACTTTGACCACTGTTACACTAATTAATTTAGGGGCTTGGACTGGTGTAATACAATACATTACGACGGTGCATATAAACTTTTCGTTAGGAGAAAAACTTTTGCGTTCGAATATAACAGGTAGCAGTGTTTACTCGCGGATGTTAGGGGATAATAACCTTATTTTTCTAACTATTAATGCCTACAAACGAAAAAACGCGCTTTCGAGCACCTGTTGAAGCACGTTCCTGCGGTCGGATGGTGGTTCGTTCTTTTTCAATAAAACCGCGTTTTTTTTTATTCCGTCACGTTTTACAGGATTTGGCGAGATTTTTAAAAATCGATCGAGAGTAAGTAGATTTTTAGTTCGTCCGAAATATCTATCTATGATCAATGGGCAAATATTTTTACGCGCTTGGATCAAATTATTGACCGGGTATATAGTTGTCGTTTCATTTTTCAATTCTACGATAAAAATAAAGATAAATCAGCGTCGAAAAAAATTTTTTTTGTATGTCAAAAAAATACAGGGTTCGAGAAAATTAGTTTTTTTCTGAAACCATGCAGTGCGCCGTAATAATCAATGACGTCATTGCGTTTTGACTGAGCCCCCGAATTAGTGATTTTCATTTGGCTTTTTTCAAATATCGCGAGCAGCGTGTGTGATACACGAGAACCACGATTACAAAAATTGTAGCTCTTGATGCGGTCTATGACACTGTGTGAACCGATCAGCCATATTTTTACGATTTTTGATTTTCCGTTAATAATTTACTCTGTAAAAGAATAATTTTCTAGGTATTTTAGATTTTTGACTATAACTTGAAAACCCTGTATAAAATCGAAAAAATGTCTGAATTAAATATTATTGCACTGGATCTTTCGCGTCTGCTGGATATAGAATTTTGCCGATCGGGTGAACGATTATTGGAGAAAAACATATTTTTTGGAATCCAAAATTTGTAAAAAAAAATCAAAAGTTTTTAAAAAATACTTGCTAAAATTTGATTGCGCCCAATTCCTATTGTTTAAATGTGGTCACGGACCTTTACTTCTCTGCTAAATTTGAAGTTGATATCTGCGAATTTGGGACACTTAACACATTTCTTATTTAGCAGCGAATATCGGGAACACCCTGTACAATAGGTGAGAACTTTAAATAGAAAAGTTTTAGCTGTCTATGCATTGTAAAAGAAAGTGACATTTGAATCATAGTTTTTCAGTTATAATCAATTTTCAATAATTGGGGGACCCATTTTTCAGTTTTTTTGAATTTGCAGCGCACCCTGTATATTTTTGAAAAATTGTCAAAAATAAAAGTTTATGGAGTCTTCTTGTTAAAGAATTTTTTTGGCCTTGTTTTTTTGTAGACCTTTGCACACGCGATTTTTTTTTTTTTAGAATACTTCGCGACCCCCCAGTCCCCCCCATTTTCAATCATTTCAATTTTCCATTTTCAATCCAGTTACTTTCGAAAATCGATTAAATCAACAAAAATCTAAAAGTCCCAGAAAATTGTTCTTTTCTTAGAGTAAATTCTTTACGGCGAATCAAAAGTCGTAGAAAATATGGCTAATTGGTTCAAACAGTGTCACAGGTCGCATCAAGAGCTACAATTTTTGAATTTGCGGTTTTCATCTGGCACACACGCCGCTTAGATTTTATTCTATTTGAAATAAATCCATATGAAAATCAGTAGTACTCGGGTTCAGTCAAGACGCGATGACGTCATTGATTATTACGGCGCACTGCATGGTTTCACATGGTTTAACTTATTTGCTCAAAAAGCATAACCTCCATTTCTTCAATTATTATTATTTTTTCAATTATGTACAAGGTGTGTCGATTTTGGGTAGAAATATCTAAAAGACCCTGAAAATTGCCGTTTTCGTGGATAAATTATTAGCCGTAAATAAAAAACTATAAAACAACAAAATATAATTTGGTATAAACAGTGTCATAAACTGTATTGAGAGAGTTTCAGGTTTCGTCTATCATACAGGGTGCACGAGATACTTGCAAAAATATCATTGACAAATCGTTATTACTTGTACAATTTCGGCGATACGTGAAAGACGCTTTATATAGGGTGTATGCACAATATAATTACATCAATTTTGCGAAACTTCCATATTGGTCCGCAGGAGCACGATAGAAAAACAATGTGTCCCTCTAGGATAAGAAACCGCGAAGCGCCTACTTGCGACGAACTTGCCCCTCCCAGCTACGATTTTTCGAAAGCAATCTTGTTTTAATCTATCAAAAAAATTTGAAGCTTGTCGCTCAAACCGTTCGAAGGTTATCGTCGAAAAACCCTGGAACAGAGAACGCACAGACACAATTTTTTCCAAAGTGACAAGAGATGCATGGGCATTTTTCTCGACCTGTGTTTAATATCCAAGGGAGACATGGTCTGTTTTTATGTGAAAGCAAAAGCCAAAGAGACTATGAAACATATGAAAAGTTGTCATGACAAAAATTACTTAACACTGAACGTTAATAAACGTATCACCTGGGTAACCATCAAGCTCCGCGCGAGTCCATGGATTCTCAATGCCACTCGCTTTTCATTGTACACCTCGGCAAATGTGTTCATTGAATTACATTAGCTAGTGTTGATTATTTTACTTCTGATTACAAAAATTATCTATTCCCCGACTTAAACGGCAAACATTTCTTGGAACCAAACGTGTTGTAAAACCGAATGTAAAATCTAAAATTGCGATGCGGTTGACACTGTAAGTGGTAACGCTGAAAACCGCATCGATCGTATTGTTTAAAGATTTCGAACACGACATCGGGTGAATTCATAATTGATGACACAAACAATCTGAACGTCAGCCGTGCGCATTTGATATTGATGCCGAAATCAGTACCGTTCAAAACATTAAATAATTATAACTATTTACATATTTGGATAAAACTAGTTCAAATATACAGGATGTCCAAATAGTGTGTTGAGAAAAATCTTAAATACAAAACTTAATTATTTATTAATTAATTTCAAAGTCATTTCGAGCAATAAATACAATAAAACTTAATTAAACAGTTCTTTATTGCAGTTTTGTTTTTAGTTTTTAAGTGTTTTTTTTTCAGGAACTATTAGCAATATTATAATTTCAAATATTATTTCTAGCGTAAAATGCCGTTTAATTTTTTTTTCCAAAGTTGAGCAGTTAACAATTAAACTTAATTCGTCTCTGTAGACTTTTCACGTTCAGGTAATAGTTATTTTGTTCTCGATCTCTTGTGATATTTTTGCAAGGTTCGAAAAGTAATTTTTTGTAAAAGTTTATTGATAGGGAATAGAATTGAAAGTAATTGATAGAAATGTAATAAATTGAAATAATAATTTTTGGGTCTATTTTAAAAAGAAAACTTCATATGAACCTATGCTTAACGTCATAACTTTTGAGATACAGGGTTGTGAAGTTTTCAAAATATATTTGCTTAATATCTGTAATACCACTTTCGATACTTCAATGACATTTATTTATTATTTATTTAGTGTACTACTTTTTTTTAATACATTTTTTTTAAATAAAAATTATTCTCACAATTTCCAACCATTTCTAAAAAAAATATTTTTTTGATTTTTGTCAATCAATTCGCTTAAAAAATGAAAACCTCTTCTCTGCATGGTGATAACAATATCGTTAATATGGCAGCATATGTGCACATGAAGTTTTCTTGTTAAAATGGACCAAAAAAATCACCTTGTATAAAGTATTCAAACTAACCTCAAGACAAGTATTGGATAAATGACTAGTACTACTTTATAAAATTGTTGGCATAATAAAATGACAGCTGTCGAAAATGCCGTCAAAAATATCGTGTTCGTCAAAAATGCCCATAAATCCGAAAACACTCGGTAACAACGCTACATTGGGCGATTGAGTATCAAAGGGAGTGTTTACTAATTCAATAATATACATTTTAGTTTCCCACATATTTATGAATTGCCCTGTATATTTCAAAATAATTGAACATCCTGTATTTACTAGTAGGTATAGTTCGGTTAAGGGTAGGTGAAAAATGCAAGTGAGATTCACGCAAACTGTTGATTAATGTGCTACTTTTTAGTTAAGCTTCCAATTCTTCTATGCTCTTATATATAATAAATGGACCACCCTCTGTGTTTTACAATTTTCTTAAGTAGGAAATGTATGGTGCGCCAGATGTTAATAAACTTCTTCAAACAATGGTTTATTAACAAACTCGTGACTAACTATCTAACCTTTGAAGAAAAACAAAAACGTTAAACGTATTTGTGGATTTTAACTGGATTAGCCTTGGGATTAGTTTTGGTTGACTATAACAGAGATCAATCTCATTATTATGCATTAGTAAATTTTCCATTAAACAACTACAATTTAACCTGTTTCACACTACTTCACGCTATTTGTTGACCGCTAATTCGCTACTGTGTTGATATTGCTTTCAACATAAACCGACTCAACATCATGCGTATGTAGGTAGGGGGTAAGAATTTGGTAGATATGGTAAGATTATTATAACATTCATTCATTCATAAAGCTTAATTTTGACTTTTAACAGTTTCTTCTTACCAAAGCTTGTATTGTTATTATTATTAATACATGTCTCATCTAAATAAAATGTGTTTGGATGCCCCGCTGGCTTCTTTTATACTCCGCATGTAGTCCCGTTTAGTAAAATCCATCTTCTGTTATTTTTCCCAAATTTACAAACTAATTTAACCTGCTATCTAGTGTCGGTAGTTCTGTATTAGAAACGAATCTTGTTTTCAAAGAAGCGTCGAGCTGAAATGTTGGTTAGTTTCCAGGTTTCTCTTCATTTAGAATTGTTGATTTTCCAACACCAAACACCTCTGCAGTAAGTGCTTTTGTTTTTTCATTTACAGATAATGGACCAGTTCTAAATATTAATTGAATTTATTTACTCCCTTATAATAAACAATTTCTAATTAGCTTGTACGCCTATGGCGCCGTTTTCAATAATTTAATGCTCTCTTCCTTTAAATATAGACTATAGTAATTACTTTTCTCATAGTCAACTACGAGCCGACTGTTTAGTAAATTCGCTGCTTGATAGTAGAGGGCGCATTTTAAATTGGACAAATTTATTTGACGCTATATTATTTATTTAAACTGTTAAGTTTCAAAAATTTCCACCAGGTGGCTATTAGTGACGTGATAGCGAAAAATGATTTTCAGAAAAATATAGTATAAATAAAAATAGTCAAATAAGGGCCCAACAACCCAGTGAAAACCGAATGTCAATATTTTTATCCCAACCAACCAAAGTTGGATTTTGTCTATACGTAGAGGAAATTAAATTATAGCAGCTCCACAAATTAATTCAATTAAGAATATGCGAATGAAGTAAAATTGAGAAACTTTCAGTATCTAATGCTGAGAGAGAATGTTTTTGGGAAGAAGTCAGAGAAAATAATACACATTTATATAATATCTATAAAATATTTGAGGTTAAATATATTTTCACAAATATTTGATACATTTTTTTTATTAGCAAATAAATTGGCGAAAAGATTTAATATTTATGAAATATTTATAGAATATATAATAGTCAATATTTTAAGTTAAATATTTATTAAATATTGTTTTTTGCTAACAAATATTTAGCAAAGATATAAATATTTACACAAGATTTAGTTAATATTTTGTGCTATCAGGATTGATTGTTGCTTTTCTTGCAATATATTCAATATTATTACTATTATCATAGATTTAGTCAACTAACCAAAACTTATCAATTGTTGAAGACTAACTGAGTAACCAATTATAATCAAGATTTTATTAACAGGTCGATATCTCTTACGGACTGGATTACAATGACTTTAAATAAGACATTTTAAATTCAATAAATATTTAACAAAGTTAAAATAATTAAAACGGTAGGCAATCAAGAAACTTTGGCAACTATCAATTAACGATATGAAAGATGCGCTGGGCAGATAAAAACAAAATTTGTGTTCATTTTCTGTTAAAAGACAAGTTTAATTCATGTTTTAAATGTTTTTCGACATTTTACTACTTAAATATGTTAACAGTGAATAAAAGTAGTAGCGCCAACAATTGATTAGTGACTGAGTTAGTAATTAAAATTAAAAATTTGAAAACAACTAAGCATGTCGCAAATTAACATGACACCAACGGGATATTGTAAAATGAGCAATAAAGATAAGTTATAATATTTCATTTTGATTTTACATATCATAAAGTATCGTTAAATTCGAGATAATATGGCAAATCTATTTTTTAGCAATGTTCTTTTATTCATATTTTTGGTTAGGATAAACATACAGGGATGCGGTTGTTGGGCTCTTATTTGACGATCTGTTCGAATTCTTATACATTTAGTATTTTTCAGGAATTTACATTTTTTAAGTTATATCAGAAAACGCCAACTGGTGGCAAGAAAAAAAAATCATAATCGTGTCGCGCGTAGAACCATTGAGAGCTTAGGAAAAGTCGTTTTTCATGAATTACTTAAGAAATCAGCAAGCACATACGTCTGGGCGCTGCATTCTTGCCTTTTCTTGTCGAAATTATCTGAATAAAGTGTATTATTAATATTAGTATTTAATTTTTTTTTTAAAGAAACTGTTCAAATATCCCCACTTAAGCACAAAAGGTTAGAGTTATATTCAGGCTTAAAATAATGGTTAAACGCATGTGTTTGCACAAATCGAGTTTTAAAATTCAAAATAACAATTACGCTTCGTACCTCGTTGCCCTTACTAAGACACCTTATAAATGACACTTTGGTCACGAATTTCTTTTGGTGACAAGCGGAGTGAGTTTTCAATTAACGATCATCTGAAGCAGTTTCTGCTATTCACTTCTACGATCATTAACAAAAATAGATTCACTCAATGACGTATTCAGACATTTTATAAATCATCAACGAACGACAAAAAGTCATTTTTAATTTTTAAAAAAGGGTTTTCACTTGTGTGTCCATGAACGGATCAATGATATTTTCAGTGTTTTTTTTGGTGACGATGTTTTATATTTCTCAACACATTTCTGATGTTGCTCCCCAAACCTAGATGGATATTCAAAGTAATTTGAAGACACATCTCACACAATAGATCTGTAGCTATTCTGATGGGTTCCGTTATTCACGATAGATATCAGGTTAGCTCCAATCAAATATCCACTACAGCCATATTTAAATTTGTAGGGAGCTGAAAGTTTGGATCCATGCTTTGTTGCTTAATGCTAGGGGGTTATAGATTATTATTAAACTATATAAATTAGTAGTTTTAGCTGTATTCCATATTCTACTCTTCTACCTATGAATGTTTGCCAATGGTCCAAAGAGAGCATTTTGACAAAATGAATGCTGATGTTTTTGAAGACCACTTGTAGTACATCTAGATCTGGATCTTATTTCTCCTGGGTCTATTTTATCTGAACTATACCTACGATATACTATAATACGATACACTTTACGAAAGTATCATTTAATAGTTCAAGCTCAATCTGATAGACTGCGCTGCTCAAAATGTGTGATTACACCGGCAGAATTTTTGTTATTTCTCAAGGAAAATGTAGTCTAATTATATTAAGAAGATTTAGAAAGTTTAATGACATATATCCTGACTTAAAACCAATGAACGGAGAATTATAAAATGGAAGTGATTGATATCCTAACATCTAAAAAAGATAACGTAATAAATGTTCTTACATATCTTAACGGTTATCCCTAGCTATGATAAGTTTTCTCATTTACATTTCTACAAATTATTCTTTCATATAATTTTATTCTTTTATTATACATTTTTTTCCCATGTTGTGGTAATTTTTGTGGTAGTTATGGTAAAATGAAGTTGGAAGGGTATTTAACTAGTTGTTTGCGAATGTTTCCATTTGATGCTCAGTCTCCAAATTGCTTGCCTCTTTGAGAGGTCCAAACACTTTGCGATATGTCTAGACTGTAACGTAGTTGATCAAGTGATCAAGATGACCAGTTTCTGCTTCGTTGCGACTGCTGTGTTGCACGAGAGATGAAAAATATTTCTCTCTCTCAAAACTCTACCGCATCCACGATCAATAAAGTTATTACCCTCGAAACTGTGATTTTTTCTTCTGAATTTGCAAAAATTGTGAAAAAATAAAGTAAAACATGTGACGTATATATAATATTTGTAAAATGTACTTTACTGGCAAATATTTCTGGAAAAACTCAAATAAACCTTGTAAAAAATATAAAAATAACATTTCCAGTCAACGAAGAAAAGTAGAAAATGTAAAAATAAAACACAAATGCGCTATTCTTACCACAACAGTATGCTAAATAATAAAACATTAGGAATTCACGACGAGTCCTGGACTATTACCAGGCGGCACAGTTTGCAAATAAATGAATTGTGATTTGTTTCACTTACCCGTATGCTAAGAAAGACAAAAAGACGAAATTAAAACTGAACAAGATGGCGTATAGCTGCTCGGTAAATCTATATAAAGTGAAAACTTGTCGGGTTCTGTTTAGAGAGATATGTCTAAAAGTTGACAGCAGTAAATTTAAAATTCTGTTTATCCGTGTGTACAGCGTTCGGTCCATTTCCATCAAGTAAACGTTTGCCATCTTTAATCTAGTGTTGTTGGTAGGTTATTTTTGAAATATTGTAGCCGGACAAGAAAATGACCGGCTGATTGCCAAAGAATGGAAGAGAATTTCCACTTCTGTGCCTGCTCCATTCAAAAAAAAAAAAAAAAAAACGCTTCTGCGTCATAATGGTTCAAATTTCCGTTAATTGGGACACGTTAATTGCAACAGTTACGCTGGAGACAATGAATCGGGAATACTCGTTAGTGCGACATATTGCTTTCTTAGTGCTATTTTTATAAACACCAGCTCTGGAAGACAAAACTGAGACTTAATAAACCTAACGTACTGATTTTATGGATGTCGTGGTGTTCATTCGGCATACTTGACTGAATTTTCAGTGAAATTTAGAAAAGCAATAATATACAGGGTGTCCTATTTAAACTACCGAAGAAACTGTGGATCTCTTCTGGATTTATGACGGAGAAAAAAAAAAACAGATTAAAAGTTGCATCAAAGAAACCAATTATGCACTGATTAGGCTTGCGCAAAGTGCCACTTTAAACACTGCTCAGGCAAATTTTGGCAGTTGGTACTGATGGTTTTTTGTCGTTTGGAAGCACCACGTCACAAGTCACAATAAACGGTCTTAGAAAAAGTGTAGTGGGGAACTCACACTTGTTGCATGTTATACTAGTAAGAATTTGAATATAGATAAAAGAGTTTGAAGATTGATATTATCTATCAAATTTTGATCGTAATCATTTTTGTAGCAGCAAAATGCGATTTTCATTGAATTCCATTGTAGAAACGACAAAGTTGACGATGGAATTGATGGTTGGGCTTTTAAAAGTTGTAAAATTAAAGATTTTTTATGTTGGGTGTCTATTTCTGATGATAACCTGGATGAAGCCAAAGCCAAAACATATACCTGGCGTAAATTGTTTTAAATACTTTTGTACGTTTATTTTCTCTTTGCACAATTTTTTTTATTAAGCCTTACTTAGGTTTGCAACAAATGCAACAAATTACATAAAGTACCATAAAATAAGCAAAAAAAATTAAATCTTCATCGCCCCACAGAGTGTTTCAAATTTTAGCACAAAATCGCTCGTCGATTTGAGCAGTATGAAATGAAAATATTAAAATGATCGATTATTTTTGTGGGAGAACGTAGATACATGTATTGTTTGATTTTTCGAACGTTTTTACGCGACCTAAAGTAATTTGCTTGCTTTAGTTGCCATTTAATTTCAAGACCATTGGACAAAGCAAAATATGTGAATGGTTCACAGGAAATGTGGCATAAATAATTTGGGAATTTTTGGTTCTGTCGTATAATATATCGATTATATAAAATCATAATCTCATTTTAATAACAAAATTCTATATGATCTTTTTCTAACCTTATTTTTTTCAACAATACCCATCGTGTGTTTGCGGAATGTTGATTTTATTTTGAGTTTCAGATGAATTATAGTCGGTTTCCTACATTCCTTCTTCTATTTCAGTCACATGTTCGACGCATTTCCTCCATTTTTCACACACCGCAGTCTTTATTTCCTCTTGCAAGAGGATTTCAACGTCCCTCATTTTAAAAGTGGCATCTCTATTTTTTCTCTATTAAAAGTGAATTTCTGTTTTGGGTTTTTTTCTTAACGAAAATGCATTTCTTTCAAAGTTTTCCTCAATTTCGTCTTAAATCTTAAAATCGACCTTTTACAGACATTACAGACGCTATTTAGTCTATGATATCTTTTCATCGTCATTTATAACAGTTTCTTTTCTTCCTTTGGTGATCTGATGAGGCCGA
Source organism: Cylas formicarius (assembly GCF_029955315.1). Taxonomy (NCBI): domain Eukaryota; kingdom Metazoa; phylum Arthropoda; class Insecta; order Coleoptera; family Brentidae; genus Cylas; species Cylas formicarius. Next base: position 21,822,187 of record NW_026844352.1, on the reverse strand, counting down.
TTTTATTATATAATTATAATAATTTTCTTATTTTCAGAAAGCGCAGTTTTAGCAATCCGTTTCTCAGCAACAAATTCAGAAACACTAGTTATTTTCAACAAGGAATTTTGCCAATAACTGCCTGAAAATAACTATAACTCTAAGGCCACCTGTCTAGTTAGGTTTGAGAAGAAGAAGAAACAAAGCATAGGACGGTTCTATTATTTCTGGTATTGTCAGTTAGCATATGTCCAGTTCGTTTTACACCAAATTCTCCAGTTTTAGGTTAATATGAAATTTTACTCGTAGGTTTATTTATTTAGGGTTTACCTTCTTTTGGTGTCGTAATAAATAAACATGGATTTTTTAGTTGTAAGTGTAATTTTTTCAACATTATTTTGCTGTTATTTAATTGGAACAAATAACTATTACAGTAAATGATATACATATATATATATATATATATATATATATATATATATATATATATATATATATATATATATATATATATATATATATATATATATATATATATATATATATATATATATGCACAGGGTTTTTCACTTAAAACTCCGCACACCAATAACTCCAAAACGAAAAGAAATATTTAATTTATGTAAAAAGTAGTCAAAGTGTGGGGTCAAGTAGATATTTCCTAAAGTTTAAAAAATTCGACGCCTGCAAAGAGCTGGGCGTCGCGACGCGTCGAAAAATTATTCGATTGCAAAGACTTTGGAAATACGCGCATACAAAAGTACATATTATTTAAAAACTTTTTTGTTATTTACTCAAACTTATTTACTTTACCCGTTTCTAAGTTATACCGATTTAAAATAAACATTTCTTGATTAATAAAAAATGTGATTAACGCTTATTTTTACAAGTATGCCATGAATGTTAGTTACTATGGCAACCATTGTTATCGCAGTTGTTTTAAGTGCAATTACAAACAATAGATTTCAACTATTTTAGTATGATTTTATTTATTATTTTTTATCGATTTAGTTCTGATAACATGATAAATAAATGAAAAAACAGTAAAATGCCTACAAGTTAATAACCAAAATTATTATTGCAATTAACTACATAATAAGACATTTCAAAAATTTTGTTCAAAATTATGTCCATCTGCTCGAACACAACTATCAAAAACTTTTAACAGATGAGCTTGGGTCACTTGTAGGAGATTCCTTCTTGTGATAGCGGCACACGCTGCACAAATTTTGTTAATGAGATCAGCCATATCTTCGATAGGTTCTTCATAGATAACGTTTTTTAGGTAGCCCCAAAGAAAATAATCTGGTGGTGTAATGTCCGGGGACCTCGCCGGCCACCTTACCGGTCCATTAGTACCAAACCATCTATTGGGATATTCTCGGTTCAAAACCTCGTTACTATTTGGGTATTATGTGCAGGCGCTCCATCCTGCTGTAGCCACATATTCATTCTAGTGTCAAGAGGCACTTCTTCTAATAGTTCCGGAAGTGTAGTTTGAAGAAATCTTAAATAGCGATCTGCATTTAAAGTTCCTTCGTAAAAGTAAGGTCCAATAAGGAATCCATTTAATATGCCGCACCAAACATTGATACTAAAAATTTGTTGGTTACCTCTTTCTGTAATCCAACGAGGATGGTTTTCGGACCAAAAACGATAGTTGTGTCTATTGACGATTCCATTATTTTGAAATCGACTTTCGTCGCTCCATAAAATTTTCGAGAGAAAATTTGCATCTTGGCTATACAAATCGGACAATGTCGCTAAGAAATACATTCTTCTAGCATAATCGCCTGGTTCTAGTTTATGAACTAGTTTTCTTTTGTACTGGTGAAAAGAGTTTCTATGTAGAATTCTCCACGAAGAACTTATGGTAACACCGGTATTTTCTTTTATCTCTGATAGGGATATCTTGGGGTTATTATCAACCTGCTGAATTACAGCAGCAGTATTTTCATCATTTGTAGCCGTCCTGTTCCTATCTCTTTTAGGTTTTATGAAGCTGCCATATTCTCTTAAGTTTTTACATAAACTTGAAAAGGTTTTTGCATCGGGGACTCTTCTATGCGGATAACGCCGTGCGTAAACTCTTTTTGCTTCTCTACAATTGCATCTGCATTCTCCAAACACCAGTAACATATCTACTTTTTCCTCATTGCTAAATTGCACCATTTTCACATAATGATTCTTAGTTTTTTTTTAACCGAACAAATTTGGATATTTCTTGTGACAAAATGTGACAATTTTTTGATACAGCAATAACAACTTACGTTTGTAATTGCACTTAAAACAACTGCGATAACAATGGTTGCCATAGTAACTAACATTCATGGCATACTTGTAAAAATAAGCGTTAATCACATTTTTTATTAATGAAGAAATGTTTACTTTAAATCGGTATAACTTAGAAACGGGTAAAGTTAATAAGTTTGAGTAAATAACAAAAAAGCTTTTAAATAATATGTACTTTTGTATGCGCGTATTTCCAAAGTCTCTGCAATCGAATAATTTTTCGACGCGTCGCGACGCCCAGCTCTTTGCAGGCGTCGAATTTTTTAAACTTTAGGAAATATCTACTTGACCCCACACTTTGACTACTTTTTACATAAATTAAATATTTCTTTTCGTTTTGGACTTATTGGCGTGCGGAGTTTTAAGTGAAAAACCCTGTATATATATATATATATATATATATATATATATATATATATATATATATATATATATATATATATATATATATATATATATATATATATATATATATATATATATATATATATATATATATATATATATATATATATATATATATATATATATATATATATATATATATATATATATATATATATATATATATATATATATGATGACACTATATTCCGGGATATCATCCGTTCGCTCGTTGAACTCCGACTGGAATCCTGCATCCGACTGGAATCCTGCAGACGTTTCGCCAAAATCTCACTTGGCATCTTCAATGCTCGCGCTCCGAAAACACTTCGAACACTCGGAGCGCGAGCATTGAAGATGCCAAGTGAGATTTTGGCGAAACGTCTGCAGGATTCCAGTCGGATGCAAGATTTGCAGGATTCCAGTCGGAGTTCAACGAGCGAACGGATGATATCCCGGAATATAGTGTCATCACATTTTTCCATCCGTGAATCAATACGTGAGAATATATATATATATGTTATATCCGGAAATCCTATTGTCCATATGGGTTAAATGCCACCGACCTGCAAGAGTGCAACGATTGCGAAAACGTCGTGTCAACGATATGTCGCAACATCCGCAGCCGTCGACCCCGTCAACGTCAGCATAAATTTATTATAAATACTAATTTCTATTGTAAAACGTTGTCTGATAACATTCTCTCATCACGAGGTTATTATGTCCATTTTTACTTGTATTTTAACGGTCTGATAACATTCTCTCATCACGAGGTTATTATGTCCATTTTTAGTTTGATTTTAACGGTCTAATAACATTCTCTCGTCACGAGGTTATTACGTCCAATTTCATTTTGATTTTTATTTTAATTTAAAGTTAATAAATATATTTTTTAAAAAGTTATTTTTGAAAAGTGAAATATAAAAATTGGCGCAGTCGGTAGGATCCGTTCACGTTGCTAGAACACGAGTATTCTAACTAGTGACGGCGGATTCCAATCCCTTAGACGGAAAGAAGAACCATCGCAGCCCAGTCGTGCCGGAACAAGGAACCTTCCATCACCGTTTCGAGAGGCAAGAATTCGGAGTAGGATCTGTTCACGTTGCTAGAACACGAGTATTCTAACTAGTGGCGGCAGATTCCGACCCCTAAATCTAGGGAACAACGAAGACAGCCCATCGTACCGGAACAAGGATAAACCCATCAACCGTCTCGAAAGGCAGCAATGAAAATAGTACTGTAAGTGTTAAGAATCGTTACGAATAATTTT